>NC_062287.1:94127354-95473886 GCF_902655055.1 Lutra lutra | reverse complement strand
TGCCCTCTTCTGGTTCTCCACGGGCAGGGACCTCCTGGATGACAGGGGCCACTTCCCCTCCCCACCCCCACCAGCCCCTCATGCTGGTCCCTAAGGATGGAGGGAGGGGAAGCTTTAACTCCAGAACATCCGTCCTTCCCTGGGCATGTTCTACAGATTCCATACTTAAGCACCCGTCACCAACAGTGATGGAAACTTAGTAATTCGCCCTTGACAGAAGCCCTTCCTTTTCCTGACTTGCTGCCTGCTCCTCTGTCGGTGTTTCCTGGGATCGGCTTCCACATAAACCACTGGTACTGGGTTCCTTGTCTCTGAATCAGCTTCTGGGGAACCTATACTAAGGCTGAGAGACCTTCCCCCTGCCTCTGGAAGGGAGACTTTCTCCTCTGATAGACTGGCAGGAGCTGGTCCAGACCCCCATGAACTGGAAGAAGCAGGGGTAGTGGGCACAGACCCCTCATTAAGAAGCTCCAGAGGGATTGACCTCTGCTTACTGTCTTGACCAAGCTCCCAGAACCCAGGTTGGGGAGTGCCTCAGCTTCAACCTGCATCATTTCTCACATCGGGATGTCCCCGCAAGTGGTCCCAGAGCGTGGCCGGAATAAGCTTGACCCAGCTGATCGTGCCAGAGGCCTCGCTTCATAAGACTTTCCTTTGCGTGTGGAGCTGCTCATTTATGGGACCATAAACGGTACCACATCCAGCGGGCGCCTCTCTGGACCTGCCAGGTCCTGCCAGACAATGGGGCCTGGAGTTTCTCTTCTCGAGGGAAAAAGGAAAGCTGGAAGGGTCACTTGCTCTTCTGTTCCCCTGGAGCCCTCCAGGGCCTCCCTGACCATCACCCAATAAATGAAGATCTTTCTACCTCAGAAAACCCCTTCAAATCTTCAAAATGCTCGGGATGTGCTGACCCTGCGCCCACCTTGCTAGGCCGGGGCCTCATCAGAATCTGCTCCTGGGAACATCTCCCTTCTGTGGCAGCAGGATTTTCCTGGCCCTGCCAGGGACAGCCAGTAGGTTTCTTCTAACTCAGTTTCTCAGCCCATGTCCCTTTTTAACATCATAAATTTTTTTAAAAGGCAGGGGGTGGAATAAGAGGGGGGAAGAAAATGAGCAACTATAAACAAAACATAAAAGTTGTTTAATGGACAGCATAATGAGGCCGCCAGGAAACAGCCTGGCATTGATTTTCCCTGACATTTCACCTATTAAATTATGAGCTTCTTAAGGAAGAGCTCAGATTTTTTTTTTTTCTTCTTCGGTCAATTAAGATTCTTTAATGAAGAACAAAGCTGCTATTGTCTGAGCCCTACGTGGACCCAAGTTCCTTGACAGGCAAATGGTGGGGCTTGGGGTGGGTTGGTGCTGGAAGTGAACATGCCTCTTGATTTGGGGGACCTGCTGGTGGACTCCAGGCCAGGTCCCAACCCCATTAGCCTCTCTTCAAGAGTCTGGTCCCGACTGGTTCTGTCTCTGAAGTCCAGGAATGGTGGGGGACCCACTCAGGTGGGGTTCCATGAGAATACAGAAATATCTAGAACAATTTCACTGTTTTGGGGAAAGTCTACTCTGGTAGGCCAAAGGGTCTTGAACTAGAATTCACAAATTCTAATACTAACCCGGTCAAGGGGGCAGAGGACCCCCATTTAACAGAGGAGAAACCTCTAGGTTTCTCAGAGGTCAAGTCACTACCCCGAGGCCAAACATTGTGTTTAAGAGGCCAAGTCGGGATTCTCACCTTGCTCTGAATGTTTCCAAAGCCCACCTTCTCTCCGCCCTACATGCTGCCCACATCAGCACAGTCCCAAGGAACAGAGGACAGCAGGGAAGTGTGTGTGAGTAGCCCACACTCCAGGGCAGTGCCCAATGGAGGAGGTATCCAGGGTCTCCCCGTGCTACTAATTGTCCCCATTAATATGGCCTGAACCCACCTCCTTTCCTCTCCAATACCCCCCTTTCCTCCCTCTTCATTCCCCTTACAAATCTGTTGTCAGCTCACTTCATTCACAAAGAGGTGTCAACTGTTAAGAGCTTCATAAAGTTGAACCCCTCCCAGAAATATTTATATCTTGAAAAGAATGAAAGTCTAAAACTTCAGGCACACAGCCATGGTAAGATCGTTCAAGTTTGGGGTAGCCTGCCAATGGTTATCTCCAGGGCTTTTTTGGCTGCTCAGAAACCCACATGGGTCCCCTCTGTAGCTCAGTCTGCAAGTATCGGCCTAGGACAGTCATGGATGCCCAAGCAGACAGCTTACATTAGGCTTCCTGAGTCATTGTGGTCCACGTGCCTCTCCGCCTGACTTTGACACGTGACTCACCCCTGGAGCTGGGAGTCCACATTTCAAGCCCTCTGAGGGACCTGTTTATCATCGTCCCCATAAATAGCTTCGGGGGTAGGTACAGTGGGTGGGCTGGGGCCGTTCCAACATTTTACCCTCCCAGGGGCACCTGGGTGGCTCAGTGGGTTAAAGCCTCTGCCTTCAGCTCAGGTCATGGTCCCGGGGTCCTGGGATCAAGCCCCACATTGGGCTCTCTGCTCTGCGGGGAGCCTGCTTCCTCCCCTCTCTCTCTGCCTGCCTCTCTGCCTGCTTGTGATTTCTGTCTGTCAAATAAATAAATAAAATCTTTAAAAAACAAAAAACAAAAAACATTTTACCCTCCCAAATACCAAAAGAGGGTGCTTTCCTATAATCCAGAGGCCAAAGCTTTGCCACTTCCCCCTTAAAAGGATCTCACCTGGATTAATAGCTTCCAAAAAGGTAAGAGCTTCCACATCTGGAGAGCTAGCCTCCTGTTAGCCCCAGGGCCCAACCCTCTACTCGCTTCATAACATTGATAAGTTTGTTGCTGTTTGTTCTGGACTTATAAATGAGGAAACTGAGTCACAGAGCGATAAAAGAACTGGCCCGAGGTCACACAGAGCTGGGATCCATCCCAGACCTCTCCAGAAGCTTGCACTGTGGGGGTTACGGGGAGCTTCACAGGCTTAGTGGAGTCGGCCCCACATGTCCTAAGGACGAGGCTTCACTTGAAAGGAAGTGGACACTGCACTGAGGGCACCTGCTGTTTTCAACAGTCCTGTTCTGTTTCCTCTTGGGCAGACAGCACCTTTGTTTTCCTTCTGGGAACTCCTCACCTTTCAATCCATGTGGAGTAAGCAGAACAGTTGTCATTGGCTCTGGTGTGGGCACATGACCCAGGCCGGGCCAATCAGGAAACTTCATCTTCCCAGGCCACAATGATCGGTTCAGGGAAGGGCATGTGACTCCAATGGGGCCAATGAGACTCAGGCCTGAAACTTTTGCTGGAAATATGGGAAGGAGGCATGCTTTTTCCTTTGGGTTTGCTGAACTGTGGGAAGGAGAACCTGGAGCTGCTGGTGACCACCTCCCCACCAATTGAGAATAAAGCGAAATAGAAGAAAGGAGAGCTAAGAGATAGAGAAAGACAAATTCCTGCTGATATAACTAAAGACCCAAATGGGCTGCAGTCCTAGGATCAGGTTCATCAACCTGAACCAATGAGGTCCTCAGACTTCCCTGCCCCTCACCTAATGTTCCCAGATAAAATATAGAAGATTTGAATTTCAGACAAATAAATAACTTTTTAGAATAAGAATATCTCACATATTGCAGTTCCTGGGTGGCTCAGTCATTAAGCATCTGCCTTCTGCTCAGGTCATGATCCCAGGGTTCTGGGATCGAGCTCTGCATCAGGCTCTCTGCTAACAGGAAGCCTGCTTCTCCCTCTCCCACTCCCTCTGCATGTTCCCTCTCTCGCTGTGTCTCTTTCTATCAAATATATAAATAAAATCTTTAAAAAAAAAGAATATCTCAGATATTGTCTGAGACATACTTACACTAAAAATATATATATATATTTGTTAATTACCTGAAATTCAGATTTAGCGGGGCATTCTATATTTTTATTTGCTGAATCTCACAAACTTTCCCTGGCCTCACAGATAATAGTCCCCTGTGGAAGCTCCACATGGTCCATCTCCTGCCAAGTCCACTCCAAGTGCCAGGGCATATCTGTGACCTCTGTCCCCCCACCCCTATGCTAAGCCAGGCTTTGCCGAGCAAAGTACCCTCCTTTACAGATGAGAAAACTGAAGGCCAGAGAGGTTAGCTCATTTCACAATTACAAGTAAGCGGCAGAGTCCAAATACAGAGTAAATGGCAGAATTCCATCACTGATGCTAAGTCCAGTGATCTGCCCATTACATCATGGCTCCCTGAGATCTTGGTCAAGACCTTGACCACTTTCACCCTAACCATTTTATTCATCATCCGCAGACACCTGAACTCAAGAGGAGGCTCTCAATGGCCGCTACAGGCAAGTGGCATGATGGGATGAGCACTATACCATGGGTTGACCACTAGATTGAATCAGACTTTGCTTTTTAACACTAGAGTGACACCAGGACAATCACTTCCTGGGTAGGCAGCTCTTATTAATCTGCAGGGGCCCTCTGTCTGTTAGGACATCCTCACCCCATTCCACAGCACATTGGCCCTTGCTGCTCCCTAGGTGACAGAGATGGGCACAGGATGTCCACACTTAACAGACAACAGAATCCCACCCTCTAGTCCACAGTGATTGGTCTAAGAATTGGGGCTACACAGGGCAAATCAGTGTCCTTTAGTGAGATTTGGCATGTGGATGCTGGAAAAGACCCATATAAGGTACCTATCTCCTTAGATCCCAAGCTTTCAGCACTGTGCATGCCTCAGGCTTCCAAAAGTTTTCTTTTCCACCACAGGGAGAAAGTCTGCCTGAGAATGAAGCCACACAGAGGAAAGCAGGGTCAAGAGGTGGAAGGGAGACAGATATAGAGCCCCTGGATCCAGCCATACCTGAAGCCAATAACCTTTGAAATTCCTGATTACAGGGAAGCAGGGCTGTGGCTATGTGGGTTTCTTAAATTCAGACCTTGGGAAATCCAAGCGAAAGGCACGGCATTTTAGGACCTGGCTGCTTTCGGGGAAATGTTCTTTTGTTATTACTTTTTTTTTTTTTTTTAATAAAACTGTATCTTCTTTATTTTGCATACTTTAATTTCAGAACAAAACAAACAAACAAAAAAACCCACAGTACACATCCAAACCCCGTGTCAAATACAGGAACAAGGGCTTGAGGCCCTTGTATATGGCCTCAGACAAAGACAGGAGGAAAAACCCCACTAGACATCAGCAGAGGGAATGAGCTGAAGTGGGGCCATTCAGGGGCTGCAGTGGGGACATGGGGACACCATACAGAGGGCCCAAGTTCCACAGGTAGAACCTAATCTACCTCATCCATGCCAGAGGCACCGTCCCCACCCTCGAGGGGGTGGATCTCGGCAGATCAGGACCTGCCTGGTTTCCTTGGCTGTCACTTCCTCTTCCTTCATCTGTGCCCAGCCTAGCTTGATCATGTGGCACATGTAGTCAGATTGAGTCTGGACATCCTCGGGTGAGAAGTCAGAAGAGAGCAGCGACCTTTCAAACAGCGGCACCAACGGGTCCTTGACAACCGTGTCGTTCCTGTCCACCTCCACCTTCTGCCGAGGCCTCTCCAGCACAGGGCCATCAGAACTGACGTCCTGGCGCTTTGTGGCTGTCGTATAGCCCCTGTCGAGTTTTCCCGAAGTGCCTGGCCTTCCATGACCCGCTCCGTGGTGGCCATTCAGCCAGAGAAGCTAGTCGCAATGCAGCGGGGTGAAAACACCAGCCTGTGGGACGCTGTCACCTTCTCAACCTCCTTATCCAAGAGGGGTAATGACCTTTGAACTAGAACTACGAATCCTAATTTTCAAGATCCCAACATAATTGTTTTTTACTTCTCCAACTAGGAATTTTGTCCAAAGATGGGGGTTTGTTGACTGTTTCAATTCGGCTCTGCTGTAGAGAGCAGGGAGATATTTTCAAAGACAATTATTGAGGTAGAACCCTTGGATCCATGGGGTCTGGAGATGAAGAAGAGAGTTAGCCCAGGAAGAAGGGGATGGAATCCCCCGGGCCTGCCCGATGCAAGCCAGGGGGAACAGGTTGCGGGAGAGAGATCCCTGTGGCAGAAGCTCTGTCCTTTACTCGTGACACCTGGGTAACCAGTGCACCCTTACGCTCCTTTCAAAACCTTCTGTCAGGAAAGACTGGGTCCCAGTTATCTTCAGTTTGAATTCAAATAGAGCAATCCAGCCCCCTTCTTCCCCAGGTAGCAAATCTGATCTTCAGCTCTAATAAGGGGGTCAGCATTCGGAAAAGCAGTCTCCAGCCTCAGAGTTGGTCATAGGATTGTTTTTGGTTTTGTTTGTTTTGGGTTTTTGTTTTTGTTTTTGTTTTTGTTTTTTCAGATAATGAGAACCTTCCTCTGGAGTCCTCTGGGCCAGTGTTTCTCGGGGTGTGGCCTGGGGGCAACTTGTAACACAGCCTCCCCCCCAGGGAGACTTTAATTTTGAGGCCAATTCCTGGGCCCTAACTCAAACCCACTGAATCAGCATCTTTCAGGATAGGACCCAGGAATCTGCATTCCAATCAGTGCCCCGGCCCAGCCTCCACCCAGGTGATTCTTGGAAAATTTTGAGAACTGCCAAGGATCAGCCACCTCCCTATTCCCCAACCAGCCCCCCCAACCCCAAGCTCCATCTACACCTTGGCTGAGGGGAACGTGGAGGATGAAATTAAGACCTGGAGTGACCGCATGAGAAGGTAATTCCTGGGAACCATGATGCTGTCCTTCTGTCAGGCTGGGAATCAGCCAAGTTCGCTCCATAGCACAGTTTCAAGATCCCAATAGAGAGTGTGCTTGATCTAAGAATCTGGAACCCACTCCTAATGGGCAGGGTCTGAGTTGAGTCCCGGCTCTGACACCAGCGGACTGTGTGGTCCTAGGCAAGCCACTTCCCTTTGCTGGATCTCAGGGTCCAATTTGTCAGATGAGGGGGTTGGACTACACCAGGCATCGTCAAGTCTTTTTTTTAAACAGCAAAGCTTGTTCTCTAGTAAAGCCTGACTTGAGCCCTGATTTGTAAAGAGAACTGAGTCAGGGGACTGACTCAGACTCCCTGTCCCTTTCTCTCTGTACATCATCTAACTGCAAGCATTCTGGGCTGATTTGATGACTCCTGGTCTACTTTTGTCTTTTGCTCTGCCAGCCCAAGCCAGCAGCCCTTGTCCTCGTGGTCAAGACTTGTTCACCACCAGCAAGCCCACATCCCACCCAGGGAAGGAAAGGACTGCCCCTTCTTTATAAAATCATGGCCCATGGTTGTACACATCCTTTCTACTTATGGCCCCGTTCCTCCCTCCTGGAAGAAACTCCTTTTATTACGGGGATATCTAGACCTGCCTCCTACAACTCAAAGAAGCATGGCCCCATCTCCAATTCCAAGGACATATTCTCACTGGTCTAAGCCAAGCACTGCAGTCCTCCATTCCCCTGTCGGGACAGGGTCATACATGGGCCTGTGTCTCTGACCAAAAAGATTGAAGAAACACCCACTGGGGACTCCCAGGGATAATTTCTCCAAAGATTTACAAAACAGTGACAAACAGGGAAGAGACACCACCCCACCCCCCATTCACTGGCCAGTGTCGTGTTTGCCTACCATGCCTGGAATCACCATAGTCACTTGGACCCCATGAGGAGACTCACTTGGAGGGTGCACAAAAGAAAGTTCTCACTCACTCAACGGCAAGCTCTACATGACCTCAGGGCATTTGCACACACAGTCCCTTCTGCCAGGAACGCTTCCCCCAGATCTCACCGAGGTCATTCCTCCACTTCATTCAGGTCCCCTCTCAAATGCCGGCTCCTTAGAAGGACTCCCCTGACTTCTCTCCCCTCTACGACCCTATTCTGTTGTTTGTTTTCTCAATAGCTCTTACTTAATGTCATGTTATTTATTATATATTATACATATATAATATATTATATATTATATACTTACTGTATATTGATATCATATTATATATTATATAAATATTTACATAAATATTTTATATACAATGTACACATATACACACAGTATGTTGGATTATAATACACAAATACTATATATAGTTATATATAATATGTGTATATTATTTAGATACGTTATATATATATGCACACTATATAATAAACACATTGTACGTACATGTGGTTGTGTGTGTGTGTTGTGCGTGTGTGTTTGTCATCAGTCTTTCACACAGGAACATAAGATCCAAGAAGGCAAGGACTTTGTTTTTTCTTGCACCATAACCCCAGGGCCCAGGAGAGCACCTGGCTTATGCACAGTGCCCAATACTATCTCATGGCTGGAGAGGGGGGTAGGGAGTAAGGAAAGAAGGTGACCAGTTTTCTGGATGATGTTGTTAAGCCTCGAAATTAACCAGTCCTCAGTATTTCTTGCTGCCGGTCATAATAAATATTTCTCATTTTTAAAGACTATATTTTTAAGTAATCTCTACACCCAATATGGGGCTCAAACTTGCAATCCCGAGATCAAGAGTTGCACACTCTACCAACAGAGCCAGCCAAGCTCTGCAATATTTCTTATTAAGTAACTTTAAGCTGGTCGATTTGGAGGTTTCTGACACTGGCAGCTGAAAGCTCCGTATTTTACGTATCTGCTTGGTTCCCTCGGTCTTGGATGCCCTTCCCTGGTGAATCTCGCTGCTGGCCTCCTCCCCTTCCAGGCTCCGCCACCATTCCCTGTCCTTTCCAGAGTGCTACAGTGAAGAGATTCAAAGCAGGGGTTTGCAAGCAGCCACATCAGGGTCATATCCCAGTTCAGCCACTCACCGCACCAACTCGCGAGCTTTTGCTGGTTACTTGGTTCTCTGAGCTTCGGTCCCCTCAACAGCAAGATGCAGTGGCAGTAATAGTGGCCCCCCGCCTTGTGGACTCACTGTAAGCATTCAGTGAGGTCATGGGGACACTTGAGAGTCATGTGGATTTGGGGCAAAGACCCCCTCCTGACCACTTTCCAGCAGTACAGCATGGATTTCCCTCTGTGCCTCACACTTCACATCTATCAAATGGGGACAATAGTGGGGCTAATGTAAATGAGTTAAATGGGGCGATGTGTATCCACTGCCTAGTACATAGTAAGTGCTCAGTAAAACGTTAATAGGTATCCACAGGTGCATCCATACACATTCCCTTTGGAGGATGAAGAGACCACAAAACCCAGAGCTTGCCCTGCTTACCCAGACCACAAAACCACCGAGGATGGGGCTGAAGAGGTAGGCAGGGTCAGCTCTCATGAGCTGTTGCCCAGAATGATCCCAAGGAGGCATGGAAGCAGTCATTTCTGACCCTCTCCCAGAGAGGTCTGCCTTCTGCACTCCAGGGAAAGAGTTTGCACTGGGAGAGCATCTTACCCGGGTGGAGGACCCAGGAGCCACACTTAGCACTGACCTTATGAAATTTCAGTCCCAGGTCAGTCCCTTCCACCACGCACAGGAAGTAGCAGAGGCCATTGGCTCATCCCTAGCCTGGCTGGTTTTAAACTGAAGGCATTAGGTTCGCTAATCGCCTCTAATCACCTTGTTTGAATTAGCATGGCAAGTGCTTCCGACTAACGGGTCTGTTATTCCAAATAACCCTCGGTGGTTTTAATTATGTCCCCTGGAATGCGCGGCCTCCCGGGCCTCAGCTTTATTAGGGAAAGGTCCTGTAACCCAGGATGGGGCGTGATTCCTGACAGACCATAATAAAGAGAAGCAGGAGAAGGTATTTCACCCGTCCAGATGCGTAATGCTCCTTCAGCTCTATTTTTAAACCCAACACAGGATGGAGGAGACCCCAGCTCCTGTCCCCTGCCCCACTCTTGGGCTCCATCTGCTTCCAGCGACCCCAGAGCTGTGGTCAGAGACCAGCTGAAAGCCCCCAGTGCATTCATTTCGATTTGGTTCCAGAACATGCCATCCCCTTCTTCTCATCCATAATGGATTTTCTTGCTCTGTTTGGACTCTCGTTACTAACATTACCTCCACTTACAGTGGAGGAGAAGCACAGAGAAGTGGTGACTAGCTCAAGGGCATGGAGTCAAGAGGCATTTCTCAAACTTGGGTGGGCACCCCAACACCTAGGAATCTTGTTAAAATTCAGTTCTTGCTCCCATGGGTCTGGGTGGCAGCCACGGATCAGTCATTGCCAACCAGCCAGGTCCCCGGTCTGAGGAGAACACTTTGAGAAAGAAGTTGCCATCGAGATGGCTGAAGAGAAAGAAGCGGACTCCGCGGCCTTGCTCCAGGCCAGGCACTGTGCTAGGCTCATGACAGTCCTCACAGCTGTCTCATGCCGTGGTCCATACCACGTTTTCCCCAGGGACAGAGGACTCTGCTATTCCCCCTTCCTCTCCCGAGGGAGCTGAAGATCCAAGAGCTGCAGGGTGGTTTTCCAGACTTCCTCCAGTCTCAGGGCTCAGCTGGGGTGCTGGAAGTACAACCATGAGCAGAACAGAGGCCGTGCCTGCCCCCATGGGACTTAGCATCTGGGAAAGTCGGGCAGGGTGTAGAGGGCAGAACGGAGGTTCATGTCTGAGCCCTGGGCCTCTGGCCTCCCAGGCCTTATCCAGTGACAAACTCACAGCCACCGGGCGACATGAGTGCTAGAGTCCTCATAACTGAAGAGACTGCAGGTCAGAGAGGGTGGGCCACTCGCTCGGGATCACACAGCTGCTCGTCAAAGGGCAGACACAGAGTCTGAAGCCAGGGCTCTGGACCCACAGGCTCTCCCGTCCATGTAGCCCTCAGAACCAGGCTGGGGAGGAAAGGATTCCAAAGTCTTCAGGGTGGAGCCAGCCACAAAGGGATGGTTTTATTTAATGGCATGGGAGTGGGGGACATTTTCCCTGTCCCCACCCTGACACCACAGTGAACCTTGAACTGCTAAATTGAGTGAGATGGAGCAGGGCAAAAGGTGAAGGGAACTTGCTCGCAGCCCACAGGGCTGGGGAAATGAGCTAATTAGGACCTTTCAGCGGTGGGCGGCCCCAGCTGGTTCTGGGTGGACACAGTCCCCCCAGCCCTGAGTTCAGAGGGTCAGCGTTGCCTCAGGAGCAGGACGGTCCTGTCCCTGCCCGTGTGCTCCCCAGAGCCGTCAGGTGCTCCAGCCAAGGGAGAAAGCTGGACCCGTGCCCCTCTGTGGACCAAGGCCCGTGTCCATCTTTTGCTTTGCAGCTATGTAACCACTTTGGGGCTGGTGATTTCCCTCCAGCTCCGTGGTTTTATTTTGACCTTGCCCATGAACCCACTGACCTGGGCAGAAAGCTCCAAAAGAACCGGGGCCCAGGAATGAGTCTGCCCAACTCACCACTGGCTCCAGCACCACACCGGGTGCTCAAAGAATATTTTCTTTTCTTTTCTTTTCTTTTTTTTTTTTTTTGAATGAATTAAGAAAGAAATGAGCTGTGTAAATCAAAAGGGTGTGTGCTAACATTTTCTGGGCAGTGTGGGCATGACTCAGTCTGGTTTTGCTTTGACAGGATTCATTCAATCAGCACTTACTGGTCACTGTCTCTGTCCTGGGCCCTGGGAAGTCAAAACTTCAACAAGTCCGTGGGGAGCCACAGTCCAAAGAATAAGACATCGCTGGTGCTCTTTTCAGTTCTCTAAGCCTGTAATCATCAAGAAAGACTTCTCAGAGGACGTGGCATTGGAGCACCTCCCTCAAAAGAGGACAAGGACGGATCAGCTGGAGATGTGGGGTGGGCATCGAATGCCAAGTCTTCGGCAAGAGCAAAGGCACAGGGATCTTGCAGGTTTCAGTCTGGAGACAATATCCCTGCATGGCCCAAACCACAAAATGGACCTCAAGTCCCCACCCAGTGGCCTCTGTGGACTGTCCTCGGGTCCTTTCCTCCCAGGGGAACAGAGGAAGGGCTGATTTAATGCAGAAAAGAGACCCAAGGGAGATGGAAGCAAATTTTTATTAAGTACTTCGGTTGGCCCAGGTCGACAGTGGGAGTGAAAACTGACCAGGCCCAGGCTCTCTGGGATCTTCTAGTGAGGAAAAGTGATGTCAACCACTCACACGACACACACTAGGTACAAACAGTGCTGGCGGCTGCGAAGGGGAAATATAGAGCGTGTGGTGGAGGGAGCCGAGCCAAGAGGTGGGGGGTGGGTAGCTGATGGAACAGCTAATGGAATGGCAGGAGTCCCTGATGTTTGAGCTTCTAGATTTATTTCTGGGCCAAGCGCTCAACACAGTGCCTGGACCGGCGAAGTTCAAGAAATGGCAGCAAGTGCAATGTTCCTGAGACCTCACTTCATCTAGACCATAACCGAGCGAGGAAGGTACCATAACAATTCCCATTTTACAGATGAGGAAACTGAGGATCAGAGGGCCCACTGCAGCTGTGGGATGGAGGAGGCAGGTGAACTGAGACAGGTGCACCCGGCTCTCTTCCCTAGCACGTTGCCTCCTGCTTCCCTAAACTGAATCTGGGAGGAGGGGCTCAGGGAAACCACAGTCCCTCAGTCTCATTCATGGAGAACTGAAGAGATTCAGCAACAAATCCACAAAGTCTTCAAACCAGGAAATGCATAGGCCAAGTTCACGGTGGTCGCCTGACAGAACACAGCACTTAGCCCTGGAAGGGGCCTTGCAGAGAAAGTGGCTCAATAATTACTCTTTTTGTCTCTTGGAAAAATTTTTTTTTAATTTTTGTAAGAGACTGGTCATTAAAGGGACGGATAAAAACAGTAGGTTAAGGTAAAAAACAACCACTGCCACCCAGGGTTGATAGTTATTTAATTATCATTGCTATTATTTGCAAACTCTGTGCTAAAGAGCTGGGGCTACACTCGTGGAAAAGTCTCAGTCCTTAAGAAAGTCGGACCCCCTAACTAAGGGGACAAGACAGAAATGTCTGAATGTCTGGAAAATTAAATAATGCAAGTAAGAAGGGACAGTTTGGTCATTAAAAAAAGTCACCCCATTAATTATAAAGGGAGTGGCTCAGGCTGAACCCTGAGGCTGGAATTATCACCAATGAGCAGTGGGTAGAGAAAGGGTTCCCACGGAAGGAAGGACGTCACTAGGAGTTGAAGGATGGGGAAATTTGGACTGGGGGCTGGGTGTGAGGGTCATCTTATCAGCTTCTGTCATCCTTGAAACAAACCCCTTTGGTGTACATAGCAAGAACATTAGCTCTCCAAAGAATTAGGTGTTTTTTGTTTTTTTGTTTTTTATTACGGAAAAAAAAAAATCCCACATGGGGGTCCATGGACAAGAGAGCAGAGAAGGACAAGAAGACAATGCCCTTTGCCTTCCTCATCCATCCAGAAACTGACATGTCTGGAGGAAGTGGCCTCCACCAGCAGGAAGGATGAACAGCCCCTTGGCTGACCATGGAAAGATTTTTTTTCCCCTAATGTTCTCCAGAAGGCCTGGTCTCACAGAGGAGAAATGCCGGAGCTGGCCCAAAAAAGTAAAAAGTGGGAGTTTTCCACTTAGAGCAACTTGAAAAACCTACAACTTGGAGAGCAGCGTGGACCCCTCCTGGGACTACTTGATCGTCCCCGATCACGTAACACTTACTCAGCTCGTCCTCTGGCCGTGGCTGGAGCCCTCTGGCCTCCGTGAGCCCCCAGCATCAAGATCACCAGGCCTGGGGGGCTTGCTTTCCCTTCTCCCAGGCCTCAAGGTCTCACCTCGACTCCCTGCAATCAGGTGAGACAGGTTGAAAGACACCCCTGCCTACCTGATTCCCCAGCCCCCACCCTCCAGCAGGCACAGTGGCCTGGGACTGTGGGCTGGGGAGCGGAGAGCTGCCTGCTGGCCCTGCCTGTCCCATCCCTCCAGCGAGCAGCCCCAACAAGGCAGCAAGTGAGGGACAGGGGCGCGTTTCAGTCAAACCCTCGCGTATCAGTTTTGATTTCAACTAGAATCGCTTCCCTGGGCTGGATTTCAAAAGACAGCGTTACTAATGAGAAACACACAAGTTCTTGAAATGAAGTTAACTTCTTTAAAAAAAAAAAAAAAAAAGTCCTTTCTTTGGCTCTGTTGATATATATTAGAACCACATTGTCTAAGACAAAAAAAAAAAAAAAAAAGAAAGAAAAAGCCGTTCTGCTTCTGAACAGAAATACGGGAGTCCTGTACTTTGGAAGACGCTGAGACGCTGGTGTCCCAGCCCATCATACCGCTCCGGACTTGGAGGATTGTTCGGGGTTTTGTTTTTATTTTTTTAGGGTGCTAGGGATTTACAACTTCCATTTAAAACAGAGAAGGGGGGATGATACGGAGCGTCTTAAGTGGGAGAAAATGAATGCAAATGGGCAGTTAGGATTTTTTTTTTTTAAGCACTACTTGGCTATCTTCGAGAGAAGCATAGGGTCAAGGACAGACATGAGGTCATCGCCTATCCTGTCCCTTTCCATTTCCCAGGGCTGTGTGACCTGGATGAGTCACCTCATGGTGCTTATTCTGAATATCCCAAGGGCTGGCCCCTTTCAAAACCTGTGAGCCAACTCCCGCCTATCCATTTCCTGCTCCATCCACATTGCCCCTTCTCCAGAAAAGCATGATGGGCTTCTGGGAGGCCCTCCAGCCAGGGTCAGGAGCCCCCCTCCGTCTTCATGCTGGTAGAGCCCCTCCTGCCCTGGGCCCTCAGTTCACTCACCTGGGCCCAAAAGGAGTCCAGTCTCATCTGGGCTCAGATGAGAGGAGCCCCGAGTCTCTTCCAGAGACACAATGGTTCACCAGTCTAAGAGGAGCCAGTGTGCCATCTGGCCTGGGAAGATTTTCAGATGCCCAACAGGGAGACTTCCAGGGGCCAGGCATCCCCATGGGACCAGCTCACAGCCTTGAACTTCTTTCGCAACTTTCTCGAGCAGCTGGGCCCTGACAAACGCTGGTGTGGTCAGGCAAGGTGTGGGGTGGTCCCCACCCTCTCGGGGCTCACAGGGGTGAGAGGTGCATCTGTCCACAGAGCCAACCAGAGCCTCACTCCCAAGGAAAACCGTTTTTCAAAGGAATGAAGTGTGCTCCGTGTGACCCTAAAACACACTGCGGGGGCCCCTTTTCCCGCTGGAGGAATGACAGCCACTCATGATGAAACCGGGCTTCGAGGAGGGAGCAGGGGTCCCAGCATGATGTGGGGCCTATTCTTGGTTTCATGGGGCTTTGATCTATTCTTTTGGTGTCCCCTGGGCCTCCTGAAGTTTCCCCAGCATCTAGAAGAAAGTGGGCAGAGGTGACACACACGGCAAAGGGCTCCTTGGCTGGGATCTGAAATCTGGTGTCGGCCCCGCCCCTCGCTCAGCGGGCTGGGGTCCGGTCCTCACCTTTCTGAACTTCGGTTCCCCACCCGTGAGGGAAGCCCTCTCCAACGGGTCACGTTCAAGGACAGGCTGTGGCTGTGAAAGCTGGTTTTCTCTCACGGGAGGGGCTCTTCTTCGGATGCTTGGCAGACATGGCGTCTTCTGCGTCAGTCTAGGCCATTCTAGAAATTACCTAGGGGCAGAGTTAAGAGTTGAGTTAGGAGTTGCCCCAAGAAACCCACCTCGGGCTTCCTGTCTTGGCAGATTCTTCCATTTCTCAGGCTGGGCCCAGACTGTGTCATCCCTCTGGGTCAGGCTGGAAGCTTCCAGCAGACCTCCACCTCCCTGTGCCCACGCATAGTCCAGAGACAGGCAGTAAGGAGGGCGGAATCTGCGAAGTGGGAGGAAGAGCACGGGCAAGACCAGCCACGTGCGTCCAGATGTTCTGGTCCCCGGACCTCACAGCTGCCCCATCTCAGGTGTCTGTCCGGAGTCAGGGGTCTTGGGAGGTCGGCAGCCCCAGGAGGGTCAGTCGGCTGGGCTTGCACTAGCCTCCCCCTCAGCAGCTGTCCCAAGCCTGGCTCCTTCACATCTGGGGGACAGCCAGACCCTGACCCAACCAGCCTCAAAACCTTTCAGTCACCTTGAACGAGGAATGTTTTTTTCATTAACGTCCTCCTTCTCTGCTCCCCTCCCTAGCCCCCCAAAGAGGCCCCCAAGCTCGAGCTTCCTCTCCCCGTCTCTGCAACTTCATAATATCTCCAGGCAGCTGGAAGAGAGGAGCCAGTGATCTCAGCTGACAGCCATGCACTCGCCGCAGCCCCCACCGCCCACCCCGACCCCTCAGCTAGCAAGCTGTCTGCCTTCCCTTCGCCCACAGCGGAGACAGCTCTGTGAGTCTCCCCTGCGAGGTCTCTCTCCCAGGAGCTCCTACCCCAGAGACCAGCTCTGAGGCGGGAAAGGCCAGCGTCATTCTATCGGCCACATGTGTTCTCAGACACTCCTATGGAATCATTCTTGTCCCCATTTGACAGATGAGGAAACGAAGGATCTCATTCTGACTCCTCTCCCAGAGGGCAGAGCGCTCTTGGTGGACCTGGAGCTGGTCCTAGGCTCTCTGGGCAACACCTAGAGGGGGTTGGTTGTTCTCTGTCTCTTGACGCCCTCCAAGCCCTCGCCCTGATGCACGTTCTCCTCCCCAGCTGTCCCCAGCCTGTGCTGACCCAGCACTTCACCCACCTCTGCCAACCACCTCTTCCTCTCTCCTTCCTTCAGAAATGCTGACGTTGGTCGACAAGAGAGACTCTCCTTTGGAGGGAACTGATAGGCATGTCAGAAGGGGAGCATATTTTACTTTAAAAAAAAAAAAAAGGTGGGGAAAGAGAGAAAGAGAGGGAGGGAGGGAGGAAGAGGGGCACCTGGGTGGCTCAGTTGGTTAAGTATCTGCCTTCCACTCAAGTCTTGATCTCAGGGTCCTGGGATTGAGCATCGCATCAGGCTTCCTGTTTGTGCTAAATAAATAAATAAAATCTTAAAGAAAAGAAAGGAAGGAAGAAAGAAAGAGAAAAGAGAGAAAGGAGGGGTGGGAGGGAGATAATGAAGGAAAGAAAGAAGGAAGGAAGAGGGGCATCTGGTGGCTCAGTGGCTTAAACCTCTGCCTTTGGCTCAGGTCATGATCTCAGGGTCCTGGGATCGAGCCCTACATTGGGCTCTCTGCTCAGCGGGAAGCCTGCTTCCCCCTCTCTCTATGCCTGCCTCTCTGCCTACTTGTGATCTCTCTGTCAAATAGATAAATAAAATCTTCAAAAAAAAAGAAGAAGAAGGAAGGAAGAAAGGAAGGAAGGAAGAGAGGGAAGGAGGGAGGGAGGGAGGGAGGGAGGGAAGAAGAAAAAGAAAGGAATAAAATGTGGCTTTAGAGTCATTCAGACTTTGGAGCCAATTCTGACCACAGCTACTTACTGGCTGCACGATTCTGCCCAAGACACTTATTTCTCCGAGGGCCAATCCTCTCTTCTGTTAAACAGGCATATTAGGAAAAGTGCGTACATCCAAGGAGTTGGGGGAAAACTAAGTGAGAATCTAAGTGCTCAGAAAGTATTATCTATGAAGAAGAAGGAAGAGGAGGGAGAGAGGGTGGAGGAGGAATTCAGGCTTTTGGCTCTGACTGCAGATTGTGCTGCCCCAGACGGCCTTCACAGCATCAGGAGTCGGGGAGACGTGGCAAAGCACGGCGCTAGACAGCGACGCTGTCTGATACAGTGGTCAGTCGCCACATGGATTCTGAAATTGATTTAATCCCGTTCCTCAGTCACACAAGCCACAGGCCATGTACTCGGTAGCCATACGTGGCTGGTGGTGCCACCATCAGCACGGCCAAGTCCCAAAGCACTGGCCTAGAGCATGGGTCCCAGATTCAGATCCCGGCTTGTCGTCTAATAGCCACGTGACTCTGGCCAGTTCCTTCATTTTCATCTCCTTCCATTTCTTCATCTACAAAATGGGGCTGATAACAGCACGCATGTCCCAGGGTTGTTTCCAAGATCACCTGAATTGATATTTGTAAAGCACGGCAACAGCCCTTGGCACATAATAAGGGGTATTCAATAAAATCAGATTACAGATCATGAAAGCTGTCCCTAGTTATAAACGGTCAGGCATCACTCCTCTCCCATACACAAACACACCTCAATACTAAATCATATTCCCGATTCCATACCGAGGGAGCCAGGCATGTGTCCTATCTCCTTTAACTTTAATGATTGTATGTAATTTAAATGACAAATAATAATGAAGAGAAAGGAAGAGGGAAGTGTGTCAGAAACGAGAGATTCAGAAGATATAGGAACTGAACCCTAGATCTTACCCAGAGCTTCCTGGTGGCCTGGGTGAAAAGGGAAACATGACAGATGGCTCTGTTCTTATTATATGATGATCAAAGGAGGTGGTATGCTTTCTTTTGTACAAGACCTCACCCAAAAAGGAAATCTTGCTGTATATGCATCAAAATAGATTAAAAGTCTATGATTAGACCTCCGGGCAAATTCCCAAGTTTCTCAGCTCCTACACACAACTAAGAGAGGCAAACCCCACAGGTGGGTGGCTTTCTCTCTCCATATCCTTTGCCCCAAAACTCTATTCGTCAATCCTCCTGTTCCAGAATATTCTAATAATCTCTGACTGTTTCCACCTGGCCCTGACCCTGACCCCGTCGCCGCCCCCCCACTCCTGCCCCCCGCCCCAGGTTCCATCTCAGGCCACAAGCCCTCCATGCTTCAGCCGAAGCATAACCGGGCACATATGTGTTCCTAGTGCAGAAATCACTGTAGAGACTGGGAAGCTTTTTTAGTCATGGGACCCTGCAGTATGGCCCATTTCACATCCAGAGTTTCGTAGAGACTCAAATTTCTTGCCCCCAGCACCAAGTGAGTCAGAGGAGGGACCTGTCCTGGATGGTGAGAAATGGCCATGGCAGCGTCTCTGAGGTCCAGAGATCAGTGCCAGCCCTGGGCCCAGCTCCTGCTCTGTCTGCCTTCTGCCCAGGAGTGGGCACTGAGCTGCGGGCCGCGGGGGTGGAGAAAAGCCTCGGGAGATACAGGATGTGGCCACTAATAAGATTAGCTTCAAACCCCTGCCATCTCACCCTGCTCTGTGGGGCTGTCTGCCAGTCTGCCCATCTGCCCCCTATGCCCCACACCCACGCCTGGCAGCCAAGAGAGTAGGAAATGGACTGGCCTCGGGAGGCCGGCAACGTGGCAAAGCGGGTTTACAGAGACCCTGCAGGAAATGGCGGGGCCCGGGATCAGCCCTGGGGGCACGCATGGTGCTCTACAATGGCCTAGACACCTGCCACGGCCGGGGAGCTTCCTTCCTGGAGGCGGGGAGTCCTGACTGGTGCCCATGGCAAACCTCAACTCTTATGAGCCAGCCACCTCCGCCCGAGACATAAGCCCATTTGGGGAGGGAATTTTTTCTAGGATGATGAGCGATGGGCAGAGGAGCTGCTTCTGTTCAAGTTCTCCGTCATGGGTAGAACTGTGTCTGCCAAATGCATCTGTTTGAGTCCTAACCCCTGCACCTGGGAATGTGACTGTATTTGGAGACAGTCTTTCAGGAGGCAGTCAAGAGAACACGAGGCCGTATTGGGTAGGCCTTCTAGGAGGCCGACAGGATACAGACAGGCACCAAGGGAAGACAATGGGAAGACACAACAAGAAGACTGACGATTGCAAACCATGGGGAGATCAGAAGAAACCAACCCCACCGACACCCTTGAGCTCCCGGAACCGTTTGAGAAAATTAATTTCGGTTGTTTAAGTGCCCCTGCCCATGGTACCTGGTTTGACAGCCCAAACAAACTGACACAGCCCCCAACCCTGCCAGGCACAGTGTGGGCCACTTCTCCCCACTCAGAAACAAAGCCCCCTCAGAAGGGAAGCCCCTTCCAGCCACGGTGGAACTCACATCTCTCTGACTTCCAGGCAGCTGGGCCTCCTGAGTCAGAAGGTGGGTCACCAGCAGGCCACAGGGTAGCAGAGGGGATTTCTGGGGGATCTATCCTCAGGTATCTTCAAGATCAGACCTGTGTGTTAGGCAGCCACCTTGCAGCCTAACCCTAGGGACCTAACCCAAGGTCCCTTCCTTGCAAAGAAAAGATGCCTTGGGCAGAAAGAATAAAAGGAGAGGAAAGCAGACAAAGGGGACTGAAGAAGAGGACACCAAGGTGGGCCAGAACCAGAGGACAGAGGAACCATCTGTCCCCTGCTGGGAACACCCCCTTCCACTTCTCCCGGCCCTCCCACGGCTGCCCGCTGTGCCATTCTGTAGTAACCAACACATATAAAACTCCTACTGTGTCCAGGGCATTCAAATCCTCTCTTCTGCTATCCTCTCCACAAGAAGGGATAAAGTAAGGTGAGGAGAGGTAATCAGATGCCCAAGGAACCACAGGAGGCCAGTGGGAGGTTGAGATCTGGAGCCAGAGTCCCATCCCCAACAATTCCCCTGCATTTTGGGAGAGACTCTTTTGAAGTATCACTGTTTTCACTATAAAGAGAAAATAAGGTGTCTTGCTGTACAAAGAGGCCCCCTAGAAGCTACCATCACTACCAACCTAGCATAGGTAAGAATGCATCCCCTTTAGCTGGGCACATTTGAGAGAGGGGAAACCAAGAGTCCAAAGAGAGAGGCAAACACTCCTAGAGGAGAGAGAGCAGGGCGGGGTGAGGGTGGGAGTGCAAAGCCGATGTTCACAGCAAGGCCTGAGGTCCTTGACCATGTAAGCACCACCCCTTTGCAGGCAACAGGCTGTTTCTGGGGGCTGGTCCCCAGCAGGATTCTGGGGTGCCCCTCCCTGCAAGCAGTGCTGAAGAGACAAGCTCATTTGCCTAATAAAGCACTTCTGAAATGAAATCTGCGGCATTAAGCAGTGGTTTTTGTAGGAAAATACCCAAGATTTGTCAAGCAAACACTAGACATAAGAGGGTACACTGTGATGTCCACACTACGTCAAAAATCCTCTACGTGTGATATGTACATACACATATATTGATATAAGGAACATCCATCCACTCTTCTTTCGGTAACAGTATCCGGGCTTTTCTCTGGGAACGCCCTCTTCCCCATGATCCAGCCCGGTACTTTTTAAACCTTGGTGTGGCTTACACAGAATGAAGTGTGTACACCTTAAGTGTCAATTCAATGCGTATGTGTATACATATGCACCCGTGTCGGTACCCCCAAATCAACATGTAGAACATTTCCAACTCTCCAGGAAGATGCCCTATACCCTCTTAGTCAATCCTGACCCCACCCCCGTGCTCTGTGGCAAAGCTGATTGGGCGGGGTGGGGGGCGGGGAGCTGTGGAGCTTGTGATTTGGGTCTGACCAATCAGAGCATCACGTTCCTCTAACCACAGAGATTGGTTCAGGGGTTGGTACCCAAGGAGCAAGACTGAAACTGACATGCTGTGGTGGCAGGCCCTCCTTCTCACTATGGTGCAGGTGGAAGACGGTGTGTGAGTACCTGGGACTGTAGGAGTCTGGAAATGGTCAGCAGAACAGAGGGCAAGGCTGAGAAGTGGAGAGAACCTGGAGAAGCTGTCTGAGCCCCTAGATCAAGCTGTATCCATGTGAGCCAGTAAAAGATTTCTTTTGTTTAAACCACCCTGCCAAAGCATTAGTAGGTGCTTTTTAATAGAAAAGATATCAAGTGCAAATTTAGTCACACTCAATTTTATTTAAAAGTTTGTGGCTTCCTTTACTATTAGGACAAAGTCTTACCGTGATCTTCACAGATGCCCAGAAGGCTCTGATGCCTCACCATGGACCACTCCTGTGACACTGATTTTCTCCCTCCTGCCACAGGGCCTTTGCATAGACATTTCTTCTTTTTTTTTTTAATTTATTTTCAGTGTAACAGTGTTCATTGTTTTTGCACCACACCCAGTGCTCTATGCAATCCGTGCCCTCTCCAATACCCACCACCTGGTTCCCCCAACCTCCCACACCCCCCCCCCGCCCCTTCAAAACCCTCAGATTGTTTTTCAGAGTCCATAGTCTCTCATGGTTCACCAACCCTTCCAATTTCCCTCAACTCCCTTCTCCTCTCTAACTCCCCTTGTCCTCCATGCTACTTGTTATGCTTCACAAATCAGTGAAACCATATGATAATTGACTCTCTCTGCTTGACTTATTTCACTCAGCATAATCTCTTCCAGTCCCCTCCATGTTGCTACAAAAGTTGGGTATTTATCCTTTCTGATGGAGGCAAAATACTCCAGAGTGCATATGGACCACATCGTCCATTGAAGGGCATCTTGGTTCTTTCCACAGTTTGGCGACCGTGGCCATTGCTGCTATAAACATTGGGGTAAAGATGGCCCTTCTTTTCACTACATCTGTATCTTTGGGGTAAATACCCAGTAGTGCAATTGCAGGGTCATAAGGAAGCTCTATTTTTAATTTCTTGAGGAATCTCCACACTGTTCTCCAAAGTGGCTGCACCAACTTGCATTCCCACCAACAGTGTAAGAGGGTTCCCCTTTCTCCACATCCCCGTCCAACACATGTTGTTTCCTGTCTTGCTAATTTTGGCCATTCTAACTGGTGTAAGGTGGTATCTCGATGTGGTTTTAATTTGAATCTCCCTGATGGCTAGTGATGATGAACATTTTTTCATGTATCTGATAGCCATTTGTATGTCTTCATTGGGGAAGTGTCTGTTCATATCTTCTGCCCATTTTTTTTATATGATTGTCTGTTTTGTGTGTGTTGAGTTTGAGGAGTTCTTTACAGATCCTGGATATCAACCTTTTGTCTGTACTGTCATTTGCAAATATCTTCTCCCATTCCGTGGGTTGCCTCTTTGTTTTGTTGACTGTTTCCTTTGCTGTGCAGAAGCTTTTGATTTTGATGAAGTCGCAAAAGTTCATTTTCGCTTTTGTTTCCTTTGCCTTTGGAGACATATCTTGAAAGAAGTTAGAAGTTGCTGTGGCTGATATCGAAGAGGTTACTGCCTATATTCTCCTCTAGGATTCTGATGGATTCCTGTCTCAGGTTGAGGTCTTTTATCCATTTTGAGTTTATCTTTGTGTACGGTGTAAGAGAATGGTCGAGTTTCATTCTTCTACATATAGCTGTCCAGTTTTCCCAGCATCATTTATTGAAGAGACTGTCTTTTTTCCACTGTATATTTTTTCCTGTTTTGTCGAAGATTATTTGACCATAGAGTTGAGGGTCCATATCTGGGCTCTCTACTCTGTTCCACTGGTCTATGTGTCTGTTTTTATGCCAGTACCATGCTGTCTTGGTGATCACAGCTTTGTAGTAAAGCTTGAAATCAGGTAACGTGATGCCCCCAGTTTTATTTTTGTTTTTCAACATTTCCTTAGCGATTCGGGGTCTCTTCTGATTCCATACAAATTTTTGGATTATTTGCTCTGGCTCTTAGACATTTCTTCTTCATTAACCACTCTTTCCTCCCATCTTCACCTACTTTACAGATCCCAACTCTGTTTTGATTCCCTCAGCTAAGCTTTCCCAGGCCTTCTCATCAAGGTCCCTTTCCTCAGTTTCGTGCCTTTATATCTCTCCTTTTGAAGGCAAAATACAGTTGAATTTTTATAATTGTGTGATGATTTCCTATCTCTTCCCCACTCAACTATGAGTCCTGTGAGATTGCAAATGACATCTGTGTTTGTTCACTGTTGTCCTCCTGGTGCCTGACACTCACTTAGTAGGTTTGAAAACAGATTCGTGTTAACTGTGGTTCTGGCTGGGGGAGATCAATATTGCAGCACTTTCCTTTTCTAAGTTGTGAATTTTTCTATAGTGTTCTACTTCTTCAGGTGTACCTATTATTTTTGCAATCAGAGAACAAATTAAGAATTCATTTTTATAGAATGAAAAACAATGGTTTTTCTTCCCTCCATAAAAACCCCATGGCTAGAAGTATCTGTTCCAGCACAAAAGTATATGAGAAATAGTCCTTTTAATTTTTTTAATATTCACACACACAGACACCATGAAACGAATGCACAGAATCATTTCCCTTTTAAGTTTTGCTCCCACCAATTTTTCTTAACCTTTGGTGCCTACTGCTGTATGTTTGCTAGAAGCCCCTTCAGACAATAACATGAACGAGCAAGTAGCTAATGAATCTTAACTGAAAAAGTCAACGGGAAGTTAGCTTTCTGTGTTCAGATTTTCTGCCTGAGGACTTGTGCTCAGCGTTGTGATTTTTACTGTGTGCTTCTCAGGAGTCATATCTTCTGCAACTAAAATGATTCCTGATTCAGATGATGGGATTAAAGCTTGGTGATTCCCTAAAGCTTTTCCATGAGCTCTAGGAGGTCCAGGTGCTCGGCCACCTGGTCACAGATGAAACGATGCAATGGTCTCTGCCCAAACCGGGAGGAGTGGGCTAGACATCTGGGAATAGTTCTTGGGCTTGTGGCTCATTCATTCTGTGACTTTGGGCCTCAGTTTCTATTTCTCTGGTCCTCAGTTGACCCATCTGTAAAACGGGGAGGAGGGGTTTGAACAAGCTAGCACTTTCCAAATTTGATTTTGGCTGGAAACTTTTTTATTTTATTTTATTTTATTTAGTGGTGCCTGGGTGGCTCAGTGGGTTAAAGCCTCTGCCTTCGGCTCAGGTCATGATCCCACGATCCTGGAATCGAGCCCAGCATCGGGCTCTATGCTCAGCAGGGAGCCTGCTTCCCTTCCTCTCTCTCTCTGCCTGCCTCTCTGCCTAACTTGTGATCTCTGCCTGTCAAATAAATAAATAAAATCTTTAAAAATTTTAATTTTATTTTATTATTTTATTTATTTATTTAATTATTTTTAAAATTTGTTTTCTTGTTGTTTTTTTTTAAGTAAGCCCTACATGGGGCTTGAACTCATCACCCTAAGATCAAGAGTTTGAAGTTCTACCAATGGAGCCATCCAGGCACCCCAGAAAGCTTCTTTCTTTTTTTTTTTTTAAAGATTTTATTTATTTATTTGATAGAGATCACATGTAGGCAGAGCAGCAGGCAGAGAGAGAGTGAGAAGCAGACTCCCTGCCGAGTAGAGAGCCCAACGCGGGGCTCCATCCCAGGACCCCGGGATCATGACCTGAGCCGAAGGCAGAGGCTCTAACCCACTGAGCCACCCAGGCGCCCCAGGCTTATTTCTTTTCAAACAAAAATCAGAAGCCAAAGTTCAAACTATAAATGGATAAAAGCAGAACCACTCTGTTGGCTGTGGGAACGGAGGTCTGACAGCCATTGATTTGCCAGTCTTTGAAGCTTCCTGACTGCCACCCCTAACCCAAGCACGCGCGCACACACGCACATATACGCCTGACACATACAGGCACGCAGGTGCACCTGCATATACACATGTGCGCACGCACACTCATATGTACACTGCGGTGACCTGTGGGACACCTCCATGGAACCCCCGGGGCACAGGGCACACGGTCTACAAGCTATGGACAAGATCATCTCTTTTGGCTCTGATGTGCCCTGGATTTCATGTGATTTTGCTTATTTCGATACGAACCGCCTGATTCCCACCTTTCCCCAGCTGTTTCTTATCTTGCCCGTTCCCACAGCAGCAATTTACTGAGTCAGTGAAAAGGACCACGTGCCAGACATTACATTGGGGAGACAGCAGCCCCCAAGACCAGCATGGCCCTGCCCTCACGGGGTTTACAGTCCTCAGACGGAAATAAGTCCCAAACCAACAATAGCACAGATGGTGTGTGACTGTGATGACAATGCTAGCAAAAGGAACTCCAAGGGGCTAGAGGGCACATGACCCCAGAGCCCCGCTGACTTGGGGCACAGGGACGGCATTCAAGAAGAAACCCGAAGGATGGAACAAGGAGGCCAGGAGGAGAGGAAGAGCATCAAGGAGAGTAAGCAGCCTGTGCAAAGGCCCTGAGTCTGAATCATCACCCATCTGGGAGCAGACAGAGGGCAGAGCCTTGAGAGAGCGTTAGGAGGCTGGTCTGACTCCTAAAAGAAGACTGAGGCCCTGAGCCAAGCACGCGTCTGGGCTGACATACATACATACAGCGACATTTCTAGAGTTCCTCCTGTGTGTGGCCCCTCTCCCAGACCCTAGAGATAAAACCGTTAAAAAAATTTTTAAAGACAAAATCTTCTTCCCTCGTGGAGTTTATATTTTAGGGGCAGAGGGAGAGACATAATAAAAACATTAAAACAGGTAAGTGGCAGGCAGATCGGGCTATTGTGGGGCCTGAAGCTTATATATTTTGTGGGGATGGATAGACTCCTTAAGAAAAAGGAATAAAGAATCATAAATATCAGAGCACCTGGGTGGCTCAGTTAGTTAAGCATCTGCCTTCGGCTCAGGTCATGATCCTGGAGTCCCAAGATAGCATCCCGAATCGGGATCCCTGCTCAGAGCAAGGAATCCGCTTCTCCCTCTCCCCGGCTCATGCTGTCTCTCTCAAAATTATAAATATCAATTTTGGTCAGGGCCTCGGAACCTGCTGGTGCAGTGCTCAAAAGTATAAACATCATTAGTGTTCAGGAAAACCCACCTCTAGCCCGATCAGTGTGATGGAGAAAAGTCGAGCCCCGGGGACCGGAGGGATGGGGAATATCGGAGGAGCGGACCGGGACTGGAAATGAGGTAGACAGACGAGGTCTCATGGAGATGGTAACCTCCGGAAAACCTAGAGGAGATGAAGGATCCTCAAGGGGTTTTGAAGGAAGAGCATTCCAGGCAGAAGGAACAGTGCTTGCAAAGGTGCTGAGCCAGAGACCTGCCTGGAAGGAGGCCAGCATGACCAGAACAGAAAATCACGGGGGTGGAGAGGGAGATGGTCCGCGAGGTAACTCAAGCCAATGGGATCAGACTGGCGTTGATCAGTCATCCTGTGAGGGTCCAAGGTGGGCCGCGGGAGGAACCCAGAGACCAGGCACCAGGCTCATTTCAGTGAGAGAGGCTGACAGAGAGCCTGGAACAGAGACAGGGGCACATTTCCAGAGCTACTTGACTGTAGACTTGGGAGGGCGGGCAGGGCTCAGTGCTGCTAAGTGGGTGGCTGGCTGGGGAAAGGGAAGGTGAAGAAGAAATCCAGAAGAGTGGAGAAAGGGGACAGAAGTCTTCCCACATCATTTACTCCCACCCAACCTGGTAAAAGGGAACCGAAATGTTTTTTGACAAATTAAATTGTGTCCTTCCGTATGCAAATGTGACTCACTGTCAAACGTTGTTCAGCATCTTCTAAGACGGCAGAGCCTTTGCAAAGCAGCCACAGAGGCCTTCTGTGCTCCCACCCCATGAAGCCCGAGGCTTGCAAGGCCCCTGGGGGGGAGGAAGGGAGAGCAGATCCTATCTGAAGAAGTCAACGTAGCCCTGACATGGGCCACACTGGTGGAACACTAGGACATTGACCAAGGCCAGGCCAGGACAGGAGGAGGAAGGTGAAGAGTGAGTGGGAGGAGGGTGTGCGGCTGTCGTCCTGAAGCTCGTGGTTTGGGGGAGCGGAACAGACCGGAGGGTTGAGCAGGGCTGTGGTGAGTTAATCAGTGCAGGGTGTCAGCGGGGCTCCTAACAGTTCACCTTTCATGGTCAGTTGCACCTTCTGGACAAGCTGGGATGACCCGGCCTGGCAAAAGCAGCAGCCATTGGTTTCTCCAGCGCTGGAGACGGGCTGCTGGCTGAGGATAGGAGGGGCACGTGGAGTGGGGGGCGGGGGATGGTCCTCACCCTCCCTGTTCCAGATGGGGAAGGGCTCCTTGGAGATTCCGGTTCACTGGCCAAGTCGGAGGCTGAGGGGTCTCTGAACACCAGCTCGCCTTCATTCCCATCTTTGCACTATGTTTGGGGCAGAAACCTGGCTTTGTGTCCCAGCTCTGCCAGGACGGGCTGTGTGAACTTGGGCGTGTTCCTTGACCTCTCTGAGCCTCCAATTCCCTGTCTATCAGATGGGGATAGTGTTCTAATGCCATCTCCCGCGGCATCAGGGAGGATTAAGTAAGGGCCCAGAGCAAGAGAGTCAGTAAGTGGAGGCTAGTATTATTATTTACAGACCCAAATTCAAGGCCATTAGGCTGACACTCACAGGGACAATGACCCTGACGATTTTAAACCAGAGCTGCAAACCCAGGACGCACAGGCGCTCTACCAAGTGGCTTCAACCTCTAGCACGCCGATCCAAAGCTTGAAACCCGAACACTGTGGAAACTCCTTGTGACTAGCAAAGAAAGACTCTTGCAGCCCTTGGAGGATGGAGGTGGATCCAGTCAGTTTGGAGGCAGGAGGTGACAGGCCTTGGCGAGAATGGGGAACACCCTTGGGAGGTAACCAAAGGCTAGTGTCCATTGCAGGAAGACCACTGTGCCCAGAGAGAAGGGCTCCTTCCAGAGTGCGTCAGGGCAGCTCAGGACTCTAGCTCCGACCTCCAATCGGGGAAACAGACTCGCTGTTCAAACTGACAGTAATAACATGGGGCCAGTTCCCATCTGGCTTTGAGAAGGGCTTATTGAATGAGCACGCAGGCCAAGCACTCTGCTAAGTTGGGAAGTACATGATTAATGAGGCATAGCCCTGTCTTTGTGGAGCTCGCGAGGACTAATATATTCTGACCTCCTCTGTGAGTTTCTACAAATATTATCCTCTTTAATCTCAAAACCGCCTTAAGAAGAGGCATGAGGAAAGGAGTTCAGAGAAGTTGAAGAGCTGCCCTGAGTCACCCAGCAGGCGGGGGCAGACGTGGGCCTCTGAGCAGACACCGGGCTCCTCGCTCACACCACAGTATCTAGGAGCGTCCCACTCCCAGCCTGGCCTGGCTCTCACATTGTACTTTCCCTCCAATCGCCTCTCCTGTGTCCCCAAAAATCACATCTAGGCATGTTCTGTGATAAGAGGTTTGAAGGGAAAGCGAATTCTCTGTCTCCACTTTCCCAGAACGGGTGCCACGGCCACTAGCCCCGAGGGCTTGGCCCAGAACCAGCCCCTCCCAGAGGACACACGGAGTGTCTCTCACTCAGACCCTGCAGGGACCCCACTTAGGCCGAGCTCAGAGCCCCCGGGCCACCGCTGCCATCAAGCACGCAAATCAAACCCAACCGTGACCCAAAACCACAGTGATTTTCTGAACCTTGAAATGAACACAAACCTTCCCAGTTTCCAGAAACTCGAACCCAGTTGAAGGTTCACACCTCCTGAAGGCCAAGCCAGCCAACAAACAAAAAACATCCAGACAGATTCAAGCCTAAACATGAGCTCCCAGAAGAGCATTTTCAGGCCAAACCCCATGCCCGCAAACTTCTGGTCATGGTTTTGAGTCTTTGAACGTCAGAAGGAGGGTCCTGAGGAGTCAGACCAAACAGGGACTGAGGGGCAGGGCCAGAGAGAAGGGACCCTGGTGAGGCAAGGTGCAAAAACAAGGCCTCTCTCAGCCTTGAGGGTCTGTGGTAGAGACTTCCCTTATCTGTGGGAACAAAGGAGGTGGGTCCTTCCCCCAGGGAAGGGAGGGAGGGAGCAGAGAAGTCAGCAAAGAGGGCTGTCCGTGAGGAGGCCTCTTCCTGGCCAGGCATGGGCTCACCTCACCAAGAAGCCTGGCAGGAATGGGGCTGGACCTGGGCCACCATCTTGCAATCCCCACTCCCTGTCATCCCAAGCAACAAAGGGAACAGAGGCGAGGTTTTGGTAGCAGGAAGCTTCAAGCGCCCCACCTTGAGGACTCTCGCCACAACTGGTCTGCCGTCCATGCCTAGGGAAAAAGCCCTCAGGCAGGCAGGCGAGGGCACGGACTTAAGAAATGGCGGAGGCTGGCCAGTCAGCACTACGGACCGGACCCCCGGGAGGCTTTCCCAACCATGTCCTGCTTTATGGGGACAGGCACAGAGCAGTGGGAGGCAGACAGAAGGGTCTTTCCATTGCAAAAGCTCGGAGGGAGGGAGAAGAGGCCTGCGGCACACAGAAGTCACCAGGTGCAGAAATCACCAAGTCTTTTCTCAAAAATGAGGTGCCTACACCTGGCCAGCAGCCTGAGTCCATGGTTGACAGCTCTGTGCCCCCGAGCAGGGGTCTTTCTCAGGGCTGTCCCCTTGCATGGGGAACCAGGCTGCTTCCCAGCTGGGCCTGAGTGGGGAGGCAGGAGCTGACCAGGAGGGAAGGCCCAGGAGGCTCAGAGCCCACTGAAGGATGAGCTCCGGGGCAGCAAGGGGAGGAGAACGACACCCACTTCCACAGTGGCTAGTGGGTAAAGGAAAGGGGGAAAAACCCACAAGGGTCCAGACAGGGGGTGGAACTGGCGGTCTTGACAACTGAACACTGCCAATTAGGTCCCCTCAGTCCAGGCTCAGCCGTGGCCCTAGGGTAAAGAGCCATTCTGCTGGGGAGATGACCTTCTGGAAAGTTCCTGGCAGAAAGTAGGTGGTATAGGGCAAGCCATTGGGAGTCAGAATGGGCCAAGTTCAAGCCTTCACTTTCCTCCTGTGTGGTTTGGGCAAGTCCCTTAACCTCTCAGTGACTCAGAGACACCCGTCTGTAAAATGGGGTAATTATCCATGGTAATCCTGGACGAAATGAGATCACGCTTAGAAGGTGGCAACACCTAGTAGGTGCTCTAAGGCTTGGAGTTCACTCCTGGAGGCGTTGGCTGCCCCCGCTGCCACAGAGGCTCTGCTTCCCGAAACGCCTGCCCCCCCACAAGAGCCCAGGCGGTCCCCTGGGGCACAGGCTCAGAGCCCGGACGAGTCAGCCTCAGCCAGTGCCCGACTCGGGTCTAAGGAGGGCACTCACCCAGCCACCAGTGGAGGCGTGTTGAGCCCCTCCATGGAAAAACTTGGATGGGCTGGAAAATCCCAACTACAGTTACATTTTCAAACCTTCTCACAATCCAAATGTCAACACCAATCGAAACAATATGTTTATTTGCAACCTTCCTGCCAGGCCGGATTAATTTCTACAGGCTCAAAGCCCATTTTGGAACTGTAATGTCTCAATTTTACAGATGAGAGGAGGGAGGAAAATACAGCCAAATCCGTCTTTGCCTTCTCGATTGGGGAAGTGCTGGGGAAAGGAGAGCATCAGGGCGGGTTTTGTGGTTGGCCCCGTCCACCCCACCCCCCCACCCCCCACCCCCGCCCGGAAGATCCTGTCACAGCATCTGGGGTACGGCCCTTCTGGTCTCTACCTTGCAGCTTCCTTCTCCCGGGGCCCGGCCAGGTCACCAATTTCTCTGCTCGATGGGGGTCTGGCAGGGCGGCACGTGGTAGGTAGGGACAGTCAGCTGCGGTCAGGAAGACGAAAGCAAAATGGAGGGATGAAGTATCTCTGAGCCCCAGGATTCACGTGGGCCCCAGATGAGCTGGGTCCTGGTTGTGGCTTTGTAATAAGGAGAAGAATGTCTTGAGCCCAGACATTGGGCCCCACTGGCAGAGGACCCGGCCCTGCCTCAGACGTCCTGGCATGTGCTAAGCATTATGTGGGTACATCGCACCGTCTGGAATGCTCACAACAGCTTGGCAAGGTGGGCACTACCGTTGTGCCCATTTTTCTGATGAGGACACTGAGGCTTGTCCAAGATCTCTAGCAGGCATGTGGCAGAGTCGGTTGGAGGCTGGTCTGTCCAGAGATCGTGCTCTTTCCAGCCCTGGAGACGAAAGACTAGAAGGGAGGTCTCCCGGGGAATGCTGGCCGTCAGGTGGCTTTTGAGCTCTCCCTGCCTCGCAGCTCCATGGACAAGCAGCTCCCCTCAGGAGCAGGCAGGACAGATGGGACGCTGAGTGTTGTTCACTAATGTCCAGGACACTCGGCTCGCCTTAACATCCAGCTCCACTGGGCTGAAAGGTAAGTTTGGTCTAACATCCCCTCCACAAAAGTCAGATTCTAAGGCCATTGTGAGAAATATGTGACGTCCTATCTGGGGAAGGGCTGGGAACGCCTCGGACTGAAAGCCTACCATGTCAGAGCTCCTGTCCACCCTTCCAGAAACCTCCGTTGCTTTCCCGTCTCTTGTTCGAGCTGGGGTCCTAGGCAGTGGTTTGTATGTCTGGAGCCCTCACCGGGTCAGGTAAGGGACTTGGCCCCCAGGAGGCCCTCAGAAAAATCGACCCGAGGGCGTGAGTTGATTATGAAGGTCCGCTACCACCATGAAGAAGGTGCCACTACTGCCCCCATTTTAGAGATGAGGAACCCGAGGCTCGGGAAGACACACTGACCCGCCCCAGGTCCCACGACCGATAAACAACGGTACCTGGTTCATGGCCTGGGTCTGCCTGACTCTGGAACTGTATTCAGAGGCGGGAACGGTCAGGACCCAGCCCCAGATGCCTTCTCCACTTGTTCCTGCAGGAACCGGACTAGGCTTCACATGAAGCCTGGCCAGAAAGTTGGAGAGCCGGGCGGGCTCACCTCCTCACATCCCACAGGCACACGCAGAGGGGCTCCCTGTCACGTCCTAAGGACCCCAGGCCATGGGACTCGGGCTCTCGGATTCTCTTCACATGGGTCTCACTCTCAATCCCCGCTGGGGAAATCAGGCCCCGCTCAGGCTCAGGCCGGCAGAGGGGAGAGGTTTCCTTCCCCATGACGGTGGAGGGCTGTGGAGGGAGCAAGAGAAACAATAGGGAAGGCTGGAAAGCACGTGTAGAGCAGCCCCAGAAACCGTACCCTGGTTGGATCACCTGTCCAGGGGCCCACGAGGAATCCTGGAGCCACCCGGCCGAGCCAAATGCCTCAGCAACAGAGTGGTGGATCCCAGGGAACAGGACGGGGGGTGCTCCATGGAGCCCCCGTGATGGGAGTCCCGGGCCCCCCGCCAGGACATCAGCCCTCTTAGGACACATTTACACGAGGAGGACCAGGGTCCACGCATTCCTTCCCTCACTGACTTGGGCACACTCCCCTTTCCTTCGTTTCTAGAATTATAAACAGCGTGAGCAAAAGGAGACGAAAAGAAAAAGAAAATCCACTCAGGATCCCGCCTTTTAGAGAAGACCGCTGTCACTACGTTGCTAGACATGATTTCAGACTACTTTCTGTGCACGTTTGTCTGTTTTTCTTAAAACTGGGATCATAGTGTTTGAAGTTTGGTTGTCTCGTCTCTCTCTCCCCTTTAGAGCGCGTAGAACTTTAGTCATGTGTGCCCACACGCTTCCCCAGCACATTTCTGGAAGAAGAACACGCAAGAAAGCAGAGAGGGAGACCGCAGATCTAGAACAGGAGAGAAAGTGACTTCGAATGTCACATATTTTGATTTAATAAGCACTCCTGAAGTGTTTATTATGTGCCAGACCCCATTCTCCTAAGCGCTGCACAAATACTAAGCCATTTCACGGACTTTAAAAATACTTCTGTAGCGTTTCGCTTCTTACCAGGTGTGTTACCTTCATAATTAAAAATGAGTTTAAATTCTGAAACTTAGTAATGAGTGAGTGCCTCTCCACATCAAATAATATCCATCAAATAATATCTGTTTATGTATCATTTCGACTTGCCAGCGACAGTTTTCTAATGGGCGGTGTCCTGGACCAGGGCCCTTTCAATGACCAGCCCTGGGATGGAGAAGACCAGACTTTCCAGCATCCTTGAAAAGGAGCAAAAGCAGAAAGAAAGGCCATCCCCACCCGCGGACAGCCACGTCTGTGCATGCTTTATAAACAGAAACCCTTCTCTGTCCTTGAGCCAAACCAGGTAGCAGACACAAAGCCAGACCAGCCACGTTATGGAGTTTCAAACCAAAGCGACTCAAATTCTAATTTTTTTTTTTTTAAACCAAATGTCGATGGAGCCAGAGCTATTTCCCTGAAAGCCCAAAAGAGCTGCTCAAAGTAGGACCAGGCCTCTGCATTTTCTTAGTATTTCAATTAAACTGTTCCTTAAATCTTGGAGAAGATCTATTTCAAGGCTGTGTGCTTTTTCGGCTTTAATGACACTGCGGGGCGTCACTCACACAGGCTGGGCTCAAAGTTCAGACGTGGAAAGGCCTGGATTCTGGGTGCCCTTAAATGGGTTCGTAACCATTCTGAGCGCCGGAGTCCTGCTCCTTAGGGCTGTTGTAGGACTGAATAGCCCTCGGAAGAGGGTCCCCAGGAAGTGGTGGCCTCAGAGGGGCTTCGCCCCTTTGGTGAAGTCCCAGGTCATACTGAGACTAAGCCACAGACCTGGCCAGCATAGCTGGAGGCACCCCAAAGTCCTGTCCCCGAGGCCTCTTCAAAGCCCTTCAGACGCCTGGGCTCAGACCCTGGACACTGCTGCCCCATTCTAGGCCCTAAAGATCACAGAAGTGGGAGGAAAAACAGCATCTGCCATCCCCAGCTGTCCTTCCCTCTGAGGTCACACCCACCAGCCTCAGGCTGCCCATTGCCGATCACAGACCTGAGTTGCCCCAGAGACACCTCCCCCAGTGGGAAAGGGGGCCCTACGTGACAAAATGGAGCCTGGGGCTTGGCCTGGGGACCAGAGGTAGACGCCCAACTCCCATGCACATTCTCACACACTCCCCCGTGCACAGGAAGAGGGACCATCTCTGTCCATGGATTACTGCACTGTCCCAATTTTGCACACACACACCCCCATCTCTCACCAGAAGAAGGAAGGAAAGAGGGTTGAAAATCGGTGCTCTGATGCCCCTGAACTCCCCTACAGGGAAGTGGTCCAGACCTTCCAGGTGGGAACAGAGGCTTCTAAGCGGGGAACAGTTCCCAAAACACGCCCAGGAGGCCGCATGAGAGAATCCAACACCCGGGCATGGAGCCCACTAAGCAGTTCAAGACTGTCAGCCTCTCCTGGAACCTCCCCAGCCAGGGGCTCGGGCAAAAGGTGTTTATTTTTAACAGGCTTCTCTAATATTACGAGCCTCCGCCCAGCCCAGGAAGGCCTCTCAACAGAGACTTTCCCTGGGGGCAAGTCTATGTCCTATGCCCCTAGGAGGGGCAACCAAGTCAAAATCCAGGCCTGGGTGTCTGCTTGGAGGGGAAAAAAAATAGTGCCACAAAGTAAGGCAGCCCCATGGCCCCGTGCACCCCACCTCTCTCACTCCTAGAGATCAAGCTCTCTGTGTGTTCCTGATCTGTGCCGGGACTTGCTGGCAATTAGACATCAACACATGAGCTGACCTCAAGTCAGATCTGTCTCCACAGTCTAGCAGGGAGAGAAGGGGTCAGGGCCGGGGTCCAGTCTCAGGCACCAGGTTATATCTCCTGGAACTATTGTGACAGCTCAGGAAAGGGTTTTTACCTGAAACACGGTCCCCGTCCTCAGGAAAGACTTTGATCACTGGAAACTCCCAGTGAAAACCCTCCTCATATACCCAGGAGTCTCCATGTCCCCATCAAGCCATAGGAGACAGGCCCTCCAAGGAAGGTTCCGGAACTCAGAGTGCTCCCACATAGCCCTGACTGTGACTGAGTCCCAGGGAAGCCAGGTCTGCAATTGCTGAAGGCGGCTGGTAACACCATCCTCAGTCGCCAGTCCCCACCCCCACCCAGCCGAGCTCAGCCTGCAAATACTTTGAATTCTTCCAAATTAGAAGGGCCAGTCCCCATTTTGACCAAAATGCAATTTAAGACTAAAATCCCCCCAGTCTCAGGGAGGCACCCACCCCCGACCCCGGGCCCCTTGGAAGCTCTGCGACAGCTCTGTCTGGCCGCTCTCTTAGCGGCTTCAGCGTGCTGGGGGTGATTAGAGTGGCCCATGAGGGATAATAATAATAATCTGGAAAAACGAATGCTACCTGGATGTAGCTTACCAACCTGTAATTTAGGGTTGTGGATTTCTGGGTGAGGCAAACACAAAGAATGTCGCTTTGGCCTCGCCATTAATCTTCACAGCAGATGTGAATTTTGTTGCTGAACATGAATGAGAAAAAAAAGGGGGGGGACTTCCCTATAGAGCCGGGACTGCTCTAAAATGCATACACAATTCATAATGATGCATTTGATTAATGGTAAATGAGCATGGAATTCTGAGGGCCAACCCATGTGACGGTCACATTAGCACCAGATGAAGCTGTCGTGTGGGTGATGTGACAAAAATCCAAGAGTGGGCCACTCTGCGACTGAGAGACCAGGGCCGCGTGGCGGACGGAGACCAAGTTTTCTGGGATTTCTTTCTTTCTTTCTTTTTTTCTTTGTAAGGGGGGAAGGCAGAAGAATAACCCACAGATGAACGAAGGAAGAAAGAAACAGGATTCCAATTTGCATTCCGAAGTTGCCGGTTAGAATGGAAAGGGGAGATTCCAGTGTACAAGTTTGGATTTCTCTATGTCTCCTAGCCACAGGGGTGAGCTCAGAAAGCCAAAGGGGACCAGAGTGGGAAGGGGGTGTCTTGTGATTCTCTGATAAGCTCGGTACTTACTGATGGTCTGGAAGGCCATTAAAAAAAAAAAAAAAAAAAAAAGGACGGAGCTCTTAAAAGCAGTCAGGCATTTCCAGCGGTGCTGAGAACCAGGGTCTGGGGGCCGCAGAGCAGCAGGCAAGCCCAGCACAGCGCCCGAGGTCGGTCGGTCGGTCGGTCGGTCGGTCGGCATTTCAAACGCCCGTGCTTTGCTGGGTGTGGAATGTCTCCAGCTCCAGCCCCGGCAAGTCTTATTGAAAACATTATCTTTTCCATCAATAATACCTCGAAGTTCTTTATTAGCAAACTCCCTGGCAAAAGCTGACATATTTACAGCATGCAGTAAACTTTACGTATCTACTACAATATTAGAGGAGAGAGAGAGAAAGGCCCCACTCAGTGACCACAACAAATCATTCAGACTTAAAATGATCAAGTGGGAGGCTAATCGTCCCAAAGAGAAGGACTCCTGACGACTCCCATCCCATCCAGCGGCGAGGGGAGCGTTCACAAAGATGAAAAAAGCATGTTTGAGGATTGGAAACATAAGAATATATATTTAAAAAAAAAAAAGGAAAGAAAATCCAACTGATATCACCATCTAGGCTGAGGGAGAAACCTGATCTTGAATGGAATGGTGAACATTTGGGGCTGTTTGGAAAGAATCACTCCAAGCTGTTTTTGCTCAAAATGTATAGATTTAAGGTAAGACGCTCTGTGTAGGTCCTAACCACTCTGGAAACAAGTCCCCCATTACTTTGCATCTGACAAAGGTAGGGACGAATTTTGCTTTCCCTTTCTTTAAACTGGGTAGCTCCGCTGGTTTTAACTTGGAAGCGCGCTAGAAAAATATTTACTTGTCTTCCTCTTTTTATCACTCTGCCAACGTGTTTTCCTGTACGGATGGTGTTTTTTCTCTCAGCTCTCTTCACTCCTTTTCCTCTTGCATTCAGGCCGGTGAAGTGTCGGCCCAGGGCCCTGATTCTCTCCCAGCCCATCCTCCCCTAGAGAAAGTACGCCGACTTTACGGGAATTCATGGAAAGGAAAATTATAGACATATATACATATACACATATATATGTATATGTGTGTGTGTGTGTGTGTGTGTGTGTATATATATATAATGAAATCTCAAGGTTCCCAATGGAGGGCACTAGAGGGATAGAGACCCCCAGTCTCCAAAACTGTGCCTAGCCACAGAGAAAATGATTTGTTTTGATGAAAATAGGAATAGATGCATATTTATTTGGGAGGAATTCCCATCAATGGTCTTCTGGGAAGTGTTTGATTTTTAGCTATTATTTGGCAAATCCAGAAAGGGAATTGGATTTTCATCTGAAGCTTCTGTTTCCAGTCCTTTTGTTAAATGAGCCTCTCTTCCCCCTTGAATGTTGCATTAAACCATTTTCCTCAAGGAAGAAAAAAAAAAAAGAAGAAGAAGAAGAAGAGAAAATTTCCGACTTGAAAAAAGCATAAATATTTCTTCAGAAGAAAATAACAAAGGTATCTCAGGGAAGAAGTGAAAATAATTATGTTAGAGAAGGGCAATTTTTTTAAAAGGTCTTGGGACTCTGCATTTGAACAGAAAGACTTTGGAAACTTACATTAATGACTGGCTTCCCTGGGGCCGTTGCTTTGCGGGAATCTGTTTCTCCTGCCAGTATTTGCAGACTTCTCTTCAAAACAAATGCATAATTTTCTAACTTCACAAACGGGTCCTCACACACCTTCACCATTTACAAAAAGTCAACTAAAAGAAACTAGAAGAGCGGGGCATACTGAAACCAGCAAACGTATCTTCAGGTGAAAACATTTGATAAAAAAATGTATATTAAGAGTCCTATTTTTAAAGGCAGTGGTCGGTGCAGATGAAAATGCAAATGGGTGACAATAAAATGTCACCAGATTCTTATACTTTCACTGTACAGAACGTCATCAAAGTCACCCCACATGTTAACATGGTTTTTATATATCTTTTGTATGTGGCATCCATTTAATTTTTATCAACAATGACAGTCCCAATCTCCAAATATTTGTGTCAGGGGCAGGAAAGGGAGACGCACCCAAAAATATCCTCAAAATTATATACTGATGTCAACACCACTCTTTTAGAGCTGTTATGTTTTTGTGGTTTTTCTTTTGTAAAAACATCTCTTCCCCCGGGCTTTTGGTCCATACCGTATCTATAGATGAGATTTTTTTCTTCTTCTTCTTCCTTGCAGTCATGGGGACCATAGCCTCTGGCTGCTCTGACAGTAATATCTTTTAATTTGTTCTTTCAACCTCAAGGAAGCCATACTATTCCTTTTTCGCTTGGTCTGTGCTGGAAATGAATTCCGCAATTTGCAGAGTCTTCGGCATCCCTTATCCCGTAACAATACAAGATGTGGAAAATGTGCTTAAGATTGAAAATCGCATTTTCACAATCCGAGCGTTTCTTTTTCTAGACTTTTGCTAAAGCGGCTTATTGTACAAATCCAGGTACCGCTTAAATATCTCTAGGGGTTAAAAAAAAAAAAAAAGAGCGTGATGTACTATTTATTATATTTCATTAGATAAACCTCAAAAAAGTAAACATTTTCTCCCCTCGATTCACCCACTGCCTGTTTCAGATTTTAATGCAATGATATGTTTTTTCAGGATCTTGAATATTTATATTTCAGAACTTAAATATCTTTATTTAAACCATACAGTCTCAATCTCCAAAACCCCGGATTTTTAATATTTTGGCGACTGAAATTTGGCATGTTTGAAGGTTTGCTTCTCTGCAGAAGTCTCTTGTTATCCAAAGTAGAAAAACAAACGAGGGGCAGATTACAGACTGCCCAACTGCTGGCTGCTTACACGGCTAAAAGCACACAGCCAACCCCGTTTACGTTCTGCCCTGGGGACAACGACTTTCTTAATAATAAATAGGGAAAATGTAAAATGTTTTCTTTAAATTAAAAATCGAAACGAATTGTTTTAATGAATATCTCTGGTTATGAGGGAAAAGCATGCCTTCGTGTGTACACTTTCTGAAGAAAAATTTCCTGTGTGGTTTTCCCTGTGAGATCAAAAGGAACTAATTAACTTTTCTATAAGGTAAACAAAACTTTAACTTGAAATATCCCCATGAAGTATGTGGGAAGTGAGCTTTTGTGTGAGCGAAAGCAAGAGGGAGGGAGGGAGGGAAGGAGGGAGGAGGGAGTTGGATTTAATTTTATATTTGAAATTGTCTCATGCTCAGAAGGTATTGGAAACCCAGCGTTGTCCAAGAGTCAGCCTTCCTTTTATTCCCCCATTACCAAAATGATATTTAAATCAAAGGCTGAAATGTTGCCAAGTTCAAATCCCCCGAAAGATTAATAGGGCATTGTTCTGTTCATAGAAAATTGGTTCTTCTTAGAGTCCCTTTAAGAAGAACTGGGTGTGTAAAGGAGCATGAGGAAAGAGTGTGGGAAAAGAAGGATCTGGAAAACGGGCCGTGGCCTGAGTGGGAGGGTGGCATGGGGAGAGTATCTTCAAGAGCACAGACAACCCCCCGCTCCATCCCCAACCAGAAGTCATCGGGGTCAAGGGGAGCAGCCCCCAGCTGGAGCCCCCTTTCCCCAAGACTGGGCTCACTTTCTCAGGTTTCGGGGACAAACAAGAGCAGGAAGCAGCTCCAAGGGGACCGGGAGGGTCTTCAGGGTTGTGCCCCCTCTGGGTGCTGACCCCTGCGCTGAGAGACGAGAGGGGCCCCTCTGGCCCCTCCCAGGAGGAGCAGCTGCAACCAGGGACTGAGCCCCTCCCAGGACAAAGAGTCCTTGGCCAGCTTCGGGCGAGCCGCTCAGGGCCCGGGCCCCCTGGCCTGGCCTCCTCTTTGCCCTTGCCAACGTCGGGACAGGCGGCCCGCCCAAAGGACAGAGAATGCAGGAGGCAGCCAGCCTGTGCAGGAAGAAAGAGCTCCTCACTGGAGGGCTCAGCAAGATCCCTGGGCACCTCCATTGTCTGCCTTCGGCCTCAGAATCCCCAAAGCAGAGCCGTAGGGGACTCACATCCCCCCACACTCACACCCCTCTGCTCACCAGCCCCTCCATCGCCCTTTAGGGTTGCTTTGTGGATGGTGAGACCAATTTTAACAGCTAACATTCATTCAGAGCTTAGCCGGTGCCAGGCGCCGAGCGGAGGGCTTTACCGGAAAGTTCACAGCAAATATAGGAGGTGGGCAAGACTACCCCCGTGGAGCAGATGAGGACACAGAGGAACAGAGAGCTAAAGCGACTTGCCTCAGGGCACCCAGCAACTCACACACAAGGTCACTGAGCCACAAAGCATAGCGGGATTTGGTTGTGACCAAGCCCCTTGCACCCCACCCCCAGCTCATAACCCCAGCTTAGTGGCCAGGATCTAGGCAAACAGCCGGTTCTGTTGTGATAGGAAGGGTCCTTAACCAGGCTCTTTGCTTGGACTCTTGGTCATGAAGCTGGGATTGGAAGAAGTAGGTGTGAACTCCAGGGACCGCCCCCCAGGGACATTCGCGCCCCATCCCCGTGGCAGAAGCTCCATCCATCTGGCTCAGTCCATAAGCGTGTACCGATTGTGTCACTGGTGATGAGGTACCCATCTGAAGTCCTTTATTCATTTATCCAGCACCTAAATCTGCAAACCATTTCCCTTCGTGCCAACTGGCGGGGACTAGAGACCACCCCCTACAAACCATCCAGGGAACTCTCTTGAAACAACAAGGAAAGGGGGGCTCCTTGGGGAGGGGGCACATCACCAGAAGCCTGTGTGGCCTCTGATGTAGCACTTGGAAGAGGCCAGAACCAACATCCTTCCTAATGGCATACCAAAGGGGAGAAAAAAACCCCAAGTTTGAATACCCAAGAGCCCCTTTTTTCCTCTGGAAAATAACTAAATTCTCATGGAAGAAAAAAAAGGGTCTCCTCTGCCTGGATTCAGTAGCAAGACCAGCAGCGATTTTCCCTAAGACCAGTACAGAAGTCGAGTCAGCCCACCACTGCCACATTCTAGCTGTGTGACCTAGAGCAAGTTGCTTTCCGTCTCTGAACTTCTGTCTCCTCCTCCGTTAAAGAGAACTCACTCCAGCTACCTAGACAAAGATAAAGCATGTTCGGTCCCTAGGGGCCAGTCTTTGCGGGGGTGGGGGGGTCTTAAAGAAACAATTTCCTCTCCTATCCCCCACCTCACCTGGAAATAATCTCTATCCCCACACTGGTCTCCTGGACCTAAAATGGGTGAGCTGCTGCATCCCTAAAGCAGGGGTCTGCTCTGAGGAGGGTGTGTACACACAAGCCTCAATCCACTGTCCATCTGCCCGCCCACCCCTGGACAAGCTCCTTCACTTCTCTAACCCCGCTGTGTTCCCAGCATTTCCTTCAGGTCCTCGGAGGGGACAGGACCCCATCCTGGCACCCATGGGACCCAACAGCCCCCTTTGGAGTCTAGCAGAGAAGGCTGGGGAAGGATGAATCCTTCCACTATGAGAGGGAGGACTAGAGCACAGCCCTCCCTGCTATCCCCCGGCTCCCCCTACTCCATCCACTCCATGAGCTCTGACTCTGACATGTCAACATGTCGACATGGCATGTCGTCTGCGTCGTAGTGTGGAGGAGGAGGTGGGGGCTTGTGGAGCACGTGGGAGGCCTCGGAAATGGAGGCTGGTGATGGGGAGCACTCGGTCCCCCACTACCCAGGAGCTGACACTCAGAGTGGGAGGCAGGGGCAGGTGGCTGTACACCCCAGAGGCTTCTCAAAAGGTGTTTCCTTCCGTGTCCGCATTGAAACAGAGACAGCCAGGGTATGACTGACCCGAAGATCAAGCCTGACTCTGCTGTCTTCAGAGGGAACCAAAGACCTTCCTCCCTCACCCTCCCTCTGCCCAGTGCTACCTTCTCTCCAGCTGGGGTGCCCGTGTCCACGTCCAAATGGGCACATTCCCCAGGCAGGGAATTTGGAGTGTACTGTTCTTTCGCGAAAGCGCTCCCACTCCCTGCATCTAGAGTTTGGTTGGCTTCTGGTATAATCAACTATGTGCACATATGACTATGGACAAATGCATATTTCTCTCTCTCTGCACACATACACACACACACACATACACACACTGTGCATAGAGTGAACACTGAATAAATATTTGCTGCATGGGCTTGCTGAAGACATATATGTGTATGCATCTGTTGTAATATATGCATCCAATACACATAAAGAGATAGACACACATGGTTTTATACACAATGTTAGAGATCGGTTTATAGGAGTGTATGTATATCCATAACTCTATTTCCAGTTGGCATCAGGCAGTTGGCTGGCATCGGGTATAAACGAGCTGTTCATTCATTTGGGACAAGCATGTAATCTGTGTGTGCACAGAGTGAAAAATGCAACTGGTTGGAGTTTTTTTTTTTCCCCTTTTTTCTTCCAAATGTTGAATATACAACTTGTGATACTTTCAATAGAGCTTACAGAAATATCACGTTTTAGCCTAATTGTTAACTTGGAATTTCCAAAATTAACCATAAAAAATAACACGGGCCCGTCAGTCCCTCCTGAAGCCACCGGAGAGGCCAGCTCTGAAGAATCACTCTATTTAACCACACTGGAGTCAGGTTCCATGGCTGTTTACCGAGCCATTCCGGGCTTGTATACAGTGTTCCATTTAATCCTCACGACACCCTCTGAACGAGGGTTTATCCGAGCTGGAAGTGTGCTTACTGAGGCCTGGAGAGGCTGGTGACCTACACACGGTGACCCCGCTCGTGAGTGATAAGGCTTGGTGACCCCTTCCCTGAGGCTGCCATACACCTTCCCCCAGCCTGACCTCACCTTTGCTAGTTACATCGGCAAGTTCCCCTTTCCAAACCAAGCTGCGTTGGCAAATTCTGAGTGGACATGAATTTGAAGGAGACACCGTTTAACCCGTTTGGCTTGAATTCGAACCAGGTCTTTCCAGAACTAGGCCCAAGTCTTCCACCTGCCAGGTAGAGGGGAGCAGGGGCACCCTCTGGCCAACCCTCCCGTTTCCCTCTGAGTCAGGGTTAGACACAAGCAAGAGGATGACAAGGAGATAGCCTTTCTTGAAAGTGTGGCCCAGTCGCAACGTGGGACATTTACATGGGTCCAAGCTCTTGGTGGGGGGGAGGGGATCAGTGAGGGGGTGGGTGTGAGGGGAGGGCAGAGGACTTCCTGCCTCTACCGCAGGCTCCAGTAGACTGACAGCCACTGGCTATTGGAGGGGCCCATTCAACTGTCACTCTAACTATCCGTGGTGGCCTCACATGGGTTAATAGTAGCCATACTAGTGATGGGGAGTGGGTGTTCTGGAGGCTGACCGCTGGAGGTCTGACTCCCGGGCCTGGCCCTCATTAGCTAGCTTCAGCGTGTTAGCTGACCTCTCTTTGCCTCAGTTCCTTTTCCTGTAGAATGGGCATAACAGTAGTATCTACCCCATACTATGGAGGAAACTGAACCGCTGTCTGCACGTGGAACGCCCTGCTGTGGGAGTAGATGCCATAAATCCCTCATGGCCACCGCCAGCATCGTGATGGCCGTCACTGTCACGTAATGGTCATGAGCACTGGAGACTGACCTCAGCGTGACCCGTGAACGGGACAGATATTCCGGTTCATGGAGTCACCATGGTCTCCAGAGGCAGAACTACTTTTGCAGGATGGGATTTCGTATGGCTTGGCACCAATGTAATGCACTCAGTCCCGACACCGGGGGTCCCCGCCCTGCCCCCATGAGCTATGGGACCGGGACGAGTCTGCTGACCTCAGGGGACCTCAGTTTCCCCATCTGTTGAGTGGCCTCCTCCCTTCCCAGACCGCAGTGTGGAAGGAAGATGAGTGTCTGTTCCTGTCGGCCCCGGAGCCTCTTCCCCTCACGTCCCTTGCCTGCGTGTCCGATTCCTCCTATGGGAAACAGGGTGATAATTCATCCCCCACACGGTCTCCAGAAAGAATCAAGAGACGGTGAGCGTCAGAGGGCCCCGCTCATAGTGAAGATGACAAGTGACGCGGGTGCGGTTACTCAGGACCACGTCACCTTCTGACATAAACGTGTGGAAACTATAGGTCACAGCCTCCAGGGCCGGGAATGTCAGAGTTAAGGAGTCACTGCCACACAGGCTGCCTTCGCCTCCGCCCCTAGTGCCCTCTGGTCTGCCATGCCTGTCCCAGGGGAATCGGGGCAAAGCACCACAGGGGAGTTTCGGGCTCCGGACCAGGCACCATGGGCAATCCTGGGGCTTGGTCTCTGGAAGGCCCTGAGGGAAAGTCGGTGGGAGGATGAGGAAGCAGGCCTCTAAGGGGGGGAGTGCTCATAAATTCATTGGCGAGTAATTTATGGCAACCAAGTGTAACACCTAATACCTGCCAGTGTGAGAGGTTAATGGGGAAGGTTAAGGGGCACAGGCCGGCTGATTTATGGGCCTAGCCAGGGGCTTTCATCCTGACCAAGACTCCAGGGGCCCCGCCTGGAGGAGAGGCCGGGGGAGGGAGCAGGCCAGCTCCAGCCAGTGGGATGGGGAGGGCACTGGGACAGAAGGAGGGTCTGAGGAGAAGTGGGATAGAAGAGGGGGAGCATCTAGAAAAAAGGCAGGGAGATGGAAGGAGAGAGGTGCCAGTCACACGCACCCCTGCAAGGCAGTGGTGATGGAAGCTGTTGCGCCGAGACCCCAGAGGCTTGTCTTGCCTGTGACCTTCACGTCACGTTCCAGAAAAGTCTGCGTGCACCAGAGTGGCCAGGAAAACAGAGTGGAACCAGCACATTCCATCATGTAAACTGGGGAATGATTTATGTGTGCAGAGAATAAGGCAGTTGACAACTAACTTCATCAACATAGAGCCACAGTCTGGAGCCAAGACGGGCCCGATGGCTCTGCCACTTTACTGAGAACTGGGGCTCTTGGTTCTGCCCCCTGCACTCCCTGCCGTGAGTGGCAGTCGTGATGCCCTCTGCCAAGGACATTTCTGCGCATTCCACAGCTAACCTGGCACCACAGCTGACCTGGAGAAGGTAAGGGGCAAGAGTCCGGGCTCAGGGGACACACAGAGTGATGGCAGCTGGCTGAGCCATCGGTCACCCCCCACCCCACCCCTGGGAGAGCCACAGGGCCGCTGGGCAAGCTCCCTGGCTGGACCCTGCATATGAACACACACGTATACAAACATGTGCACACACAGAACACACCTGCCTAGACCCCTTAACTCTCGAAAGCCGAGCCAGCTCCTAGCCCCTCTAGACACAGAACCTCAATCAAAGAACATCGGCCAGCATCCCAAACTAACTTGAAATTCCATTAAAATGTTTACTACAGACTCACAAGAACGGGGAGACCCTGTTCCTAAGGTGTAGCATCAGAACCGTCTGAAAGTCTCTCGCTCTCCCCTCACCTCCCGGGGCTCCTGGACCTGGTAGCTTCCCGCCCCACCTCCCTTCTCTCCTGACTGCAGAGTCTCAAAACCCCATTCTCCCACTCCTAGCCTGTCTGTGCTCTTCCTACTTCCCATGTCTCTGCAGCTTTTCCCAGGTAAATGTGGCCACTTTTTCTGGCTCCTCTGCCCCTCCTCCTTGCTCCACAATTCCTGGGGTCCACGGTGCGTGAGGGTAGGGTAAGAAGCTGGGGATACTCAGGCCTTAGTATTTTATGCACACGCACACATGCACGCACACAGTCTTATGAGTCTCCTTGATAGAGGGTCCATCACCCTCTGCCAATACCTGGCCTTAAGGGCATCCATACCATGTCTTTAGTTAGAGCCCTCATGCTTTCCTTTTGCCCACCTGGCTTCTAGGTTGCAGTACCGATTTGGGGGGGAAAAACCAGGTGCGGCATCCCAAACCCTGACCCAGGTTCTACTTTGCTCGTTCCTCTCTGTGTGATCCCGGAGGGGGCACTCAGTTTCCCTGGGAGGCCGTGTGCCTCCAAGGCAAGATGTGCACAGCCTTCCTGGATTCAGGATCCAGACTTGAACACCAGCTCTGCTACTCCCTCGCTGTGTGTCTTTTGGCAAGCGGTCAACCTCTCTGAGCTGTGATTTCTTCACTATAGAATGGTGTATCATGATGACAACCTGAACGGTTTCTGTGAAAACTAAAAACAACAAGATATTATAGGATCATGAATATGAATATTTGGGAAATGTTTCTTCAAACACAAGGGAAACAAATTTCCATTTTGGCCAAGGCCTCCTGATTCCAACAGAATTTTCACCTTAAGGGAAGCCAGGTGGGCAAGGTAAGGCGATGTAGGGTACAGATTTCAGTCCAATATTCCAGAGTTGGAATCTCTGCTCTGTCTTTCCTGAGTGTACGCCCTTTGTCAAGGCTCCAGGCCAACCCTCTGCCTCATTTGTCTTCTCTGTAAAATGAAGAGAGCCATAGGACTTTCTTATAAGATCACACTGCAGAGTATCCACTCAGACAAAAAGTAAAATATTAAAATATTTACCAAGCACCTGTTCAGTGCCGAGCACTTCTCCAGGCCCCGGAGTATGAAAAATATATAAGGTTCCTGGCATCATCATGGGAGAGACAGACCGTAGGCAGGCAAACAAATAAATGAGCCAGATAATGACGGTCAGTGGTACGTGCTGGGAAGAATTCAAGCAAGGTAAGTGATAGGGAGTCCTGGGGGGAGGTGAACTTGCATCGCGGGCCCCAGAAGACAGAATCTCCAGCACAAGCTGCGAATTGGGTCTTATAGGTGCTCGATAAATGGTCCTAACCACTGACGATCGTTACTGTAGGTCCGAATCACAGCTTGATCAGGAAGGGCTTCTGGGAGCTGATAGAAACTCGTCGGAAAGAGCAGGTCTTGCTGCCCCCGATTGGCAAGGGAGAGATGTGTGAGCGATGGCCCAGCTGGGGCTACAACCTGACTTGCTCCAGCTGCCACGGCATTTCCGGAAGTTTCTGCACCATCTCCCCCTCCAGCCCCCATCAGGCTTTCATTTCCTCAGGCAAAGGCTGAGTGCCAGCGCCTTGCTGCCAACCTGGACGGCGCACCAGAGGCCTGGACCATTTGCCGCAGGTTTCACGGGGTGTAAAGTGCTCAGCACCCATTAAAGCTAGAGCGGTTACAGGCTGGGGGCTAAGATCCTGCCTAAAAGGCTCAGAAACGCTTCAGAAAGAGCCAAAGATTTCCAACACTTTGGGGAAAGCCCTGATCTCTGGCTTTGCCCTGGAACTGTTTATCTCAGCTTTTAAAAGTCGTGGGCCAGGCTGAGAGTTTTGTCAAAAGGAAAACTGGAGTGGGGGGGGTGGAGCGCCTGGGTGGCTCAGTTCGTTAAGTGTCCGACTGTTGATGTGAGCTCCAGTTATGATCTCGGGGTCCTGGGATCGAGCATCGCATCCAGACTCTGCACTCAGCCACTCAGCAAGCAATCTGCTTCTCTCTTTGTCCTTCCACACGCATGTTCTCTTTCTCTCTAAATAAAGAAAGAAAATCTTTAAAGAAAAAAAAAAAAAAGAGGAACAATGGAGCCAGGATGAGTGGGGCATCTCCCTGAGAACTCCCCAGTGTGGGCAATGCAGCTCCCGCTAGTCCGTTCACCCACGGCAGCTAATGGAGGCGCCCCTAGCAGCAGGTACAAGGTATCCACCAGTCATCTACTTAGGGAAAGGGAGGAAAGAAAAAACACTTATAAAGTGCCCATGACCTGTTATGGACCACACCTTCCCATCATCTCCTTTCGTTCGCAGAGCGATGCATCAAGGCCAACTTTATCACCCCCCTTTATCAGATAGGAAAACAAAGACCCAGATGTGCCTGGGTAGCTCAGTCCATTAAGTGTCTGCCTTCAGCTTAGGTCATGATGCCAGAATCCTAGAATCGAGCCCCGCATCAGGTTCCCTGGTCAGAGGGACGTCTTCTTCTCCCTCTCCCTCTGCTCCTACCCCCTGCTTGTTCTCTCTCTCACTCTCGCACTCTCTCTCAAATAAATAAATAAATAAATACTTAAAAAAAAAAAAAAAAAAGGAAAACAGAGGCCCAGAGAGGTTAAGTAACTCACCAGAGGTTGACCAGTGAATATATGGCAGAGGCAGGATTCAAACCCTTGAAGAAAGAATTGTTTTCCTCCACAGAGAAAGTGAAGTAAAGCAGCTTGGAAGAGACTATGCCTCCCTTCTGGGGAGGGGGGTAGGGTAGAGGTAGGGGAGGAAGAAGTGGACCCCTGCCCAACCAGCCAGCCATGCCCAGAGGCCCAGGAGTGGCAGGTAAACAGCCAGCTCCTCTTCCATCCCAAACAATGAGGATAGAGCCCTTACCTATGCCAAGCACTTCCCAGGAACTTTCTCGAATCATCTTCTCTCCTCCTCCCCAGGACCCAATTACGGAAGTTATTGCCAGGTGATCGATGAGAAAACTGAGGGCTTATGTGACACCACCCCAATCACCTGGGCTCCAGTGTCTGACCCGCTCACTCTGCAGGTGACTCAACCCCGGAACCGTGTGCTGTGTTAAGTGCCAGCCGCTGAGCGCGAGGCCCTCTGCCGTTCACAAGCAGGTTTTCCATTCATTATCTCCACTGACAATTTGAGCAAGCCTCGGAGATGGGGCATCTGCCCCAAACCCAGGCTTTGCCCAGTGGCCCCGTGGGAAGACAAGCAGCGGGAACCATGAGGTGCTGAGAAGGAGAGGCTTGTGGCAGGAGAGTCCGGGGAAGGCCCCACAGCCAAGGCATGATGCGGCTAAGCCTTCATCAGCCATCAGGTGTCCTGGGGCCCCTGAACCTTAACCTCCAGGAAGCAGTCACCTCATCTTTGACAGTTTGGAATGGCACCTCCCCCTCCCTTTCTACCTGGAGGCCAAGGAAGAGACCAGAAGGCCTAACTGACCTCTTTTCTGACCTGTGTCCCGGGCACAAGACAGTTGGAAGACAGCAATTTGAACAAAAAGGGGGCCATGAGCTGGTTTCCATATGATGTTGAACTGCCCGATCCCTTTTTAAAGTAGAAAATAATTAACCACTCCCCAGACAGCTGCTCTTGTGGAGGTGGCTCAGATGTAGTGAAAGAGAATTCTCCAGTCAGCGCCGATAAGTTCATGTGTTCATTCATTCCTTCAGCATTTTTGCCTGAGCCTGTTCCAGCCAAAGATTATATTACAGGTGATAAGTGGATAGAATGAATACTCTTCAGGGGAAGGGCCCATAACTCCAGTAGAGAGAGGGTGTGGGGAAAATTCCAGAAGACCGAGGCTTCTGTGCCTCCAGAAGCTGCTAGCAGGGAAGAGAGGAGAGCATTTCAGACAGAACACATGGCATAGGCAAAGGAGACATTCCAGAAAACCCTCTGGGGACCCAGATTGGCCAGACCCAGCCAGGGTCTCACCCCAGCTCTCCCTGGAGCTAAGGCCCCTGGTACTTCCTGATAAAGGTGTCATGATTTCCCTCCTTCCTTTCCAAGTGTCAGATGCCCAATTTGTGGGGATTTTATTAAAAACACACAGTTAATGGCTAGGAAAGAGGAGGCATTTCTGCCTTCTCTTTCCCCACCCTGAGCCCCTACTCTGGCTGGAATGTTGCCATCAAAATAAACATTAAATACGAAATGTTAGAGCTGAGTTATGACTTTTGAGGGTGCTGGGAGAAAAATTTATAGCAACATTACAGTGTTTTGTTAGAAATCTCTTAATGCACCCAAATGGGAAGGTGTGTGTGTTTTTTATTAAAATGTTACACTCTATAAATCCGATCTGCAGGAAGGACACAGGTGGTGACCCAGGGACTCAGCTGAGGGAGCTGTCACTTCTATCTTTGGGGCCGTCCTGTTCCCTAGCTCTGGGAATAGCTCTCCCCAGCCCTGATTCCCCTCCATGCTGCTCCCCTTCCTTGGGAAGGGGGGCAAAAAAAGCTCGTTTCTTCAGTCCCCACCCCAGGAAAAGCCACAAAGGAGTGTGAAGATCTTTGTGAGACTTCCCTCAGGGTCTGACTAAAAGTTGCAATTTTCTTAAAAGGCCTCTCTGAGCCACAGAGCCCCTACAGGGTCTTTATGAAGTTGGTCTGACAGGGCAAAATTTCCTGTTGGTCCATTTTCGCAAATTTGGATTCTGGCTGATGCTGCTGTTTTCAAGGGCTTCTTTGTAAAAAGGCAAGCAATTTCTGTCTCAAGCCTTCTGTTCTGGAATGTTCTCCCTCAAAAGGGTAGATGATATCAAGGGGGAAGAATGGTGGGTCCGTTTTCTCCTTTTAACCATATATGGGTCCTCCCTTCCTTAAGGAAAACTGTGGACCCAGGTGTGGTATCTTTTCCCTTTACCTTTCTAAAAGGGACATCCGAGGATTCCTTTGTGACTTGAAATCGGAGACTCCTAGTCTGAACAGGAGTCTGGGAGCCCCTGAAGTTGCATTTGGGTGTAGGTACCTGTACTGGGTGAAATGGAAGCCTCCAGAAGATATCTCCAGGTCCTAACTCCTGGTAGCTGTGAGTGTGACCATACTGGAGGTGTTTGAGATAATCCTGGATGCTCCAGGTGGACCCTTAATCCAATGAAAAGTGTCCTTATGAGACAGAGAAGAAGGTTATTTGAAGACAGAGGCAGAGATGGGAGTCACAAAGCCACAGGGACCCTGGAGCCACCTGGAGCTGGAAGTCAAGGAAGGGTCCTTCCCAGAACACGGCTCTCGTAATCCATTGCTTTCAGACGTCTGGCCTCCAGAGCTGTGACAGAATAAATTTCTGATCTTATAAGGCACTGAGTCTGTGGTCATTTGTTACAACAGCCCTAGAAAACCAGTGCAACCTCTATCCGCATCTCTCTAGAATGAGTGTCCTTTGCTTTCATCTGATTACCAAAGTGGCTCCCCCCAAAGTTCACTGATTGTGAAACGTTTGTAGAAATTATGCATGCAGTGCCCTTGTCCCTGCGGAATGAGGATGGTACTTATAATCTGGAAGAGCAGGACATCAAACAACTGCTACCTGGGCCTGCTTCCCCAGTGCCCTGTCTCCTAATCCCTTCCCTACCCATCTCTCTCTCTCTCTCTCTCTCTCTCTCTCTCTCTCTATCTCTGGAGCTCGCACGCAGGCACACACACACACAGTGGTTCCCTGGGTTCTGAGAAAGCGCCCTATCCCCACCTCTCCTGGGCTCTCTAGTCCTCTGAGATCAACCTTGCAAATCATCTGAGAAGCTGAATTCCTTTGAAAGGCACTGAAAAGGAAGTTGTAAAGGTACTGAATGCAGGCATCTAGTTTGTCCGCCTACTCCCAGCTCCATTCTGGGGACAGAGCTGAAAAAAGAAAATAGGTCCTCTCACAGTGACAAAAACATTCTGGAGCTAGACAGAGGCGGTGGTTGTACAAGATTTTGAATGCACACTGTAGTTCACTTTTAAATGGCTAATGTAAAAAAATTTAATAAAATGGCTAATTTTATGTTATATAAATTTCACCTTTAAGAAAAAAAAGAGGAGGGGCGCCTGGGTGGCTCAGTAGGTTAAACCTCTGCCTTCAGCTCTGGTCATAATCTCAGGGTCCTGGGATCGAGCCCCACATTGGGCTCTCTGCTCAGCAGGGAACCTGTTTCCTCTTCTCTCTGCCTGCCTCTCTGCCTACTTGTGATTTCTGTCAAATAAATAAATAAAATCTTTTTTAAAAAAAAGTAAAAAAGAGGAAAGTAGGCATCCACTTCTACTCCAGCAATAATTAGCAAAGCTCACTTTGTTCCTCACCTTTAGCCCCCAGAAACAGAAACCATTCAGTTGGCTTGTCAAGGGAAAAGGTGAGTCTTGTGAATAATTTTATTTTTTTTAAAGATTTTATTTATTTATTTGTCAGAGAGAGAGAGCTTTTTTTTTAAATATTTTATTTATTTATTTGTCAGAGAGAGAGAGAGGTTTTTTTTTTGTTTTTTTTTTTTTTTCCTGTGAATAATTTTAAAGGAGACAAATCCTGAAAGGACTTGGCTGGCGTTGCTTGGGGACCAGAAGAGCCACTGAAGGGAGAGTCGTGTGGACCCAGGCCCGGGAGAGGATGACGAACTCCGGGAACACGGCAACCAGATGATCTGAACTTGACTGCACACTAGGTCATGGTGAATAAAAGAACTGTGCGTTCCTCCAAGTCGGGCAAATCCTGCAACTGTCCCAAATATGGATAAAAAACGAAGCGGAGTGAGCGCCCAGCCATGTGATGGGCGCTTCCCTAGGAAACAGCAATACCCACCGCACTTCACAGCTGGGGACACTGAGAGGCACGGAGAGAAGTGAGCGTTCCCCAATCGCGCATCCGCAAGCCCATCGGGGATTAGAAACCAGTTTTGCCTGGCTCTAGAGCCCGCTCGTTTGCAACTCAACTCCAACCTGGAAACGAATTCAAGTTAGAGAAAGTAGCCAGGAATTTCGGCGCCCCTGAGGATGGCAGAGCAGCTGCGGGAAAACGGGAGGAGAGAGGAAGCTCTAAGCTCGGCGTCCAAGGCCCCACAGCGCGTCACTGCGCAGACTCAGCGAGGGCCCCGGGGGCCAAAGTCTGACCCGCCGCCAGCTCTGCGGGGCTTGTGGTTCCCTATGTATCTCGAAGAGGGTGGCTCCTCTTCGCGGCCCGGCTCTGCCTCCTTCAGGTTCCAGTCCCTGGGCGAGGACCCAGGCACACTGCGTTGCGGGGATCCGCAGAGGCGCGTAGGGTTTGAACCCGCACCCAAGACCCTCAGGGAAGGTGCCACCCCCTCGGGGCCTCGCCCCTGTCCGCTGCTGGCTGCACGAACCCAGCGCGAGGCTCTTGATTTGTTGCCTTTTACCCCGTCGGCTGCCTTTTCGGCTTTTCAAGTCCGCAACCTGGAGCCACCTGGAGCCTTAGGTTTCCCCTAAGGCTAGGGCCTTTTATCTCGGGCGGTCAAGGCCCCTGATTCCCCGTCCCCCCACCACCCCTAGACCGGGGAGGAGAGGTCGACTGGAGAAGTATCCCCAGTTTGCCCGCAGCTGCGCGCTCTGGGCCGGCTGGGACGTGCCGGGGGCGTGGGCGGCGAGGCCAGCTGTGCGCCCACAGGTCCCCAGGAGGGAAGGACCGCAGGCAGGGTCCTGGTCTGAGAGGGCCCAGGTCAGGAGGGTGTCCTCCGATACAAGCCGCTGGATGGAGGGGTTAGGGAAGTTGGGAGGCATCTGGTGAGAGCAGGAGGCGTGAGAAATAGAATAACTACAGCCACTTACTAAGCACCTACTTTGTGCCAGGCAGTGTGCCAAACTGTAGCTGTCTCCCCTTCTTTCTCTGGTTTCAGGGGTTGCTCCAGTACTTCTCTCCAGCATTCTCGAGGGCCCTCCCCTCCCCCTAACCCTTCCTCCTCCTCCTCCCTGCCAATCACAAGCCTCGGGATTACGCAGATCAGAATGTGCGCTCTGGCTGCCTCTTATGACAGGTGCGAGGGCCGGGATCCCTCCCCCAGAGGCAGGCGGCGAGGGGCATGGGGTCAGGGATGGGGTGCGGGCGAGGGATGCAAACACCAGGACTGACCCCCCCCAACCCCCCGCTAAGGAGAAGCGGTGGTCCTGCAGTGGCTGCCGCCTACAAAGCTATGGGGCTGGGAGCCCAAAGCAGAGCTGGAGAGTCAGCCTGACCTCTTGCGGGCAATGTGACTTTGGGCAAGGGGCGTAACCTTTCTGGGCTACCGTTTCCCCCGCTGTAAACAGGGACTCACCCCCTACCTCCCAGAACAGTGGGGGGCTTACAGTGAGAGCCAAGGGTTGGAAGGAGCTGATGCTTGAAATGCAAGGTGGAGTGGGGCTGGGACCTGGAGGGCAGCAGCTACCATCCTCCCCTAAAACCTCCCCTTCTGAGACACACACACACACACACACACACACACACACACACACACACACACCAGCCGCTGGCACCCACTGCAGGAAGGACTATGGAAGCTTTGAGTTCCTTTGGCCTTTTCCTTCCTGGTGCTTTGAGATAAACCCTGACTGATCATAGAGGACAAATATGACCCATTTCCCCAAAAGTGGAGGGACAGAAACTCCACATGGCCATTCCTAGTTCTGTAAGGCTGGGCTATGATCTTAAAATAGCAGAGTCTCCAGTATGGAAAGGAGGCAGTTACTGCCGCCATTACTAGAAAATACCTTAACTGAGAGTGATCTCATTTACTCCTTACAGCTCTCCCGAGAAGTGGATACTGTCAACATCCCCGTCTTACAGAGGAGGAAGCAGAGACTTACGACAAAGGCAGTCGCTTAGCCAAAAAGGGGCAGAACTGGGATTCAAACTTGAATCTAAAGCAGGGTTCTCACTGGATCCCTGGGTAGCTCAGTCGTTAAGCACCTGCCTTTAGCTCAGGTCCTGATCCCAGGGTTCTGGGTTCGAGCCCCACATCAGGCTCCCTGCTCAGTGGAGAGCCCGTTTCTCCCTCTCCTACTTCCCCCTGCTTGTGTTCCCTCTCTCACTGTGTCTGTCAAATAAATGAATAAAATCTTTAAAAGAAACAAATAAAGCTGGGTTCTGGACCACTAATGGAATTGCAGCCAGGGCACCTTCCTGCCTTCTCCCTTTCCCTCCCTGCCCCCTTTTCCAGCCCCAGAGACCTCCCCATTGCCACAGGCAGACTCCGCAGCCCAGCTCTGTCCCAGAGAGAATCCAGAAGCCCTCTCCCACCATCCATGAGGATAACACGGGGAGAAATGGGAAGTGTTGGAATTGGAGTCAACGCAGTTGCCAAGGGCTGTCCACAAACTCTTGGGGCTGGGGGAGGGGACAGGGGGACAAATGAAACCCTAGAGGAGAACTCTGGAGGCCAGGACCTTGGAAGTTGGGGGAGGCAAGGAAAAAGAGTTAGGGACTGTGCCCTCCCCACCCCGTGACGGGAGCAGAATGAGGCCTGGTCATGAGGGAGTGTGGCTGTGCCAGTGGGTTTTGGGGATAGTGGGGAGCTGAGGGGAAATGGGGGTGGCCCAGAGCTGAACTCAAGGATCCCTAAAGGAGGAGAATCAGCCCATTCCTGCCCCCATAAAAGCCTGCCCCTTTGCCTTTCCTGGTTCCAGCTTGGTTGTCTGGGTTATGGGAGGGGAAAACCACCCTCCCATGGATGGGAGTCAGAGAGTGGTCCCGGGAGGGGCATGTGGGCCTCTGCATTGCGGAGTGAAAGGTGCTTAGGGAGGAAGGGGTGAAGTGCAGGCCTGAGAAACAGAGAAGACTTTGGGGAAAGCCCTGCTTTGTCCCAAGAGGCCAGCTCTGCCCAGTCTAGTGGAGTTTAACCTTTCTGGGGTTAGGGACTCCTCCGAGACTCTGCTGAAAGTTTTGAACCCTCTCCCCAGAGTCAGGAAACGTTGACAGACAGTGTAAGGGTGGCCTCGGATCCTTCTGGCCATCAACACTTCTTTCCCTCCATTGCTGAAACCTCCATCCTCCCATCAGAGAAATGGGTGCAATGTTCCTAGTGCTTCCCTGGAACTCAGGCTGAGGAGAGCAGATCCTCTCCTCCTGGCAAGCCCGTCAAGACACGGAAGCCTCGTTTCCCCTGTGAGGGGAGGGGGTATGTTTGGGCCTCCGTCTTCCCACAGCCAGTCTTTTCCAGCCACATTTTGATACTTTAAGAACTGCCTTCCAGGAGAGAAAGGACAGGGGGAAAAAAAAAAAAAAACAAAGGACAGGGGCTTTAATCCAAACACCTGGCTGGGGGGTTGGCTAATGACATTTGAGAAGTATTTGTAGATTTAAATTATCCATGTCCTCTCGGGCTGTAATCCATATTCAGGGGGTGCTCCCGCTGGAACCCCAAAGGAGCCTTCTGGTTCTAACAAGGTCCCCTCTGGATTGAGTGAGGATGAAGGAGGTCGCCCACCTCCCCAAAGAGTGCAGATCCCCCTCTCCGGAACTTTGGAACCATGTTTTCCCTGGCCTGCCAGACCCCAGTTGGTCCAGCTCTGGCCCTGGGAGCCCTCTCCAGGCATGGTTGCGAGGGGAGGGCAGGAAAGCAGGCTACATCAGGCTACATCGCTGGGACTGCGCCTTCAGATGGGAACCCCAGCCCTGCGCAGAGAAGTGGAGGTGCGGGGGTCGGGGGCGGGGGCGCCGTGAGCGCATCTGGGTGGGCAAATGTGTACATCCCCGCGGGTGCGGGTGGCAGGGTAGGTCCTTTGTAAAAACCTCCAACCCTCCTGCTTTGTACTACTTTGACGCCCAAGACAGAACTGTGTGAGCATCGTGGAAGACTCTAGAATGCCTCGCTTACCGTTTACCCGGCCCCTTGGGAGCTCTCGCCATTCGCAGATTAATACAGAAAGATATGCCTCTGAATGCAGGCTTCCTTCCGCCACCCTTGCTCTCTGACCTTATTAAACATAGTGCAGGAGGCGGGGGAGGTAGCTGCCCTGGAAGGGCTCTCCCAGTGCCCAATCTCTGAGCGTTAACCCCGGAGATCGATGTGGGCGCTGGTGCATGGGAAAAGGCGAAGCACTGAAATTCGGGGTGTAGGGCCAGGCAAGGAGGAAGGGCAGGCTGGGACCTGATCCCGCGCCCCTAAGACTAGGTCCTCCCTCGAGCTCAAAGCTCCTAGGTGACCCCACTCCTTCCGCAGGGCAGCTGGGTGCACTGGAGCATGAACCTGAAGTGTCCTGCGCCCCCCACCCCTCACCGTGGCCTCGGAGTGCCTGGAGAACCTTGGTAGGGCAAAGCCACCCTCCCCACCTCTTTCCGACAGGGGACAGGGGGAGAGGCCGGCCAGAGGTCAGTGCCAGTGGGGGAGCTGAGCCATGGGTGCCTGGGGTGTCGAAAAGTGGGGCGGGGTCTGGGAGGCTGGATGCAGGTGGGTCCCCGCATGTGGCCAGGGCTGGCAATCGCTCCAAGTCCCTGGCCCCGCTCACTGTTATCACGCACCCTCAGCACTGGAGAAGCGAAAGCCTCTCTGAGGGCCCTGCAGGCCAGGCGGACAGGGAACCATTCGACCCGCAGGTCCCCAGAGATCTCTGAGAACCAGACATGCTTACAGAGATCTCTGACAACACAAAGTGATCAAGGGCAAGGTATGAAGTTAGATCTCCTGAGTCAGAATCCCAAGTCCTCTGCTTTGCTCATGGCGCTAAGCAATTGCTTCAGTTCTCTGGGCTTGGATGTTTTAATCAGTGTAAAAATAAGAATAATAGTACCACCATGGGGCTGTTGTGAGGACTGCAAAGATCTCAGTGTGCAGGAACTTACTTGTAACAATTGTCCAATAAGTTGTTGCTAGTATGTTATTTCCAGAGTGTGAGACTTGTGCACAGGGCTCTGCAGGGCAGGGAGGGGGGCTGTGCAAAATGTACAAGATTTCTGCCCTCCCCAGTTTATATCCCGACTCTTCCTGCCCATTTCGCAGGTGTCCAAAATGGCCCTTCATCAGCCCCAAACTTCTGAGAAGTCTTTGTTGCCTCCTTCTCTTTACAGAAGGGCAACTCGGAGCCAAGTAATCCGCACTCCCGCTGAGGGGGGTAAAATCCCCATTTTACTCACACTGCAATTCGAGGCTTGGGCAGTCCAGTCCAGAGAAGTCCTTTAGAAGATAAACCAATCTGCTCCCCTCCCCACCCCACCCCACCCAGTCACCCCCACCCCTGGGGCTAGAGCACCCAAGCCCTGAATTCCACTGTTCCTCCAGTAGGGGCAGGAATGCAATGCGGAGAGTTCAGACCAAAAGGTATGGCTCCTGATCTGTCCTCTCTTTTGAAAGAAAAGTGTATCTGCTGTGCCTTTCCCCAATCAGGGACCTTCTACCCAGCTCAGTCCTACATGCCTGATCTCCAGAGTTCCAGCTCTGAACTACAGGGACTGGGCAGTGACTCCCCACCCCCCAGTGCTGGAGCATGCCCCCCTGCTTCGTTCGTTCATTTATTCACTCCTTCAGCCATTCATTCAACAGATATCACTGAGCAGCACCCTGTGCCAGGCGCTGTACTTCCTACTGGGGGGACAGTAGCCATGAACTCACACTCTAATAGAAAACAGACAATAAACCAAACCAAGTAGATCAACAAACATGAAAATAATGTCAGATCAGCGTAGATACTACGGGGGAAAAAATAAACAGGCAGATAGGACCAAGCAGTACCTATAGTAGTGAAGGAAGGTCTCCCATAGGAGGTGACACTGGGCACTTGGTCTTGACAAAGAAAGGCTTTTCATTGGCACTTCCCTTTCCCCAGCTGTGTGGGGAGTCCTTAAAGGGGAAAGATGCTTCCAGCCCTCAGAGGAGGAATTGTGAACCAAAGAAAAAGGGGGACAACAGTGCTGTGCCTGGCATGGGGTTCGGGGTTCAGGACCTAAATCAGGGGGACCCTGCTGAACCCCACTGTTCCTGGTACTTAGTGAAGGAACAGGAAATACAGAGATTGGAAAGCAGAGGCTGGACCCAAAACCTGGCTTCAGTGCCCTTGGAGTTGCCAGAGAGCTGGTAACTTACCTACGCCAGGGAAGTGCGGGGAAGTGAATGGGAGTGGCTTGGCTTTCAGGAATGGACGGAGGGATGGTGGAGGGATGGAGGGATGGAAGGATGCAGGGATGGATGGATGGATGGGCTGCTGGATGAACAAATGGTTGGATACACACAAACAGAAATAACCAGCTACACTTATTAGTGTTCTCTCCTGAAAGATGCATTTTGGGGGAAGGCACTTGGGAGAGGGGCTCATTGATGGTTTTCATGAGGCAAACATCACACCCACCATGTTCTCACCGGGGTCACAGGCAAACCCACACACAGGCTCGTGCTTCCTCACCCGCAGGCAAGTGCTCACTGTTTCTGAGTCCACCCATAAGATACAGTGTAGAAAGGGAGAATTCTGGCTTTCAGGATGGTTCCAAAGATTCAGGACCTCAGTGCATCAGAGGGGTTCCAGCCGAAGGCATCAAAGGCTGTGCCCACTTGCGTTTGAAATTCCCCCAGATAGCTGGGGAAAGGCTGAATAATGTGGCACTAATGAAACAGGTAATGAAAGTGACAGCAGGTAGGCAGTGTGTAGCAGGACTTAAAGAGGTTTCTGGGCAATATTGCGTACTTACAACTACACCTGTCTTGCACCCATGCATTTTGATGCTCCTGGTCTCCCCCTCATGCCCAGACCTGGAACTGGAGGGGTGGGGGAGAAGTAGAGGGTTCACTGCCACCATGGGGGTGTTTGTGGGCAGCTCCTGTGTGCGTGGAACGGAGAGCCCGCTTGGCACTCCTCGGCCAAGTTTGTCCCTAAGCCTCTGGACCACATGCCGTTTTCTTTCATTCATTCAACACACATTTTATGAGGACCTATCATGTGTCAAGTCCTAGAGTGAACAATACAGGCCTGGCCCCCGTTCTGAGAGAACTCTCCAATCTTGGCGGTCCCTGAGAGGTCACAGACTCTTAATTTTGTTACTTAATTTCTGAAGGGGGGAGGGATAAAGGAAACCAAAGACCCTTGGACTAGTACAAAGGGACAGTGGATAGAAACCTGGGTCCAACAGCTCCAGCTTTAATATTTTATTTCACAAATATTTCTGGGGCACCAAGCATGGCAGACACTGTCCCCTAGGAACTTCTGACTAGCGAGGTCAGGATTCACACTGACCTGAGCAACCAAGACAAAAATGGTGTCCAAGATAGAGATTCAGCCAAAGGGAGCCCCAGATCCCACTGGGAGATATGAGAAAGCTTTCTGGAGGAAGGGCCCCTAGCTGGACCCCAACTCGTTAACAAGATAAAAGTGCAGGAATGAGATTGGAGAATTCCAGGTAGAGGAAACCGCTAGGCTACTGGGCTACGGTGCACAGGCAGAACTTGGCAAGCTCTGAGAACTGAAAGAAGTCGGCTGGGCTGGAGTATTTGGGATGCTGGGAAGCTCATCCTCTTTTTACTATCTGAGGTTGGGAAATGCGATGGTTTCTTGGAGTTTCAGTCTAGCCATCTGCAAAATGGTAGGACAAGGTGAGTGATGTCACATTGATGGGAGGTAGTAAGGGGAAGGTCCTATGGACGGCTTCTGACACAATAGGTCCTCAAAAAATAGAAGATGACTTATATCTGCACGGCTTGGGTCTGCGGGCCAGAGAGCTTGGATCCCATGGGCCGCAGGGGAGGGGTTCAGACCTGTGCACCCCGGCCTAGGTTTTCGGAATATCTTTATTAACGAGCACTTCAAGGTAAGCCGCGATGGAAACCAGATGTGGGATCCAGCAGTCGGCGGCAGAGCAAGGAACAGAGATACCAAGGGAGTGGGGTAGGGGTGAGGATTAGCCTGGTTGAGGTTGGGGGTAGAAGCACGACCCCCCAGGTATTTTTTCTTTGGGAGACCTTAGGTGCAGAAGATTGATTTCTGACCCACATCCCTGGGTTCATGGCGCTCAGGAGCTCTCTTCTTTTAGTTTGCCCCTTCACCTCTCACCCCATCCCCCTCTCCTTTGAGGTAAATCCTCAACCCAAGGACTTTCCCTGCAGTGTATCAAAAGCTGCTCGAAGTGGTCTCCTTCGAACTGAGTCATTCCCCAGTGGGAGACCCGTTTCCTCTGCTCTGCTCTTTGCGTTTTCGCTGTCCCCAGTGCCATCTCAGAACCGTGGAGGGACTAGCCCCAGCACCGGTTCCAAGCCGGGGCCCCGCCAGGTGACCGCACCTTTCTGAGCCTCAGTTTGTTCGTCTAAAATTGAGGATCCCAATCTCCACCCGTCAACAGTTGTGAGACAGCGCAATTGATGACCAACCCCGGGGAAAAGGCTAGACGCACCCTAAAATTCTCTCTTGCTCTGGTTGGTCCCAGCGCCCCGAGGCGCACGCTGCCTAGGGAAACCACAACCCACGGGCTCCAAGCCATGGGTTTTACAGATGGAGACAGTGAATCTAGAGAGAGACGAGGCTGCCTCACCTTTAGCCCAAGCCATGAGCAGGTGACAGAGCAACGTCGATGGGACGGGCTCAGCCAGCAGGTCTCCAAACTCCTGGCTCAAAACTCCAGGACCAAAAATCCCCTGGGCTGGGTGCAAAGGGGAGGAGAGCACAGCTCTGTCCCAGGACAGGAGGGAGGAGACCGAGCTCTAAGGCTTCTGTAACCTGGCCCATCAAGGGTGTCTCCAGTGTTTGACAGCATACAGTCCCCTCCACACTCTGCCCCAGCACCCGTGTAGGGGAGGGAAATAGTTAATTGGACAGGAGAGTTGCCGAGCACTGGACTACCAGCGGCCAGGAGGTGTGTGCTAATTTCGTAGAGGAACGGAGAATGGGGAAGAGGGGTTCGAAGCAGAGAAAAAGGCACCCATGGGAAGGCCCAAAGCTGTGCCAACAAATTTAAAGGTCAGTGTCCCAAGGACTCGGCCGCATGGGGAGGCTAGCGACCCTTCTGACTCTGAAAGTGAAAACCTGTTAGGTGTTTTTTGTTTCTTTTCTTTCCTCTTTTCTTCTCTCTCCCTCTTTTTTTTTTTTCCTTCTTTTAATCTGTCACTAGAGTTTTGCCTCCCCCCTCCCCAAGGCCAAAGCTGGGACTTGCCAATTCTCAGCCTAGTCTCCGCAGTCCTAGGATCGGGCCACCTCTCCCACCGGGCCTAGAATCGGAAAGGCCCTCGGGCGCCTCCGGGTTTAATCCCAAGCGAGCGGGTTAGTAGCATCTCCGTAAGAGAGAGGAAGGGAGGAGCAGGGGGTGTTAGGAGAGTAGGGAGGAGGGGTGGGAAGAAGGAGAGAAAGAAGGAGAGAGTTCAGGGGGAAAAAAATTCACTCTCCCTCTCTTCTCACCCCCACTTGAAAATCTTAAGAGAGTTTGGAAGAGCTGGTCAACTTTCCGAAACATCTGAATCTTTTTACAGCCCTCCGTTCTTTCCCTGGGCCAGCTGTGGGGAGGGAAAAGGAAGAGAGAGGAGGAGGAGGGAGGAGAGAGAGACAGAGAGACACAGAGAGAGAGAGAGAGAGAGAGAGAGACGAGAGACGAGAGACGCGCGCGAGAGAGACGTGCAGGGAGGAGGGAGAGCGAGCAGGCCGGCGCGGAGCGCAAGGCCACCGCCTCTTCGCCTCTCCAAACTCCCGGCCAAGGCGCGCGGTGGCGTCCTCGCGCTCTCGCTCGCGCCCCCGCCCGTCGCCCGCGCAGGCCAGGCATGAATGCTGAGACTTGTGTCTCTTACTGCGAGTCGCCGGCTGCTGCCATGGACGCCTACTACAGCCCGGTGTCGCAGAGCCGGGAGGGCTCATCGCCTTTTAGGGCATACCCCGGCGGCGATAAGTTCGGCACAACTTTCCTCTCGGCCGCCGCCAAAGGGCAGGGATTCGGAGACGCCAAGAGCCGGGCCCGCTACGGCGCGGGGCAGCAGGACCTGGCGGCACCCCTGGAGAGCGGCGCCGGGGCGCGGGGCTCCTTTAACAAGTTCCAGCCGCAGCCGCAGCCCCAGCCGCCGGCCCCGCAGCAGCCGCCGCAGCCGCAGCCGCAGCCGCCCGCGCAGCAACCGCATCTCTACTTGCAGCGCGGCGCTTGCAAGACTCCCCCGGACGGCAGCCTCAAACTCCAGGAAGGCAGCGGCGGCCACAACGCGGCCTTGCAGGTCCCCTGCTACGGTGAGTGCACGTGCGGGGCGCTCGGGCCGGGGCGCCCGGGGCCGGGGCTTCGGAGCCCTGGAAACCCGCTGGGCTGGCTGGAGGCCGGGCTCGGCGGGCCGGGTAGGCGCGGAGCCGAGCGGCGGGGGGGCTCGGGGACGGAAGACGGGAACCGGCTGTGGCGAGGGCATCGTGGGATCCGTCCTGCCACCTCCATCTCCCCACGCCGAGGGCTCGGAGCGGTTTGGGCTGTTAAACCCGAGCCGGAGTTTGTTTGTCCCGGTCCTCGCCGGTTCCCGAGACCGCTCGCTTTGCGCGGCTCGCGGGGCCGCCTCCGAAGCGGATGCTTCGCCCGGCCAGCAGCGGCGTTGGCGCGGCGCTCTGGCGCGGGGTCTCCGGGGCTGCCGTGGCCTCGTTTCCCCGCAGGCCAGGAGGCTCCCCGGGCGACACTGCAGGTGGGAAGCGTCGCAGGTGCCGAGCCCGCCGGGAGCCCGGAGCGCAGAAAGTCGGCTGAGCGCGCCCGGGATGCCGTGGATCAGGGACGCCCCAAGGGTGCGGGGCCGCAGACTCCTGGAGCCATCGAAGACCCGAGTTCGCGCTCCCCCACCACACCCCACAAGCCTGGCTCCCGCGTGGAGAGAGGCAGGCCGGCTGGCGTTCCCGGCGGGTCTCCTCCCGCGGACCTGGGAGGCGGCTGGCCTCGGAACAATGGTTTAGGACCAACCCGAAAGAAGGCAGGGAGCTGCAGAGTTATGGGCAGCGCAATGCTTGGGGAAGAGGGAAGCTTCTGTGTTCTGATTTGGGCCCACAGGGAACCTGAGGCCTAAATGACCTCCAAGCCCCCTTGAGCTCCCAGGCAGGAGGCAGGACTGGGCCCCCAGAGCTTAGCAACCTTGATGGAAGAAAGGGCAGCCTGAGGCCAGAGCGGCTCAGGAGCCTAGGCCTCCTTGCCCGCTGAATCAGGATTGACAAGCCCCAAGCTGGCAGCGAGAGCAACCCAGAGGGGAGGGAAAAATCTTCTCTGGGCTAGGAGCCCTGGATACACACACTCCCTGAGGCCTTGGCCTTCCGGGGGTCCTTGGAAATGAGCTGGCCCTGACACAGCAATGCTTTGGCTTCGCTGGTCCAAGCTGGAGGGAGAGACACCAGGACTGGGGACAGATAAGGGACATGGTGGAGGCCTCAGTGGCTAGAATTTCCTTAGGAAAACGGCCCATGGCAGACACTTTCCTATATTCCAGCTTGCTCCCAGAGGCTCAGAGCCGGTTCATTAGGTGGTTGTTGACACAAACATTTGCACAATCATACACTTGACTACATACAACCTCTTCCTCGTGAGCCAACGTAGTCACTCACTAAACACACTCACTCATGGGTCACAGTCACACACTCCCAAACCCACAGGACAGGACTGAGAGCAGACTGAGAAACATCCAGTGGCCTTTCCCCACTTCTTCCACCTTTCCTCTCCACCTTCCTGCTGGAATGACATCGGGCACTCAACTCAGATCACAGACATTCATGGCTCCGCACAGGTGCTCCTTCCCCACTGGGCAGCAAGAGATTGTCAGCCCCTTCAGCACGCCCCTGCCTGCCAGGGCTCCCTCCTCCAGGCCTCACCCAGGCCCCTCCTGGTCCCTGTCACCCCCGACTACTAGGTGAGAGCAAGTCTCAGGCTGGGGGACCGGTGGAGGTCCACTGTGCAAAGCCAGGGGCCTCGTAGGCTTTCTCTCCCACTCTACTGGATTTTCACGTTTTAAAGAAATCCACTCGTGAGGCTTCTGAAGACGAAGAGACATTATATAAGAAGAGATCCCAAAAGGCTTCCAGCCTCTCGTTTGGCAGATGTCTTCAGGTGGTGGGGAGAGGAGAGGAAAGGGCTGGCCCCCTCTGGGCACCCTCTCAAAGCCCTGCTGGGCCCCTGCTCAGCAGCCTGGCCCTTCCTCTAACTTGCATCAGCCCGTTAAGGAAGGGACTCCTCGGAAGCCCTTTTCCTCAGAGAGATAACTGCCTCAGTGGGTGGTAAGGGCCCCCCCACCACCCCAAGCCAAGAAAGCAAAAGTCTAGTCTCCTCCAGGTTTCCACCAAAAGCCTCTGTGCAGTTGGGAACATGCGGGCACTCAATTCTGAGGACAGGACAGGCTACTGCTGTTGCTCTGGGCAAAGCCATAAGCTGCAGATTGGGACAAAAGGTGGCCCAGAATCAGCCACAGGACCACCACTCCCTGGAGGCCTGAGATGGAGGCTCAGCTCGCAAACAACAGACAGCTCTGTTTATTCTCCTAGTAGCCCAGCTCCCCTGGCCAGGAGATTGCTGGCCCTTAAAGAAAGATTAGGCACATGAAGTACAAGCTGAGAAACCAAGGCACCAAGAGGTTAGGCTGTGCCCTTTACAGAGGCAGCTGGGAGGCAGGCCCCTGGATTCGGCTCTGTAGGCGGCCAGCAAGCAGGGAAACTGAGGCACACCCGGGTAGCTGTTCTCTCCCACACTTGGGGAGTGTGGAATCAAAAGGTAGTAAATGGGGTTCAAAGAAAAAGCCATGGGATGTTCCCAGGAGCTCGGGGAAAGGCCAAAGCAGACCAGGCCTCAGCCAGAGGCTCCTCCGCAGCTGCTGGCTGGCTGACCGCAGGTAACTTGGGCCTTGCAAACCTCCCTCCGGGCTCTTTTGGTCCCGGGGCCGGAAGCTCGGTTCTCCTTCGCAGTACTGCGCCAGACGGGAGGAGAGGCTTCAGAGACCTTTTCTGGGACCTCAGCCCCAAGAGCCACTGCCCGCGCGTCCTAGCGGCCCTGGGTGCGGAAGAGCCGGCCTGGGGGGCTGCGCCAGGGCCACACCGAGAGGGCGCGCGGCGGAGAAGCCGCCTCCAGTCCCCGCGGCCGTCCTTCCCCCGCTCGGAGCTGCGGAAAGCAGAGGTGAGAAGTCCTCTCAGTCTGCAGGCGTCCCTACCCCTTCTTGGGCCTCCGTTTCCCTCTCTGTACTAAAAGGGCCAAGAGCTAGCCGACTCTGCAGTCCCCTCCGGGTGCCGGGGATAACTGGGAGTTTACGAACGTGCCCCCGCGGGTTCGCGCGTGCCGCAATCACCGCCTCGCCGGGCTCCCGGGCGCACTTCGACTTTCCGAAGTCCTTGCTGGTCCCCGGCCCGAAGGCCCTAGACACGCCAGGTTGGAGAGCCAGCCGACGTTTCTCCGCGGCGCAGAGAGCCTCCTTCTCGCCAGAGTGAGGTCTCCCGCGCCTCGCCCCCGAACCCCGGGAGGCTACCCCGAGACCCCGCGGCCGCTGCCCCAGGTCTCTGCCATGCGCCCCTGGAAGCTTCGGGGAGCAGCCCTGCTCCATCCTCTTTCGCTTTCGATTCGGTGCACGCAGGTTTTCGTTGCTAGCCGCTGACTACCTTGCCATCCACGCGCCCCTCTCCCCAGCCCCAAAAGAAGCGCTCACAGCTCAGAGGTCGGGAGACGCGGGCCAGGCCTGAGGCCGCTGGGGCGCCCGCCGAGGGGTTGGTCCTGATTTGTCGAATTAGACGCAGTGTTTGAACGCTAAGGGCATTTATCCCCCCCCCCCCCCGCACCGACACAATTTGCACACCACGAAACGTGTAAACTCCGCCCGGGTCCTATTCGAAGTTAGTCAAAGAACCGGCGTGTGGTTTTGCATAAGAGAAACCCAAAATAAGACGGCGAGAATCGGACAAGCAAGAAGCAGTTAAGAGGCGGTGGGTGATTGTAGGATGATGAGAGAAAACTCCAGCCTGGGAGCTGTGCCGTTGCCGACCCCGATCAATTTTGGGCGAGAGGGCAGAGCAGGAATATGCTTTTAATGCTGTACTTTGTAAACAATTTCTAGAGCAGTCAGCGTTCTTGAGCCGTTGGCCTAAACACGGATGATCTTAAATAAAATTTAAAAAAAAACCGAAGGCCTGGATTAAAGGTTGAGTATTTTAAATCAATCGATTTGCACAGTTTTCTTTATTATAATTTATGTACAGCGCAGTGCACGGCTAAGTGGAAAGTTCGAAGAACTGTTCTGTGTGTGTACACTGGGACAGCTACCAGCGGGATCACGATACAGGCACGTAATGTCCCTGAAAATCTGGGGGGGGTATTTTTTTGGTGAGTTGTTTCAAGAAAATTTCAGAAGAGACTTCAGAAAGTTGGGGTCCCCACCCCCGTTGGTGACGGCAGTGTTTCTTGAGTAGGGTGACGCCCGGTCATTTGCGCCACCCGGACTGGAAAACCAGAAACCTCGGGGCAGCAGCCGGCCGTCCCGGACTCGCTGAAGCCCCGGGCAGTTCAGGCTGCGCAAAGCAACCGCAGCTGAGGTAGGAAAACAAGCTAAAACACCGTGCATTACATTTCGCTAAAGTCCCTAAGGACTTTCGTTTTGGAGAACAGCTGGGCACACTTTTCTGGGGATGTTCCTAGCTCTGGGCCTCAGCCCCTTTCCTCCTTCCTGCAGCTCTGCGCGCCGCTGTGTTTTGGTGGAAAATTGAAATGCGAAATGGAAATACGGCGGCCTTTGCAGCAGTGGGAGTGCGGGGAGTTGGGCGTCCCACGCGCTCGGTGTGGGTGCCGGCTTCTCCTCTGGCCGGTGTGCCTGAAGCAGCAGGCGGGGAAAACTGCCCAGAGTGCCGGAGGCTCCAGAGGCAGGGATCGGGACGGGAAGCCGGGCTGGGTGGTGCTTGTTTTGCCCCAAGGAAAGGGGAGTAGGAAAGAGGGGCTGCGACACGGTGCTAGGTTAGAGAGAGCTCCCTGCGCCCCGAAGCCCGCACCCTGGACACCTCACCCCAGCCCCAATCCCCACCTAGGCCCGGGCACTGTTTTGGGTGGGGCGGTGAGAGCCTGGTTTTGCCTCTCGTGGGTCTCAGCCTGCCAGGCGCCATCTGGCCATGTGCTCCCGAAGCTACGGGGTTCCCCGGGCTTTGCTGAAGTGACAAGGCGGGTCATCAGATTAGGAAACCAAGACAGTTCCATGCTGGTACTGCTCAGTGAATTCAGAGTTTAGGACACCGCTGGGTCCCCTTGCTCAGGGACCCTGGGCACCACAAGCCTTTGTTGGGTCCGGATTAGACCAGTGAGAAGAGGCCCTTCTTCCAAACAGTGCTGTTTTGCGGAAAGAAGACGCATCTCTCTCCAGCCAGCAAGCCCTCCCAGCTGCAGGCTGGGGCTTCTCTAAGTTCACAGTTACTTGTGGCCCCCAGGGACCTCCCCCCACCCCACCCCCCCACTGGAGGCCCCCCCAGCCTTCTCTGGTCTACAGATGTGCAAGTGGGCCACACCCCCACCTCCTTGCAAGAATTCTCCTTACTCACCTGGCACAGGGGGACAAGATAGCCTGGGTCAGCAAGTGCTCTGTTGCCTGACCGCCATTCTCCCTAAAAAGGCTGACTCAGTGGTTGGGTAGAAACCTGGGGACCCCAGAGCCTCCCCCCACTCCCCGCTTCCACCCCAGGCCAGGGGCATTCCAAGGCCTTGCCAAAGACCTGTACTCTACCCCCATCCCACCCAGCAGGCACCACCAGCACCAAGGAGAAGAGGAAGGGGTGGAAAGGGAGCTGAGGCTTGGCTGAGGGGAGGTTCAGGGGAGCCAAGCGCTGGGGACTAGGGTGGCGATGCTTAGCAGCAGGAGGTTTCAGATTTTAGCTCCAGAGGCAGATGGGAGCGTCAGCACGGAGCTCCACTGCACCCGAAATGCCTTTTTGGAGAGGAGAGTTTTACTGGGAAATACCTGCAGACTGTGTGTGTGTGTGTGTGTGTGTGAGAGAGAGAGAGAGAGAGAGAGAGAGAGAGAGAGACTGAAGTGCCACCACCCACCAAGTACCTGTCTTTCCCGGCCAACGAGAGCGAGAGCTTCGTGTGCTTGAGTACGTAGGATCTGCTGGGCGCCCGCACTGCGGCGAGTTCCAGAAAGAGCGAGAGCTGCACCCGCCCTTCGTTGGATTCTTAAAGCAGATTGCCTTAGCTCGGACTCTCGGTCCAAACGGGGGGCCGCGGAGCGTGGGCGTCTGCCCCAAGGCCCTTGCGGATAGGCTGCGGGCGACCCAGGCTGGGGCAGAGCCGCTGGCTCTCCGTGCGCTCCGAAGGCCCTGGCCGAGAAGATTGGGAGGCTGCGTGCGGGAGGTTTGGGCGAGGCGCACGTTGTGGGGCAGGGCCCACAAGCCGGTGTGGATCACAGCAGTTCTCCACCGCGGGGTTCTCTACTCCCTGCGTGGCCTTCAGAACGTGGCCCATCCCCTCTGGGTCTGAATTTGTGAAATGCGGGAGTTTGGACTATTTCCAAAGGCTCTCTAGGGGTTTTTAGGACGGTACCAGTCTAGACCCACCTTCACCCCGTTTCTCTGGCCTCTCCCCAAACTGGGGCTTACACACACTTCTCTCCAGGAGAAATTGGATAGAACGGACAGAAAAGTCTTCCCTAGAAGCAGAAACGGGTCTTGGGGTTTCCTGAGGTGAGCTAAGGGGGTACAGGGATAATGTGGGCAGCAGTTCCAGGATAAGTGGGCCGTGGCCCTAGAGGGCCTGGGTTAATGCAGGTTCTAGACTCCAGGCTTGGACGTAAATATGGAGAGGAGCCAACTCTGGAGAGTCTTGGTGCCCACAGATGACCAGGCTCTGGGCTGAGGCCTGGGGTTCCTGGCCCCTGTAGTCAACTCATGTCCCCTGTCTCTGCTCAGGGTACCTATGTCCACACTTACTGAACCAGACTTCCTCCTAGGAGAACAGAGTGCTTGCGGGCTATTCTACAGCTTATGTCCTTCCAGATGGAGATCCATGGGCATAACAAATATTTACCGGTCAGTAGAAGGCTGAATGGAGAACCGATGTCTCGTTTTTATGGGCACGAGTGCAGCGTGAACCCCGTGGGCATGTGTCCTGCCCGTGCTCACTGGGTCTGAGTCCTGCTGTCCTAACGTGTTTCCAAGTGTGGCCGTGGGTTCTAACTGGTGTGCACGCCTGCGTGGAAGACACACTTGCACCTGTTGTACCCCATGTAGGGGAGCTGCGTGCCTGTTAGGGGAGCACCTGTGTCAGTTAGGGACACCCCTGGGGCCTCCTGTGGCAGGCAGAGCCTCTGCCGCCAGAGCACTTGTGGGGAGACCATGACTAAGCATCCGTGCTCCACAGCCTGTGGCCTTCCCAGCCACAGGTCCCAGCTGCCCAGGAAAGCTGCCTGAGTGAGTGGCAATCCCCACGTGGAGCCCTAGAGTCTTCCAGCAGCTCTGGCCGGGTCCCCGCAGCCCACCCACACCACAGAGAAGCCTCTTCCAACACTTAGCTCTCCAGTATACCCTCTATCCTGTGGAGCTCATTGTAGAAAAGAAACCATTGTGGGTGCCGTCTCTAGACATGTTGCAGAACCCATTTAGCAGATGAGTAAGCTGAGACCCAGGGAGACATGGAGCCCTGCAGCCAGGTTAGTGGGAAGGCAGAATGCACAATTGGTTTTTCCTCCTTCCGCAGCTGGATGTGGGGGAAGTAGGGGTTGGGAGAACATCTGCTGGCCTCACCCACTCTCTTCCTTCGGTGTAACCCCGCCAGCTAATCACACACACTCTCTGGTTGCGCCAAATAGGGCAGGTGTTTGTAGCCCCACTCTCCTGAGACAAAAGGCGGACTCCACCAGAGAGCCTGGGGATTCAAGGCAACAGTCGAGTATGGGGTTGGGGGGAGGGCCCCCCGTGGGATTGCAGGGATTCATCCCACCCATGACTTGGCTGGGACCCCTAATCTCTGCCAGGCTCCCTAGGACAAGTCTTCTTCCCTGAGCGGTGGAAACCATGCTGATGCATGCCTGAGGGACTTAGCTGAGGCCACATGACCGATCTCTTCTCTGGGATGGCCACCGGTCGGGCCAGGGGCATTCGCCATATCCAGGAGCCTGGCTTCTCCCCCACTACACACCATGGATCACAGTGTCAGGGTGGGTGTCCCACCCAGTGTTGGGAGAGACGCCAGATGTCTGCTGGCTCAAATGTCCGGTTTCACAGACAGAGGGACGGAGATGCTGATTCTACTCATTCATCACTCACCAAACTTTGTCACTGTGCCAGGCCTTGTGGGGGATTCTGAGAAGCACAGGGCACGTCCCCTGCCTTCAGGTCTAGAGTTCGAGAAAGATCAGTAACTGGGCAAGCCCAGTTCCCTGAAGCTGGTACTGGGATGGGGAAGCCGGGACTCAGGCTGTGGGGCGTGCCTGGCAGGAAGGGCTGTCCTGGGGTTGGCAGCTCGTGAGAAGTCCCCCACCCCACTCCCAGGTGAGCCTAACCTCGCCCAGTAAGGGGAGGGCTCAGAGAGGGCGGGGGAAGTGGGAAGTTGCCACCTGCTTGCCTGATCTTCTCTGGTACCTGAACAGCCCAAGGCAGCTTCTTCCCGTCCTCTGTTTCTCCCTCCAGGCCTCCTCTGCAGAACAAGAGATCTGGGTTCAAGTCTTGACATTGCCCCAGAAATGTGCCCCCTGTCTCTAGGGCTCTACTCAATCTTCTCATGTGTAAATTGAGGCCCTCTGGGCGTGTCCTGCCTATGAGGGAGGAGAGTGGTGGGTTGTAAGGGTGCAGAGAGGTAGTGTGCCTGCAGGGCAAGTTCTCTGTCTGGAAAGGATTAGGAGCTCCACCCCCTCATGTGTCCACCCTTGAGGGCACTAGGGTATGGCCACCTATGGCAAGGAGGTGGGGGTTCTGATCAGGTTTCAGAGTGGGGATGGAGACTCCCAGGCTCTCCCAGGTATGGGCCCCTCAGTGTCCATGGATCTCCCTGGCGGGCTCTGCAGCCCCACCATCCAGCAACGTGGGCTCCCATCTGGCTCAGGTCCCCATTGGGGGCCTCGGTCTCCCATCTGTAAAACCCCCACATGGCGCTAGGTGATTCCTGAAGCCCTGGGGTTCTGTACTGTTCCAGGCCTGGGATCCAGGCGCCAGGAGAGAGTGGTTGGTCTCTCCGGGATCCTCAGGAGGTCTCTGGGCCCCACCACTCTGCCTGATTCATTGTATTGAAGGGGAAGGTAAGTCTGACCCGCAGAAGCGGCCAGTCTGGCGTGCCTGGTCTGGCTCCCTGCCTCAGTTTTCCCATCTGCAGGATGGGGACAATAATGAAGTGAGTCTGGTGGAGTGTGAGGCAAAAGGGGGTTTGAGTTGGCAGGGCAAACCCCCTGTGCTGCTGATTCTGTGTGTCAGCTGCATTTACCCACCCCTGTGGGAACGCCGGGCAGTGTACCAGATGTCAAGGGCGATTTCATTGAATCTCAGTCTCTGGCCCATGACATAGATCCTCCTGCCATCCTACTTCAAGGAGGTGAACAGACTCAGAGAGCTCAAGTCCTCGCCCAAGGTAGGACTTCTGGGAAGGGAGAAGGTAAGTGCTTGATGGCCCAAGGCCCTGAGAGCCTGAAAGGCTTTCTTTTGTAGGAGGAGCCTAAGGAGACTTGAGGCCACCCTAATCCTGAGCCTGGAAGACTGGGTTTTACAAATATGGCCCCCAAGGAGCGCTTCCCTTCTCCACATCTGGGGATGCGGTGGGTAGGGAGGTCAAGGGTGGGCTTGGTGCCCGACAGATCAGAGTTCTAGACTTGACCCCGTGACCTTGGCCACAGCTTCTTCACCCGCTCAAGTGTCCTGCTGAGCTGTGGTGAGAAGGGGGGGAGCAGGCATGACACAGGGGCCTCAAACTGGTCTGAGGGATTTCGCCTTGAGTTTCCAGAGGCCCCAGGAACATGCCAGAAACTCTGCTCAAGGCAGGGTGGAGCTGACAACCATGGGAGGGACGAATAAAGGGAAATCTTGCCAAATCTCTTTTCTTTCCCCCTTTCTTTGAACGCAGGCCTCTTGCACCCTGTTGGGAAACCGTTTATCCCCACGGGGCTTCCTGTGGAGCGTGGGGGGTGGGAGCAGAGAGGTCTTAGGTGGCCCCATTTTGTGTGAGCCTTGAGTCCTCTTGGACTCTGCCCTTGAAGGAACACCCCTTTGCCCCCACTGTTTCCCCTTGGCTGTCACGTCAGGGGCCACAAGCCAGGGTCCAGCTGCCACATCCAGGGCCAGCTCCAGTGAGATGGGTAACCTCCCTCCCCACCCCCACTCTCCTCCTGCTAGGTCCCTCCTGCCTATGGCTCCATCCCCCACCTGCTCCATTCTGGGCCCCTTGTCCTCTTCTGCTGTCCTCCTGGCAGGGCCACCTGAGAGCTGCTGCTGTTCATGCTTGAGTACCTTATCTACTCAGCCCTATCCCTGGGGTTCAGAGACACCCCCCTCCCCCCCACACACACGCAGGAGATGTAGCCTCTCTGCTCTGGAAAGGATGCTGTCCGGAGCTCAGAGCCCAGACAGGAAGAAGTATATAGACCTGAGCCTCTCGGTGTAGTCAGCACTTGGAGAGGGGAGGGTGGCGGCCGTGATTACAGTGGGCCAGACACCATGCGGGATGGGAGAGGCAGAGAGCTCTCTCCTCCCTCTTTGTAGAATGAATTGGGTGCTGCTACAGACTTCTTCTACCCCCAAAGCAGCCCCCACAAGCTCGAGCCCCATGTCAGGGAGGTATGCAGCATTTGGCATGAGTGAGTTGATCCCTAACCTCAGGGAGCTGGATGTGCAGAAGCCAGAGTCCCCAGGGGAAGTGCAAATGGACTGGGGCTTTGTGGATATGGACATTTGAAGTGGACTTCAGAGGCTGAAGAGAAGCTCCCACGGAAGGAGCTGGAAAGGGCACTCTTGACTCAGAAAACAGCAGGAATAAGGGCTTAGAGTTGGGAAAGTACCTGCAGTGTTTGGGAAAGAGTCTGTGGTGTGCAGGGGGCCCCCGTTGGACACAGGCAAGATGGGGCAAGATGGGACCCGAGGAATGGCAGTAGCAAAGCCCAACTCGAGGTTGGCTTTCTGCTGAAGGATTTGGACCTGAGAGAAACCCCTGGAGGCCTCTGAGCATTGTGAGAGGCCAAGATCCCAAGCCGAGTGTTCTTCATGCTACTCAGAGGGCCTTTTTAAAAATTCAAAATCTCTTATTTAATTAGGGATAGTTGTTTTTATTGTGTTAAAAATGTAAAGTTTACCATTTTGATCATTTTAAGTGAACCATTCGGTGAGGACACGGTGTTTCCTGGAAGGGGGCTCACACAGCAGCTGGCCTTTTGCGTCTGGTCCGCTCTTGATCTGCTTTGAAGAAATGTGGATTCAAGTCTGTTGCCCATTTTAGGGGTTGGGTTGTTTGTCTGTTGTTGAACTGTAGGAGCTCTTTATATATTCTGGATAATAATCCCTCATCAGACCCATGATTCTCAAGTATTTTCTCTCATTCTGTGGGTTGTCTCTCCCTCTCTGGATCATGCCCTTTTGATGCACAGTAGATTTTAATTTTGATGAAATCCAGTTTATCAATTTTTGTCTTTTTTTCCCTGTGCTTTCGACGTCACAACCACAAAATCATCGCTAACCCGCATGTCACAAAGAATTTCCCCAGTGTTTTCCTCTAAGACCTTTACGGTTTTCCCTCTTAAGTTGAGATCCCTTCTGAGTAAGGATCCAACTCTTTATTTCTTTGCATTTAGATACCCAGTTTTCCGAGCAACCCTTGTTGGAAAGACTACCCTTTCTCTGTTGAATGGTCTTGTCACCTTGCTGATAATCAGTTGGCCATATGTTTGAGAGTCTATTTCTAGGCTCTTTCTTCTGTTCCATTGGTTTGTCTCCCTGCCCCGGGCATGGCTTTCTGAGGTGAAGTCCAGAATCCCAGAATATGGGAAACCTCAAAAGTCATCCTGTCCATCCCCTTGCCTCCAGACTAATGACGAAGCAGCCAAAGAGATTCAGCCCAGGGACACGTTTGTTTTCCAGGAACTAGAGCTGGTAAGAAGGAGTGGAGGGCAGAGCCGTTGGCAAGAGTGCCAGAATTATAACCTTGGCCTCTGGCCACTTCTGAGAGGCTCAAATTTGGGACCTCCTCTTCCAGTAAGGTGCTCCCAGTGCCCCCTCCTGGTGGAGCAGGGAGGAACTCCAGGAGGGAAGCTCCCATCCACCGCAAACCAGCTCAATGCTGTTTCCCCTGCCCCTTGACTATTTTCTGTTTGATTCCCCTGAGAGGCTCTTGCGGCCACCTGCGTCCACCCCGGCCCTCCCCGATGCTGTCCCATGAACAGAGCCTGGGGCTGAGGCCAGATTAGACATGATTCTGCACCCCTCCCTCCCCACCCATAGGTGACCAGAGAGGAGGGAGCTATATAGCAGTGGCCGTCACTGCTGGGGGAGGCGGTCCTCCTGTACGTCTCACCTTGCGGCCCCCCAGCCCCAGGATTAAACAGACACCCACTTGAGCCTGGTCTCCCAGTTGCCTGCCCAGAGACAAGGAACAGGTGTGCTCTCTAGCATTCTTGGAATCTTACAGAAATTGTGTTTGCCGCCGCACCCCCCAGTCCCCCCCGCCCCGCCATGAGGTTCACAGGCAGCCTGAAGCTTTAGATGCCCTTGGTTTGGGGGGATGGGGGGCTCCCGGGCCAGGACCTGGAAACAGATGTCAGCCCGTACAGCTGAGGGGCCTCAGGCAACCTGGCTGACCTCTCTGCCTCAACCTCTTCATCTGTAAAATGAGGCTAAGAATACTATCTGCCTTTAGGGTATCGCGAGAATTAAATAAGCTAATACAGGTAAAGAGTTTAGAACAGTCCTTGGAACAGAGTAAGTGCTCAGTAAGTATGAACTGTTATTGGCAGGATTTCACTGGAACCCTGGCTATGTCAGGCTGGTCAGAAACTTTGATGGGCCCTTACGGTTGACTTGGATACACAAAATTGGAACATGGACAAAGGATAACTGAATGTACACTGGGTGGTTGACAAAATCCTTTGAAATATGGATGAGTGATACAAGGGGTAGGGACTGGCCATCGGCCTTAGCATGGGGGCAGTGAGGGTCAAGGAGGGAGAAGGAGGGCACCCCCAGACCCTTCAGAACCTACAGCCCACGTCTCCCCAGGCTGCCATACCTCACACCCAGGCATCTTGAACTGGGGCATAACTTTCTTTCTTCCCCATCTGAAAGACATCCGACAGCATCTGACCTGGAGGTCCCCGAGGCCGGGCTTGGTGCGTGTTCATCCCTGCATTGACTCAGGGCCAGGCACAGAGAGTGTCCCGCTTGGGGCCTATCAGGGAGGTGCTGCACCCACACTGGGCCCCAGCACACCCGTCTGCGATGAAGGGAGTGCTGGTAAGCATCACCCATGGGCCAAGCTTGCCCTGGGATCTTGCACTCAAATCCCTCAAGAGGCATTAGGACTCCTAATTTACAGATAAAGAGCCCAGATCTCCTGAAGTCAAAGGGCCTTGCTCTTCTCCACTCCTCTGCCCTACAGGTCAATGCTCCTGACCTTGGTGACATCATGCTGGTGTGGCCGTCAGACACGATCAATCATGTGGGAGAGCTCAGTAAACCGGGGAGGCAGATTTGGGAGCAGAAAATCTGGGGGCAGATTTTCAATGTACAGCACACTGTCTTCCCCTCACCACTACAGTGATGACCACAGATCTTGACCGCACAGACCCCATCTCCCTCCTACTTCCGGAGTCCTCCTCAGAACCAGGCCAGCCTGACCCGAGCTGAAGTCAGACCCATAACCGACTGAGCCACCCAGGTGCCCCCATACCATGCATTTTAGGCAGAGACTTATTTGAAAACTTCTTTCAGTCCAGATGAGCAGAAGTCAATGAGAGAACCATTCTCCAACCAACATGTAAATATTGGAATATTGAGAATTATTTATACTTGCCTACTTGTATGTGATGGGCAAAACGCTTGGAACTTACCTACTCCAAATTCCAGCCACTTAGATGGAAGCCCTAACCAATAGCTTAGATACAAGCATGTTCTAGAAATTTGGTAATTTTAACCATCTATAAAGGTGGAATTTCTTAAAGCTGAGATTGAATAATCTTACCATCATCATCCATCTCAGAAAACTCTTAACTGGCAGCCTTACAGTGACTTCAGCCATTATTTTTCCCTTCTCGTCCAAGAGGAGAAAAGTCTTCTGGCTTTTTCAGCTTATAAATGATTCTTTAGGTTTGAACAAACACATTCAGAGAAAGAGAACGCTTGATTTTGGTAAAAGAAGAAATTCTCTGCAGACCCACATGGTCCTTCCACAGGCTGAGATGTTCAATAATTTAACAAGATTAGTTCAGTGTGGGTGCCTGGGTGGCCCAGTTGGTTAAGCAACTGCCTTCAGCTCAGGTCATGATTCTGGAGTCCCGGCATCGAGTCCCTCATCGGGCTCCCTGCTCAGTGGGGAATCTGCTTCTCCCTCTGATACTCTCCCCTTTCATACTTCCTCTCTCTCTCTCTCTCAAATAAACAAATAAATAAACTCTTTTTAAAAAAAGAGATTAGTTCAGTGCAACAGTATTTGCTGGGGGGGGGGCAGTGAGGGTAAGGGAATAGGGCAAGACCCCATCCCTACCTCCGGTGAAGGTCCCGTCCAATGACGGAGGCTTGCAATGCTTGCACAGCTTGCAATGCTGTGTGATGAGCGATTTAGCTTGTAGGGGCCATTAGGGAAACTCAAAGGAGAGTGTGGCAGGGAATCCACAAGGAGGAGGTCCCACCAGCCTGGGAAGGTGACAGAAGGAGCCCGGACCTGGCCCTGAATCAGCGAGCTTAGTTTCTCCGTGACAGCAGCAAGTGGTACATTTCTGGAATGGCCCCTCTTGCCACTGTCCACCCCGGATGCCTTTCCGATGATACAGTGGGTCGAAGGCACTAGATGTTCCCATTGAGAAATTCTTGAGCAATTAAACGTTGGGGTGCCAGCAGAGGCCAGATGTCGCCAAGAGTGTGGAAGCGAGGATTTTTTAAGTCGTTCACGATGGACCTGAACTTGGTCATCAGTGCAGTGATTAAAATTACCATCCTCCTTTCACACTGCAGTGTGCCTTACGCTAAAATGTATTTATGGAAGGGTTTTTCTTTAAAACACTAGAAGTTTTAAGTAAATATAAGACAAAATAAATCTAACATGTCGTTTTTACAGCGGTTTCAAGTGTCTCAGCCCATGGACAGTCTTTGCTATAAATGTGAATTTATCAGAAGGAGACGGTTGCAGCTGGAGCGTCTTAGCTTTGCTCCTGCAAGTGTCCTGGCCTAACTCAGCCCCAGATAACAATTGTATTGATTTCTGCTGCAGGACTCCCACTGAGAAGGGCAAACTGTCTCGGACAGGGATCTGCAGGCTTGTACTCTGCTTCATTCAAAACTCACACCCATTTTGGGATGCGGACCATATTGACTTTACAGGGGAGGCGGCACCCAGAAACCAACTCACACCATTGGGCGACAGAACTATGGGTGGTTTGGGAGCCCTCCCTGTAACCTTTCGACTCCCTCCGTTTCCTGGATCGGGAAAACCGACATTTACATAAAGTGCTAGCAAAGCACGGCGTCAACAGACCTCTCCAATTAGACTGTTGCCTCAAAGCCCCTCCTATATAGAGATCTGGACTGGCCCCTAAAAATATCCCCCCCACCCCCACTGAGGCTGGCCTAGATGCCCCTGTCCTGTCCAGCACCCTGCACTGTAATCAGTCCCCCTGATGCCTGTGGGCCTTTGAGGGAAGGGGTCTTTATCCGGCTTTGTATTTCCACCACCGAGAACTTGGCATGCGTAAAGCTGGTGCTCCAGAAATGGTACTGAGGAATGAATGAATGAGTGAGTGAGTGAACGAATGAATGAATGAATGAAGAGTGCATGCGTGAAGCAAATAAGTGGCAGAATTAGAAATCAAGTCCGTTGGACTCCGAAGATTTCTCATTCATTTCATTTCACCGAGTGCAGGATTTAAGCTTCTCAGCCTGGTCTGCCTTGGGTTTGAAAGTGCTATTTTGTGTCTCTGGGGGTGGGGGGGTGCTGGGGATGCAGGTTTTCTCCCTGTTACAGAGGAGGAATGGAGCTCAGAGGGGTTCTGTGGGAGATGTTTAGGGACAAGTCCAAGGCTGTATAGTTGGCGGAGGTGGAGAGGGGCAATGCACAGGTGACCACAGGGCTGGTTTGAAATCAGGAGACCGTGATCTTCCACTGGCAGGTTGTGTGAAGGCTCAGGGCCTCCTCATCCTCCCTGTAAGGAGGGGCATGGCCCAGTGTGGTCCCTGAGCTCTGGGGCTTCTTGCTGTGGGGAAGGGAGAGTTTGGGAGGCCACATCTGCCTCTCTGGCAGCGGGCCTGGCCCTGGGTGGGTCCCCTTTCCCTTGGAAGGTGTCAGGATCTGGGGCACCTGGGTAGCTCAGTCAGTTCAACGTCTGCCTTCAGCTCAGGTCATGATCCCATGGTGCTGGGATCGAGTCCCGCATCAGGCTCCCTGCTCAGTGGGGAGCCTGCTTCTCCCTCTCCCCCTGTGGCTTCTCTCTGTCAATCAATATATAAAATCTTAAAAAAAAAAAAAAATACCAGGATCTCCTCCAGCCATGGGAGGCCAAACTGGAGGTTGATACCTGGGCTAGGCCTGGAAGGAAGGAAACTTCCAGGCTCCTTGAGGAGCTGCTAACGGGGGTGCGGGTTCTGACTAAAGTTAAGACCCCCACCCAATGTGGCAAACATCAGGACGCAGTGTTGCAGTGTTCGGTAGTAAGTGGGCTTTCCATGAACTAGGGGATGGGTTGGTACTACTCAGAAGGATTATGTAATTGTTTTGATTATTGTCCCCAGCCCTGGGGGGAGGGCTCCTCCCTGGTCATTAAGACCTGCCTAGTCTGGAGAGTTGGAAGTTTCCTGTTTTACCAGGAAATGTAACATGTCTTGCCAAGACTTCTTCGGTTTTCAATACACAGTTCAAGGCCCCACTGTCATGAAGCCTCCCCTGACCTTTTCTTTTCTTTTTTTTTTTTTTTAAAGATTTTATTTATTTATTTGACAGAGAGAGATCACAAGTAGGCAGAGAGGCAGGCAGAGAGAGAGGAAGGGAAGCAGGCTTCCTGCTGAGCAGCGAGCCCGATGCGGGACTCGATCCCAGGACTCTGGGATCATGACCTGAGCCGAAGGCAGCGGCTTAACCCACTGAGCCACCCAGGCGCCCTCCCCTGACCTTTTCAAGTAGAACTGACCACTGCTCCTTATGGGCCCCACTGCGCCCAGGACACAGTGAGTGCTCCTGCTCTTTGGGCTCCAGGACAACTGGTCACCGTTACCTGTCTGCCCCCTTCATAAGGTCACGACCCAGGGGGAAGCGCTCCATGAACACACACCTGAGTGAACCAAGGGATGAGGGCGTGAACAGACGCAAACCCAGACACAGTATCAAGAAAGAACAAAAGAAGGAATCTGGGGTGTATGTAGGCTGGGAGGTGGAGAGGACCTAGCCCTGGACAGAGTGAGCCAAAGCCAGGACAAAGGCCCTAAGGGACACGGGCTAGGGGACTTTCTTTGCTTTTTTCAATTTTTTTATTGCGATAAGATATACATATAACATAAAATTGACCATCTTAGAACTATTTTTAATTGTGGTATAATTAACACATTAACTATTTTTCAGTGGTATTAAACATATTAGTAATGTTGTATAGTCATCCCTGCCATCTATCTCCATAGCGCTTCTCATCTTGTAAAAGCAAAGCTCTGTACCCCCTAACCACTAACTTCCCATCCCCCTCCCAGCCCCTAGCCACCACCATCTACTTTCTGTCTCTGAGCACTTGACCCCTCTAGGTACCTGGGATGCAGGGAAGCTTTGCTGTGACTGGCTTATTTCACTTTTCAGCACGTCCTCATGCTTCCTCCGTGTTGTAGCACAGGTCAGAATTTCCTTCCTTTTTCAGGCTGAATAATATTCCATCGCATGGAGAGACCACTCTTTGCTTATCCACTCATCTGCCGTTTATTGGTTTGCTCCCACCTGTTAGCTCCTGTCAGTGCTTTTCTTATCATTCTTGTTTTGTTTTGTTTTGTTTGTTTTGGACGCAAGGAAGCCTCCCTCCTTCATACCACTTTATTTTTTTTTTAAGATTTTATTTATCTATTTGACAGACAGAGATCACAAGTAGGCAGAGAGGCAGGCAGAGAGAGATGGAGAAGCAGACTCCCCGCTGAGCAGAGAGCCCGATGCGGGGCTCGATCCCAGGACTCCGAGGTCATGACCTGAGCCGAAGGCAGCAGCTTAACCCACTGAGTCACCCAGGCGCCCCCTTCATACCACTTTTAAGAAAACCTAAATTATAACAGCTTCAAAAAATAAAGTACCTCTTTACTTTTAAGTCCTGATGGTAGCTTGACCTCGGCTAACAAAATATGCCTCCTACAGGTCTTAGAAATGCTGCTAGAAAAGTCACCTGCTCCAACCAGGTCACCTGTCACTTCTGAGGAAGTAAGGGTTTTCAGAGGGCTGGGGAGGTAGGGTTCGTCCCCAGAGCTGGCATCTGCCTTGGGATTTTGCTGTGGGCGTGCAGGCCCATGTGTGAAGGCCGTGGATGGCAGTGGTCGCTCATGACGCTCCCGCGCACACCCTGTTCACGTCACTACTGACGCCGCCTACAGAGTGGGGATTCCTGCGTAAGGTGATTTCTTCCTATTCGTGCCCACATAACTAATTTCCCGTGTAACCATAATCTTTTTTTAATTTATGTAAAAACATTTTAAATGGGGGTATAATTAACATGCAACATAGTATCAGTTCCAGGTATACAACATAATGGTTTGATATTTGGGTATATTCAGAAATGATCACCACAGTAAGCCTTGCTACCATCTGTCACCTCCCATAGTTACCATAAGTTTTTTTTTTCTTGGGATGAGAACTTCTGAGATCTACTCTCTTAGCAACTGTCAAATATATGATACAGCACTATCCACATACTTCTTTTTAAAGGTTTTTTTTTTTTTTTTTTAATTTGGGCACAGTTTCCGACGTAGAGAAAAGTTACAAGCAGAGGACAAGGAACCCCCAGATCCCCATTGCGCCAAGTCCCCAAATGTTGACATTTTGCTGGATCTGTGTTCTTGTCAATCCCTCTTGCAGGCTCTCGGGGTGTACGCACGTGTGCTGATTTATAAACATACATACGTGTTGTGTCCTTGGCACTGATTAAGAGGGAGCTGCACACGCATACCGCCTTCCTCTGAATCCTTTGGCATTTAGCCGAGAATGAACACAAAACAAGACTTAGTGCTGGGGAGAGAATTAATGGGGGGCAAGCTGGGGGATGGAGGAGACCCCAAAATTGAGGTCCCGAGAAAAGGCATGGGTCCCCATTGGAGGGCCCAGTTGTTCGAGAGAGTTCTATCAGGGTCGGTGCTGAAGGTGAGAGACGCTGGGACCCCTGTAGAAGTAGCTGAGGGAAGTGGCTTTCTGGGACTCTGGGTCCTGCTCCTTTGTCTTGACCCTGTCTCCTAGCTGCCCCATCCCAGCCACACAGAGAAAATGCCCCAGGCTGGGGGTTTGAACCTGAGCTTTGCCTCCTACCATTTCCTCTTGCTGGCCTCAGTGTCCTAGCACATTTCACACTGCCACAGCGTGATGAGTGATGAGCGTCCTAGGCCTGGGTTCAAGCCCAAGGCCCTGTCACTGGCTTTTAGTGACAGTTCCTTCCTCAGTCCTGGGAAGTGCCCCCGCCCAATCCTCCGGGCCAGAGGAAGACCACCCCCCAACCCAGCCCCTGTGGGAAGAACAGGGAGGGCTTCTGTGTGGGGGTAGAGCGAAGATAGAGGGGCCGCAGCCCTTGCCTCTGCTGAACCCCCCCCAACTTAGAGGATCCCACAGAGATCTGCCAGGGCCATAGAAAACACCACCGGGGGTGCTGGGTTTTGGGGGCAGCTGTATGGCTCCTTCACAAGCAGCTGGAGGACCCAGGATTCCTCAGGGTCTCCACAAAGGACAACTTGGGGGAATAAATTGCCCTCGGTTGCTGGTGACATTCAACGAGTCCTTGCTCTCCGAGCCTCAGTTTACCCATCTGTGGAGTGAGGATTCTCAGGAGAGCCACCACATGGGAATTTTGAGGGGGTCAAAATCAGTCAAGAATGTGAAAAGCCCCAGAACCGGTGGAGGAATGAACTCTGTGGGGAAAGGACGGAGACCCATCTCATTCATCTCTGTGTCCCTTGGGGAGCTAGGACAGTGGCATACGCACAGTAGGGCTGGATAGCTGTTTGTCTGGCAAACCCTCCCAGTTCGGGCCTTGGTCTTCAAGCAGACTTCTAGAAACCTCATCAAGGCCTGGGGCCCTGGGGCCCTGGGGCCCTGGGGCCCACCATTCACCCTGAGGAACTTCACTGGAACTGCAGTGCCTCCTGGTGGCAAGACGAGCAACTGCAGCCTTGAACCTGGCCAGCAAAGAGTGGGGCTCTAGAACCTTCAAGGAAGCAGGGGTCCAGGGAGCTTGTGGTTGAGCATTGTGCGCATCCCAGGGCCTGGTGACTCCTCCTCAGTTGTGGCTTCCCACAGGGACTGTGCCCCTCCATAACCCCTTCCCCCATCCCTGGAAGGAAGCCAGGTAATACTTGTTGAAATGAGAACACAGAGAAGCCAAGAGTTCTGTGCAGGACCATAGAGGCAGCAAGGCTGCCTGTGGTCCTTTACGCCCTGCCCCATGGCTAGGTGGGTTCCTGAACCCACTCTCCCACCTCCCTGCCTCAGCCACCCCACCCATACAACAGTATGCACCAAGGGACCCGGGCCCTCCTGGATCTGGAGCCCAGCCCTGTGGCTGGGTCCGTCCCCTGCAGGTGCCTTGGGTCACCCCCAGCAGGACATACAGAGCTCCCAAAGGCAGAAAGAGGCAGGTCCACCTTGGGCCCCAGCTATGCATCAGGGACGTGCTGTTCTGAACCTCTCACACTCAAGCGTGGGACAGGACCCGGCACAAGCACTTGAAAGCAAAGAACTCAGTATTTAAGAGCTAAGCCCAGCCCTGGGGTCAGGGAAGGAGAAGGGGTCATCCTGGCCCTGAACCTTGGGAGTCCACTAAAAGCAATCCACAGAAGAAGGAACGTAACAAATGAAAGATTCAACTTTTATATTTATAAAATATAAATTCAAACAAGATCTCACTTTCATTTATCACCCTGGCAGAGATGTTTAATGTGCCAGGACACCCCTCATCCTGAAGCAGGCGGGCATGTGGGTAGTCGAGGGGAGACTCACGGCTCTGGAAGGCAGTTTGGCCCTCTTGATCGGAGACCTTCAAATGTGAACACGATCTGATCCAGTCGTTCCAGTTCTTGGAGCTCCTTCTAATGTAATCACCATGATGTAGGAAGGATTTAATGACAAGGATGTTCATCGCGGGCCTGTTATCCTTGAAACAATCAGAAACCCGGGTGCCCAGCAGTAGGGGACTCACTAGACAGAGTTTGTCGCTGTGGTGGAATCACATGCAGCCAATTCAAATGGTGTGATGGAAGAATCGAGAACGGCATGGAAAGATGTCCTGGAGAGAGTGTTAAGTTTAAAAAAAAGTGTGCGAAGAAACGTGTCTGCATGGGTGTGCTTATGTGTGTGTGTGTTATAGTTTCTGTCTCTTGGCATATCTTCACTTCGCTGATTGATTTTTAATGTTTTTCCATGTGGGAAATTGGATAATTGTTATATTTGTGTGACACTCTGGGGGAATGAAAGGACTCATCCGTGGGACTAGAAGGGACTAGGAGCGAGGCGGAGGGTGGGAGAAAATATGAGTCTACGAAGCAGGCAGGGGTCAGACCTGCCTGGGGAATCATGAATGTCACAGTAAGCCTGATTGGTAGGGTTGGCAGATTTAGGGGAAAACAAGACAAAACAAAACAAAAATCTAACAATAAACTCAGAATGCTCAGTTAAATTTGAATTTTAAATAAACAATGAATAATTTTTACTGTCAGTATTTCCCATGCAATCTCTAGGACATATTTATACTAAATATTAGTCCTTGTTTCTCTGAAATTCTAACTTAACTGAGCACCCTGTAGTTTACCTGGCGATCCCAGTGAGAGCTCTGGGAAGCAGTGAAAGCCTTTAGAGTAGGTTGTGGTACAATCAGATGTGTGTGTCTGGTTGTATTTGAAGGTAGTGGGCCTGAAGGCAGAGAAACCCTTTAGGAGGTGAACATAAGCCTACAGTCTGGAAGTCTCCAGAGCCTAAGAGAATGCGAAGTCCTAGGGGGCCCAGTTTGTGAGGACAGCGGCCAATCCCTGCCATAAAAGGGCCTTTCTCTGAAGCATCCCTATCCTTCCTCCACCACACCCCTATTGGTGCTTACCTCCTACCCCCCAAAACTTCACAGCAGAGTTCAGTCATCTCTTGAGATTCTAATCCTTGGTTTCAAATAGTATTTTATATAATGATAAAAGCAATTCTTATTCATGGTAAGACAAATAGAAAAGTAATTCAGACCAGAAAAAAAAAAAAAAGGAACAAAAATCAACCCATATCCTATATTCCCACCTTTAGAAACTTCTAGAACTTTCTGAGGACAGATATTCCACCCCTTCTGCATTTTTTAAAAGATGAGATTTATTTATGACACCCCGAACATCCTTCCAGATGCTAAAACACTGTTCATTTATATTAGTTTCATTCATTTGTTCATCAAGTGTTTATTGAATACCTACTGCGTGCCAGCCACGATAGTTGGCATTAGACAGGGGTACACAAAGCAAATATATTCAGATATACTCTCCGTTTTATGGAAGGCAGAGAGAGGTAATAAACAAAAGGGGAAAAAATCCCCAATAAATACATAATAATGTGTGGGCAAAGCCAAGAAAGAAACAGTTTGCAGAGTATGGAATATCAGGAAGGATCTTCTATTTATGGAAATAGAATCCTTTATTTAACCAGTCTCCTATTCCTGGATATTTTGGTTATTTTTGTTTTTTCTGTATAATGATGCCATGATGAGCTTTGTCTTTAGCAAATTCTTCATGCCAAGCCATAAAGATTCCTTTAGGCTACATTCCTGGAAGTGGAATTTCTGGGTGAAGATATACAAACTTTTTATTAGTTAGTTTTTCTGTAACATATGAAAACACAGTTTTGTATTTTCTCTATAGTTTATTTGTCTTTCATTTTTAAAATAATGTGCTGCAAAATTAAAATCGGGGGGTGGTGTATAGTTTTATGAATCTTAACACATCCCCATGCAGATTCAGGTACTCACACACCAGCCGCCTCTGGTCCAGCCCTCCCCCTCCCCGGCCCCTGGCAACCAACGATCTGCTCTCCATCCTCCTGCTGCTGTCTTTCCCAGGATGTCCTGGGATAAATAAGCAGAGTCATACATATGTAAATTTTGAGTCTGGCCTCCTTTACAGACCATAATGCTGCTTTTGAGAGTTATTCCTGCCAGTGACTGTGTAATAGCTCATTCCTTTTATCTCTGAGTCTCTAGCCCCTAGCGTGGCGGTTCCAGTTCGCTTATCCATTCACCTGTTCGAGGACCTTTGGGTTGTTTCCAGTGTGGGGTGATTCTGACCAAAGCCGCTGTAAGCATTTGCAGGCAGGTTCGGTGAACATCAGTCTTCACATCTTCCGGCCCAACGCCTCACAGCGGCATCGCTGGGTCACGTGGGGAGTGTGGGTTTAATTATAGAACTGCTTCTCTGTTTGCCCAACCAACGACGTGGGAGACTTTCCGTGGCTCCGTGTCCTCGTCATCACCTGGTGCCGCCCGGGGTTTCACTTCCGTGGCAGTCGGTGCGTGGGGCTGTCTCACGGGGCTCATACTTTGCATTTCCGGACTGGATAATCTGTCCAGCGTGTTTGCATGCTTTTTTGTCGCCTGTAGGTCCTTTCGGGTGAGGTGTCTATTTACATATTTTGCCCACTTCTTTTTTTTCTCCTTTCATACTACTGTTAACTAAGCCCCATCCTTTATTCAGAGGTCACTAGTTGTGTCCCTGCTGTCGTTTCACTGCTCCAGGAGCCGATCCAACACACCGCATGTGGCCCGCGGGTCTCCTTAGTCTCCCGGGCTCTGTGACAGCGCCTCCGACTTTCTGTTTCAAGAGGCGTGTTCAGAGCTGGTGTGGGTGAGCAGAGGTGCCCATGTCACCTGTGGGGGCCACCCCGAGCACCCGAGCTTCCACCTCCGGCTCTCCCCTGCAGATCGGCAGGTCCCCGAGGGTGGGGACCCGGTCTGCCGCCACCGGGTGAGACCGCTGAAATGTACCCCCAGTTCCTGCTACCCCTTTGGCGTTAGCGAGTGGGCCTGGACCTAAACCAGGGACATCCAGGCTGAGCTCTGCATGGAGCTGGGAGCCCCCGGAGCGCCAGGGCAGAGGAGGTGGGTCCAGGACGTGATCAATGGCTCACCTTTCACCTTCGCCCCTGCCCCCACATGATTGTTTGGACAGCAGCGGGGGTTTTTAGTCAGGGTTTTTAGTCGGTGCCCTTTAAATAGCATGAAAGGGCCTCACGCTGGCCTGTTTTGTTTAAGGGGATTACATTGGCCCTGTGCGCTCTGCCACAGGGGTGTGTGAGGCCGACTCACCCGGGAACAGAGGGAGCGGCGTGTCCCCCACAAAGCAGATGTTTGGAGGGAAAATAGATGTAATCAAAACCATGGAGGATACAATTACTCAGACCCCTTAGACATATACACCGCATGCACTGGCCTGTGCACAACTACACACACACACACACACACACACACACACACACACTTCCCGCATCCATACTCACCTATGTGTATCTGTAAAGTCACCCTCGCTTGCACAAATCTCCAGACACAGCCGCACACACCCTGCTCGTGGGCCTGCACTCAGACTGTCCGCAGGCAACCACACACATGTTCCGCACACCCATTCACAGCTGCAGGCTGTGCGGGCGCGCGTCTGTGCACAGGGGAAGAATGAGCACACAGAGCCCTCCCAGACCCTCCTCACTTCAGAAGTGCACCCTCTTGAAATCACAGCCATGAAAAAAAAAAAAAAAAAAAATCACAGTCACCCTCGGAAATCTCTCCAGGGCATTCGTATCAAAAAAAAAAAAAAAAGAAGAAGAAGTTTAGACTAGGTTAGAGTGACGTTATTGGGTTGAAGCAGGACAGCAAAAAGGGAGAATGGAAAGAAGAAAGGTTTTCCATCTCTTGTATTTCTCGGAGTTCAGGCAGAGGTTGGAGGCCCTTCTGTGGCTCCTGATGTGCAATATATCTTCAAGCCAAATGCTGCTACTTCATCAGAAGTGGTTGGTGGAGACATTGACCTAGGGTCGTCTGAAGGGCGAGCCGACCATCATGGCCGCCATCACAGGCAGACCTTTGGAGGGGCAGCCACTGGTCACCCTGGGGGTTTTACGTACACACATTGCTTGATTCCTCTGGGTCATCTGCGGTTTATAGCCCCCTCAAGACATTCCACTGGGAAGCAGCAAATCGGGATGACCTTGCCCTGGGCCCCTGAGACAGGGACAGAGCCCCCTCCACACTGTGGGCGGGGCATCCACATGGCGCCAGTCCAGAGTCCAGTTTGGGGGGTGCAGGCAGAGCTGCAGGCGGGTGATCTGGCCCAGGGGCCTCTGCTGTTGCTCAGCCTCGTGCAGCACAGTGCTCTCATCCCTGAAGAGGGCTGGCCCAGAAGCGGGGCGACAGAGGGTCTCCCGGTGGCCTTCTCCCCACCACGGCATCATGGCGGGTACAGAGCTGGCTCCCAGCAGATCTCGGACTGGGTTCCCTGGACGTTTATGTTCTAGAGCCCCTTCCTTAAATCCCATCCCTTTGCTTCTGCGTCTGCTCCCCTGATGCTCCGCGTTTCCCGCCGGCCGCACATGGGCACATGCTCCGCCGGCCGTGTTGGTCCGCCGTCTCGTCTCCTCCTGTGGCTCCTGCTGCCAGCTGCTCACGGAGGCGCTCGCAAATGCAAGCCCCTTTCTCCCGTGTCCTACCCACCTGTCTCCTCCTCGTGTAGCAGGGTGAACTGGTCCACTCGTGGGTTCAACAAGCACCTTCTGCCGGTGGCTTTCCACGGCCGGCACACGGTAGGCACACAAAGGTAGCTGCACAGACTCAGCGGTGTTTGCTCGTTAGAAATTGTCCACTTACTCTCCAGCAACTTCTCACTGCACGTCTGCCATCTGCCCCATCCTGGGCGAAGCCCAGGGTCTGTGACATGAGGTTCCAACTGTCGGGGAACTGATGTGCTAGAGGAAGGAATAGACACTTGGGGCTTGATTACATACTGGTCAGAAACACAGGCAGTGAGGGGAGAGGCTGAGCAGAGCCCAAAGGGGTCTGTAGGGTTGTCGCAGTCTGGGAGGACTTCCTGGAGGAGCTGGTGCTTGACGGGATCTTGCAGGTCAGCTGGAAAGGAGGCCATTCCAGGCAGGTGACCAGAGGTGCAGGTAAGGGAGGCCAAGGAAGTCAGTGGGAACCTTTGGTGAAGAGTATTTCAGCCCGAGTGGTGGGCTCCTCTGGTTCCAACGGCTGTCTTATTGAGGAGGGCACCGCAGGGCAAGCGGGATCCTGACCCAACACCCAGGCCCTGGTCCACCCACCTGATTCTCCACCCAGATCCTCAGGATTGTTCGGTTGGAGAGCATACTGCTGGCTTTGCCCAGGCCCCAGCACCATCATGCAGCCCGTCCCTGGCAGCCCCCCGTGTCAGTCTTGTTAAACTTGAGGCCAGCAGTGGGAACCGCAGCTGTTTAGACAGGAGGACAGAAGGCTCTGGGAGGTGTGGTGCCCATCTCGGGGAAGACCCAGGAGAGCCGGAGCCAAGACCAGTGAGCCAAACCTCTAAGAGACAGACATAGGCCAGAGCTGAGGATGAATGGCCCGGGTGTCCTGATGGCAGTGAGCTCTCTGTCCCCACAGCCTGTGTGGCCCCACTTGCTGGAGAAGCTGCAGGGTGGAAAGAGTTTGACATAGACCCCCACCCCCACCCCAAGTCTGGGATTCTTGGGGGGGAGCCATGGGACCTTGGGGCATTGTTCTTTGTCATCTAAATTAGAAACCCAGCCTCCCGATTTAAAGCAAAATGATCAACAGTGAAGACTGAGATGGGAAGGCTCTCTTCCCTCTTCCTTGAGGACCTGGAAGCATCAGTTTGCCAGAATTCCTTCCATCTCTAAGGCTTTCCTGTTGGCCAACATTTGCCTGGATCCAGACTGGCCCCCATTCTGCTCCCCTCTTCTTGCCACTCCAGATCCTAAGGAAAGGCCCCCAGGGTGACAAAGGCAGGAGGGGTACTCCGCTGGGCCGAGGCTGTGGCACACTCCTGCCTGCTCCCCTCACTCCAGATGGGGCATGGCAGCTCCAGCTGCTGATGAGACTCTGGGATGTGAGAAGAGTCATCTGAGGTCACGGGCGGACCATGGTAGAGCTGGGCCCAAGAGCAGACCTCCCAGCTCGGTCTGGTGGTCTCTGCACAGTCCGTGCTGTCTCTCCATTTCTCCCCGACTTGCCTGGTGTCAGTCGGTGGCTAGAGGTTTGAGAACCTGGATTCTTACTTCTCACCCTAGAAGACTGGACGTTCTGCTGCCCCCCAACCGGCTAAGCCTAGAACGGGGTCAACACTGAGGGGTTTCCCCTCATCGTCCTCAGAAGCTGGTCCTCGCATGCCCAGGAGGAGCAAAGCAGGACTCCTTGATTACGTGAGGCCCCTGCCTTCCTCTGCCCCTACCCCTCTCTCCCTGGGAAGAGGCCCCAAGCCCACAGGGTAGGAGGAGAGGACGGGGGCTAGAGGCCGTGCTTTGTCACTAATTAGCACACATTGCCTGCTCTCTCTGGTGTGAGTTTACCCCCAGTTAAAACTCAGAGCTTGGGCTGGTCCCTACAACCCTCAGTCTCTCTAGCACGGAACTCCCCATGCAGCCCATTCCCTGTTGCTGTGCAGGGTGGTCCCAACCCCAGGCCGGATGCCAGAGGACACTCGAAAGGTCTGTGGGGTCATGGGATGGGGCCTGGAGATTGGTGCGGGGGCAGGAGGGGCAGGGGTTGCCCCCCAGTCTGGCCTCCAGGAAATTGCATAACAGAGATGTTTATTTTTGGTGAGGCTGGGTGGGATTTCTTCTCTTAAAAAAAAACCCAAAACATAAAACTTGTTTGTCTGCCAGCAAGATAAATATCTTCGCTGAAAGCTCTTGGCCCGGCTGCCAGCTGCAGTTTGCATAATGTTGTCACCGCAGCTGTGGCGGTCTGCGTGTGCCCGGGCTCACGTGGGTGTCCTGCGTGATGCCTGGGGGCTGCCGCCCTCCCTGTGGCATCAGCGCCACCAAGGGCCCCCTCAAATGGCCTCCCGATGCCGCGAGCGGGTCGGCTCTGAGCATTCACCTCCACCCCCTTCACTGGGGCCTCGGAGAGAGGGATGGGGATGACAGGCAGCTGTCCCTCGCCCCTTCCCAGCATTAAGAGAGCCGCCAGGGCACAGGGGAAGCTGGGAGGAGAGCCAGCCTACAGCCTCAGCCCCCAGGATGTGGACAGAGTCGGGAGACCTGAGCCAGCAGCATCGTCCTGACACTCCATGCCCACCACGTGGACCTGCTCCCAGAAGAGGTGCTCACGCCAAACACACGTGCGTGCGACCGTCAGAGCTTGTGGGTGTGCAGGCCTTCTTCAGTGCTCTCTGGAGGCCTTATTGTAATCAGAGCTGGCGTGGGATCCTCACCACACGGGCCGGGATGGGCGGCGCAGCAGAGAAGGGCTCCCACTGGCCTCCGGACACCAGGCCAGCACCCACTGTTTGTGCACCCTGTTCGTGCACCCAGATGCTCTGGGCAGGACCCCCCTGCTGGGAAGACTTCTCCAGGGCCAGAGTCCTCTGCAGCTTGGAAGTCCATACTGGAACTGGGGATACACCGATAGGGACAGAAACCTACGTAGCCAGCGCTGTGCTAAGGGCTTTCCCTGTTGGCCTCCTTAACCCCATATTGCCCTAGGAGGAAGAGCCTACAAGTATCTTCATCCCTATTTTACAGAGGGGTAAACTGAGGCACAAAGAGGTTAAGTGAACTGTCCCAAGTTCACAGCTGGAGCGAGGTGCATGTGGGAGTCGTACTCTCCATAGGCTCCGGAGTCCACACTCTAACCTTCACTCTGAGGCAAGCGTCTCTGCCCAGGGTGCTAACTGGGCCATTTGGATGTGGACTAGTTACTCCCTTCCCCACTCCCCACCAGCTGGCCTCTACCACCTCATCCCTGACCTCCATAGGGCTACTAGTCCTGCCCAGCTCTGGACATCTACAAATCACCCAGTAGAGCCCCATCCTGGCAGATGGGGTGGCTGGGGGCCCAGCTCTGAGCTTAGTGTGACTCTAGTGGGGCACACACGTCAGCATCTTGAGAATGCAGGTGCCCACCCAGCTTCCCTAGTAAATGCGCCACTAGCCTCAAGCAGGCAGGACCCTGCGTGGACAGTAGGTGAAACCAGTGAAGGACGAAGGCGTGACCCCTCATGCTGGATTCTTCGGGCTGGGGATTCTTCTCCACAACTTCTACTGAGCCCAGACAGGACCAGGCCTGGTTAGGAAGGGCATTCCTGTCTGCCTCGACACTGGCCTCCTCCCTGCCCCTTCCCTGCCCTGTTGGGCCAGACATGGGCTGCTGAATTAGCTCTCCATTCCCCTGGTGGTCTGAGGCACTGGGTCAGCATTCCCCAGGCCCAAAGCAGAAGTTCTGGCAAAGGGGGTCCTTCTAAATGGAGGAGCCCAGAGTCGGTGGGAGCAGGGATTAAAGGTCCAAGAGATCAGATTGGCTGTTCCAGGGTCATATAATGTTGATGCTAAAAAAGGTCCATTCTGAGATGATGGCAAAGTGGTTCAGAGAGGGAAACAGACTTGCCCAAGGTCACACGGCATGTTAATGGCAAGTCAGGATTAGAACCAGGAACTCCTACCCTTGCATCCAGTGTGACACTGACAGGGGAGTGGCAGGGGAGGGCTCTCCCTGTCCCTCCCTCCTCTCTTGCTTGGTTCGGTCATTGGTTTCTGACCTTGTTTCTTGCCCCTCAGCCAAAGAGAGCTCCCTGGGTGAGCCAGAGTTGCCGCCTGACTCTGACACCGTGGGGATGGACAGCAGCTACCTCAGTGTGAAGGAGGCTGGAGTGAAGGGGCCCCAGGACCGGGCCAGTACCGACCTCCCCAGCCCGCTGGAGAAGGCCGATTCTGAGAGCAACAAGGGCAAGAAGCGGAGGAACCGAACGACCTTCACTAGCTACCAGCTGGAGGAGCTGGAGAAGGTCTTCCAGAAGACCCACTACCCTGACGTGTATGCCCGGGAGCAGCTGGCCATGAGGACAGACCTCACCGAGGCCCGCGTGCAGGTCAGTGAGGGCTCCTGGGGAGAGATTGGGAAAGCAGGGCTTGCACCCCGGCTGGTGGCCAAAGCTGGGACCACCCGACTGTCCCTCAACCACACCAGGGCTTTCTTTACCCCAGTCCAAGGACAGCCTGTCCCTTACACCCCTGCTCCACACAGGGAAGTCTGCTGTTTTCCACCTGAATATCAGCCTTCTTGCTCTGGCAGGAGCAGGTACAGAAGACCGTTAGCCGTATTTCTGGGCTCTGTGTGGTGTGAGTGTCCAGGCCATTTCACAAAGGAGAAGATGACTGGGCTCTGCCTTTGAAGGCCTATCTCTTAGGAAGGGAAGAGGATAAACCTAAAAACATCTATAGCAGTCCAACGGGCAGAAACAGAGAACAACCAGGCTCTTCTTTCTGCCCAGGACGGCTGCCTCCTCCTCCATCTTTTGACTCCCAAATCAATATACCTCCTTTGTGAAGTCTTCCTGACCACAGTAGCTAAAGCAGTAGCCCCCTCACACCATCCAGCCACCAAAACACCTAACCCAACCCAACCCAACACAACATAACCCAAACCAACACAGCCAATCCAACACAACCCAACAAAAGCCAAACAACAGTCAACCCAACCCAACATGCTCAACAAAACCCAATAGAACCCAACCCAACGCAACACAACCCAGACCAACACAGCCCAACACAACCCAAACAGCACAGCTTAACACAATGCAACAAGACCCAACCCAACACAACATAACCCAAATCAACACAGCCAACTCAACACAACCCAACACAACCCAAATACCACAGTCAACCCTACCTGACATGGTTCAGCACAACCCAACAGAACCCAACCCAACACAACACAACCCAGACCAACACATTCAAAACAACCCAACTCATCCCAAATCAACATAAGACAAGCAAATCAGGTCGCCTTCAACCACATTGTCCTGTTTTTTCTTCTGCTTTATAGAATTTATGACTGGCTTAAATTATTTTATGTTTGTCTCCTGTCACTATAATGTGAGTTCCTTGAGAACAGGTACTGTCTGATTGTTCATCACTGTATTCCTACCAATTAGAGAAGGCTGAACTCAGAGCAGTGAGGGCAAAAAATAACTATTTGTAGACTGGTGGACCTCCTTTGTCTAGAGAGGTGTGTCCTCCCTCCTCACATGAAGTTACAGCAGGAAAAGAAGCAGAGAGGAAACAAAGACCTCTAAGTACCCAAAGCACAGGAGACAAAATCCATGCACTAAAGCTCAGGCTTCAGCTTCACACAAATAAATGTCACGCTCAGTCTACTTTTCTACCCCAGAGCATGTTAGAAATAGCAAATGCAGTGTTGTCACATAGCGGTTTTTTTCCCCCTCCAATGGGCTGAGGAAGTCAATGGCTTGACAGCAAAAAACAGTTCTTGTTTTTTTGTTGTTTATTTTTTTGTTTTGTTTTAAAGCAGCAGCTCAGCTGGGCTAGGCTCAGCGCAGAAGTGGGCTCAGGGCAAGACAGAGTCTTCCGTTATCTGCAGGCCCCAAGGGCGCCCCCTGCTGCCTCAGTTCACTAAGGAACCTTCAGCAGAGCGTTCCTAGGGCATTGGTAAAAGGTTCCTCAGTCCCAGCCATGCTCTGCGTAACAAGGCTGAGCATCTGTGACATTGTCCAGAAATGATTTCATTCAGAATGGATCATATGAGAAAGGACCAGCCGTCACCATAACTATGCAGCCATCCAGAAATTGCGGGTACCCAGACTGAAGAGTCGGGTTGTTTGGCCACAAGTTCCCAGGGTCTGGCTGCCTGTCTTGTTCCTATCCAGCGCCTGGCGAATGGTTGGGGAAGGAAGGCAGGGCATCTGAGGCTGTCCTGTCATTCCAGAAGTGTCACACACCAACTCTCTTATTTGCATCAGGATAGACTGCCATGAGACCTCACGGGCCTCAGAGTCTGGACAGGAACTCCAGAACCTGGCCTCAGCCCAGCCCATGGATTGGGAGGAACTGAAGGAGCCGGTGGAGAAGGGGGAGGCCAGTTATGGGACGTTCCTGTGGGTACCTTGTTGGTGTGGGTTTGACTGGTCCACTCTCTGCACGGTGTGTGTGTGTGTGTGTGCGCGTGCGCACGTGTTCCTTACAAGTGGATGGGAGCACCCGAGAGTTGAATTCATTTAGCAACAAAAGAAGGACGGCTCTTCTAGGACAAACCATGGAAATGACACTGGACCATAGAGAACATTTTTCAGGTGCCATCACACGGCTAAAGCCGAGTGTTCCTCTGCGTGTGCACACACATCCATTTATGCCTACTTTCAAAAGAGAGTCGAGGCAGCTACAATTACAGATTTATTAATGTCACCTAAAAACAAGAACAGTGTCATCAGGTAATTAGGTCAGACATCGAGGCTAAGAATCACGGTTGCCACTGAGCACAAATTTCAACCCTGAGCTTCCTGGCAAGCCAAGGCAGAAAGGGAAATGCTGATGTGTTGCATATCTTCTCATCTAAGGGGAGGAGCATAGGAATATAGAACATTAGTGCTGGAAAGGATCATCGATCTGGTCCTCTGGTTTGATAATAAGTAGGAAGAGGCCCACAGGTGGGACGTGATCACCTGTGGTCAGGTGACTCCTGAAGAGTGACTCAGTGGCAGCGCTGAGACTAGAATCCAAGACTCCTGAGCTCCAGCCCATGTTTCTTTTACTTTAGTTGGCTCTGCCAGGACATGGGCCATATTGTTCTGAGACTTTTCTTTGTATAAAGGCAGCAGGGTGGGTGGGACTTCCATGTGCGTCAGACCTCTGGCTCGAGCCTGGCAGTGCCCTGAGGTTTGGGGGGAGTGGCAGTAGAACCCCCCGCCTGCCGCTGCTGGGTTTGTTCAGGGCCCTTACTCAGCTGGTGGGAAGCCAGGTGCCTGGCGTAGAGTGGCGCTGGGGACAGGGAGGGGGGTGGGCGGCTCCAAGATGGACCTTTCCTGAGAAGAAGCTTGGGGTTTGGCCCTGCTCCAGGGGCTGCAGGGGCCTCTCTCTGCTGTCTGGGATTCCGATCTCCGCAGCTGGTGTCTGAAGACAATAAGACAGAGGCCTCCCCGCCCTGGGCCACCCCGCCCTGGCCCCAGATGGGCTGCGGTTACTGAGGCCCCCGCCAAGACGGTTGGTTACTTGGGGAGAAGCCTGTGCTGAGCAGGCCCAGGCCAGGGTGGGCCGGGAGCGGGGTGGTCCTGGGGCGCGACATGCAGACTGGAAGGCTGGACCTCGTGGTCCCCTCTCTGCCCTAGGGCTGTCCTGTGGAGACAGGCTGGGGCCGCAGAGCCCTGAGAGAGCATCTGTGAAGAGCTCTCAGAGCGCCAGGCTCCAGGAGCCAGAGCTGGAAGGATGGCCACGCCTAATCTCCAGGCCCTCCACCGTGAGCTCAGAGGGGTCCTGAGGATGCCCGGCCACCACCCAAGCTGGGGGCCTTGAGGCTTGAGGCTGCAGAGCCCCGGGGCTTGTTCAGCAGAAGAGTCCCAGCCCTGTACAGGAACAGGGCCTAGGCCTGCAGGCAAGGGGGGAGGGCTTGGGTGTTTCTGTGGCCCCTCAACCTTGCCTCCCACCTCCCGAAGTCTCTGGGTCTTTAACCCTCCCGTACATCCCTGGGCCCGGCCCTCCTCCACTCCCATCCCAAAGACAGCACCATCTCTGCCGGTGCTCCCCTGCTCCTCAGCTGTCTTCCCAGATAACCCAGCACCCCCACTGCCACTCCCCCACGCTCACTCCAGCCCCCACATTCCATCTCTCCCCACTCTGCTCCTCCTCCCTCTTCTGGGACCGGCTGCCCCCCTCCCCGTGCAGTGCCCCCCAGCCTGTCCAGAACCTGCCAGATACCTCCACTGGCACCCCTCCACCTGCCACTCCCGGCAACACCCCCCCACCCAGTGGCGGCCACGGACACTTTTCCTCACCTTTTCCCCCCCAGCCCCCAAGAAAGAATGGAGCCATATATCTTGATGCCTCCAGTGGGCTTCTCCCCTCCCCCTGGCTTCCCCCCCAGCAAACCCTGGGAGGCTGAGGAAGGAGCGGAAAGACGGAGCTAAGCCTGCAGGAAATTAAACATGAAATGAAAACAAGCTCCTCTGATTCATTCTCTCATCCTGGCCCCCGCCCCCCATTCCAGGCCACTGATAAAGGGGGATCCCGTTTCAGCGGCACAGAGAGGAGACCTGATCTGCCCTTGGCTCTCAGCGGGAGGCCTGGGCCTGGACCCCAGGAGCCCCAGAGGCAAAGGGGCCCAGGAGGCTCTGGAGCAGGGGCTGATGCATCTCCTACACCAGCCTCAAGATAGGGAGGCAGGATGGCCCTCAAAGCAATGCCAGCCCGTGTGTGTGTGTGTGTGTGTGTGTGTGTGTGTGTGTGTGTGACACTTGTGCACACACACATGCATCCTTGGGACCAGAGAGGGAAACCGAGGTGCAGCCTCACACTCACTCCCTGCCCCCACCCTCCCCACACTCCCATGAGTCATGCACACCCCAGCTTCTTTTTCTTTTAGCAAAAGACAGCAAGAAAGGTCAGGAGCTATAAATAACCAAGAGCCAAGTACTCTTCAGAACTCCCTGACAGCATTTCTCAGCTCTCACCTGCTGTCCTGTGAGGCGCCACTGCTGTGAGGACATTAGTACAGATATTGGCCCCATTTTCCAGATGCAGAAACTGAGGCCAGCGACAAAGCCCGTGCGGGCATGGGCGCTTGGTGGCGCAGCTACGCTAGAAGCCAGGACGGGCTGAGCAGCTCTGGGCTGCTGTGAGGGAGCCCTCCCGCCTCCGGCCCAGCTCTTTCTCCCTCCTCTGAGGACGTCCTTGGTGCCCTCAGCAAGGCTGCCAGCGGGCTGCCTGTGGGGGGCCGTTGGGGTGTGCCCACTTGTGCCTGAGGCTGTTGGCAGGGACACATCCTGTCCCGCTGACAGAAACCTCCCTCTGGGCATCTCCGAGGCCTGCCTTTGACTCAACCTGAAGCCTTCTGGGGTCTGGAAGCTGATCCCTCCCCTCCTCACACCCTCTCCCACCTCTGCCGCCCCAGATCCCAAGTCTCGGGGCAGGGCTAGCAGGCCCCAAGCCGAGCTCTTGCCCATGAAGCCTGGAAAAGCTCTCAGCCCGTCGGAAGTGCTCCTGCAAAGGGCCCAACAGCCCCACCCCCAGCCATCAGAGACCACCCTCCCCACCAAGGCCCCACCCCAGCCAACACCCCACCAGCCCCTGCTCAGGGACAGGTGGGTTTTCACTCCTCCTCGGAGTCAGGCCACCCTCTGCATGAGACCTCGAAGTGGCCACCTTTAGGGACCACACCAAGATCCAGCCGCTTGGCTGGGCATCAAGGACCTCCACAGTCTAACCTCTGCGTCCACGGGTCTCTCTCTCCCGCCGCCTGCCAGCTGGGCAGCATGGCCTCCTCGGGCCTCCTGAGCCTGTCCTGCTGTGTCTACCCTAGGACACAGCCCCAGGCCTCTCCTTCACGAAGCCATCCCTGACGGCCTCTGCTGCCCAGCTGAACCCCTGTTCTCCACAGGACCTTCAGCACAGGGGGCCTGAGTGGGGACACTTTCCAACATGAAGGCAGCAGAGAGGCTTTAGCTAGGTAGGAATGCGGGTTCTGGGCCACTGGACAGGCCCCAAGGAACCACAGAGCTGGTGGAAAATTATGGCCAGACTGTGTGTGTGTCTGTGTACGTGTGTATGAGCGTCTAGAGAAAGATTTTCTAGAGGAGCTGTCACACCTTTGGTCAGGTTCCCCTCAGGAGTCCGTGTCCTGAGGCAGGTCAGGCCATGCTGGGCTGGGGTTGGTTAGATGACCCGGAGGAGGACCAGTGACATGACGCATGGGTGTGACACTTGCCCGCTCTGGATTCTGCAGCTCGGAATGATAGAGTCTGGCTCAAGATCACACTGTGGGTTGTTGGGGGTAAGCTTGCCTTCCTGACTCTCAGCACGGATTATTCTAGATTGTGAGCTTTGAGGCAGAAGGCTGAGGCAGATCCTTCCCTGCAGCCGCACGGCCCAGACCTGGCTCTGAAACAGGTGCGGGGCTCCAGGGAATGACAGGTACTGCCTGAGCCCCAGAACAACCTCTCTGTCCTGTAGGTCTGGTTCCAGAACCGGAGGGCCAAGTGGAGGAAGAGGGAGCGTTTCGGACAGATGCAGCAGGTTCGAACCCACTTCTCCGCTGCCTACGAGCTGCCCCTCCTCACCCGGGCGGAGAACTATGCCCAGGTAAGTGCCAGCCCCGGGCTCAGGGAGTGGGCATCTCAGAGGAGGGCCTCAAATGGGACTCATCAAGCCGGGCGCAGGCGTGGGCCTGTTCACCCCAGAATGTGGGAGGCCTGGGCCGTTCCTGCCTACCTCACGTGCTGGCTCGGGCTTGGCTGGGCGTTAGGGATGGGCAGGCCGGGACGGAGAGGGTGGCTTTCTCCTCTGCCGCATTTGCCCCTTTTGCTGCGGGCATCGGAAGCGAGTCAAGGTGCCGACCAAGGCCTCTAGGCCAGTGGGAGACACTTGGAGCGTCTCCCAGGACAGCCAAGTCCAGAGAGCTGGGGGTCTTGAGGCAGGGCTGTGGTGAACATGGAGGTCTGAGTCCTGAGTGGGGCTGTCCTCCGGCCCCAGACCTTTCCCACTTCAGACAAGCCACGAGCTCTAAGCCTCAGTTTCTTCTGAAAATTGGACACGATGAAAGTACCCACCCAGCTCTTTTGTGAGGTTGTGGAAAGGCCGAAATGAGACAACACAGAAGTGCTTCAGGGATTAAACAGCCAGATAAAGGGCGCTGTGCACCCTCAGCTCTCCCAGCGGCTGTGTCGCATCCCGTCCTCCCCTCTGTCCCCTGCTATCAGCCTGTCTCCGCTCTAGTGGCCGCGGAGTCTCCAGTGCAATGCAGGGGTGAGAAGGAGTGTGAGCAGTGGCTGACACTGGGGCATCTGCAGAGATGTCTTTCTGGCCGGGTGCACTCATCACAGCCCACAGCCTGCCCGGCAGAGGGGACTGTTGCCTCCCTCAGGCCTCTTGGTGACTGTGGCAGCAGGGCCTCTGCCTTGAGCTCCAAGCCCGGCCCCACCCAGCAGTGAGCTGGTGGCGGTGGAGCAGGCCTTCCTGTTTCCTTTAAGACCCACTGTCCTGGAGCCCTGCTATCCCCCACCCAGCCTCTGGACGCCCCTCCCCGCCCCCCACCAGCTCTGCCCCTCCTCCTGCCAGGATTCATGTGGCAGGGGTCAGGGGTCAGGCCTGGGGTGAGGCTGAGGAATGTGGGGTGCTCCCCCCCCCACACACATGGGCCTCGCCCTCAGCTCCTGCTGCACACTTTCGTCTCTCCTGCTCTCTGTCCTGGGAGAACAGGCCCCTGGCTTGACTCCTGGGTCTGGATTTCCACTGCCTGAACTCCCTGCTGGAGCAGAGGCAGGGGTGGGGGGCAGGGGGAAGAGGACCAAGACAGGGCGGGTTCATCCCTCCCACCTGCAGCACCACATATCACACACCTCTTGACGGAGGGGAAGGGAAAGGCCCCTGATTGCCCATCGCTCCAGCCAGGAGCAATGTGGTCAGGCCAATGGGCCAGTGGTTCTTGTTGCCATGACAATGCCCCATGAGACTTGGGGACCGAGCTCCCCACTTCATTCGGCTTTCCAGTGCCTTCCCTGAGTAGACTACAAACATGGGCAGGAAGGAGAGCAGGCCAGCAGAAGCCGCTTGAGGGTTCCCTGTAACCCACGCGAGGGCTGAGAGGGCTTGTCTCCTCTGGTCCCACTCAGCCTGTCCCCACCCCCTGCAGCCCAGATCTGCCTCCAGTCCACCCCCGCGTGCTGCCTGAGCACCTCTCACACATGCGCGCGCGCGCGCGCGCGCACACACACACACACACACACACACACACACACCCTGGCCTGTGGGCACCCGGCCCGGCTCTATTTGTTCATGCACAGACACTCACTACGTCCTGAGGCAGCCCCTTCCTTCCTAAGTAAGTTCTGGAGCCTTGAGGACACAGCACTTGGAAGCTCAGCCACTGGTCTGGACACCGGGGAGAGGAGGCCCCACCGCCCAGCTCTGCCCCCACCATGCCACAGCCTGCCAGCCCGGAGCCCACCTTCCCAACACCAGAGCCCTCTGAGTTCAGGTTGGCTCCCGTTTCTCAGGTACCTGGGATGCCGCAGGCCTGGCGAGGAGTCACAGGGGAGGGGGACAGTCGCTGACCTCCAGGGGCCATGGAGGGAAAGACGAAGCCGGCCACTGCATCTCAAATTCGGAAGTCAGCTGGCTGAGGTGGGAGCTGCCCTCAGCGGCTTGGCCGTGCCCTAAAGGCAGCCCTGTGACTGGACCCTTGACCAAGTGTGAAGTTCAGTCCCGAAAACCACTTCTGTCTGCAGGGAGCGGAGGAGCCAAAGCACAGAACCCAAGCCCTTCCAGGTCCGGATGGCCATCAAGGTTTTGAGAGGCTCCCGGGTGAACACCCAAGCACGATTTCGTCATAACGATGGGCTTGTGAGCAGGGCGAGGTCGTCGGGGGAGTACGAGGCAGCACCCCTCCCCCGCCATGTGCCTGCCACCCCCACGCCTGCCCCTAACCCCAGCTGGCCTGTGACAGCTCTCCCTTCCCTCTCCCCAGATTCAGAACCCGTCCTGGATCGGCAACAATGGGGCTGCCTCACCGGTGCCAGCCTGTGTGGTCCCCTGTGACCCGGTACCTGCCTGTATGTCCCCTCACACCCACCCCCCTGGCTCCGGGGCCAGCGGTGTCACCGACTTCCTGAGCGTCTCCGGGGCTGGCAGTCACGTGGGCCAGACACACATGGGAGGCCTGTTCGGAGCGGCGGGCCTCAGCCCGGGCCTCAACGGCTACGAGCTCAACGGGGAGCCGGACCGCAAGACCTCGAGCATCGCAGCCCTGCGCATGAAGGCCAAGGAGCACAGTGCGGCCATCTCCTGGGCCACATGACAGGGCACCTCTCGGCCTGTCCCCACGCCCTCCCCCGCCTCGGGGCACTGGCCGCGCCCACGCTTCCCAGGCCCCCAGCCTCCCATTTGACTGTCCTCTTAGGAACCTGGCCTGGGCCAGGGGCCTGGCCCTCAGCACTTTCAGCCACCCCGAGTGTGAGGCCCCATGGACCGCTGGGAGGGGGGGGCAGCAGGTCCCACCTGCCTGGGCCCCGAGGTCGAGCCCCTGCTCCTGGCCGGGGGCAGTGGAGGAAGCCAGGTGCCCAAGTTTTGCAGCTTTGTGTCCATTATAAGCTGAAGACCCTTTCTCCCCACCCCTGCTCCCCTGCCCTGCCCGATTTGAGGGTTGAGTCAAGGCTAGGTTCCCATCCAGACCGAGCAATAGCCACGTGCAGTCATGTCCATCCTTCCCTCAGCCGTGTGGTCCCCTGGTCACTGGGCCAGTGAGTTTGTCTGAAGTCCGGAGTCCTGTTCTTCAGGGTCCTGCAGAATCGCCCTCCTGCCGCGCCCACCCCCCTTTCTCCTCTTAAAGCCCTGACCCCCTGGGCCCAAGGCACCCCCACCTCACCTCCACCCACCCTGGCTGTCTGCTGTGCTGGACTCACCTAAAGGGCTGGACAGAACAGGAGAGGAGCTGAAGGATCCTGCTGGCATCCAGCAGTGTTGGCGTCTGGGAGCGTGGAGAGCCCCGGAGGGGGCAGACTCGGGATCTCAGTGAACACTGCGAGGGGAGGACCCAGACCACCCACAGTACCCACGGTGCTGGAAGGAGAAAAGCTTCTAGAGAGAGGAAGAGCTGCAAGGAGGTGTCCGGGAAGGGACAGGGGCTCAGGCACTCACATCCGCTCTCCTGACCGCCCGATGCCCCACAACCCGCAGGATGACTGTTCCAGAGGGCAGGTCTAGGCAGCTTTGTTTTCTAGCCCACCAGGCCCCTCCTGGAGGACCTGGAGACGCCTGTCCCTTCCCCCACCCATTCTGGTCGCTTGCCAGGGCTGCTGAGCAGTGTCCTGGCGTGGAAGGACTTATACCTCGGAACACAGAGTAGGGCCTGGAGTCATGTTGGCAGAAGGGGTCGAGAGCAGCGTGCGGAATTAGCTAAAGGATGTGTGCTCATGCTCAGCCTCTCGGTCCCCACACTGCCTCAGGCTGCCTGTCCCCTGTCAGCCATCCCTGGAGCGGCACCCTACCTGCCCAGAGTCCCCCACAGTGGGTGGGGACCCCATGTTCTACCAGGCGAGGCCAGAGAGGGCCTGCTCTTGTACTTCGTCCCTAGGGAATCCGAAATCTCAGCCCCTCCCTCTCACCAGTCTCTAGAAGGGCTGGTGGGCGCCTCTCCTCTGGGTCACTTGCTCTGTCCTGGATGTGGGGGGCAGGATGCCGTCCAGAAGCCGTGTCCCTACCTGCAGGAAGGTGCTTCCTTCTGGGGAGGAAACTCCACACCTGCCTGACTGGAGACGAGCAGCTCGAGTTTTGGTACCAGATTCAGCTATCATCTAAGTTTGTGGTACCCAGTCCCTGTCCTCTGGGGCCACCCTTTAGAGCCCAAGAGGCCCCTCCAGTGAGTAGCCCCTGGGGACAAGTGCTCACCTTTCCTACCTTCTACTTTGATCCTGTCCGGGAGGAGGGTTAAGTCCAGTGGGCTTGAGGGCCTGTACACAGGACAGCCTCTTGGCTTGGGTGGAGGGTGAGATCCTCTCCCCTTGAGCTGCTCGAGGCTTAAAAGGCATCACGGTCCCCACCTCTGCCTTGTGCTCTCATCTGCCGTGGAAACAGGCCTGGGGAAGGATCTGGTTTTGGCCTCCCTTGGTAAGAGTCAGACCTCTTTGCGAACCATAGCCCTAACACTGATCTTCTAGAAGCGATCTTGGACATGAAGTTAAATGCTGGTTTTAAATGATCCATATAGCTGAGGATATTGGAATGACTCTTAGGGAGCCTTTTCCAGTTCTGAGGTTCACTGAAATAACTCAGGCTCCCCAAATCTAGGAAGGGAAAGGGAGAAACACTTAAGGCTGGGAATCATTCCCTGTCTTTCCCTTAAGGGCTCTGGTGGCTGGCAAGGACAAGGGAGGAACCCTTGTCATACCATGTTCTCACCCAGGAGGGGATCCACACAGAGCGATGGAGAACTGAGAGATCCTCAGAGGAGGAGGAGAGGGGGCTCTAGGCAGATTCTTCTGGAAGGGACCCCTGGTGCTCAATCCTTCTATCTGACTGCTTTCTGGCTGGGCTAGACCAAAGTCAGACAAATTTCAACCAAAAAGCTCAAGAAGAAAAAGCCTCTAATAGAGGGGAAGCCCTGTGGTTCTGGCTGCCCTTCCCACCCACACAGCCAAGTATTTATGATTAAAATGTCCATGTGAAATGTGCCTGTTCACCTCCCCACAGGTAGCTCCCTGCCCCAGGACCCCAGGGCCGGCCCAACGCTCTGAGAATCATAGGACCTGGAGCTGGGAGGGACATAAAGACCCTCTACTTAGTGTGCTCCCTTCCCAACGGAGAGGAGAAGGTCCTGGCCGTGGAGGGGGAGGGCCAAGTGGGGGGTGACTGTCCCGGGGAGCAGGGCACACGCGTGGCCTTAGCCTGCAGGGGGTGGCGCGGCCTCCCGCAGCCTCTCCGCTCCCTGCTGGCCGTCCTCCCTCTCCTCAGCCTTCCCTCTGCTGCTTTCCCAGTGGGCGGCGAGGCCCAGACATCCCAGGGCAGGAGGCGGCCCCGCGGCGGCCCCTGACAGGACTCCGCGAGCTTGGGGGGACCCTCGGGGACTGGCTGGCTGGCTTCCTCGGGCGCGAGGGCTCAGGCAGGTGGGCACAGAGGAGCGCCAGCCGGCTCTGGGGGTCACCGCGAAGCACATAAGCTGCAGGGGTGAGGCTTCCCTTTGGCTCCGGGCCTCAGGTCTCACAGAGCCAGAGATGCGAGCCCAAGGTGGCCTCCTCAACGCTGAGAGGGGCGTCTGGGCCCCCCTGGGAACAGGCCCAGGCAGCCGGGGCTTGACACGAAGGTGCTGCTACCGCCCTCAGCAGCCCTCTCAGCTCCCGGAGGGTGAGAGAGAAGCGGGCTCTGGGGGCACACGGCGAGGCTTGTCCCCCCCGTCCTCGATGGCACTGGCGGGACACGGACTTCGTAACCTTTCTTGAATCCTTTCAACTATACTTGATTCTCGGCTCTCGCTACCGCGCCTCCAGCTCGGGTAAGCAAGGTGGCAGGGTGGGTTCGAAGACACTGCAGGGGGAGGGGGGACAGCCGTCCCAAGATGGGTCCCCAGAGGCAATGGCCACATGGGGCCCAGCTCCAGGGCCCCCCTGCCCGCCCTGTTTTCGGCGGGGTAGCCAAGAGGAGCTTGTCCACGAAAGCTACCGTGTGTCTCGCTCAGGCAACCGTTCTCTCTCGGGGCCGGGTTGAGGGGACACCGTCAAGTAGGACACTCCGGGGCCTCTGGTCTGCTTGATGACCCTGTCAGGGCCAAAGGCAAACAAGACTAGCTGGGGGGTGATGGTTGCCAGGCTGGCCCCCAGGATAAGCATCAAGAGAAAAATAAGACCAGGAGAGCCCTACTTCCAAAGTCACAACAACCTCGCTCCCCCTCGCCGAGGCGGCCGCAGGGAGGAAAGGCCTTCTGGCCAGGCAAGCATGACCTAGTCCCGCCCTCCCCTCCTCCCCTTCACTCACACACATAGAGCTAGGCCTTTATACTACTGATTTTGAGGGACGGTGTTCAATGCCTAATGATCTGTTTGGATGTGCAGTGGTGGAAAAGAGCTGAGCGCTCCAAGGAACGGGAACCTCGGCCAACACTGACTGTTCTCATTGTAAGATATTTTAACCCTGTATAAACGCAACTTTTCCTTTAGCTTAATGGCCTGGGGTGGAATATTAAAAAATATATATTAAAGATACATTAAAAATTCAGAAAAAAATGTTTAAAAAAAATGAGGTCAGTTCCATAAAGTTTTACTGCCTTATAGCACCATGTAACGACATTATAGCAAACTATTAAAAGAATCATTTCTTGCCTTTTAAAGTAAGTTATTGCACTTACATCTTCTTGGGGGAGGGGAGGAATATTGACGAGAAGGGGACTAGGGCCTAGGCTTGGGGCCGAAAGGCTCAGCTGGCAAGCGCTGGGCGTTCTGGTGCACCCTTCGCTGGGCACAGCCCACACTGTGTGTTCGGTCGGTGTTTGCAATAAACTCCTTCTCCTTCCTCCTCTCAACTGGGACCTGTCTGTTTTGTTCCTGACTTGTGACAGATGAAATGTGATCAGAGGGGCCTCTGAAATCTCACATTAATTGAAGTCGGCAAAAAATACTAACAGTGCCCTTTTGAACTGCTGACACAGTACAGAATGGATTACCAGGGCTAGATTAACAACAGGTGGCCAGGGCTCCTGCACAGAGAGGGGGTGCTTGGCCAGCAAGGGTCGGGGACAGCCCCCCTTCATCTCAGTGGACCTGCCTGCACAGCAGGCAAGCTGGGGGGGAGGACATTGGGTGGGGGACGGGGACCCGAGTCCGCTTCTCGGGCAGCAGAAAGGGCCACCCCCCACCCCGTGCCACCCAAGGTCGTGGCTTGGGTGTGCGGAGCAGTGCCCATGCGCTGAGGTCCTCACAGTGGCCCAGCCGGCCCCTCGGTCCCTGAGCACTGCTCTGTATCTCCAGGGGCCGTTCTGAAAGCAGAGAGAGTTGGGATGTGGCGGTCCAGGACTGGGGAGACTGGCTGCTTGGCCCAGAGCACAGGATAGGCCTCCAGGAGAGGCAGGTCCCACTCCTGGCTCTACTCCTTAGTGGCTGAGGGAACTTGCAGGAGATGTAGCCAGATGATTTTTTTTAAAGCAAAGCTCTAGAAGCACATTATGAAACACGGAGGACCCAGGTTCTGCTATAGAATAAGGGCTTCCTTGCTTTCCGACTTGAAGGTGACTCAGAAGAGGCTGTTAGCCTCTGAGGGACGACGGTGTGGAGGGGGGTCAGCTCTAACGTCGGAGTGGGCAACAAGCTTGTCCCTGACCAGTTCGCTAGCGTGGGGGAGGACTCCATGGGTAGACTCTGTACGCCAACGTGGCACAGTGGCATCAAGGACAACGATCATCTGGCAGAGAAAGACCTCCCCCTCTGGGTACCAGCTGTGCGGCTACCATGAAGGCCCTTCCCATCCTCTCTTCTCGGCTTTTTAAGTGTGGCTTTCTTGGAGCCATAGCTCGGATTTGCTACCGGGGGTGAGTGCGGTCAGCATAGACCCAACCGGGTTTTAGGTTGGCCTGGGCTGGGCATTTGTTTTTAAGGAAGACACTTAAAGAAGACACCGGTTGCCTTTTCGGGCTCGCGGTCAGGGTGGCGTCCCCAGTCGCGGTCCAGTCGCCAGGCAGGAACTGAAGCAGAGAGGGAAACGCCATGTGCACGCGGTGCTGCCCACCTCATGGCCCGAGCACCCCAGCCTCCCAGAGTCCAGGTGAGTGCTAGGCCTAAGCGTGGGTGGCTGGACAGGGGCCCTGTCCCCGACCTCCCTCAAACAGGACTGTGGCTCAGCCCTCCTGGACCCCTCATTGTCCCCAGACCCTCTGCGGCCTTTCACTTGGCCACATTCCTAGATGTGCCATCTGTTTAGAGCGCCCGCCCCCGCTCCCCAGCCACAGGCACCAGGAGATCTCCTGTTAGTTCCCTAAGGCTTCCTCCAAACAGCAACACCCCCCGGAAGCTCTTCCCTAAGTCCAGGCCCCCACCCCTCCCTGCACCCGAGGTCGGCCGTCGGCCCCTCCGTGCCCCTGCAGAGCTGTTTCTAACGCTGTTTCAGCACGTAATCCGTACGCGTTGTCTGTGTACCTGGCTGACTGCCCATGTGCCTGAAAGGCTCCGAGGAGAGACAGGCTGGTTCTATTCACATCTGGATGTCTTGGGAAAGACTCTCTGGCTCATAAGGGGAAGGGGAAGGTCAGAGAAAGGATTCAGGTAGAGAGAGCTGGACGCTGACTCAGGTCACCAGGGATCAGCCTGGTGATCTCTTGAGAGAAAAGAGAACTCAAGAGCCTCCACCTGGCCGTGGGCCTTGTCCGCCCTGTTCCTCCAGGGGTCAAGGGCACTCGAGACCCGCCAAAGCCGGGACAGGAAGCCCGGCCTCTTTGTTTAGTGCTCCCGGGGTTGAGGCAGCACAAGGCCAGCTCCCCAGGATGGCCATAACCCAGGTGCTCCTCTCAGAACTCGTCTGCTGAGTCTGGGGATCAAACCCCACTTTCTCCAAGTCATCCCTAGACAGTCATCATGCCTCTGGGCCCTCCACATCGCCACCTGCCTCGGGGCGGTCTGCACACAGCCCCCGTGCCAATCCGGGGGCAACTCGTCCTGCCTTCAGTCCCTCACCAGCCCCACTGCCCCAGGTCTTGCTACAGGAAACAGGGCTGCCCTCAGGGCACTGGGAACTGGCCCCTCCTGGCCTGTTGATCAGTAGAAACAACCGTGGCCCCCCCGCCCCCGCATGTAGCTGCCTGGGAGTAGCCTTCCCCTCCATGGGCTCAGCTGCTCAGGAACAATAGGGCCTCCACAAACAGTCCGCTCCCCAAAATAGGGCCACTGCAGACTGTCTCCACGCTCAGAAGTGAGAAGACGCATGCCAGCCCCAGAGACAATGGGGTGTGAGAGTTGACATTTTCCCAGGAATTCTGTGATTCCAAACAGATTCTTTTCCCCAGCTCTACACAGACCAACAGGCTTGAGGAAGGCAAACTTCCGAAAAGGGGCTTCAGCTTATGACCATGTGCGCGCCATGTGTTAAGGTGTTGCCTTAAGTCATCGGGAGCAAACCCGCTGTGGGGCCTGCACGAGGTGTCCCCCCGGCGCAGGTCAGGGCCCACACACAGCCTCACGGAGGCTGTTTCTGCCCCCCGCCAGCCCCTCGGGGGAGTCCCCAGCCCCCTCCCCGCCCCTTCTCCGTCCTCTACCTACAGTGGAGCTCTGTGATGTTCAGGCCCCATGAGAAAGTCAGGAGCTCCTGTTGTGTGATGTGACGGCCCACCACTAGCTCGGAAAGAGAAGGAAAAGAAGGTGTGCACCTGTGAGCTGGCAGGACAAGGGAAGGGAGGAGAGCCGAGGCGACCAATGAAGGACGAAGGACAAAGTGGCCCGGATCTTCTCTCGGAGGCAGGTGTGGAGGGCAAGCTCCGCTGAGATTGGGCCACCTGTTAGCTCAGTCCCCGCAAGTCACCTCCGACTTTCCATTGCTTCATCTGTAAAATGGGGACGGCCAGCTCTCTCCCACTTCACTCACCAGGTTGTTACGACGTCCAAAAGCAGGACAGCATTTGAAACAAGTCTGGAGCTCGCTGAACAGGCAGGAGAAATCATGCACTCCGGTGTCCGAGAAGGCGCCACACTGGGAAGCCCTGAGGACCCCTGGTCTTGTACTTCTGGGACTGAAAAGGGGGTGCCGGCCAGTGATCTGGTGGGAGCAGCATAGGCGTGTGCTCGGGCTACCAGGACAAGACACCCACACACAGAGTGGCGTAAATGATGGTTATTTTCTCAGATGGTTCTGGAGGCGAGAAGCCCACAGATCAAGGTGTTGGCAGATTTGGTTTCCAGCGAGGCTTCGCTTCCTGGCTCGAAGCCGGTCACTTTGTCCCTGTGTGCTCCCACGGCTTTGTCTCTGTGCTCCTGCAGGAGTTCTGGTGTCTCCTCCTTTTCTTGGGAAGCCCCCCCCCCACCCTCACTTAGCCTTTATTACTTCCTTATAGGCCCCTTGTCCCAACCCAGTCACACTGGGGGAATCAGGGCTTCTGTCCATGGGCTTTGCAGGGGGATACAGTTCAGCCTAAAACAAGCAATGTGGCCGGTGTGTGACATAGGAGGGGACTCGCAGAAGCAGAAGTGCAATGCTCTTCCCCGTTCTCATGTCCCAGAGGCTCTCAGCAGGTCCTAGCAAGCTCCCAAACAGGCCTGGCGACATCTGGACTCCGTGCCTTGTCATTTCCTTCCTAGACCACCATAAAGTGGTCTGTGCCATAAAAAAAAAAAAAAAAAAAAAAAAAAAAAAAAAAAAAAAAAATGCCTGCCCCATCCCATCGCCAACGCTGACACCAGAGCGGCTACCAATGACCATCTCTGATCACATCCCAACGAGCATCTGGGAAGCCTCTGCATGGCCTACACAGACAGCTCAGCTCTTTCCTTTAGGCCTAAACTCCTGTCTGGCCTCATCTTTTCTAACACCCCGGCCTGGACTCAGAGTTCCTGCAAATCCAAGACTTCACCCTTTGCCATCTTTCTAAAAATCTTTAATCCCCATCCACTATCTCCCCCACCCCAGTCCCCTCCAGGAACCATCAGTGTGTTCTCTACAGTTAAGAGTCTGTTTCTTGGTTTGCCTCTCTTCCCCTTCCCCTTTGCTCATTTGTTTCTTAAATTCCACCTATGAGTGAAATCCTATAGTATTTGTCTTTCTCTTATTTCGCTAGCATTATACTCTCTAGCTTCATCCATTGGTTGCAAATGGCAAGACTTCACTCATTTTTATGGCTGAGTGATATCCCATTATGTATAAATACCACCTCTTCATTGTCCATTCCTCAGTCAGCGAACACTTGGGTTGCTTCCGTCGTAGTTTGGTTACTGTAGATAATGCTGCAATAAACATAGGGCTGCGTGTATCCCTTTGAAATAGTGTTCGTATTTGGGGGATAAATACCTAGTCGTGCCATTCCTCGATCATAGGGCAGTTTTATCTTTAATTTCTTGAGGAACCTCCATACTGTTTTCCGTAGTGGCTGCACCAGTTTGCAGTCCCACCAACAGTGCAAGAGCGTTCCTTTTTCTCCACATCCTCGCCAACACTTGTTTCTTAGGTCATTGATTTTAGCCATTCTGACAGGTGTGAGATGGTATCTTATCGTAGTTTTGATTTCCCTGATGATGAGTGATGTTGAGCATCTTTTCATGGGTCTGTTGTCCATCTGGATGTCTTCCTTGGAGAAATGTCTGTTCGTGTCTTCTGCACATTGTTTAATTGGATTATTTGTATTTTGGGTGTTGAGTTTGATAAGTTCTAGTATCTTGGATACTAGCCCTTTATCTGATACGTCATTTGCAAATATCTTCTCCCAATCGGTAGTGCCTTTTGGTTTTGTTGATTGTTTCCTTTGCTGTGCAGAAGCTTTTTATCTTGATATGGTCCCAATAGGCTTTTTTTTTTTTTTTTTGCTTTTATTTCCCTTAGCTCAGGTGACTTTATCTAGAAAACTGTTGCTATGACCAATGTCAGAGAGATTACTGCCTGTACTCTTCTAGGATTTTTATGGTTTCAGGTCTCACATTTAGGTCTTCAATCCGTCTGGAGTTTATTTTTGTGTATCGTGTAAGAAATCAGCCCAGTTTCATTCTTTAGCACGTGGCTGTCCAGCTTTTCCAACATCATTTTTGAAGAGACTAGACTGTCTTTTTCCTCTTGTATATTCTTTCCTTCCTTGTCAAAGATTAATTGACCATATGATTGTGGATTTATTTCAGCGTTTTCTATTCTGTTCCATTGATCTATGAGTTTATCTTTGTGCCAGTACCATACTATTTTGATTACTACAGCTTTTTCAAGATTGCTTTGGGGCATCTGGATGGCTCTGTGGGTTAAGTGTCTGCCTTTGGCTCAGGTCATGAACCCAGGGTCTGGGGATCAAGCCCCATGTTAGGCTCCCTGTTCAGCGGGGAGTCTGTTTCTCCCTCTCCCTATATCCCTCCCCTCACTAATGCTCTTGAACATACACACTCTTTCTCAAATAAAATCTTAAAAAATAATAATATTGCTTTGGATATTAGAGGTCTTTTTTGGTTCCATACAAATTTTAGGATTATTTGTTCTAGTTCTATGAAAAGTGCTATTGGTATTTTGATAGGGATTGCATTAAATCTGTAGATTGTTTCGGGTAGTATGGACATGTCAACGATATTAATTCTTCCAATCCATGAGCACACAGTATCAGGCCATTTTTTGTATATTCTTCAATTCCTTTCACTAATGTCTTGTAGTTTGCAATATGTGGGTCTCTCACTTTCTTGGATAAATTAATTCCTAGGTATTTTATTGGTTTTGGTGCAATTATAAACAGGACCATATTCTTAATTCCATCTTCTGCTGTTTCATTATTAGTGTGCCGGTATGCAACAGGTTTCTGTACATCGATTTTGTATCCTGCAATTTTACTGAACTCACTTATCAGTTCTAGTAGTCTTCTGGCAGAGTCTTTACAGTATTCTATATATGGTGTCATGTCATCTGCAAATAGTGAAAGTTTTATTCCTTCTTTACCAATTTGGATGCCTTTATTTCTTTATGCTGTCTGAGTGCTGTGCCTACAACTTGCAGTACTATGTTGAATAAAAAGGGTGAGATTGGACATACTTGTCTTGTTCCTGACCTTAGGGGAAAAGCTCTCAGTTTTTCCACCATTAAGTGTGATGTTGGCTATGGGTTTTTCATCTAAGGCTTTTATGACGTTGAGATATGTTCCCTTGACACCTGCTTTGCAGAGGGCTTTTACCATGAATGGATGTTGTACTTTGTGAAATGCTTTTTCTGCATCTATTGAAATGATCGTATGGTTTTTATCCTCTTCTGACATATCACATTAATTGCAAACACTGAACCCTCACCTTGCATCCTGGGAATAAGTCCTACTTGATCATGATGTATGATTTTTCTATACATGATGTTGTTGGATTCATTTCACTATGTTCATTTCAACATTCATTTGTTGAAGATTTTTGTATCACACTTCCTGTCTCCTTGTTTTCTCACTCTCCTCAGGTCAAAGTGCCTGCCCCAAGCTCTCCACACACCGCTGTCAACCTAGTGCCCATCTCCACCTATTAATTCTCCAGAACCACCTCGTGCCACCTCCTTCCCCAAGTCAGAAGTCATCACACTGTTCCTTCCATGGCGGGGAATGTGCCCCACCTACCCTTAATTATGCACTTATATGATATGTATTTAGTAATTCCATTATAAGCTTCTCAAAGGTGGAAATGGTATATTCTTCACCTGTTGGTCTATAGCACCTGGAAAAGCATCATAGCAAGCATCTGATGTTAGCTGGATGGCTGGCAAGTTGGCATTCCACATCAAGAACATACCAGAAAACACTAAATTAAAGCAATGGAACTGGAGGCTGCTTAGATCCTGAGGCCCTAAGAAAACGTCCAAGTTAAGACGAGAAAGGGATCCCAGTCCACGACAAAACCAAGGAGCTGTACAAGGTGACAGTATTTCATCACCACTTAAAAAATTATCTTTTTAAACAAATGTTTTTTTAGATTTTATTTATCTATTTGACAGAGATCACAAGTAGGCAAAGAGGCAGGCAGAGAGAGAGGAGGAAGGATGCTCCCCACAGAGCAGAGCGCCCAATGTGGGGCTTGATCTCAGGACCCTGGGACCACGACCTGAGCAGAAGGCAGAAGCTCTAACCCACTGAGCCACCCAGGCACCCCCAAAATAATCTTTATTGAGGTATAATTTACATAAAAATTTTAAGTGTAGATTCAGATGAGTTTGAACAAATGTATATGTACACACACGTAACCATCACCATATTCCCTTGATACCAAAAAGTTTCCCTGTGACTCATCCCAGTATATCCCCAGCCTTAGGCAACCACTGTTCTACTCTTTCTCTCTAGATGAGTTTTACCTGTTGTAAAGCTTCATCAAAGTTATGTGTATGTGTGTATGTATATCTCTGTGTGTATATGTATGTGTATACGTGTGTGTGTATGAATATGTATGATGTACAGTATGTACTCATTCGTGTCTGGCTTTTGTTCACCTATTTTGGAAAATCATCCATGTTGTGTGTCTCAATAGTTTGTTATTTTTATTGCTTATTTGTTATCCATTGTATGGATATACTACAAGTTGTCTCTCCACTTATCTTTTGAACCTTGGAGTTGTTTCCAGTTTTCAGCTATTCTGAACAAAGCTGCTATGGACATCTGTGTGCATGTCTTTGTGTTTTCTATGTTTCTTTAAAACATACATTATGGAGCGCCTGGGTAGCTCAGTTGTTAAGCATCTGCCTTTGGCTCAGGTCATGATCCCAGGGTCCTGGGATCAAGCCCACAACAAGCTCTCTGCTCAGCAGGAAGCCTGGTTCTCCCTATTCCACTCCCCCTGCTTGTGTTCCCTCTCTTGCTGTGTCTCTGTCAAATAAATAAAACCTTTCAAAAATTAAAAAATAAAAAAAAACATACATAATGCAAATTATACCTATTTATTCCTCTCCTAATTTTTGAAAAAGTTTATGTAAGATTGGTATTATTTCTTTCTTAATTGATAAAATTTGCCGGTAAAACTAAGTGGGTTTTCCTTTGAGGTAAGTTCTAAATTGTGGGTTTGATTGCTTTAACAGATACAAGATTATTCAGATTTTCTTTTTCTTTTTTTTTTTTTTAAAGATTTTATTTATTTATTTGACAGAGAGATCACAAGCAGGCAGAGAGGCAGGCAGAGAGAGAGGAGGAAGCAGGCTCCCCGCCGAGCAGAGAGCCCGATGCGGGGCTCGATCCCAGGACTCTGAGATCATGACCTGAGCTGAAGGCAGCGGCTTAACCCACTGAGCCACCCAGGCGCCCCTCAGATTTTCTTTTTCTTCTTGAGGCAGTTTTATCCCTTTGTGTCTTTCATGGATTGTGTCCATTTCACCCACATGGAAGAATTTATCAGTTTAAAGTTGTTCATATGTATTCCCCTTTTAATATTTTTAGAATCTGTCCTCATTTTGATTCCTGATACTGGTAATTTATAACTTCTTTTTTCTTTGAACACACTTCCTTACTGATTTTTTTTTTTTTCAAAGAACCAGTTTTTTTTTAATCATTTTTTTAAAATTTATTTCTCTCCATTCTTTGTCCATTTTCCATTTATTTCCACTCTTCCTTCTTCCTTCTACTTTGGACTTAATTTTTTCTTCTTTTTCAAGTTCCTTAAGGGTAGTTTCTGAAGTTTAGATAATTAATTTTAGTTCTTTTTTATTTTCTTAAAAATATTTTATTTATTTATTTGACAGAGATCACAAGTAGGCAGAGAGGCAGGCGGGGCGGGGGAAGCAGGCTCCCTGCTGAGCAGAGAGCCTGATGTAGGGGTTTATCACAAGACCCTGAGCTGAGGCAGAGGCTTAACACACTGAAGCACCCAGGCACCCCTAATTTTCATCTTTTTAAAAAAGATTTTATTTATTTATTTGAGAGAGACAGAGAGAGCGACGAGATAGCAAGAGAGAGCATAAGTGTTGGGGGGCAGATAAGCAAGCTCCCTGCTGGGACCCTGGGATCACAACCTGAGCTGAAGGCAGACACTTAACTGACTGAGCCACCCAGACACCCCTATTTTTACTTTCTTTAAAATTTTATTTAAGTCACCGCTACACCCAGCGTGGGGCTTGAACTCACCACCCTGAGATCAAGAGTCACAAGCTCTTCCAACTGAACCAGCCAGGTAACCTCATTTGAGTTCTTTTCTAACATAAGCACTTCAAGCTATAGATCTCCTAATACTCTATCCCATACTGTGATACACTGTGTTTTCATTTAGCCCCAAATATTTCTAATTTCCTTTGTGTCTTTATGAACCCAAGCATTATTTAGAAATACATTAAATTCTACCTATTGGGGACTTCAACAAATATGTTATTAATTTAATTCCATTGTGAACAGAAAACATAGTTTTTGTTTTGGTTTCCTCAAAAATTACTGAGAGTTATTTTATGGTGTGATGCATTTGTGGTGCACGTTGCATATATACTTGGGGAAAATGTGTATTCATTTATTAGTGAATGAAGTGTTCTATAACTGTCAATTAAGCTAAGACAGTTGATAGTATTATTCAAGTTATCTGTATCTTTCTGACTTTTCTATCAACTTGTTCTATCAGTTACTAAGAGACTGGGGTGCGTGGGTGGCTCAGTTGGTTAAGCATCTATCTTTGGCTCGGGTCATGATCTCAGGGTCCAGGATCAAGCCCCACATCAGGCTCCCTGCTCAGTGAGAAGTCTGCTTCTCCCTCAACCTCTCCCCACCCCCACTGGTTTGTGCTCTTTCTAATAAATAGATAAAATATTTTAAAAATTACTAAGAGAAGAATGTTAAAACATCCAAATATAATTGTAGATGTTCTTATTCACTTTCAGTTGTTAGTTTTTCCTTTAAATAATTTGAAGCATCATTACTCAGTGCCTAATTTAGGGATACTTGTTTTGTCTTTTTGATGAATTGATTCCTTTCTAATACAAAAAATTCCTTTCTCCCTAGCAATATTCCTGTTTTGAATTTTGCCCCTTATTGATATAATCATCCCTACTTTCTTCATGATTCACAATTGTGTAGTATACTCTACCTGTATTTTATAGTGTTTTCCTTATAGATAGCATTTAATTGCTCTTGCTGTTTAATTCAGAATGATAATCTCTACCCTTTACCTAGAATGTTTAGACCATTTATATTTAATGCAATTACTGACATATTTGGGTTTAAGTCTACTCCTTTTTTTTATTTGTCCTGTCTTTGTTTACATTATTCTTTTTGTCTTTTTGATTCATATATTTCTGGTGTTCCACCAATATTGGCCTATTAGCTATGCCTCTTGTAAAGGTTTTTAGTAGTTGCTCTAGGGCTTAAAATGTGCATCTTTAATTTATCACAGTCTATCTCACAGATACCTTCCCAGCTTTCTTCCTAACTCACCAGCAACAACTTTTCAGTGTCCTTTTCTGGTTTTCTGGGGTTTGTTGTTTGTTTGTTTGCTTTCCCCTCTATAAATATTAGAGTAGGCCTAGTAATCAGGTGCTAGTCCATTTCTCTTCTCAATCTATACTGACTCTCTGGGCAATCTCATCTAGTCTAGGGGTTTTAATTCACATCTACATATTGAGTCCTAACTTTTCCCCTGAGCTCTAGATATCTAAGTGCTTAAATGATATTCCCACTTAGATGTCCAAAAGGTATCTCAAACTTAGCATACCTGAAGTAAGGCACTTGATTTTCACTCTCGACACTTGACTGCTTTCATCCCTGCAGTCGACATATTCCAGTTAATGGTACCACTCACTCTGTTACTCAGGACAAAAACCTAGACGGTGGCTGTGAATCCTCCATTGTTTTCTCCTACATTCATCAAGAAGCCCAGTAAGACTGTATTCCCAGTATAACTTCTTACTACCTCTGCTACTACTGTCCAAGTCTAACTAAGCCACCATCTCTCACTTGGGCTCCTAAAACAGCTTTCTAAGTGTTTTCCTTTGCTTAATTCTTGCTCCATGTAGCCTACTCACTGCACAGTAGCTGAAATGATCTTTTAGAAAAATACCATTCAGATATCACTGCTTTGCTTAAAACCTTCCAGTGTCTTCCCATCACACACAATAAAAATCCAGAATCCTTTTGGCCTACATGGCCTGCAATTTGGCTCTGGCCTACTTTTCTGGTGTGATCTCTACCATGCTCTCCACACTAAATACATGGCATTCTTGCTGTTCTTAAAACAAGCTGAGCTTGTTCCTGCCTGAGGACCTTTGTGCTAGCTGTTCCCCCTGCCTGGTACCCTCATGGTTCACTCCTTCTCAACATTTACATCTATGCTTAAATGTCACTCTGACCAACCCATCTAAGATACCTCCTCATGCCCCAGCCATGATCTCCCCTTACTCTGCTTTATTTTCTTCACATTTATTGCCATTTGAAATTATATTCATTTACTTGTTTTGGTTGTCTTCCTTTTTAGAATGTAATCTTTTAGATGAAAGTGGGCATTTTGTTCTGATCCATGTAGCATCCTCACATGAACAGTACCTGGTATACAGTAAGTGCTCAATCAGTGGGCTTGACTGGATGAATCCTTATTCATCCTTATTCATCCTTATCCTTATTCAAAATAAGGCTTCTTATTTTCTTTTTTAAGATTTTATTTATTTATTTGACAGAGACAGAGAGATCACAAGTAGTCATAGAGGCAGGCAGAGAGAGAGGAGGAAGCAGGCTCCCTGCAGAGCAGAGAGCCCGATGCAGGGCTCGATCCCAGGACCCTGAGATCATGACCTGAGTTGAAGGCAGAGGCTTTAACCCACTGAGCCACCCAGGCGCCCCAGGCTTATTTTTTAAAGGAAAAGAACATTTAGGAGTCAGTAGACTAGAAACATCTGAGTGAAAATTTACTGTTTCTTGGTCCCTTCTCTGAAAGTGAATTAAATCTCGTTGTCAGGCACAATTCTCTTCATTAACAGACTTCAGGTTCAGGTTGTGTCTACAGGAAGATCTCTCTATTGACTTGCCAGGCTCATCCTTCCTGAGTAGTTGATGTTCTTCAATCCAAGCTCTGATAGACAAGGCTGTGTCCTGGCCATAGTCTCACCAGGTACCTGTGATGTGGTGTCAAGCCCTGAAGGAGGCAGAAGCCACTCCTCAGGAAGTCCTAAATCAGAACACTTCCTAGTTCTCAGACCTAGACACAGCCTGTAATATACTGCACTGGGCTGAGAGATGTTTCCTTTCTATTCCGACACTTGTCCCTAAGTCACCCTCTCCAGTGAGATGCTGTAGCCATGGGACTAAATGGAGCATCAATCTGATATTCATGGATATTCATTCTTATAACTTCTGAAGAAAAGCCAAGACACAACTGGCAACTGGAAGAGAGGTTTAAAAATCCCTTGCAGCTCCCAAGAACTGGGGAAGATGGAGTTGATGGAATCCTCATTTGGCCAAGTTGTCAATACATTGAATCAAACTGGTGATAAGAACAAAGCTGTTACAGGAGAAGTTATTGGGACTATATCCAGAGAACAAGAACAGAGACTGGGCACAGGGTAGGCAGAAGGGAGGGGATGAAGGTAAACCCTTCAGGGTCTACTGGAGAAAGACTATTGGAAATCCTATAGGAGCTGCTGCCACCAATGCACAATTTTTGTTAATTACCTCAATTGTGGCTGTTATCCCCTTAATGAGAAACACAACTTTACTTCTAAGCAGGCACTGAGGCTGGCAGAAAGCTGAAACCTGAAAATCAGCAGATACATGGCTGCATACAGACCTTACTATTGAAATTAAGCCACATCCAAAACACAGGGGGTAGGACTCCAAATAGCTTCAGACAGCAGCCAGCCACGCAGGGCCCTCCCCAGGCACCGGATGGACGCTCTCTGGACTCGTCAAGAGGCCCAGATCCCAAGTGCTCATTTCAATAACATAAGAAAATAAACATGGGGCTTATTTATAGCACAGGAAAGGGACTGGGGCAAAAGAACCACTCATTTGGTAATCCACCCTGACGGGGCCAGATAGGATCCAGACCCCCAAGCTCTCTGGTAACAGGGTGAGCAGAAATAGGGGCCGGAAGAGGGCTGGCTGCCAGCATCACCAGGTACAACCTCGTAAAGGCCCTGGTTAAGAGAAGGAGAAAAGATCTCATACTCAGACATCATTCCATCTCACCATCCTGGGTCCAAGTGCTCTTGCTACGTCCAGTTTCTTGTTGAAGAAACTAAGGCGTGGGAGTGGACTCTCTCAAGGCCAAGGAAGGCTCAGGATTCAACTCAAGGAACGGTGCTATGAGAAGAGGAAACGAAAACATCCTTGCATCTTCCAGGCACCGGAGGAAATAGTGTTAACAGATTTTTCACTTACAGCTGTGGCTAAAAAGTATGTGCAGAGTCCTCGGCCACTAACGTGCTCCCAGCATCTCACACAGCTTGAGAATGCCCACGAGAACTCGAGCGCCCTGAGCTCAGGACAATGTCTTACTCACCTCTCTTTCTTGGAGCTGGCACAGAGTTGAGCAACTGTGCTCTGATGAATGAATGATTAGAAAAACCGAACAACTGCATAAATGTTCTCTTACCTCACCTGGATTAATAAGGAGCTGGCTGTCCTTCGGCTGTGATTACCAGAAAACCAGACGCTCCTTGAGTTTATTCTTGGGCAGAGGTGCTCATGATAGAAGTTGGTGGCTATAAATAAAAGCCCAAGTAGTTATATTCTGAAGGGAAGCCGCTTATGGTGGCCTCCATAAGGAAACACTCTATATGGAGTGGCTGGGGGTTTGGGTCTAAGACATATGGACTCCAGTCCCTGCTCTGCTGAGAGCTTGCAGACAAGATGGAGCTTTGCTGAGAAACTTCTAGCAGACACAGCTGCCTCATAGCTCTCGGGAGCCACGCACGCATCCTTCCCTTTGTCTTCTCCTGACAGCTCCGTGCCCTTCAGCAGGACTGGGAAGAAATGCAGTCATTGGGAGCAGAATGAAAGAGACAACTCTACCCCCGAAAACATTGTAAATTTGGGGAAACAGAAGTCCAGGCACAGATGCTGGTGACTCAACCATTTCTTGAAAATGAGAGAGGCCCCAACTCTGCCCATCTCCCCTGTAATGTCAGCATGGGTGAGCCTGATGTGAAAAAGCCGTGGCACAAAGTTGCCTGTGTGGACCCACACCCTGTCCCCAAGAACCTGGAAGTCACAGAGCCTGAGATGCAAATCCCTGCTGACCCATCCGTCTGACAGTGACAAATGTGGATGAGAGGTGTGGGTCGGCCCAGAATGCACCCAGCCTAAAGAGAGGAGAAAACCTTCACATTGCAAGTAGGGTCTTGCCAGGAGGTCAATGAAATCTGTTCACAGACCGTCAGATGATGCTTGGTTGGCACAATGGGGCCACAAGCTATCCTGATCATACTCAGAAAATGGTGAGTATCCAACATTGGCCTCAGACAGGAGCCCCAGGGCTTAGAAGGGAGCAGGGCTGAGGTGAGTAGACAGGCCCCCCGTTTCATGTACCTGCAGGCCCTGCAGCAGGCTCAGGTTGCTTCCAGAGTCTTCCTGAATGGCAGCTGCCCTCCAGGATGGCGAGCAGCCCTGCCAGAATGGCTCCTTGGGAAGTGGCTGAGAGGCTGGGGGCCAATTTTGCCCTCTCCCCCCGCCTCTCCATGCCAGGGTGGCTTGGGGAGCGGCCTGCTGCGGCTTCTGCCACTGCCACAGGCTACCTGGGCCACGCGAGATGGGAAAGGGAGCCTACCCCCAAAGAAGCTAATGGCCCCGAAGCAAAGGAGACCCACCAGGCTCAGGATGGGTGGCTGACGGGAGACCGCTGTCAGCCCAAACCTCTCCCAGTGGGGCTCCCACGGGACCCTCTCACTGGCTAGCCATGAAATGTCGCCAGAACTGAGCCACTTCCCAAGCAGCCTCTGCCTTCAGCTACTTGCTATTTCTTCCGTCAAAGGGTCTTGACTTTTACCCGGGCAATCACACCTTCAGAGCCTGCGGCTAGGAACCCGAATCTTTCAGTGGGAGGGACACTCCGGCCAGAGACCACCATCCCAGGCAGCCACTGGGGCACAGGGCGATTGGCAGCTCCTTCAACGAATGACAGCGAAGAGGCAGCCTGCCCCTTCCGGCTCCCAGTCCCGGACAGCACGTGCCAGGAGGGTGCTTCTTTCCAAAGGCAGTGGAGAAACTAGCCTGGAAAACCACAAGCTGGCAGCACAGCTGGAAGGACGGAAGGCTCTGGCGGAGGAGCCAGGTGGTCGGAGCTCTGAACTTTGTGACACTGAGTATGGAGAAGAGACGGTATAGCATCATTAGCGGGTAAAGAACCAGAGATTCTGAGAACTGAAGTTGTTATTTTCCTCTTCAATTTTCCTAGAGAGGCAGGGACGTGCCTAAACATGTGGAAGACTTGCTACAATACACGAGATAAGGCTATTAAGAGCTACGTAATGTTAACCAGCAAAAAAGGGTTTCCAACCTGCATTCCAAGTGGGCTCATCCCAGTTAGGTCCCTGGGGGCAAAGGCGAGTGACTCAGTGCACATCCAGGCCTGAGCCAGGCCCAGCTCAGGTTCATCTTCTGTGCAGGCCAGCAAGATGCAATTTCTTAAAAAAGATTTCTTAATCTAAAACAAGCTGTTGTCTGCTGTAGGCCAGCACATGACATTTTAATTAGCGTTATTGTTCTGCTTCTGAAACCAGGCTCTGTGGCATCCCAAGGGCAGATGATCTAGGCCCAAGCTTTTGGGTGAGGCTCGCTGTGAGCAGCTCAGGGATACACGGGGAAGGGGACGGCATCCCCAGCCCCCTCAGAACCCATGAAGCCTGATCACTGGCTGTACCATCGCCCCGGGTTTCTCCTTGTGGTCTGCACCACCTGCCTGCTCATGAGATGGAAACATTGTGAAGTTTCAAGTGCCTGGGATATAATACTCAGTAATAGAAATTGTTCCATGCTACATTGCCAGATTGAACCCACAATACTTATAGGAGTAATGAGGTGCCTTGCATGGAGTTTTCAAGCCCCGAGAAGTCCAGTGACTCCCCTAAGAAGGTGATAAAGTCACACCAACACAGCCCCCTGGGGCTCCCAATCATCTTGGATCCAAGTGCTCCTCTTCCAAAACCGAAAAGCTAATGAAGTTTTAAAAAAGGAAAGAGAAAACCTTTACCCTCAGAGAGGGAGGCCTGGATTACAAGGCAGCCACTAAGGCGGTGGACCCAGTGACATGTCACCAGGGACATGAAAAACAGCAGAAAACCTGAAGGGGCGAGGCTGACGGGATGACACGCGTAGAGCATTGGTGCCGTCCTTGGCTGCCGGCAAGGATTTAAATGGGAGGCCCAGCCCCTCCACCCACCCTGAATCCTGGGAAGCAAGTTAGGGAAACCCAGCAAGGGCAGCAGTACTTACCGTCTGTGACAACACAATGCCCCTTCTCTTGGTTTCCATCCTAGCATCCCCACAATGGTAAATACGAGATTACACGCCTTCCCACGTCCCCTACTGGTGGGAATGTAGTTATTCAAATCCACAGTATTTCTTAGGCACCAGTGTTTGAACGCAACACATCAGACAAATCACAGCTTCCACGTCTGCACCTGCAAGGTGAACGGATGGGAGGGGGCAGCGTCTCGCCCCTCCCACCAAAACAGTCCAGGGGTCTCACTCCTCCCTGTGAGAGAAGATGAAACTCTTGTGCTTCCCCCTTTTGGTTCAGCTGCTTCTTGAAGTTTCCTTTGCCCTCTCGAAGTCCATGGGAAGACATGTGAAGTGATTCTTGTTCAAACTATAGGTTTCAAAGCTACTGCTGGGTAACTCTGCACCTTCGAGTCACTCAAGAGAACAATGGGTGGTGGGTGAGTGACTTCGACGGGCACACAGCTAGGTTTCGGTAATTACAACCATATTCCAAGCAAATTGTCATGTATTCTGTGTTCTGGGGACATATGTTATGGCTAAAGCCCAAACTGTGGCTAATCTTAATATTAGAGCCAGAGAAATCTGTTTCGAATCCATAACATCTAACATTTGCCAGAGTAGATTTGTTCATCAACGGGGCTTAAAGAGGTATAATTCACACATGTGCAATATTACTAAATGCTGAAATCGAACGATTTAAATATCCTGGCAACTACTGCAAAGCGGTTGTTGGAGCAGCATTTAACATTAGCCAGAACCTCCCTGGCTAACGTTCAGTTTACACCGAAAGAATGAGGGAAATTTTGGCATCCCCTTGCGGCGGGGGTCACAGCTCCCTCGACATGTACAGCAGGGCACTAGTGAGAGCAGCTCGGGGTATGGCTTTGGAGGCTGTTTTCCCTGAGAAGACCTGTAAACACTGACTGGATCGAATCAAGAAGCAAACAGATTCCTCTGGAGGTTTTGGGAGGCATCTTCTCTCCAAATGTTTACAGTTTGGGGATCTTTTACTTGACGCGCACGGCCCTGGATGCTCCTCCTGGCTATATACCCTCCCAGACACAGACGGTAGACTGGAGGTAACCAGAAGACGGAGTTAACAGCACACACACAAAAAAAGAAGAACGTTCCTGGGATTCCCAATAATCAACATTTCAGACATAGTATAAAAAGGAATAAAAAATTATTTTAATTATACCAAAAAGCCAAACCAAAGAGGAATGGTTCATGGAACTTAAAGGATCCCAATCCAGCACTGGGGCCTCTGCCCATGCGTGGGCCCAGCGCCCCGGGTCCCGGGGCAGATGTCAAATCCCAGGAAGATGTCAGGATTTTGCACCAAGTTCTTGGTTTGGCTTTTCGGCCTAAAAACCTCACTGATCTGAAATAGTTAAAGGTGAGATATGGGCGCGATCTACGTTGAGTCCCCACATCTAATATGGCCAGTAGGTTTGTCTTCTCCACAGTCTTAGGGTCCGTGATGCCTCCCCCCAGATTGTCTTATTGGAACTGCAAATGAGGGGAGCCTGAGCTGGATTTAAGCCCAGAGCGTGCCACAAAGGCTTCCACTTGGCATTTTCAACAAGAACCCATCAGAGATCATAGGAAACACTAGAACCGGGCACGCACCATTCAAGCTACTTCGACACTCTCTTCAGGTTCCGGTTCTTGAGGAAGCAGACTGGGTGTGCCAGCCCAGCATGTCAGTCAGAGATCCCCCACACTCTGGTAGCAGAGCGCCGGGGCGTCTGTGTTCTCCCCGTCCAAGCTCAACGTTCAGACCTCCGCCAGACGCGTTTCATAAGCTGCCGATGTTGGGGAAGCTCTTCAGTTTCTCCGGAAAGTCGTCTTTGTACAGGACAGGGTCAGCCCGGTGCTCCACCACCTTAAGAGGCATGGTCCCAAAGACGGACGCGAACTTGTTGATGCACTCAGACCTGAGGGGTTTGGGGAGAGGAGGCAGGTGATGGATGAGTGGGCAAGGAGTGAGGAAAACGGAGAAAATATTCAAGAGGCTGACAGATGAGAGCAAAACACGTACTATTCAGTATCAACACAAGAAATCCTGGGCTCTTACAAAAGGGTGGGAAGGTGTGGACAGAAGTGATCTGGGGGGACCGTGACTATTGTTCAGGGGGAGAAAGTGAACAGGGGGTGCTGTCTGGAGGCCACGGGCCTGCAGAGGTCAGAGTATCTTTTCCCTTCCCCCTCAAATTCCAGTCATTCTTCCCCCTCAGTACACACAGGCCTCAAACCAAGGTGGATTCACTGCCAACAATTCTTAACCCCCTGTGTGCCAGCTGAAGGAAGATGAAGGGGGGAGATGAAGCTGCATCTGAGCTTCAGCTTCCTAAAGTTTAAAAGGCCGAGGGGAGGACCTTACACCTGGAGCAGTGAAAGGCAGAAGGTAACAGGTGGGGAACCTCACCTCCGAACAATAAACCCTTCCCTTACTCGACCAGCATTTAAGGAGCACAATCCCTGAACTGCTGGCCAGCAGAGAGCTGCCGTCCATGCCCGTCGTTCCCAGGCCAGAGCTAGCAGTGCCATCAGGCTCTGTGAAGGAACAGCCTGGCAGCTCTGCGGGAGGGGAGATGACATGTCCTCCCCTCCGTATCACCCCTGGAGCCCAGGAGCAACCTCCTTGGGGCTGAGCGGGCCAGGCACACTGGTGGGAAATGGTTCTGGTCACTCAGGCCAACTGAGTGTGACAGCTGGGAGGGAGCATCTGGACCAGAGGGGAGAAACAAGCCCGTGAACGTGGCTTCAACCTCCAGGATGGATTTCGGAAAGGTTAGTACTGTCTCCCTTCAAGTCAGGCCCAGGCACCGGAGAGCTACGGTAAGAACAAACCAATCAGGCAGGACCATTTACCCAAGAGCGGCTGAATTTCAAGACACAGACCAGAAGTCTCTTCCATCCTGAGGTACCAGGAGCCTTGTCTCAAATTATTTTCATCTACAAGTGTTTGAGTCTTTGGAGCTTTAGGAAGAAACCAATTTATAAGGAGCCAGGCGTCATTCTTTCCTCTCGGTCATTACATTTCTAAAACAATGTGTTACCATTCCATTCGGAGCTCTTCTGGCTACCACCACCATGTCCACCATCGTAAGTCAACAGCGAAGAGGTCTCAGAGGCTCCGGGCTGTGCTACAAGCACGCTACGGAGATGAGGAAACCCCTCTATCATGCCAACAACCCTACTGTTATTCCCATTTTACACTGGGAAGACTGAGATATGGAGAGGCTGAGTAACACCTCCAAAGGGCAACTAACAGTAAGAGGCAGAGCCAAAGCCTGGCAGTCTGGCTCCTGAGACTAAAAAATCTTAATGATGAGCTGATACGAATTTATTTGTGAATAAAATTCCTGAGTCCAAGTGGAGGGGCTGGAAATGAACTGCTGAGCACCTATTATGTGCCAGATAATTTACAAACATCATTTACTGATTCATTGAAGCAGGCCCCCTTGGTAGCCCCAAGGGCTGGTTTACAGGAGCTTCCTGTTAGGGGCTGAGCAGTTAAAGCTGAGACCCCAAGCCCTAGAGCTGGCAAGTGCTGGAGCTGGGTCTCTAATGCGGGTCTACACAGGCAAGTGCTGGAGCTGGGTCTCTAATGCGGGTCTACATGAGCAAGTGCTGGAGCTGGGTCTAATGCGGATCTACACTGGCAAGTGCTGGAGCTGGGTCTCTAATGCAGATCTACACTGGCAAGTGCTGGAGCTGGGTCTCTAATGCAGGTCTACATGGGCAAGTGCTGGAGCTGGGTCTCTAATGTGGGTCTACACGGGCAAGTGCTGGACCTGGGTCTCTAATGTGGATCTACACTGGCAAGTGCTGGAGCTGGGTCTCTAACACAGGTCTACACAGGCAAGAGAGCCTTTGTGCTTTCCCTCACACTACCGTAACTCATGGGTAATGACCTTCCCTCCTGTTGGCAGTCCTGTGAGACTCAGGGTGTCTGAGGGGATCCCTGGAAAAGGCTAAGGCGTCTCTGCAAAGGGGTACTGAGTGAGCACAGTGACTTCCCTCTCCTCCAAGCATAGGGTCAAGGTGGTGGCAGACAAAGTCAGTCTCTCCAAGGTCTTACTCTTGGCAGTCCTTCTGCCTATAAACATGGACGGATTCTTCCAGTTTCCAGTCATCATGCCTGTGGACTCTGGCCAGCCAAGGCCAGCCGTGCCCAACACAGGGACCAGTGAGTTTGTATTAAAGAAGAGCCACGGTTCTTGGCAGAGGACAGCGGCTCCACAGCCCGCTGGAGAGCACTGAGGACAATGTCTCTCTGTAACTAGATCTGCCAACAGGGCCGGGCCACAGGCAAGAGGCCACTGGGGTGCAGGCCAGCTGACTTGCTGACAGTTGCCCCTGACTAACCCAGGCCTAGTGAGTGCTTCTTTCTCTCCACACAGCCTGCACCGGAGAACTCGTGGGCCACGGTGTGGTAAAGGTCCTTAACTCCCCGGCCAGGTACTAACAGTAGTTCCCTACTTTCTTCTCACACAGGGGCTCCGGGTTGGGCCGCAGGCTGGGGCAGGTGGTGAGGCTGGCCGCTTGCCAGTGGCTCACCTGAGCTGTCCTGTCAGTGGTCCAGTCAGTCAATGCTCCCTGGGGTTGGTTTTCTAATCTAGTACGAGTGGACTAAGAACCACTGTCTTCCTCTGAAGTGCTAGAAGCGTCTGCGGGAGAAGGACTCCCGGTTTTCTGTTTTCCTTGTAAACACATCCAATTACCTAAAGTAACCTGGAGCCCTGGGGACAAATGCTAGGGAAACTGGGAAGGAGATGGATGTGGCCCGGCACCAGGTTACAGGCTTTCCAATGTTATTACCGCAATCATCTCCAGGACAAAACACAGTGTTTGGTACAAAGATGCTCAATAGGGATTTGTTAAACCCATGAATGGACACTATAATTTGATAGGTATTAATATACCCATTTTAGGAGACGAAAAGACTGGAATTCAGGTTAAGGCAAATCAGTTTTGTTAAGTCAGACAGCTACTAAGTGGCAAACCCATAATTTGAACAAAGATGGGCCTGAATCAAAATACAGTGCTCTTTCTTCAGATCACTGCTGTCTGCCATATTGCCTTAACTTGGTGAAACGACTGGTCAAAATGGACAGTTACAAAGACTTTTGCTTTTCTGGTTCTTAAAGAATTAACAGCAGATCCTGGAAATGGATGCTGGGCAGTAAAAGCTTTGCTCCTACACAACCGAGATTTCTGCTCCGAGACCCCAAATATAAGAATAAATAAGCTTATTAAACCATAAAACCTAACACAAGGTCATAACTTGCAGAGTGGTTAACTTCTTTTGCTGTTTTGTGCAAACTGTGAATTCTGCAAAGGAAACTATTAAAAAAAAAAAAAACCAACAAATGAACAATTCTACAGTTGTAACTCCATCTCTTGGTCTACCCAGGATGGCTTAAATCATGCCTTCCTCCCTCCCGACCTAAGTGCCTCATTTAATAATTTAGTGATTCAATCTTTAATCCAAATAGTTTTGCTCCCAGTTTCTGATTTCAAGATTGACTTCCTCTGTTCCCTATCGAATTTCTCAAAAGGGTACTCTACATTCACTAACTCCACTTCCCTAAACAGACGCACACGCCATAACCCTTAAGCCCCATCACTTTATGGCATTATTTTTTTCAAAGTCACCACTGAGCATTTAACTCAAAGCCCTTTCCCAGGCTGCATGTTGCGTGGTCCTCCCTTGCTTCTGTGCACCGTAGACATGCTTCTCTCCTGCCTTCTCTTCAGTTACTCTTTCTGTCTCCTAAATGTCAGTTTCTCAAGATTCTGCCCTTGCCTTTTCTCTAGTCAATGGCCATCTCTGGGCAGATGTCTTTCCAGTATCTACCCTTGTTTTCATCATCTTCCTGAAGCTCTAGCTGCACGTTTCCAGGTACTTGCTCTCTATCTGTATCTGCACACACAGAGGGCAAGACTCCCCGATCTTTCCCCCTTACTGCTCTCTGACCTGCAATTCGAATCTCTGCCTGCCTCATGACTTACACTGCTGAAGGTGCCACCATCCACACTCGTCCACACTCCCTCCTCGTGAACCGCAGTCTCCTCCTAACTGTATCATTCACACTGCGGACAGCACTACCATTTCTTCCTAACTTGAGATCTAAGCTCCCTCTGTCAATTCCTTCCCTATAACCTCTAGTTCTAGCATATCTTCCTTTGGGGAAAAACACAAACCCATGTCTTGTAATTTAATCCATCCCTTCCTTTCCACACTCAACTTAGTTCAAGCTTTCCAAATGTGCTTTCTTCAATTTCTTCACCTTCATTCCATTCTGGGCACTACTTCCAAAAGAATCTCAAAACAATACTTAGACCACGCTGCCCTGTTCAAACACCTTCAGGGGCATATTGGAGCCTGAAGAACAAGTTCAGACTCCTTCACTGGGCACTCCTTTAGGGCCTGGCAGCATCAGGCCAGAGTTCTACACTCTAGCCAGCCTGGACCTGAACTGCTTGCCAGATACGCCTTCACCCTGCTGACTGAAACCTTTGGCCACCCGGTCTCCCCTGCCTGGGATTGCCTCTTTTTGCTCGGTGATCCCAGTGATCTCTGAAGGCTGACAGGTGTCACCTTTTACAAAATTAATCCTAGTAATCAATCTAGCAAGAAGTCGCCTCTCTTTCCTCTGATCACTGGTAACACTCTGAGTCTCCCGCACGGCGCTTATCACGTGAAGCTTTAGACTGTTACGCACATGTGTGTGCGTGCATTTATATTCACTGTGGTTAATTATAAACTCTGAAAGCATCTGATTCAAGCCTCACAACCATCTGGACAGTCGCCTATTCTATTTTCAAAAGTCTATTTCCAAGAGAAGCCCCCACATCCCTCTCAGTTACTTTCTGCAGTGTTTAATAATAATTCTATCTAACTTACATCTCTCTCGCTGCATATTAAGTCTCTTTATATTTGTTATCTCAGGGGTGCTAGAGGAGTTGTTTAGCCTTAGCATGAACGGCAAGGCCATCATCAGGCCAACCTTTCACCCTAAATTCCTATCTTATACCTTAGAACCTCACCATTTTAACTCAGCCTAATCAATTACCCAAACATAAAGAATGGAGGTAGGTTTAATAATAATTTCATGTAGTCCAATATAACTATAATTGGGGTCTCTTCTAGGTGAGCTATGACAGTTATAATATCACTGCCCTTGACTGTGTAATTCCTATGACACCGTGACAGATAGTTCCCAAATCACATATTATTTCGCATTGACAGCTGATAAAAGTCACGTCTTTTGGGTAAGATATTTATATATGAAAGAGTACAGGATTCTTTAGAGGGTAAGAATAAGAAATAAGAAGGAGGAAACACTCATAGAAGAATCTAGACCAAGTGAAACAACTTTTTGTACAAGAAAATCCTCCAGGCTTTAAAGACTTGAACGTGACTGAGACCCCAGAAATGGATGCTCCAAGAAGATCCAATAAGCCTGTGGAAACCTGACTCAGTATCTTATTCTGTAAGGACCACTCTAACACTCTCTGAGTGCTTGACAACAGTGCCACTGGATGTCCGAGCTTGCTATCTCATGTAAGGAGCTGCCTTCTGGGAGAATTAGGTTTGATTAGGGAGATGCCAAGCTTGGGGACCTTTGGGTTACAAGAGGGAAGGATGAGGCCTACTCCAAGATTAAAACAGTCCTGCAGGAAGACATACACCTCCCATTTGTTTTACACTCACTTACAGGGTTCAGTATCACATTCCACACAAAGTGTGCTTGTTGAGTAACCGACCAAATTGAAATAATAGGAGTATCTCAGGGCTGGCTTGCTCCTCTCTCTCTCTCTCTCTCTGTAATGGAAAGAGCTCTACTTTCAATTCTGTTCTTGGTAGGTGTTTTGGTCAGCGAATGTAAATTGTCTCTGGGTCTGGTTTAATTCTTCCTAATCAAACCTTTACTGTCACCATGGAGGTACTATCCTGCAAAACAATCTAGTACTTTCTTGGAATTAACTAGCTTCCAGTCAAATGACTGTGGACGGTTAACAGCTTCATCCACATGGAGAACCTGACTCCTGGAGCTTAAGCCCAGCTATATTTTTAAGACCCTTCCAGCCATTACAAATTGAGTGAGGAGCATTCCAAATTAATTCTTTGGGTGACCTGGGCTTGAACTAACCCAATTCCCACAGTGCCAAAGGAGGTGACTATGGCTACCAGCTGCTGTCCTTATATCTCCAGCAAGTCCCATAAACAGGCCCAAAGCAGGAAATGGGGATCAGAGGCTAGGGCAGACTTCTGGCTAGAGGCTCACTCACCTCTCCACCATGTGAGTCTGGTCAAGTGAAAGCCCGTCAATGGCTGTGCACTCAGGACACTTGAATTTCTTTCGTGGAGTTACCTGCCAGGGAGGGACACAAAGACACCTGGTTGTCAGTGCCAAGGACAAGGAAATCATGCTTGTGACACCACCGTGCGCGCTTCTGCTCTGTGAGCCGAGCCGCCTCCTCCTTCCACATGCACACACACGCCCGTCGTGGGCACACGCGCACACACACACATACACACACACACACCTCACCGTTCTTCCATTCAATCCTGTCTGGCTTGGCCAACAGCAGAACTCACAAGGGCCCAATAAAAAAGGCTTGGAGGGCTTTTGCCTTCTGTAACTGGAAAGAAGTGGTGATGACAAGCTCCTTAATTCCTGTTTAATGACTGTTTTCTCACTGCCAAGGTCCTTGTATAAACACCATTTGTTCTTGCAGCCATAAGGGCGATGAAATACAGCTTCCCATAACTTTCACCGTAACCTTAGTTCCAACAGGCACTCCCTCTCCTTCTTCCAGCTAAAGGCAAGCGCTATGAGCAGCACCATGCTCTTGAAGATGCCAGGTTATTTTGCAATTCCCTCCGATCAGGGAAAAAACCCAATGGTCCCCCTCACCATTTGAACTCTTTTCCCTGCCTCTCCCTCCTGCGCTCCCGAACCTTCAACAGCTAATGATTTTCTTAGCAAACCCAGGGAGACTATTATCCTAACCTAGTGAAGCTAAGTAAACAGTAGTGAAACGGGGGTTGGGGGAAGGAGAGCAGCACACAGATGGTGGAATGATTTCACAGAGTAAGCAGGCACAGCTAAAAATATCTTGAAGCACATCAAAAAGCAATTTAGGAGATAAGAGGGGTTCCTTTAAAATTAGTTTTGTGATTTACATGCTTTTTCTTGCGGTGAGTGCTGAGGGCTGGGGGAGGGGGAGGCCCGGAGGGCCCGGAGCACAGGGTCCGGAGCACAGGTGGGGACTCTTCCTCTTTCCTCAGTCACTTTGGTTTAATCCAACTTCTCCCATCAACTCATACCATGAACAATCACCGGGGATGCCATACCACACTTCTAGTGTAAGCTTCCAGTATGGGAAGACTCTAGTACAGGAATCTGGCCTAGAAGCATTGCCTTTTTTTCTATGGAATTCTAATCCAGAAGGAAACAAGGTCATGACAATTCCACTCATAAAAAAGATGTAAACTCTCTTTGTATCTGGCAATCTGGATTGAGCAAAATCTATGTTTCAGGAATAGACACTACAGACACAGAGACATTACAGATACAGAGATCCCCGTGTGATTCTTCTGTACTCTCAGCTTTTAATTTGTTATGGGAAAGGTAGTTTCAAAAAAACTGGTGACTGGTATTTAAGAACAGTATTTAGAAAAACTACAGTTATAACTGGACAAGGTGTATTATCTTCTCAATGTCTTTAAAAATAAAACACAGCCACCTTAAGAGAGCTGTAAGTTGCATTCTTTAACTAACAGATCTAGATTCAAATCAGATTTGAGAATACAATTGAAGGTTTTTAAAAACATGATTGGTAGACTGACCATCTCAGCCTTTATCTCTAATACTGGATATTAAAAACTGTAACAAAGAAACCATAAAGGCACCTGGGGGGCTCAGTTGGTTAAGCGACTGCCTTCGGCTCAGGTCATGACCCCGGAGTCCTGGGATCGAGCCCTGCCTCGGGCTCCCTGCTCAGGGGAAGCCAGCTTCTCCTTCTCCTACTCCCCCTGCTTGTGTACCCTCTCTGCTGTCTCTCTCTGTCAAATAAATGAATAAATAATATACAAAAAATAAAGAAACCACATAAAAAAAGAAAACATGTTTAAATTTTCAAAGCCTAGCTTTAATGTTATAATGTGATTGCATCAATCGCAGAATCTGAAAGCTAGAAGGAACCTGAAGTTCACATAATCCAAAGCTTCATTTACATTTATGAGAACGTCTCAGGCTCAGAGAAACAAAAACTTACGCGAGATCACGCAGTTGGTGGCAGAGCTGGATGGGGATGCCTTACCTTGATGACAGCTTTCCCTGTGACGTTAGCCACCAGGAAATTCATGGCAATGTCTTCACAGTTCATATGAGCGTCCACCCAGTTCTTGATGTCGCCGGGCATTTTGTAGGTATACAGGTAATTAAAATACTGTCAGGTGAGACAAAAAGAAGAAAGAGTGAAACACCGGTGCCCCATGGTTAACAATCAAAGGACAATTTAATCACGGCATGGGGACAAGCTTTCTGTTGTAAGATTAATTACAAGGCTGTAAGAAGTATTAGAATGCTTTTGGTCAGATGACCAAGAACCTTTCACACTGTCATTCTTTTAAAAATCACCTATTGTAAGCAGAGGAAAGACAGAGAGTAAAGCCCTTGTAGGATGCAGGCCTTTTGGACTCATATATCATATATTTAATAAATAAAATATCAGTCAGAGACACACTACACACCGATCTCTACTCGGTTCTTCTTCTGGAGCCACAGCGCTCAATCCTGGGCTCTACGCTCTGCCCACAGACTGCAAACAGAAACAGAGAGAACCTCCCAGTGCACTGGCCTGCAAAGGTGTGCGCTTTTTTTTTTTTAAGATTTTATTTATTTATTTGAGGTAGGCAGAGAGGCAGGCAGAGAGAGAGGAGGAGGAAGCAGGCTCCCCGCTGAGCAGAGAGCCAAATATTTATTTATTTGAGGTAGGCAGAGAGGCAGGCAGAGAGAGAGGAGGAGGAAGCAGGCTCCCCGCTGAGCAGAGAGCCCGATGCGGGGCTCGATCCCAGGAACCTGGGATCATGACCTGAGCTGAAGGCAGAGGCTTAACCCACTGAGCCACTCAGGCGCCCCAGGTGTGCACTTTTTAAAGTAAAATACAAAATGAGGCAATTTTGGGGTTTTTTTCAAAGATTTGTTTATTTTAGAGAGATTGTGTGTGCGTGCACACGTAAGGAGGGGGAGGGGCTTAGGGAGAGGGAGAGCGAGAGCGACAAGCAAGGCTTGGAGCAGAGCTGAGTGCGGAGCCCGATGCATGGCTTGAACCCAGGACCCTAAGATTGTGACCCAAGCCAAAATCAAGAGTCGGACGCTCAACCCACCGAGTCCCAAAATAAGGCAGTTCTGAAGCTGCCACAGTTCTGAAACTCTACATGTATGAGATAGTGTAGAAATTCATTGGTCGGCAGGGGGGGGCAGTGTACAAGTGAATGATCATAAACCCCACGAATTATAAGCCTCACTTTACTTATTATTGCTAAGAACAAAACCCATTTCTGGACTGAGAACCCTGAAAAACACACAGCAGGGCTGAGAAAGCAACATGCCATCACTGTCCCATAGCTCCACTCCTTGAATGGCCCCGGGGTGGCCAGAGATGCGGAGGACACTCCTAATGGCAGCAGCTCGGGCCGCTGCTGACAATGGAGCAGGTATCACGGTTCAAGTCAACCCCACGCTCCCAGCGGTGCTCTACCTTCACCTGAATATTCTAAAGTCCCAAGCATCCTCTTTCAACCTCTCCCTAATAAAAAAGTCAAAAACGTGAAGGGACAATTCTCAGAAGAAATATAAAAGACACAAAAGGAATCTCAACCACAGTAGTGCAATCAAAGTGACAACAGTAAGATCCTTTTTCACCTTTCAAAACAGCTCAGTCTCATTTTCCCTTTCTACATATTTCATGCAAGTGGGGGTTATAGTAAGATAATTTTATATTTTGTTGGTGGGAGGATAAACTGGGGCAAACAATACTGAAAACAACATATATATATATATATATATATATAAAATCTTTCTATCTTAAAACCTCCCCCAAACGTTCATTCCCTTTGCTATAATTCTACTTGTAGAAATCTATCATAACGATCACATGTATAAACAGTTGTGAAAACAGATACTAATTGCTACTAAAGCATTAGCTATTAAGCATTATCTAAAATCGCCCAAAAAATCTGAGGCTACCTAAATATCCAGTGCTAGAAGAATAGTTACACATAATTTATGGGTATTAGTACAATAGCATATTAGCAATTATGCGATGAAGGAATGCTGATGTTAAAAAACTCATAATATATGCAAAAATCAAGCTAATGAGGATATTTACAATCGTCTATGTGAATAAGTAAATAAAAGGCAAACTGGAGAAAACATCTATATAATAACGATGGTTATCTCTAAGGGATAGGATTACGAGTGACTTTCGTGTATGTGTGTGTCTTTTCTTATATGATAACATTTGTTATGAATTTTCCAAATTTTCTATGATGAGCATGCAGTATTTGTATAATAAGAAAAATAACTTAAAAAAAATCATACAACATAGCCTTTCTTTCTTCCTTTTTTAACTGAAGTGGAGTTGACACACACGACAGCGTGGCGTCTGGAGGCCCTCTGAGGAGGACATTTTTCCTGAACTCAGCAGAAATTCAACTGGGCCACACAGAACAAGCGTCATGCATGCAGTGTTGTCACCTCAGACCCACTTGCCCAGCCTGCCCCCCACCTTACCTTGTGATAAAAAGCTGCCCCAGTGAGCACCATGGACACCTCATTGGTCCACTCAGACTCGTACTTCCACTTACTCATCTCGTGGTCCCAGAGGTGCAGACGACCCGGGTAACCCACCAGACGGTCAGGAAACTCCCGCCAGACCTGAGGGAGAAACACATCCAGTTCAGATAGCGACCAAACCCAGTGCTGCATCACCCAAATGGTACAGACAGACTCCCAGAGCCAGATCCTCACCAGCTAAGGCTGGAATGGGCTTCTGAAGAGGTCTTCAGAAGGGGCTATTCTACCAATATTCGAAGGTATGTGTGGGCTCTAATTTCCTCCAAATCCTCCTACCATTGCTGGGCAATTTCAAGTCACGTAGTAATAACTCACTTATTTGGAACAAAGTAGGGAATCCCCTAACAAAAGAGGAAGGAAACAGGTGCCATTCTTCATGCGCACACACACAAAGAACATATGGACCCCTATAACTCGACTGTGTATTTTTTTTTTTGAAGATTTTATTCATTAGAGAGAGAGAACAAGCCCACAAATGGGGCTGTAGGGGTGAGGGGACAGGGAGAAGGAGACTCCCTACTGAGCGGGGAGCCTGACTAGGGGCTAGATCCCAGAATGCTGGGATCATGACCTGAGCCAAAGACAGAGACGCTCAACAGACTGTCCTCATTTATAGTAAATCTGGTGATTCTGAAAAATTCGTCTCTGTTTGTAAAGATTTATTTATTTATTTATTTATTTATTTATTTATTTAGAAAGCGAGGGAGTGAGCAAACGGTGGGGAGGGGCAGGGGGGAAGTCTTAAACTCAACACCCAGAGCATCGCCCCATGTGAGGCTCGATCTCATGACCCTGAGATCACGACCTGAGCTGAAACCAAGAGTCAGATGCTTCACTGACTATACCATCCAGGTGCCCCGAAAGTCTGTTCTAAAAAAAAAAAAAAAAGGTTTTAAAACCCTAATTCCCCGGAGCACACAGCCATGCTTACGACCTTTTAGAAGCCTCGTGTATAGAGAATGCATCTCATTCTATAATCTGTAACATACTGGAAATAAAAGCTTGGTCTCCTTATTTGGGAAGGCTCTTAGATACAGTTTTATGAAACAGAATCTGGTATACTGGGGGTGGGTTACTTCCAGTATCTTTCCTCGTGTATTTCTGTATAAGTCAGTCTAACTTTAGTTGAAAGAAGAGGAAGTTCGTGCCATTAAGGAGTACTGACCACTTAGCAGCTCTTCACGTAGGTACCGCTTCTCAGCAAGCAGGATTCCTCATCCTTTACAGGGCCTCTGAACGACAGAGCTCCCGAGGGTCCAGTCCTGTGCCCTAGTCTCCTCTTTAAACAAGCTGAGTCATTTCAACTAGTTTCAATCACTTTTAAATACCTCCTCTAATCTACTGACCTCTGAATCTGTTTGGCCTAGAGTGTTCCTGAGAAAACCAACTACTTAAGATCTTCAATGGGATAAACAATGGGCATCTCAAACTTAACATGTCCAACACATAACTCTTGAGTCCTTATCCCCGGAGAAGCCGTTCTCTCAATCCTCTCCATCTCACCAAATCATCTACCTGACCGCCCCAGCCAAAAAGCTACAAGTCAGTCTTTATTCCCTTCTTTCCTTCTTCCCCACACCCCATCCATCAGCAGGTCCTGCTGGCTCTACTTCTGACCACCTCTGGCCAATTCTCCCACCCCTCTCTCTAGCTCAAACCACCATCATCCCTCACCTAGACTGTTGTTAACAGGCCTCTAACTCATGTCCTTGCTTCCACTCTCGCCCTTCCAAACCATTATTTACACAGTGTCTCTAACAGAACTATTCTTAATAGGATATTAGAGAACAGATGGTCCCTAACTGACAATAGTTCAACTTACAGTTTTTCAACTTTAGGATGGTAAAAAAAAGCAATATGCGTTCAATAGAACCTTACTTCGAATTTTTGAATTTGAATTTGGGTCTTTTCCTGGGCCATCTCTCATGATGCGGGGCACCGGCAGGGAGCAGCAGCTCTGAGTCAGGCCCGCAATCACCAGGGTCAACGATCAGTACACTTAAAACCATCCTCTACTCAAACAACTCTTCTGTTTTTTGCTCTCAGGATTCAATAAATTATTTTATTATTATAAAGTACTTCATATTACTTTATTATTATAAGTACTTTATTATTTATTTATAATAATAAATACTTTAGTATTATACTTTATTATTCAATACTTTATTATATAAATAATATTTCATTTTTTATTATTTAAATACTTTAATACTTAAATAATTTATTTAAATAAATACTTTATTATTTACTTTATAGTAAATTAATACTTTATTATTATAAAATAGCCTTTGTGTTAGATGATCTTCCCCAACAATAGGCTAATGTAAGTGTTCTGGGCATTTTTTTTTTTAAACATTTTCTTTATTTTAGAGAGAGAGAGAGCGCACACAAGCAGGGTGGGGAGCAGAGGAAGAGGGACAAGCAGACTCCACATAGAGCTGGACGTGGGGCTTTATCTCACAACCCTGAGATCATGACCTGAGCCAAAATCAAGAGTTGGACGCTTAACGGAGTGGGCTACCCAGGTGCCCTAATTCACAACAGTTTTGTCAGTTAACCCTGCTAAGCTGAGAAAGATCTGTTTGAGGGTAACTCAACCAACAGGCTGCATCCTATTTTATGTGTGTGTATATATAAATACATGTATAAGTATTTTAAATTAATGTTATCTTCGGCACGTACTTACCCTCACATATATGTCGTATGGTCATACGCTGCGGCATGTGGGGGCTTCCCCAGTGCCCACATGTTACTGAGCCGGGGACAATGCACCGTGGCTTTCCCCAGGGCAGAGGTGGTGTACAAGCCCCCCTCCCCCTTTTGTAGTTTGCTAGGGATACTCTAACAAAGTCACCACACCAGGTGGCTTAAAACGGCAGAAATCCAGAACTCTGAAATGAAGGTGTGGGCAGGGCCACGGTCCCTCTGACTCCTCTCAGGGCCTTCCTTGCTGTTCTCAGGCTTCCGTGGCTGGCTGTCAGTCATGGGCATTCCTTGGCTTGCGGATGCATCACGCCTAACCTTCGTCTTCATACAGCCTTCCTCCCTCTGTGCATGTGTCTGCATCTGAGGCCAAATTTCTCCTTTTCATGAGGATAACAGTCCAAGTGGATTAGGACCCACCCTTATGACGTCATTTTAACTCATTACCTCTAAAGAGATCCTATTTCCAAATAAGGTTACTAAGGGTGAGGATTTCAACTTAAGTTTTCAGGGGGAACACTTCAACCAACACCCCCCAAAATCTTTAAGAACTATTCTACCCCTGAAAGGAAACAAAAAATGGGTTCCTGCTGACGAAGAATAAGAGCCGAAGTCCTCAGCATACTCTAAGAGCCCAAGTCCTTAGCATACTCTAAGAGCCCAGCCGCTCTCCTACCTCTCCTCTTGCCACGTTCTCCCACACTTCTGTGGCCTTTCTGCTCTAGAATCGTGATTGCTCATCTCTTTCTTCTGCCTGGAATGTTGTCCCAACTCTCCAGAAAGCTAGTTCTTGTTCATCAGTCAAGTCTCTGCTTAAATGTCACCTACTCTTGAGAGGACTTTCCAGACTTTCCTACCCAAAGTAAACACTGTCTCCCTCCCAGCCATTCCTCATCACATGCCCTCACCCCAGGCTTTCCTTCACCAAACGTTCATTTTTTGGAATTGTTTTGGTTATTTATTGTTTCCTGATCTAGCACCTGTTTTCCTCCCACAGAACTGGATCTCCACGAAGACAGAGCTCTGTCTGATTCACTGTGGTTTCCCAAGCACAAAGAGCAGTGCCCGCGCAGGACAGCGTTCCATTCACACTCACGGAACGCACAGATGGGCACGACCTCAGCAGGCAAAAAAGCTGAGACTAGAAGAAGGGACCGAAGATCCTTTCTCTTTCCCTCACAGGCAGAGCCAGTGCTCTCCTTAATTCAGAAAGGAAGTCTGCGACAGTCCTGATCAACAGTTACCATCAATAATAATGTGAAATCCCTTGCACATGAAGATCACAGTAATAATTCACCATGGCTAAAGCACATGTTTTAAACTGCTTTTCCAGAAGGGGGTAAGCGGTATTCGCTGAGTCATTACACTGTCCTCCCCGGTCCTCCTGTGATCACCCACATGCTTTTATGGGATATCTGACCCGGGTCTTGAGCGTGGTCTGGGGTTTCCTTTGTGTCAGCCCAGTGCACCTACCAGGACTCTGAAACCCACAGCCTTGGCCTCATTAACACCATGTTGTACCCAACAGAGTTAATCAGCCGCAGCCGCCATCGTACTAGCTGCAGACAAACGAAGCCATGTCAGACATTTCCTCAGATGTGTGAGGCTGCTGCTGTGCTCCTACTCTGGGGCTTGGATTTCAGCAGATTAAAATAATAGGATACTATTCCGGCTTTATAGAGCCCAGAGCAACAACACAGTCTGTGAGCCGTGGCTTCTGTTCAGTGCGCAGCCCAGGCGCGCTCCCATACAGGCGCTGGCAGTTTCCTTCTGTCAGCAGCGAGCACCTGCCTGCTCCAGTGGCACCAGTACCATGGTAGGGACCAGTGGTTCCCCTCTGTGGACTTACAGGGGTTCTGAAAGGCTCCAAGCGCAGGTCACTGTGCCACCCACGGGGGATGGGGGCGGTGGGGGAAGGGCTGGGTGGGCCAGGGAGGGACAAGTTCCATCAGTCCCCTGCGAGCTGGAAGCCGCCTTTTCCTCCACCCCGTGGCTACTTTGAGTCTACACAGCTCCAATCCACGCACTGTCCCTAGGGTCCTTCTTTTCAAGCTCCCGTTTGCAGCCACTCTAATAACACTGGCTCCGTGTTCGGGTCAAATGCGGTTAGGATTTCAATCTTCTTCCCGTTAGCCGAAGCCACTTATCAGACTTCTCTCCACAGAGACTTAACTGGGTGACACTGGGTCACTGAGTGCTGAACTACGCCGTTGTGAAAGCACCCGAGCTGTTCTGAATTTCAGATTCCTCTGGAGCCGTCAGTGGGCGCCGTTCCTCACGCGGGGCCTCACTGCCCTTGACTTACTCCAGGCAGCTGGATATAATCAAGATAGCATCCTTGTCACTTCATCTATAACTCCGCAACTGACTACGGGATCAAAACGGAGTGGAGCCGAGCAGGATGGGCCCTCTCTAATCGAGCCCCAGTGCAGCACGAAGGCGATTATGTAGACAGTAAAGCGTCCTCCCGGCCAGAAGAGCGAGAACTCAAATTCCACCCCCTCTCCCTCTGACTGCCCACCTCCTGCTCTAGTTCAGCTCTTTTCTTTTTACCTTAGGGAAATGCCCTGGGGTCAGCCTTTTGTCATTACTAACAGATGCCTTTATATATTCGAGGTGCGGGGCACCTGAAACTTCACATTCTAGCCCCGGAGCTCTGGTAACAGTGCTCCACTGGCCATGCCCGGGTCACGGCGCCATTACTCAACTGTTTGCCTGCACTGTTCAAGTCGTCCGCACACATCGTCCTCGTGCAGTTTCACGCGCGACTCCGCAGACAGAGCCTCTATTACAGCTCCAGGCCCTGGTTGAGGCTCAGCAATAACTGAATGGCTCCTCTATTCAGGGCTGTTTCCACGTGACTACTCAAGCGGAGATCGTAGCAACATAATAGCACGCTCTGACCGCTTTCTGCTACTCAAATGTTTACAACCTCGGTGCTAACCACTCAGGGACATTTGCTCTCCTCTGCACTTCCAGCTGTGCTCGCTGGGCTCTTTGCCGAGTAATCTATCTATTCTTGCTCTTTCTCTCTCTCTCCCCTTCAACTTCCGGAGGTCTTTTGTGGCTTCCCCTTGCTAGCTGGTCAGACTAGGGTCTTCCACCTTTGTTTCAAAGCCACAGCGCAGCCCAGATGACATGCTACAAGGGCGTGTCCCATGAGCTCCTGGTGAGGCGGACACCCCAGAGCCGGCTCTGCCCTCGAGGAGTCGTGCAAGCCACCTGTCAGGTTGCCTGCTTTCATTTCGCCATCTGCAAAAGAGGGGTTGGATTACGTGCCCTCTAATGTCCTTTTAGGGCTGAAATCTTTGTATCTTTTTCCTTACTAACATATTCCCATAGAAACAAACTCATTGACTGTGATCAGTTGCAAGTTGCACGTTTCTAGAGTACACGGCCTGTGATATTTAACTTTGGCTTACGATGCCATACACACACGGGTACCCAATAAATGTTCCTACAAAGAGGCTAGCTAATGCACTCGATCTAAGCCAGCTTGGAGAGTGCATTTTAAACGCAGGGTGTGTGCTAACCATAGTCAGATTCAGGAAACGGACCAGGGAGGGGCGAAGGGGGAAGGTGTAGCAACAGGTGGTGCCCATCTGGGATACACAATTATGAAATCACGGGTCAGCTTTAGGAAAAAAGTAACTCTCTGAAGTGGCTGCTATAGTCATCACACTTTCAAAGGCATGGTTCCACAGGGATATTGCTACTGGGTAAGAGGGTTACCATATGTACCAGGAATCAGGAGCCCAGAGACAGACCAAGAAGTAGTGAGAGAAATACGGGGAATATAGATTCAAGGCACATCAAACTGGGCTGGGGTTTCCCGCCTCTTCTTGCACACGACCCCTGGGTTCTGTCAATCCCTCACCATCAAAGTAGAACAGAACTTGAGGAGCCAACCCAAACCCCGTGGTCACATGCCTGGGCCAGCGGGGGCAGAGCAAGGATCCCAATTCCAACTTGCAACCGTCTTTGAATCAGTGGCCCTTCTTCCCTCAGGCTTGTCTTGCCTGCTGCCCAGATGGAAAGGGGCTAGCTGGCTGCATTCCAGTTCCACACTCATTTCCATGGGGGAGCCTGTTATCAGATTCACTCTCAGGCCTCTGGGAACAGAGCTCACCTTTTATATTTGGCATTTCCTGAAACGAAGTGGAATGGAGGGCTTCAGCCTGAGTGGCTCCATTTTCAGTTCATGCTTTTCATCACACTGGTGGCTGGTAGATTTGGTCAAGGGGGTGCTTTGCAAAAAAGCCGAAGAGCCTCTGTCCACACCTGGGACACAATTAAATGCTAATGCTAGACATCTAGAGCAAGGGAGCCCTGAAGTTGTCACCCCAAGTTCCCTAATGCTGATTGGTTTTGACAAATACATGTACATGCTGTGTTAAGTATTAAGATTTACCTGTTAGATCACTTCAGTCTGCCTGAGAGACTTTTCCAACCCAAAGCAGCGGTCTGCTTAAAATAAGCTAAGCAGGAAAGCCAGGATCATGGGAAGGCTTCTGGGATTTGAGTAGAAATCCCATGTGCCCCAGTCTGGCTGAAGGTCAGTGCCTTGGTTCTGGGGGACAAGTTCTCCATTCCTTTCAAGTTCTTTATTCAGGCTTAGGGCAGTAAGGAGGCAAGAGAAACAGGCTGGGGTTGGTCAGGCTTAGTGGAGGAATGTGTGCTGTCAAAATCTTCACAATCAGGAAGACACTGCCAGAGAAGGTGGCTCTAAACCATTCTCCTTGTCCTTATTTGCCCCAGCTCACCAGATGGCACAGCCTGGTGCCTTCTGTGGACGGGAAGGAGAAGATTCACCCTTCGCCAGTCTGAGCTGCTGACCCCTACCCACACGACCTCAGAGATTTGCAGCTAAGACCACTTGAAAGACAAAGCTCGTTCAGTCCAGCTCCCTCGTGGTATAAGCGAGAAGCCAGAGCAGGAGAGGAAGTGGCTCTCCCAATAACACACAGTTCAAGCCTAAGGTCGGGCCTAACTCCCAGACTGGGCATCTGTCCGTGAAGTCACAGGATTCCCCACTCCTCTGAGTCTCAAAGCACCTCATCTCCCCAAGCTCAGTCCCACACTTGGGAGACAGAGTCACACGTGCACACCACCCAAGCTGAGAGTAGAAAGGGGTAGGGAGAGGAGGTGGGGAGACCCACAAAACCCTTGTTCCCCCTGGTACTTGTCTTCTAAAAGCTGAAGGCTCTCCAGGAATGTGGTTCCCATTTAGCAAAGAAAGCCACACGCGCACACCATTAGAAGAAGGAGCCCCTGTCAGTCGTGGAACAGTCCAGTGGGATCCCACACAGGACGTTCCATGGGCCCACTGGAGCCCTGTAATCTGTGAGACTCCAGCAGAGAAGGAAATACAAGCAAAACACTCCTGAATGAAAAATTAAACTCCACTACTATTTTTCACGAGGTAATGAATCCCCTGAGAGATAATAACAAAGGGAAGGAGAGACATGAGTTTGAGGCGACGGGAGGAGGAAGGATGGGTCAGGACTGGGTCGTGGGTTTTCCAATCTCACACTCCTCAGGACCCACTAAACATGAAATCATTTTTATTTCTATAACCTCAACTCTGGGGAGGGGGATACTGTTTCTAAGTCTGGCCTCAGGGGATTGTTCAATGAAGTTAAAAGAAGAATAGTGATCATAAGTCAAATGGCTACTCTCTTTAAATCCCACACGAGTGGAAACAGAGATTTTAGTTTTCATACAAAACCGTTACTGAGCCTTCAGAATTTCCAGTTGATTTTGGTGAGGCTCCATTTAAAGGACTGGGGACCAAAGAGGTGAGTTCTGTCCAGCAAGGGGAGAAACTCTCTTTACTTCGAGTCACTGCCCTGGGTGAGTTCCACCACTTGCAATCAGGGATGCTACCGCAAAATGGCCAAAACCCTGTTTTCTTCTCACTGTGCAAAGGGAAGATGTGCCATTGACCATAAACTCTGTGACCCTGGCTGAAACATCAATGTAGCTCCAAAATGATTCTGTAATGAGTTCATTCAGCCTAATGCCCTCCTGATATGTCTGCTTAAACCCCACAATGTCCTGGTGGGGAAATCAAGCAGTTGAGGGACTCTTTCAAATTATTTATTTATATCCCACACATTTCCAAAAAATGACTTGGGGCGGCTTACAATAAAAGGCAAAAATTAGAATAAAATCCAAACCATCAAAAGGAAGGATTCCTCAACGGCATTTTTTTTTTTTTTTTAAATACAGAGCTGTTCATCCACCTTAAAAATATCAATCCTAATAACAAGTTTTGGAAAGGCAATCCAACAGCAAGCTAGAATAATAAAGTCTGGGGATGGAGAGATTTGAATATTCCTACTTATTAATTTATTTATGCACTCGACTCACAGATAACCTACTGAGCCACCACTATTTTTTTTCCATGAAAGAATCTGAGATAATTGCAAATTGAAAAGCAGTTGTAAGAAATAAATGAGGTCTCATGTTCTCTTCAGCCAGTTTCCCCCAATGACAACATCTCGCAAACTAGAGTGTGACATCACATGATATGGCCATTGACACAGTTAAGATACAGAGGTTCCTGTCACCACGAGGCTCTGTGCTACTGATCTCTAACCCTCCCCTCCATCCACTGGCAACTACTAATGTATTCTCCATTTCTGTAATTTTATAATTTCAAGAAGGCTATATAAATGGAATTGCACAGTATGTGACCTTTTGAGATTGGGTTTTTTCACTCAGCATAATTTTTAGAAATTATTTTACTTATTTTGAGAGAGAGAGAGAGAGAGTGCATACATACACACATGGTGGGAGGGACAGAGGGAGAGAGAGAGAATCTCAAGCAGACTCCACACTGAGTGTGGAGTCTGATGCGGGGCCTGATCTCATGACCCTGAGATCACGCCCGGGAGTGAAGTCAAGATTTGGACACTTAACTGACTGAGCCACCCAGACGTCCCTTACTCGGCATAATTTTTAGGGACTGTCTTACACACTTCAAAGAGTGACTACAAAACCAAAGCAGGTATCTTGTTACCAAGGAGCTTCCCATGTCACATGCATAAAAAGCTAGAGATGAAAGAAAGCAAGGATATAGTTGAAAAAGCACAAAAAAAGAGTTAAGAAGACTGAGATTACTTCTAGGCTGGGGGTGGGAAAGCAGGAAATAAAAAAAAAAAAGCTTTATGGATTTCATTTTAAGAGAACAAAGTTAAATTACAAAGCGAGGGTTGAGATTCTCACTGCCCCCAACAAGGTAAGTAATTAGTACAAAATTACCCTTTGCTATGTGTTTGGCAGGCCAGCAAGTAGATGACCCCTGCTTGGATCCCCCCACTGAATACAGAATACGGAATCACTTAACTTTGAACAACTCCTTCTAATTCTACTCACAGAAACTGTATGTAAGAAAATTCAACATCTGAACACATTAAGTTCACTCATTCATTAAATACTTCCCGAGCGCCCACTCTGTGTCCAGCACTAGGCCCAGAGGAGTCCGCAGGGCGGACACAATCCTGCCTGAATGCTCTGCTCTAAATCAGGGGAGCTCTTCCACCAGGCCCAGAGATCTAGGCCATGGGTGTAATTAGTGGCCCGGCTGTCCGAAATGACCAGAGTGTCAACATGAGAGCAGGACCTCTGCCGCAACCCTCAGCTCTTCAGTCCAACTCAAAGGCTGGTTGGGAAGCTAGAAATTAAGGTTGCCCACTGCTGATCTAAACCAGTCAACAGACAGTAGCAAACAAACTGCAATCAAGATTAATGTGAACCCCAGGAACCAATGTTCGAGCACCAAGCAGTAGACAGGACATAAGAGGAGACCTGTAAACATCATTCAGCCTGGTCCACCTTGCTTTCCAAAGACTCATTGTTCCCAGTCACGACCGTTCCAGAGTCAGCGGACCACTCTGTTCCTTCACACTTTCTTCTCAGTCTTCCAAAACGTGCAACTGCTTTTTGACGTTGCAGCCATCAACCACCATCGCCTCATACCTGTGATCCTGCAGCCATTCTACAACTGGCAATGAAGGATGCAGCTTCACACTGGGGAACAACCTAGAATGTTCTCTGGAAAGCTACAGACGCTGTCCCCCTGAGAGTTGCCGCTGGGGCTTTCACCTGCCCTGGCCCCAGGCCAAGTCCTACCCATACACCTCCTTGAAGCAACTCTATTGAAATCAAGGCAGATAAGCAACCCACGCGAGACAAAGTCCCCATATCCCCAAATCGTAAGCCGATGCTGAGGCTCTGAAGTCCTGTAGCGGCCGGAGCCTGCCATCAATCCCAAGGAGACAACAGGCAGCTTTGGGAACAAGAAACCTCAAACATATGGATCCTTTCAGGTTAGAATATCTTTGCAGCTATCTCCTTTGGAACAGGGGGAGGGAAAGTATGCATTCTTTAAACCATCAAGTGTACCAACACCTCTTTAAAATAACTATCCCACATTATAAGCATTAGTTCTTGAAGCACGGAGCTACAAAGCCAGGTGCGCCTGACCCGGCTGCAGACAGGAGAGATGTGGGGCACGGTGGGGAGCACGCAGGGCCAGGAGGAGAAAGGGCAGGGGAGCACCAGCAATGTCGAGCACAAGTAAGCGCTTGTGGAAAACACACTGAAACCCACTCACCTGCCTTGCCCGGGATGCAAGTCTGCCCAGAGGAACCACCCAGCGATGGTAAGATGCACTAGCAGGAAGCCCATGCCCTCCTCTCCTTGGGACAGGGAGGATCCGCCGTTTCATTAACGGCTAGGTAAATAAATTCTGAGCTTGTAATTGTAATTGGCTCAGTGGGGAAGAAAAAAGTGTCACTCTATTGTAATTCCCAGCTGGGCACTTTTTTAAACGCTCAGATGTTGGTTCAATGTTCAGCATACATATTCGATTTCCTTGCCTTAATATTTGTTTGACTTATTCTCCAGCGGGGATTGGGTGCTTTCGAAAGGCTCTGAGAGGTCAAACTTCAGCGTGGCTCCTCTCAGCACCTCCGTGGGCTCCTGGCCATGCTGGCGGGTCCTCTTTCAGCTCCTGCTGCAGTGGCTGCCTGAGGCACAGTCTCCCCGGCTCCCGGGGGCCCCGGGTGCAAATGAGTGCAAGCTGGAGATAGGACAGACCTAACAGACGCCTCGGTTTTCCTCCACACTGAACACAGGGAGCCCGTGGCAATGAGGAACACCCCAGGGAGAGAGAGAGAGAACGAGCTGCTCGCCTCTGCCCACAGTCCTCCCCGTATCTCCTAGAGGGAGGCTCTGACTGTACCTTCTGGGCAGGGACACTCACCAGAATGAGCCGTTTGGCCCACACCTCTTCTGAAGACAACAGTTTCTATAATGCTCATTCTGTGGGTACATAAGAAAACTGAAAAATGGAAGGAAAGACAGAACGACATCTTTTTCAATATTCAATAGTGTATGGATATTGCGGGCAGGCTCCGGAAAGGTACCATCGCTCACTCAGATATAATACCCAAGGTTCAAAAAGCTTACAGCCATCTACTTCTCCAGATACTTAATGAGGAGGGCACAATGCAAGTCCTAAGAAACATATAAATCTACAAAGCTCAGCTTTGGCAAAATGGGTCTAGGTACACTGGAAAGCTTTAGTGTCAGACCCAGCACAAATGCTGACCCAGAAGAGCTCTGGCAAGGTTTGACTTTGCGCATGCCAAAAATGGGCTTGGCTCACTGTGAATCCGAGTGAAGGGGGCCATGTGGACCCATCATTCAGAGAAGAGAGAGAAAGGCTAGAATCTCTCAGTCACTCACTAGGTCAGACTCTGCGAAGGCTCAAGGATCTGAGTCAGCCAAGAGGTCAAAGAATGGAAATCTCTGGTACTGGTTCTTTCTGGAGGTTGAGACACTTCCATTAATTAGATTATCCACCCACTCCAGAGATGGCCCTTGCATTTCGAGCCCTCATTTAGGGATGCTCATTTTTTATTAGTCCTGGCTATGGAAGAACTGAGTTGCTTTGTGCCTTGGATGAACCCAAAGGGTAAGCCTGCCTGACAGCCCATGGCAGGATGAGACAGAGTTCCATGTACCATCAAGAAAAACTTCTCTGAACATAGCCTCTGGATTCCCAACAACCCTGAGTAGATCTTGAGCTGTAGGACCTGGCTTACATCTAGGGAGGAAAGAAATTCTTTTCCTATCAGAAGGATCATAGCCATGAGGCCTGCGAGAATCCATCTTTAGACCTAGTTCAACACTTGTTCTACGTGTTTGTTCCCCAGACCCAGCCTCTGTGGCACTTTCACTGGCAGAAAGCTGGAGAGACATGAACAGGACAGAGCGTGCCATTTTTTTGTTGTTGTTTTTTAGCTATCTGCTGGCTTTTAGAAGAGGTGATTGGGAAGTCTAGTCTATGATAGGCTGTTTTCACCTCTTGGCTCCTCTAGTGAGGAGAGAAAAAGTGGGATACTAGACTTGAATCACAGATATTATCATCTCTCCACTCTCCCTGGATGAGTATATAGGTATCTCTAAATTCTACTAACTCTGGAATTCTCCAATTAGCCCAGCTCCCTCGTCACAAATTAATGTGAGCTATGGGTAAGCTGGTCTTTTCCTTCTCTTTGGTTCTTGAATCCATTTGAATATGAAGTCTATTGACTTTCCACCTCTATCCTACCTGGCTTTCCCTGTCTTCAGCGTCTGTTGTTTCAAATTCACTTTCTACATACATACATACACCTTTCTACAAACCTGTATCTTTTTACTGCTATAAGCTTTTCAGCTGGTCCTATATTGCCTGACCAACCTAGCTTCCACTGTTAACCCAAACACAACTTCTGCCGTCCTCCATCTGCTTCTCACTGCCCCGTGCGACCACACACACCAAGCTCATTCTTCTGTTCGTACTTTCCCTCTTGGTTCTTCCTCTATCAGGAGAACGCTCTTGGAAATGGTTTTATATTTTCCAGGAAAAAAAGTGGGATATTCTACGCGATTTTGCTTGCCATGATTCATTGAAAGTATATAGTTGCTCTAACCTAGTGAAGTTGTGAACAAAATAATATAAATTCTCATAATTTATTAGTATCCAAGAGGTTCAGCTGGCGTCTGCCACCTATGGGAAACCCAGGCAGTAAAAGGAAGGCATCAGCCTTTTGTGCGCCTAAAAACACACAGTCGCTCTAAGCCAATTCCCATCACCACGTGAAGCTCTGACTTTATAACCGGTACTATTAGCCAAGAGCGTTCTACATCTCTCAGGTGAAAAATGTTCAACACTTAAGTGCTACTAATAATTTTTATGGTTGGAAATGAGGATCAAAGTATGAAAGGAAAAATAAATTCACGGGTTCATACACTCAGCCAAGTCCGCCTGGCTCATTTTCTGCCACATGTTTTAAACTCTCTTTAAGGCGGGGGAGGGGAGGAGGAACAAGTTGCATTTTATTTCCCAGCTCTTTAGTTTTGAAGTAAACGCAGACAGACTTAAAAAAAAAAAAAAAATCAAACACTCAAGTAACACTATACTTGGCTACTGCTCCCCTAGGAGTTCCTTGCAAATGAGTATCAAGAACTCAATAGATACTTTCCTGGTAAAATACATAAACAGATAAATAAATTATCCTAGGCTGAAAAGAATTTCCACATCTGGTAGCTCACTAGAGCTTGTCAAACAAGTCAGAAACACGCAGGGCCAGAGAAGAGCATTCTTCAGCTCCTGATTTCAGGGCTGGAGAGGGAACGCAACATTTCCCAAACCCTCTGCCTTCCAACAGGGAATACGACCCATGTAAACAGGCAAATGACCCCTGTGTTTCCTTCCAATTAAATAAATAATGATCCCTAGGATTAGGTCTCGAATCTACATGTCTGTGGGCTCAAATCACAGCCACTGGAAGGCAGAAGGTCTCTCCTCTGTGGCCTGGCCTTTCATCCCCAGGCACTTGCTGTTGTGTCCCTTCAGGGGGACAGACAATGTCCATTTCACACCTTAAAGAAGTAACTGTGCCCCCTGCACTGCGGTTTCCTAAGCAATAAAGCATCAAGTGACAGGACGATCTCGGAGGTCCCTTCACATTCTGATACCACACCGTGAACGGTCACCAGGCCCACAGCGATCCCGGTCCTCTCAGCCCATCTACAGGCCTCAGGAGACACGACTAACATCACCTAGCTGAGCTCTAGTAAACCACCTTCTGGAAAGGGGTTCTTGAGTCCACTCTCTCTTACCTCATACACGAGGCGCACGCGAGGGAAGCGTGCAGTCTGCGAGTTCCCTTGGGTCTCTGCTCTATGTTCCTTAAGCAGGCCCTGGAGCCCATCACTTTCAAATGGTCTCTGGACGCCGATGCTTCCACCCCTCTAACGAAAGCGGTCCTACCACGCCCTCACGTCTGGGACAACTGCGCTGGAGCTCTGCGCCTGAGTACATGTTAGGCCTCTGAAGACTCAACAGCTGAACCACGACCTGAACAGGCCCGGGCTCACTGTCCTCTCTGCTCTGGTGGTCCTCCATTAAAGGATCGGCTGTGCTCCCCCTTGGATTCCTGACGTGCTGCTGCCCATGGCCTCCCTATAGCCTCACGATGCGATCCTGTCGTGTTTCACGGGGAAGTGAAGGAGGCTGTCACGTCATGGGCACAGAAGTTTGCCACTTCTTCACATGGAATGGCTGCATACCGTTACCCTTCAGATTCATTACCCCTGAAGGGATTTCAGGAAGTCATCTGCTCAATTATTCCGTCTCCTGGCAGCACTAATAAAACCGTTCTAGATACTGGGAAGACTGCTGGCTCCCTCTTTCTGAAAAATTCCCAGAAGGAGGGATACTTCTGTCTCTCCAGATTCCTTAAAAAAATTCTTTGGAGCCACACTGAGAAAGGTCTGTTGCATCGTTTCTCTTTGGTTCTCACATATTAAATATTTAAGCTACTTTTTAAAATTTAAATATAGATAATGAATTTACCACATAAATGACAGAGGCCAGGGGAGAGGGGGCAGAAATAACAGAAGAAATGGACATGCCTATTTTGGAGAAGAACGAGCAGAGGGATATGTTGATTACATTCAAATTAAAAGTTCAACTACAGAGAACAAACTGGTGGTGACCAGAGAGGAGGTGGCTGGGACTGGGGGTTGGGGGGAGATAGGTGATGGGGATATTAAGGAGTGCCAGGTATTTTATGGAAGTGTGGAACGACTGACTATATTATACACCTGAAAATAATATTTCATTGTGTGTTAACTAACTGGAATTAAAATAAAACCTTTAAAATTTTTAAATTAAATTAAAAGTGCCAAGATAACTAATCGTACCTAGATGACCTCTCAGATCATTAAATCTGTAACTGCAGAAGGTAAACTCTTTTTAGGTGCACACAGAACACTTACCAAAACGAATCTTTTCACTGGATTGTAGAGTCAGTAAATTTCAAAACAATGAAGCCATATGGATTATCAGGGTAGAATCAAATCAGAAATTAATTGAAAAAAAAGATAACTTTAAAAACTGGCAAAAGTAAGCAATATACTTTTATATAACTATGGGTCAAAGAAGATATTACAATGGAAATTAGAAAATATTTTAAACTTAAGGATAATAAAAATATGACAAATCAAGACTTGGAAATACACCAAAAGCAGTAATTACCAAGAAATTTACAGCTTTAAATGCATACACTGGAAAAATAAATATTGAGATCAATGATCTAAACCATCAAGTTGAAAGACTAGGACAATAATGGCAACTCAAACTCATGAACACAGAGGAAGAAACTAATCAGGGAAAGTTAATGAAGGACCAAGCAAACCAACAATAAGGAAAAATCAACAAGATCATAGGCTGACTCTCTGCAAAGATTATGGCACTGCTATACCTCTAACAGCACTGACCAAGACACAGAGTGAAAACAACATGACCAATACCAGGAGTGAAAAAGAGACCATCATTCCAGATCCTCTAGACCTGAAACAACAATAAGATAATATCGTGACTGACTTCATAGCAATACGTTTTACAGCTCAAATGAAATGAAGAGATTCCCTGAAAAGCCTAAGATCTCAAAATGAACACAAGAAGAAACAGGAAGTCTGAATAGTGCTGGAGCCATTAAAGACACTGACTGGGTCTGTAAGGAACGTGCTAGAGTGCTGGCGGAGAGCAAAAGGAACACAGAATGGACAGGCAAGAGGAAAGTTAGAAATTACATCAACTCTGGTCTCACCCCAGGGGAGACAGGTGCAGAGACCGTAGCAGTCTCTTCTGACTCAAGCAGACTCAAGCATCTTCTCCTCACCCTGCGTGCCTGCCATGTGCTGCATGCTGTGCGTGTGTACCAATTTATTAGTCTCTTGATATATGCATTCCTGTCACAACTTCAGTTTACACGATGTACATATATTTATACAATTTACTCCTCGGATGTCTGTGGTTTCTTTATTTTCTTGAATCTGTGAATGCAACGTCCTTTGCCAAATTCTGGAAGTTTTTAGGCATTATTTCTTCAAGTATTTTTTTCAGCACCACTTTCTTTCACTTCTCCTTCTGAGACTCTGATGACACAAATGTATCTTTTGTGATTATCCCACAGATTCTTGAGACTCTGTTCATTTTTTTTTTTCAATCTACTTTCTCTCTGTTGTTTGGATTGGATAATTTCTATTGATTCATCCTCAAGTTCATTAATTCTTTCCCATTATCTCCATTCACCCACTGAGCCCATCAGTAAATTTTAAATTTCGTTTTCTGTAATTTTCAGTTCTGTAATTTCCAGCTGGTTGTCCTTTGGATATGTTTCTTTGCTGAGACTTTCTATTTTCCATTTGTTTCAACAGTGATCATTAATTGTCTATCAGAGGATCTTTTAGGATCGTGGTTTTAAAACCCTTGTCAAATAATTCCAGCATCTGTGTCATCTTGGTGTTGGCATCTGTGGTTTTTTTCTCACAAAACTTCAATTTTCCTGATTTTTGGTATGACAAGTAATTTTGGATTGTATCTTGAACATTTTGAATATTACATTTGAATAATATGAGACTCTGTTCCTTTTAAATTTCCCTATTTGAGCAGGGAGTTTAGGTTCAAAACGTGTGTCCTGACCCACCTTTGTGGGCTGTAGACTGAATAACAATTCAGTTTTCAAAGACTTGATAGTGCTCTTCTGTCTACCCACCTTGTGTGGTAGCCGGAGGCTAAATTTTGAAACCTGGTTGGTATTCCACACCACCATTTTCTTATTTCTCAAAGGTTTTGCTGGGTTGATTCTACTCAGTTCCATCCATGGGCTGCTTTGAAAGGAGAGGCCAGAGTGCCCCCCCAAGGACTTCAACATGCATTTAAATAATCCTGTTCTCAGCTCACTCTCACTCTGGGAAGGATGAGGCTGACTTGTTGCAGGCTGGGGATGGTGGACAGAACACCTGCTCCACAGTCTCTGCACCTGCCTCTTGGCTGATGCTCATGTGGGCTGATGCTCATGTGGGCATGAACAGTGGAGAGGGGAGCACGGAAAGAGTCTCTGCTCCTGTTCATGCAGGGGGAGGATGGCCAGCAGGGCTCCGCACAACAACCTCCACAGACATAGCACCTACTTGGCAGGGCTATGAATGGTTTTTTCATGGCAACTGCATGGAGCCGAGTGGATACAGTCAAAAGGGCTGCATCACAGGGCTGCCCTCTTCCCAGTCCTCTGGCAAGAGAAAGTGGGTTTTTCTTGTTGTTGTTGATTTCTGTTTGTTGCCATCTGTTACGTTTTTATCTATATGTTACGGCCTTCCTAGTACTGAGGCTGGGGTTATACAGAAGGATGATAAGGAGGGAGACAGGGAGAAAAGAGAGGAATGGAAGGAGCCAAGGAAACTCATTGCTGGGGCATCCCTCAAGTCCTGAGGGCCCTTGCAAGCCTGACTTCTTTCTCCAGGAATAGGGTAAAATGTGTTTATGCAATCTCATCCAGAACTGGAAGTCTATCATTCATTCACTAAGTTATAGAATACTCAAGTAGACTTGTGACTAAAGAAGGACTTAGTAATTACCCAGAAATTTGATATGAACTTTGGGACTTTGTGTCTCCCATTTTGGGGGAAAGAATGAGAGGTCTTTCTATGTGTGAAGGACAGGTCATCTTCTTAGTGAAAGAATAAGGTTGTTATTATTGCTGTAAGGAAGTTCAAACATGTGTACAAGGGTGTGCATGGACACTAAGTAAGTAAAGGTGGGTAGGCTGTGCTAGTTAGTAAGCTGTTGTCTTGAAGCCCCAACTCCTCCTAAATTCTGTTTTGTGATCCTGGGGCTGAGACTGCAAATATCTCATTTTTGCCAGGTTCTGTCAATAGGGGGACACCAGGGAGAGACTGGAGAACTGGAGAAATGAAGAAGGGAATTACTTCCCAGCTTGCCTGCTTTTTCCAGCAGTGTGGCATTTCACCCCAACAGGAGGTGGTTCTAGGTTCTTCCAGCATGCCAGAACCAGTCTCATCTGGATGCTCAGAACTACTAGCAGAAACTAACCAGTGGCCCCTTACGAAGGTCTAAGGCCCACCGCTGGGAAAGAAGAAGGACTCTCTTCTAAGCCTGTAGGTTCTAATGACCCCAGCCACTTCCCGCCTTTCCTTTATTCCTTGAGTCCTGGAGTTATCATCTCTTTACACTTTCAGGGTTCCCTTTTGCTCTCTCAAGCTCTCTGATACCTTGTATTAGAAAATTTCATATATTAAATCAATTCTATTGGAAAAATTTTTATGGACTCTATTTTCCTGACTGATATGGACTCTTGTTTGTGAATATTAGAATAACAAAGAAAATGTTCAGGTGTTGTTATCTTCACCACAGAGAGATTTCAACAATTGGGTTTGAGTGGTACACAGCTAATAAAAAGAATAGTTAAATAATGATTATTATAATTCTATATAATTGGTTTTCTCTGTAAGCTCAGTTATATAATGACATTTTTATAAGTGACGTGATACAGTGTAAATATCACTAAAATGAATTTAAGCCCTATTAGTGTCACCTGTTAACTGGATGGCACTGGGCATGTCACTTTTGGGCTTCATATGGCTTATGGATAGGCCTCACCTGTAACTAAAAGTGAGCAAGATAGAGTATCTAATTTTCTTTCCAACCTAAAACTATCACTTTATTCTCAAGAAATCACCAGTAAAACCATCTGGGCCTGGAGTTTTCTTTATAGGAAGATTTTGATAACCTCAGTTTTTTTAATAGAAAATTATATAATTCTATTCAATTTTATGCTAAGTTATAATTTTCAAAAGAATTCTTACTCTCATGTAAATTTTAATAATATTCTCATTATTCTTTTAATGTCTGTAGGATCTATAATAGCAATCCTTCTTTAATTCCTTTTTATTCGCAACAATGATAATTTATGTTTTCTTTTTTTGAATGTTCTGGCGAGGGGTTTTATCAATTTTGTTAATCTTTCCCAAAGGTCAATTTTTGGATCTGTTAACTTTCTCTGTTTTCTACTTCACTGACTTTCTTAGCATTTATTTTTATTCTTTCCTTCTACTTGCTTTGGGTATAATTTATTCTTCTTTTTCTAAGTCCTTAGAGGAGAACAAACTTTAGGTGATTGATTGCTTTTAGACCTTTCTTCTTTCCTAATACAAGCATTTAATGCTATAAGTTTCCGCGAAGAACCACTTTAGTTGCATCCCACAATTTTTTCAGCTTTGAAATGCACTTACAATAAAATCACCAATTTTAAGTATGTTTTGACAACTGTACAGAGTCATAAAACTACCATCACAATCATAGGCTAGAACATTTCCACTCTCTGAGAAGTTCCTTTCTATTCTATTGTCAATCCCACACCCTACTCCTGGCAAAATAGTTCCTCCTACTCTAGAATTTCATATACATGGACACACACAAGAAGTACTTTTTTGCATCTGCCTTCATTCACTTGGCATAATGATTTTGGATTTTTCCATGTTGCTCCATATATCAGTAGTTCATTTCTCTTTCTTGCTGAGTAGTATTCCATTGCATACATATTCCACAATTCATTCTCCCATTTGCCAGCTGATATATACAGTTCTGGATCTTATGAATAAGGCTATGAATAATGAGTACAAGTGTCTGTGTAAAGTTGTACATTTTTAACTTCTTTCAGAAGCTGCATCATATGAAAAGTAGATGTTTAGCTTCATGAGAAACTGAACTGTTTTCCAAATCAGTTGCACCATTTCACATTTTTACCAATAACATAAGAGAATTCTAGTGGGTCCACAGCCTTATCAACACGTGGTACTGTCAGTTTTTTAAATTTTATTTAGTCATTCTAGGGGGTATGTCTTGGTAACTTTTTGTGCTTTTATTTTAGAATTGCCCTAATGACTATGATGTGGAGAATTTTTTCATATGTCACTTTATCTCTACATATCTTCTTTGGTGAAGTAACTGCTCAAATCTTTTGCCCATTTTTTTAAAAAATTAACTTCTTTGTTTTCTTCTTACTGAGTTGTGAGAATTCTTTATATATATGTTGGATACAAGTTTTTTGTTTTTTTTTTAAGATTTATTTATTTAGAGAGAGAGAGAGACCGAGGGAAGGGGCAAAGGGAGAGAATCTCAAGCAGATTCCCCACTGAGCAAGGAGCCCAACATGAGGCTCAATCCTAGGACCCTGAGATCATGACCTGAGCTGGAACTAAGAGCTAGACACTCAAGCAACTGACCCAGGGAGGCAGCCCAGATAAAAGTTCTTTATCACATATATGTTCTGAAAAAAATTTTCCCAAAAAGTATCTTTGCAAATATTGTTAATTTTGAAGAAGTCCAACTTATCTATTCTTTTATAAGTCATCTACTTGTTTCCTATTTCAGTATCCTTGCTTAGCCTAGACACACTACGGTTTTCTCCTCTGTTTTCTTCAAGAAGTTTTTAAATTTCCATTCTTAGGACTAGTTAAACTTTTATATACAGTGTGAGGTGAGGGTCATGATTTTTTTTTTCTTTGACATAAGGATATCACATTGTTCCAGCATCACTTTAGTGAAAAAGACTGTCCCATCTCTATTGAACCCCAAGACTTGGGTCCTTTGTTGAAGATCAGTTGACCGTACATGTGTGTTCTATTTCTGGACTCTTTATTCTGTCTCATTGATGTATATGTCTAAGTTGACAACAATACCACAGTGTCTTGATTACTGTAGCTTTACAGTAATTCTTAAAATAAGGGAGTCCTAGGGGACGCCTGGGTGGTTCAGTTGGTTAAGCAGCTGCCTTCGGCTCAGGTCATGATCCCAGCGTCCTGGGATCGAGTCCCACATCGGGCTCCTTGCTCATCAGGGAGCCTGCTTCTCCCTCTGCCTCTGCCTGCCATTCTGTCTGCCTGTGCTCGCTCTCTCTCCCTCTCTCTCTCTGACAAATAAATAAATAAAATCTTTAAAAAAAAAAAATAAGGGAGTCCTAAAACTTTGCTCTGCTTTCCCAAAATTGCTTTGGCTGTTTTTCAGGTTCACTGTGTTTCTGTTTCAATTTTAGAACAAGCTCGTCAATTTCAATTAAATTAAAAAAAAAAAAAAAAGCCTTCTGGGATTTTGAGTGGGACTGCTCCGAATCTACGGAAGAATATGGGGAGCACTCACACTTCCCTCACAGTTAAGTCTCTGGATGGATTCATATGCTACATCTTTCCATTATGCAGTTGCTCTCCAATTTCTCTCTGCAACATTTTGTGGTTTTCATTGAACATATATGGCACCCATTTCATTCCATTTTTCAAGCATTTCATTCTTTATATGCTTTTGCATGAAGATAATTTTTTATAGCTTTTTGGAAATATAGCTGACATACAATAAACTGAATCTATTTACAATGCATACTTTTATATGTTTTGACATCTGTATATATCAGTAAAATCATCATTCCAGTTAAGAAAATGAACATATCCATTTCCCCTACAAGTTTTTTTTTTTTGCCCCTTTGTTATTCTTCCCTCTTGCCCTTCACAGCTTCACTCTCCCCACTCCTATGCCAGGCAACCACTGATCTTTCAATCACTAAACATTAGCTAGCATTTTCTAGAATTTTATGTAAATGCAATCATAAAATATGTTTTCATCTTGCTTCAATCACTCAGCATAATTATTTTTAAATACATACATGTTTTTGTACGTCGCCACAGCTCATTCATTATTTATTACTGAGTAGTATTCTATTGTATAGATTTATTTATTTATTTATTTATTTGACTGAGAGATCACAAGTAGGCAGAGAGGCAGGCGGGGGGGAGGGAGAAGCAGGCTCCCTGCTGAGCAGAGAGCCCGATGCGGGGCTCTATCCCAGGACCCTGAGATGACCTGAGCCGAAGGCAGAGGCTTAACCCACTGAGCCACCCAGGCGCCCCTCTATTGTATAGACAGACCAGGATTATTCATTTAAATCTGATAAATACTGAGTGTTTTTCCTCCAGTTTCCAGCTACTACAAATAAAAACTGCTACGAATATTGTGTACAAGTATATGTGTATCCATATGCTCTTACTTCTCCAGGGTAAATCTCTATGAGAAGAATGGTAGGGTCACACGGTAGATGTATGCTTAACACTTTTAAACTCTAAACTGTTTTCTAAAATGGCTGGATCCAGATTATAGACCACAGGAAAGCAGACAGGCAGACAGGCCAGAATAACTTATTTCCTATCTTTCACATGCATGCTGGTAATAAAGATTTGTTTATTTATCAAATATTACTGAGTAACCGCTAAAAGGAATGAATGGGGTTGGGCACAGAGGATAGAGCCACGAACAAGCCATGGTTCCTGCCCCTGCAGGCTTACATTCTAGAAGAAAAGCAGACACCAAACAATATACTTCACAATTAATTATGTGCTCACAAGAGCTATAGAGTGCTCTGAACCTAACCTAGTCTAGGGACTCTCTGAAAGCTTCTTTGAGATAGCGACGTTCAAAGAGAACACTGAAGAATGAATAGCAATTCACAAGATATAATCCCAACACACTTGCTAAACACAGGAAAGTGGCTCTGGGTTCCAACACAACTCCCTGAGGACACACATTTTTGTTAACAGATTTATTTATTCACCTAATCAGTCAAGCTTGCTCCCAATCCCCACATGAAATAATCCTAGGCTTTGGCATAAAAAACGGGATTTGGGAACATCATTATCTTCTGTCTTCTGACTCAACACAAAAGTGGGTACCCTCTCTAGAACAGAAATGTCCCCTGTGAAGAATGGAAACAACAAACCACCTTCTACCATGAAGCAGGGTAGACTCATGAGGGGAATCATGAGACCGAGCCTAGCAGGTGCCATCGTAGCAGCTGCTGACGGGGCGTCGTGTAAAGTGCAGAGCGCACTGCCCACCACGCAGGAGGAGCAGCTCCTGAGTTTTCCTTCTCTGCAGGAGGCGCTGTGTAACGTTCTAATGTACGTGATGACCTAATGCAGTCACGACCGTTATTGCCGTTTCATGTACGAGTATACTACCATCCAGAAAGATTAAATAACCTGTCCTTGGTCATTAACTGGTCAGTGAAACGGCAGAAATTTGGGCCCAGAGCCTTTCCAACTCTGTCCATTTTATTAATTACTATGCAAGAAATAATTTTTACAAAATTACCCTAAAGCACCAACAGCAGGGATGCCTGAGAAACCTTAACATCAAGATAATTCCATGAGAGACGACTGATAGGCTTGTGGCTCTTCCTGAGAGTTTTATGAACCTGTGGTCTCTGACAGGGTAAAACCCTCTGGGCTGACGGTACCGTGCAGACACAATGGGATCTCCATTCCAACTCTTCCACTCATTAGCTGTGTGACTGCACCTAACCTTGTTTCATCTTAGTGAAGAACAAGAAACAATAATCACGTTGCAGGTTTGGGAGAAGATCGTTAAGTCATGTCTGTAAACTTCCAGAATATTCACTGGACTATGGAGGCAGTTATGAAAGTTTTCCTTCTATGGCATCTTGGGAAGATTCTGATTAATGAGGATGAGGCTTTTCCTCCCCACCACTCCTCTGATATACGGTTACTTCCTTTGAGGTGATGTGGAATCAAACACAGAGCAACAGAGGAAAGAGGGGAAAAGGCCTGAAACAAACCCAAGACTTTTAATACACATGAGATCTCATGATCTCATTTCAAGGTCGAAAGGAATACATTCATTAGGCTACCTTTCTTTCACTAGATTTCACTTAGCCCAACTGAAAACACTAAAGAGGGAGCACTCTGTCTGTCTCGGCTACATCGTTCCCAATGTTCCCTTTTTCCACTTCCCTTTTGCCACAAAAATAAACACATAAGTATGGTCTGAAGCCACTATATGCAAGAAAGAGAGAAAACCCTGGCAGAAGCAGTGGTCTTTCTGCCAAGAGCTGGCTAGAGAAACAAGTGGGTAATTTGCTTTTTTAAAAAATGGGAATAAGAGGGCTAAAAGTCATCTAATGCCCTAGATGTGATCATGTAAAAGACATCCCTGTGAACGAGAATAAACCCAGAAAGATGATACATATTTTATTAGCCACTCACACCTCTCACTGGCCAGTAACTACAGCAACCAAGTGTGTTGCACATCTGGCTCTTCTACAACAATTTCTTTTACACTCAAATGGAGCTGCATAAAAAAGCACCATTTTTAACTTAAGGGTTAGAAAATAAATTTCTCTTTTTCTTTAAGATTTGTTTATTTGAGAGACAGAAAGAGAGCGCACAGGGGGAGGGGCAAAGGGAGAGGGAAGACTTTTCCAGCAGGCACCCAGCTGAGCACAGAGCCCAACGCACAGCTCGATCCCACGACCCTGAGATCATGACCTGAGTGGAAACCAAGAGCTGGATGCTCAACCGACAAAGCCACCCAGGCACCCCAGAAAATAAATTCCTGCAATAAATATAGGAATACACAATCCATATTCATTTAATAAAGTCTGAGTACAAATGGCTTCATCTAATTCAATTTCATGACTTTTTAGAACCTTAAATTCAGCAAACTCTGAGTCAGCGAGAAAAGACGGCTGCCTCCCTCTCACGGGCAGGACGAGGGCAGGGGACAGATCTCACCACTTTCCCTGTGCCGGCTGTGGCTAACTGAGGCCAGCTCTCTGTCTCGCTCGGGTCCGATGTCGCTGCCCCCCCCACCCCCCACCCCCAGCCGCAGGCCTCTGCCTGCCGCCACCATGCGTCTCCCGGCATCCTCCCTGATGGTGCTCATCAATTCCAACCGCTTTTCACCAGGCCTCGGCTCTGGCACTTTCCCCTGGGGAGACCTTTACTGGTCTCCATACTTAACCCCTGAACCCAGCCTAATCCATCAGCCGCACAGAATGAACGGTGAGAGAGAATGTTTCTCCCCAAAGACAGGCCGCCAGCCTCTCCACTTAAACCTCGGGAAGCAGCCGTCCACAGGGTCTGCTTTCTGCGTGTCACGTCGCCAGCCCGTGGGCTCACTGACATTTTTATCGCTGCCGCGCCCAGCTGCTCCAGGCCGGGACGCGCTCCTCAAGGGGACATCATTAAGTGCTCGTCTGTCACGAGCTAGAGATGCTCTTTTGAAAACATGCCCGGACTCTCCTTGGGAGCCCCCCAATGGCCGGAGGGCATGGGTGTCATCCCGGAAGAGGGTTCCCCCAAAGTTTTAAGGGACAGCTTCACAGCGCGCGCTCCTGCCTCGCTTTTAGATTCCACTGGGCTTGCGGGATTATGACCTTAAAGAGACTGAAGCAGAACACTTCGGATGAGGAAGGACCGGCGACACTGGGCGAGAAGCAGCAGCTGTGAGCATGGACGGCTGAAGCGTCCCTACCTCATAGCCGAACTGCAGCTCGTCCGACGTGAGCATGATGATGTCGTCGTCGATGGCCAGGACCGCCTCCGTCTCGATTTCGTCGTAGGGGAAGAAGCGGTTACTCAGCTTGTTCTCGGCCGTCCTCACGACTTTCAGCGGGACCCGGATCTTGGGCCAGAGAGAATCTGGGGTGGGAAAGACAGGCATGGGTGACTCTTCTGTGAGGAGACGGAGGGGTAAAAGCACCATCACACGAGATGGAACTTACTTCCGCGGCTGCCATCAAACCTCCACGTACAACCGTTGGAGGGCGAGTCCTCACAAAAGCACTGTTAGAAAAACCTGAAATATTTCTGTCCTCTCCAGGTCCTTGCAACACTTCTAATTCTCAATACTGTCTTAACCAGAGGTACGAATGGCTTCAACTCACAACTGAGAGATGGAGAAGCCAAAAGGACTTGCCCAAGATCACAGCAACAAGGGATGGGAGTCCGCACTATCCCAGTGTCAGGCCCACGGTGTCGTGTCAGAGCTCGGCCACCTCCCCAAACTACCTTCGGTGAGGGACACCGCAGTTCAAGGCATGCCTCTGCCCTGCTGGCAGATACAAAGCCCGTACGTGTTCTAGATGTCTGCCCGTGTGCCCCTCCACCATGCAATAGCCACAGACACCAAGCTGCTCTAATCCACCCCGCGAAAACGGTTTTCCTGAACGACGTAGGTTTCTTAACTTAGCACGTTATCCCCTGGACAGCCCCTTCCCTCTGATCCACTGGGTTTGGTTTCTCATCCTGAACAATTTACAGAGTAAATATCAAGTTTCTAGGTCTAATTATGTGGGATTTTCTGGTATACTGAAGAAACACCAACCCATGACTTGCCTTACATTTTTTTCCCATTCTACTTTGAAATGATTGAAGCGATTCAACCACAGGTTCCTTATTTTAAAATGTTGCATTTAGCATAGCATGAAATTAGTACCTCTTTGGCGCACTACCCTTGTCCATAGTCGTCAGGGCTCTTTACAGAAGGTTCTTTGTTCTTCACACAACATTTGTCAAATGACAAAAAGGAAAGCTAGGTATCAGACTGCTTCCAAAAAGCCCATCGTGTAATTGTGGAAAGATCTAGCGTGTGTGAGTCCTGAAGCCCCAAATGCCTGTGGCCACTCCAAGGTCACCATACTGAAGACAAGGATGGCGACAGGGGGTCAGAAGGGAAAAGGCTGTCTGCACTGCCCGCAGATGAAATACCTTCCTTCTGTATATTGTACAGTGTGTCCATGGGACACGTTGTAGGGACACCAGCAGGGTCCTGGAAGAAGCCTGTGTAAGTGCGGGCCCTGTAATTAGGGAAGACATTCAGTCTTAAATAAGCACAGAGCCTAAAAAAAGTAGTCAACTCCAAAAGAAGCATGTTTGGGGAAAAGAATGGAACTGAACACCAAAGAAATGATCCTAGGGGCCTCTGCCTCTTAATCAATAACAGTAGTTAATTATAGTTTCATCCCTGGCCTAGAAGCACATTATCAATAAAGAGCTTTGGAATAAACGGATGGGAACAGGACTTGAGAGAGTGAAGATCTGCGTCCCACATTACCTGTGGGGTGTCAGCAAGTCCTTCTCGCTATCTTCTAAGAATAAGTGGGGGAGGGAGGACACCTTTACTAAACAATAGTATATACCACACACTTCGTAGATGCAATGTTATCCAATCCTCCCGAAAACCCCCGCGGCAGAAATTTTTTACAAAGCAGCAGTTACAAGGCTCAGAGAGATTAAGTAATTTGGCAGGGGTTACAGAGCTACTAAGTGATAAGGTAAGTGATTGAATCTAAGTCTGTGTAGCATCAAAGACCAAACAGAACACGTACCATCTACTGCAGTATGAAAACCTCATGCTTCTCGAGATTTGGGATAAAATAATGAAACTCAATGTGTGTTCTCCAACAACCATCCTTATTCTTGTTGGCTTCCTGCTCCCTCTTCCAGATAAATTAAACCCTTGCCATAAATCTACTGTCCAAATCCTTATGAAACATGAATTTTAATATCGAAAATAGCTCTATCTACTGGACCACCAGTTCTCAAAATTTTGGTGTCAGGATTTCTATATTCTCTTAAAAATTGTTGAGAATTATGGAGGGGATGTATTGCATGGAGCACTGGGTGTGGTGCATAAACAATGAATTTGGAACACTGAAAAAAAATTAAATTTAAAAAAATTGTTGAGAACCCCAAAGAAGCTTTCTGTGACACACACACACACACACACACACACACACACACACACACACACACAATTAGTATAAGAGATTAAAACTGAGGAAATTTTAAAACAGAAGAATACACAAGGGCACATCCCACTAGCCATTTATCCCATGTCATGCAGCCTCACAAAAACTCCTCTGTCCCCTTGCGAAAGAATAAAGAACGGGAAATGGAAGTGATTTGGTATTACTATGGAAATAATTTCAACCTCACACATCCCCTGAAAGGCTCTCATGGATGTCCAGGGGTCCCTAGACCACACTCTGAAAGGCTCTGTGTTCCGATTTGGGTATGGTAAGATGGGGAAAGTTCAAATAAGTTGGAAAGGAGTTTGGGAGGAATTCTGAGGACAGTACAGGTACTTGAATCCAGGATTTCCACAGAATGTTTAAGGAGACTAACGGTGCCAGTTGTCCATGCACTGCCTCCCAGCGTCAACGTCACCCTTCACTGCCTGGTTTCTCATGCTGGAACTAGATCCTGTAAACATTTCCCCTCTGCCCACCAGCTTGATGATAGGCTCTGTCAGTAGAGGGTTCTGGAGGGACACTTCAGAAGGAAGGGGGCTTTTCTTCCTGGTTCGGGCACACCTCTTTAACTTGTTGCTCCTTCCGTATTTGACCAGAAGATAGGCATGCAGGGGCACTTCCCTCCAGCAAGCTAAGTGGCATCCCTGGGGACAGCTCTGCGACAGGTTCTACAGACACCTCCAAGAGCAGCTTGGCTGAGGTCCTCCCTGTGGGTGGTTCCCAGGGAGCTTCACCAAAGCCCGCCATTTCCCAGCAAGTTCAGAACATACCCCAGTGGTTTCCCATTGAATTCCATGGGTACTGAAGGGGTCGGGAAGTTTCTTGTTTGCCAGACTTGGCCTGTGGCACCTCAGCAAACCTCACCGTGCAGTAGGCTACAATCACGTGCTATCAAACAAAGTCTGAGTGAGTCTCAGAGCTAGCTGGGGAAGGGACTCTCCAAATTTGGTTCCTACTTTCTTTACAGTTTTGGTTTTTTTTTTAAGATTTTATTTATTCATTTGACAGACAGAGATCACAAGTAGGCAGAGAGGCAGGCAGAGAGAGAGGAGGAAGCAGGCTCCTCCCCGCTGAGCAGAGAGCCCGATGCAAGGCTCGATCTCAGGACACTGGGATCACGACCCGAGCCGAAGGCCTTAACCCACTGAGCCACCCAGGCCCCCCTCTTTACAGTTTTTACCTCTAGTCACCAATTATCTGTTACTAGTTAATCATTCTTTATATTAAACTTCTCCTATTCAAGTTACTGTGTGGTTTCTCTCTCTTACCTGGGCCTTGCCTAATACACAGGATATCAGGAGGGCTATCAGATGAAAGGGGAACTAGTCTCTCCAAACTCTAAAGTTAGAACCATGACCAACGGCTGGGTGAAAGTTACAGGGCAACCAACTTAGACTCAAAATTGGTAAGAATCTTCTGATGGGGGGCGCCTGGCTGGCTCGGTCAGAGAAGCATGCGACTCTTGATCTCTTAGAGTCATTAGTTCGAGCCCCACACTGGGTTTAGAGATAAAATAAATGAAGTGGGGTGACTGGATTGCTCAGTTTCTTGAGTGTCTGACTCTTGATTGTGGCTCCAGTCATGATCTCAGGGTTCCAGGATCATGCACAGGCTCCATGCTCAGTGCGGAGTCTGCTTGAGGATTCTCTCTCTCTCTCTGTCTCTCCCTCTGCGCCTCAACCCTGCTTGTGCACACATTCTCTTTCTCTCTCAAATAAATAAACCTTTAAAAATAAATAAATACATTTAAAAAAGAATCTTCTGATGGAAAAACTGAGATAAAATGAAATGATGAACTGCCTTGAGCAATATAATGTGTGTTTTTACTTGAAATGTACTATTAGGTACTATTAGGTCAGATTTCTACTTGACAAATGAAAGACCAAACAAGATGCCTCTGAGGTCCAGGATTTCGTGAGGCAGTTATCTATCAGAAAGAACAGTCTTCGGGAAGACCTCTGCATCTCAGGTGTAGCCCTTACCAGCCACGGTGTCTTGAACAAGTCAGTCACTTTCAACCTGGTTCCTTCCACTATGAAGACAAAATAACGACTCTGCCCTCCCACGGCTGACTGTGAGGATGAACAGGAATGCCCCAAGCAGCACAGTGCCTGGCACACAGGAGACATCCACTCATTGTTAGCCCGGCCTTCCTCTGAACGTTTGTGTCTATCTACAGAATCAAAGGACTTCTTCCGAGCCTTCGGTGTAAGGGTGGCCAAGTGGGCCATGTAGACCTGGCACATTACTCTGGCAATGCAGTGGCATGCCCCCAGCTTGCACCTTCCGTATCCACTTTTAGATCACCAGTACCCCTACAATAACCCTCCAGAACAGAGACAATTGAGCGCACAAATGAGATAAAAAGAACACGGAACCTTGTCTGTGCTAATCTCACAAACAGCTCCTCCTTTTGCAATACGTACAGAAAACAGGCTGGCTGCCTCGGTTAAGAATGAATCACAACCCTGGATGGGATTTGGACTTTCACTTGGCGCGTGGGTACAGCATGCTCCGCCCACAGACGGCTTTCCATAACTGTCACCTAGCTATCTGAAGAATTACTCGAGACAATACCCACAGAGAACTAACTTGCCCTTGCCCTGCAAAGTCTTTCATGGACAAGTTTGAGGGAATGATGAAGGTCAAAGAGGATGATGTGGGGCGAAGATGGACATGGGACTGCCCATCCCTGTTCTGAGTTAGGCCCCGGTAGCCAAAAGTCAGTCAGGGCAGAAGCCGTCCCCACCTCCACGGCCAGCTGTCTAGGCACTGTCGTCACCACAACACAGGCCTCTAAAGAGAACTCCCAGTTTTTTGTTTTCACATTTTCAAATAAAATAGGCCTCCAAGAAAGGGAACTACCATTCTCTCGGGCTTCCGCATGCCTTCTGTGGAGGGCAGAAATAAAAAATATGCATTATAATTACTCTCTGCCTTAAAGTAGGTAATTCTGATATGGGATATTGAATGTTTAAAAAATTAGGACAGAAGGATGAGAAAAATGTGGGTGAGAAAAAAAAGAACATTTCCCCCCCTTTCCATTAGTATTTTCAAAAGAACAGATTTACTGTCCTCTCTTTGAGCCCCTGACAAGGACCTAGTTCTTCTACATAAGCCTGAATCAGAGAACGGACAAAGCATGATGATTTTCTTACTGTTGAGTGGTAATCTAAGTGGGTACAGTGGGCCTTAGTGCAAGGGACACGAGCTTTGGATCCACGGAGACCTGTGCTCATTTCTGGCTCTACACTTACAGTTTTCCAATTCAGGCAAATTACACAACTAATCTGAGTTTCATTTTTGTAAAACAGGAATAAGAACAGTGTCCTTGCAGGTCTGCCAGAAGGACGAGATAATACTCAGCACAGCTCCTGTTTGTGGGATTTAAAATGTGTTTAATACACGCCTATAAAAACAGTGTACCATTTTCATCTTCATAAATGGGTTAAGTCTTATGGACCTCACTTCTCTCCTGACAGCATGTAGAGGTGTAGACAGGAGGCTATGAGGTGGCCCCTTGGGATGAAAAAGGACACAGTTCATAGCTAGAGACCTTTGGGCTCTAATTCCATTGCTGAGGCCAAACGGGTCTCTTTTTTCCTTACTCTTTCTAAATTCTAAGTGAAACTCTAAATTCTAAATGAGTTCAAAGAAAGACAGTGTGGCCTTGTACCTTATGTCTCATCTTGTGAATCTGTGGCGGGCAAAATAAAACTGTCACCTTCCATCCACACAAAGCAGTCTGAAAAACACATTGCTGAATTTATGAAAAACAAACAGCTGAGCCAGGTGACCTGATAACTTCACAGTCAGGAACTTCAGTCTAGCTCGAAGGAGAAAAAGAACTCCTTGTGTTCAGGATTTTTTTTAAATGTGTATTGATTAACGGTTTTCTCCATGCTGGATGCCAAGAAAGATGTAAGCAAAGAGAATTCCTCCTCCAACTTGGCAAGGGTACTATAAAATGATGAGGACGACTGAAGATGACCCCAAGCCCATCCTGACAATCTCTGTCACAAATACAACCACAGACCAATGAAATAAATGGTCAGATTACCTCTGTACCAACCTCAAGCTCACTTCAGGAATGCTCGGGCTGCTTGGCGTAGAGCGGGTCCACGTGATCATAATTCCCCACAGTCCCTGCATTCGGCTCAAAAGCAAGGTGGCTGTGGCTTCTACTTCTCTGTTGCCTCCCCTGGGATGACCATCGTGACTCACTCGGCCCATCCCCTCCTGCCTACTAACAACTAGGAAAGTCATAATCTGAAGCCGGGGAGCTCCTGAGGTCAATTCAAATTTAACACTGAAATCAGCTAAAACAGAAGGCTGAGTTAAACCTATCTGAAACGCACAATGTAATCGCTTCCTTCACAGGGAGGCCAGGGGCCAAGCCAAACAACCTCTATATCCATCAAGTTTGGAAATTGAAGAGTTGGGGAGGAGGAAGGCAGTGGCTTGCCTTTTTTTTCTGACAGAGCTCAAAACCAATGTGACGAAAGCTCACTGGAAACTTCTATTGCCTACTCTAAGTATTTACTTAAAGTTCAAAGCCAGCAATTTAGACTTAAATGTAACCAAAAAGAAAAATGTATTTGGTTGGAGAGTGGGAAAAAAAAAAAAAAAAAAAAAGGCGGGGGGGTGGGATTTCTGCCTGCATTAACCCTCCCAGCAGCAGACATGTTCACCACAATATTTATTTTAGTAAATGTAGAGAAAGTGAAAAACATCACTTTTGCCTCTAGTATTTCAAAGCCTTGGACTTACTTTTTAAAAAATATATACACTACTAATGCCATACACACAGATTCAGATGGCTTTGCTGGCATGAAGGCCAGAGCTGACAGCCCCATTTACCAACTGAACAAACACCCCACAGAAGATTAAACATGGTTCGTGCTCTCCCCAAACAACCACCCCGCCAGAGCCCGAGCAGAGACCTAAAAACCACTGCTGGAAAAAAAAGCTCGTTCAGTCTCTAAACGTGTCAAAACTGGGGCCTCGTCACTTGAGGGCTCGCTTTCCTCCCTAGAGCCAAAAATATTTCAAAAATAAACTAAGCTCCTGGTCATAAAATTAACCGCTACATCTTAGCAGGGTCTACCAAAAATTAAAACTGAACACCCAGCTCCAAAACCAAGGTTTGCGCTCGTGCTTCCTGTCACCCCCGTGTCAGCACTTTGACCAAGAAGGCAGAAAATGATTCCTCCCTTCTTAGCTGTCCCCGATGATACCTGCCCAAAAGAAGGGACTTGAATTCACAATAAACCATTCACCTGAAGCCCAAAGTGGCCATCCAGGGTTCGTAAGGCAGGAGAGGCCCCTTCTGCACGTAGCTCTGCCCCTCTGGGCGGGTGGGCTGCTGGTGGGCTCCCTCGGAAAGTGGGCGACTTCCGTGTGCGGGACTGGACACACGAGTGGGAATGCAGCACGACGCAGTGGCCTATTCCAGATCCCTGGAGGGCCACACAGCCTTCCTTCTCAAAATGTGACTCATCCTTTTTAAGCCAGAGACCAACGAGCAGCACCAAGCTGTCCGATCCACTTCCCTCTGGCAAGACATGGGCAGTGGCCCTCTCCGTGGCCCTCCCTGTGGCCCTCCCCCGCACAGCTCCTGTTTATCTCTGCCTTTCCTTTCCTTCCTGTCCACTTCGTCCTTCTCCCCTGCTCCTTTTCTCCTTCTACCCCTTTCTTTCTCCTTTTTAAAGAGTCAAATAAATGAAACAAACAAAAATCCAGGAAACTAGATGTTGGAGAGAAACAAACTTGGCATGAAAAGATAGTTAATGAGAAAAAGCACTGCTCTCTGGAGTGTACAACAGGGCCTTCATTTAAAGTAGCTATTTTGTTTACTTAAACGATGGCTCCCTGAATAGAGAGAAAGTATATGATTCTCTCAAGAGAACAAAAATCCCACTAAGGAAGATATCTTAAATGTCTCAGGAGGAACTAAAGAATTTTCTTGGGGCAAATTCTGATTTGCCTAACAGACAGCAAATGTTCTTCTTGCAGCCTAAACTAGAGATCTACTACTGGTAGTTCCCAAAGTAGACTATCCCGACTTCAGTATTACCAATTAAAAGGGAATAGCCATAAAAAGTGCAGATACTACTGTCAGGCAATAAACTAGACCTTATCGGTGATAGTGGTGCACATTACAAACTTCAAACTCATTCCTTGCTCTAATCCATCAGAAACTTCCTGGCTTTAATAGGCTATAAAGGGCAGGAGCTTTGAAGTCCCTGGGATTAGGATCAGTAATAGACAGACTGAATGAGAAACTAAATGCAGGTGGAACATACTCTATGCATCCTGAACAAAAAACAAATCCAATTAATCCAACAGTCCTCAGCCTGAGCTGCCAGCACCAGCCAGCAGCACACAGGGGTGGCCAAGGCAAGGGACAAAGCGATTAAGGATGGACCAATGGGAACCTGAGCGAGCGCTCACTTTAAGGAACTGAGTCAAAGCCTGAAGAGGGCATGTTCTGCTGACTTTCCCAATGGAAAGTGAAGCCGTCCTTTTTTTTTTTTTTTTTTTTTTTTTTCCCTGAAGCAAAGTGCAGTATCAGAGCCCAGATAAGGATGGAGAAAACTAATGCCTTTTAAACTGAGTTTTCATGTAAACAATCAGCTGAGATGGCTGAGGGAAGCTGAGCTCTGTTTTCCCAAGGCTGCTGGCCTTTGATCCCGCTGATTCCTAAGCTCTCAAACACTTGTGGCTACAGTGCATGCCATGGGCTTGGGGTTAAATGGGCCACCCCAGAACAAGAATGAGATGACTGAGAAAACTGGGGTCATGCTGCCTCAGAAATGGCATTGTTGTTAACAAAGCAGGACAACTCATTTAAACCTAAGGACGCAAATAATTTGGCCATCCAAAAACCAATCCAGCTGACAGTTGTGCTAACACCCAGACCAGGCCTTTCCTGAACATACCATTTTCCCACTCTTCTTACCTTCTGGGGGGCTTTTATTCTGGTTATTCCAGACGACCAGCAGCTTGGATAGACTGGGCACCTTGGACACCTCGGTGATGACCCGGAAGAGGCTCTCCACTCGGTCATACGTGAGGACGATGGCGGTGAAACCTTGCGACTGTGGCGGGATCAGCGGGAGGAAGAGTGGGTTGCTCACGCTGCTCCACTTCTGCAAGGCAACAGGTTCATGTGGGTCAGCAAAGGACCTAGTCACCATGGGGCTGATCTCTTTTGCAATGTTGTCCATAAACCAGGACAAGGGAGATTTGGTGACTTTAACATGACCAACCCAAGAGCTAAAGCAACTCTTCGGTCTTCTCTTCCCCAAAACTTGTATTGACTCTCTTTAATTAACTTGAGCTCTGAGGTCACCCAAGTAGGAGCAGAGAATTTTTGTAGCTGAGAAGAGATATCTAGTTAAACACAGCAGATTAAACACGTACATTGAGCTCCATTCTCTCCTCAAGCCAACTCAAGGGACAGTGGATACAAAGTACAAATGGACAATGACAGTGAAATGAGAGAAGACACAACAGGGGACGAGCAGTATCGACGGGTTTCAATAAGACTAGGAGGGACCAGAGAAGTGGTAACAGAGCAGGAGAATGAGGGCAAAAGCTAAGTAACCACACAGAGGGGCCAACAAAGGAACCAAGTCCAAACCGTTGAACCCCACAAAGGCTCAGAAATCAGCTGAGCAGGAACCTGGGGTAAGAGGAGGGGCAGGGTTGAAAAGAGGAAGACTGGTTAAAAATATGTATAAGGAGCAAAAGAGACCCAGATCCACAAACCTCTGCTTCACCCAGCCACTCAGCCAGAAAACTCCTCTTGCTGCTCACCCCTACAGGAGAGGGGAGGCCTATTCTCTGAGGAACTGAAGCTCTGGGCATGGAAACATGGCCACAGCAGAGAGGAAAACGCCGGTCAAAGTCTATCTTGGGAACAATGAGCCAGCTGCGCTTCTTCCCCTCCATGTCCCCAAACACTGGCAGCCAGGGGCCTAGATTCCGCCTCCACCATTGGACAGTGATGCCCTAAGTGCAGGAGGCTTGCCCACACACCCAGAGCTGCCTTCCAGTCGGGTTTTCAGTGCTTCCCTGGTAGTTATGAACAGATCCTAGAATCATAGTCGTCTCAAGAACATCTTCAGCATAATGACAGAAACCAAACGAACAAATAGAAAAAGAGGAACTCAGAGGAAACAGGAGACAACAGAAGAAGCAGAAGGAAATTAAAACAACATCAATGACAAATTATATTCTCAGGAAGAAAATTTTATCCATGAAATAAGAATAAACTGATATTTTTATTTTAAAAGATCTATCAAAGAACCGGAAAGAACTCTTGGACATTAAAAATAGGATAGCTTAATTTTTTTTTTAGAAAAAGCAGGATTAAAAGAAGAAGGTAATCTATTCCAGTCTCGTGAACAAAAAGGCAAAGATGAAAAACAGCTCAGAGAAGATGAGAAAATCCAGGAGGTCCAACATCCACCTAATAGGAGGTTCCTAAAAAAGAAAACGAGTACAGAAGAAACAAGATTATCAAAGAAATTAAATAAATTCTTGGGACAAAAGATAGAAATGACATGAATTTTCAGATTGAAAGGGCCCAATAAGTAATTAGCACATTGAGTCCGGGGAAAAAAAAAGACAAAAAGCAAAACAATAGAAGACCTATCAAAGCACATCATTTCTGACACTGTGAATAAAGAGTGTGAACACACAAAATGCCTAAATCTAGGTGATGAGTTCTAGGTTTGAGTTCACTGTACATTCTTGCAACTTCTCTGTAAGTTCAAAATTTTCTCAAAATCAGGTTTAAAAAGTAATGAAGGAAATTCAACTTCTTTGCTATCATTAAAACATTAAGTACATTTCAATGCGCTGATACAAGCAAAACTGTTTTTGTTCTGATAATAAGACTGTTAAAACATTTTCATATTTTGAAACAGCTTTTTTGAGATATAATTAAAGGGCTCTGGTATATTATGTAAATTTTTTAAAATTGTGGTAAAATATAATGTGAAACTTGCATTTTAGCCATTTTTAAGTATACAGTTCAGTGGTGTGAATTACCTTCACATTTGCATGTTATTATGCGAAAAGCCCGGGACCGAACTCCATCTCTGCTAGAAGGTGGCCGGACACGAAACATCCTACTGTCATTCTGGCCGCTTAGTCTCCCGTCCTCTGGGATTCCCAAGGTCCCCCATCAGCCTCACCCTTATCACCGATGGACACCCATCACCACATAGAGGACAACAGCTGTTTGCCAGATGTAACAGTGTGGGACAGGAAATGTACACAAACACATGGAATACACATGGGATGGGAACTCAAAGACACTGAATGGGATTCCAGGAGTCCTAATGTAATCAGGATATTAAAGCCAAAATGTCCACAATGGGCCATAATTAGATTTCACAGCCGTGAGACACAATAAGAAAGGCTGACTTTGTTTCCGTGACCTCTCGCTTTGACTTTAAGCTGCAGTGTCAGGAACGTACCTAGATTTTAGCACTGGTACCCTAGCATCTCATCCACATTGGTAGGAACCCCTTTTAGTTATCTACCCCAAAGCTCATTTCTCATACCTTCCTGACCTTTATGGAAACGAAGTCAGTAAGCAGCCCCGTGCTTCAGTCACAGTGACCCCGAAAGTGCAGTCTCTCTGCCATCACCATCCCAGCCCGCTCATTCACTCCTCCCCACACAGTACTCTCTTATGCTTGAAAAACACCATTTTAAATGAAAAGGACACAAAAGCCAAGTTTCTGAGGTGCTGTAATGTGTGTGAAAGCTTTACTGAGTACCTAAGTGTCAGGCAGCAGGCAATACGTGTCATGTCTCATCTGAGCCGCACAACAACCCCCAAGCCAGATACGGTTATTCTCGTTTTACAGAAGATCAAACTGTAGGCTTAAACACAGTGAATGATGCCTAATCATTTGCTTCACCAGTCAAAAAAAGAAAGGGAGAAAGAAAGTCAGAAAGGAAGGGAGGGAAGAGAGAATGACGTGATGATGTTCAAGGTCTGGCTTCCAAACACCATGGCAGAGGCCCATGGCCCACCCTCGAGCCCTCCTGCCCTGAGTCCCAGGTAGGCACCGCCATTTTGTAAACTCTGGAAACCGGAATTGTGGGGAATGCTGGAGTTTATTACTTCTAACTCTTCTCTGAGACAAAAATGTTGGAAGTTCTTTATCCTTGATAATCACATGTGAGCCAATAAGCAAGAGACCGCCCCAAACGCTATGACTTCAGAAGATACATGGAATAAAATTCACTGAATATATAACACTGACACAAAGGAAACACATAAATTAAAAAAGGTAAATATGCCTCTAACGCAGAAGGAAAAACTATTAAAACTCCAACAAAATGGGGTCTGTTCTTCGGGAGAAGTGGGGAATGCCATCACACTTGAATGCCTGTATGACATTAAAAGGAGAGGAAAGTTCCCTGAGAGACGCGAAGCTTGGTTTCAGAAAATGAATCCCTTGGAATTTCAACGGAGGCACCCCCTGAGGGGCATCACAGCTCTGATTTCAAGGCACTGCCAGGAGAAGGAACCAGAGTCTCTGGCAAGATGACCGATCTGTTCTCATCCTGTTTGCCAGCTCCGTCCGGGATTCCGAGGGGAGGTAGGAACGGGTGGGTGGGAAGCAGACAGTTACTTGTCTTGGTGCTCAGTTTTTCCACACTCCTCACTTGCATACCAGATAGGGCGTGAAAACTGGGGAAGCAGAAAAGGCAGCATCAAGGGGAGACAGAGGACGCAAAGAAGCATAACAAGGTCTGAAATACCAACACTTCCCGTAAAAGACAGACATTGAGATGAACACAGACATAACACAGAAGCCGCTGAGCATCTGTTTCCTAGGACACAGGCCTGGGGCTCTACTGCAGGATGTGCCGAGGGGGTGGAGGCAAATGACTTCAAACAGTGAGTCAGCACATTTGGGGTCAGTTTGGGAATCACGTGTCCTTAACAAAATTTCAGGCTCTTTGGCTTACCAGCTGTGTGACCTGGGCGAAGTACTTAACCTCTCTTGCAACTCAGTGTCCATAACTGCGATAATAACGACTACTTTTCCTGATATGAGATATAATAATGATAATAATTTCTAATAATGTTAATTAACATTTCTTAATTATTATTTCTTAACAAGCCAGAAGTTGTTAATAAAAGTAAACAGTTAGTAGATGGAAAGTACCTCACACTAGCACATCTGGTAAATGGTGGCCCATGGCTGATCCTGAGGGAGTAATCATTTCTTTGGGCTTTACTTTCCACAGTTCCTACAAGTGGGAGGGCAACCATGAGGTCTCTTCCAGCAACAAGTTTGAATGACTTGTTGACTTATCATGACTTGACCTTATCATGCTTCAGGGTCCTAGTTTATCTGGATTCTCTACCTCTATTTCCTCTCCAAATACACTGTTTTTATTTTCACAGTTTCCTCTTTTCCTTTCTGTTCTTTATATTTTATCTCGAGAGCTCCAGGACAGCAAGAGCCGTAACTGTTACAACAGCTTGTACCTAGCCAGTGCCTAGCACCACTCAATAAAAACCTGTTCAAGAATGGGTAAGTTACACCCCAATGACCCAGGTCATGCTCTTTCTGTCCTCTTTATGTATGGATGTGAACAGGTGAGGTACATGCAAATAAGGGATGTCATGAGTTCTGAACGTAATTTATAACTTAGTTCACTCATTTTAAAGCACTTACGAGAACCTCAGTGGGCCAACTACTCTGAAGAAGGGCAGGATGGGGAGAGTCCACAGAGAGCTTGCATTTACACCCTGCCATGTACTAGTTCTGTGACATGTAAAGCTCCTCCTGTGTTGATTTCCTCATCTGCAAAACGGGGACCATGATGGTACCCGTCTCCCAGGGCGATGTGACAAATGAGGTCGGCCTACAAGCAATGAGCGCTCAGCACAGAGCTCCATGAACCGTACTTTAAACCAAACACAAAATCGTCCAGCTCTCTCCATTCGTATTCTTCTTGCCTGCCAAAACACTGGTGTGTCACCAATTCAACAATCATCCCTACCGATCGTATTTCTGGTGCATTTCCTGAGCTCATACTATTCGCCTGGAAGAGTTTCACGGATGCCAGGACAAACACAGCCTTCCCCCTCAACATGCTCGTCATCTGGTTGGGTGGACGGCTCAGTGAGATAACCAGCCCTGACACAGGTATTCCAGTCCTATGGGAATGGAAAGGAGGGCCCGCTGCGTCGGTCCAGCATCAGCCGGCGAGTGCTGGCAAACTGAGTGAGCAGTCTTGCTAAGACCCCTTCACCAGATCCGGAGAGAAGGAAGGAGAGCGGAAATGAGAGGGACCGGCCAGGCGGCCAAGGCCACAGCGTGAAAAGCCTTGAATGGGGGGGTGGTTTTGCAAGTCACGTGATTAGCTTTCCGTGGATTTCTTTCGTAACTTTCTTTTCCCAAGTACTGTTTTTCCGGTAAGTGAAAATGGCTAACTTTATGTTCTATTTCAAAAGGTCAGAAAGAGGAAATGCTGATCTGCAGCTAGGTTTCTGTGCCAATTGCTTTCCCCCTCCTCGAACATAATCCCATTTGCCTTTGGAGCACAGTGACAGCGTGGAGAAAGGCAGCTTTAATTGGGGTATGCGCCTTCACACAGACACTCCACTCCACTGGGGTAAGGTCAACAAACTAACCCCCAGAGAAAAAAACTTAGTGGAGAAGGACATTTCAGAAACAGCATTTAGTCACCTCTGAAATACCTTTAAGAGCTACCCCCTGCTGGCTGACCAAAGAGAGTGTCTACAGTCTGGGACCTCTTGACCCCACTTTCTGCAGGAAATCAAGCAAATTTAAACCTCCATAATTTACTCAAGACTCTGACTTCTGCCAGGGAAAAGGCAAACAATGCTGGCAATTAACTCCGTTGCCTGATTAGATCTCCATCGTGGCAAGACAGGGCACGAAACCAGGCACCCAGCGCTGGTGACCTGAAAAAAAGGCGAAACCCACTTATTACAGTGGAACCGTCTGCATCTTGGCTATCGATACCACTCTCAAACCTACACAGTGCAACTGTTCACTCAAAGATGGGAGGAGAAGTATGCATCATTCTGCCAGAATACTGGCAGTTGGCCAAAATACCTTGTCCATCTCTCGCCCATCCTCCCGAACTTCACTTCTCACTCCCACAACAGATATTCATTATAGAAGCTTCAATAAGAAATCCAGATTGTTCAACTGCAGTCACATAAAAGCAATCCACAGTAGCTACGACAACTGTCAGGTCACAATCCCAGCTTTTGTATTGCTTATTCTGGAAAGCTCTGGTGAACGAGCGAGCAGTGAGCAGACTAAGCAGAGAGACAAAGTCGTGGGTTTGGGTTTCAAGATGCCTCGAAGAAAGGCCCTGGGAGGCTAGGCGTAAAGTCAACTTGCAGGGCAAAGGGGTTCCCTCCTTCAAGAAAGAAACTCAAATTCAAACTAGGTGTGCCTTCGGCAATCTCACACAAAGAAAGTTGTCTGGACCCTTCTTACAATCTTGCTTTCCTTTTTTTTTTTCTTCAGTTGAAAGGTCACAGTAGCCCTATATGAGTTTAACCAAAACCATTCTAGCCAAGGTCACCTACCATACAGACAGTGGGGGAAGATAGGAAGCAAATGGCCTTTGCTAAGCATCCTGAAATGTTCTTGCTGAACTACTCAAGGATTATAAAATCAAGAGTGAGGAAAACCACATTCCATGACCAACTAAAGGGCTCTTTCAACCTAAACCAACCAAATTCCAGACAGGAAAAACTCAACCTCGAAGAAGGATGGTTCAAAATTTAATTCCTGTTATGTACCATATCAGAGATATTTTTTAAAATGTCACCATGTATAAATTCATGTGATAAGAAGAGCACTCAGCATACCGGAATGAACCCACATTTCATTTAACTGAAGGTGTCTGCCTGAGCAGAAAAGTGAGAATTCAGAGGAGAAAGGAAGGCAGGAGAGGACAGGCTTGATATACAGAAGCTTTTGAGGCTCTGGTAATGAGGAGCCTTACCTATCCCTACCTTGATAGAAAGGGCAGCTTTTCTGCTTGTTTTGAAGTTATCAGCCCCTACCTCAATGTGGTTTCAATTATGAATTACCAGACTAAAAGGGGGGAAAAGCTTTGATTTATTCTTTTTTGCTCCAATTATGCATGATGTGTTTCCACTGAAGATTTTGAAAAGTATTTCATCATGCCTCTCATCCTGAAGTGGTCAAAGGGCAAAACCAAAAGGAGTTAACCCTTCCATTTCTCCTCTAGGTTCAAACAGACTCCCTACCCATGGATCCGGGGCAGGGCTTCTGAAGCAAACCAAGCCAGGAAAGGGTTAAGCATTAGCATCATATTACTAACGTGCATAAGGGTGGTGTCCCCTGTCCAAAATGGTGAGATGATATTTATGTTAATGGTTACTGGGAGATTTGAAAGGGGCAATCAGTAACGTGGCCCACGTTACCTTAACCATTAAGCCTCTACGGCCCCAACTACTGGCAGCACACACTCCACTGGGCCTGCAGGGCCTATGGAAACCGGAGAAGCACAGAGACCCAAGGCCCATCTTCAAGCAGGCGCTCTTAGATCAAGGGAGAAAAGATTAGGCAACAAGTCTGAAGTCTACTCGTTGCGTTCTATCTTTAACTCATTCCACCCATAAAAAAGAACCAATTCTTCACAAAAACAAGGATAACACCATAGCGAGAGCTCACTGACTTCCCACTAAACAGACACACGACAGATGAAGAAAATCAAAGGCTAGAAATCTCCTTCGTGCTGCAGATTAACTAAGGGAGATACTAAGTTATCAACTTAGAATTCCTATAACTCACTTAGAGTAATTTGTTCATAAATACATTTTCTATATGGCGGAACTGGAATGAGTCTAACCACATCTGGGTGCACCAGGAAAATAGGGACTGTGATTTGCTGACATCCAAAGAAATTGAGCCAGAGACATAACTCAGGGTCACAGGAGCATGGGGCAAGCGATTTCTACCATTAGTCTGCCTTTTTCTTCTAGGTAAGTTTAAGGACTTCTCTTTTTCTTTGGTGTACCTCAGTTTCATTATGATGATCCTGCTTGTGGTTTCTAGGTCTTGCCGAATCTGAGGTCTGGTATCATTCAACAGTTTTGGAAAGTTCTCAGCTACTGCCCGTTCAAAGCGCCTCTTTCCTCTCTCTCTCTCTCCTCTCTCTCTCCTCCTTCTGGAACTGATTAGACCTTGTCCCTCCGTTCTCCGCATCACTTCACTCTTCTGTCTCTTTGGGCTGCATCTGAACAATTTCTTTGAATCCAACAATCTAATCTAATCCAATAATCAGAGTCCTTGAAGGTGTGTTTCTGCAGGTTCTCAACCATGATGTCTCCTCATTTCTGTATGGTCTTGTGGGTTTTAACTGTGAGCTGCTCATTTCCTTAGATACTTTATTTGTAAGAATTATATGAGACCCAGACTGAAGACAAACTGCTCTAAAGAGGGTCTGTGTCTACTTCTGCTGCTTCCTATCAAATCAGGGCCACTTCTAATGAAATTCTCCTCAGAAGGCTTATTTGGACCACACAGTTGTATGAATTCGGACCAGAAACCATGTGAAGGTGGCTTCTCACTGTAGTTATCCGCAATAGGACCACTACAAAAGCTATTTCTCTTTACCCTTTCAGTAAATATCTAGTCTTTTAGTTTCCTGGCTTCTCCAGGAAGCTCTTTTTTGAGTCCCCAACTTGCACTGGCCACAGGCTTTCCACACCGCTCCTGTGTCCCACTCTCTATAGCAAAACTCCAGGTCATCAAACTGTGAAAATCTGCATGGCAAAAGCTGACTCTGGCTCCTACTCACCTGCCAGGAGACCTGGTTTCACTTTGTTTTCTGACTCACTCACTTTGTGAGTCAACAAATACCTTACTTTCATGCCTGCTTGGCCAAGGGCTAACGCTGCTCTATAATACTTCATTCAGTATGTTAGCCGTTCAGTCAGGAAGATCATTAAGCGTGTCTAGTCCATCACAAAGCCGGTGACAGAAGTCTTTCTCTAGTCACACTGTCGACCTAATTATTTGCTGTTGTGTTTCCTATTTAATTGGGGTGCCAAGTTTGTGAGCAAGATAGAAACACGAACATAAGGCAACATCTTCTAACAGATGGAATGATGGACTTCCGACTCCACGTCCTCTTTTATGAGATCAAATGACGGGCAGATGGCTCTTAAGTAAGTCACACTTTCTTTATCTGTAAGAATGAAGCTAACAGAATGTTCACTCTTGGGGTCTTAAGTACTGAGCAATGGAAAATACATGATAGAGCCTATCTGGAAATGGAAACAAACACAAGACCGCTATCCTGTGAATTTCAATTTTCCCCACCAGGGTTCTACCCGCTTCCAAAATTTGTTTCCATGTGATAAAGCCTTATGTTAACAAAACTTTTCTTTTTACAGTGCTACACCACTTCCAAAATTCTTCCACATATGTTATTTCATAATAATCCTGCAAAGTGAGTAAAAGCCCCATTTCTCAGATAAGGATAACAAGTTTCAAAGCACAAGGTCAAGTTAATAAACGGCTTTGAACCCCAAGGTTTGATTCCACAATGTCCTTTTCAGTGGTCTTGATTAGTCCTTGGTAATCAGCCACTATGCTGCACTCTTCTAAAGCAGTTACTAACCCTAAACCCGTCCTACAGATGAGCAGAGTGCTACAAAGAGAGATTCCATAAGCAACCTCAAGTCACTGGGCTCATCACCAGGAGAGAAGGGAGGAAAATGTGCAGTTCAGGAATTTCTGAGCTCTAGTTAGCTTACTGGAGACTCACAGGTTAAATCCATCTGAATGCCTCTCTGAAAATTCCAGCTATTATCTGAGTTTCAGCTACTTAAATTTTTCCTTTATATACCACTGAAATTCACATTTGGCTAAATGCCTGCCCCCTCTTCTGTAAAGCCAAACTACTGTCAAGAAGAGCAGGAAGCATTGCCACTGATGGCTTTTCAGGTAGTAGAGGAAAAAGTTGACATTTCATCCTCCTCTTGGTTGGAAAGGAAGCCAATCATTTATAAGAACCCTCGTCTGGCCGCAGCTTCCATCAGTGGGATGGACAGAAGCCAGTTAAATGGCTCAACATAAGCCATATTAAAAGAATTTGGAATGAGGAAAGAGTGGGTTCCATATGCTGATGCCTTTAATAATTCATGAGTTCTATCAGTCTGCAAGTAATAAATTTCACTAAACATGTCTACAGTAAGATAGTTTTAAGATATTGTTAATCAATTAAGTGGGTGAATACAAAAAAGTAGGGGCAAAAGAAACACATCATTGATTTTTATTGGTTCCTAATTCGATATATTAAAAATAACAGCTCAGCTGCTTGATAGGTCAAAAGATTTATTTTTAGGACATGGTCTTTAAATGCATAACCATCATCCCTGGATCTGTTACCTCAAAAGTATACTGTAAACTCTTAAAAGTTATGCTTTAATGAAAAAACTAGTGATTTATTTGATTCAAATAAACAAGGCTGATCTATAATCTGAAGTTTTCAAGAATGTCAATGGTGCTGAAACTACCACTTCTCATGAGAGGTAATACACATTTCCAATTTCATCGGACTTTCCTATAGTTGGAATAGTCTGATAGTTGGAAAGAGAGTTTTATTCTCTGGCCCAGGCATAAAAATGTTTGCTGGCCAGCTACGGTATGGAGAAGACTTCACCAGCTTGGTAAACAGAAACTCTTGAAAAAGATGAAGTTACAGCTTGTGGCATCTAAGCACAAAACACCAACTCGGTACGACCAAGAAAACCAAACTTTTTGTGTGGTTCGGAGCTGAGAGGAGTACAACACCACCATTCAAGCTGATACAATGTAGAAAGAACAACCTCTACAATGTAGTCATTTCTGAATTCTTAATTTCTCTGGAATTCTAGTAAGGCATATGCTTTGTCTACTGTCTTATCTCTGCTTCCTCCTGCAAAAAAGGAAAGGCATGAACCTACGAGGACAAAAGGAGACAAGAGTGGACAAGAATTCAACACATCTTGGGAGGTGAAACAGATGACGTTTCTTCCTATCCAACACAGAGAAATGTAGGATGAAATGTAACAAAACTTCCAAATATATAGCTGAGGCCAGGGGACATGGGAACTCTGAGGCACCAAAGATGAAAAGAAACCGCAATCATGAGCTGAACACACAGGAGGGACTGGCACTGTGGAACCCTGAGGAAGGCAGAGGTAGTTTGCACTTGGTGCCACACGGGTTTAAGGTCCACGCCGGAAGAGAAGGACAATGGCCTTGGGCACAGCACGTGAGGGAACTAGAAGTGGGACATACACACAAAGGCAGAATCCTTCAGTGAAAAGGTGGTCCAGAATGTCATCCCCTCATAGATGGAGGCAATAAAAAACACTTATCTTTTTCAACCTGAGTTTAAGTTGGGGTGCTTCCAATGGAGACCAGCCCTCACAGAGGTCTGGGGTTTAAACAAAATCTCCATCTGTAGTATGGAAACCTCCTATGAGAAATTAATGTTAAAAAGTGATTTATCTCCTATAAATCACCCAGCAGAAGCCAAAACAAACAAAGAAACAAGAACGAGCAAATCCTCTGGAGTAACACCCCCTTGCCCAGGTGGCAAAGATTACCACAGGAAAACTTACTGAAGATGAACTCACATCCCAAAATTATAAAACATATAAGGAAACAAAGCAACAAGAGCAATAGGCAGTAGAGAAATGACAGGAACAGACCTTACAAGAAATTTAAAAACGGATCATAGGAAAAGATCAAGTATCTCAAATAATTATAAAAGGATGAACTTTTAAATACACAATTTTTAAAAAGACGCTATGAAAAAAAAAACCAGGCAGACAGATCTGAAAAATAATTAAAACTGTTTCTAAAAATAACCACTGAAATTTAAATCTCAATGGATGGGTGAAAAAGAATTCAGTCACAGCTGAAGAGAACAGCAAAATCGATGTGAAACAATTATCCAGCGTGTAGTACAAAAAGATAAAAATGTGGGAAACGTGAGGGAAGAAAAACCTGAGAGACATAACAACAGGATGAAGGAGGTCTGACATACATTCAACAGGAAAAGGAAAGATTTGTGAAAATGACAGATAATATTCGAAGAGAAACAATGGAGAATTTTCCAAAACTGATTAAAGACATGAACTCTCAGGTCAAAGACATAATAATTACTCTCAAAAGCAGATAGAAAGTGGGAATTACAGCCGTTCAGCAACCATTACAAAAACTGATTTGAGTGAGAAATCGTCAGTGGAGGCGACAACCAGCCAGGCAAAGTGTGAGAAGGAGCAGGGCATGTACATGGTCTCAAAGCATTTCCCCATTTGAGAGATGCATTTGAGACATATAATTTTGTGATATTCCAGTCAAAAAGGCATAATTTGAATTTCAACAATTTTCAGTTGAATGCATAAATTGATACAAAAGCACGAGACAAACCCAAATCAAGAGATGTCGAGAAACATCTTACAAAATAACTAACATGTTCTCTTAAACAGTTCAGCGTCGTGCAAGGCAAAGACTGAGAAGTTGTTCTAGAGTAAGGAGACATGAGAACTGGTGTAACGCATGTCTGGCATTTTTTTTTTTTTCTGTAATGGACATTAGGATAATTGGAAAAATCTACATAAGGTCTATAGATTAAATAATATTATATCAATGTTTATTCAGATAACTTTGATAACTGTACTGTAATTCTTTATGAGAAGTATTTAGGAGTAAAGGTGTGTCAGATCTGCAACTTTCAAATGGCTTAGGAGAAAAATAAATATAAACGTGTACACATACACAGAGAGAGGAAAGAATAAAGGGAATATAGTAAAACATTAACTTTTAACAAATACTGTAGAGCATGTACAGAAACTCTCTGTACTATTTTTGGAACTTTCAGTTTGAAATTATGTCAAAATAAAAAACAGAATTTTAGGGCTGTTTAAGCAAACAAACAAAAGGCAGAGCAACATAAAGTACCAAGAGAAACAAACAAACAAAAAAAAGCTAAGCTTTTCAAGGTTGACCAGAAGACTCAGAAATTGAAGGACTGGAGGGACTAGGGGGAGCCTGGGTGGCTCAGTTGGTTAAGTGTCTGACTAGGCTCAGGTCATGATCTCAGGGTCCTGGGACAGAGCTCCACGTTGGGCTCCACACTCAGTGCGGAGCCTGCTTCTCCCTCTCCCTCTGCTCCTCCCCACCCTCATGTGTTCTTTCTTTCTGTCAAATATATAAATAAAATCTTATGTGGAACATAAGGAACAGCATGGAGGACATTAGGAAAAGGAAGGGAAAATGAAGGGTGGGGAGCATCAGAGGAGGAGACAAACCATGAGAGACTATGGACTCCGGGAAACTGAAGGTTTTAGAGGGGAGGGGGATGGGGAGATGGGTGAGCCTGGTGGTGGGTATTGTCAAGGAGGGCACGGATTGCATGGAGCACTGGGTGTTATATGCAAACAATGAATCGTGGAACACTACACCAAAAACTAATGATGTACTGTATGGTGACAAAAAAAGCAAAACGAAATGAAACAAAATAAAAGAAACTGGAGATAACAGGTGTCCCAGAAAAAGGGACTCTGAAAACAGAAATAAAGAATATTGGTTCCAAGATCCCTTAAGCTGACAGGCACAGGCAAGCCAGCCCTCTGCCTGTCCTCCTGTCCCCACTGCCACCTGAGCAGGAGAAGGGAGGTTTATTCCCTGGAGAAAATGAATTAGAGGGACTCCACAGTCAGATACTCCAGCCATGGAAAGCACGGTGAGGCAGCACACGGAATACAGTGGATTAAGTGATCATGTATAAATGAAGAATGAGAACGTGTCTTCTGCTCCCCGATTCAGCTCCTCGGGTGCTTGCAACCCAGACATTACCCATGCTCCTCCACTCCCAGAGGCAGACAGATTACTCTCTGGACCAATGAACCAATCCAACAGAGACAGCCCATGAACAGTGACATCGGGTAAATGACTGGGTCCCCATCCTCTTAACTGATGTAAAGCTCACCAGTTGACAAGCCTTACAGAGAACTCTCAATCAGCTTTCAGCATCGCACTTTTAAGTAAGACTGCAGGAAACAACAGGTATTTGAAGAAAGTTGCCAATATGAAAGAGAAAATGAACTGAAGAAGGAATCTAGAGGAAACAAACGATACAAGGAGCTAAAGAAAAAGAAAAAGAAAATCACAGTATCTTCAGAAAGAGAGAGAAAGAGAGTACCGTAGTCTTACCATAAGAATAGGAAGCTATAGAGGCACCTGGGTGGCTCAGTTGGTTAAACGTCTGCCTTCAGCTCAGGTCATAATCCCAAGGTCCTGGGATCAAGCCCTGCATCAGGCTCCCTACTCGGCGGGGAACCTGCTTCTCCCTCTCCCTCTGCCCGCCATGCCCCCTGATTGTGCTCCCTGTCATATAAATAAATAAAATCTTAAAAAAAAAGAATAGCAAGCTATACAAAAAGATCAATTAGAAATCAAGAAAAGGGGGCACATGGGGGGGCTCAGTGGATTAAGCATCCTACTTTTGATTTCAGCTCAGATCATGACCTCAGGCTCCTGGGATTGAGCCCTGAATTGGGCTCCATGCTTAGCAGGGAGTCCCACTTGAGGATTCTCTCTCTCCCCTCCCTCTGCCCCTCCCCTGCTTGCACATGCTCACTCTCTCTCTCAAATAAATAAGTAAATCTTTAAAAAAAAAGAAATCGAGAAAAACTTAGAAATTGAAAGTAGACAAAATTTCTAAAATCAAAAGAAACGTTAGAACATAAAATTGAGAAAATACCTAAGAAGCTCAGACAAAAAGATTATTGAAATAAAAAGAGATGATAAATAGAACAGAAATGATAAGGAAAATAAGGTTCAATCTAACACATTCATCATTTAGGTAACAGAAGTTCCATAAAGAGAAAAAAGAGAAAACATGGGAAGGAAAGAATAAAAGATATAAAACATGAAAATTTCTCAGAATTGGAGAATAATTTTCAGCTTAAGAGGGCCTAAATCAGTATCCACTGAACAAAAAAACCACTCATACCAAGGCACATCATAAAATTTCAGGACACAGAATTTCCCAAGAAGATAAAAATATCACATAAAAGGATCAGGAATGGGGCGCCTGGGTGGCTCAGTCATTAAGCGTCTGCCATCAGCTCAGGTCATGATCCGAGGGTCCTGGGATCAAGTCGCACATCGGGCTCCCTGCTCAGTGGGAAGCCTACTTCTCTCTATGCTACTCTCCCTGCTTGTGTTCCCTCTTTCTCTCTCTCTGTCAAATAAATTTTTAAAATCTTTTAAAAAGGGGGGGGGGATCAGGAATGACATCTGACTTTATGAAATTAAAATGAGAAACTTCAAAGGCAATGGAGCCATGCTTTCAAATTCCTGAAGAAAATCCACCTCAACCAGAAGTCTACACTAGTCTAATTATTACTCAAATGTGAAATAAACACATTTTCAGACATGAAGATTTATCTCCTCATTGTCCCTTTCTCCAGAAGCTATTGGAAAAAATAAACCAAAGAGGAAGATGTTACACCTTGGAAACAAGGAATCCAACAAAGGAGAGGACAAAAAAGGAATTTCCAGAATCACAGTGAACTGAAAATTTAGGATGACCACTGCATAGGAGACCCAGAGAGCAATCAATCCAGACTGGAGCTTAAGATGAATCACTATAGAAAAGGGAGGGAGGGGGAGAGAGAGAAAGAGGGAGGGAAATCCTATAGTTCACCTATGCTTGACCATTTACTCTTTTGTTGGAGAACCAAGTAAAAATCAATTAGTGACAGGAACGTGGGAAACTAAGAGGAAAAAAAAAAAGTAGTTAGTAACTCCCTGGAAAATAGAAAGTTGTACAGGGGAAAAAAAAAAACATAATCATGGTTTAGCACTTCATTCAGCTAAAAAACAGTATTTATACAGTTCTAATAATAATGCACATAATAAATACGGCTTTAAGAGAGAGTCAATTATCATATGGTTTCACTTATTTGTGGAGCATAACAAATAGCATGGAGGACAAGGGGAGATGGAGAGGAGAAGGGAGTTGAGGGAAATTGGAAGGGGAGGTGAACCATGAGAGACTATGGACTCTGAAAAACGATCTGAGAATTTTGAAGGGGTGGGGGGTGGGAGGTTGGGGCACCAGGTGGTGGGTATTGTAGAGGGCACAGATTGCATGGAGCACTGGGTGTGGTGTAAAAATAATGAATACTGTTATGCTGAAAAAATAAAAAAATAAAAAAAATAAAATAAATACGGCTTTAATGAAAAATGGTGATACAGCCCCAGCGGAAAGTTGGGAGAAATGAAATATGTAAAGAAAGAAGAGAACAAGAGAAAAACTACTGACCCAAAGGAAGTAAAAAGATAATGTGTATGATTGAGAAATTGAAAAAAAAAAAAAAAATAGCACCCTAAGCACTTGATGGGAGATAGGAAGAGAAATACCAGAGGAAAGCTAGAAGAGTTGAAACCAGTTGCCCCTTGGGAACAGGCCTCAGTTTTAGATATAGGCTTTATTTTACCATTTGAATTTTTGAACCTTACATGTGTTAAGCTACACAACTTTTAAAAATGTAAAAGTAAGAAATATAACAGATTAAAAAAAAAGAGAGAGAACCATGGGGCACCTGGGTGGCTCAGTGGGTTAAGCCTCTGCCTTCGGCTGGGTCATGATCTCAGGGTGCTGGGATCGGGCCCCGCATCGCGCTTGCTGCTCAGCCGGGAGCCTGCTTCCTCCTCTCTCTCTGCCTGCCTCTCTGCCTACTTGTGATCTCTCTGTCAAATAAATAAATAAAATCTTAAAAAAAAAAAAAAAGAGAGAGAGAACCAAAGATCAAGAATCCACCTCTAGTTAGAGCAATGGTTCTACTCTGCACCAACCCATTCATTAGAATACACCCAAATATTCATTAGTTGGGAGGCACGTAACTACCTTAGGATATTAGAAATGAAAACAAACTTGATTATCCTGATGTTATAACACCCAGCAGCTATATTTTCCTGGTAACTTCTGCTACCGAGTCATGTAAGCAGACATGAAGAGAATTAAGTGGCCCCCCCAAAAAAGGAGAAAGGGAATATGTGCTCCTAAGTGATGGCTGGGGCACGCGCCAAGGATGACTGTGCCAAAACACTCAGTATGCTCTTCAGCCCGCTGCCAGAGCAAGCTTCCGCAAGACTCCAGAAATCTACTCTAGTCACTGCCCTCCTACCAGCCGTATGACGTAAGGAAGCAGTCAGGTGTTGACTGAGGAAAGCCAGAGCCATAAAGCTCGCTTGTACGGAAGCCCTGGAGGTGAGACTGCATCCGGGGAAACCAAGCGCGCTCACTCACCCCTCCGCCTCCCCCCCAGAGGCCAGGCAGGGGTGCAGGGGTGCGTCCCACAGGTGTACGAGTTCCCGGAAGAATGTAGGGTGTTGGTCCAAAAGCTCTAAGTGACACCGTCACCTCAGCCACACCTCCAGGCTCGTCTCTTTGCTCCCCTTACACATCCTCCCCCTCTGGGCCTGGCTTGTGACCCGGTCTTTTCCATTTTCTAGAGGACCATCAGAGTCAGCCAAGTAGTTTGCTTGGGGCCCCAGATCAAGCTCTTTGGATTTTCCCGCATCTCCCCAGCCACCAACCTGACTCAGCTTTCTTTACTCCCTGGCTACTGACGATCTCAGCCTTTCTGGCTTGTTTCCACAGAGCAGTCCAGTGGCAAAGACTACACAAGGCAAGTGCTGGAATTCGTGGCCATGTACCGGAGCCCTTGAGTGACTGAGATCCTACAAACGCGATACCTCTGAAAACAGGCCTTCGAAGAGCTTACATGTATGTACTTAAAATGCAAGCTTAACATTCTAAATTCCATACATACTTTTGTCATATCTAGGCAGTGGGAGGAAGAAGGGGAGAATCAGCCCAGAAGGCCTGCTGGGGGCAGGGTAGGCTTTCAAATGCCAGAGAAACATTCCACAACCTGGAAGTTGAAGGGCACGGAGTGGAGTTAAACAGACTGTTCGCGTGCTGTCTCCCCAGCCCGGAGCCCTCACCCACGTACTCGAGCTGGCACTTCTTCAGCCTGCGGACTGACTGACCACTTGGCAGTGCTCACCACTGCGTGATACTCTCAGCTGCTCGTACGACCGCAACACTGGTGAGTGGGGGCTGCCGCCTGGACATCTCAGAGCAGCCAGCCCGGAGTACTTCATGTGGCGAGACAGATGCCCTTGGAGCCAACTCTGGATGCTTCGGACCCGGGTCGGGGGGTCCAGAAGAGGAAATGGACTGGAGGAGAGGGAGCACTTTCTCCGGTGGGTAAGTCAGGACACACACGGTGAATCAATCCCACATCAAAGTACGGTCCCCGGCCTAGCGGCACCAACACCATCCAGAAACTTGCTAGAAATGCAAATTCCAGGACCCCACCCAGGCCTACTCAATCTGTGTCTTAACAAGCTTTCCAGGAGATTCTGATGCGTCCTAAGTATGCACTCCCCTCCCTCAGAACTTAATGGGGACTAAGGGCAAGCTCTGCCACCTGGGACCCACAGCTCTGAATACCCCTGCTCTTCGTGGCTGCACGAGCCCTTCGAGTGCCCCGATGCACACTCCCCCCTAGTGAGCCCTTGTGGAGGCCGGCACGTGAGGCTCCTAGAAGCCCAGCTAAGGATACACTCCTCATCTGAGGTCTTGCTCAAAACTAAGTCACCCCTCTGGCTAGATTTTACAGGAATAAGCTCTTACTTTCCAACCTCTTTTTTCCACAGGGTATGATAATCCATTTTAAGTCACTTCCCCATTTTCCTCATCAACTTTTGTCAAAGGTCATGGGACCCCTGCTTTCTCTCTCCTTTCTGCTCTAGGTCCAGTATGGTCAATGCAGAAGTGGGAAAAATCTGCAGTCTCTTCATTAGTGTTATCGAGGATAGCAAATCCGAAAAAATACTAGGTAGTATCCATCAAAAGGGACTGGGTAAATAAAGTTACAACATATTGATAAGATAGGGTACAATCTTTCAAATCATATCGTAGAAACATGATCAGGGAATATATTCTACTCTGATTTTAGAGCTATATTATACTGAGTTAAAAAAAAAACTGTCAGTAAGAGGATATGGTTTTGGTGGCACATATCAGAAACCAAAAATTTACAGTTCTTGGCCTACTGCGTCCCCATATCACACTGAATGCTCACTTGCCTCCGTCTCTGTCCTCCAGATGTGCTCACATTTGGCAGAGAGCCAGAGGTAAGACAAGAGAGGGTGTCTGAGCAGCTCCCCCACTCCATGAGCAATGCCCAGATGTGTGGAGGAGCCTGCCACAGGCGCGACCAGAGATCACATGAACGTAAGAAGTGATACAGGTGTGGAGTATTTGGGGAGATGATAGTTCTGCTGATATCTGCAAAAAAGGGAGAAATATCAAAGCACGGAGAGACCGAAAAGGCGGTGAAATACAGGCACTATCACCCTAAGGAACTAGGAAAATTAATCAGTAAAAGCAAACTTATTGTCCCCACATAGGGAAGCTTAACTTGCTGAGAAATTCCTTCCAAAGACAAGAATCAAAACAAAGGGCCGATCTCTCCAAACTAGACAGATCTGCTACCTTACGGTTATGCTCAAGAATTATTTTGCCAACTTTTTCAAGTTCTGAGAATGTGACACAATGTGGTTCATGTAACCTGCCTCCTAGCTGGCTAGAGATAGAAATGCCAAGTGTCACTGGTGACACAAACACTTGGTTTCTGCAAGTCCTCACTCTCTTCAGAATCTACACACACACAGTGGTCCTCTTTTTTTTTTTTTTTTTTTAACATTAAACCAAGGCAGCAGCATTTGGCAAAATCGGACTCTCGTGCCCTCACCCCTTCCTCTCTGCTCCGAACAAGTGGAGGATGTGGCTGGCTGGAGGCCCTTAACAGTGTAGCTCTGGAAACACCAGACCATCCCTTGATTTACGGACTAAGATCCACACCTACTCCCACCTCAGGGGGTCTTATATTGTAAATTTGATGGAATCTAGAAGGGAGACTCCCCTACAGGTTGGGCCCATAGTAATCACTTCGACAGTAGGTTAAATATTTCCAAAGGGGAGGGGAAAAGTTAACTACAAATAAATCAGCGCTGCTCAGTCCTCCTGTCAGTTGCCTTCGCTGAAGATGCAGAAATGTACAACCCACTGCTTTAAATCAGGGCGCTCAGCACCTGAGCTCCTAAAAATGTGGTGAGCACTAAATTAGCCTGAAAAGAATACTTCAAGAAGTTAGAGAAAAAACAAATTTTCCATTTGCATATCCACATTTCAGCTTTTTATACTTACGTTCTTTCCCAAACTGACAGTCCAGCACTTTGACCGCTCTGTCCCACATTAAAACACATCTATTTCAAAGCTACAAATTTTTATGTACTCTTTTCTCTGGGCCCATAGTCTTATGAAAGACAGGGAACCAAAATTCCAACCATTTATTCCTATTAGACTCTTTCCACACCTTCTGGCTAGGTCATGGCCATCCCATGTGTAAGCATTCTCCTGCAGAGGAACAGGGGTAGCATTCTTTGTCTCAAGCTTATTCCATATACTTGGAGTAGTGGAAATGTTTCAGCCCAGAGGAGGAAGCTCAAAAGCTCCTATAAAACTCCATAAGCAAGTCAAGATAATCAGACGACCAGAAGGTAGAAGGTAGCAGGTACTCAGTAAATACCTACCAAATAAATAAATGACCAATAAAATACAAATAGGATTTGTAACTGTACTCTGGGAGGAAACCGATGGAGATATTGACCTTCCACTTGAAAAACACACATGTAAGACCATTTTTTACCAAGCAGATGAACACAAACTCAAGCACTTAGGGTTAAATGAAGGCATGGAGAGATCAAGTAACCTAAATGTTATTGGGAGAACTATAAACTGGTAGAGTATTTTCAAAGGGCAATTTACTAGTATCTATCAATATTCAAAATATGTGTATTTCTTAGCTGAAATTAATAACATTCAAAATGTGTATATTTTTCAGCTGAATTAATTCTATAGATATATTCCTATATTTATGAAAACATAGAAATATATGTCTTTTGTATTACTATTGGAAAATAGAAAAAAACGAAAGCAATCTAAATTTCTATCGGTAATAGATCTGTTATGTAAGACAGACCTAAACAATGGAATCCTTTCTAGCCATCCTTACCACTAAAGGATACCTCTACAGAACCAAGTGGAAGTTAAGTCCAACATCTAGCCTACTAAAGTAAAACGGCAAGGTGCAGAATAGTATGTGTATCAGAATCTCATCTGTGCTCAAAAATTATATACTTATGCTTACATATGAATAGAAACATTCTGGAAGGTTATCTCCAGTAACGGATTCAAGGGAGGAGATGGACAGAAGAAAATGTTCCCTTAAGCACAATAAAAAGGTGTTTCTTTTTGTTGTGTTGGATTTTACCACAAGCATACATTGACTTCCTCTTAGGACAACTCATTTCAGGAAGTGTCCTGGCCCCTCCCAGTGAGGGTGCCACCTTCCCGCTGTGCCCCCTGGCACTCTGGACACCACTCTATTCCAGAACATTGCATACTACGTGGTCTACTCACTGACTTCCCACATTAGTGGAGAGCTCCTTTGAGGCGAGGTACTTGACTGCTTTTTCTGCACGCCCAGCACCTAGTAGGGTGCCTGACACACAGTCACCCCTTAGTTAGAACAGGAGGGTGGAAAGGAGGGTCCTATACAAAGATTAACCAAGCGGCTAAATACATTCTATTGAGAGAAGGTGGGATCAGGAGACCAGGAGGGCTGGCCGGAAAGACAGCATGGACTAGAATGAAGAATGGATTCAAGTCTAGCTCTCTCACGTGAAAGCCTTGAGGTGTGTGAACGAGGCTGGAAGGTACCTACAAAGCAGAACCACCAGGCCCAGAGCTGCAGGCACTTTCCGTGAGAAAGAAGGTGTGGCCACTGCCACAGTCCCTACAAGGCCACAAGGGCCTTATGACTCTTTCAAGCAAGGAGAAAGCCCTGAGAGCAACTTCCGACCATCCCAGTTCTCTGCTGGAAACACCCGGGGGCCTCAGCCGGTCTGGAGCAAGTCTGGACTGTGGCCATCTATACGGCCTTGAGATCACTTCTGCGGATTACTTTCCTCCCACGGTGATGGCAGCGATCACTGAAATCATCTATATGAAACGCTGAGCACAGTCCCTGGCTGAGCCGAAGCTCTCAGAATATAAGCTATTATTATCAACTGCTTATAGAATCTTTTCAAGAATTCTAACCATTACAACTGCAGAAGTCATTAGCAAGGGTCTGATTTCCAACAAGAGCCAGGCCGCCCCATTTATCTCTGCAATAAATAAGCTTACTGTCTTCCCAAGCACGTTCAAAACAAGCCGGAAGCTGCTGCTTCTGGGTTTCTTACTTGTGTTATCATTTCAAAACTGAGCTGACTTTGTCAGCTAGCACAGGCTCATCTCAGAAAGCCAGTATTTAAATAAACTTTACACAGCACCTTTCTCCTGCCGCGTCCTGACACCTGGACCACGGCTGCCATGGTCGGCACCGGGATTCACTCACCACAGCGGGTGGGTCATTCCACTCTTCATAGGAGAGGGCAGCATAGGGATAGATGCGGTCATTGATGATCTGCAGAGTGGCCAGGGCAATGGCTTTGATCGACTGGAAGTACGCTTCCCAGAACCACCGTGCCTGGAAAGGAAACGACATGTGCTCAGTGAGCAAGAGAGACACTTGGAAGTGGAAGAACTCGGTGCCCTCTCAGACGCAACTCTGGGTCTGGGTAATTCCGTTATTCCCGCAGGGAGGGAGCCAACGGCAAATGCTCCCTGCTGCTCCTGCCAGCTGCAGGAGAAGAACGCATTTATCAAACGCAGCCAAAACAGTGTGAGCAAATGAAACGCACCCTGGATTCAATCTGGGTAAAAGAGAAACTGTGTCTTGATGAAAATAATCAACGTCACACCAGAACAAGTTATAGTCCTTTTTTTTTTTTTTTGGTCTACACATCAAGTGCATAAATTTTAAGTGTACAATTCAACAAATGTTTAGGTATGTACATACTCTTATAGCTACCACCAAGATAAAGATACCAAACATGCCAGCACTCCCAGAAGATTCTCTTCTGCTTCCCAGGCACTTTCCCAATCATCCAAGAGTAATCATCATTCTCATTTCTATCGTGCCTGCTACTGAACGTCATACAAGCGGAATCAAAACTGTATTCACTCTTTTGCAGCTGACTTCTTTTGTCAACACTTGAAACGTTTGAGTCAGGTTTTGGTGTCAAGGTCATGCTGGCTTCTTAAAATGAGTTGAAAAGTGTTCCTTCCTTTTCTATCCCCTGAGAAATTTTAGGCAAGGCTGGAATTCCTTCTTTCTTGAAAGGTTTACAAGAATTCACCTAAAAGCCATCTGGGTTAGGAGCTTTTTGGTGTGTGAAGGTTTTTGAAGCATGGATTAATTTTCTGTCACAGACACAGGATTAAACATATTTTAATAAGAGTGTTGGTTTCAAAAGTATGATTTTCAAGGAATGTGTTCATTTCATCTACATTGTTAAATGTACTGGGCTCAACGTGTGCTAACATCTACTCAGTGCCTGTGGAATATGTAGTCATATACCTCTTTTCATTCCTGATATTGATAATCTGTATATTTTATTTGTATTTGCTCTAACCAGAGATTTATCAACTTTACTAATCTCTTAAAAAAAAAACCGATGCTTGGTTTTGTTGATTTTCTTTATTGTTCTTTTTTTTTTTTTTTTTTCCCTATCTTGTTCCTTTCTGTTCTTACATTTATTTCCTTTCTTCTATTTTGGGGGACTTTAATCCATCTGGCATTTGATTTCTTGAGACTGACATTTAGATTACGAATTTTAATCTTACTTCATTTCTAGTGTATGTTAAAGCTACAAATTGGCCTCTACACACTATTTTAAATGTGCCCTACATGATCACATATCATTTTCATTATAATCTAGGTAAAACAATTTTCTAGAAGTATGCTGTTTAATTTCCAAACATTTTGGTATTTTCTATTTATCTTTTGTTGCTGACTTCTATTTTGGCTGCACTATGGTCAGAGACCATGTGTTATTTTAAAAGTTTGCCCTTTATTCCTGACTACATTTAAGCTTCTCTCTGTCTTCATCTTGCAGCAGGTCCACTGTGATGTACTTAGGTGTGGCTCTTTGGATTTATCCCACTGAGGATTGTCGAGCCTCTTCACTTCGTGGTTTGATGTCTTTCACTGTTTTTAGAAAACTCTCAGCCAGTATTTCTTTAAATATTGGTTCTGTCACACTCTCTTCTCCTAGGACTCTAGATATACATAAAGAAATGTTTTTACCACGCCCCATATGTCTCTTAATCTCCTTTCTGTGCTGCCATCTGGGTATATTTTCTACTAATTTTTCTCCTGGCCCAATAATCCTCTATCTTCTGTGTGTGCGTGCATGCGTGCATGTGCATGTGCGTGTGCATGTCTGTATGCATGTGTGCATGTGTGCGTGTGTGCGTGTGCCCACTCGCATCTAAACAGCAGTCTAGACCCGCATATTGACTTCTCAACTTAGTTCATATATTTTTAGTTACAAAATTTCTTTTAATCCATCTATTTATTTATTTGTCAGAGACAGAGAGAGCACAAGCAGGGGGAGTGAAAGGCACAGGGAGAGGGAGAAGCAGGTTCCCCACTGAGCAGGGAGCCCAATGCGGGGCTCAATCCCAGGACCCCAGGATCATGAACTGAGACAAGGGAAGATGCTTAACCAACTGAGCTACCCAGGTACCTCACAAAATTTCTACTTGACTTATTAAAAAGCAGATTTCCTATCTTTGTTAAAATTCCCTTATTTTATTAAGCATAGCTCCTGACTGATAACCCTGATATCTGAATCAACTGTGGGTCTCTTTCTACTATCTGTATTTACTCTTCATTTTGGTCATTTGGTTTCCATTCCTAGCATACCTCTTAATTTTCTTTGGACACCAGACACTCTATATTAAAAACTATAAAGGTTCTGTATATACAAAATTATCTTCCTCCTAAGTGTAACATTCTTCTGGAAGACACAGAGAATGCAGTCAGACCACTTTAATCCTATCAGTGGCTGGTGTTAAGCTTTGCTAGGGCCAACTTTTTTCTGCCTTCCCTTACTCTTGTAGTGTGGCCTTTTGGGGCCCTCGGACAAAGCCTGGGGTGTCTACCAGGACCCTTCTATCGTGGCAGGCCCTGAACACCAAACTCCCTCCCACCAGCAGTATACATGGTTGCTAGAATGTTTGCACAGCTTGTCAGGCTCTCAGCTGCTGCTTTCTGCAGGGAGTCGTAGAGTCTTATTCTGATCCTGTGCACCTCAGGAGCTGGCAAACACTTCAAGGGAAGACTGCATGCCCAGTTTTTGCTTACTTTCCTGTGGTTCCCATCTTCCTGGATTTTGTCATTCAAATCCTGGATACTTTGGGGTAGCCCTTAATTTCAACCTCTCAGCCCTATGAGACTGCTACTTTCCACAAGGGCTCCAGATGCCCAGACTGTGAATTAGAAAGTGCCTGCAGAGGAAAGGCCAAAGGAAACAAGGAGCTCAGCCTGCTTTCCTTCTCTCAGGAGCCACAGTCCCTTAAGCACTGACTTCCCAGATTGCTCTCGAATGCCTCTATATTATCTATTTTAATAAGCTTTTATCCATTCCCCCCCCCCTGGCTGGAGAGTTACTCTAATACTAGCTACTCTGTCACAGCCCAATACAGTCTTTTGAAAGAAGACAGTCTCTTATCCAAGCAGAGTTTGGATTCAGTCCCCAAGAAAGCAAGATGTTGGTCTCGGTGACCTGTCTGTCCAGCTTCATTCTGACCTGTGATTCCACTCAGAATTAGCAGCTATGAGGATTTCTGCAAGGGAGCGAACATATGAAAAACGGAACATGAAAAGTTCAAAATATAACCAAAAGAGGTGGAGGAAAAAGATACTTTCTAGTTTACACCTGCCAACTTTGGTTCTGTTTCCCAGGCAAGTCCTCCATTCATGAGGGAAAGCCTGGGATGATGCCCGCTGAGGTGTGTGATGACTATTTTCTTCACTAAGAGTAAGAAAGAGGCAAAGCCTCACGATGAGGGTTTCTCCTACTCTAAGAAAAGCTGACCCAGATTTAGCTACCAAGGGCATCTGGCTGATGCCATCCTGTAGTGTGCCATTTGGGTACGGCCCGGTGGCTGGCTGCCTGCCACGGCTTCTTAAAAATACTCCACTCACTCCAATCTCACCCCTGCTCAGTCGTGTTGCTGCTCCTGCCAGTCATCTAGCCAAAATAGTGACCTTTTATGAGACCTGAAAGAATCTATCTTCCCTGTGAAAATTTTATTGATCGCCCCAAACACCAACAATCTCTCCTTACCAGGAAATCCCACAGCACTGACAGCCTTTACTTTATAGGTTATTCTGCACATACTGTTCTAGAACAGTTTTCTTGTTATTTCAGATGATCACTTTTCTCTCTTCCAGCTGGACTACGAGTTTCCTGGATGTGGAAACTGGCTTTTTTTTTTTTTTTTTTAATTATTAGCATCCTCGTAGATGTTAGGATGACCTGCGCAAATGTATTTCTGTATGCACAGTCTCATTTGCTCTTTAAAACCAGCTTGTCGCTTACCTGGGGCAGTTCCATTTTCTGTGCAAGGAAACCAAGATGCAATGACATTAAGTGGTCTGGTCACAGCTCAAACCCAGGATCTTTCCCCCTCCATTCTAGAATACAGGGAGTACCAACCACACTCCAGTTTAGGAAAGGGTCCTTCCTTAAGAAACTAAAAAGGTGTGAAAGTTCACTAAGAAGCACGAGCCCACACATAAACACACATATCTTAAATAGTTACCCCTTCTCTACCCACATGGGTCCATCATTATGTTCTTTCATTTTAAATCATATTCAAATGAAGCCACATTCAAACTCAAGCATTCCAAAGCTTTATGTTCACGCTTAGTCACAATGGAGACAGCAGTCTTTGGGATTTACAGGAAACAATGATTGGAAACAAATCCACCACACACACCGGCCAGAGGCACGACTGTAGGACAGCGCTTCTAATTTAAGATGTCTCAAGTCATCTCGCCCTGTCCACCAAATTGCAATTCACGCAGAAAGGAAGAAACTTTGCCAATAACCATGGCTCAGGTCTCTCTGCCTGCAGATAAGTGAACTTCTCAAGCTTAATTATTTCTTCGGGACCTCCTAACACTTTGTAGTCTTTAGAAGGCACTATAACTTATGGCCCCTCCAGGACACAGTATCAGCCACCCGCTGGCAGAGAGGAAGGAGTGTTCAACTATGTTGTCAATGCACAAAAGCAGGGCTGTTCCCATCCAGTAAGCATATGCGTATTATGTTTTGATTTCCTTTCTGCCCCCTATGACATGGGCCACATTTATCGCTTCCTGAAGAAGTAAATGAGGTATCTTCAGCAGCTCTGCAAATTCCTCAGTCACTTACCTTGTGGAAGTTGCATGACTACAGAGTTAAGTCACAGATGCGTTGGTCATACCAACATAAACTTGACCAGAGTGTCTAACCTTTCTTCATTAAACATACGCCACCATAATTTTATAAAACATGCAGATTTCAAAGCACAAGAACCACCAAGTTATTTTATTTTATTTTTTTTTTAGATTTTATTTATTTATTTGACAGAGATCACAAGTAGGTAGAGAGGCAGGCAGAGAGAGAGGAGGAAGCAGGCTCCCCGCTGAGCAGAGAGCCTGATGCGGGGCTTGATGTAGGGCTTGATCCCAGGACACTGGGATCATGACCTGAGCCAAAGGCAGAGGCTTTAACCCACTGAGCCACCCAGGTGCCCCAAGAACCACCAAGTTCTTAACGTTTTCAATCGTGACAATTATAAAGCTCCTAGAGATCTAGAATTGGGCCAACTCAAAGCTATCATAAGCAAACAGGTATTTCAAATTAAAATTACTACCTCAGTTTATACATCAGTTATACACGATTAATTTCTTTGGTTTTTCAGTAACATAAAGCCCAGCAGGATGAGCAGTAACAAGTGTTTAAAGAAAGCCAGTGCAGTGTTGTAGAAAGGCTCTGAGCGTCTGGCACAGTTCAAATTCTGTGACCTCTGTGTCTGGTCAGTCTGCAAGATGGAGAGCACATCACCTATCTCGTGAGGCCGCAGACATTCAGTGAAGTTTATAGAGCTCTTCCCGCAGCACCAGGGCAGCACCGACAGTCTGAAAATGTTAGCTCTGTCCTCAGTACTTACCTCCACCCTGAACCCTTGGGATCATTGTTGCTTACATTAGAGTACATTCAACACAGCTTTGGGGTAAGAATGGAGGGAGGTGAAGAGGAGAGACAGAATGGGACCACAAAGTTGTACCCCATTCATCTCAGTTCTTGAAGACAGCAAAGAAATCCAACCGGTAAGAGAAGAGAGTTAGAAATAATAAAAACACATCAAATGGGAGTGACAGAACTTTGTACTGAAAAGTACAAGAACCAGTAACATGTCCCTTCTAGCTTAATGTCCAAGCTGCTGAAGAAGAGGACAGTACTTCTCCAGAAACCGGGAGAGTAGGAACACATCTGGTTTTGCTCACCATGAACTCCCAGCCTTTGGCACAGGGCCTGTCAGAGAGGAGGCCGTCAAAACACTTGCTGAATGAATCCACCTAACACCACTCCCTCACAGGCACGAGGCAGCACAGGCATCTCATGGAAATTTCCGAATCTTCTAAGTACCAACCCATCATTTAATAATAATGATCCTGGGGCAACTCAGTGGCTCAGTGGGTTAAGCCTCTGCCTTCAGCTCAGGTCATGATCTCAGGGTCCTGGGATCAAGCCCCGCATCAGGCTCTCTGCTCGACAGAGAGCCTGCTTCCTCCTCTCTCTCTGCCTACTTGTGATCTCTGTCTGTCAAATAAATAAATAAATAAATCTTTAAAAAAAAAATAATGATCCTATCTTGTATACAGAATTGTAAAAGGTGTGAGGTGGGGGACAAAGATTTGAGGAAAAGAAGACAAATCTATTCCTAGGAGGAAGAGCAAAGCAGAAATAGGACTAAGACTGTCCCTCACATTACGTTTAGTACAGACTAGGTAGAGACTAGGTATAGACTATGAGGGAGATAAACAGTTCTTAAAACTACACTAGGTTGTTTGTTACCTAGCAGTGGTCAGGATATCAAAAGTACGAAACTCATATATAAGAACGTAAACGACCCCAACATCGTCCAGGAGCATCTTCATCCCAAAAGAACAACACTGGCTCTCCCATGCCCTCACAGCAACCAGTCAACTTTGCTCAGCCCTGCTCGTCAGAACCTCCCCCGATTGGACCTGCATCAATGGCCTCGTTTTCACCTATTAAAGGAGTTTTGTTACGCAGACCACAAACACACACACACACAGAGCGAACAGTAAACCAGCCAGTAATGCTTCTGTCCCGAATTCCGACTGGTAATGCCGTCCAAACACCTGACAGTATTGTGTACCCATAGGTTCAGCACTTGCTTCAATTTTGCCCTATTTCCCTGCCCCACAACCCACCGGCCGGTCAAAACATAAAGCATCTGCTTCTGTTCGGGAGCAGAAAGCCATGAGAGAACATGGACCCCACCGTAACAATGACAAAAAGCCACCAGAGAACTCACTAGCATCGTAACTGTCTTAGGCCCATCAGAGAGCTTTGGTCATGAGGCAATCAGGGGGGTCCAAATTTCAAAGGGTGACAAGCTCCTCTAGGAGTGATGGGACAAATTATTCCAGCTTTGGAAGCTCACAGAACGTAGAGGTGCTACAGCAAAAGCAGCCAAAGAAAACAACATTTTTAAGAATTAATGAATTCTTAAAACAGTGTGGGCTAGCAGGATTGTTTAGAAGCTCTAGACACAGGGAAGTCTGCATTCCCTTGCAAGCTCTTTTCTCCTGGACGTTCTTTTTCTTTCTCTCTCTCTCTCTCTCTCTTTTTTTTTTTAAGATTTTATTTATTTATTTGAGAGTGAGAGAAAGCAAGAAAAGGGGGAGGGTCAGAGAGAGAACAGACTCCCCACTGAGCAGGGAGCCCGATGTGGGACTTGACCCCGGGACTCCAAGATCATGAAACCCAAGGCAGATGCTTAACCAACTGAGCCACCCAGGCGCCCCATCTCCTGGATGTTCTTGCGAAAGACAAGAGCAGGGAAGGAAATCAAAGAGAGGCGCCCTCAGCAGCACACAGGTACACTCCGCCTATTCCTTGGACATTTTTTTTTCATCCAAAGCAATGCCTTAAACTCCTGGGGGAGAAGCAGGAAACCCTCCCATCCTTGAGATGCAGACACCGGAAGTACTGGGTGTGGGAGAGGGGTGGAAAGGCAGCCTGGCCCTGGGGACAGGGAGGAGCCCTTCCAGCTTTCCTCAGACCACCACTGAGGGAGTGGCCAAAGCAACAGCCTCTGCCCTTACAAGAGGGGCAGGAGACTCTTTCCAATCCAAGACCCCTTCCAAGTAAGGAAGAGAAGAGAGCTGCCACAGGGAGAAGCAGAACCGGAGAAGCCCCACCTCCACCGGCACGGCAAGCAGGCCTGCCCACGACTGACACTGGCCCCAGGGAGGGGAAATCCCCAGCATCCCCACTACGAACCGGGTACCACATACAGACAGTGGTAGTCCGTTGCTGAGGGCAAGAGGCCTCCTGTGTGGCACAGGCAAGGCAGGGCCTGCTGGGAGCGGAGGGTGAGGCTGAACTCTGAGGAAATCCTTTGGACCTTGGTCCCAAACGGAGCACAAGGCAGCGGCTAAAGTCTGAGGTGTGCGGAAGGTGAGCCAGTCAACAGAAAACCCAAACCCGGCTGGTTACACATTAGGCCAGTCAACCTCGTGCCCATTTCTGCACGTGACATTTACTTTAGGGTGGTTTTTCCATACGGAATGTCTATCCTTCAACAAAAAGTTACCAGAAACAAAAAAAAAATAAGTGAAAACCATCCATTGTAATAATATAAAGCTGTCAACAGAACCAGACCAAAGACGACCAAGCTGTTGGAACCATTAGACAGGGACTTTAAAATAACTACAATTAATGTATTAAAGAATCTCTGGTGAAGAAGGTAGACAACTTGCGCCAACAGACCGCGGTATTCAACAGACAGATGGAAACTCTAAGAAAACCACCAAATGATATGCCAGAAATATAAACGTGGTATCACCAATGAAGAATTCCTTCAACTGGCTTATCAGCACTAGCAGGGGAAAAAAACAGTGAACGTGAAATGGAAAATTATCCAAACTGGAATGCCCAGAAGAAAAGGAGCAAAAGAAAACAGAGATCCAAGACTTGTGGGATGGCATCAAATGTTCTGACGTGCCTGTAACTGGAGACCCAGAAGACGGGGCAGAAAACAAGTCAACAGGTATATTTAAAGAAATAAGGGCTAAGAATCTTCCAAAATCAATGAAAAATAACAAAACAGCGACTCAAGAAGCTCAGAGAACCAAGACATTAATAAGGCATTCACCTTCTCCATCAACAAGTTAAAGGAACAGCCTTCCCATTAAAGTACCTCTGCATCGGAGCACCAGGGAGATCTGGGTCGTTCCTGCTTTACCACACAAGCATCCATGGAACCATTTATTTCAGGAGCAGGCCCAGAAGATATTTCCATACCTCAGGGACTAATCTCTCAAAGCTGTGTCTGAAGATGAATCTGAAAACTTCCAAAGGGATTCCAAGTCTTTGCAAACACACTGTACCAAGGCTCATTATGTCCTTCTCATCTGTTTGCTCTGACAAAATGCCTTCCCTAGCCTCCTGGGCAGCATGCTCCGGGTTACGCTGGTTCGCTCCCTCACTACGTTGCTGGACAGGGCCAGAGCAGGCGGCCCGATGCCCTTGCCGGACCTCATCACAGCCAAGAGGCGGCAGAGACAGGCTCAGGTCATCTCCACCTGACAGCCGTAAAAACTCAGCGGTTATGTCAAATTATAATCCAAGCATCCTAACTTCTAATTGAGAATTACTGTTAGCTTGCTGGGTGCATCTCTTTCTTTGGCTCACTCCATTTTTCTAAAGGTAAGAGTTACATGAAAAAACATCAACCGAATGGCTGAGAGACACTTCTTAGGGACTGAAGGCTTTTCTAGAGTAGAAGAAGGTCAAAAACATGTGATACACCGTTACTCAACAATTGAACAAACAATAATAAGTAGAATTTACTTTTTTTTAAAATAAGAAAACATTTCTGAAGCAAAAAAAGGTTACTATACCTAGGATTTATCAGCACTCCATTTTTTCCTTTGATTAAAATACTCATTTTGTTAATTTCACCACATTTAGAATACCTTGTAACAGAAAACAAGAGAACCTTTCTCATGCCCTTGTTCAGTTTCTCATGCCCTTGTTCATGAGCTACTTTATTTGCCCTCTCCAGATGCATCCTCCACCTCAAAGTCCAATACCTCTGGGGCACTTTTCCACCAACCCGTGAAACCTCCCAGTCCCATTCCATCAGTTCCCGGCACCCGACACTGTAGGAGCCCACATCTGTCACACTCACTGGAATTTTATACAAAATCACAGCCCTCTGCAGCAGAGGCCATTTGGCAGTTTTTTGGCAGGTGTCGATCTTTTTTTGTTTCATTACCATGCAAAGTGGTAACTATTTTTTTTTTAACTTTATCCTGAAATACTGTGAGGCTTCGAGAAACAATGATAGTACAGAGGGTTCCCCAACATCCCTCACCCAGCTTCCCCTACTCTTACCAACACGTCACCGTGGTACAATGACCAAAACAAAGTTCACACAGAGTTAATTCCATTGACTAAACGAGAGATTTCTTTGCAGGTTTCCCCAGTCCTCCCCTAAGGTCCTTTTCCTGTTCTAGGATCGAGTCCAGGGGACTGCACTGCCTTTAGTTGTCATGTCTCCTTAGTTTCTCCCAATCTGAGATCGTTTTTCAGTCTTTTCTGGTCTTTCACGACCTGGACACTTTTGAATAGGACTGGTCAGGCATTTTTCAGAATGTCCCTCGTTCTGGCTTGGTCTGACGTTTTCTAATCATGAGACTGAGGTTATGGATTTTGGGATACTCTGGAGGTGATATGCCCCTCTCTCCACATCATTATCAGGGCACGTATGTTATCAACATGACATATTATGGGGAAGTGAACCCCGATCACCTGGTTGGGGAGGGTGGGTCTGCCGGCTTCCCCGCTGTAGTTACCATCCATTCCATATTCTCTTGGTTAGGAGGAAGTCACTATGTTTGGTCTGCCTTCCCAAGGAAGATAATTAAGCTCAACCTCCTAGAGGAAGATGTATCAAAGAATTTTTAGTATTCTTTGAAAAGATTAAAAACTATAAAAGTGTATTCACCCAGTATAACTTTCTTTTTTTTTTTTTAGCCTAGTTTACAGACATGTGGTATGGCATTCTATCACAATCCTTAAACCCATGGGGATTTGTGGCTTGTGGAAATATTATGGCATTTTCTTTCCCCATTAATAATTTCACTAAATAAAAAAACTGACATTTGCCTTAAATGTTAAGTGGATGCCGCATCGTATATCTTATCTACTTAAAAGAGAAAAAAGCATGTAGCCACTTTTTATTAACAAGCTCAGAGATGAATCTACTAAGCCCTCAAATATTTCTAAATTTCAATTGCTTCTAGTCTCATATTTAACTTTATTCTGATGTGCACGCAGAATTACTATCCAAAAACCAAGCACCTAATTTGATCATGTAAAAAAAAAAAATGAAACAAAGAAAACTAATAGAAGTAATTAATAAGAAAGAAGAAAGGAATTTCAAAAGAAACCCAAAAGCTTTCCATAGACTGGCTACTAGGAAAGGTCTAGAGAATCAGCTAAAAACCTACAGAGCTAGTAATCGAGTTCACTAAAGTAACCAGCTACAAAATAATTTTTTAATAAATAAATAAAACAAAAGCCCAAACTGTTCAATTTCAGCAATACTCAGCGAGACATTAGGCACATGAGCTCGTGGCAGGGCCCTTCCCATTACCCCAGCTTCTCACAGTACCAATGATCCTCAGCCCTCGTGATAGAAAATGACTGCCTCCCCAGTATCCATTACCGTCCTCATTTTTACTAACAAAATCAACTTAAAAATACTAAATAGTCCAGCCTTTTTTTGCAATCATGCAAATAATGTGCGCTTTCCTAAATAAAAAGGTAAAGTCTTGCTACAACAAGCCTTCTGGCTTTTTTCCCTTGGCTCTCCCTCTCCTGCTTACCTGGGATGCAAACAGGCTGGCTGGGATTAAAGCAGATGTGTTGTTAAGAAAAGAAAAAGTGAGCATGCTGAAGGTGACAGAGCGGAAATACAGAAAGAAACCTGTTTTCCTGATGGCATCGCTGAATCACTAATCTTTCCCGGGGACAACCAACTCCTGGGTGTCTTTTAATGGTAAGACATGTAAACCCTGATTTCCTTGAGCAATTGTTAGTGGAGTTCTCTGTTACATTCATCTAAATATCTTCCTGATACTGTCTTCTTCCATAAAGCCCGTAATATGGACTTCATTACCTTAAATACAAAAGTAGTAATTATTTGCAGAGGAAAGGATTTTGTATCTAGAAAAATCAAGGCATTCAGCTAGACATCTGCAAAGTAATTACAAAGACTAGGAAAATAAATAATTATGAAATAAACAGAATAAAAGCAGTAGTCTGATTCCACCTCTAGCTAGGTTACAGAAGATCACAAAAGACCACCGCCTATACCACAATCAGAAAACACTTGACAAAGCAAAAATCTGAATTTTGATTAGAGCCAAATCATCTGTATTCTATAACCTTGTTAAATTCACCTACTAGCACAGTAGTTTGTAGATTACTTTGGCTTTTCTGGGTATTCCACAATGTCATTTCCAAATGAAGACATGTTAACTTTTTCTTTTCTAATTTTTATGCCTTTTATATATTTTCCTTTTGGAGCTTCAGTACAATACTGAATACGAATGGTAAGAGTGAGCATCCTTGACATGATCCCAATCGTAGGGGAAAACATTCAATATTTAATCAGTAAGTAATATGTTAGATGTAGGTCTTTCATAAATATCCTTCATCAAATTGAAGAAGTTCCTTTCTATTCCTCGTTTAGCTGAGAGTTCTTCTCAAGCACAGTTGCTGAATTTTATCAAATTATTTTTTTCTATATTTAGAAGATGACCAGATGGGTTTACTTCTTCATTTTGTTAACATGGTAATTTACATAGATTAATTTCTTTTCAGTGTCAAACCAACTTTATATTCCTGATCTCACTTAGTCATGACCCAGTATCCCTTTTTTATAGACTGCCAGATTCAATTTTACTATTTTGTTTAGGATATGTGCATCTAGGTGAATGTGGGATAGCTGCCTGACACCAATAATTATAAGATGCACCATTATTTTATATAACGCTAAGAAAAAAAGCTCTCAATTAAGATACGGCACAATAGTAAAATGATATCAATTTTAATACAATTCTGACATCGCAGATTTTAAAAATGTGAAAAAATATGGGATTGAGAATCAGTTAAATGTGGCATATACTTTTTTCACTTGACCTTCCCAACAAGCCTATCATTAATATATCTCCAGTTTATAGACAAGAAGACAAGGCTCAGAAAGATTAATGGTAACTTGTCTGTGGTCACAAAGCTTTTAACTGACAGATCCAGAACTCAAAACCACTTCATCTAACTCTGAAGTCCGTATTCTTTTCATCATGGTACTGACAAAACCACAGACTGCCTCAAAGGATAAATCCAGAACTGCAACTAGGCTTTGAATCGGGAGAGGTTTTAACCTGTTAAGGCTTCTCTCCAATGCAAGTTTCTCCGAATGTCATTAATAAACAGGATATGATTCTCAATCACCAAGGCAGTATCGTTAATAATAACACATGTTCAGATTAAGCGAGAGAGGCCTCGCATATTTAAGAATGACTAAATGATTCCAAAATGGATGAAAGCAAGAGGTCTCCCAGGGAAACGAGGGATTGTGCTGCGTAATTAGTGACATTATCAGCTGTAGGACGGCCCACAACTTAAGGCTCTGTTCTGTAGCACCAACTTCAATAAATGTAGTAGAAAGAGTAAGAGAGTGGGAACAGATCTGACTCTAATTTGGCCTTCTGCCATTAAATAGTAAATAAATGCTGTCAAGTCATTTAAAATGTCCAGATCTCAATTTTCGTACCTTATAATTGAGGCAGGATTGCATGATGCTTAAGGGCTCTTTCACACTCGAAATTCAGAGAGATGGAAATTCTAAAAAAGAACCGAAAAGAAATGCTGGACAATCCTTCAAAAGTCCTGTACCAGAAATGAAGAATGCCTATGATGGGATCATCAGTGTGGGATGGACAGGGCTGAGGAAAGGATCGCTGACCTTGAGAATATGACCAAAAACAAAAAAACAAAAAACAAAAACAAAAACAGACTATCCAAGGACTATGGGACAACCATAAAAGGTGTAACATATACACAATATAAATACCAGGAGAAAAAAGAAAGGAAAAGAAGCAATACTTAAAGCAATAATGACCAACTTCTCCCAAATTAATGTCAAACACCAAACCACAGATCCAGGAAGCTCAGAAAACACCAAGAGGGATAAAGACCAAAAATACTGTACCTGTTTACAGAATACTAAAACTTCAGAAAATCAAATATTTAAAAAAATCCTAGACGAGGGGAAAAACAACAACACTGTACTTCTAGAGGAACACAGGGAACAATTACATCCAACTTCTCCTCAGAAATATTCGAAGTAAAAAAAAACCCGCTGAGCTAGAATTCTATACTCTGGAAAATTATCCTTCAAAGTGGTTTTGAAAAATTAAAAATTTCTCAGACAAACAAAAGCTGAGGGAATTTATTGTCTGTAGTCCTGCCTTACAAGAAATGTTAAAAGAAGTTCTTCAGAGAGAAGGAAAAATGATACGGGTCAGAAACCTAGATCTACATAAAGGAAGAGAATCAGAGAAGAAATAAGTGAAAGTAATATAAAAACTTTTATGTTCCTTATTATTTTATGTTTCTTGTATAAAACTTATTATCTTTAATTCATCTAACAATTTGTTCAAAATGATAATAGCAACAAATGCATTCCGTTACATATACTTATGTATAAACAAAATGACAGCAATGATACAAGAGACGAGAGGAAGGAATTAAAATTGTTAACAGAATTAGCACAGTCTCCTTGACTTAAGGTAGTTTGACTATGATTTTTTTGACTTTCCAGTGGTGTGAAAGCGACACGCATTCAGTAGAAACCGTCCTCTGAATTTTGATTTGGATCTTCTTCTCCCAGGTTAGCAATATGCGATGTGACACTTGCGTGATGCTGGGTGGCAGCGAGCCCCAGCTCCCCGTCAGCCATGCGATCATGAGGGTAAACAACCGGTACACTTACAACCATTCTGTTTTTCACTTCACTACAGGATTCAACAAATTACATCAAACACTCAACACTTTAATATAAAATACGCTTTGTGTCATGTGATTCTGCCCCACTGGAGGCCAATGCTATGAGCACGATTAAGATGGGCGAGGCTGAATGAACTATGATGTTCAGTAGCGTAAGTGTATAAAATGCATTTTCGACTTACAATACTATCAGCTTACAGTGGGTTTACGGGACATATCCTCCACTGCAAGTCAAGGAAGATCTGTACTTTCACTATCTATGAAGCAGGAAAGTGTTAAATGGAAGTGAACTTGGATTTGATGTAAATGTATAGTGCAATCTTGAGGGTAACTGCTAAAAATGTTTAAAAAAAAATAAGTGCAACTGATATGCTAAGAAAGTAGAGAAAATGCAATCATGTAAATACTCCATTAAAACCACAAAAGACATGAAGAGTGTGGAAGTCTGGGGTGCCTGGTTGGCTCAGTCGGTTAAGCGGCCAATTCTTGATTTGGCCCAGGTCATGGTCTCCGGGCCCAGGAATCAAGCCCAGCGTCGGGCTCCACACTCAGCAGGGAGTGTGCTTGAAGCTTCTATCTCTCCCTCTCCTTCTGCCTCTGCCCCCTGCTCATGCACTCTCCCTCTCTCTCTCAAATAAGTAAATAAATCTTTTTTTTTTTTTTTAAGTATGGAAGTCAGAAATAGGAACAAGGAACAAGGGCAACAAACAGAAACAGTAATCAACAAGGTCAATATGAATCTAACTACATCAACAATCACTTTAAATGTTAATGGTCTAAGTATAACAATTAAAAGACAGATTGCCAGAGTAGGTCAAAAACAAAATCCAACTGTTCGTGTCTACAAGAAAGCCACTTTATATATAAAGACACATAAACAGGGCACCTGGGTGGCTCAGTCAGTTAAACGTCTGACTTTTGATTTTGGCGCAGGTCATGATCTCCGGGTCTTGGGATCAAGGCCCGTGTCAGGCTCAGCACTAGGCACGGAGCTTGCTCAAAATTCTCCCTCCCCCTCCACTCACGTGCACCTCTCTCTCGCTCTTAAAAATAATAATAATAAAAAAAAATAAAGACACATAAAAGTGTAAGGATGGAGAAAATACACCATGCTACCACTAACCCAAAGACAGTGGGAAGAGCTGTATTAGTTTCAGAGAGAGTAGAATTCAGAGCAAGGGATTACATAAAGAGGGCATTACACAATGATAAAGGGGTCAGTCCTCCAAGAAGACAACAACCCTTCCTTAATGCGCATGCACCGAACAGAAGATCATCAGAACACGTGAGGCAAGAAGTGACAGAACTTCACGGAGAAACAGATGAATCCACTATTACAGTTGGAGACTTTAACACCCGCTCTCAGAAACGGACAGGTGCAGAAGACAGAAAATCAGTAAGGCACAGCTGAACTTCACAGCCCCGGGTAACTGACAGCGGAAGGCTACTTGCCCCAACAGCAGCAGACCCCACGATCCTCTCAAGCTCACACGGAACGTTCACCTGGACAGACCATATTCTTGGGCATAAAACGCACCTTAACAAATCCAAAAGAATAATGTGCGCTCTAACCCCACCAAGGAGTTAAATTAGATACAGTAACACAGTGGGTACACGCCATTATACACTGGTCAAAGCCCTCAGAATGTACAGCACCAAGAACGACCTTCACGCAAACTACTGACTCTGAATGGTAACACAACGTAGGCGCCACCCTGAGGGACAGACCATGGCGGTCCGGAGAGCCCATGTGCGGGAGCCTGCACATCTCCCCACATTCTGCTCCATTCTCCCATAAACCTAAAACTGCTCTAAAAAATAAAATTAGTTTAAAAAAATCCTTCCGGTTTCCTCTCCTCTTTGAAACTGTACTAGGCCCTTCTTTTCTAATTCATCTGACAATGACTTACACAGAAGTCAGCATGGATTCTCCGCCCCACTGTTTACCGAGGGAAAAACCTTATCTTCCCAGTTAAGACTAAAAACTCTTTGATGGTGGGCCCACAATTTGAAGTGAAATTTACTAGCCCCCCACCCACGGACAAGCATTCAAGAAATTAGGCCATAAACTATCCAGACTTAGGGGGCTCCCATTGCTTCTTCACACTGGTATCCTCCAGGAGGGCCCAAGTGTCTTGGACAATTGGGACAGATTAAGGGCACAGAATACCATTCACCATGTCACAACTCCTTTTTCCCAGCAGCAGCAACAAAGCAGAATTAGGCTTGGCTTAACGAGTTGGGTTAACCAGGAGACCAGCTGAGAATCATTTTAAATGAGGCCACTGCCCCCTCGCAGGATTTCAGGTATCATACCCTCGTGAACAAATTTTGGCTCTTTTAGGATCTCATGCAGAGCCCACTCATTCTTGCTGGGAATTAATCTCAATTTTATTTTCACCTTATCCCACCTTCTCAGCCTTCTAAAAATAACATTAGGATTTGTTATTGTTTTGTCATCCAAAGTAGATTTGTTTTGTCTTGTTTAAAACACTCTCTACCCAGTTGGCGCATAGATAGCAAATAGGAAAAAAAAATCACCTTAATATTAAGAAACACAGTCATGAAACTCTGCCAAACCAAATGGACCCTTTTTTCTCTTTCTCACCCTTCTCAGGGCTTTGAAAACTTGCTCACAACCTGTCCCCCTTGGCGGGCTGCGGAAGACTTCCTCCTTTAAATCTAGCTTTCTCCACTCCGAGCGTTTCTGTGACCCATCTCTAATGGTAACCCCACCCTCCAGGCATGGAGCCGGAGGAGGCCTCTGTAAGGCCTCCAAGCCACGGCTCCCAGCATGCTCCCAAGAGCTTCTGAAGGACAGCAGAGGCAGCCCCAGCCCTGGATGAATACTTGAATACACAACTACCCCTTCACAGAGCTGACTTCGAAAAGTTCTGGATCTCGTTCTTACATCCAAAATTTGGAGCCACTCACCAGAAGGCCAGGAAAACACGCAAGGACACGCACCAGTACTCAAACCCTAGGAGCGCAGCAGAGCTGGCTGGAGAACCCCCAGGGGCCCGCACACAAGGGCATCAACCCCTGGAAGGGCGGATTCCCTGCTGGTCATCCCCAGCCTCTGCATTTACAGTAACAGGCAGGGGCGCCTGGGTGGCTCAGTGGGTTAAGCCTCTGCCTTCAGCCCAGGTCATGATCTCAGGATCCTGGGATCGAGCCCCACATCGGGCTCTCTGCTCAGCGGGGAGCCTGCTTCCTCCTCTCTCTCTGCCTGCTGCTCTGCCTACTTGTGATCTCTCTCCCTCTGTCAAATAAATAAATAAAATCTTTAAAAAAAATTCTTTACAGTAATAGGCAGTGACTAGAGACTGAGAACACAGTTCCCCTTATCATTACAATTCGGTGGAAAACAGAAAACGAAGACATGGAGAAACGAAACTAGAATCCTCCATCGATACAAGGATGTCCCAAAGGACACACTTCTTGGTGTAAAGGGCAAGTGCCCCCAGGAGAAAGGGTGAGAAAAGTGAACTGAGCACTGCCCACTGATTCTGTGTCCGACACTGCTGACCTCAGCTGGCGCTCATCCCCACATCACCACCTAACATATCCCCCCATGCAGCAAGGTAAGCACCGCGCAGGTGGGGAGTTTCACCTGTTCTGTCCACTGCTGCGTCCCAGCACTCTGAACTGTGCCTCGGCCAAAGCAGAAGCTCAGAAATATTTGTCGATGAAACCAGTACTTACTACACACCAGGCACTATTTGAAGTGCTTCCTCTAGATTAATTTATTTAATCCCCACAATTCAAGGACAGCATCCCAATTTTACAGATGAGAACAGGAGCCACTGAAACATTCATGGAGGTTTACTGGTCCCGCTTCTCTCTAAACTTCCTGATTTCACTCAAGGAAGATTGGAGCGTGCACTGAGCTACTTCCGAAAGGAGGCAAGCCACAACCTCAAGATCCCTACCCCTCCATGATGCTCAACTTTTCCAGAAGCCTCCCTCTACCAGCCACCCACTTACACGTTTTTTGCCAAGAGAGGCCTTTAAACTCTGACCCAATACAGTGGCGAGAATGGTTATAAGTCTATCCTGAGTGATGCTGGAAGACGGCTCTGAGGGTACCTGTAGGAACATGAAGTTTCCCCAACAACATTTAGGCAGTAGCTGTCTAGACAACCTGATGCCTGCCTTCACCCTGGGTCTCTCACCCATTACTATAACACAGCCAAGAGTTAGTCCCTACCAGAGATTATAAAAACAGAGGATAACATGGAGAGCTCTGAAGGCAACTGACTGACTCAAAGTCACACGTCAGCGGAAAGGACAGGACAAAGGTAGACACACACACAAGTACCGCGCCACCACCTCTCCTGCCGACTGCTGGGGCCAGATGTGCCTTTCTCCAAGGCTGACGCTCAGCTCACAATTGCCCTGAGAGCTACTTTCTCTGGAGGTGGGGGGAGGGGGTCCCCACATCACCTGAAAAGTAGCCTAGCTGCTCAGAAGAAGCAAACGACTTCATTAAAGAGACACATCATCTCTCGGGTCCCAAAATAGAAGATGTTAAATACATCAATAATGTCGACAAATTTGCTATAGGAAAACAATGCAGAGTACAAGGGAAAAAAAGCAAAAGTCTGTAAAATCCAGACATCTCCTCCCTCCCAGGCCTAGCCCACTGGAAATAAATGCACTTAGTATGGTTTGCTTTAAAGGGATGTGGTAGCAGCAAACTCAGGTTTACTCATGGATCAACAGAGCAAACTTCTGAACAGCTTATTTACATGCTTTACAAAAGATAAACTTAGGAGCTTGGTGTCTCTGTAGTTTTCTGAACAACATGTGCTCTAGTTATTAGCCAAGGAGAATCCAATGCTCTGAAAAACATACAAATAATGTAGTTAAAGGCCGTGAACCTCTCTTGGCCAAGGAGACAAGGTTTCTATCATTAAAAACAAAAGTGAAAAAACCATTGTCCAACCAATACCTTTTTGATTACAATTCCTCACTAAACTAACAGACCATCCACCTGACCCCGCGGCTATGCTGTGCACGTGCGAGCCGAGCTGAAGGGGGTGTTGATCCAATGATGTATTTGGGTGAGGCGACCAACAGCAGGCAGGGACAGTTATGAGGATAAATTAACAATCTCTCTTGAGGGACAGGAATCCGTTATTTTCATACACCTGTTTCTTCTGCCACACTCTGTTCTTCCTGCCCCCAAATCAACCACCTTGAGTGACACAGGTTTTATTAAAAAAGAAGAATCACTTTTAGCACAACTAAGAGGTTTTCTGCATTATTAAATCTTTTTCAAATTCTCTAGCATTTTTAAAGTCCGGAAATTCTCAACCTAGCACATAATCCTGCACTTTTAACCTTTCCATTCTATGGCTAAAACGTGAATTGTGATACTCAAATTTTCAATGAAAAAAAACAATCTCACCGCTAAGACTCTTTCCACTGACGCAGCAAAACAGAATAAAAACCAAGCTTTTACAGGGCTTAATAAAGCCTTTTAATAATATCCTTGTCACCCTGTTGTGATGAAAGAGCACGACCTAAGTCCTGCCTCACTGATGGTGGTGGCCAGGACACAGGTTCTCTGCAAATGGGAAGTGGAGCCCAACAGGCTGCTTCCTCACATCCTGGGGAGCAGCGGGACAAGGCTGATGTGCACGTGGCCCCCAAAGCAGGTTATGCTTCACCCTTACACACACCCCCCTTCTACACTCCTACCTGGTCAAGAGCTGAGAATGGGATTAGAAGAAAACCATCTCAGAAGTGGATTCACACTGAGGAGCGAAACCCAATTCAACGGAGACAATTCCAGGACAACTACTGTCTGGGGCTCTTGGACGTGATATAGACACCGAAGGACAGAACTATGTCCCCTCAAAAAGCCTAGAGGGACGACATATAAAGAGTAGCAAGAGGATAGCCACCCACAAGCCAGGGAGAGGAGTCAGAAGAAAACCACCTTGGTGACACCTTTATCTTAGACTTCCAGCCTCTGGAATTGTGAGAAAATCCATTTCTGTGGCACAGGCCACCCAGTCTGGGGTGTTCTGTCACAGCAGCCATGGCAAACTAACACAGACATTAACAGATACTACACACCTTCCCCTGAGGACTGCCAGCTGCCCCAGAGCGGATGCCACGGCTCACACGGCTCTAAACCATGTGTGGATCTTACCCAACATGGGCATGTTATACATATTTCACATTATTATAATAGTTCAAAAGGGGCTTTAAACAAAAAAAATTAGAGCTTTGTAAATAAACTTCATACTTTCCGATCACATGCCACAAATTCTTCCCAATCTCAAATCTGCCACATCTACTGTGTAAGCTCAGGCTGTCTACTAGCCTCCAAGGTTTGCCTTCCCCCTTTATTAAAATGAGAAGAATAGCAGCTACCTCATCAGATTTTCAGAAGGAAGCTCCTAATACAGTGCCAAACACACAGGTGGTAACAAAAATGCTCCCCTTCCCTTTGCCAACTGGGAAACGTAAGCTCATGACCACACTTGTGACCACAGAACAAGAGAGTGGTAACATCAGGCTCAGATCTTCCAATGCCTAAGTACCTGCTGAATACACAGTCTTCGCTCTGAGGCAGAAAAAGACCTTGCCAGCGTGTCTCTTCTGCAAAAGATTATCAGTAATAGTCTATTTGAATTCTACAAAAGCAGGGGACCTCAAGAGAGATCATTTGCTCCTTTCCTAGGCTAAAGGCATCATGAGTAGAAGAGACACTTTCTACTCAATATTCTTAGAATGAGAGGTTTGATTTCTTGCCGAAGAAGCGATATTAAAATCATCTAATATCCACAGGTCTCTGGATTTGCTTCTTAATATCAAAGCTTTTACTCCTGTTCCTCAGACAAGAAGCCAACCAGATGTGAGAGGGTGACCCACACTCTTTCTACGTCTGTGACACTTGTACTATGCCATCTTCAACGTTAATTATGATCCCAGACAACAAAGATGGCTTGATTTGCATGTTTTAGCACAATTTAAAAGAAAAATCCTTTTAAAATAAACGCCACTTGGAGCAAGTCGGAAGAAAAAGGGGTAAAAGAGCTTGAAGGTAGGGGAAGGCTTTGTGACTACTTGTAGGGAATGCTTGAATGTTATGATCTCCTATCCTATGGGAAACAAGAAGGGATCCAGGAGGAAAAGGGGGTAGTCTGAGTTGTGTTTCTTGACATATGACAGACAGCTCCTGAAATAGAAAGCCATAGGTTTCAAGTCTCAGGGGTATCACCTTCAAATATATCAATGTTCTAAGGGTAGATCAGTTTTCCCAACTGCTGACGCCTGCTGTGAGGAGAGATCCCAAGCAAAACACAAGCCTCTGACTGGGAGCCTTTGAGGTGGCAGGAGCCATGAGGAGTTCAAAGGCAAGGCCGGCCAGAGGCTTGTACCTCCAAGAGCCACAGGGGTGAAAGGTTACTAAAGCAGGAGCCACTGACCAATAAAACTGTGCTTGGTCAAACCTTCTCAACAAAGAGACTAGAGATTCATTTCTGCTCTGCCCGGTTTTCTGAGCTGCCCAAGTCTCCAAATCCCGCTATTCCCTAGGTCAAATCAGGAAGCTTCTTTAGTGATCGGAAGCTCACCAGCTCTCTCTCCCCACTGCTTCCATAAAATAGCTGAAAGTTGGATTGGAAAACTTTAATCAAGCTCTGTCACCAAAAATAAATAAGGAAGAAGACAACATGGGCCAACTACTTATACAGGAATCCGCCGGAGGGGAGATTTCCCTGTTTGCTGTGCTAAAACCAGGGGAACGTGGGGACGCCTGGGTGGCTCAGTTGGTTGGGCAGCTGCCTTCGGCTCAGGTCATGATCCCAGCGTCCTGGGATCGAGTCCCACATCGGGCTCCTTGCTTGTCAGGGAGCCTGCTTCTCCCTCTGCCTCTGCCTGCCATTCTGTCTGCCTGTGCTCGTTCTCTCTCCCTCTCTCTCTGACAGATAAATAAATAAAATCTTTAAAAAAAAAAAACAAAAAAAAAACAAAAAAACAAGGGAACGTGGGTGTAAGTTTGTTGGATTAGAGAAGGTAAATGTAAAACAAGCCTCACTCCAACCAGGCACATTAGAAAGGCCTGCCCCCCGGTCAACTACGACACACAAAAACACAGTATGCGAAGGGACCAAGAGGACAGACGTGAAGGCTTACTTCAGGGCGATGATCTCGCCTCTCTCCTGTTCCCCACACAGTGACAATCCAACCAGAGAAAACTAAGGAGATCTTCTTTGGCGGGTTCTTCTTTCTTGGCTGTGTATACTAACTCAACAGACAGGTCACATGTGAGCCCTTCCACTGCACCTACATATTCCCAGAAAAAGAGAAATTAAGAAGTGTGTGGGTCCAGTGCTTTTATCACTGTTCCCTCTGACCGGGGCACGAGTCCTCTATCAGCTGCTGGCTGCTGGAAAGCTCCATCTTCTGATTAGGGATTATCAAGTCAAGCGCTCCTGTTGACCCTAAATGGAAACCCCAATGTTCATCCTCCAAACTGGGACTCTGAACAGACAGGAAGCTTGAAATCGCTCCACTTGCTACATCCGTGGTTCTCGGTTTTTCCTCCTGCCCCTTCTCGCCTGAAGGATGCTATACACCCATGAGTAAGAGCAGCATCACACAGCAGGGACTCTTGAGAGAAATCCATATCCCTGTTCCCCACCCCCGCCACCACCCCACGGCGGAAAGCAGGTAGGAAGTGAGTGCAAGTGAGAGGGGTGTGTGAACAGGGAGTTCAGATCCTTCCCTCACCTCACAGCACAAAATGACTCTGGGAGCTGAGGAGACATTTCAAGTCTGTCTACACTATAGTTCCCAATCTGCAGGTTACACCAGAAAGATTTCCAAAGATTATGCTTGCCGGTGTGTCATACCCAAAGTTACCTACAACTAACTTGCTAGGCAGAGATTTGGGGAATTCAGATCTGGGGTTATTTGAGGCTCTGGGGAAGCCACTCAGGTCCACTGCGCCCTACACACCGCCCCACAACCCTGAGTCCGAGTGAGTGTGTTACTCACACGTGTCGCCAAAAATGCCAAAATGCCTTACTCACTGCTAAACTCAACCCTCAGTCGGCAGTTTAGACAAAAAGAAACACTCAAAGACCTTTGATACCTATATAAGATCAATAAGACCTGCTCAAATTAACCTGAAAGTTAAAAACACCTCAATACACATAGGTACTTCAAATAACTGAAATATTTTAATGAAAAGTATTAGAATCTGAAAGACTATATAAATGAACTGCTATCCTATTAAAGTCCTTATCAAAATGGGAAGTACACATTTAGATATAACAAATCAGTCTTTTTTTTAATGACACACAAAAACACAGTATGTGAAGGGACCAAGAGGTCCTAAATTAATTAATCCTAGATCCTTTTTTTAAGATTTTTTTTTTTTAATCTGACAGAGATCACAAGTAGACAGAGAGACAGGCAGAGAGAGGGAGGAAGCAGGCTCCCCACTGAGCAGAGAGCCTGATGTGGGGCTCGATCCCAGGACCTGAGCCAAAGGCAGGCGCTTAACTGACTGAGCCACCCAGGCGCCCCTAACAAATTAGTCTTAAGTTACAAGGACAGAGACAGTCATATTGCCAGAAATGGTTCACACAGACTCCATCTGTACCAACCCTGATCTGATTCAGCATGCAACCAATATACGTGATTGTAGTCTTTTTTTTTTTTAAAGATTTTATTTATTTATTTGACAGACAGAGATCACAAGTAGGCAGAGAGGCAGGCAGAGAGAGAGGGGGAAGTAGGCTCCCCACCGAGCAGAGAGCCCCATGTGGGGCTCGATCCCAGGACCCTGGGATCATTACCTGAGCCGAAGGCAGAGGCTTTAACCCACTGAGCCACCCAGGCGCCCCACGTGATTATAGTCTTACAACAATCTTCCCAAGAACATCATGGGATTATAAGATTAATTGTGCTATTACAAAGCCAAAAACTATGCCGGGCCAAAAATTGTTATACGACCCTAAATCCTTTCAACATCCACAATGCTGAGGGAGACAGAATATCTCCATACATAATATATAATAATCTACATTAATATTTATAAATATAGAAAGAAATCCTATGGATCACTTGAACCCTTACTGAAGACCTGAATACAGTGAATTCTTTACCAAACATAATAACACTTGATAATTGACAGGTTATTGTTTTGTAAACAAACCGAGATATTTTTGTAAGTGTGTAACAAATTTACAGAAGCTGCACTGTGTTTCCTGTAATGAGCAATTATTTCTCAGAAATGCTTCACAAATAGTCCTACTCTGTGGGAAAGCAGCCCCAAAGAGTTGGGCAATTCTTATATATAGGCTGCAAATTAATATTTAACACTGTTATTAGAGAGGCCACTTCTTGAAGTAATGTCCCATACTGGGGACTCATTACAAAGGATTAACCCACGTTAACTCTAGAGACAGCTCTCCAACCAATGTCCAAAGAGGAAACTGACCATCCCATCATGAAAAGGAACTGTTCATGATCGCATATTTACAGAGAATTTCCAATATACTCAAGTTATTTTTATGCAACTTAGTTTTCATAACTTAAGTGTTTTCAGTGAGTTTGTTAAAACTATACCATAAACAATAATACCCAGTTTGTTAAAGGTCTTAACGGATTACCAGATATCAGTTTAGTCCCCCAAAGATGTATAAAAAAGTAGTTCTATCGCTTTGGAGTTTGGGGCACTTTATTTTGTTTTATTGCTCGTTTGGTTTTTATACCTAATTACTCTCCCCACAGGAGCTACATGAGCAATAAAACAAACCAGTATATTTTTATTGTTTGCTCAATGAAAATCATTAATCCTAGATCAACAGCCATATAATTTGACTTACTACAAAAATTCCTTGCTTTTTCCTCAACCTCAAGTTAAACGGCTATTTAAAATTGAACACACTTGCGAAACTGCTCATGTCCAAAACTCTCTGAAAAGGGAAAAATAATGAGTTTGGTGCCAAAAGGGTACACAGCACTTAAAAATACATATCCAGTGGGTTTTGCTTATCTCTACTGATGTCTTCCTAGAGGCTTCAGTTAGGAGAAGAGCAAGCCAGCAGACAGAAAGCACATTCTAAGGGCATATCCCAACCACTCTGGAAATCAAGGCTGGAAAACTGAAAGAAGGAGGGCAGGGATGCACTTTTCGAAACGCCTGGAAAAACATTCTGGTCAGGAGATGCCAGAGATTTCGAAGCTCCCATCAAGCTGCTGGCCTCGATCCAGGTAATGGTTTTTCCTTCCCCTCAGCTGTCTGCTGTGGAGTTTTCCAGCAAAGAAAGAAAGGAAAAGTGGAGGGAAGAGGGAGGAGCAGCTTCCAGTCCAGTTCTCTATAAGTGAGAGGGTAAAAAGGGCCAGGCATCGCAGGCTGACATTTATAGAGCGCCTGGCGTTTCCATGAAGCACTCTGGGAGGATTACTGGGGGTTAGCGATCTGGTCTAAAAGGGGCAGCAAAGCTGACTGATGATCGTCCCTTTAAATTTGATAAGTGAGGCTGTGCGCAAAGACGCGGCAAGCCGGAGCGGGTGCAGACGTGCGAGTGGAGGCCCAGCCAGTCAGACAGACTTTAGAAAAACAGGTACATGCCACGCCTGGCTTCACTAGCCCTTCGGGGCTGCCCAACTCGCTTGCCGAAGCCTGAAAGCACGAACTGCCAGTGGAATGGCACTTTCTAACTGAGGGATAAAAATAAAAGCCCTTGGAGAATCTTCCCTTGCCGAACCCTCACTTCCCTGCCTCCACCAAGAAAGCGACTCATTGGGCCAACCACAGGGTTCTGGACCTGCACAGGTTAAAGATCTCACTAGTCTCCGACCTCTGAATCACAGCCACACCACCCAATCCCTCCTGCCTGGCATTTTTCTTCAATTTGAGTATCAGAAGTTTCGCACGACGGCCTGAGCTCCTGGACTCGGCAGAAAGACCCATATAGCTGTCAGCAAACTGATAAGAACTTTAAAACGACTCCACAGGGCCTCTTTATAAAGAAGAGCCAAAGAAGCCCATAAAGAAACAGGGCAGGGGCCACGGAAACCAGCCGCTCACACTGGTTTAACGTGGCATTAAAATGAGCCACAGATTTATGGCAGTGTTTTAGTCCCTGGCCCAAATCATCTGGGGGATGAAGCTCTCGTCCCCGCTCTCCAGCGGGATTTTAAATCTGGAATGGAGCTGGCCAGAAAGGAATAGGGGGAGGGAGGCAGAGGCAGCAGGAGGAGGAGAAGAAAAAGGAAGAGAAGAGACTACCGGGAAAATCATACAACAAAACTGAGTCTCTTTTCAGTGGGATGAGAACAACAGTTATTTCTAAGAGCTATCTGGCCAGTCCTCTTAAACGCTCATAAAAATTCTCTTTATTTTTAGTTCTTACCCAGTAAACTCGAGTTCCTCAACCATTTACCACCCAAGCATCAAAAAGTTCATTTCTTTTTTTTAATTTTTCAGTTCAAAAAATGAATAAAATCATCATTTGGCAGAGAACACATTTGAAGAGGGGGGGAAAAGTGTCGGTACAAAAATGTTTTCTCACTGAAAAGAAGAAAAGTAGTACTTTATCCAAATGTGCCAATGAATTTTTTTTAAGGCCAGCTAGCGAACCACTGATTTTAATCAGCCATTCTGATCCCAACAGAAAAACAGAGAGGTGAACCGCCTTCCATGCCAAGATGTAGAAAGTACACCAGACCCACAGGAATAAATTCTATTTCAAGTTTCCAAGCCCAGAAGCCAATGCATAATACATCCACGTTGGTAACTCACTGTGGTTCCTTAAGACCAAATTCCATACCGGAAGGTTCCTTCCAATATTCAAACCCAAACCCAGGCAGAGCAAGGGAGCAGGCAGACCTGAACCCAGCTTTCATGATTTGATGTAATCAATACAGCTGCTCCACAGTGTCAGTAGCCCCAGGTTTGAGATAAGAAAGGGAATTTTCAACAAGTTAAGGAACTGGCCCATGGTCCCAGGTTAGGATTTGTGGAACACTTTAAGATTCGAATTCAGGTCTCTCCAACTAGAAGACCCATGTGATTGTCATTACCAACGTTTTTCAAACTTTCTGGACTGGGACCCATGCTACGAAATAAATATATTTTATACTGAGCTTACGACTCATCTACATATGTAACCGAATTAGAGGTTTCTGGAAGTATTAATCTTTACTGGGTGATATGCTGATATTCTCTTTTCTCTTATATTTCACTAAAAATAAATAAATAAAATGCCAGTCATCACCCAGTGAATTGACCTCATGATCTAACTAATGAACCATGACCCTTGGTCTAGAAAATACTGCAGTACCCAATGCCCAGCCTCCCCTACCCTGACCCGAAATTGTCAGACTGGGAGTGAGGAGACCTGGGATCCAGTCAGGCTCAACCCTGGCCCTAACACTTCATTCTCAAGATCACCCGGACTTCGGACGCCTGGGTGGCTCAGTCGGTTAAGAATCTGCCTTTGGCTCAAATCATAATCCCAGAATCCTGGGATCGGGTCCTGCCCACTTCTCCCTCTGCCTGCACTTCCCCTGCTCATGCACACATGCACTCTCTCTTTCTCAAATAAATAAATAAAACCTTAAAAAAAAAAAAAAAAAAGGTCACCTGAACTCTAGAGCTTACATGTCATTCATAAAATACGAGGTAAGGGCTGAATAGTTTCGAAGGTCTCTTCTTTGATTTTGTTTCTCAATCTCTTTCGTGAATACTGCTTTCCCCTTCCATCAACCATCATTTCATTACTCTCGTCACTGACCTTCCCTGCCTTCTACTTCTCTACAAAGTTCTTGGCCGCTGCTATTCAAAGGCCTTGCTCGTTGTGCTCCATCTCACCTGCCGAGTCTTTCTCATAGAAGCCACCGGGCAGAGGTCACTATCCTCCCAGAGCATCCCGTCTTCCTGTCCGGGACTAGCCAGCCGTGAAGATCCCCTTCACCTCCGATCTACTCCTGACTCTCCATAGCACAACTGAGTGACAGCACTTCTGGCCTTCTAGTGGGGGTATCACTGAAGGAACTCTTCCCAGCAGCCTCGGAGCCTTTTTTAAAGACAGGACCTGTGTCATCGTCCCTGCTTTAAAAAAAAAAAAAACCTCCCTCAATCTGCCTGGGAATAGAGCAGGTGCCTAATATGTATTTCTATTTGATGGGTTTGCATTATGAAATTAAAGACGCGAATTCTCCTAAATTTGGAGCATATTTAGGTGGGCTGCTCTAGGAAATGCCACTGAACTAATTAAAGCACCATGATAAGATAAGTGAGCATTTCCAGACCAGGTTCCACACACGGCTCGCTTCTGTTTGCCCGTGGACAAGGTGTGCCAGGGCTGCCAAGGAAAGCAGCTTTATGGTCTCTCCATCTGGACCATGAGGATTTAAGTCTCAGAAGTTCTACAAAATAACTGCAAATCAGCGCAAACCTTAAAGACAGGAGAATTTATTTACAGGCCCTAGTGCACTATAAATTTGAGACAGTTCTATTAAAATGCTTTTCTTGGCTTCCCATCAGATACTTGGCAAAAGTCTTTTTCCAATAAGGTTCTTAATACCAAAGTTGGGGAAGGAAGAAAAAAAAATGAAACACGTAAAAAAAAAAAATGCTCTTCCTTAAGAGTTCCAATTAAATGAGTATTTTATCCTGCTTTAAACAATATACATTAACCAATCTCTTTTGCGATATGGATTTATACAATCAGGAAAACTCCAACACAGAGAATCCAGTACTATTGAAAAGAAATTATGAAATTCAGGATATCCCATAAAGTGACCCCACTCAGTCCCCATGGCTCTCCTTCAGGCCAAAGAGACCAGCTTTGTGTTAGAACCATGCTTGTCTGTTTCATAGGAAGAACTGTGGGGATATGGTCAATGCGTTTTGTTTAAGGGCAACCAACCCAGTACGAAAGGGCCAGGACGAAAGCAGAGATCGGGAAACAGCTTGGAGTGACTTGTTGGGGACGGAGAGTGGGGGAGAAAAGGAGGCAGGGACTATCTGACATTTTTTTAAAAGCCGTCAGAGCTCAGCTGAAGTATGTTAAAAAAAATTCAATTTCACAGGTGGGGGGATAAAAATGACATACCTTACAATACTGATTCTGGAAATTAGAAGTGAAATATTTTCCATATTCTTCATAATATACTTCCAGGGATGCATCCAGCCAGCCTGAAATGTCTCACGCGACCGTTTTGAGAAGACTATCCAATAATCAGTCATCTTGAATTATTGGCAAGTTCATCTTTTTTTTTTTTTTTTTTTTTTGCCTCTATCCAGGCCACACAGCTCTGTGATTTGAATAAAGTTGTGGGCAGCTAAAGAGAGTGTGCTCCCTGTCTGTCCCTCACATGGTGTGCGGTCTTGGGAGGGTTACTTTACATGCCTCTATCCTCAGCGTCCTTGCGTGAAAACGTTCAGATTGCCTGTCTGCCCACCTACCTCACTACTCTGGTTAAACGGTTTGCTCATAAACCCGTGTGCTTGGGGTGAGGGAGGGAGGGGCAAGTGCACTTGGACTGTCACTGGACAGGACAGACAAGCCACCCGCACGGGGAACCTTCAGAGAACGGGGCTGCAGAGGTTTCTAGACATCTGAGAGTTTACACCTTCCACTGAATCATGAAATACTTTTTTAGAAATACATTTTTTTTTCATTTTTACTAAGTTTTTAATATTAATTCCAGTAGAGTTAACATGCAATGTTATATTAGTTTCAGGTGTACGATAATAGTTATTCAAGAATTGTATACATGACTCAGTGCTCATCACGGTAAGTGTCCTTAATCCCCATCACCTATCTCCCCATCCCCCCCCACCTTCCCTCTGTGACCGTCAGTTTGTTCTCTGTATTTAAGTCTGTAAAAACAAACATTTTGGACAGACTTTATAAAAACTTTATAAAGTATATTATTTTAAGAGCCACCATTTAAAAATGTGTGTGCGTGCGCGCACACGTGTGTGTGTGTGTGTGTGTGTGTGTGTACGCACTAAACAAAATTTAAACTTTCCGCTTAAAGATTCAAGGGCATCACCAAGAATAGCAACTTCTGTACTTTCTCCATTTTAAGACACCCCATCAATAGCAGCTTTAAGGGAAAAAACAGAAACCATATTCAATGTTCAAACTGATGGCAAGTCTCTTTTGGATGTCAGAAATCCAAAACATGAAAAACAAACAAACATGTACTTCTTTGAATCAAGGAAATCTGCCGTCTCACACCGATGCACCCAGGACGCAGTGAAGCCTGAAAAGGCGTCAGCCATATATCCGATGTACGGAGAGTTTTATTTCTGAAACAGCTTTTCCATCTTCGCCGTTCACGCCAGACTGGTAGAGGACTCATCTCAAAGACCCTTCCTTACGGTCTTTCTGCCCTTCCGATTTGTGACTTCTAACTGCGACTGTGAAAACTGGGTAAGTCACCGTGTTGAAATTACATAATTTCAGAATTTTAAAATAAATTCATAATTTTAAAATAAAATACAAGCCTCGTTTTAGGGGCTGTCCCACAGACAAAGTACGTGACCTCTGGTGTGCACACACACGTGCACGGCTGTGGGTTCTGTTCTGCCCTCTCCTTTATCACAGCGAGGCCTCACCATCGTCCTGGTCGGTGAGGGTCCCACGTGCCTGGGGCTTTGGTTTCTTAAATAGAAGTGTTTTGTCTTTTTCCTAATCAGCCGATTATATCTTCTAGTGCTCCTCAGCAGCACAAATATTCAGTCCACTTAATAGGTAAGTATGAAGGCAAAGTGAGATGGGTCAGTGTAGAAGAATGAAAAGAAACTGGTATTTTAACTCACCCAAGCTTAAAGGCCAGGGAGAGGAGAAGATGCTGACTATTTCTGCCACCTCAAAGGCTCCCAGTCAATTGAGTACAAAGAAGAGTTCAAAGGCAAGGCAGGCTCCTGACTTCCACCTCCTAGTGTGGCTGAGGTTAGAGGTCACTGCTGGTGGAGCCACTGACCAATAAAAGAATGTTTGGAAACTCCACTCGACAGATAAACCGCGGATCCATTTACGCCTTCCTCCCTATGCACACAAACATTTCCAACTCTACAGTCCTGTGTCTACCCAGCCTTCCAAGATCCTAGATTGCTTTCTTTCCCACTGTCATTCAAGAGAGACCGGGGATATGAATGTTTCTGCTCACTACAGAAAAATAGTCACTTGCATTCTTCTTCCTGTCTTCCAATGTAAGAAAGGCAGTTGCTAGGCCTCTCCACCTTCAAGGCCTACCTCAAATGCCACCACCTCCCCAACAAAGCTGTCCCTGACAACCTTGGCCCATAACTTCCTCCTTCCGTTTCAGATCCCTATGTACTTTGGAAAATGTCTACCATTTTCTCAACTTTCTCTATGCTTATATCCACACATCACCAAAATGACAAGCAGGCCTTTGTGAGTGGGATCACAGATTTATTACTATCTCCCACCATCTCACCTTGAAAAAACAACACTTAATTAGGGCTTCACTAAGTTACCTAGTTAATTTAGCTTATGGGATGATAAAAGGTCAACTGATGATTTGGCTTTATACTGTTATAACTCTCACCCTCTACTAATTGAAGGAACCGGTTTCTAATTTACCCACAAAGAAAACCTATAAGCCTCCCCTAGCTTGTCCAATACTCTTGTCAGCTTTCAGGAGTAGATAACGGACTTTCTCTAGGCTCTAGCCTTGTCCTTAACTTTATGGTTGCTTCGATATCACATCTAAAGTCATGAGACAAATTTACTTACTTGCCCTTGTCAGGCAAAGTGTCTCTCCCTTGGTTCATCCTAATGCCAAGTCATGATGAAGACTTTCACCACGGTCCCCACCAGCCACCCTGCAGCCTTCCTCGTCCAGAGCTCTGAGCTGCAAAATGTCAGTAATATTTCCATCCCCGAGATCGCACCCCTGCTCCACTGGGGTCAATTCAGACAGAGAGCTCTGTTCCACTTGCAGACAGCAAAAATCCTGTGCTCAGCACTACTTCTTCCTCGCCTGAAAGAAACGGTCTCTGGAGACCGACTATGAGGACAATGCCAGTCAGAAGCACCTTAGGATTTCTCCGAAACACTTACGCGGTGCGCAAAGGAAAATGAGTCACTTAAAAGTGGATGGAGACCTCTGCTGGCTGCAACTGTCCCTGCAGCTTCTCGAACTAGTTACCAGCAGCGGAGCAAGACATACAGACCATGGCTCAGGCTCAGCTCGTTCTGACCTATCAACCAGGGGCTCCAAGGCATCAACTACGGCCACAACAGGATTTCCCTGAAGTTTACGCCTGTCTTACAAAAAGACCCAAACTGGACCTCCCTAAGGAGAATTCACTAAGGTGTAAAAGCTTTCCAGAACCAAGTGTGTCCTGCTTTGTCAGCCACTCCTGCCACGGTCACGGTGAATCGATGAACAGTAAACGGAGGGAAAATGACAAGCAGATTCTGCAAAGGGTCCTAGAGAACAAAAGAACTCTCTCTAATCTTAGATGAGGGCTTCACTATCACTAGGATGGTAGTTCCCAATCAAAGCAATGTTGTCCCACACCGGACAGTTAACAGTTATCTAAAGACTTTTTTGGATCTTGGAAAAGGGATGAGCTATTGGCATCTAGTAGCTGAACCTGGTCATCCTTATACCTCTCTGGGAATTAGTTCAACCTGATAATCTCACTTTTGGTTGAGATCAGCCCAATCTAGAAGTCTAAGATTGGGAGAAGAGGCTGTTCTGGGCTCACAGAATATTCAGGGAAAGGGGAGCTCCATGGAACACTGCAGTGGAGTGCTTCAGAAGGTCTGAAAGCAGCAGAGAGGAAGGACATGAGTGCGTCTGGGTGGCTCGGTGGGTTAAAGCCTCTGCCTTCAGCTTGGGTCATGATCCTAGGGTTCTGGGATCGAGCCCCACATCGGGCTCTCTGCTTAGCAGGAAGCCTGCTTCCCCTCTCTCTCTCTGCCTGCCTCTCTGGCTACTTGTGATCTCCGTCTGTCAAATAAATAAATAAAAATCTAAAAAAAAAAAAAAAAGAAGAAGAAGAAGAGGGACATAAGAAGACCGAAGGAAGATTTGGAAAAGGAGGCAGGCAAGTGCCTAGACTGCCCTTCTATCCAAGTTGACCCAACGTGGGGCACTCACCACCCGAGGAGGTGACTGGCCCTTGGGCCTAGATGCATGCAGCAGAGAGAGCCACTTGGTCATTCATGTTGTCAAAAACGGTGATATTCTTGCTAAGGACAAGAGGCTCAGAGACTTTTTAAATAGCTAAATGGAACAGGAGAGAGGATCTAGCCATATCATAAATCGACCATTTCATAAAGGTGGCAATGAAAGCCCGGTAAGCTCTGGTCACTTATCACTGTGGTATAACTTACAGGGACAGAACCAGAGCTCATATCCAAGTCTTTTGACTCCAAGTGTATCTCTTTGAACCAAATAACCTCAAAGTACTCTATTTTTAAGGACCTCTATCCATTCCATCTCAGTAGTTCTACGATTCAGAGCCCAGACTCAGAAACGCCCAGCTGTGCCTGCCTCAGACCTGTGGTTCCCCACCCGTCTCTGTGCAATGATGGCGTTCCACAAGCTGGCCAGGGGAGCTTGACTCTGAAAACGCAATGAGTCTCCTTCCCAGCAGGATGGTGCTGGGTCTCTACTTGGCCTTGTCAGACTGGAATCTTAAGATGGTATGTGATTTGGCAGATGACTCTCTTCCTGGTTACGTTAATAAATCATGATGCCGTAAAAGAGACACCCAGAGCTCAGACACCAGGCCTGTTCTTCTGTGAAAAGGAACAGCTTCTCCTACACAACTTGTAAGAACTGTAGGTTTAGATGAAGAATCTAGAGATCTGGGCGCCTGAGTGGCTCAGTGGGTTGAGCGACTGCCTTCAGCTCAGGTCATGATCCAGGACTTCTAGGATCGAGTCCCGCATCGGGCTCCCAGCTCCTTGGGGAGTCTGCTTCTCCCTCTGACCTTCTCCTCTCTCATGCTCTCTCAAATAAATAAATAAAATCTTTAAAAAAAAAAAAAAAAAAAAAAGGGCGCCTGGGTGGCTCAGTGGGTTAAGCCGCTGCCTTCGGCTCAGGTCATGATCTCAGGGTCCTGGGATCGAGGCCCGCATCGGGCTCTCTGCTCAGCGGGGAGCCTGCTTCCTCCTCTCTCTCTGCCTGCCTCTCCGTCTGCTTGTGATCTCTCTCTGTCAAATAAATAAATAAAATCTTTAAAAAAAAAAAAAAAAAGAATCTAGAGATCTCCAGACGGATTTTCTAAATTGAAACTCAGATAAGACCAGTGGCCAAGTAATAACTGAGAAGCCCAAACATTTAAAATGAACATGAACAGCTCTGAAAAAAACAGTGGGGAGGCTAAAATCCAACTGTGGCTTGTTTTGTTTCATTTTGAAGATTTTATTTAAGAGAGAGCGCGCGCACACAGAGGGAGAGGAAGAGAGCGCAGAGAGAGAAGGAGAAGCAGACTCCCCGCTGAGCAGGGAGTCAGAAGCAGGGCTCGATCCCAGGACCCAGGGATCATGACCTGAGGCAAAGTCAGGCACTTAACCAACTGAGCCACCCAGGGGCCCCTGTAATTTGCTTTCCTATCACAACACCGACATGTGTTACAGATGAGGTCGCTGAGGTCCAGGGAAGGCGAGTCCTTGGCCACGGGCAGAGTGGGTGCCCAGCCGAGATGGCACAGGCGCAGGCGGTCTGAGCAGCACTAGCACGGGGGACGTGGCCGTCTCCGTGGTTTAAAGTCATAAACAGGGCAGACTCAACAGATCCGCTAATTTCCCCTGCCTCCTAAAACCCTAAAATGATGACGACGACAAATTTTTAAAAATGAAGGCGCAGTCACTCTAAGCTCTAGAAGATGGGAGATGAGCGGAAGCAACCAAATGCGGAAGCTGAGGAGCAGCACGAGGCGTGGTGGCCGGTTCTCCAGGCCCACGTGGCCACTGAAGAAAATCAGTGCAGAAAAACCCGAGGTCATCTGCAGTGGAACCCCAAGTGGGGCAAAGATGAGGGACTTAGCGCAGAGACCCCTCCGACCCTCTCTCCTGCTCATCTCCTACAATGGTAATCTTGACGAGAATAAAACCTTAAGAATCTACTCAACAGAAAAGAAACAAGCACAGTACCAATCTGGGGTAGTCTTTTTAATTTTTTTTTAAACTTACTCGACATTTCAGCTCAACTAAATTTCTTTCGGGAAAGAGAAAAGAAAGAAAAGCAGGACTATCCGGGGCCCCGAGTGGCACGCTGCAGACCATGGATAGCAGCCCAGTGGAAGGGGCATCACGAGGTGGAAGAGAAACCGGACAGTGAGGCAGGGGTGTGTCACTGCTCCGGGGGACAGGGAGCACCGCTCGGCGAGGGAGGCCGCTGGGATCGGGAAGCTCGGCCGGCTGATAGGACAACATTCTCCTGCTCAGAGCTACTCAGAAGCATCACCCTGAAATGTCCCCACTTCCTGAGCTACCATAGTCACAACTATCACCTGCTGTGAGAATGACCATCTAAACAGGTTCAGTTTTGCATCCGGCACACGCTGCTACACGATGACCCCAAAACATAAAAACAGAGGCTCCCCCTTGGGAGCGCCTGCATCTCCGACAGTTACTCTCGCAAACCTCATCCAACGTGACTCACCTGAGCCCACTTTGCTCTCCTCAGGTCGGTGGGTCAATCCGGCTGCGGCGATGACCCCGCTTACACATTCGGCTCTGTCCACGTGTACCCCCCATGGGTCAGGCCACCCTCTGGACCACCCACGTCACCCGCAGCAGGGCTGCCCGGCCTCTTACCTGCCGCTGCATTTCTTCAATCTGTCTTCGGGGGATGCCCTGTAAGATGCCGTACACGTCGGACAGCTTTTCTTCCGGCACAACCACAGACGCTCTGGGGATGACAGCAGGACAGTCGCATACACAGGGCCCTCTGCACGAGGACCCCTACAGATCCGGCCACCTCATTCTCCAGAGCAGGAAACTACGCCGCACCCTCCTTCATCCCGCATTCCCTCTGCGGAGGGCTGGAGGGCTCATCCTCCTCCGTCTCCTCGGGGCCCACCTTCTCGACGGCGTTCTCTCACCTGCTGCGTGTCCTCACCTCCCTCCCGCCACCTGTGCACTCCAGCCATGCTGGGGCCCTTCCAGACGCTTCCACAAACCATGCTCTGCATGCCCCGGGGTCTGTGGGTATGCATGTCCTCCTCCCTGGTGTACTCTTTTCCTTCCCTGCCCATTCTGAACAAACCAGGACTTCTGTCATTTAGCTACCCACTCAAGGCCACTCTTGGCACCCACTTATGGAGCCGCTATCATGTGCCAGTGCTGCAGTTACAACAGCGACCAAATCGGACAAAGGCTGGGGCTGAGCACCATGAGAACACCTGCGGGGGCGCATTCTAGGCAGACGGCCCTGAGGAAGCAGCGTGCTGGGAATGTTCTGGCAACAGCACCGAGGCTGGTGTGGCTGGAGTAACGAAGACGGAGAAACCCAGGAGGTAAACGGGAGGGCAGAGCACAGCAAGCACCTTGGAGGTGCCTTGGAGGCCTTGGAGGCTGTGGTAAGGACGTGGCTTTCACTGAGAGAGAACGCCATTAGAAGGTCTTGGGAGAGCTGGCATGACCTGATTCAGTGCCAGTGGGTCATCTTGCCCAAAGTGTTAGAAGAAACTGCAGAAAGCCCGAGCAGAAGAACAGCTGGAGACGGTCGCAAAATCCAGTGGCAGCGCCGGGGAAAGCGGTGAGGACGGCGCCACCGGCAGGACTAGCCACAGCTCAGACATGCGGGTGAGGGAGGCAGAGGGCTCAGCGATCACCCACCTGTCGGGGCATTTTGCAGGGTTTCCCATTTTCTTTGTACCAATTAACTTGTTACAATCTGAAAGCGTGCCCCAGCAAGACTAGTCTGTTAGGATGGAAACCACACCTGATCCAACCCAGCACCCCTGAGCACTTGGTCCATGGTCCCGCACACACAGCTAGCACTTAGTAAATATCTGCTAAGTAAGTCCATGACATCTACCGTACAGATGGGAAAACTGAGGCTCAAAGGACGGAAGAAAGAAAATAAATGACTTGGCAAGATCACAGAGCTACCCAGTGAGAGAGCTGGCTACCTGAAAGCCAACCTTCTGGCTCCAAATCCAGAGCCCTTCCAATACTTACCCATAATTACAACGACCCAAGCCGGTCTGGATTCTCACAGGAGTATTTTTCCAGCCTCAGCTCAGGGTCACTGCCTCCATGAAGTCCTCACCAACTCCACTGCCGGCAATGGTGTGCGCCTCCTTCTCGAGATTCTCCTCCTACCCCACCCAGCCCGGCTGCCTCTATAGTCAGCCATTGCTGGTTTACCTGTCCATCTTCTACCATTAGGTGAGGGGCTTCCTGGAGGCAAGGTCTGACCTTGACCATCTTTATCCCCATACCTAACACAGAACCCCACAAGTAAAGGGCCCTCAACAAATGTCTCCACGGACGCTCAAATGATTAGAAGTGGCTCAGCACGTCCCTAGGATAAAGAGAACTATACAGCCTCATCCTTCTGGCAGAATGAACCTCTGTCCGGGCTTCCGCCCCCTGTGCAGGCATCTACTACAGCACTCACCACACGTTATTAGAATGCTTGGTGTGTTCCTGCGAGATCCCAGTCTCTTTAAGAGCAGAGACTGCACTATTCACAGGAGACTTTCTGATAACCATGAGATGAATGGAGGTACAGAAGAATGAATGCTACTTGCATTATTCAAATAGCTATGGTGATCAGACAAGAACAGAAATATCAGAACAGTTGGGAGAGGAGAAGATAAGTATCCGAGGCAAAGTCAAGCCTCAGAGGTATTCACAAAGGGAGCTAATTTTCAACCATCTTTAACCTCCCAAGTCCTACGGCAATGAAACAACGTGAGACCAGAGGGCTCTTCTGTCCCTTACAGCAGTGGCAGGCCTAACCAAGCAGGGCCCATGCGTGTCCATCTGCGCACAGGCAGGTCTCTAAGCTCTCACGCACGTGGCAGCACGCCCCCTCCAACTAGTAACATTAGGCAAGCTCTGCAGGGTCTCTAGGGCAGCACCCGCCACTGTGGCTACAAATCACACCCGCGGAGCTTTGAGGTGCAGCATTCCTGGGAGGGAGGCCCAAGAATTTTTTAAAGTCCTTCAGGTGAGCAGAATGTGCGGGTATAGTGGAGAACCACTGCTCTTGGCCAAGGTTGCTGACTGTCTTTGGTAAAATGCCAGATAGTATGTATTTTAGGCTTTGTGGGCCATATCCTCTCTGCCACAACCACTCAGCTCTGTCACTACAGCAGAGAAATGGCCGGGAGATAATTTGTGAGTCAGTGGGTGTGGCTGTGTTTCAATAAAACTTTATTTACAAAACCTGGCAGGTTCCCATATTTGGCCCCAAGGCCTCAGTTTGTGAACCTCTACTCTAGGCCAACCGACTAACTCTTCTGACGGAAAATACAGCAAAACAATCTACAGAAGCAGTTCTCCAACCTCGGAATGCAGTACAACTACCAAGGGGGCTTTCGAAATCTAATACACACAGAACCACTGGTATAAAGTTTATTAGAAGGTAACACTCACCTCTTCCAGTCCAGAACTTCAGAGAAAGGCAAAATATAGGAGTCTGCAACGATGACTGGGACACAGCCGGCGCGTAAAATGTCACTCAGTGCCGCCTGGCCCAGCCGAGCGCCACGAAGAACCACACAGAACGTGGCCTCCTGCAGGAACGCAAGCAGAGGTGGGGATCACACACCAGTTTTGCTGACACACTCGGATGGCCGCGGACCCCGCAGTTCTCCCAAGGGCTGAAGCCGAGCACTACCGAGACGTCCTGACGGGAAATGTGAAAGGATGAAAGGTCACACCGGGGGAACTTGGAAAGCGCAACTGGCCACGGTGCCTGGTATTTCCACTCTTCAGTGTCACCTCAGTGCTGCTACTGGTGGCATCTGAACTGTCCAGGGCCAACGTCCCAGCCTTTCTCTGGGAACTCAATAATGGAACATCCCACCGCCGGGTTCCTTCCAGCCTTAGTCAACTAGGCAAACACACTTTGGCATGAGGGCTGACCTCAGCCCACCTCATAGCAGAATTATTTGTCTGGGCATTTCAGGCTTTCTAGAAGACTCCCTAGAGGGAAGCTATCGACTTTCATCTTTCTACTTCTCGTGGCTTCGAGCAGTGTGCTCTATACCTAGCAGACACTCGTGTCATGAATGCAGCGCCTCTGAAAACATACAGATGTGTCCCTCTTAGAACAATAAATCAAACAGAAAGCAGAGTCTCAAAAAACTGCTTCTCCCCTCCCTCCCTCAGGCCGAGTTAATGTGGGGAACATTTCAGAAAATGACAGACGTACAGGAGGACAAACGGTTGCAAGAGGTAAGCCAAAATAAGAAACAACTCTCTCTCTAACGCTCAGTTTCTCCCAGTGTTTGCCTCCTCGGGAGGAAGAAAAAAGATTAAAAAAGAAAAAAAAAAAAACCACACCACTGTTTCATCTTTACAGCTAGAGAAAAGGAAAGCTCAGAAAAAAAGAAAAACTCCAAACTCCTCCAGGGATACACGAGAGAGCAGCGGGGGCCGAGGAAGAGAATCGGTCAGGCGCCTAGGGGTGCAGGTGGACAGCTCGGCCTGCCCTGAGGAGTTGGCATCCAGATGTGGACACACGTGCTGATAACCATTTTTCCTGTCTAGACAAAGGTTACTATAAATACTCCTGCTCACATCACCACCGTTATCAGTCAGACATTCCAGAGGAGATGCAGCACTTTCTGAGAGAAAGTATTTTAACAATCTCAGCATGGCCCAGTTCTCTTTGGAGATGGTGGGAGGGGGGGGGAAATGGATCACACCAGCTCCTTGCTATTTCTCCTTGAACTATTTTAAATATTTCAGGGAACAAAACTCACTTTCTCCTTTTCTTGCCCCCCTGCCCCTGGAATGTCAAGCATCCTACTTATGCTTAAAATATCCCCCAAAGGACTACTCTTCCCCAGGCATATGGAAACAGTGGCATGGCCACGACTCAGGCAAAGGACGTGCTACCAGTAGGAAGGACATGGCGAGGGAAGCAAAATACCAACAGACAAAACAGTGACAAAAAATGAAAACCTTCCATTCCCAGGAAAAGCGGACTGTGGCCTCGTGGGCCTGCACATCGGAGGATACAGGCTGCCCCCTTCAAGAAGGCGATCTCTCTGGACGGGCTTACAAATACAGGGGTAAAAGTGAAATATGGTTGCCCACTCTGGCCACATGACATCCCCCCAAGCCCACGGCGGATGCAGCTCTGGAGGGCGACGAGCGTCCAATGGGAGCGGGAGCACTCAGAGGCCAGGCAGCTCTGCACACACAGCAGACCAGCCGCCGCTACTCCTCAGGGCCCGTGTGGCTGCCAGAGAGCCAGGCTACGTCCTCGTCATCCCTGGGGCGGATGCCCTGGCAGCATGGGGAGAACAAGGCCTTCTGCTGGGGCACACTGCTTCGGGAAGGGCCTTCTCCTGGGCGCACGGGCGCTCACCTGCAGCACCTGGGGGTACTCGTAGACCTGATGCTCGCGGCAGCGCCTGCGCACCCAGGGGACGCCCTCTGACAGGTTGGTGCACTTGTCCAGCACTAACACGGACTCCGCGTGTTTGGCCTGCAGGGCTTCCAGGTCTTCTCTGTACTCGGGGTGGACAGCCATCTGAGAGGACAGCAGGAAATACCGCCGGGGACTGCAACAGAGCAAGAAGCGTGACTGGAACGTTGCCACCGGTCCACATGTCAGGGTACGACACACTCGGACGTTCGACTTAGGGCAGGAAGTGGGTTCTCACGGGTCTTCACAGGTCTCGATTTTCTGGGCAATTGCACTCTGCGGCATTGGTCAGTATTGACAGTATGATACAACGTGAGAACCTAAGGTCTGGCTCAGTCACGTGCTGTCATGAAGATCTGACTGGGGAGAAGTCCTTCAGGTTTTGAGGAAATGCTTGTAATATGCCAAGCTCGGAGAGCAAGCAAGAAATCTGTATGTGTGTGCATGGAAAAAGAGAAGCTTAATGGCTGACTATTTGGAAGAAACATCAATGTGTTACCATGAGTCATGGCTGAGGTATCTAACGTGAAAAAGAACTGAGAGCTGGCTGCATCCTTCAGATCGGAAGAGAGGGAAACAATGGGCAGCACCAGGGGGTAAAACTGGAAGAGGTTAAGGACTGCTTCCAGCTACTGAATGGCCTCCTTGGCCTACGGAGGTGCTGCAGGGAAGACAGCCTCCATCCCCAAGGCCACCGGCACACAAGAAGACTGAATTGGTGTTGAGAACAATGAGCGGAAAAAACTACCTTCACCAAAGGAGGGAACCAGTCTTAACATCTGGGTAGCAAGGATGTCTAAAAGAAAATGGAGTGAAGAAAGGACTTCCATGGGTCTAGTGCCATTGAGATCTTCTAAGAGACAAACACACGAACACAAATTTAGTAAGCCAGAAGTCAAAGGGGAGTCCTGGGGGAGACCAGATGGTAAGGAACTCTCTCCTGGAAGGCAAGATTCCTACAGGACAGAGAGGTTACAGAGCATAAACACTACATAGGTTGAGGGACCAGTAGCATTCACCATCAAAGAAATGAATAATATAAAGCAGGTTCCAGGAAGAAGTGAAACACCCATCAGACGTAGAAGCAGTACTCACATGAATCTACCCCCAAATGGTCTGAACCAGGGAAAGTTCTGGGGGGCGGTACCTCTCATAGACAATGCCATCAGACAAGTGGATACGAGTCTGCACATAAGAAAGAACCCAAACCTATACCCTGTGACCCCATCTCTCTCTCTTCCTTTTTTTCTTTTTTTCTTGCACTGGGAGAAGGGAACAGTAATTTTTTTAGGTTTCTTATACTTATTTGGAGGTTGTAGCTAAAGAACACCTTACCCATACATCCACAGCTGAAGAACAACATTCTCTGATTGAAAAGGTCATCATGGTTTACCCAGCACTGAGCTTCAGGTCCCAAACACACAAAGCAATGAGTGGAGAAGGGGAATATTCCCCTTTCCAGCCAGCTCAGCTATAGAAACTCCAGAAAACCACAGCCAGATGGCCTTCAAATCCTCAGAACCCTTTCTTCTGGTAATTCTTTAAGCGGCTGAGCTACAAGCAAAAGGTACTTCCCCCATCCCAGTTAAGAAAGAAAGGGACGGGCACATTCCCTAAATCCTTGAGAAAGCAAGTAGCCACAGGAGGCCATTTAAATTAGACTAAAATTCAGCTCCTCTGTCAGACCAGCCACATTTCAAATTCTCAATGGTCATATGTGGCTAGAGGGCACCTAATAGCAGAAATACAGATGTGTCCCATCGCAGAAAGGTCTGCTTGATAGAGCTGCCCTTGACGGTCATTCAGACCCCGAAGACAGGGGAAAGGTAAGTGGAGACAGGAAAAACATGGAGTAGAACCTATCAGGGAGTCAGTCTGGATCAGCTGCGCAGACTGGTTCCTCTCATCCTGCACAATTTCCCCCTAAGTTACGATTTATTGAACAATATGCTGAATATTTATAGCTAAAAGTAGTCCTTCTAGACACTGAAACAGACTCTTGGATTCTATTCTCTGAGCCTCAGCAATGTTTCTCTTGTAAAGCACTATTTCACAGAGGGATGCCGTGATGGGAAGATCACACATTAGAACACTTGCAGATCACCTCGAAGTGAATACCATCTCCCTGCAAAGTATTTCTGCAATCAAACTGGTCTGTTTAAACAAGAGAAAGGATTTACAGGCAAACTCGCAAGACAAGCAGGGTTTAAAACCACCTTAACAATGAAACCTATTTGGAAATGAAGTAGACTGGGGTTTTTTTTTAATTTCAAATCAGAAAACTTCTCATTAACAAGTTATAATGAAATCAGCCATGCATCAAGTTAGGGCTGAAGGACCTTAAAGGTCTTTCCAATTCCTAAGACACTGGTTCTGTGATGGATCTCATGGGGTACTGGTATTTGCTGGATGTCTCTGGAGACTTTCTCTTTAAGTAGAGCTGCTAGCATAAAACTGGTGATGCTCTACACTGTCTAGAATAAGAACAGACATGCCAGTACCCCAGAGGGTGTCCTTGTAGAAGGGTGCAGAAGGTTGGAGTTCTGGAAAGAAAAAAGAGTTGTACTGCACAGCGTGGGTGGGGCCAGAAATGGCCCAGCCAGAGTGTTGAAGCCTTTCTAGGGTGAAGGCGTCTACTTGGGAAAGAGCTGGGAGGTGGGGTATGAGAGTGCAGTGCAGGGTATGAGAGCCCTGAAAGGGTACCCGAGGTTTCGGCACTGGGGGTGGGGGTAAAAGGAGCCATGGCAACCCAGGGGATGCTGGAGAACAAGTGAGGTTAGGAGGGCGTGTGGGAATCCCAGGACAGAGTTTAGAGCCTGGACTGGCTGAGAAGGGTGCCGTGTTGTGCGGAGAGTGAAAGCAACGGTACCAGCACCCTAGTGTGGGGTGCTGGAACCCTAGAAGGCAGCGGAGGGTAAGTCCTGGAGCGAGTGGGGAGAATACAGCAGTAGGAGCACAATGTGGGGGAGTCAGGGTCTGAGGGGAGATGGAGGCAGGGGCGGCAGGGTTGGTTGGTTACATGCAAGAGGGCTGAGCAAACCAGTAAAGATGTTGAGAATAAATGAGAGCCAGATCGCTCCCTGTCAGAGAACAGAGCGACAAACAGGCAAAGGGAGGAGACCAGAGCACCCCGGTGCTGCATGGATCTGCAGATGGTAATGTGAACTCACGGTTTTCGGTGTACACAGAGAGTATCAAGACTCTCCATCCACCCAGATACAGAGAGAAATACCGAAGCTCAAGATGCTCGTGGGGAAAGAAGGCCCCTGGCTGAGTCCCGCTGGTGAGAAACAAAGTTCTCATTCAGACATTCGGCCGCCAGGATCCCTGGATCCCGACTCTACCGTCACTCCGTGTTCAGCACGACTGTGCAGATGTGCACAGGAGTCTAGAAACGGCTCCCCCGGCTCGCACGCTCGTTCCCCCTGACCTGACAGATGGCTGAGGGAGTGTGCCCATTTTAGTTTTAAGCAAACACAACTGTAAGGTGGATATGTTTTTCTTTTAAGGACTAAAATTACTAGCTAGGACTTTCATGTTTCCTCCCAGCAGCACTGAAACCTAAGTTTAAGTAAAATCATGCTGAGAACTTGAAGTCTCCCTCAAGAGCAACAGTGGTGAACTCCCAATTTGGTTCCTTTTAGAGAGACAATGACAAGAATTCCAGCTGAGCCCAGTGCAGCTGTGAGAAGAAGCTATCAATAGCAACAATCCTCAGCTTCCCATTGAAAAAAGATTGGGAGAGATTTAAAATAAAAATAAAAACAAAGCTCTCACTACTCTGCGGAGCCCTCAAGAGATGTGGGAATTCCCTCAAAAAGCAGCTCTCACAAACAGCCACAAATCCAAAGGCCAGGCCAGAAGGTCACCCATCCTGCCTCCTCCCAAGTGCCTGGAAAGCACGAGGAGTCTGGAGTCTGCCTTTGCCCCTTTTTTCCCTTTCTTCTTCTTTTCTTCTTTCTTTCAGAGAGAGGGGTGTGCTGCTTATAAAACACCAGGGCGCCTGGGTGGCTCAGTGGGTTAAGCTGCCTTCGGCTCAGGTCATGATCTCAGGGTCCTGGGATGGAGTCCCGCATCGGGCTCTCTGCTCAGCAGGGAGCCTGCTTCCCCCTCTCTCTCTCTCTCTCTCTCTCTCTGACTGCCTCTCTGCCTACTTGTGATCTCTGTCAAATAAATAAATACAATCTTAAAATAAAAAAGAAAGAAAGAAAGAAAGAAAGAAACACCACAACCTCAGGGCCGAACTGCAAGCTGGAGGGAAGCGGAGTGTGGGTCCGGCCAGTGGCAGAAGTCCACCGACCGGCCAGCAGAGGGACACGGGCGGCCCCGGCAGCCCCTCACCACCCGCCCCCTCCGGGCAGATTTACTGGTCCTCCGCCCAGTTACTGCATGGAGAACTTCAGAGCCTGAGACCTCCAGTGATCTAGTTAGAGATCTTAATTTCAGTCTAATGATACGTAAAAACTAGGGAGATTAAGTTACTAAGAAAATGCCACCACCACGGCAGTTTCAATCTCTGGAAGAAATCGCCTGAAAATAATTTTTACTGTTCAGAGGCGGTTTGTTTTCCTCTGTTTTAGCTGAATCTTTGCTTTTCAGGGGTATTTTCCCTGAGTCACATCTGAAGGGAAGGAAGAGTCCTAAAGCAATGAGCAGAGAGCTGGATTATATTAGATTAGATAAGAAAGGGAGTAGAGTTCAAGCAGTCTTCAAACAGAAACGCCCAGAGGCCACCAAGCTGAAGGGATGGCCCTGACCCTCCCTGGCTCCCTTGAAGCCTCGCCTGGGCTTCCTCCCCACAAACCTAATGTCAGGGGGACCTCACAGTTCTCTGTTGCACCCTGGGCACTGCAGAGGTTTCGGGGCTCCCCTGGCCTCCACCCTTTAGATGCCAGGAGCATTCCATGCAAAACAGCGCTAGCACAGCAGGTCCCACTGCTCTCCTCTGCAAGGCTGGCTCTCGGCTGGTGTATGGGAACTTCTGTTTTAGGGGAGCTCCTACGCTCCCCAGAACTGGTAAGAGTGGTTGCTGTGCCCAAACTGTCTGTACAAACAATATGGTTTATGTTGAACACTCTCTTTCCTTCTGCAAATCTGAAACGTTAGCACACGCCAAGCAGAGACTGCGTGTGATTAGCTCCCGATAAAAACTGGGGTGCAGAGTCTCTGATGAGTGCCCTGGTGAGCCACAGTCCGTACACGCTGTCACCAGTCGTTGCTGGGGGAGTTAAGCACATCCCGGGTGACTGTGTGACACCACTGGGAGAGGACCTTGATGCTTGCACCCAGTTTCCTTGGACTCCATCCCGTGTACCTTGTCCCTTTGCTGACTCTGCGTTGTCCCCTTGTGCTTTAATAAATCATAGCCATGAGTGGGACTATATGCTGAGTCCTGAGCTTCTTGGCAGATCACTGAAACTGGAGGTGGTCTCGGGGACCCCTGACACACACGTCCCCGAACTCACAACAGTCTGTATATTGCCAAATATCCCTGGGGAGACAAAAATCAACCCCTTCCCCTGTTGAGAACCACCAGCCTAGCAATGCTTGGTTCTAATAGGCCTTCAATAAAGGTTTGATCTGAACTTCAGTGAGCTGAATTAAACAATTTTCAGAACAATTTCAGGGGGGAAAAAAAGCAAAAGGTTCAGAAACAACTTTCAAAAATCACACAACTGACTTAAATTTAAGTAAATGTTCACAGAAGGAGCAAGTAGAGAAATAAAAATCTTTTTTATAAGTTCAACTGACTTTTCCTGACCATTGTAGTTTTATAATATCTACTATAATGTATTTATATTATAATATCTATTATATCTAATGCTCCGTAAATTTGCCAAACTAAGATCCTAGATACGCGACAGAAACTTGTACTTCCCCAAAGGGTACCAGCTGGGCTCACTCACACAGGTCACCCTTTCTCATTACAGAAATCTAGTCTCAAAACAGCACTGGGGCTAAAATTAACAAGTCAGGAAACAAATGTTGGCGAAGATGCAGAGAAAGGGGACCCATCTTACACTGCTTGTGGGAATGCAAGCTGGTACAGCCACTCTGGAAAACAGCATGGAGGTTCTTCAAAAAGTTAACAAGAGAACTACCATACAACCCAGCAATTACACTACCAGGTATTTCATCCAAAGGATACAAAAATACTGATTTGAAGGGGCCCGTGTACCCCAATGTTTATAGCAACAATGTCCACAACAGCCAAACTATGGAAAGAGCCCAGATGTCCATCAACAGATGAATGGATAAAGAAGATGTGGTATAGATATACAAAGAAATACTATGCAGCCATTAAAAATTGAAATCTTGCCATTTGCAATGACATGGATGGAACTAGAGGGTATTACACTGAGTAAAGTAAATCAGTCAGAGAAAGAAAATTATATGCTCTCACCCATATGTGGAATTTAAGAAACAAAACAGAGGAGCATAGGGGCAGGGAGAGAAAAATAAAACAAGATGAAATCAGAGAGGGAGACAAACCATAAGAGACTCAACTATAGGAAACAAACTGTTGCTGGAAGGGAAAGGGTTAGGGGGTTGGGGAAACTGGGTGATGGGCATTAAGGAGGGCACGTGGTGTAATGAGCACTGGGTGTTATATGCAACTGATGAATCACTGATCTCTACCTCTGAACCTAATAATATGCTATATGTTAATTAACTGAATTTAAATTAAAATTTTTTAATTAAAAAAAACCCATAGCATTGAACTATATCTTTTTCTCCAGTCTCTTCTGTAAGAATTATTTTGTATTTTCATCTTGATGATGATCAAAAGAAGATCAGTACAGGCATATTTTTGTTCATATTTAATGATAATACTGCTAAGAGTTTTTCAACGTCCAAGTTTGTATTTAGTGGGCTAATGGGAAGACAGGAAGACTTAGAATGTAAATCATGTACAATGAAAGCACAGTAAAATGCTAACTGCAGTCCCTAAGTGATGGTACAAATATTCACTGTACTGTCAAATTTTTTAAACACTGCTGTCTGGCTTTAAGATTTTTATAATTTATATTATAATTTTATAAATGATAATTGTATAATTTTTACAAACTTATAAATTATAATTTTATAAATTTTATCATTATATTTTTATAGTGAAATGGTCGGGAAAAAATCTATATGAGATGAAGATAAATGATGTCACAGTATGCTAAAGGGAAGCACCCTAGTCACTCAAACATAAAAAGTGGTAGAGAGAAATACATCATCACTCCACAGGCAAACAGCATAGGCATGCCAAACCCCCAAAACCACAATTAATTCTATATTCACCTTAAAAGACACAATCCAGTTTCAAAGAAAAAGCCTCAGCTATCATATTGTTAATGTGAATATTATTAGTTTTGTACATTTCTTTGCATTTAATTTGTAAATCTGTTTTAATTTTGAAGTCATATAAGCACAGAGAGTTTAAATTGTTTTTTATCTGTATTTACTCAAGTTGCATTATTTAAAAAGTAGTAAAAATTCAAGGGACCTTGAATAGACCAAAACAAAAACCAAAATCTTAAAAAAAGAACAAAATTAGAGGACTCACATTACCAATTTTAAAACTTACTACAAAGCTACAGTAATCAAGATAGTGTGGTTGGCATAAGGACAGACACACAGACCAATGGAACAAAATTGGGAATCCAGAAATAAGCCTATATACCTATAGCCAGTTGATTTTCAACATGAATGTTAAGATCATCCAATGGGAAAAGAACAGTCTTTTCACCAAGTGTTGCTAAGACAACTAGATATCCACAAGTAAAAGAAGGAAGTTAGACTCCTACCTCACACCACATGTAAAAATTAACTCAAAACGGGTACCTGGGTGGCTCAGTCAGTTAAGTATCTGACTATTGGTTTCGGCTCAGGTCATGATCTCCTGGGTCCTGAGCTCAGGCCCCACACGGGGCTCCATGGGAGCCTGAAGATTCTCTTCTCCCTCTGCCTCTCCCCTGACTCCTGCTCTCTCTCGCTTTTTCTAATAGAAATAAGTAAATCTTTTTTAAAAATTTAACTCAAAATAGAGCAAAAACCAAAATCTAAGAGCTAAAATTAAAGCATTCTGAGAAGAAACCACAGATTTAAATTTTGTGATCTTGGATTGATCAAGGATTTCTTATTTATGACACCTAAAGTACAAGGAAAAATAGAATAAATAGACAAATAGAAAGGAAAAATAGATAAATCGGACTTCATCAAAAGGAGAAACTTTTGTGCATCAAAGGACACCATCAAGTTAGTGAAAAGACAACCTACAGGATGGGAGAAACTATTTGCAAATCATACAACTAGTAAGCATCTAGTAAGTAAAATATATAAAGAATTCTTACAACTCAACAAAACCAAAACCCAATATTAAAAAAAAAAAAAAAGTAGATGATAAGTAACCAAAGCAACCTGAAAAAGAAAAACAAAACTGAAGACATCACAATTCCAGATTTCAAGCTCTATTACAAAGCAGTAGTAATCAAGACAGTATGGTACAGGCAAAAAAACCAGACACACAATCAATGGAACAGAATAGAAAACCCAGAAATGGACCCACAACTTTACGGCCAACTCATCCTTGACAAAGCAGAAAAGAGTATCCAATGCAAAAGACAGTCTCTTCAACAAATGGTGCTGGGAAAACTGGACAGCGACATGCAGAAGAATGAAACGGGGCTGCTTTCTTACACCACAAACAAAAATAAATTCGAAATGGATTGAAGACCTAAATGTGAGACAGGAATCCACCAAAATTCTAGAGGAAAACACAGGGAGCAACCTCTTCAACCTTGGCCATAGCAACTTCTTACTGGACCCGTCCTTGGAGGCAAGGGAAAGTAAAGCAAAACGAACTACTGGGCCTTCATCAAGATAAACAGCTTCTGCACAATAAAGGAAACAATCAACAAGAAACTAAAAGGCAACCTACTGAATGGGATAAGATATTTGCAAACAATATATCCAATACAGGGTTAGTGTCCAAAATCTAGAAAGAACTTATCAAACTCAACACCCAAAAGACAAAAATTCAGTCCAGAAATGGGCAGAAGACATAAACAAACACTTCCCCCAAGAAGACAAAGAAATGGCTAACTCTCTCTCTCCCCTCTCCCTAAAATAAATAAATAAATCTTTAAAAAAGTAAATACACCCACTGAAGTATATTCTTTAAAAGAATAAATTTTATGGTGAATGAATATATCTCAATTTTAAAAATAACAAAACAAATCAATTCTGGAAGTCCACTAACAGAAAAATCCAGAAGGTAGATCTAGGCAAAAGGTTCATGAACCGTCCAGTCTCTCTTTGTACTTGCCTAACAGCAAAAAAATGTTTCAATCTCACCTTATGTAAATAACAAAATCTGCTACCTCTAAAATAGATTTCAGAATTTGGTTACCAGGCTACACAGTAGGAGACACATACACAGGAGAGAAATGCTTCACTTTGGAAAAGTTCTCTTATTTCTCCAAGAACCCATAAAGGCTTTTTTTTTTTTTTTTAAGATTTTATTTATTTATTTGACAGGGAGAGATACAGTGAGAGAGGGAATACAAGCAGTTGGAGTGAGAGGCAGAAGCAGGCTTCCACTGAGCAGGGAGCCGGATACGGGGCTCAATCCCAGGACTCTGGGATCATGACCTGAGCCAAAGGCAGACACTTAACGACTGAGCCACCCAGGTGCCCCCCCATAAAGGCTTCTAAGGGGAAGTTTGGGATGCTTTGCAAACTATTTCCTTAAGACTCACTTCTGAGACCAAACGCTGTGTGTGGATTTTCAAATCTCACCTTGTATGATCTTTCTAATGTGGCAATATACAAATCAGTCACCTTCATACGTGAGCACACGGCACACAAGAGTACCAACATCATCATCATCACGTCTGTTTAAAGCTTATTAAGATTCTCACCATGAATTAGCACAATTTCAAACAGACTACATCAAAAAAGGCTAGACAAGATACCCTGCACACCCAAGCTGCCAGCCCTTTTCACTTATTCACTCACATGTCAATAATACGAACCGATCATGTGACAGGCATAGCCAACATGGCAGTTAAAAAACAGACCTGGGGGCACCTGGGTGGCTCAGTTGGTTAAGTGTCTGCCTTTGGCTCAAGCCGTGATCCCAGGGTCCTGAGATCGAGCCTTGCACTGGTTCTCTGCTCAGCAGGAAGCCTGCTTCTTCCTCTCCCTCTGTCCATACTCAAGCTCACTCTCTCTCAATTTAATAAATAAAATCTTAAAAAAACCCAAAAAACAAAAAACCAGACCTGGCACTAGTCTTACTGCAAAATCCAAAATCCCAAGCAAAGAGGCTGTGAGCAAGTTATTATACCGTGGCCCAGTGACTGGTACAGTAGGAGAAGTGGAAGCTGCTATGGGGGTATAACGCAGAAGAACCACTCCGGGGGTTAGCAAAGTCCCCCTGGAGCGAGAAGTACTCAAGTTCAAACCTAAAGGACAAGTAGGTCATCAGTCTGATGAAAATGAGGAAGAAGACTTCCAGACCACGGAAAGATTTTACAGCCCAAAAAAACCCAAGAGAGCAATGCTCTTTCTAAAAACTAAAAGTAGGGGGGGGAGCTAGAGATGGAAAGAATGGTCACGTGCCAGAGGGTCTTGAAAGACATTTTAAGGGGTCTGGGCTTTATCCGAAGGAAATGGGTAATCAGTAATAACCCGGTTGTGGGGGCAGCAAGACTAGAGGCAAGGAAACCAAACAGGGGGCTGTTTCCGGATCCAAGGCAGAGATGACAGTAAGCTGGTATCGGGCGGGGGCAGAGGAGATGGAGAAGAAGGCAGAGCTGAGAAATATTTAGGAGGGACAATCAAAAGGACTTCCCTTCTGGTACAGGAAGTAAGGGAGAGAAAGGAATTAAGGACACCTCATGAATTCCAGATCTGGAAAGCTGGGTAGCCGGCACCGTCCACTCACTGAGCCAGAGAAAACTGAAGGAGAAACTGGGGTGGGATGGGGTTGTGGGGGGGAGGCGGTGAGGTGGGGTGGGGAAGACGGCAGACTCCAAGCTCCAGGCCTGTAACCAAGGCTTCAGCTCTGGACACCAACAGCGCAGCCCTCGTCGGCACCTCATAGTGCACCTGGCTGGCGGGATGTCCCTTACCCTGGTCCTTTCTCGGGAAGGTCCACCTCCGCCGACAGCGGACTGTACACGGGAATGCTGACATCGTAGCCTTGCCGGTAAGTCCACGTAGAAAAGCCACCACCAGCCAAGAGAGCCCTGAAAAGCAAAGGGTTTTGTCAAACAATGAGAAAGAAAGGTCTTCATTTTGAGAAGCTCCGTGGGAAGGGAGAGGAGTACCCGGGTCAGTAATAATACCAACAGAGGCCTGCTTCCTGTCTCCTGTCTCTGAAGACATCATGCTCTGTGTTTCACATCCAACATCTCCTGGACATCAGCTGCGTGCGGTCCCTGAGTTAGCAGCCTTCTTCTGGGGGCCTAAGCGGTCTTCCCTTCTTTTCCATTTTTTTTAAACACATCACAGCCCAGAGGCCACCCCTGAACAGCCCCTCTGCTACCTTATTCAGACCCCATTCAGTTCTTCCCAAAGTCCTACCCCGCTCAGCAACGCTCACACCAGTGGGAACAGATGACAGGTCGGCACGGGAAGCCCAGCTGGGGCAGTCGCTCACTGACCCTCTGGCCTGAATGTCAGGCGACAATGGTCACAGAAAGCATGGATGACAGCAAAACATCTCATCCGGTGCTGCGCATGCCTCCCCCCGACCCCCTGCCCTGGGCAGGTCTCTCCAGTGTTGTCCAAGGGCTGTCCCCCAGCTCTCGCCTCCACTGCAGCTCCTCAGCCCCCACACAGGAAGCAGGAACCCAGGATGGGACCGTTAGTGCCTCGCCTGCACTTTGCATGCACTAGCTTTATTCTCCTTAATCGGAAAGCTGCGAACATACTGTTTTAATTGGAGCCAGCAAGTAATACAGTGACACTTCATCAGAGAAAGGAAGCAGGTGGAGATCACACCAACTTTTACTGTTATTCTGTCCCCAGGGTCCCAGATCCATCAAAATCACTTACTGGGGCAGAGTTTTGCCAGTTCCATGCATCGTACAGTCTGAGCCAAAACGTCTGAACTGAGAAACCACATTTTTTGCAATATTGATTGCTACCAATCCTCTCCTTGCCCTGTTGACAACCGCCATTCCATTTGAACACGACCAGTTTAAGTTCAAAGATTTTCCAAACACCCCTGGAAATCCCAATCTGTTTGTTTAAGCTTTCTGAAACCAAGAACTGGTTAGTGAGGTAAGGTGCAGGCTAAAGACCTCTCCAGCTGCCAGTCTCCTCTGTAAAACTTAGTGACTCTCCTTAGTACCAGCATACGGTCTGATTTTTCCTGATTAGCATTCAGCAATGAATCCATCCACCACGAACTTGGGCCGATTCCATGACAGCAAGCAGACTGCAGGGGAACCGGTGACCTCTGTGCAAAGAAACAATCACGGATCCAATACACAGGCACCAAGCAGCCCCAGTGAGCCAGGGTGGGGGGTGACGAAGCAATTACACCCATAGCCGCAGAGCAGAGGGGAACGCACATGGGGCAAGAGAGGAAGCAGGTGCGTATCGTGCCACCTTGTACTGTAATTCTGTCCCTAGGGCCCCAACTTTACTCTGTTCCCGGAGAGCAGGGTGGGGCTTACGCACTGGGAGGAGGAAAGCACGCAAATGGAAGCAGGTTTTATGTCACAGATCAACACTCGAGATCTCTACTTATGACCTCGGCAAGAGCCAGGACTGTAATTAGCTAAAAAGACCTCACACCAGCCCCGCTACTGGTAAGACTTGGACTTCAAGTCCCTGTATCTTCTTCTGCCAACGACTGCACAACATGCTAATGGAGACAACAGTGTGAGCGTCCCTTGCTCTACAGAGCACGTGTTTTGCGTCGAGTGAAAAGTGCCTTTCTGAAAAGCACATTCTGTTTTCCTATCATGTATCCCCAAATCAGAGACCAGCTCCAAAGCTGCAAGAGACTGAACAGAAAACTTGCAGCGAAAAAAAGCATTAATCTGATCATCAGACTTATTCCAGGTCAAGTGTTATGTCACTCGAAGTGTCCTCCGCATATTGCCGGCCTTCTTGACACTAGGACATGTCCTCTGTCACGGAGCCCTCTGCACAGCCTCACGCACTCCACCATCCCTGCTCCCGGTTGTCCTCAGATGTTCTCCCAGTCCTCCTCCCATCTGAGTGTCCACAGCGCCTAAACACAGCTCGTCTGCAAGCTCATCCTTTGCTTTCTTTTGAACCATGCATGCAGTCAGGCCGGAAAACCCCTCAAATGCAAAGCTTCAAATTTCGCCCAAAAAAAAAAAAAAAAAAAGATAACCAATTCTATTAGTCATCCTTATTTGTTTACTGAATCAAACATATAAAAAACTATGTGTGAGACAGGTAAATCTAAACAATGGCTAGATATTTGGTGATATCAGATTCCTATTTATTTCTAGGTGTGAAAGTAGCAGTATAGTTATATTTTTTAAAAATCCCTTATCGCAGAGAGATTCAAATGGAAATATTTACAGATGTAATGATGTAATACCTGGGATTTGCTTCTAGATAAACTGGTGGGGGATGGGTAGGAGTACAAATGAGTGGAGACCAGCCCTGAGCTGATAATTACCAAAGCTGGACAGAGGGACATGGGTTCACCTTACTGATCTCTTCTTTTACACAGGTTTGAAATTCTCCATAACAAGTTAAATAAAACTCACACAAAGTAGAAATCTGTGAGAGATATGTACAAAGAAACAATAACAAAAATCGGCATAATAATATTGCAGAACATATATAAGAAAACAAAGATTGGTAAAATAAGGCACTGAAGAGGTATAATTTGCTCCCACTTAAAATGGGTGTACGCGCACGTGTGTGTGTGTGTATGTGTGTGTATACTACAGACATATGCACGCACATATTTATACATGTTTGTGTATAAATCCATGGAAAAAAGGCTAGAAAAATACATAGTATTTGAGGACAGTGATGACCTTTCAGTAAGGGAATGAAAATAGAGGAGGATTTGAAGTATATGTTTATATTTTACTCTTTATATGCTCATACATTGTTACAATCTTGCACAAAGAAAGTATACACGTATCATGTGTAGGATTTTTTAAAATTGGAAGGGAAGGAAAAATAGATTTAAGCAGCACAAAAGATATATATGCTGAGCAGACGTTTCCTTGTGTCCTGACCCTTTCATTTCCCTGAGTAAAATCATCCTCAAGCAATCACACCTATGACCTTAGACTTCAGCAGACCCTTGAAGCAGTCTAATCTGGCCTGCCTGCTTTCTAATTTCCAAATAATCCGATAGGCAGCTCTTGCTAAAACCATTCTGTCCTCATGGTTCTTGCCTCCTTTGAATCCAGGAACAAGGACAAATGATAGAAAAAACGCACACACACAAAAAAATCGACTCTTCCCTCCAACCAGAAGACCACCTAGGTTTCAAAACGAAATTTCCCACATGCACAGACAAAGGAGGACTGCACAGTGATTCATGACTTGCCATAGTATTGCCTATAATCACTTACAAAAACACATGCACAGGGAAAAAGATTTAACCTTCCTGATCCTTAACACCTCACCACTAGCCAGAACTCAAACTTCTGCCTGAGTACTTGACACTTTCCCACAGAGAAATGAAACCCCATTTAACATGTGCACTTGATAAAAATAAAATCCTTCTCCCATGCAAATACATATACCAAAATGTCAGCAAAAAGTGAAATGTCCCAAACAGAAATAAGCCCTTCTCAAAATAAACCCAGAACAGCAGGTGAAGACACGACATTCCTAACAGCTTTTTCTTCCCTTCTCTGTTCCCTGAAGTATTTCACTTCCCCAGAGCAACCAAATCCATAAAACAGTAGCCCACTCAGGAACGCTGGGGCTGCCGGCCAAACGAGGGCTCAGCTTGTGTTTGGCTGGTTTCTATAGAAATTGTGTGACCCGACTGCCCTCTATCGGCCAAGATGCTTTCTACACCAAGATCGGTGGGGGGGGGGCAGGGGGCGAGGTGGGGGGAAGGGGGCGGTCCTGGAGTGCAGGTCTCTTCTAGTGATAATTGTATTTCCAGACAGAAACACAACACTGACCCTACATAATTACTTAAGGCAAAGGAGGCTTGGATTTAATCTTGCAGGGAAAAGTAGTACCAAGTGTAGATTTTCATAAATGATGGTGTCGGCCTTTGTGGGCTGAGAACACCACGGGCCTCAAGCTACTCTCTAACCAATAACACTGATTTTAAGAGTGAAACATCAACTGTAATAAAATGACTTATGAGTGAGTTCTGATGTCAGCTTACAACACTGCTGTACCCTGAGTATCACCCAGGACCCCCATCTTGGGCCTCACTCTTCTGCTCTCCTCAAAGCCTTGAACCCAGTACTAGGAGAGGAACCGCACCCCACTCCTGCGCCTCCTGGAAAGCCTCCAGCCCAAGCAGTTCAGTCGATGTTGAAAAGGGCTGGTAAACAGAGTAAGGAGACTCGGAATCATAATCCTGCAATCCCAACCACCCCACACCCCACGTGCTGTTTGGAAGGTTTTGTTAGGAAGAGAGGAAGGAAAGAAGGGAGTGGGGGCCAGGAGGGAAGGGAAGGGAGGATGGAGGGAAGGACCCTACTGACCGAGGCAATGTCAAGTAAATGAACCAGAGTGCCCTCATTCCCCCAACATGACAGGCTGTGGGTGTCACTGTCACACCTCTGCGTCCCCTTCTTACAGCAAGCTATGGCTCTACTTTTCGCAAATGCTCCCAAATTTGGACAGAGCCGACACAAGGCACAAAGTGGGCCTAGGGGGGTAGGGTGCTGCAGTAAGGAGAGAAAGCCCAGACCGAGAGAAAAAGATGATTTTTTAAAACACTGCGCTACAACATAAGTTCTAGCTGGTGCTCCCCAACAGAGTAAAGCAGGTCCGGTCTCACCACATCTACGTCTCAAGGAGGGAAATGCCTAGGACATTTGAACAAACAATTCTGACTGCACAGTCTATCCCACTAGGCTTAGACACAGGACTTCCCATCAAAGAAAGGGTCTTGCATTTCCTTAATTCTCAGAACCCCATCACAGCGACAACCTCAAATACACTCACCTGTCTCTGGGGACATCCAGAGCCGTGTTGTAATCTGGGGGACCTCCAGGCAGCATGTTGAACAGCAAGTGGTTTGTACCTCGATCCCACCTGGTAAGAAATGAAACATGCCTGGGAATTCACACATCAACCGTGAAGAAACAGAAACAAGAGTCAGTTACTGGAAGACAAGCTGCAAGTATCCCCAACCCCAAACAGGGCCACTTCTCAGGGCTGCAAAGAGAATGCCTAGAAATCCCAAGAGTACACCAGGAACTAGCCTGGCTCCTGGGAAGAAAAAACAGGTGGATGTGTCCTTGGAGCTCGGCCACTACAGGCGTGCCTGGGACAATGACAACCTGAAAACGATCCAAATGTTCACCACTTGGTTAAAGAAACAAAAAAGGAATACAGGAGGCTGCCGGAGTTCATCACAGAACATGTGTAAAATGGAAGGCTGTACAGCCCTTAAAATTACATAGTAAACTAATACGAAATTATCTGGAAATATATTCGTAACGTATTAAGGAAAAAAGGCAGCCCAAGAGCAGAGAATGTGTAATTCCACTTCTAACAAAACATATACATACACGTGCATATGCATCTATGTCATACAAAAATGTATATATACGTGCGTATGTTTTATAAAACAAAAACAGCTGGGAAACAACATCATTAAGGCAGCAACATGGAACGAATCTTACATGCTGCTTCTTGCTTACCTGTATTTTCAGACTTGTTACAGTGAGCATGTAGTCTTACGTAAGTCACAAGGGGTGGGGGGGGATTTCAACAGAACAGGAAAGCTATGGGAAGATGAGCCATCCTTAGATTTTAAACTCTAAGACGGTGGGAGCCCCCAGCAAAAGTGAGGATGGCAAAGCACTTTTCAGCGGTAGAGAAGTGAGGGGCTTCCGGCCCTGGCTTTGTGCTCCAAGCCGGTCACGCACACCCAGGCCCTCCCACGAGGAAAGAGACAGCAGCAGGAGGCCAGCTCCCGAGGAGAACCAGGCCCTCTGCCCGTCCTTCCCCTGAGCTCCCCGAAGGGCCTGGCTCTACATACCTAGAGAGCTGGGCCAGCGCCTGAGCGGTCTCCTTAATGCGGAGCGTGTTCTGGTTAAGCACGTCGATGGACGGGACAAACAGGCAGGCCCGGCTGATGTCATCGGTATAGTAGTCGCTGTCAGAGATGGCCGTGAGCAGTTCGTTGTACTCCCGGGAGATGGTGTTGCTGACTGGGACACCAGAGTCATCCACATACTTCTTCAGAGAGTAGATATACACCTTGATTTTGTTCTTGGGGTTGAAGCCACAGCGGTAGACATCAAAACACGTGTGCATCCTGCAGCTGAGATCGCCGCGCTCGGGGAGGGGGCTACCGGCTGGCAGCCTGACCACAGGCACGTCGCGGACACTGCGCTTCTCCACGTTCCAGTCACTGGAGGACTCGATGGAATGGGGCCAGAACTGAAACACGCCGGTGGCAATGAGGCCCAGCAGGACGACGGAGAAGAGGGTGATGTAGTAGATTCGGTGCTTGGTCTTCATTCTTGGGATGAGGGCAGGACCCCGGATATTGTACTTGACCGACGCACACATAATGACAAAGACAGCCTCCTCCTCCCACTCCTGGTTCCGGGGGAGACACACAAGAAAAATGAAGCAGTTAGGGGAGCAAGCGACCCCTGAAAGGACTATTTGACTTTCAGCATACTTATTTCTTTCCCTGAAGTGGTTTGAGGAAATAATGAAAAGGGATTTTTGACCCTTCCTGTAAATATATACGAATGTATATTTGTGAATTAAATGTGTGCTATATGCCATGTTTCATATTTAATACTGTACATAATACAAATATTGATAAGTGTAACTATATCCTATAAATATATATCAGATGAAAGCATAAGTCATAGATGTGTGGGACCTAGGAAGACAGGCGCTGACCAAAGAAGAAAATCAAAGTAGAATAAAGACAACTGTTTTGTTTTTAAACACGTGGCTAACATATGGGGCGCCCGGGTGGCTCAGTTGGTTAAGCGGCTGCCTCCAGCTCAGGTCATGATCCCAGCATCCTGGGATCAAGTCCCACATCGGGCTCCTTGCTCAGCTGGGAGCCTGCTTCTCCCTCTGCTTCTGCCTGCCACTCTGTCTGCCTGTGCTCGCTCGCTCGCTCTCCCTCTCTCTCTGACAAATAAATAAATAAAATCTTAAAAAAAAAAAAAAGTCATAAATGTGTGGGGCCTAGGAAGATGGGCACTGACCAAGGAAGAAAATCAAAATTAGAATAAAGATAATTGTTTTGTTTCTAAACACGTGGCTAACATATGGGGTGCCTGGGTGGCTCAGCCGGTTGAGCTTCTGACTCTTGGTTTCAGCTCAGGTCATGATCTCAGGGTAGTGGGATCGAGCCGCACGGGCTCCACGTTCAGCAGGAAGCCTGCTGGAGATTTTCCACCCACTCTCTAAACAAATAAAAATCTTTAAAAAAAAAAAAAAAAAAACCAAAACACTTGCCTAACATGAACTGATGCTTCCACTAGACAAACTGACTCTTGGTTATTCTAAAATCTGTCTGCGTTCACTGATTCAGTCAACCCTGTGAGGAGCGAGCACCGACCACGCACACTGCAAGAGACGGGGGAGAGAGCGAAGACTCTATCTTCCAGGAACTTTTTTCTACTGAAGGAGGTAAGACAAAGCTATGGCAAAATGCAAAATGGAAAAATATCACTAGGAAAGTATCAGTAAGGTGCCAAGGACTGTTGGGCTAGATTACTCTTTAATCTTTAAATAAAATACAGTGATGTTTCATAATAGAGATGACAAATCGACACATTCAGATGGAAGGAAGGAAGGAAGAAAAGCGCAGGGAGACAGGGAGGGAGGGAAAGGCAGGGCAATGTGGTGGATGAGTTTCCAAAGACTGATGCCAAAAATTCGTCACATCTTTGAATGTGCATGCCACTTTTCTAATAAGGTAGACTCTATTTCTCTTCCCCCCTGAATCTGGGCTAGCCTTGAGACTTGCTCTAACCGGGAGAATATGGCAGAAATGACATTCTCGGGCTTTTGAGCTGAGGCCTTAAGAGACCTGTAGGTGCCGCTTTTGTCCTCTGGGAACCCGGCTGCCGTGCCATCAGGAGGCCGGGCTCCCAGCTGAAAGTAACCTGAGGGAGGCCCCAAAAGAAAATGGAGAAAACACACACGAACCATCCCCAGCAAGAACCCTGGGCAAATCCCAGGCAGTTATTGTTGTAAGGTCACTGGATTTTGGGTTGGGTTGTTATCCGGCAATACCTGAATGGAACAGCCAATTAGCATCCCTGACCGATGTAAAGAAGCATCTTAGTCCTCCTCTCCAAATACGGACTTTCCCTGTAGACCACAGCCTCAGACCCTTCCCAAACAAGCCTCTCCATCGCATGCCCGGATACTGCATGGGGAGGGCAGAGCCACGGACAGTCCCACGTGGCACAGACTTGCCACCTCACTGCAGTAAACTGCTTCAGCAAGCCATGTGTCAAAGTCCCAGCCTACAGAATGGTCCCATTCTACTCACTGGTCTTTCAGAAAAGCTATTAATAAGAAGGGAAATAACTGAAAAGTTCACAGACCATCGTCAAGGTTAGCAACCGTGCTTATTTGGCTAAATGGCGCTCTCCCCCGTCACTGCCCGCGCTGCCTAGGTGGCAGGATAATGCCGAGCCTTGAACACCGCAATCACACCAGCTTTGGAGGCAAAATGTAAACAGTCATGAAAGATTTCAACTTGTACCACCTGCAACCATCAGTTGGGACGTAAGAAATTTGTCACAGACTAATGCACGAAGGCGCATACATTTTTAAGTTTAAACCTTATCATCTTTGTGGAACTCTGCATCAACCATTCACATATGCTCATTGATTCCAGGACAGAAATATGGGCATGAGAGCGCATTTCCTTTTTTTTAAGATTTTATTTGTTTATTTGACAGAGAGAGATCATGAGTAGGCAGAAAGGCAGGCAGCGAGAGAGGAGGAAGCAGGCTCCTCGCTGAGCAGAGAGCCCGATGTGGGGCTCGATCCCAGGACCCTGAGACCATGACCTGAGCCGAAGGCAGAGGCTTAACCCACTGAGCCACCCAGGTGCCCCGAGAGACATTTCCCTTTTTCTGTCTTTCTAACAACCAGCCTGCCCCCCGCCCCACTCCAGTAGCTTTCTTGGCTCACTGCGTCTCTGTGGGAGCTAAAAGATAGGAAGCCTCGGGACAAATGCACGCAAAGAGCTGCCACTCCACGGCGAGTCTGAGCCCCACAATAGGCTCTCCAGGTCCCTTTATCCCCTGGATCGGTGGTTCGCACACCCAAAGGGCAAATATCGCAGAGGCAGCTTGTTAAACTGGAGTCCTCAGCCCCAGGGCGGGAGGTGAGTCCTAGCCCCTCTAGAACAGAGTCACGGATGCGGGCATTTTAGCAGGTTGCTCAGTGCTTATTTTGAGCCGTCCTCTTTGAAATATTGACTGAAATTAGACAAACTACCTTTGAACACAGTGGCTTTCACACTTTTTTTTTTAAACTAAAACCTACACGAAGAAATACATTTTATACTGTGACCCAATACAGACACACAACGAAATACATTTTATACTGTGATCCAATACAGACACAGGTGTGTGCGTTTGTATTTTAAATAACAGTTTCCCAGGGGCCCCTGGGTGGCTCACTTGGTTGGGCAGCTGACTCCTGATTTCAGCAGAGGTCATGATCTCAGCGTCCTGAGATGGAGCCCAGGGCTGGCTCCGTGCTCAGTGGGGAGTCTGCTTCAGGATTGCTCTCTCCCTCTCCCCCTCCCCACCCACATGCACGCGCTCGCACTCTCTCTCTCTAAAGTAAATAACTACATCTTTTTTTAAAAAATGTTAATTAAAAATAAAAGCTTCACAAAACAATGTTTAACCTTAATATACAGTACTAGCCACAAAACATGTTAACAAACACGGTATTTTTCTATTCTGTTATTCTGCTGTGTTTTGGAAATGCTGGCCTTACCTACTAGATGAATTTTATCACCCAATAATGGGTCACCCACAGTTTGGAAAAAAAAAACAAAAAACTGATTTCATATATAATAAAACTGGGATTAATGGAACAAAAATAGAATCTACACATGAGCTTACAAATGTTCGTGAGTTATAGGCTATGAAAAACACACTGCCACAACAAAAATAAATCCAAATTGAAGGAAATAAGTAATAAAGAAAAACCACAGTAATTAACTAATTAAAAAAATAGAAAAGATCAACAGAGCTAAAAATTGCTTTTCAAAGATTTTTTTTTTTAAAGATTTATTTTAGAGAGAGTGTACACGCACACGAGGGGTAGAGTAGAGGGAGGGAGTCACAAGCAGACTCAGTGTTGACCACGGAGCCCAACGTGTGGCTTGATCTCACAACCCGAGATTGAGCTGAGCTGAAAGCAAGAGTCAGACGCTTAACCAACTGCACCACCCAGGCACCCTTAGGAACTGCCTTTTCAAAAAGGCAAGTACAGGGGCGCCTGGGTGGCTCAGTGGGTTAAGCCGCTGCCTTCAGCTCAGGTCATGATCTCAGGGTCCTGGGATCGAGTCCCGCATCGGGCTCTCTGCTCAGCAGGGAGCCTGCTTCCCTCTCTCTCTCTCTCTCTCTGCCTGCCTCTCTGTCTACTTGTGATCTCTCTCTGTCAAATAAACAAATAAAATCTTTATAAAAAAAAAGGCAAGTACAACTGACATTTGATGTAATTCTGGTAGAATTAATCAACATAAGGGGGGAAAGCACAAATAAATATCTAAAGGAAAAGGGAAACATAACTCAATATGCCTCCTGTATTTAAAAGATAAGATGATGTCAATGAGCTCACACCAGTATATTTGAAAACAAACCTGAATAGTTGTTTAACATCAAAGAAACCGAATCAAAACTTTAAAACCTTCCTATAAAGAAAATTCCAGGCCCAGAAGTTCAATTGCACATTCAAGAAATAAATCCAATTTTACACAAATTATTTCTAAGACCAGGAAAAAAACACTCCCCAGCTTCTGTTAGGGGCTAGTATAACCTTAATACCAAAATCCTACACGGGTGGTTCTCAGAGTACCTCGGAGGACTCCAGGAGGACTCCATGACCCTTTCAAAGGTTCTGAACTGTTTTCATAACAACACGGACAGGACTTTCTCACTTTCATTTTCGAAGCCATGTGATGCATGTTACTGCAAAGACTGACTGCAGAAGTAGATAAGGGAATCCAGCTCTCTTCTGTTAAGTTTTTCCTAATGTAATGAAAGGTACCAATTCACAGATTCAAGATGCTCACGTCCAAGCAGAATATTACCAAAAAACAAACAAACAAACAAAACAAAAAAAAAACCCACCTAGATATGAAAAAGTAAAACAATCAAAAAGAAAGCTAAAGAAAAATGTTAAAAGCAGCCATAGGGGAGAAAAATCTATCCAAGGTCAATTAAAAAATTACATGTAACAGGCAAAACTATAAAAGAGAGGAGAGATCTCCATGACATCTGGGCAGACAATCATTTCTAAAACAAAATACCGGAAATGGAAACCACAAAAGGGTAAAATGATAAATTCTGTGTTAAGAACAGTTAAGAACTTCTGTTCATCAAAAAACACCATACGGGGGGGCGCCTGGGTGGCTCAGTGGGTTAAGCCTCTGCCTTCGGCTCAGGTCATGATCCCAGGGTTCTGGGATCGAGCCCCGCATCGGGCTCTCTCCTCAGCGGGAAGCCTGCTTCTCCCTCTCTCTCTCTTCCTGCCTTTCTACCTACTTGTGATCTCTCTCTCTCTGTCAAATAAATAAGATCTTTAAAAAAAAAAAAATACCACACGGAAGTAAAAAGACAATCGATAAGCTAGGCAGACCTGCAATCTGTGCAGCCGGCAAGGACTAACGACACGAATAAAGACTGCCTACAAAACAACAAAGACAAACAAAGAAGAGAAAACCAGACAGAAGGCTTAAATAGGAATTTCACAGTCAAGGACATAAAATCGGCAGAGCAATATCTGAAAACAACATTTAGGCTCATTAATGCTCAGTAAACGTGTAACCACAATGAGACCCCTTCTAGCCGCCCGCACAAGAAAACGGACAAGTCTGACACCACCCGGTGAGGGCAGGACCGGGAGCCACTGGCCTCCGCTGGTAGGAGTCCCCAGTGGTCAGCAGAAGGGCTGGCAAAAGTAGGGGCTAATGCCCCTATGTTAGAGTCCCAGGCATCACAATTCGCTTCCTACTTGTCATAGTTTGGTCCCCCTGTCCACGCCCCCGCCCCGCAAAAAAGAACCAGAGGTAAGGATGGAGGTGCAGGGGGTTTCCTTACTTGGGAGGTGATCTCAGACAGCCAGAGTAACCAACAAGGAGAGAGAGACACAGAACCAGAGACAGACAGGAGGGCGACAGGGGCTCTAAGGAGTCCTAGGAACTCTTGAAGGACCACAAGAATTGTACCTTGTCCCTCAGAAGGATGAGAGGCTAAGGCGCCAATCTCCCAGCTCCCGCACACTACTGCTCGAGGTGGTCTGGTACTGCCGTCAGCTCATACTCTGTGTCAACAACCCTCAAAGGTCCGGATCCTATCCTGCCCCCGATGTGCCGTGAGTCTGACAAAGAGCGGCTGCTGCGAGGAAGCACTGGGTGAGCGCCTGCTCATACCTGAAGGGACGTTGCCAAGTCTTCTTCAGAGAGACGCAACCGCCCTCTCGATCCATGGGATATGGGTCTGAGCTCTGCTCTCAAAACTGCAATGAACCATGATTCTTCCATTGCAACAGCTGACATCAGCCTTCCACTTGCCCACTCTTGGTTGGTTGGTTTTTTTCTTCTGGTTACACAAGTCAAGCAATACCTTCGTTAGCCGCCCCTCTACACTGTCCTTAAGGATACCGTACCCTGTTAACATCCCCGTGGATCAACACGCGGCTGCAAGTCGTGCTTCACCGGCTGTTGTGGGGATCTCGACCCCCACACTGCAGACGGTCAGCGCCACCCCAGCCTCCACTATATCAGAACCCTCTCACACTCAAGGATATGTGGGAACCCAGTTCCACAATCAGATCTGAAGTCCGTTCTAGCCTACGGGGGATGGCCCACACGGAGCTTCTCGAAGATGCTGGCCTCCAGTGGGCATTCCATGTTAATTCCAGAATTAAAGGAGTGAGTCCTCCGGGGAACATGGGCAGGTGTACATCTCTGGCCTCAAATAAGAAATGTATTTCAAATCTCCACCCCCCCTATACCTCTGATCCCTTCCGCAACACTCTCCCAAGACAGCTCTGGCATCTCACTCACTGCAGGCCAGGCACTACTGACATCTCAAGCCAGATCGTCCTTTCTGTGGGAAGCCAGAAAGAACCCCCAGTTCTGACAATCAAAACTACATCCAGACATTGCCAAATACCCCCTGGGGAGGCAAAATCACCCCTACCTGAGAACCGGTGGTAGAGACCATGGCCATGTCCGAGTTCCAAGGAATCTGTCCAGCAGCATACTAGGACTAGCTCAAGCTACTCTTGCAAGGTCATTACGTCCCGAACCCTGAGTGAGTGGTCCCAAAGTGACACGGCCTCTCCCAAGCAGCTTCACTGGTCCCAAAGTGACACGGCCTCTCCCAAGCAGCTTCACGGGCCACCACTACCCCACTCTGCACCCAGCACCCTCCAGAGTCACTCGCGCACGTGTGCCCCCAGCACCTGCTGGTTTCCAGGAGCCAGGTCCTGCGACTCTTCCTATACAAAAGCTCTTTGTCCAGGAGCAGGGACTGCATGTCCCTTATTTGGCAATGGGGAGGAGGGCGCAGATCTTTTTTTTTTTTTTTTGAGGGCACAGATCTTAAGAGGGTAAGTCCCATCCTGCAGGGCGACAGCCTAGGGCAAGGTCTCTGCACCGGGTCCAGGAAAGGAGAGGCTGATACTTCCGCTGGCCCTGGGGAGCTAAGGAAACCGGGGAGTTCAGAGTTCTCCATGCTTCCACCAAACACCTCCAGCTCAGGTCTCACCCTTGACTTTGGCAGAGGCCACCTGCCAAGGCTGTGCATTCAGCCTCCTCGGCAGTTCTGCCATAATTATGATTACATTCTGGGCCTGATTGTCAGCAGCCTGGGCTCTGGCTGTAGGAGATGCTGGCACAGAGCCTCCTGGTACTCACAGTGTGTCCTGGGCTGACAGCTGGCTGATCTGAGCAGGACCTTACCTCAAGGCCGGAAAAGAGCTGACAGGGGCAGCTAGCTCCATCTGCCTTACCACTACCACTGTCCACATCCTGCCCACGTGCTAGAGCTCTAGCTTTCTCCTCCACCTGAATCACATCCCACCCACTGCTGGCGAGAGTCGTTCAGCCGGGATGCTGGAGAGTACCAGGGGTCATCGACAGCCGCAGACGGGTCCTTGCTGCCATCTGAGGCTAAGGGAGTCCAGGCTTACAAAACTATTCTCAGGGTCGGCTTTCTAGAGCCACTTCTAGTACCAACTGTCTTAGTTTATGTGCTACCAAACCAAGGAAAAAGCCACAGGAAAGCAGGGAGCTTGCAGAAGGTGAGTCCAGAGAGCCAGAGCGAGCGAGAGACGAAGAAGAGGAGTCAAGGAAGAATGGAAAGCCATGAGGGTTACCATACTGAGCTGGGGAAGGCGGCTCAGTCCTCTGCAGAACTACGGAGAACACACCCCAGAACTGTCCCTTTGAAGGCTAGGGAACGATGGCATCCGTGCACTGAAGGCCATCCCCTACTGGTCGAGGGCCATCCCAGATGCAAACTCCCATTTCTGAGATAGGCCTACACAGCCTAAGCAAGCTCCCGTGAGTCTTTGCCAAAGAGCTGAGAGATATGGTGAGAACATGAGGTGAAGTAAAACTAAAAATGAGGGGAGAGACACCTGGGTGGTTCAGTTGGTGGAACGTCCAACTCTTGGTTTCAGCTCAGGTCATGAGCTCAGGGCTGTAGGGCTCTGCACTCAGCAGGAAGTCTGCTTGGGATTCTCTCTGCCTCTCCCTCTGCCCTTTCCCACTGCTTGCACTCTCTCTTCCTCTCTCTCTCATAAATCTTTAAAAAATCTAAAAATCTTAAAAAAAAAGTAAGTCTTAAAAAAAAAAAAAAGAGGGGAAAAGCCTTAAATGAAAAAGGAAAGCAAAGGATGAGAGATGGGGGGGGGGAGCCCCTTACTGAATGGTGCTTTAGAGACAAAGAACCTTCTTGGTGAGCATCCTCAAAACTTTCACATACCTCAGCCCAACATCTGCTGTGTTACATTACTAAGTATTTGCAAATCTGTCTCTTCTACTGGTTGTCATGTTTTTGGAGTCAATTTCCACACACTGAAGCACAGAAAGATGTAGATCTCCAAAACCATTATCCAAGAAAACAGGTCATAATCTTCCCATCCAAAGAGGATACTTGCCCATCCGAAGGGGCTCATGCACCCCAATGTTTAGAGCAGCGATGTCCACAATAGCCAAACTATAGGAAGAGCCCAGATGTCCATCAACAGATGAATGGATAAAGACAATGTGATGTATAGATACACACACACACACACACACACACACACACACACACACACACAAAATGGAGTATTATGCAGCCATCAAAAAAGAATGAAATCTTGCCATTTGCAACGACATGGAAGGAACTAGAGGCTATTATGCAAAATGAAATAAGAAAATCAGAGAAAAACAATTTATTGTATGATCTCACTGATCTGAGGAATTTGAGAAAGAAGACAGAGGATCATAGGGGAAGGGAGGGAAAAATGAAACAAGATAAAACCAGAGAGGAAGACAAACCATAGAAGACTCTTGATCTCAGGAAACAAACTTGAGGATTTCTGGAGTGGGGGGGTGGGAAGGATGGGGTGGCTGGGTGATGGACACTGAGGAGGGTATGTGCTATGGTGAGTGCTGTGAATTGTGTAACACTGATGAGTCACAGACCTGTACCCCTGAAATAAATAATACATTATATATTAAAAAACAAAACAAAACAAAAAACCAAAGCAGACACTCGTGCTACCACCACCACATTCAAAGGCCCTGACAATGAGTTTCTTGGAAGAGAACTGAAAGGATTCTTCTACTAATTAATGTTCCACATAACACCATAACCTATATGAAACAAGAACTTCACAGCAAAGCTCTACAAACTTAAGCTTGAAACACAGCAAACCTGTCCCTGCAAAACACTGGAATCATCTGGCTAGCTGTCAAACACTGAGTCACTGGAAAAATCTTTTAACTCCTCTCTACGGTCAGAATGAGACACATTTTCTGTTCCTCGAGTTATTTATTCCAAAAATGTGCCTGAAAAACCTCTCCTCGGTGCTCCCAGCTATATCTGATCCATTTAGTCCCACGCTTTGAGTCACAATCTCGTCTTAACCTTTTTAGAAAAGCCCTCACAACTGAATTCCTAGGACCACTCCAATACTGGAACTTAACCCCACCATGCCTGAAAACGAGGGAACCAAATATTAGCAAAAGCAGGAAGCTCCGTGATTCAGCGCCTCACCTGATAGGGTTCTTTATAATTAAAGTTATATGCGGGCTAACCATCCCTAAAAATGGTTTCCAATGGGAAAAGAAAAAGTGTTTCTTTGATTGTGGGAATTACACTATAGCTAATAAGTAAGCTGTACTGAGGACTTACTACAGGCATCTGTTTTAAGCACTTTGTGTTAACTTATTCAATCTTTAAACAGTGCCACAGGACAAGCTATTATTATCCTCATTCTCCAGGCAGGGTAAGAGCAAGGAGAAGGCTAAGTAACTTGCACAATGTTACAAAACTAGAAAATGTCAAGGCTAGGATTTGGAGGATGGCATCTGACTCTGGAGCCCGTCCTACTAACCTCCAAGCCTCCCCCCAATTACCTACAAAAGCATAAACTAGATTTAACTTTTTCACTCCTCAATTAGCAAAGGCAGCATAACTGAGGGACCCAAATCTATCCATTCATACCAGACCATGCAAACAAGACACTTAAGTCGGCGGAAGTGAGGAATGCTGGAAACTGAGTCATATATTACCACGAAGAGCCTTTGAGCCCTGAAATTTACAAACCAAGCCCAGTGCAAATCCTTAGAGCGCTCAACTGCCTTCGAAGAATTAAAACGGACATATTTCTATTTCGAGGCATCTTCAGACCAGTAGTAAGTCAAGGACCCTTCTCTAGAGTAGCAGTTCCCAGTAAGTCACACCCAGCAATCATCTGAGTCTCAAAACTGGTCTGGTCTGGTAAATGCCTCTAAGCTTTGAATCGATGCCCAAAGCCAGGGCACCTTCCCCTGGCCACCTTCCCCACCCAGTCTTTTCTCCGCGCTGGGAGCCTGGGGCCCCAAGCCCTGCCCTGGCATCCTGCGCCGCACCGGCTGCCACAGGCCACGGGCAGCGGGAAGGCAGAGGTCCCGGCGCAGGGTGGGCCCTGCGGGTAAGGCAGCTGCGGGGTCCCGGGAGACGAAAGGAGCGGGCGGGGGTGGGCGTGGGCAAGGGAGACAGGTGGGCAGCAAAGCACGGGGCGGGCCAGGAGACCAGGCGGTGCGGACATCCAAGCGCTCCCACAGCGGGAGACGTCGCGAGCGGCCCCGGCGGGGATGGGGTCGCCCCTCGCCGTCCTCAGGCCTCCGCGCGGCCCGCGCTTCCCGGCGGCCGGGCCCGACTCCGCCGCGGTCCCGGAGGCCCTTCCTCGCCGCTCTTACCTCGGCCACGGTTGCCTCCCGCTCGGCCCCGCGCTCGGTCACCGGGGCATGCCGCAGGGCGCGGGTCACGGCCGCCCGGGAGGGATCGCCCCGACTCGCCGGCCGCCACCCCAGGCGCCGGGTCTACGCGAGATAGCCGGGAGAGCGGGGCCAGCGACCGGGCTCGGCGGCGACTGACACCGAGCGCACTGCGCATGCGGGAACGGCCGGGCCCGCGCCCCCTGCTGGACAGGAGGAGTCGGGGCACCGCGTTGGGTTTCTCCCAGGCAGGCGCGCGAAACTCACGCTCCACCCTGAAACTCCTTCAGAATTAAAGAACCTTTAGGTCCAAACAGGGAGGCAACATGCTTCACTTACGAAGCTCACACAAATGCAGACGTTTTACTACAGTGAGCAGTGGTGAGCGTGCGGCGTTCCTGGAGGGCAGTTTGACTATAGCCATCAAATGTGAAATGTCCTCAACCTTCCCCCACCAAGACGTTTAAACTCCACCAAGGAATGTAGCCTACCGATATTCTCAACAGCGTTTACCAAAAACACTCATTACAGCGTTGTTCCAAATAATAGCTAAAAACTGGAAACAAGCAAAATAAAATGTGGAAAAATTTATAATAAAATAAATTATGACTAAAGTGGAATCACGTGAGAAGCATATCTATGTCGGTATGGAAATATCTCGAAGGTGTGCGAATATGGAAACATGCTCTAAAACTGAGTCAGTATGGTCCCTTTTCCATAAATTCATGTATAAGCAGAAACCGCAGAGAGAAAAGATACATGCAGAAGTTTACCTTCAAGCGTATGAATAATGTTCTTTTCTGGAGGGAATCCAAGAAGCAATGAACAGTTTTGAAGGAATAACGGTGGAGATAGAAATGGGGGAAAGAGATTTTTGTATTTTGTTTCTTTCTGTACTATTTATGACCTAGCCTTATACATGCATAGTAAAGCCCCTGTCATAAGCCACAAGTGGAGCTAAAAATTTCAATCAAAATGCAAAATGCAAAATGCAGAATGCTGGAATTGGGAGGTTGGTGAGATGACCGAATAGAGCCTGCGCGGTTTACAGGTAACTCTCTGCAGAAGCCGAATCCGTTCCGGGCCCAGCTATCCCATAGCGCCATCTGGTGGAAGTTGTCGCTTACAGCTTAAATGATGGGAGTGATTCTGCATCTGGGAACGGGGGCTTCCAGCAGCAAGTGATTCAAGGAATATTCTTGTGAGTTAATGCCTGCTTGCTACTGATCCAGGGATATTGGGATGAGAGTATTCTTGAGATGGGAAACCCATATTTTGCTTCTCCACGTCCGAGAGAGCATTGCCCTGCCCTCCAAATCCACATGTCCCTAAAACAATAGGAAATTTACCACACAGACACCCCATTTGATAACTGGACAGATGTAAAGTATTTCGTTTTCTTGTCTCTCTCTTATTTATATTATTTTATATATATCTATATTATCATTTATATATAAATATATCACATATTATTCATTTTTAATATATTATATAAATATTTATTTATTTATATTTATATATTACTTTATATTTATTTACACATATGAATATATATATTATTTGCATATTCTTTATATACATAATTTATATATAAATTTATTACTTATATTATTTATATATATTATTAATATATATTATTTTATATATAAATATATATTTATTATATATTATTACTTTATATTTATATATTATTTTATATTTATATTTATATATTTATATATTATTTTATATTTATATTATTAAATAATATGTAAATATATATTTTATATATATAAATATATTATTTCATACATATAAATCTTATATATAAAGAATTTTTGTTATTTATTATGTATATAGAAATATATATTATTTTTATATATAATTATATATTTATATATAAATATATTATATTATTTATTTATATAAATATCTATTTATGTTATGATTATATTATATATATTTACAACATGTGACATTATATTAAATATATTATAATATATAATATATATTAATATAAATATATATTTATATTAAATTGTTGATTAAACTTATTATTTATTATATTATTTTATTATTAATATATTTTATTATATATTATTAATCATAGTATATTATTAAATAATATATTATTAATTAAATATAATAATTTATATTAAGTTTTTATATTTATATTATTATGTCCATATATTTAAATATGATATAAATATAGTATATAAAAATATATTTAAATTATATAATTATATATAATTATAATTTTATATAATTAATTAATTAATTAACATATAATTATATAATATACAATATATAATTATATATAATTATATAATATATAAATATAAATATATATTAACATATTAATATAGATATCTATATTAATATATTTATAGATATTAATATAAATATGATTATATATTTATATATTATATATTGTATATATAATATATAAATATATTAAAATATATTATATATAAAATATTTTAAAAATAAAAATATATTAAAATATATTATATAAATAAATATAAATATATTATATATTATATAAATGTAATAATGATTATATATAAAAATATATATGCATTATATTTATATATATATATGTATTTATTATATATACATATATGTATATATATTTATTATATTATATATATTATATATATAGAATTTCACATATATAATATATATTATTATATATGTTATATAAATATATGATTATATAATATATTTATATTTATTTATATAATATATTTTATTTATAATATATAAATATTATATTTATATATAAATATATATATTACATATTTATATATAAATAAAATTATATATTTATAAATATATATTTATATTTGTATATTATATATTATACATTATATATAATATATAATATTTATATAAATGATATATAAAATATATTAAAATAATATTTATATATAATTATTATATATTAATAATATATATATAATTATATAATATATAATATATATAATATAAATATTAAAAATTTATATTTATATAATATATATTATTGTGTATATTATGTATTATATTTATTATATAAATTATTATATATTATAGTATATATTATTAAATATAAAATATTTATATAATATATATTTACATATATTATATATTCATAATATGATATAAATAATATAAAATAAATATAAATATATTTTATATAAATAAATTTATATTATTTATTATTCATTATTCATTATTTATATATAAATATATTCATATGTAAATTATTGTATGATATGTAAATATATTTTATATATAAATATATTATTTTATGTGAATTATATAAATTATAAACAAATATATAAAATAATATATATAAATATAATATAAATATATATAAATATATATATCTTTCCATTAATCACTCATTTGCTCATTAAATGAGGACATTCTATGTTAAAGACCTGTGTTAGGAACCACCTCCGAGGAACCTGTCTTATTTACTTTTTAAAACGCTAGACATATATAGTGCCTGGCACACAGTTAAAGCCTCTACGAATATGAATAAAGCGTGCCCATACACCAGGAGGAACTACACAGAAAGGCGACAAATGCACAAGTAAGATCAGGCAAAGCGGAGGGTGAAAAGTAGCATGTGAGAATGTAAACAAAGGGCTGTGTGGTACAAAAGAGAAAGCAATCACATCCAGTCCCAAAGATGTGGGAAGACTTCACACAACGGTTAAAATCTTGGCCGGTCCTGGAGAAAAGTTGGGATTTGGGGCAGGTAGAGAAGTGAATAGGGCATTCCAGGCCAAGAAAAAGCCAGGAGCAAAAGCACAAATGAGAAGCAGGGCATGTAAAGAAGGAGAAGCCATCAGAATGACCAAGGGCTTTTTCTAATCCAGTGTAACTAGGACGATGCAGCTCCATTGCTACTTGCAAGTGATCGGCGGTAAGTAAGCACAGAGCCGGGACCGCAGAGGCTACAGAGATGCTGAAGCAGCTGAGGATGGCTGGGCCGTGGAGCAGAGCGGGGAAGGAAACTAGAAGCCAGGACCCACAGTCTCGGAGAAGGTAAGAAAGCTCAGAGGTTAGTGGTTAAAAGAGGAGAGGCTGTAGAAAAATGTTTTGTTACTCACGTTGAAGATACAGGGGGAAAAAAATAGAGACCCCCGCGGATCCCCGCCTACCCACGGGGTCCTGGAAAAGCAGAAGAGGAAGCTAGACAAGGCCTGGCTTTCCAGGAAAGCAGCATCATGGGGGAAAGCGAGGTTACAGGCAGGCGGAATCGGTAGCGCACTGTGGCTTCCCAGATTTACCACTTCGTTTAAATGATGGCGGTTTGCAAGCATGGAGAAAGGTATAATCTCCAAGGAAAAGATTCCGTAAAGAATCGTTATGCTGGCTCAGCTTCAACAACACTGGCAGGTAGCCTGGAGAACTAGAAAACAGCTATCCAGCCCAGATCCAATATAATGAACACTCCGTCTGATGGGTAGCTGAGCTCACGAAAAAGGTTAAGAAAAGATACAGAGGCTAGAAACGAAGCTACGGTGAGAAAATTGAGTGTTAAAGCAACAGTGAGGTGTGCAAGGTGGGGAGTGGGTCCCAAGAGGCTCATGGAAAGCCAGGAGACTGAGGGGAAGTCTGGAGAACCGACTTGACGTCAATAACAAACCACAAACTGTGCATCTTGCCCAGAGAGTGGAGAAACACCAGGTTTAACATCAGGTTTCACAACAATGTGGGATTTGAATTTATACCTACAAGCATGGTCCAGAAAGTTCCAAGCCTAGAGAGTAATACAAGGTATTACCAACCCAGGTTGGTCGCACCGGAAGAGGAACACATGAACCCCTCTCACCTCCACCCCCAGATGGAGGGTCACACCTCCACACAGCCTGCCCAGGATCCTGGCAGATGAAACCCGAGCCAACGTAAGCTCACGATCTGAAATGAGCACATGATAAATGAGCCAGTCAGAAGAAACTACAAACAGCACACATTTTACCCCCAAGAACCACAGATTATTGGATTGTGAGAAATAAATATAAAATAAGTAAGTTTATGTTGCTCGAAGACTTAAAAGATGGAATGTCAACATGAGAAACAAACAAGATGATATTTTCTGAAAAGACCGAGGGAACTGAAAAAGCACTAAACATGAAAATCAGGGGCTCGATGCCTAAGTTAAACAGTAGATGAGACACAGTCGGTAAATTGGGATCTAGATCTGAACAGACTACCCAGAATGCAGATTGAGCGGGAAACAAAGAGATGGACGAGGATGCTGAAAGAGAGGGAGGACGGAGGAGGAAAGGCCAGCGTACATCCCATAGGAGGGAATAGAGAGAATGAAGAAGCAGAATCCAGGGAGATAGTAGCTGAGAGTAGCTGTAACAGGTGGACAGTAAGACTGACGGCTGACTTCTCAACAAGAATAAAAACAAAACACGGAAGGCCCAAGATCATTGTAAGAAGGCCAAGACAAGCTAGTAGTCAATGTACAATTGTATACTTGGCAAAGCATCCTTCAAGAATGAGAAATAGACATATTCAGACAAATAAAAATAGAAAGAATTTACTATCCATAAACCTTTCCTAACCATTTCTGAAAGATGTACTTCAGGGAAAAAGAAGGTTAGAACCAGAAGAAAGGACTGAAATGAGGTACAAAAGGCAAACAATGAAACCGATAAAACTCATGGGTAAATCAAGAAAAATTCCAACTAAAACAAGAACAACAACAATAAACACTGACTGTACCAAACTATAAAAATAAACATGACAAATTGGGAGATTTAAAACTAGATGTTTATCCCCATGTTCCCTGCAGCATTATTTACGATAGCCAAGATATGGAAACAATCCATCAATAAATGAGTGGATAAAGAAAACAGGATATGTATACATACAATGGAATATTTCTTACAACAAGTTGTTTGGGTTTTTTTTTAAGATTTACTTATTTATTTGCGGTGACTGTGTAGCTTGGTTGGTTAAACGTCTGCCTTCAGCTCAGGTCATGATCTCAGGGTACTGGGATCGAGCCCCACATCAAGCTCCCAGCTCAGCAGGGCACCTGCTTCTCCCTCTCTCACTCCCCCTACTTGTGCTCTCTCTCTCTCTGTCAAATAAATAAATAAATAAATAAATTAATAAATTAATAAAATCTTAAAGAAAAATATTTATTTATTTTAGCAAGAGTAAGAGAACAGGGGGTAGGGGCAGAGGGAGAGAGAGACTCTTAAGCAGGTTCTACACCCAGTGCGGAGCCCTACACCGGGGCTCAACCTCCTAGCCCTGAGATCATGACCCTGAGATCATGACCTGAGCCCAAACCAAGAGTCAGATACTTAACCAAGGCGCCACCCAGGCGCCCCCACACCATGGAATATTATTCAGCCATAACAAGGAATGAAATCTTGCCACTTGGGACAACATGGATGGGCCTCAAGGACATCATGCTAAATAAGTCACACAGAGAAAGATAAATACTGGGTGATCTCACTTATATTAGAATCTAAAAACAAAAACAAATAAACAAATTTAGAAAAATAAGCTTACAGATACAGGGGACAGATTGGTGGTTGCTGGAGGTGGGGGTGGGAGGTGAGAGAAATGGGTGAAGGGGGTGAAAGGTAAAAAAAATATAAATAAGTTGGAAGAATTTTCCAGCGAATACCCACATATCTACTACCATCTCTACTATGCAATTAACATTTCGCGCTACTTATCACATATTGATCCAACCATTGTTGGCCCCTTCCTTTGCTGTATGCAGAATAAATTGCAGCTGTCAGTAGTTAATATCTGAATATTTTATCGAAGGCACGCCATTAACTACAGATCAATATTTTGCAGTTCCTTTCTTCTAATGAGGTAAACATTTGCATTTTTTCTTTATATCAGGGAAAAACAATGGCTATGGCAAGTGATGAGGAAAACGTAAAGGCAGAAGAAAGGAGCAAAAAATAATCATTTTCCCTTTATGCAAAAATCATAGCTCACATATAAGCAAAAAAAACCCCATTAAATTAGAAAGCAAATATACAATAGAAAGCATTAACAAAAGCAATAGTTCATTGTAAAAAACTAATAAATCCAGAAAAATTGATAAAATCATTATAAAGCTGACTATTCATGACAAAAAAAAAGCAGAACAGGGCAAAAGCTACAATATCAAGAATGAAAAAGCAGATATTACTACAAAGAAAAAGAGAGGGAGAATGTACTATTGATACCTAAAACAATGTCAATGAATCTCAAAACATTAAGTTGAACAAAATAGCCCAGACACAAAAGGGAAGAACTACATGGCTCCTTTGATTGGGAAATGGCTGCACGGAGAGCAAAACCAGAATCACAGTTGCTTATGGGCAGACTCAGAACCTTGGAACCTTGGAACTCAGAACCCATCACAGATGGAGACATCAAAGTCATTGATTCTTACAATGAAGACATGTGCAGTTTGCTGTATGTAAACTTTACCTCCATGTTAAAAAATTAATAAAAGCCGTGTTCCAACAGAAGTTCAAGAGATGCCTGAGACCAATACTAGACCAAATGCTTGGTATCTGTAACTCTCCTTGGGATATAGCCTACATATTTTTTTAAACTCTTCCAAAGTCCTTTATTGAGCTGACAAGGCTGGGAGTTGCCCTTGGGGTGGGGTCCCAGTTCCAGCCCGGAGTCTCCAGATCTATGGTGCCCCCGTTCCTGACTGGAGCACGTGGGTTCCTCTGAGAGGCTACTTGGTTGGCTCCTTCAGGAATTCCCAGCCCTCCTTGTAGTACTCGTGGGCCTTCGAGGGAGCCACCAACAGAGCTGACATCACCGTTATGATGCCCGAATTCCAGGACTCACAGATGTGAAAGCTAAGCTTTGGAGGGGCTGGGAGCTGGGGTATCTTCAGACGGATCTGCTCACACACATACTGGCTGAACTGGTCCGTGGCTGGGGAGACTACCATGACCTCCCTGGCATTCTGAAGGACAGCCCGACTCTTGTCACTAGGGTGATGGAGTCCAAGGAAACACGGTGTTAGACATGAAATATCCTGTTGATAGTTGTGTAGCAACTATCATGATATTAAAAATGTTAATGTGAAAAGTAGAGGTTCTGTTTTGTCCAGTCTTCACCCAAACTGGGGTTGTCATGACTCTTCAAAGCAGTTTCTGGAGGAAGAAGGAACAAACACGCTGGCAAACAGCCTAGGCATGAACTAAACCACTCGTCAACAATGTCATAGGAGATGAATATAAAGCAGTTAAGAGTTAAATGCTCTCAGGTCATTTCCGTGTTCCGGAGGAGGATGAAGAAAATGCTGAGTATGAATGTGAATGAGTTCAGAGTATCTGGCAAAGCGCTCACTTGGAGAATATATAAAGATCCCCTAGAAATGTGAGGCCTGACGAATATATATATAATTTTTTTATATATATGGGGGAATAAGTGACTGAAATAAGATGAAAAGGAAGCACCAGAAACCGTATTCTCTTTCCTGTCTCTGGAAGCGCTTGGTGAGGAGGTGATGTGTGGAGCTTCTGGAGTTGTACTGAGACCCTGAGGAAGGAAGCTCCAAGGGGAAAAGTCAACACACTAGGATGACAGACCAGACAAATGAAGAGAACCCGGGCTCCAAGCACCGCATTCTCCTGAGGGGCCGGATGACTGAGGGAAGGCCAGTTGGCCTCCTGGAAGAAGAGAGACATGAATGCTGAGGCATACCCTAGGGGTGTCTGCTCTCACCACCATGGCGCTGGGAGCTCGGAAGCCATCTTGCTTCCTGATGCCCCTGAACAGAGCATGTTTGAGAAGGAAGGCAGAAGACAGAAGGCAGAAAACAAGAGCACGCATCTGCTGGCATCATTTGAACTCCAGGCTAGAGCCCTGCCTGCAACATCTGTCCTTCCCCTTCCTACTTAATTCAATCAACCCACCCATCCTTTTGTTTAACTGGGAGCTATATTTGCTGGTTTTAGTCACTTATAAATGAGAATCTTCAGTAAAAGAATAGCTTGGGGATTTTCACTGATGGAAGAAGGGGAACATATTATTTCCCTATGAAAAACATTTCCCCCTGCAACTGACAACAGTAGAGGGTTCTTGCAAAGACTCAGAAATCATTAGGCCAAGCCTGCGATCACTTTGGGGCCCAAACCTGGACCTGCATCTCCCGGCCTGGGAAAGCAGCGTGAGCTCAGGAAACACATGGTGTGGGGTGTTGACCTACTACGTATACTCGGCTTTGCATGGTTCCCTGAGAGTCCTGATGCAGGTAGCTCTTCTGGGGAGCAACTTTAGGGAACGGTGAGATCGGAAGTCCAAGAGAACAAAGAAATCCTGCCCAGCGGTGTGGTAAGGCACAGGCTCCTGCCCTGGGCTCCCGGCGCTCCACCCCAGGGGTTTCTTTGAGGAGCCATGCGGCAGGTCACAATTGTCTACTGCACAGTGGCCACTTGTACGCAGAGGTATTCATCCGCGGCTTCCTGTGTCCCTGTGACCCAAGGATCGCCCCGGAAGGGTTAACTCCCCCTAGGCATTCCCAGTTCACATGAGCCCCGTGAGGCTGTCAGAGAAGCCTGGGTCAGAAAGTGACATTCGGGCAGCCCGGGGGTGCCCAGGGGTGATGCTCACGCACAGTTGGCTGGCCGTCCTAAGGAGCAAAGCAGAAACGTGAGCCCACAGGGGACCGGAGATGGGTGTAGAATATGCCAGACCCAGACTCCGCAGAGCGATACATATGGAGCACGCCCCTTCCCCCAGCACCAGCCAGCGGGGCTCCTAGGCACCCCCTTCTGCCGACTGAAACAGAGGAGCTCCGTTCGGGCCCGATCCCCCGCTCGGTCTGCCTCTGCTGGGAAGGCAGCGGGATGCCCGCTAGAGAACTAGGAGTCTTTCTTCAGAGAATTCTAAACAGAGTGTATCACAGCAGTCCTTCCTTGGGGGACCCTCAACCACAAGGGCAGCGCCACAACAGAGGTTTTTTTTGGCCGTTCTTACTCTGGCCCGTAAAACCTGAAGGCTTCCCAGTGAGTCAACAAATCCCAGTAGCAGAGTTTCCTGGAAGTGGGAACAGAAAGGAGCGATAGCCAAAGGCACTGAACAATAATTGAAGGCACTGACGGTGACAACACAAAGCCTGGATCTCAGGATGGGAAAGGGTCAAAGCAGCCTGCCGGCCCCTGGTTTGGCAGGGTACAAACAGCACAGGATTCCAACCAAACCCACCCGACTTTGAATCCCGGCTCTGATGCTGTCTGGCTCCGTGACTTTGAGAATGTCATTCCAGCTCTCTGAGATGCGTGGCCTCTTCTCCCAAGTGGAGGATAATAGTGTCAGCTTCCCTGGATTGTCAGAGTTAGAAATAATGCACAGAAATTACCAGCACGGTGCCTGGCACGTGGAAGGTATTCAAGGAAAGATGGAGAAAGAATGAATGGATGAAAGGCAGAAAGGCAGAGGAAAGAGAATCCTGTATCAAATACTCTGGGTTGCAGAAAGTACACACGACGGCCCCGACATTCTCTTAAAACAGAAGCAAGGAAAGAGACTGCTTTTCTACCCCAGAGAAGAGTCCTCCGCACACAGCTTTAACGTCAGTCCAGAAAGCCCACTTGGGCTCCAAACTCAAGCTCCCCTGAGGATGGCTCAAGTGGCCCCTTGCCTGCTTAGGATGGAAGGGCCAGCCTGGGTTCAAGTCTAGCCCTATGCTCCCCCCAGCAGTCATGGGTGGCTCACTTGGGTTTGACATGGTTGGTGAAGGCAGTTCCTTGCCAGGAAGGAGGAGGCAGAGGAGCTCTTCCTGATCGCCCCCACTGTGTCTTGTCTGTCGCCGCCCAAGTGGAGGCCTGTCCCAGGTCCCAGGTGTCCTGGGGGCCCACACACCCTCCCTTGGGAGAACGATCGGAACATACAGAATTAACTCCTTCCTCCTGGGACTTGGGAACTATCACTCCTGTTTATTTCTTGGGTATGCTCTGTCTTCTATGCGCTGTTCTTCCGACTTGTTTCTAGGCAACAAAGGACGAAAGATGGTGTCATCAAAAGAAGGTACACGTTGTTTTCTTTTCACGTCCTCAGGGGGGCGAAGGCTTGTGGTCGGGAGCAGTCACGACTCCTCCATTCTGTAAATTATTCACAATACGGGGGAGATGAAGCATGAGAGACTGTGGACTCTGAGAAGCAAACTGAGGGTTTTAGAGGGGAGGGGGGTGGCAGATGGTGGTGGGTATTGTGGAGGGCACGTATTGCATGGAGCACTGGGTGTGGTGCATAAACAATGAATCATAATGAATTCATAAACAATGAAAGTAAATAAAATAAAGTTTTTAAAAAAATTACTCACAACAGAGGCTCCTAGTTTCTTCCAGTTCTGCTTAATAGAGGGGGAGGGGCCGAGGCACAGCACGGCTGGAGGAATCTATCCCATGCCCTGAGCGGGGCCAGGAATGGTTCTTCTTCGAGGGTGAGGTCACGTTGGGTTCCCTCCTGACAAATGGCCCATCTGCCGTGGGTCTCCACAGCCCCAAATGGCTCAGATTGGCGGTGGATGCCAGGCCCTGCTGTCACCAGGCCCTACTGTCACCAAGTGATGACCAGCTCACCTGTGCTAACTCCTTGGCTCCTGGGTCTGACAAGAAGAGGGCTCTTCCGCCACCCGGGATTTGTCCTCCAGCACCTGCTGGACCCTCTGCATCCCTGGGAAGGAGAAGGGACAGCCCCTTGGCACTGGCGGCTCGGTCGGCAGGACGGGCAAGCTGAGGCTGCTGGAGCCACAGGTGGGACGAGAAGCGGGAGGGCAGAGTGAAGGGTGCGGCGAGGAGGGCAGGTCGCTTACCCAGGCGAAGCCGGTGGGCCTTGTCCGAGAAGACCAAGCGGAACCAGCCGGGCTCTTTACACTCAAAGGTCTGACCACAGGACAGCAGCACCTTGTTGTCCAAAAAGCGGCGCCAAAGCAGCATTTCTGCCTTAAAGGTGGCCTCGGGCAGGAACTGGGAGGGTGGCAGGGGCTCAGGTGGGAGAGGAGACACCCCTGCCCCTCACCTGCCGGAGAGAGGCTTCAACTACTCTCCCCGCTTCCCCCACCCATGCAGCCCCACCTGTGTTACCTTCCTCAGGTCAACCCAGATGAAGAAGCCCGCCCCGCGGCTCAGGAAGGGGATGCCCAGGGCCCGGAGCTCTCCTGCCACGTAGGCGTGAGCAGCCTTGAGCCGGGCATGGTTCTCCGGTAAGTACACCTGGTTGATCCAGTCTGTTTGGGGGAAAAGAGAAACCAACAAAGAACTCTCTCACCAGCCCTCACCACTGCCCCACGAGTCCCAATGCTGACAAGAGAAGGGCCACGAGTTGCCAAGACCCTTCTCCAGCTGGTGGGGGTGGGACCGCACGAATAGTCCGTGTCCCGTAGAAAGCACTGGAAATCCAGGTAGCTGGCCTCACAGCTGCCAGCCCTGCACACACAGGGTCCCCCGGGATGCAGATCCTAACGGAAGGCCCACGCACACACAGATGCTTCCGAGCCCCGGAGGCTGCCGTTCAGGTCCCAGCCTGGCCCCTGACAAGAGGTGGGGCCTGGGGCAACTTCACCTCCCCATCCTCAGCTTTTTATTATTAACTTTCTTTCGTGTCCCATTTGATGAGGGTTTTCAATTGTTTTTAAACGATTTGATTTTTTTTTTTTTTTTTTCTGAGAGCGAGAGAAAGCGAGAGCTATAGAGCGAGCGTGCAGACGGGGCAAAGGGAACGGGAGACAGAGAATCTCGAGCAGGTTCCACACCCAGCGCGGAGCCCAACGCGGGGCTCGACCTCACAACCCTGAGATCATGACTGGAGCCTAAACCAAGAGTTTGATGCTTAACTGACAGCGCCACCCAGGCACCCCACCCCCCTTCTGATGCGTTTTTAACACAGGTATACATCTGTGTAACCCACCACCTGCGGGCAGGACACCGAACAGTTCCCTGGCCCCAAAGAGCACCCTCATGCTGTTCATAGTCCCAACACTCCCCTGCCCCTGACAACCACTGGTCTGTCAGTTCTCTGTCACCTGTCTTGCCTCTTCTACAATGTCACAGAAGTGGAACCATACAGTCATGTCACCCTTGGAGACTGGCCTTCTTCACACAGCACAATGCATTTGAGCTTACTGTGTACTGCCCTGGACCTCGCCGCAGAGCCCTATTCCATTGTACAGATGTGTCCCACTTTGTTCCCTCCTTCCCCCATGGAAGAATATTTGGAGTGATTGTGAACAAAGCAGCTATAAATTTTCACACGTAGGGTTTTGTGCGACCATGAGGATAAACAGCTTAGGAGTGGGATAGTTGGGCCACGTGGTAAGTGTGGGTTTAACTCAGCCAGCAACTTGGCTCTCCAAAGTGGCCACAACACCTTCCAACCTGCGAGCAGCGTGAGAGTTCCTGCTGCTCCACGTCCTCACCAACATGTGATAGGATCACTGTCGTTTTAAATTTTGGCTGTTCTAGCAGGTGTATAATCATTTCCACATCTATAAAATACCAGGGGAAAGGCAGGAAATGTCTGCATCCTAGGATTCTGGGAAATAAGGTGATGCAATGAGAACATCTAGCAGGGCTCACTACAAGGTGGCAATTATAGATCCCCTTTGCTATCTAGACCCACTAGCTGAGATCCTCGTAGGCAGAGATACTCCCGTTATAACTGTCTTCCCTTTGTTGCTTCTACTTTCTCTTTTTTCAAGCGCTCACAGCTAATAATGATGAGTTCACGTTGACCAAGTGCCTATGATATGCCAGGTGCTATTCGAATTGACAAATCACACGAACTGAGGTTTGGGGAAGTGAAGTAGTGTGCCACATGGTCAGGAGGTGACGGAGTGGGCTATGAACCAGTCGTGGCCCTGGGTTCTCGAACACCACCCCAAATTCTTCTCATGCAAGAAGCACCCATGATCCCTGGCCCATTCCCAACTGACTATAACCTCTCCACCCCCCATTCTCAAATGACCAGGCCCAGGCAGTCACCACGGTCCCGGAGCAGCTGTGCGATCTGGTACTGGACCAAACCACTGAGGCCGTGATAGCGGCAGAGGGAAGCCACCGCAGTGGCCACGTCCCGGTTTTCCGTGTAGAGCGTGCCGAAGCGGAGCCCAGACATCCCAAAGTCCTGCAGAGAAAGGCACACCTGGGCAGTGGCCAGCCCTCCACCAAGGAAGCTGGTTCCACCCACCTCTATGCCCTCCCACTTCCCTGACATCCCCGAGGCCAACCAGGAACCTACCTTGCTGGTCGCCCACATCACGTGGGTCCTCTGGGGGTCAGGCAGCCTGCAGAGAATACAGGTGGGGACAGAGGCAATGCAGATCCACAAAAGCTCATACACATTTGGATGAATTTAGTTCTGTGTCTGTGTGAAGCCCTGGTTTCACCTTTTTGAATCATTAATTCCTACACATCCTTTAGAGTCAGGGTCAGCAAAATACAGCCTGCAGGCTAAACCCGGCCCACAGCCTGTTTTTGTAAATAAAGCTTTACTGGAACACCGCCATGCTTTTTCATGTACATACTATAGCTGCTTTCGTGCCATATGGCAGAGTTGAGTGAGAGACCATAGGCCTGTAAAGCCTAAAATATTCGACATCTAATCCAAAAATACTTTCTGATCCCTGATCTAGAGCTCAGCTCAAGTTCTACTTCCTCAAACAGACCTTCTCTGACCACTCCCAGTAGCCTGGGCCCACTGGGGACTCCAAGCAGATCCCCTCATGCCTCCCCACACTTCTCCTTTTTAGCACTTATCACAGCCACAATCAAATGACTGTGTATTTCGCCACTAAAATGTTTTTTTCTGGAGGCACCTGGCTGGCTCAGTCGGTTAAGCATCCAACTCTTGGTCAAGGCTTAGGTCATGATCTCACAGTTGTGGGATTGAGCCTCACATCAGACTCTGCCCTCAGCATGAGTCTGCTTAAGGCTCTCTCTCCCTCTCCCTCCTGCATGTGTGGAGTCTTTCATTTATTTCAACTAAAGAAAATCTTCAAAATGTTTTTTCTGGCTAGAAATAAAAGTTCCGCTTGAGAGGGGCCTACATCTTTCTCGGTCCCTGTTATATCCCAGCACCAAGCAGGGTCTGGCACAGAAGAGGTGACAAGTCGTTCATTTTCTGCGCCTCACTGTCCTACTCCATAAACAAACAGGAGTCGCAATCGTGCGCTTGGCAGAGCCTCGCGAGGACCCACTGAGAGAACCAATGGAAAGGATTTCACAGGGTCCAAAGTTCTGAACACATACCAGGAACCGTGAGAGTCTCTCAATGCCGCATTTATAGACTTTGCGGGTGATCTGGTCCAAGGGTCTCCAAAACTCCTTCAGCCCAGATTCTTGGTTCAGGCTAAATCTAATGAAAATGCCCAAACAGCTAGAAGTGCTTGGCACGGGGCTGGGGCTGTAGAAGGATGGGCAGAGCGAGCGAGCGAGCGGGTGGATGGATGGACGCAGCTGAAGCCACTCTGGAGATGAGTGGACAGCACAGGAGGCCAGCTCCCACCCTCGCAGCCCCTCCACCCCAGGAAGCCTACGGCCCAGCCCCTCCCTGGAGCTCTCAGAAATCCTGATGTAGCCCGGCCCTCCCATCTTCTCCTCACTGGGTCTGGGGACAGTGGGATCAGATCAGTGGGATGGAAGGGAGCTGCCCTGGGACAGGTCATGTCATGTGGGCGGGGCCACCAGGGACCGGGGGACCAGGGGCTGGCAGAGCCGGCCCTGTGGCTGTGGCAGAGCAGCCTCACCCTTCCAGGCTCAGGACGCTGCGGTAGGCCGCCGGCTTCTCGAACACGGACAGCATGTAGACCTCATCCACCATCACGTGCAGCTCATGCCTGGAGGGGCAGGGCCAGGAAGGAGACAGCTTGGTCTGCGGGTCAAATAGGTCCCCCACAGTGGGGAAGCAATGACTCAGAAACCCAGTGGACCATGGTCGGGCCCAGGGCTGCCAAACTTTGTTCCAGAAACACCTTCCCCTGTGTCTAACGCTTCACACAGGAAGCTCCATACGCAGATGACGGGCTTCTGAAGCACCTCGGAGGAGAGGCAAAGACCTCGAGCACATCCGCAAAAGAAGGGCCCAACTGAGTGCAAACCAGGTTTGTACAGACAGACCCAGATTCGAGTCTGGCTCCACTCATCACTTGAGGGCTCGGCAACCTGGGGACCATGACCACGCGATGACTAATAGGGTGACTGGGAGGACTGCATGAGATACAGCATGTGAAAAGCTTAGCAGGGCACCTGGCCCCTGGGGGGCACAATGTAGGACAGCTGTTTTCCTACCTAGAAAGAAAGAGGGAGAGAGAACCCTAGCACCCCCACAAACCCTGCCCCCCATCCCAGTGCTGGGGAAGGGCGAAAGCGGGTGGAGGCCCACAGAGGAGTGAACAGGGTAGAAGAGTCCATACCAAGGCCTGCGCCCGTAGCCTGATCTGCCAGGACGTTTTTGTGGGGTGACTGCGGGGTGCCTCACCTCTTGGCAAATTCCAGGTAGTCCCGCAGCTCTCCTGGGGAGTAGATGTCACCCAGAGGGTTGTGGGGGTTGATGAGGATGAGACCTTTGACCTTCACACCCTGAAAGCACCAGTGGGCAGGAAACACTCAGCTCCTCCCGAAGACCAGAGCCACACGCTCCCACTGACTGGGGCCGGCGGCTGGGCGGGATCCGGGGGAGATGGGATGGGAACGTGTTCAGGACCCAGCGTGAAGCAGGTAAGGGCAGAGAATTACGTATCTGCAGCAGATATCATACGTGCAAACGTGTCAGCCAGGAAAGAAAACAGAGGCAGAGAACAAAGCCCAGAGGCAAGAGGCCCAAATGCCAGTGAAGGCTGCCTCTGTTGGCAGAACAATGGGCGGGGGTTTGCACTTTCAGATTCCTACAGGAGGCATGTGTGACCGTACTGGCCACAGACTGGAAAGGAACCACGGGAGGAGTAACCGTCATCTCTGCCTTTCTTCAGAAGGTCCCCTCAAAGAGGGACACGACAGGGGAATCAGGTCCTCGGATCACCAGGGAGACTGCTGAACGGCACACCACTAAGCTCCACACTCGACCCCCTGACCAAAGTCAGTTGGAGCAGGGGTAGGGGTGTTCGAGTTCCCACGGGTCTCAGAATCTTTCTCTAGTGGGAAGACCCTCCACTGGTAGGCTCCTGATGGACCCCCAGAATGGTTCCCTGGGGCCATCTGACACCCCAACCCCACCACGGAGTGCCAACTCCACACCCAGGATGAGATCAGCCACCGGAAGTCTGTGCCCTGCCCAGACCCAGCCTTGGGATTGATTTGACCCCCAGACCTCAGAATTGGCTCTCTGCAAGGCCATCTCCAGCTTCTCCACGGTGAGCTGGAAGGGACGTGTGTCCAGCCCAGTGACCTGGAAAAAGAGAGAGAAAAGTCACCAGCCCAATTCAGTGATTCCCCCGAACCTGAGCTTCTGGGGCCTCTCCTAACAAGTCAATTCTAGCCTCCTTGGAACAGTCTCTGAAAAAACACTGGCAGGGTCCCTCCCCTCATTGCCGGCCATGCCATCACATCAGGGAGAGCTCAGCACTCTCAGTCAGGAAGAGGCCCCAGAGACCCTCTGATTGGGGTCCAAGAAGTTACACACTGAGGTCTGCTCTGTCCCCTCCTCACCCCACCATTTTGATGGAGTCTCCTTGCGGCTGCCCTTGGCTTCTATGCTGACCCAGAGATCTCAGAGCTGGGACCTGGGGAGCCCCAGGGGAACCCAGGTATGGACCACCATGGGCAACAGAGGGCTCTACCCTCCTTGCAGCCGTGACCTCGGCATGGACTCCCTCCCACGTCTGCCCTCAAACTCACAGAGAGGAAGAACTCTCACCTCACTTTCCAGATAGACACACACCAGCCGGACGTTGCCATAAAGATAGACGTGCTGTGTGATGGCCCCATAGTAAGGTGCAGGGATCAGGAAAGCCTCTGAGGGAAGGAATGGTTCAGGGCCTGTCATCCTCCAGCCAGATCACCCTAGTCCCCCATCACCCACAGGCTCCACTCGGCCTCCCCAGCCTTCCATGTCCTTGGGGGAACCCCAGGCGTATACTCCGTCTCTCAACTCCCAAGCTCTAATACCTGGATCCACTGAGATGAGCCCCTTCTCTGATCATCAGTAGCTGACATTTACTGAACACTTATTACGTGCTGGAAACTGGGCTAAACATATATTTGTGTGTCATCTCATTTGGTCCTCACAGTAGCCCAGTACTCCTGTCACCCTCACTTTCCCGATGAGGACACTGAACCTCGGAGGATCCCTCTGAAGCACGCCACGTGCTAGCTCACTCCAAGGACAGACCCGGATCCAGGGAGTTGAAGCTGCGGGGTGATCTGGGCTCAACAGATGGACAAACGGGACAGCAGGCAGAACTGCCCAGAGAGAGAGAGTGTGTTCAGGACGAGCAGGTTCTCCCTCCCTGGGGACATTCAAACACAAGACTGAGGCCATCTGGTGGGGAAGCACGTCATGTGGAACATTCTAGCTGTGAATGGGGGAGTATTGATGACCTCCAAGGTCTACCCTGAGGGAGAGGCAGGCGTCCCTCCAGTTCTGAAGGGGATGCGCGGGCAAGCCGCCCTCCCTTCCCCCGGCCCACCCCACTCACAGCTCCGGAAGGGGCAGCTTTGTCCTACATGTTCCCCAGCCCAGCCATGGGGAGTGGACAGGAGGGAAACGAGGGACCCGAGGGAGCCAAGGCACCGGCTGGCCAGAAACCTGGCACAGGTTCTCTCTCACGACTTGCTCCAGGAAGCACAGACACCCGTGAGGTTGAGCATGTACAGCTGAGCAGAAGGGTCATGAGTGGCGGGAGTTGAGGAAGGTCCAGAGAGAGGTTTGCAGATATAGAGGGGAGGAGCCTACCCCTGTGAGAGGTGGACAGTGTGACACTGACCCCGTTCTTGGCTGTTCGAGAACGGGTAGGAAACCGCCTATCCTATCCTTGCGACGAATCTTCTTCTTATGGTTCAAATCCTGGGTCCTGTCTCTGTATGTGAATTTGACAAGTCACGGAAGCCCCTGTGCCCTAATGTCCTCATCCGGGATGTGGGGACAGCACAGAACCCACCTCAGAGACAAGAAGTGAAGATTAAACGGGCCTATGTGTAAAGCCTTCGGCTGTGCCCGCAACATAACACGTGGTCAGTCATTATCACCCGGAATCCCTGTTAGCGAAGCTGGCATGAGGGGGCCTCTGTTCTGGTGACTGACAATGAGCCCTGATCGGGACCTGCTCTCGGTCCCACTGTGGATCCTGAGGGATGCTGCTGGCTGCCTACTCACCAGCCATTCCAATTTTCTGGCTAAGAGAGCGCCAGATTTCCCAGAAATGACCAGCAGTGAGTCCGAGGAAACAGGGCCTTCTGCTAGCCCCTGGGGAGGAACCATGCTTGGTTGAAGTCAACCAAACTTATCCCGTCTGCCTGGGGCTGCTCTGGGAATGGGTTTGTGCAGTGGTTCTGGCCACTAAGACATAAGGGGAGCTCCGCTGAGACTTTCTTTGGGAAAGAGTATCTCCCTTGCCCCCTCCCAATAAAACAAAGACACAGGCGAGGCACAACCTTTCCCCTTTCTCCCTGCCTTTAGGACCCACTGACAGACAGCACATGAAAGGAAAAACCAAGGTCATCACAGAGACAAGCCCCAAACCCTGGCATCACATCGACCTCCTCCAAAACTGTGGATATCCAGGTATCTTGACTGGACATCCAGTCAAGCCGCTCGTTAAGCCCCCTGCAGCCTCGTCGTTGGCTATGGCCAAAGGCATTCTGACACAGCCACAAAGACAGGCAACTGTGGGCACTGAAGGCATAGGGAAGCCCCCAAAGCTGAGCAGGCCATGGGTCACTTACCCTCTGCCTCACACAGCACCATGGCCAGAGCAGAGAAGAGAGAGGCACAGCCATTCAGGACAACCACCTGTGGGTGACACAACCACGTTGACAAGGATGAGTATCCATCCAGGCGGGAGCAAGGACCTACAGCTGTACCCAGGCTAGCAGGGAGCGGGGGCTGGGTCCCAACTTGGTGCCCTGTGTGGCTCGGTCACAGCAAAGCCACCAGAGGAAGCCAAAGGCCTCTCCTGACTGACAGCCAAGTGCCTGCGTTGCTTATCCTTTGGGCCCCGCTCTGGATCAACAGAACAAGAAGAGGGAGCTGATCACTCAGAGAGTCTTGCCTGAAGGTACGGAGGCAAGGAGGGAGCACTGAACAAACTGGAGCAGAAACTGTAACCAAATTATGTCCTCAATATCTAGAATGAGGAAGACAAAGGGCAGGGGTGCTCCTAATTCTACCCAGACACAGCCCAAAATCGAGTGGAAGGCAGATCCCAAGCCCACCCTACCCCTGCCCAGTCAAAATTGGGGGAGGTGGGTAGAAGAACAGGGGAGAGCAGAGGAGGGGGCAACTCACATTGTCTGGTTTAAGGGGGTTGGGGCTCTTGCAGTAGAAAGACAGGAATCTGGCCACTTCTTCCCGAAGGCTAGAGATCAGACGGAGAGATGATCACTGTTTGCCAGAGGATCCCCAACCCACAGTCTGTCCCAGAGCTCCCCCGGTGAATCTTCACACAGACACCATCATCCTTCTCTGATTTCCCATGCAGGCAGCGGGATCGGCGTGGCCTCCATGTCCCAGGACCTACCAGTCCCCTGCCCCATCACTACCCACACATGGACACTTGCATTCTCTGTAGTTCTAGGACACCCGACCCCCTTAATCCCCTGGCCTCAGGGATATGAAAAGTAACACTCCACCTACACATAGATCTAGCTAGTAATAGTAATGCTATCATAACGGTAACTATCGTCAGAGTCACGGTTGGACCATTTCCATCATGCAGGAATTACGTGGGGAATTTTATTCATTTAATCCTTATAACAATCCTATGATGCTGTTATTATTCCCATTTTACAGACAAAGAAACAGATGCTTGAAGGAGATAAGTCACTTGCTGGTAAGTGGCAGAGCCCACACTCAAGGCAGCGGGCTGTCTCCAGGGCCCACCATCCTCATTACCTAGGAACGAAAGCTTTGGAATCCAGTCCTGCTTGGCCCCTGGAACAGCAGCCACCCCCAGCAAGTGCTCACTAAGTACCAGCTCCAATTAGCATTATTGAACTCGCCCCATCGGACCAGGAGGAAAATGCCCCCAACAGCAGCCCCCGAAGCTGATCCTGCTTCCTCTAAAACTACTGGGAGTGCAGGGAGAAGGACTCCATGCCTGAAGGCCCTCTGCCTGCCTCAGACCCATGGAAGCAAGTGAGGGAGCTCCCAAGCTGTGGTGAGACCCGCAGAGGCCCTGGTACCCCACAGACACTCCAGGAAACCCCATGATTGCCAGACCTCCAGGATGGCCCTCGGCCCAAGGCAGGTTTTCTCCACCTGCCATAGTCACATCCGGGGCAGGATAATTCTTTGTTGTGGGGGCCAGCCACTACCCAGTAAATGCCTGAGGAGCCCCTTCCCAGCTGGGACAAGCCAAAGTGTCTCCAGATGTCCTAGATGTCCTATGTCCCCTGGGAGCAAGACCAACCCCCCCGGGCTTGGGAACCGCCGGCCCGCGGCAGCTACTTACAACAGATGTCCCCTCCAGTCAGGGTACTGCAGCAGGGATGGCTCCACCCGCAGCATGTCGCTCTGACTCAGCTGGGGACAGAGGGAAGGGCAGGCTGAGTGTCATACACCCTCGGGGTGACCGCCGGCGTGGCGCTTCCACCCACATCCACACAGCCCCCACCACGAAAGCCTGGGCTTGGTCTGCTCATCAGAGAAACGAGGGGAGAGGCAGCACGGGCACAGCCTTCTCCTGCCCGTTTTGCAGAGGAGGAAACCGAGGCTTCAGAAAGTGAGGTGACTCAGCCAATGTCACGGAGCTAGCAAGTGGCAGAGCTGAGACAAAACCCAGAAGGTCTGACTCCTAATCCAGTGCTCTTTTTACAACACTGCCATCTAAAAAACCCCGAGGAGTGGGGGCACCTGGGTGGCTCAGTCAGTTAAGCATCCACTTGCGTCATGATCTCAGGGTTGTGAGTTCGAGCCCCATGTCGGGCTCCCTGCTCAGCCGGGAGTCTGCTTGAGATTCTCTCCCTCTCTCTCTCTCTGCCTCTGCCCCTCCCCGTGTTTGCATGTGCGCATGCTCTCTCTCAAATAAATAAAGAAATCTTTTGAATAAATAAATACATAAATAACCCAGAGGGATGGATTGGTAGAAGCAGTGATAGGAGACCATGCTACTCAGCTGCTCCCTGGGGTGACAGAAGGGATCCCAGAATTGGGTGCCATCCCCTCGGTGTTGGCTCCGACTTCTGGAGGGATTCGGGCCATTGTGTTCCTGCAGGCTCAGCTCAACTTTACGCTTTGGAAAGTGTGGCCGTTTCTACACCATCCCCACCCTGACCAGGCGCTGGGTTAGTAACTCCCAGGGCATCACAGACACAATGTCAAAGAAAGGCAGAAGTCTTAGGGAGTGGACCAAAAGAAGAAGGGCAGTCAGCCACTTGTATATGACTCCAACCCTTCCCGTCTGTCCTGCCACCCGGAGAGCCGCACCGTCCAGTGGGAAGGCCACAGTCACGTGAGCCCCCTGAGCACCTGGAATGCAGCTGGTCTGAACTGAGACCCACTGGATTTGAAAAACGTGATATGAAAACAGTATGTAACATTTCTTAATTTTTTTAGATTGATTACATGTTGAAATGGTCCTATTTTCAATATATGGAGGTAAATAAAATACATTAATTACTAAGATGAATTTACCAGTTTCTTTTTACTTATCTAATAGAAAATTTTAAATTACATACATGGCTCACATTTTACCTCTGTTGGACAGTGCAGCAGGGAACTGGCTGGATAGGACAGGCATCCTGAGCCCCCTTCCTACCCCCCTTTCCCCTTGGGTCTTGGATTTGCCACCCTCAGAAATAAGTTCCTTTGGGGTGTGCATCGCTCTCTCTACAATCCCAAACTTGGAGTCTGTGGCCTTGGGAGACACATCTATCAGGCATTTTCAGTGGTTTGCTAGAAAGGGCTCGGACCAGCTCAAGAAATCTGCTTCTTACATTTCCAGGAATTTCACATGCTGTGTTTAAAAAAAAAAAAACAGCCATTAAAAAAATTAAATTATGTCAATGTATAAATAAGTAAATTGCATTAAAAACAAGCATAGTAACTAAAATATCACTGCTTCTGATTATGTTACTACATTTTGTTTAGATTTTATTTCTTTCTCAGAGAAAGAGAGAGTCTATGCACAAGCAGGGGTAGTGGCAGGCAGAGGGAGAAGCAGGCTCCCCGCTGAGCAGGGAGCCCAATGCAGGACTCTATCCTAGGACCCTGGAATCAGGAGCTGAGCAGAGGGCAGACGCTTAACCAACTGAGCCACCCACGTGTCCCTACGTTACTACATGTTTACGTGTGTTCTTGAGGTTATTTCCATCTTTGCGTCTGCATGGCGGGGACACTACAAATCTTTTTTCCAACTCTGTGTGCAAGGACGTCACATCCGTGGCTTGAAATCAGCCGGGAGTATTTACACTATGAGAATTGGCAAAATCTACAAATCAGAGTCCTCCCTACCCCAGAGGCAGTTGTTAAATGCTGACCACACCCCACTGAGTGTCCCCTCACCACCGCCACCCTGCTGGGAGAGCAGGACCCAGCCAGCAGGAGGGACTGAGTATGGGAAGAGGTAAAGCAGGAGCAGAATAGGGAAGTGACTGGCCCAAGATCACAGAGAAAGTTGTCCCTGAGGCAGATCTGGAACCGGGGTGAGCAGACTCTCAGGCCAGGGGTGCAGAGGCAAGGGGCAGACTCTGGTCAGGGAAGCCTTCCAGGAAGTCCAAGAGCAGACGGGCCCTGGGAGCTGCTGATGGCTCCCAGACATGTACGGGACTTACCCGTGTGGAGAGTAGGTCAAAGCAGAGTTTGTTTTCACTGGTGCCCAAATTAATGATGCCCTGGAGAGAGGGATACGGAGGCAGAGTGAGCATAGGCAAGTGGTCCCAAAGGCAAAGGCCTGAAATGTACACGGAGGCAGAAAAGCAAAGCGGGAACGATCGCACCCTCCCAAACCCCCTTCCTTAGCCTTGTTGAGCCCCACCTCCTCTCAGCAACCTGGTCCATCTTCCCATTTCTAAAGCTCTATTCAAAGGCCATCTCCTCCAGGAAACCTCCCCAGAACCCCAGCTAGAAAGGATCTTTCCTTCTTCTGGAACACAAAACTCGTGATCTGTGCCCCTGTAGAGCACTGCTCACTCTCTGCCTCCAGGTCACAAGGACAGACGGACATGCTTTATGTCCCCCACTGGATGGGAAGGTCCCTGAAGGGGATGCACACCCGAGAAACCACCACTTAGTAGGACCCGATACATGTTTGTGGTACAAAACAAGGTACAACGTAAAACAGTGCTCTGGGAGGACCAGGAACAAGGATACATGCGGAAAAGGAAGGGCTCCGTAGCTGGCAGAAATGGTCCCCTGGGAGACTGTGTGAAACCACACACCGCCTTGATCCCACCCCATGAGGCACCCACTCATAGGAGCGAGAGTGGGGAAGGCACAACTCAAGTCGCCCATAGAGTCTCCAGGGAAACTCATGATCTCTAACCCCTGACCCCTGAGGTATTGGGGCAATGAGGAAGGAAGTAGGATATGGAAGCCAAGCTTGAATGAGCCAATATTCTGACCAATAAAAGGCATGGCTCCTTTACTCTCTGAGGTACAGAGCAGTAGGCTCCTCTGCTCACAGCTAATCTGTTCACAAATCCTGTCACTTCTACCTTCAAAATACATGTTCAGGGGCACCTGGGTGGCTCAGTGGGTTAAAGCCTCTGCCTTCGGCTCAGGCCATGATCTCAGGGTCCTGGGATCGAGCCCCGCATCAGGCTTTCTGCTTAGCAGGGAACCTGCTCCCCCCTCCCCCCGCCACCTGCCTCTCTGCCTACTTGTGATCTCTGTCTGTCAAATAAATAAATACAAGCTTAAAAAAAAAAAAAAAGAAAGAAAGAAATAATGTGTACAGCCCAATGTTATCTCAACTCCATGGCTAAGACCCCTGTCGAGCCACCAGAGCTTCCTGTCTCCCTTCTTTCGATGGCTTTCCTCCTTCCTTGCCGGCCTGCACTCACCCCGACCTCCACACAGCAGCCTAAGCCCCAGGCCTCTTCTGAAAGCCCAAATCAGATCATACTGCTCCTCCTCCCAACGCCTTCCACTGTGCTGTGTCCCAAACCAGAATCCTGTCCGTGTCCCATGACGCCACAGTCTCCATCTCCAGGCCACCGCCTGATCTCTCTGACCTCGTCCCCTGCCAGTCGCGGGGCTTCACTCCAGCCATCGTGGCCTCTGTGCCGTCCCTTGAACTCATCAAGCACAGATTCACCTGGGGCCTTAGCACCGGCTGTTCCCTCCGCCTGGAACATTCCCCGCCCCAGGTATCTGCAGGGCTCGCTGGGATAGGCAGCCTCCAAGATGGCTCCCAGGAAGCAATCCCCACCTCCTGGTGTCCACACCCTTGTGTGTAATCCCTTCTCCGTGAGTGTGGGTCAGACCTACTGACCCACTTCTGACAAACAAGATATGCAGATGGGACATCTTGCAAGAATAGGTTATAAAGGCCCTGGCTTCCATCCTGGGTACGCATGGTGTCTCCTTCTCTCTCAGAGCACCTGCCCTGGGAAGCCAGCTGCCAAGTCACATGGCAATCTGTGGAGATTCCCATGTGACAAGGGACTGGAGCCTTCCAACACACACGCCAACGAGCCTGGAAACGATCCTCTCCCCAGCCCCCGACCACGTCAAGCCTAAGATGAGACCACAACCATGGCTTCAATGCAGGTTCACAGAAGATTCCGAGCCTGAGACACCCACCCAGAGCCTGAACCCCAGAAATTATGAAATGCGTCTGTTAAACTGCTGAAATCTGAGATAATTTGTTACACAGCAACAGGTAACTAATATAATCCTTTGCTTTCCTCAGGTCTCCACTCGAATTGTCACCTTAGGAAAGTGGCCCTCTGTGACCACCTTACATAAAACAGCAACATCTCCAGACCGCCTCATCATTCTCTAAGCTCTTCACTCTGCCTTATTTTCTCTATAGCACTTATTATCATTATAGGGATGTTTTTTGGTCTGCTCCCCATCTGCCTCCCCTTCTAGAACAAAAACTCCACAAAGGCAGGAACTTTGCTTTTGCTCACAGTTGCAACCCCAGCATCTAGAACAACTTCTTGGTCAAGGTAGAGCATCCCACCCTGCAGTCTTCCCTTGGGCTCCAGTGGACACAGGGGTCTCACTCACCCTGGGGTTCTCATCCTCATCATATTCGTCCATGTGGTAGGTCCTGTAGCCCTCCTCTGCCGAGTCCCAGAACCACTTAATGACTCTTCCTCTCGAGGACAGGCAGGAGCTGTCTGAGGACAACATGGCAGTGGGACCACTCGCTCCACAATACTCTGGCAGCTTCCGGTCTGGTTTTCTGGAGCATTCTCTTTCCAGATCATCCCCATAGTTACTGTCCAGATCCTGGATGGAGGTTGGGCCCAGGCAGGTGGCAGGTGCCCTGGATTCCTTCTGAGGCAGGGTGAACATCTGCAAAAGGACAAAAGTATTCAGGGCCCAAATTCAGCATTAGAAAAGAAGCAGCAGAACTGAACTTGGGAGTCTAGCGTTCCTTCCCATTCTTGGCTCCCCCTTTCCTTATGTCTATATATTCACCATTTCCTACGTCCCTTACTAGTGGTAACCGTAAGTCCAATGGCTTCAGCAAGTAAATCCTGTTAAAGAGCTCTTCGGGGCCAGGGGCTGGGCTTGCTACTTTTATATGGGGTAACATATAGCTGCTTTCCCTTGTTTCACATTTATGGGACTTTTTCATTCTGCAGCCTGCGGAGTCGCCAGTGTTCTTTTTCCATTCTTGCTGACCTCAATTTCAAAACACCAGGGGAAAATGTTCTGACTTAAGCAGAAAGAGCCCGGAGTCCCAGGGGTCTTTCGGTGATTGCTGTCAACAGGGCTAAAGGGCCCGAGATTACTTGGCGATCTGGGGGGGGGGGGGGGGGGGGGGGGGGCAAGGGGAGGACGACTGAGGGTCTCCCAAGGGCAGGCAGCCTGCAGAGCTCCAGGGCCTGGCAAAGCACAGGTGCCAGGAGAGGGTGGTCTCCTCCTGCCCGGGGCTGTGAGCTCCTCCGCTTTCCAAGCCAGCTTTGCCATCTGCGGAGGCGTGTAAAACCGCAGGGCAGCAGGAAGGCTATGAACGGAGGAGTTACCTAGAACTAATGCCGGCTCGTGGCTCAAGTTCGGTAAAATATGTTATCCTCGCTCCTCGCCGAATTCCCGGTCGGTCCGGAGGCAAGCCCGCACACCCAGTGCCGGGGGACAGCCAGCTGGCCGGACGCCCGGGGCGCCCCCGCGGGTAAACACGGCTCCCCGAAGCACCCCTCCCCCGCTCCACGTGGCGGGCTCTCCCGGCGCTCACCTAGCTCCCCACCCCCGACAGCGCAGGCCGGCGGCCGGGCAGAGCAGCGGGAGCGACGCCGGGCTGGAGCGCAGGGCCGGGGTTCCAGCCGCAGCGCGGCGGGGACCTCGGGGTTGCGCGGAGGGAGGGCCGAGGCTTCGGCGGGCGGCTGAGCCTCGCGAGACGACACGTTTGAGGTTCGGGAACAAGGAAGTGTGCGCCGGGCCGGGGACTGCGAGACGCCAGCGGCGACTCCTGCGGGCGATCCCCGAGCCCGCGCCGAGGGAGGCCCCGCTCCGCTGCCTGGCAAAGCGCGATCGCAGCCCCGGGCGGCGCGGGGGAGGCAGCACCCGCGCTGTTGAATCGGGCGCCCGGGTGGCTTCCGCCGCCCGGACCCGCCCTCCGGCTTCCCGGACACCCAGGCGTGACCCGCGGTGCTGCAGGGTTCCCTGACCCTCCGGGGTCCGGACCCCCCACCACGCCTCCGCCCCCACCCTTCCCGGTGCCGACCCTGGCCCGCGCACAGCAGAAGCCGAGACGACCACCGCGGGGAAGAGTCGGGCCACGGTTCCTGGTCTCCTCTGCTGGCACCCGAGGACGCCTCCCTCTGCCTCCTGGGCCTCAGTTTCCCAGTTTAGAAGCAGTTAGAGTCTCGGAGGTTACTTGGCAAACGTGTGCCTGCTTGCACTCATGGAGAAGCCTTTCCGGGTTAAAGCGAGGGCATCCTTAAAACATCCTTCCCCTGTGAAAGTTTTTACAGTGGCATTTGAAATTCTCCTCCTTTCGCTCCTTGGGACCTTTGTCGAGCTCTTCCACCAACCCCTCAAGTCCTGGGGTATCGGCAGTGAGTTAGGCTACCCAGGCCCCAGCCTGTGCCAAGCCTTGAGTAGAACAAATAAGTGGGATCCCTCAGGACAAGTATGGCTGGGAACCACTCCACTGCTTGTCTTCTCTCTGGCCTTGCCAGGAACATTGTGACCTTAAGCAGCTCTCATGACTTTGTTGGTCCCCTGTGCGATGTTCTGTAAAACAAGTCAGTTCTCTCCATTTAAGTCATATTCTATTTAATTCTGGTAAGTACTTATCAAATGTCTGTCTTGTGCCAGATCTCTGCAAAGTGCCGGGATACCCTGATAAGCAAAACAGTGGGCCAGTGTTTGATTGGGAAGGCAGATGTACAAATGGAAGGACTATTAAGAAAGAGATTACCGGTGCCATGGAAGACCGCAGCTGGGAGATCCAGCCCCAACCCCAACACATGTGTTGGCCCCACATGGGAAGTCCGACACACAATTGCTAGAAACTCAGGAAATGATGGCAGAGCTCCGAAGGGTAAGTCCTAGTTAGCTAGTGAGAGGGTGGATTGTTGGAAACAAGGGCACCTTTGATGGGGGAAGGTCAGGGTCAGTCTGGAACATTAACATTCTCGGGAATTGAACTTAAATGGACACATTTTCTTGAAAGGCACAAGTTGCCAAAACTGACCACAAGAAACAGGAAATGTGAATCACCCAGTATCTACAGAAATTAAGTTCATGAGTAAAAAACCTCCCCATAAAGAATTCCAGTACAGATAGCTTTATAAGTGAATTTTACCAACCATTTAAAATATTTTTTAAAAATTAACTTGACACAAACTTTCAGAAAATGGAGGAACGAAGATTGCCAACATATTTATGAGGTCATTATTACTCTGATACCAAAACCAACCATGTGTTACTAAAAAGAAAGTTTTAGCACAATACTCAAGAAAATAGATGTAAAATTCTTAATATAAAACCAAATCAACAATATACACAAGGAGAATGCGTCATGACTATATGCACCTTATTGCAGGAATAGGACCCTCCCTTAATATTTAAGAAGTTCAGTGTAATCTACCACATTAATACTTAAAGGAACTTTATCTTCTCTAGAGGTATAGATAAGAACATGACAAAAACAGAACCCTCATTCATGGGAAAAAAACTCAGCAAACTAGGAATTGAAGGAACTCTTATCTGGGAAAGGGCAGTATGAAAAATACTTACTAAGAGTCGGGTGCCTGGGTGGCTCAGTTGGTTAGGCATCTGACCTTGATTTCCGCTCAGGTCATGATCTCAGGGTTGTGAGATCGGCTACTCGCTGGGCATAGAGCCTGCTTGAGATTCTCTGTTCCTCTCTCCCTCTGGCTCCCTGCTTCTTCTTAGGAAGAAAAAAAGATCAAGAGTGGCCTCAGTTCTGCTAAGATTGAGAACAAAATGTCCTCCCTTATTGTCTTTATTTGACATTGTACTGGAGGTTCTAGGCAATGCAATTAGAACAGAAAAATTATTGGGGTGCCTGGGTGGCTCAGTTGGCTGAGCATCTGCCTTCAGCTCGGGTCATGATCTCAGGGTCTCGGGATGGAGCCCCATGTCAGGCTCCCTGCTCGGTAGGGAGTCTGCTTCTCCCTCTGCCCCGTAACCAACTCGTGCTCTCTTTCTCTAATAAATGAATAAAATCTTACATAAAAAGAAATATTAGAACTATTAAAAAGGAAGAAGGAAAATCATCTTTATTTATAATCAACATGATCGTATACATTAAAAATTTAAAGAAATCTCCCTTTCCCCCTGCCATGCTACTAAGGCTAATAATGAGTTTAGCAAGGTCACAAGATACAGGTCACAAGAATCCAGGAGAGGATTCTTCCTAGGTCTCTCATGTTTCTGTCTGTCTTACAAGGAGGGGCACTGACTGTCTTTGTTCTAGGCTCTCTTCAAGGAGGTACACACATACACACACACGCGCGCACGCGCGCGCGTGTAGAGTGAACAGCATTGGATAATGTCTCCCTCTAGAGCAAAGGGTAGGTTTATTACTCAGTATGATAAAAATGTCTCCTTTGGGGCCAAAGTTCAGGCAGGCTTACTGCTCATCGGCCAAGAATCCTGTTACTTAAGCTTGGGTTTCCTCTTCTGCAGGACTCCCCACTTCATGTGCGGGCATCAGTGGGTCCTCCTCACGTTGCCTTCTAGGAAGCAGGGCTTGGAGAACCAGAAGCTGATTCTCTGATTCCACTGTGAGTAAGAAGCTGTCCTTTATCTCTGACCCAGAATTCTCATGTCTTCTGCCAGCATCCTCGAAAGCTGTTTGTAAGTAGGGTAAAGTCTCAGAGCCTTCAAAGCTCTTGATAGATACAAGATATAAAAATCAGTTGTTTCATACTAGCAGCAAACAATTAGAAAATGAAGTTAGCAATACCTTTAGCAGAACATGAAAAGCATAATATAGAGATAACAGGATGTGTGTAGGACGAAATGTGTGCTCTGAAATCCACAAAGACCTTGCCGAATGAAATTAAAGACCTAAATAAATGAAAGGAGATTCCCTGCTCATGGATAGGGAGATACGAAGTTTTCTCCACTCAACCATTCAAATCTTGAGTGGAAGACAAAATAGTTGATCCCTTCCATGACTGTCCCTTTCAAATGAGGACAGTGTCCTGACTGTCCTGTGTATTAGCCCTCATTACAGATGTCCCAGGTCCCCCTCTGCTTCTCTTCTTTCACATCTTCATCTTCTCTCTGGTCCCATGGCCGCCCTCATTCATCCAGTGAATTCCTTGTGTCTACTATCCTATTAGTCAATTTATAAAGAACACTATCTGAGATAGATAGATAGATAGATAGATAGATATACCCTAAAGAATCAGGATTTGCTGTAATAGTGCTTTTTGATTAAAAGAAAAGAAAAGAAAAAGGTTGTCATTGAAGTAATAAGAACCATCCAATCTGGACCCAAGAGAGGATGGTTACGAAGTCAAGTGACTGACCAAAGCCATCAGTTAGTGCTAAAAAGCTCTTTTCTCATCTGTAAAACACAGTAGACTGTGCTGGGCCCGGGGCATAGCACGAGTCCGACTGAAACGCAGATATGCCAGAGCTCTATAGACAAGCTCCCAGGTGGTCTGATCTGAATAGCTGAAAACACTAGAGATGAAAATGGAAAATGGAAGACCCCAGGCTCAGCCCTAGAGATTCATTTTAAAAGCCTTTTGAGGGGCACCTTTACCCTACACTGCAGCCACACCTGAGCATGGTGTGATCTTGTGGGATGCAACGTCCCATAGGATCCTGACATCTAGAACGCGCTTTGTCAATTAGGAATCTCTTTTTTCCTTCCTTTCTCACCTTCCTTGGACAGTATTCTTCACATGCAACTTGCCTTAGAATTTAAAAGACAACCCCCCCAAAAAAAATCTCCCAGAGTTGACACAAATGAGTGTAAAGAAAGAAAACAAGCCTAGAATTTGAGAAAACATGAAATTTATTAGATGCAGCCTACAAAAATAAAACCACCAAAATCAGGACCCAGCAAGCCCCCACCCCCACCCCCATAAAAACATTTCACATACACCCGCAACGGCTAGCAAAGACGAAAAAGCTGCAAAGATTCCAAAGTGACAGATGCTCGGCTGGAGAAGGTTGATGACGGGGTCAGAGGAGCCCGTTCCTGGAGGAGCCCATGGGTGGCTCGTCACAGCACCAGGCCCAAACCCCTGCTTCTGGCCCAGTGGCCGCCGTCAGGGGGTCCCTGAGCAGGTGCCTGGCAGCAGCCTCCGGGCGGGAGGCCGACCGCTTACTCTCTCTGTGTGCTCTCCAGCTGCTTCACTCTCAGACGCTGCTTCTGCTCCTCCAGCACCTGGTAGAACCGGTGCATGGCTGGAGGGTCCAAACGGGGACAGAGACACGAAATTTTAGTGGGTTTGCAGGTGGGTCCCAGACATCCCCAGATCCTGGCAGACCACCAGAGAGTGCCTCGCTCAGGGATGCTGAAGTTCTTGGGGATGAATTTCCGGCTCCAGCCACTCTCATTAAGCTGCACTACCCCAGCATCTGCCTGCCGAACACCTTCAGCTCTCACATCAAATCCAGGAACCTGGCTCATGCCCTTGACTTCATCGGGTTTTCTATCTGCCTCTCTTTGTTCAGTCCATTCTCCAAAAGGTATTTCAGTGACATAAATGTTCTCTCATTAACGGTTCTGTTCCCAGAGATAGAACAGTATCCAGCACGTGGCAAGATGCAACAGAAAATTGGCAAAATGAAGGTTGGAGTCTCCATAACCTTCAGAGGAAAATCTGAACTCCACAGGAGAACATACAGGGACCCCCATGGTCCTCTACTGGTCTATCTCCCCGGCCATACACCACTAGTCCCACAAGGGCAGTGTACCACTTCTTCGTGGGTAGTCCCAATGCCTCACTCCGGGCAGGCACAGAGCAGACACCCAAAGGGTGCGGTGTTTGAGTGCCTGTCGGTTCCTGTTTGCAAAGGAGCTCAAAGACACGAAAGTAGATGCCACAGCTAGGCCAGCGCTACAGGCTGCTAAAGGCCCCAAAAGAGGGAAAATCCAGGAATTGGGCAATAGAGGAGTTGATGGGGCACCTTTGAAGGACGCCAGGATCTTGAGGTCGGGACCACTCACCTTGTTTTAGCCGGAGGGGCTTATCTGCAAAGACAAGGCGGAACCAGCCAGGCTCCTTACACGTGTAGGTCTTGCCGCGGGACAACATAAGCTTGTTGTCCAGAAAGCGGTGATGCAGCAGCAGCTCTTCCTCAAAGGTGCACGGATCCAGGTACTAGGGAAGGCCGAAGGACAGAGCTGAGCTGAAGACACATCAGGCAGCTCAGCCCCAGAATACCAGGGCCTCGGTCCCACAGCTCACCACTTGCAAGTTGATCCAGATGTAGAGGCCAGAACCACGGTTGAGAAAAGGGATCCCCCATGCCTTCAGCTTCTTAGTAATGTATCTGTGAGCTTTCTGCAGCCTGGAGCGGTAAGTGGGCAGGTACACTGTGTCAATCCATTCTGGACAGGCCGGGGAAGAGAGCTGTCAGGGCTCTGGTGGCAGAGATCTGCCAGCAGGAGCCTTATCAGATGCTCCCTCCTTGGGATTTCTATCCAAGCCAGACTCCGGGTTCTTTCCGGGCTGAGGATAGCCATACCCAGCACACCTTCTCAGTAGGTCAGTAGGAATGTTCCACTTGGCTTTACACCCCTGACACAGAGTCAGAGTCCCCCAGTAGTGGGACAGATGCTGCTGTTGCCTACTGGGGAGATACTCGGAGCCTCACGCAGTGGACTTGGAGAAACCTAGATAGGCTGGGGGTGGGGGGCTCTTTACCCAGTTATTCGTAGCACTGGCGGCACATTAGAACGTCTTGGGGAGCTTTTAAAAGTCCCAATGCCCAGCTTATACCTGCAGATCAAAACCGGAATCTTTGGGGATAGAGCCCATGTATCAGCATTTAAGCTCCCCAGATAAGTCCCATGTGCCCAAGGTGGAGAACTCGTGTCCAAGGGGCCAGGAACCTGGTTTCTGCCACATATAAGGGCCTGGCACCACGCATGGGGCCATCTGGTTGGACTTCTCCTAGCCGCCCTTTTCCCCCTGCCAAAGCTGAAAGCAAATTGTTTCTAAACCAGATTATCAAATTACATTAATTTGTATCATTATATCCCAGCTTTTAATTTAAACCCTCCAGCCTGGCATCTGCTCTGTTATAGGGAATTAAAGAAAGGGGGCCTTATCTACATTTGGGTAATGGCATTAAACAGATGAGGTGGGAGGGGAAGGTTTCCTCTGAAGCCAGGATTCAGTTGTGATCCATAGAGGAAATCGAATCCAGGTGCCATAGGTCTAGCCACACCAGCTTGCCCAAATGGTAGCTCTCCTTTGGCCACCTTGGAAGATGAGGTCTTCAAGGAATCGTGGCATTTTGGGGTCACCTTTGCCCGAAGCAAGCAGGGTATTGGGGAGGGAAAATTCACCTTTGCATTGGGTTTCTGTCTTTCAAGCCTTAGAGAACAATTCGCCTCTGCCCTTTCCAGGCAGAGCTCAAGCTCCCAGGCAGCCAAACATGAAAGCCCATCTGTGTTTTAGACCAGCAGCTCCGCCTTCCCCCTCTGCCCTAGTGCACAAGCCTGGCTGCATCCCGCCCGCCTTCAAACTTCCTGTCCTGCCACCATTAAACCCAAGACTGCGAACAGGTTCTTGGTGGACTAGAGGTATGTCAGGGGCCCAAGCAGACCCAGGAACTCCCCCATGGCCATGATGCCTAGCCACGATCCCAGCCCAGGATGGGACTCATTACCTCGGTCCTGAAGCAGCCGGCACAGCTTGTACTGGGCAATGCCAGAGATACTGTGGAGATAGCCAAAAGAGCTCACGGCAGAGGCCACCTCCTTGTTGTACGTGTAAAGAACACCAAAGCGGAAGCCAGAGATGCTGAAATCCTAGAGGAAAAGAGGTAGGGGAAGGAGTACCTGGTTTGCCCGCCTCCTGGCCCCCTTTCCTTTTCTACCCAAAGACAGGAAGCTGGGGCTCACCTTACTGGTGCCCCAGATCACATGGGTCCTGTTGGGGTCAGGCAAACTGGAGAGGAGATGGTACAATCAAGGTTATGAAGAACTACTGAAAGGATGAAGACTTGGGGTCAATGAGGGCAAGAGAGGAAAATGGACTTGAGGTCCTGCCTAGAAATAAGAGCCTCTGGGGCCCAAAGTTCAAGAAACAGTTGCCCCAGTTAACAGCCAGGGAGTCAGCAAAAGGTATCCTTGGGGAACTAGATGGGACAGCTCCCGAGTGCCCACTGAATGAAGTCTGGGCCCCTTGGCCTGACTCATGGCCTTCCTGCTGCTGGTCCAAAGCCACCTTCCTGGCAATGAGCTCTTCACACACGTGGGCTACCTACCATTTTTAAAATGTGCTCACCTATTTCTAACTGCCCCACTTTGGGTAAAACTGATCCTTCTGCCAGGCATGGCCTTGGTCTTGTGTTATCTGCTGGGATCCTATCTTAGGGCCACATGCTACCCTTAAGAAAGTGTCCTATTTCTCTTCTTTCCCTATGCACTACTTATCAAGAAATTCCTACCCTGACCATCTGTGGGGTTTTATGTAGACGTTTGACAGTGTGCTTTCTACCTTGCCTTCAAGTTATCTCATGTACAAAGCAGCATTGCAAAAAGACACTTGGGAGGAAAGAAGATGCTTTGGTCATTTCCACACTCCCGGTGGCACTTAGCCCCAGTTCCTAGCACACAGCCAATCAAGAATATGGCCCATGAATGCACCCTGCAAAAGCAGGAACTTCATGGCTCGCATTCCCTACTGCAGAGGAGGCCAACAAACTCACCTTTCCATGCTCAGAACGCTGTGGAATGTGATGGATTCGTCAAACACAGACAGCATGTAAATCTCATCTATAATCACATGGAGGTTGTACCTACAGGTTGGGCCAAAGAGGGAGAACATTATCTAGGTTCTCTCCCATCCCCATTCCCTTTCTTTCATGGGCTTCTCTGGAGACAGTTCAGATGCTGCTCCCACAGCCCATCCAACCCTTTCAAGGGACACAGTAACATATAAGGGGGGGTACACCAGAAGGGGGGTGTCTTCAGACCTGGCTCAGAGGTAAGAAGGAAGAGGACCCAAAGACAGTCAAGAGAACATCTGATCCTTCAGCCGTCAAGCAGAGACCAATGCAATGGGGAGGGCTGCAAGAGTGTCCCCAAGAGTTTTACATCTAGTATAGTCAGGAGCTCCCACCTGGGGGCCGATTGGACAGTGGCCTTCAGTGGGCTAAGTGCTAGTACAAATCACCCTGCTTCTTCTCCCAGCAACCCTCCCAGGCAGAGCTGGTATCTCCACTGCATGGATAAAGAAACCATTTCTGTGACAAAGTGAGTTCCTCAATTAGCAGGTGCACGAATTTGGATCTGAACCTAGTTCTGTCAAATTCCAGCCCACACAGGACGCCTGGGTGGCTCAGTTGGTTGGACGACTGCCTTCGGCTCAGGTCATGATCCCGGAATCCCGGGATCGAGTCCCACATCGGGCTCCCAGCTCCATGGGGAGTCTGCTTCTCCCTCTGACCTTCTCCTAGCTCGTGCTCTCTCTCACTGTCTCTCTCTCAAATAAATAAACAAAATCTTAAAAAAAAAAAAAAAATTCCAGCCCACACACTTCCAGGTTCTTCCTCTTGTCCTCATGCTCTGCCATGAATTGGTCTGGACTAGTGTGATTCTTCTAGAAAATGGGAGATTGGCACCCCTAACAAATAGGGCTATTTCAGGACTCCAGAGATAACCGATGTTAACATGTTTGTGAAAATGGGACACGAGGGTTCTCTGGGGACACGTCTTCACCCCACAAGGTCTGAGAGTCTGGCTTCCTCGGTGCTTCAGGCCAAGTAGATGGGAAACGGATGCTGGGAGAAAGTGGTTACATGACAAAAAGAGGAAAAGCAACAAAACCAGATCATAATTGTTATGTGGGTGTCTGTACCGGGCAGGGGGGCGGAGGAGAGCAAGGCAAAAAATGTTTGGTTGAAGCATGTGGGTGCATTTTCTTTCAATTCAATTTCAGTGAGTTGTACATCGCTTTGCAAAGTGTATCATGCAGTAAGAATATTGGGATAAATTACATCTGGTTCCAGCTTCCCGGCCACGAGTGATAGGAACCCTGTTCAGGGACTTCGTCTAGTCCCAAGGACTGGAACCCCACCTCTTGGCAAATTCCAGGCATTCTTCCAGTAAGTCTCGGGAGTAGACATCTCCGAGGGGATTCTGAGGGTTGATTAGTATGAGGCCTCTGACCTTTTTCCCCTAAAAAACAAAAACAAAAACAAAAAAACCAACAAAACCCCCAAGACCCCCAAATAAAAACCCCAAAAACATCACTGAGGTGAACACAATAGGTCCTTCACATCTACCTCAGGTTCAGCTGAAGGTCAAGTCAGGATACCTAGTTTTGGGCACCTCCCCGAGGCATCTAGTTGGGATCTCAGCAGCTTAGGATCTGCAGCACGCAGCTCCCTTACTGTCCACACAGGGGCGAGCAAGGAGGAGCTCTGGGGACGGCCCCCAGAGACAGGGCTCAGGGCTCCTAGGGGGACATGCCCCCGGGATACCCCCTCCTCCGAAGAAGGAGCCTACAACACCTCAGTGAGAATGTGGTCCTGGGTCTCAGTACTCAGCCCCTCTTGGGGGCAGCAGCACCCACCCCAAAGACATGGGTCCCTCCTTACTGCAAGGGTCGCCTCGAGCAGAGCTCGCTCTAACTTGTCCACGGTTAGCTGGAACGGACAGGGGTTCGCATCTGTGCTCTGGAAGACAGACACTGCCTGAGCACTGCCTACCTGAATGCTTCTAAGCACCGGTCCCTCGCTCCTCTACACACCGCACAATCCCTCAATCTCAGGGCTGCCATCCCTCATGCCGTCTTTGCCCTAATTTCTCCATTCTCCCCCCACCATCACTTATAGGGGAGGAGCTGAGCAGGGGAAAGGGCCCCATTCTGACCTCGCTGTCCAGGTGGACAGCAATCAGCTCAACTTTCGAATACAGGCCGGAACTAAAGACGAAGCCGCCATAGAAGGGGGTGGGGGTCAGAAAGGCCTCTGGAAGCACAGGGAGACAATGCCGTCAGTCCGGGGGCTCTTGGTGGGAAACTGCCAGCCACCCCCCTCCCCAGACCACTAGCAACACTACAGACAGAGGTTAGTTTGGCAATCTCACCTGAGAGTGAGATTAACTTGGGAGTTAATTTTTAGCCTCTGGCTCTATAAACGTTACATTTTTATAAACATTATTCAGGGAACACTGGGGAAAGAGAAGGGGAAGAATGTTGCTAGGAATGGCTCGGAATCCAGGTTAAAAACCCAAACCAGCTTGCTATCGGGTGGAGCCCTAGTCATCCAGCAAGTCTTCCCAGCTCCTGTCCGAACATGAGAGGCTGAGGCCCATGCCCAGAAAGGTCGCTCATCTCTCTGCATGGCTCCGGCTACCTGCCCCTGATGAGTCCCTGGGTTCTTTCCTTCCCCTTCCTTTGCCCTCATGGAGGAGTTAACCAAGGACATACTCCTTTGAGCGAAACTGGCCATCAGGGTAACTTCCTTCTACGGAGCCAGAGCTAAGATCAGAGACTCTCGCTCGGGTGTTGTCAGGAGGGAGACTGGGAACACATCCCTCGGCCTTATTTGATCTAAAATGAATTTGCCCCCTCCTTTTTTTTTTTTTTCTTTTTTTGGCAAGGGAGATAGGAGTTAAGAAATCTAACTGGCCTAGGCTAGTTTACCAGGGCTCTCCGTACTGGAGTTGAGTCCAGAAGCCCAGCCAGTAATATATGGAGTTGGCTCCAATTCTCACTCTTTCTGAGGCACACCTCCTTGAGGACTGTCCCATATTTTCCTTCCATATTAAATGGGGACCCAAATCCGTCCCTCCTATGGAAATAGTAGGAAGGTGTTCGAATCGGGCTAGAAGTTCCAGCACATTCGGGGAAAGGCCTTTGAGTCAAGATATCCTTCTTTCCCTAAGGTCCAATGCCCATGAATGCTATTTCCTGAGGGAAAGCAGAGTCCATTGACTTACCTCCTGCATCACACAGAACCATGGCCAGTGTGGAGAATACAGAGGAGCAGCCATTTAGAACAACTACCTGAAGATGCACAGAAGGCGGAAGTCAAAAGCCAAACCCCGTGTAAGAAGGTCTGACCCCTTCGTCTCCCTCCCCTTAGGAGGGACATGCAACAGGAACCTCCTCTTCCTCCAGTGGGTCTCCTCCAGGACCCACTGGCCTTAGCTCTGCCCTGGCCCTGAGGGTCTCTGCTGGTTCTAGAAAATGCAGAGAGTCCCCCCAAGAATATACCCTTTACCAGAGTGGCAGTGAGGCTGGGAAACGGACTCACATTTTCCGGATCGAGCTGAGCAGGTACCTTGCAATAGCAGGTCAGGAACCGGGCCACCTCCTCCCGCAGGCTGTGGGTAGACCCAGACAGACTTGGTGGTACCCAGGCCCGGGGGCCTTGCCTTAGTCAACGTCTAGCCTACAGCCTTTTCCAAAAAGCAGATCATCCAACCTCCTGTCACAGGGCTACCGACTGATGCTATCAACTCTCCAGGCGATGTAGACAATAGGTGTGAGAGTTTGGACAAGAACTCAGGCCTTTTGAATTATAGGGCAGTGCTATTTCTATTACACCAGGCTCCCTCCTGAGGAGGTTTCACTCTAGACATTTTCTAGACGTTGTTACCCAAAGAAATAGGGAGGTAGCCAACCAAGAATCTGGCACCCTGGGTCCTTGCCTCCCTGAGAACAGGTGTGTGGGGGCCACAAGACTTTAGATCTGGAAGTTACTTACAATGGCTGTCCGGACCAATCAGGATACTGCAGCAGGACATCCTCAATGACATTCATATCACTCTGACTCAACTGTTGACAAATAGAGCATGAGGACAGCCAGATCAGGGAAGACCAACAGGCCTCATCCTACCACTAGGATGCATATGGGTAGTCGCCCTACAACCTGGGGCCTTACAGAAGAGAAGAGGGAACCATGTCACATGCCCCTTCATGAATGGAGGCCCCAATCCTCTTGTCATAGGTTACACAAAGAGAATTCACTGAGGACTGTTGCTGGACGACCTCCCCAACCCTACACTTGGGTCAGAGCTCCCTTGGCAGCCTACCCACCATAGACCCAGCCAGAGCACACCCCTAAACACAGTAAGCCAGGAGGTCAGATGTGTTATTCTATAAGCATTTTCCCCCACTCCCTTCCTTAAACTCTTAAGTCCCATTCATATATCTACCGCATGCTAAGAAAGATTCTAGAGGGGACTAGACCCAAGAGTGGGTCCCAGCACAGCCCGAGACTTGGCTTACCCTTTCAGTCATCAGATCAAGGCAGAGCTTATTCTCACTGAGGCCAAGGTTAATGAAGCCCTGGAGATGGAAGGAATTGATCAGTCCACTTGCCCTGCCCTATAGGGACCTCCTAGAACATTCTAGTAAGCGCTCAGCTTAGATTATTTCAAATGGAAATCTCACTGCCCCATGAGGCAGTTCACTCCATGTCTAACAACCTCAAGTGTCAGAAAACTTGTCACAGACTCAGAAATCGTACAGCTTGCAATTTCCCCCTTTACAGCCACACAGTGCTTCTACACCAGAGATCAGTCTCTGAGTTCCTACTATGTGCCAGACCCTAGACCAAGTGCCTCATGCAGTGCCCTTACTTCTCACAACTCCCGAGGAAAAGGTTCTATTATGGTCCTCGCTTTAAAGAGAGTGAGGCTCAGAACAGTAGACTACCCCACTAGCCACAGGACTTTGGTGGTGGACAGAACTCCATCTGTCTGACCCTAGGGCCTGTCTCATGCCCATCTCTGCTACTTCCACTTCCGTGTTGCTGGAAGAGATAGGGTTCTTCAGAGTCCAGTGGAGATGCTGGACTCAGCTGGTCCCCAGAGAAAGCAAATGGTCATTGACCACATATCACTTAGCTAGAAACAGAAAAGAAGTAGGACTAGGGCTGTCCTCCATCGTCTGGCTAGAAAGCTGCTGTGAACCTCTCCGGCTGGGAGCCTCTCATTGGCTCTCTAGCCTAACCTCCCCATCCTAACACCTCACAGCTCTCATCACATCACTCACGTACCCTAATCTAGCCCAGGAGCCTCATTTCCCTATCTCCAAGCCTTTCCCACCCTAAAACTTCCACACCTGTGGTTCCTCTTACTTGAAAGACCGCCCCCACACCCCGGTCACCTCCATCGCATGACTGGCTGATTTGGCTTTTAATACACCTCAGACCACCCAAGCGGGCCTCCCTTTACTTCTCTCAGGTTATTATTAATGTTCCTTTCCCCAGAGGCAGACTACATTCAGCACTTGACTCCCTTTGGTGAGGGCGGGTTTGCTGAGCACGGTGACCACAGTGACCCCTAGTGGTCAAGAGCAGGGACTGAGGGAATGCTTGCAGAGGAGAGGCGGGGAGGACCCAGGCAGGGCTCTTAACTTTCTGGGCACTGTCACCTTGCTTCTGCGCCCATTACCTAATCTCTAAGATGATAATAGCGTCTACTTCGTGGAGCTAGGGAGAGTGAGAGAGAGAGAGAGAGAGCGCCCAGGACTCCGTAAATCCTGGTGATCAGGGCCCTTGAAGAGATGTCTCCCCGGCCCTGCCACCCTCACCACCCCCCGCCCCGCATCCTCACCAAGGTGTTCTTGTCCTCATGGTATTTATCTCCTTGGTACATCTTGTAGTCCCGGAAGCTGGCCTGGTAGGAGGCAGAGATGTCGATCCCACGGCTAGACAGGTGCTGACTGAAAAATGTCGCTTCAGGGTCATTCAGTTGGTAACCTGGCTGGGCAGGCTGCCTGGATGACTGGGCCCATTGCCATTGCCCGCCTCTAGCATCACCCTTCACATCCAGGGAAGGGCAAGACGGTTGGAGCCCCGGGCCACCCGTGGCCCCAGACTGTAGGAGATTGACCAACTGGTACATTAGGTTGCCCAGGAGGGCTTCCTGCTCCCCGGTGGCCTGATAAGGCCTCTCCTCCTCTGGCACCAGGTCCTGCTGCTGGTGCCTGGTGGCGAGCTGCCCCATATGCTTCTCGATGGCCTGCTTCAAGTGCAGCATCATCTCCATGGGCTGGGTGTGGACCCCCTGGTTTCCGAGGCCCTGACCGCTCGTCTGACCCCAGGGCAGTTGGATGGCGTCTGATCGGTGACTCATGCTCTGGGTCTCAGCCTCAGCAGGCTGGCTGGAACCTGCAGAGAGAGGGAGAGACCGTGCAGTGCAGCAAAGGAGACGCTCTTCGACCCTCAAGTTCAGGCCTGATCTCAGGCTTCCCACGGCCTCCTCCTCCTTCCACACCTTGGGTACAGGCCCCTGTCCGTGCAGGAAGAATTACCAACTCACTCAAGGGGCAATGCTTAAGTGTCCCTGAGCCCAGACACTGGAACACTGTACTCAAATGACATTAAAATGTGTTCTGAGAAAAAGCATTAGGGCCCACTTTGAGAAAAAGGGGAAACTCAACAGGTAGGCTCTGGGGTCTCCACCCTGTGCCTCAATTAGAGCAATTCCGGCTTTACTGAAGGAGGAGAGGGGAGGGGAGGGAGGGACACAGAGAAGGAGGCACGGAGACAGGAAGGAAATAAAAAGCCTGAGTAAATTATTCTGCTAGACCAGAGGTTAGTAAACTACTGCCCAAGGACCAGATCCAGCCACCTCTTCTTGCAAAGAAAGTTTTAATGGAAACACAGTCACATTTGCTTCTGTATCACCTCTGGCTGCTTTTACACTACAACGGCAGAGTAGAATAGGTGGGACACAAACCATAAAGCTCACAACGTCTAAAATATTCATTATCTGGCCCTGTGTGGACAAAGTTTGCCATCCCTTACTCGAGAACATCAGCCCTTCTTTTTATCTCTTTTTCCTAAGTTGGCCATACCAGATATTCAAAACTCGGTCCTTCCATTCCTTCCTTGTGTCACCTCCTTATAAATGCCTTCAACCTGCTCCCAGTGATGGCCACCTTAGACTATCGTCCCTACAAACCACGGGCGTGCCAAGTGGTCCTTGAACTTCAGACTTCACCAGAATCATCTGGAGGACTTCTAAAGGACAGGGATGAAGAGGCCTCATTGCCAGACTTTCATTCTGTAGGTGTGGGCTGAGAATTTTCAGTTCTAACAAGTTCCTGAGACTCTACTTTGAGAACGTCTACCTATTCAAACCAAACTTTCCTCTGAAGAGAAGTCAAAATGATGGGGAGGACCTAAGAAACACCTTTTTAAAGTCTCAAAGAATCCAAATACTGGACACTCTGCCCAACATCTTTCGACCATGTCCAGTCAGCCCGTGAGAGTCCCAGAGCCGCGAGTAACTTCCCCCAGAGGACAATACTGTTCCTTGTTCAGGATCTCCCCGGCTCAGCCTTCATCACGATACTGTTAGCACCGTGACTGGCACATATGTAAACTAATAGGAAAGGCCCAACCACAGGGATGTTGCCAAGTCCATGAGGAGAGGAGCCATCACTAAGGACCTGGCTAGAGAAGATGGAACGATGACCAGATGCAGCCACAGGACAAAGTCGTGCCAAGTCTTGACTTACGGCGCTGACCTCACATCAGCAGTCAGCGCTACAAAGAACTTCCCTCACCAAAATCAGGAACATGCATGCTGTTTAGAAAGAACTAGAACCAGCATAAACCCTCATGCCTAGACTCACCCTTTGTTCCACAAGCAAAAGCTCTGCTCTAGCCCAAACTCCCTCCTTTAAAAGTAGGAAAGTCATTTGAATGGGGCTCTCCACCCTGCAGGTAAGCAGGTCACACTGTCCGTCCGGACACAGACATCCCCCTGATGTAGGAGGGTTCAACTTATGATTCTTTTTTCCTTTACAATGTGCAAAAATGATATGCATTCAGTAGAAACTGTACTTGGAATTTGGAATTTGAAGTTTTTCCTGGACCAGGGATATGCGGTACGACCCTCTCTCTCTCGTGATGCTGGACACCAGCCGTGAGCTGCAGCTCCCAGTCAGCCCCACGACCACGAAGGTAAATAACCGTCTTGCAACTATCCTGGACCCAGACAACCCTTCCGCTTCTCACCTTCAGTACAGTATTCAGTAAATTATAGGAGATATTCAACAATTTATTATAAAATAGACTGTTAGAGGACTTTGCCCCAGTGTAGGTTAATATGAGTGTTCTAAGCATATTTAAGGTAGGTTGGGCTACACTGTGATGTTCAGTAGTTTAGGTGTGTTAATTAAATGCATTTTCAACTTGTAATGGGTTCATCATTACATAACCCCTCATAAGTCAAGAGAGATCTATACTTGGAAAGCACAGAGGGGTAGCTAAGGGTCAAGAGGGATTCCTGTGGCTTTGCCTTCCAAAAAGTGGTGCCTGTCATCTCTGTTGGCCCTGAGGAGTGCTGGTGGGAAGGGCCACAATGGCAGACAAGATCTCTTTTCAATGGAAAAGAAGTTAGCAATGGGGGGAAGGCAGGGGGTGTGGGGGGGCTGCTTTCTTCCAGGTCCGACCTCTCACATATTGAGGGTCTTAATCTGTGTCATCTTAATAACAAAAATCAAAGATCTCACAGCTCTGTAGTGTCCACTAGACCAGCGCGTGGTCCCAGAATTTAAGCAATAATCCCAGTTCAGGCTGGATTAGGAGCTCTCTTAGACTTCTTGCCCCGGGAGTCCTTGATGTTACCAAAGCTCCACGATTCTGCCCCATCTACCCAGCTCTCAGCTGGGGACTCTAGGACCAAAGAAAACAGCAATCAGGATGCTGCTTACGGAACAGGCTTATGGAACAACAAACAGGTGTCAAGGCAAGTACCTGAAAGAAGGGTATTTTCTTGGAAACATGTATTTTCTAGTAAGGAAGTGAGAATGTGGCAAGGCCGGGAGGAAACCTGGCAGTGAAGCCTCTACCAAGATTTGTCTTTTCTCTAGGAAAAGTCTATTGTGAAAGATGTTGGCCCACAAAGGCAATAATGTCCCTAAATTGTCTGTTGTTTGGGTAAACCAACCCTTTTCTCAAGTCCTCTTGTATGTACCCTGGTTCAGTATTCCCCAGCTTCCAACCATCTACCTGTTAAGTCACACTCTGGGGTGCCTTCTAGAGCAGCTAGAAGCCGTGTCTCAGAACCAGCCCAGTGGATGGCAACAGCCCTCTGTAAAGGCTGACACACAGTAGAAGTTGAGAAGGGGTGAACATGGGAAATGAGCTAGGAGCAAGCTGGTCTCCGGTTTGTTTGCAATGCTAGCAAATGGGTATACCCTTTTTGGCAGGAAACTTTTGATGTTACTTTCCCTAGTACCCTACAAGCTTTTCCAGCTCTGTCTTGCCCTCCAACCTTCATTTACTTTGCCATATCCCAGCCTCCCCTGCATCCCAGTCCTCTGACCTAATTCAGGTATGTCCTTCTTATTATGGTAAGTAGGATAAGGACTATAGAATCTCCTTTACGTCCTGGGGAAGCAAGGTGTTGGGAAAATAGAGCCACTCAACATAAGCCGCAAAACTAAAATCTCAGGTAAAAACAGCCTTGAAGATCCTAGGTTCTATTTTAGAGTTCCTGCTCAGCAACTGTAGCATGTGGCAAGAATTACCTCCCCTGTCTGGGCCTCAGCTTCTCAATATGTAAGATAAAAAGATGCCTCAATTCAAGGTGAGAAAACTGAAGCTTAACAAAGATGAGTCACTTCCACGGTCCCACAGGAGAGCCAGGATTTTAAACCTCAGACCTCCCACTTGAGCCCAGAACTTCTGGGAATGAGAGTAAGCTGGCTGAAAACCAGTCCTGGCATGGACAGCCGCTGGGCTTCACAACACCATGCCCAGGAGATCTCAGTTTTTGGAGTTGCATTAACTTCATCTAACAAACATGTCCTCTTGTATTGTTCGTGACTCCAATTCCCTGGGCAGAAGCGGATAAATATTCTGGAAGTGGTTACCTTAGAGTTGCATTTCTCAGAGGATCACTTTTCAAATACAGTGTCCAGAACACAAAATCCAGACACACGAGCAAACAGCATGAGGGGAGACCAGGGCAGACAACAGAAAGACTGACTGGACTCCAGCTACTAAGAGTAGACTGTAACATTATTGCTTTTCTCTGCAAGGAGATAAAAACCCAAGTCTGAAAATCGACAGATTGGAAATTATTTTCTTCCAAATCTGTCCCTTTGATCATCAATTGTAGAGGTTAAAATGCAACGACCAAAAGTGAAAAGCCTCAACAGAAGGGTTTATCATCATACTAGATCTAGGTAAAGAGAAAATTCGTAACCTGGAAGAAGAGCCTAAAGAAACTTTCTAGAATGTGACGTGGAAGATACAAAGGAAAGTTAAGAGAAGATATGAGAAGATCTAAAATATACATATACATATTCATTCGGAGTCCCAAAGGAAGAGAAAAATGGAGCAGAAGCAATCTGAATAAGATGTTTTATCAGTGCCAAATAATCAGACACCAAAGCATGGATTCAAGAAGCCCAACAAATGCAAAGTAGAATAAAGAAATCTACATATATACATACATATATATGTATATATACATATATACATATATATATTTAGGATAATTATATATATATATATATATATAATCTACAAAAAGCAAACATCTCAAAAGCAGCCAAGAAAAAAAGTTACCCTTAAAGGAATAATAGACCAGAAGCTAACTTCAGCCAACAGTGGAAACCTGAAACAATGAAATGTTATTTTCAATATACAGAAAGAAAATAGCTCCCAACCTAGAATCCCACAGCCATCAAAACATCAATGTTTCCATTAGGTGGTACCAATTCCTCCCCCTAGAGGAACTGCGTTTGTGTGCAGGGTACCACTAATCCGCACAAGTAGGTTTGCCTTTAAAAACTTCAAGGCCAACTGAGTGAAAGAAACTAGACACAGTACATATTGTACAGTTCTACTTATAGGATGAACAAAAGTAATCAAGAGTGATAAAAATCGGAACAGTGGTTGCCTGGGGAGAGAGCTGGGAAACTGACTATAATGGGGTGCAGGGAACTTTCTGGGGAGATGACGTGATCTAGATCTCAACGAGGTGGTGGTGACATGGCCATCACCATTTGTCATAGTGTCAAACTGGACACTTAGGAATTTTACTATATTTAGGAACTGGGTTTCTTAAATGCAGCTGAGCTAATTGAAGACTCTTAGGCTATAAATAGCAAAGTGAAGTTTGTTTCCAATGTGAGCTCATCGAGTGGAAAGACCAATATGGGGGCAGGTGCCAAGTACACAAGAGCATATTTACATCATTATTTATAGTAGGAAAAAAAGAAAAAAGGAGGATCAATTCTCCAAAGGAAAAAAAAAAAAGGCACATATTGAGAATGTTTAAGTCCGGATGAAATGGATAATTTAGTTTAAAAATGCTGTTTAGTAATCTTAATCCCAGATGAGAAAGTTGAAACGATTTACATAGAAGTTATCAAAGAACTAATTCCCTAAAAAAGAACTGGCCCAGACATACTCATCAGAAACTCCAGGTATATTTAAAGGAATACATTATTGCAGTGCTATTTAAACTATTCTAGAGAAAAACATCCTCATTCTATAATTAAATAATGGATCTGATAAATTTTATATGAAGAACTATGGCCCCATCTCCCCCATGATGAAATTATCGGTAGTTGAAAGTGGAATAACTCAGCAAACAGAATCCGACAGCATCACAACATAACCTTACAACCAAACAGGATCATACAGAGAATGACAGGATGGGTCAATCCTAGAATATAAATTAACTTTTCATTAATAGATCCTAGAGGGATAAAAATCACTTGATCTGTAGACACTAAAAAGACATCTGACAAAAATCAGACACCCGTTCCTGACTTAGATGATAGAATGAATGGATCCCTCTTTAACACTAGACACCTCTCAGCCAAAAAGCTAGCCTCCTACTCAATCAGGAAACTCTGAAAGGTTGGAACTCCTGGGCAAAAGAAAAGGCCACCCATTGTCACTATTAAATATCTAACATGGTACCAGGGGTCTCAGGTGAGCGTATTAGACAAGGAAAGAAACTAGAGTTAGAACAAGGGAGTTTGGAGGTCTGTTATCTCCGGATTACTACTCTCTGCCTGCAAGACACTAGACAACCCGCAGGCAAGGGAATTTAGTGTAGTTAGAGAATAGAGGCCCAACTCCTGTTTCTGTAAATACAGGTTTATGGGAACACAGCCTGGACCGCACATATATGCCAACCAGACTTTGGTACTAGACACTAGACCAGTGTTTTCAACCCCAGGTCACTTACCTAGTGAGTGAGCCTAGCAACTGCCCAGCACCTCCAGCCTCATGCAGCATTTAACCCTAACTTCTGGGATGTAAGAATTATTCCCAGCCTAGCAACTGCCCAGCACCTCCAGCCTCATGCAGCATTTAACCCTAACTTCTGGGATGTAAGAATTATTCCCAGCCTTCAGATGGATAACTAAGGGCATAATTTATTACAGTCCACTGAATTTCACAAGGCCCTCCCCCAATATATCCAGAATAGGCATGAACGGTGTAAGCTGTTTGGGAAGACACAGAACCCTCTGAAACTCCAATATGATCAATGACAGCTGACCCTGATTGAGCACGGCCTTGAACCAGGCTCTGGCCTGGGTGATTTAATCCTCAAAATGACCGTTAGGAGAGTACCACCATTAGCTTCACTTTACAGATGAGAAAACAGAGGCCCCAAAGAAGGAGATGACTCACACAAAGTAGGATGGGAAAGGGGAGCTTTAACCCCAAGTCTGCTAACCCTGGGCCTCAAGTGTCCTCTTAACCATCCCTCCTCAAGGCCTCTTCCTGGAATCTACATATACCTTCAAAGCTTGGCGTTCAGTTGTGGGAATCCAGAAGCCCCCTAAGTCCATCGGTGGCCCTACCCCACCAGGGGATTAGGAGCCCCAGCTGACGCCCCAGGCAATGTTTGGTCCAAAGCCCCTCTCCCGCTCCACATCCCACGGCTTCCCTGTCCCCACTACCCCACATTTGCCTTGTCTGTTTCCACTCATTTCTTCAGTCTAAAATCCCTATTGTGCCCCATAAAACTATCCTTGACCATCAGGGCTCAGAGACCTCTCCACCACCCTACTCCTCTCACTAAGCTTGCTCATGGCTTTGGGCCCCCATGCTCTGCTTTGGAGTACAAGGGGGTTTCAAGGGCGATAATAAGATCCACCTTTTCCCTTCCAAGGGGATCTCCCCAGGCATTCCTTATTACCTAAAATGGCCTTTCTTTGCATCTTCACAGAGAAAGGCTCAGCCAATGCCCATTCATGGAAAAGCCACGCACTGGAGCCATGGTTCTCAAACTTTGGAGGATTGGTACCCCCTGGAGAGCTATGAAAAAAGCAGGAGGCTCTTGGAAGTAGGCTAAGGCCTGGGCCCAAGGAATAGCTCAAGGCTGCTGGGTGATTCAAGTACTACCAGCATTTGAGAACCACATCTCAATTAAGAACAAATGAGCTACTAGCTTTCCCCATCTGTGGAGAGGCCATGATGGAGAACAAGGGGACCCGGGTTAACCTAGGGCAGGAAGACAACTTGACAAAGATGCTGGGAATGACTGCCAGAAAGACTGGCCCCAACCCCCCAGCCTTACCCGACTGCATCATCTCGCCAGGTCTTTCGGATCTTCAGTGACTCCTGGTTAAAGGGGGTCACGAAACCTGCCTCCTGGAGGGTGGTGCGAAGGCTGAATGGGAGGATATACACCAAAATGAGAAGGCAGGAAGAACCACCAATAACTCTTCGCGTGAGCTTATTGCTTCACCCCAGGCAGCTCCTGTCCCGCTTCCCCTGAGGGTCAACAAACAGAAACAAAGCCAAAAGCAGCCTGTGGTCTGAAAACACCCTGCCTTGTGACTGTTCTCCAACTTTAGTGGGTGTTTGTCTAATGCACAGATGCCTGGGCTCCACTAAGGGGTGTCAACTCAGTAGGTCTGTAACTTGGCTCCATAGTCTACATTCTAAAGCAAACATGGCAGGTCGTGATGGACAACTCTTGGAGAGATGCTGCTCTAGCCGACTCCACGGTGAGAGGAAGCATGAGCTGTGGGTGGGCACCTCACCCCAGAGGGCTGGGACCTCACCTATCCCCCAGCCTGGCCTGTGCTGATGGCCCATCCCTTCTGTCATTTATCTTTTCCTTCCCCATTCATTAAAACACAAAACTAAAGGGCCCCTGGGTGGCTCAGTGGGTTGAAGCCTCTGCCTTCGGCTCGGGTCATGATCCCAGGGTCCTGGGATGGAGCCCCGCGTCGGGCTCTCTGCTCAGCGGGGAGCCTGCTTCCTCCTCTCTCTCTGCCTGCCTCTCTGCCTACTTGTGATCTCTCTCTCTGTCAAATAAATAAATAAAATCTTTAAAACACACACACACACACAAAACTAAAACCAATTCACTAGGTACCTATTATGTACCCATACTGCGTGTATTACATCCTATGTTAGACTGCACTAGACCCTAAGACTCTTGGAATGAAAGAAAAGGTCCTTGGCTCCCAGGAACCCCAGAATACCTCCCAGTGGAAAAGTCTGATCCCATCTTTCCTGGGCTCAAGATCCTCCCATGGCTCCCCTTCACCCCACAGGGATTATAAAGTCAAATATCTTCAGGGACACAGGAGTAACAAACGCGCAAAGCTGGCTTAAGGCACAGGGTAGATGGGGAGGATATTGGCTAACTGCAGCGTGGATGACCTCCCTCGGTGCATTCAAATTCATTTTTTTTTTAAGTAAGCACTGTGAGCAAAACGTTTTAAGCAAACACTGTCAGCAACCCAGCCATCAAGCTGCACCATCAGAATCCAAATTCCCTCATGTGGCGTATCCAACTCTAGAATAATCAATCACAGACTACCTCCCTAATCTCATTCTTTGCACACCCCTCCCAGGCCCCCTGCTTGCGACAAGCCCAAACGCTGGCCCTCCTTAACTTGCCCAGCATGCCATGACTTCTCATTCCCCCTTTGTACCTACTGTTCCCTGCATCTACGAGTCCTTTCACAGACTCACCTGGTCGGCAGACCTCTGCTTCTCCTTCAAGTCTGCATGGACGTGTCACCTGCTCCAAGGAATCTTCCTCGCTGACTCCCCAGACAACTTGAAGGGCCCGCACCCTAGATCCCATGCACTTTACCCAAACTGAGGGTAGAAAGCGCACAAGCCAGGCAGTGTCCCTCTGGGCCTTTGCTCCAGCTGGGCCTGCATGGCCCTGCCCCCAATGCCCAGTGGGCTCACTCTCTCACCGCCTTGTCCCTGCTCAAACATCACCTTCTCCCAGAGGCCTACTATGACCACCAACTTCGTTCCACAACCCATAGCCTCCCTTACCACACCATGGTGCCTCCTCTCCCCATTCTACCTGCCATTTTTTTACAGCAATTTTCCCCTCCAAACGTACCATACATTTTATTATTCATTATATACATTGTTTCTTTTCAGTCCCCCTAAAACATAAGCTCTGTGAAGGCAAAGGTCTTCAATTATTTTGTTTACTGATGTTTCTCAAATACAAAGAACTGTACTTGGCCCTTAGGGAAGTAACATTAGTGGATAGATGGTTGGATGTGTGGATGGATGGATGGATGGACGGACGGATGGCTGAATACCCTAATGCAATTGTCTACGGTCTGGGTCCGCCTCTTCACTTAGCTTCTCAGGTTCTGCCATAGTTCCAAGGCACGGGGGCGCGGGAGCTGGTTCTTGGTTAGTGTTTGTTCAAGAGTCTTGACAATTTACCAGTAATTGAGATGGGATTGAGGGAATCAATTAACTGTAGGCATCAGGTGAATGTCGACGGTGGAATGAAGGCTTTCGCAGAGGAAAACCCTCATTTCCCACAACGGGGACATTGTGGGGCATTGCCCACAACGTGCCACAGCATGGGCGCCTCTCCTGGGGCACCCCCTTCGACCACAACAGCTATAACGAGGACCCGCCAAGAGGGGGCGCTAAACCCTTATTTTCCTTCCTGGCACGCAACACAGGGCCACCACCTCCACAGCTGCGAGGAGGAGGGAGGGTGGGCGATGGGCCGAGCCCTCCCAGAGCCACCAGGTGCCGTGCACGTAGTGTGAGCCGCAAAGCCTGGGCACCGGGCACCTCAGGCACCGCGCTGGGGTGGGCCACATGACCCCTTCTAACCCACCTGCAGCCCTGGGCTCTGAGGCTCTCCTGGGGTCTCCAGCTTGCAGACAGGAACCCTGGGCTCAGAGAGGTGGGGTGCCTTGGCCAATGGCACAAGACTAGAAAACATCAGTGGTGGGATTAGAATCCAGATGGGGGGAGCACTGTTGTTCCCTCTCTCCACTCCTCCTCCTCCTCCCCAGCTCCTTTTGGCATCTCTGTTCCAGAAGCAAAAGCAAGAGTCTGAGTCCAGCATCTGACTTGACCTAACTTAGAGGGCCCTGGGGTTCTCTTTCCAGGTTGGGAGAGCAAGGAAGAAGGCAGTGGGAGGTGGGGAAAGGCAGAGCTCCTCCCCTAAGGACCAGACCGAGATGTCCCACCACCTCCCCGTTTGTTGACTTCAGTTCCCCGAGTTCTGAAGTAGCCACTTGGACACACACAGATCCACTTCAGAGAGAGGAGCCTGGCAGCCACAGAAATGAGGGCAGGAGGGGGAGGGGATTGCAAACGGTCCCCTGACCCATCTGAGAGAAAGACAGCCATGGAACACAGTCTCAGAAAGTTTGAGAAGACTTTGGCCTGTGCACCCTTGTGGCCAGAACCCAGGAGTCTGTAATGTAAAGAGGCTCTCTTTGCTGACATGAGTCCAGAGGCCCACATTCTGGGCTTCCCAACAACCCAGTGAGGAAAGTGTCCTTGGTCTTGTCTTATAAATGGGGAAACTGAGGCCCAGCCAGGTTTCCTCAACTTTGTCCAAGATGACTCCTCTTGAATTGGCCTGACTCCAGGCATGTCTAAATCCAGGCCTAGTGAGTTCTCTTCCCAGATTTCTGGGCCACAGCACCTGTACCCTAACAGTCCTGGTAGGTTCGGCCTGGTCTCCAGGTTGTATGAGGTCACCTGGATTAGGGAAACTGAGGAGGAGGAATGCCATGATGTCTGGCCCACCCACCCCCTCTTCTTCTGGCAGGACCTGAGGCCAGTTCCCACATGGTTGCCTCCTGGGTCCTGTTCCCCAAAGGGCACACCTCCACAAAGCCCCTCTGACTTCTCCAGCTCCTCAAGACAACAAAGACTGTCCCAGTCCTGAGCAGCTGTCCACCCAGGGGTTCTGACCTTAGCACTCACACCTGACTGCATTGTGAAGACCTGGAAGAGAGAAACTCTTTGCTTACACCTCTCTTTAGCCTATGGGGGCTGAGTATACAGTAGGTGGCAAGTAACTGCATTGTGTTTACTTGTTTATTGTTTACATGGGAAAACACAGCCAAAAAGCAGCTCTGTTTCTGAGGAGTTTTTGACAAACCTGGAAAATGACATTTGTGTCTTGTTGGACAACAGGAAGGAGCAAATTCACATTATTCATTCATTCAACAAACATTTATTGAGCAACTGCCAGGTGCTAGACACGCTTCTCGATGCTGGTGACACAGAAGGCAACAGAACAGGTACAGCCCTCCCGCGTTTACCCTCTACAGCAGGTGACAGAAAATGAACAACATATATCAATAAATCTAGTTGCTGACTCTAAGTGCTGCAAAGATCCAAGTTGGGGAGGGGATCCAGAGCGAGAGGGAATGCTATTTAGAGAGGGTAATTAGGCAAAGACCCACAGGGAGTGAGGGATCAATCCATGCGGATCTCTGGAGAACAGTGTTCCAGGCAGAGGGTATGGCGAGTGCAAAGGCCCTGAGGCTATATTTAAGGGAAGGACCTTAAAAGGTTTTGTGAACCTTGATAAGGACCTCGGGTTTTAATCTGAGCATGATGGGAAGACAGTAGCGCTCTTCCAGAGCTGGTATGTGAGTCACTAACCGCCTTATGGAGCCGGCTGGGGGTCTCAAACCCGTGAGATACCTCCAGCTGCCTGAGGTACGTTCCTGGCTTGGATTCACTTGCTCTCATTGCTAGCTTGGAATACATTTGCTCCTTGAAAGCCCAACGTCTTCACCTAAAGCCCCCAGACAACATTCTCAACCAGAGGCTAGATCTGAATCACCCAGGAAGCTTTTCCCCAAAACCAGTGCCGAGTTCCACCTTTGCCTTGCTGACCCCGAGTCTCTGGGTTGGGCCTGGGGATGAATGTCACTCATTAGGAACCACTGTCTAAGAGGGGCTGTGGATGGGCCTCTGGGGGCCTCTCCTCCCACCCCATACTTTACCTCCCTGTACCTTTGGTGGTAAAAGGATGCTCAAGACCACAGCTTTCATCAGAACCCCCAAAGACTGAGATTCGCATGCCAAGGCAAACAAAGTGGGCCTGCCAGGGAAAACACAATGAGAGCCCACAGGCCAGTGTGCTGCCTGTCCCCTTGGCCTCCCTGCTCTATCCCTCCCGCTGCCTCCCTCTCCTGCCAATGCCGCCCCCTCCAGCTTCTCCTCCTCCGGCTCCTGGCTTTGCCTAGATTTCTTTGGATGGCAGCGTCCCCCTTCCTTCCAGCACTTACTATGCTGCCAGCACTTAGTACCTCTTCCAACATGAATACGCTGTTCTCCCTGCCACAGTTCTCCCTGTTCTCCCTGCCAGTGGCTCAGTGAAGTCGGCCTCTTCTGGGCCCTTTCTGTTTGCTTTTCCCCAAGGTCACCCTGCTCTGGCCGGCAAAGAGGAGTTTGTTCTGGTGCCCTTTCCTCCCCCTGCCCGGGGTTCAGTTTCCACTTCGGGCACAAAGAAAAGCGTTTCGTTTCATGTTCCAGTGACACTATCTACTCATGTCACCCACACTTCAAAGTGGAAGGTGTCTCCTTCGAGATTCCAGGTCCTGGGAGGGAGACCGAGTGACCTCGGCCTCAGGTGTGCTGAGGGACAGCAGTGGGGTGACCGGGTGGCCTGGCTCCCTGCAGGGGCGGGGAGAGGCGGTCTGGGCTTGGCAGACACCGAGCTCATATGCTTGTGCTCTGGCCCCATTTGCTGTGATCCCCTGAAATGTCCCTTTCTCTAGAAGGGATATGGTGGGGTGTGAGCCACACGGAGCTATCGTCAGGGGACCAGGGTTCAAGACCCAGCTCAGCCACCTCCACACTGTGTGGCTGCAAGTTGTTAATAAGCATCTCTGGGCATCAGTTGCCCATCTGTGAAGACAGAAGGGAAGGGGGTTGAGAGGAATGCATATACTTTTGAGCCTCCCCACTTCCAAATTCTGTCCAGCTATCCACCAGACCGTTCTTCTGCCTGATTATTTAAACTTTCATTCTTTCAGTCCATGGCTACTGAGACCTACTACACGCTCGCCACTCTCCTGAGACGGAAGCTATTACAAGGAATATTCCAGAGGGAGCCGACTCCTCCCTACAGCCCCAGGAGTCGGCCAGCTGAGCTTCCACAGGACTTTTCCTTCCAGTTACAACACGTGTGTGATATCCTTCCCACCGGGAAACTTCTTGGCAGGAAGTCCTCTTGTCCCCTGAGAGGCTGCCCTGGCTTGTGGAGCTGGGTCTCCCCCCCACACCCAGATTCCCTGAAGCTGGTCCCTACCACCTCCCTTCTTCCTGGGAATTCTTGGACAGATATAAGGCTCTGAAATCCTTTGTCTGCTAAGTTCCCCTCAGGGCCAGAGAGGGCTCCTTCTACCTACCCCCACTCCCCACCAGCCCTTCAGAAAGCAGTTTCATCCTGTTCCAGTCTCTGTTTATTGGGCACATGTTTGAGGCACTTAGCGACGTTATCACGCCCCCTCCTCCACAGCCCTGGGCACCCGGTAACACTGGTGGCCACGACAAATGCCCCCGTGTCATCCCCTCCTGTGCCAGCTCTGAGCTTGGCCATGCCACGTTCTCCGACTGTTGGGACATTAGCCAGCATGATACAAACAGGACCGTGATAAGTGCGCAGGCCCTGGGGCTCTTCCTCTTGGAAGGCTTGCCTTAGAAGCCAGCCGCCATGCTGTAAGGAAGCTCAGGCTAGGCCATGTGGAGAGACAGCCTGGAGAGTGAGAGGCACCTTGCTCCTTCCAGCCCCTGCCAGGAGGGCCTCTCCGATTTCAGCCCCATAAGTACTCTTGGCAATAAAAGTTGAAGCTGAAGAAATGACCCAACTTGAGGCCCATTAACCCACAGAATCATGAGAAATAAGGAATCATCGTTTTAAGCCAAAAATGCCAGGGATGATTTATCACACAGCGACAGAAAATTAAAACAAACCCAAAGCCCTGGATCCAATGATGGTCACCCCTGTTTCCCAGATGCTGAGTCTGAGCTTCAGGGAGCCTGAGTGCGTGTCCCAGGGTCGTGTCCCAGGCGGCGGTGAGGAGGAGCATTTATCTCCTGCTAGGGGGCTCGCTGGTCAGACACCCCAGCTCCTGTCCACCTGGATCCACCAGCGCATTCTCCCTGCGGCCCGCGTCTGCTCCCCCAAGGCTGCCGCCAGCCCATGGAGTACCAAGGGACCGACCCAGGCTATTAGCGGGAGACATGGGGGTACCTCCAGCAGCCTAGTTTGGCTCAAGGATGCCCCACTGGCCTGGCTGAGCCTTTCCTGGAACTGTGCAAGACTGTGCAAGACAATGCAAGACTCTTCTTGCCCCGAGTCCCCTTCGTTCTCTCTTCTTCACCAGAATGGCCCCGTCGGAAGGGTCTCCTTCCCCTCCCTCCCCCTTATGCCTCACAGGTGTTTCCTCCGATAAATACATTATGTCTTGACTCCTGCTGTGGCGTCTGCTTCTCAGAGGATGTGGACTCACACAGGGACGACACAGGGACTCAACCTGTGGAACCTCTCCCGACATTTCCCTTTCTTTCCCTCCCTACTCTTTTCCTCTCTTCAAAAAGAGGCATCTTCAAAGGGCATGACCGTCCAGTCCTCAGATTTTCCAAGGCCATGGAAAAGGACAACTCCCAGGACAAGATAAACAAGGGGCAGAACCTCCTCAGACATGCCTGGGGCGCCTGACAGACACCCGGCTCTTCAGGAACTGACGTGACCTGGGAGCCTCCCCAGAAGGAAAGACGCTAACATTCATTTTCTTCTCTGCCCCCGGCTCTTTACACAGCCTCTCGCTGAAGCCTCCCAAATGGTGAGGCCAGCGTTATGACCCCTACTGTACAGGCGAGGACACAACGCTCAGAGAGGGGAGGCCTCAAGTCACACAGCGACCATGAGGGAGGGCTGAGGTTTAAACCCGGGAAGCTGAGCCATCAGGTGCTTTCCAGATCCTGGGGGTAAATCTCTGTGCTTTCACGTGTTCCTGGAAGACCTTGGGCATGTTCCTTGACCTCTCTGCGTCTCTGTTGCCCCACATATAAAACCTGGACACTAGCTGTCCCTTCTTCCTAGGGAGCTTGTAAGCACAGAAGCTAGAATTGGGGGCTAGTGGCAGGTCAGGACACACTAGCTGTGCTCCGCACGGTCACCCCTGCCTTGTTATACTTCTTCGCTCCATTCCGCTGTTGACACAAATAAGAAGCTTTAAAAAAAAAAAAAGAAAGAAAGAAAGAAATCCAAACCCAGGCTGATCCCAATTACACCAGAGACAACATCCAGGCCTAATTCATAATCTGGTGCTGCTTTCATTCCTATAAAAACACACCAGATCAACAACTGAAACCCTGATAAATTAGCAAAGAACGCACAAAAACTGAAGGCTTCAAGCCAGGGCCCCTTCCTGAAAAAAAAAAAAAAAAAAGATTCTTTCCCCATGAGGGGAGGTTTTCCACAGGGACACAGCCCCGTGCTTTGGCTCAGGGACCATGCTGCTCTCTCCTTGAGAAAGCTCCTGGGATAAAAATAGCCAAGCAGCAGCCGGCTGACTTCTGGGGCTTGGAGAAGAAAAGGGAGGGATGGGGCAAGGTAGGGGGAGCCTGGCTCCTGGACACCTGTCCATGTTCTTGAGAAACAGGGGGGCGGGGCTCTGCAATTTGGGGTCTGAGGTGGGGAGAGGAGGGAGAACTATCAGATCAAGATTCGGAAAATTTCTCAAGCCAGAGAATTCTATGGAAATACTGCTCGGGAAGTGAGAAGAAGAATGCTGGGGGGCTAGACTCAGACCGGAAGGGGAGAGGCAGGCCGCAGGGCCTCCTCGCAAGAAAGACAGGAGGGGCCCCTGAGTACATTAAAGACAAAACCAAAGCACACCAAGGCTCGGGTGACCCTGACTTAAGTGTCTAAAAGGAACCCAGGCCCCTGGAGCTGCTTCCAAGAGACCCATGTTCTGTGCAAGTTGTCCTCTAGCCTTCTTCTTCCTAAGCGACACCTTGACCAGCCAGCCCAAGGTCCAGCACTCCTCAGGAGGGCCACATCCCCGAGCCATCAAGTCAGCATGCAAGCAGAACAGGGACCCCTACGGTGCTGCGGCCCTCAGACTCTTTCCAACTATAAGGAAGTTCTTTATTGGGCTTCATAGTACAGACGGGGCCTCTGCAGTCCGAGGGGGGCAGTCGGGGTGTCCAAACCACAGAGCACGTCTCCTGAGCTGCCGGTGAGCCCATCTGCCCAGAATGTCATTCATCCAGCAAGAATGACTGAGCACCAGCTATGCCCCAGGCACTGTCCTTGGGCAGTCGGTGTACATGAGCAGGGGCTGACCATCTTGTCAGGTGTACACAGAAAGCCTCTCTGTTAAGGTGATATTTGAGACCTGCAGGCAGGAAGGATGAGCCAGGAGGCCGCCTGGCAGGGGAATCATAAGTGAAAAGGCCCAGAAGCTTAATGTCTTCCAGGCCCGGCAAGAGACTTCGTGGCCAGAGCAGAGGATTTGGAGACGAGGTCAGAGGGAACAGGAGGGTTCTGTAGGCCCTCGGGAGGACACAGCCTTCCCCCGTGGGGCAGGAAGGCTTTGTAGGGTTTTGAGCAAGACCTGATCCGATGTAGCACTGGAAAGGCTCTCTGATTACAGTGGAAAGGGTGCTGTTGTAGAAGATCAAGGGTGGGACCAGATAGGAGATACGCAATATCCCCAGGGTGAGGGGGTGATAACATGGCTCCGGATGGTCCTGGGAGGATGATAAGAAGTGGCCGATTCTGGGTAGAGGTCAAGCCTACAGGGGTGTGGTGGGAGAGGAAGAAAGGCCTCAAGGAGGACCAGTGGAAAGATCAAGTTTCCTTTTACTTAGGTGGGGAAACCTGGGACAAGGGTATGGATCCAGCCTGGGGTCAGAATCTATTCCCTGAGGGCCTCTCATCCGATCACCTGGTCCCTTCAGCCCAGAACAGCCCCAGTACGAGGTCAGCCCCAGGCTGTGTGGCCGAGAGCACAAGCCTGGGTCCAGGCTGTGTGACAGGTCAGATTCCATGAGCCCCAGTTCACTCACGCTGCCTCCCCAATCCGGCTCAATCAGACCGCACTGGTTCCAAGAAACTCATCTACTCTGAAGATAGTTTTAGACCATTTTTTCCATTTCTCTACTATTTAATGATTTATAAAACATTCTTTCCTGTGTTAGTCACATGACCCTCATCACAAGCCAACATGATATACGGGGCAGCAATTATTAGTCCTATTTTACACATGAGGAAACTGAGGCATGGAAAGGCTAAGTCCCTTGAACAAGACTGCATAACCACACTGTCCAGGTTTAGGGGCAGAACCCTTCTCTGGCTCCACATACCACAACTCCAGGCTCAGTGAAGCTGGCAGAGCTGTGGAGCAGCTGAGCTGAACTTGGCCACAGCTAATCTCTCCAACACAGCAGCCACTAGTCACATGTGGCCATCTGAATTCAAATTTAAAAGAATTAAAAATAAATACAATGTAAAAATGAAATCCTTCAGTCATCCTAGCCACATTTCAAGTATTTGATGTGGTCAGTGGCTATCATATTGGACAGCCCAGATAGAAGAAAGTTTCCATTATTGCAGAAACTCCTACTGAACACGGTCATTGGGACACCCCCATCTTGCCCTCCCCGACCCTAACTCCCACTGTCAGAGTGGAGGGTTCTGGGTAGAATGTAGTATCAGACCAACTTCCATCATGCTCAACTTTCACCCTGACAGCATACCACCTAACCATATCTTACTTAATAACTGTTTTTTTAAGATTTTATTTTATTTATTTGGAGAGAGAACAAGGGAGAGAAAGAGAGTATGTGCACATGCAAATAGGGGGAAGGGGTGGAAGGAGATGGAGAGAGAGACTCCCAAGCTGACTCTGAGCTGCGTGCAGAGCCTGATGCAGGACTTGAACTCACCATGCTGAGATCATGACCTGAGCTGAAACCAAGAGTCAGTTGTTCGACTGAGCCACCCAGGTGCCCCCGAACTCAGCTGATTTTCTACTGGAACATTTACTTAATGGGTAAAAAGGCTGGGGCTCAGAAAGGTGAAGAAATGTGCCCAAGAGCACATAGCTGGTCAAATGGTGAATTCTTTTCTGTTTTTTGTGCTTCTGCCACAGCAGTGCTTCTCCATCACAAGATGGAAGTGATTTAAAAAAAAAAAAAATCAACTGAGTTCTTACAAGAATCGGGTTAAAAAGGTTCATGGTGAGGGGCGCCTGGATGGCTCAGTGGGTTAAAGCCTCTGCCTTCGGCTCAGGTCATGATCTCAGGGTCCTGGGATTGAGCCCCACATCGGGCTCTCTGCTCAGCAGGGAGCCTGCTTCCTTCTCTCTCTGCCTGCCTCTCTGCCTACTTGTGATGTCTGTCTGTCAAATAAATAAATAAAATCCTTAAAAAAAAAAAAAGGTTCATGGTGAGAGCGCTAACACTGGACCTGGCACATAGTAAGTGCTCATCAAATATTAGCTCCTTTTTTTTTTTTTTTTTTTTTTTTGCTCCCTCCTCTTTTTTGATCTCCCAGGCCCACTCAGGGTTAAAGACTTAAAAGCAGACACCAGAATGGAATGTCCATAGAGGGTTGTGAAAAGTGCTAATATATTTCTGGGAATCTAGGATTCCACATACATGCAGGGGGCTTGGAGCACACCCAGGAAAGATCTAAGAAGGCCTTAACCTCTTGACATTGAGCCTCCTCATAAGGAGAGGAAGGCTAAAGGCCTAGTTGTAAACTGTCCACCAACACACTGAACATATGCCCCAACACATGCAGAGCCTTTGGCAAATTCCGGAGAGACTTACTGGATCTGGCATTTAAGGAAATCTCTGTTTGATCATTAGCTGAGCAGTAGGCTAACAAGCGGAGACTTCAGGGGCCATACATGATAAAGATTGCAGACTTCACAGAATTGGTCCAGTAAACAGCAACAATAACAAACCCTAGTGATGGGACAGACTCTGATTTTCAGAGCTGCTACATTGTATTATTGAAAATATCTACATTTCAGCAACAACAACAAAATTACAAGACACATAAAGAAACGGAAAGTCTGGCCCATACCCAGGGGGAAAGAAAAGTAGTCAGAAGTATCCCCAAGGAAGCCCAGATATTGAATTTACCCCACTTTCAATAAGGATACATAATAACTGGACAGGTGATCAGCAATGAAATAGAAAATTTGAACACTATAAACCAACTAGATCTAACATATTTAAGGAACTCTCCACCCAAAAAATTAGAAAACACATTCCTCCCACGTCCACAAGGAACATTCTCCAGGACAGACCATACTTTAGGCCATAAAACAGGTCTCAAAAAATTTAAAAGGATTGAAGTAATACAAAGTCTGTTCTCCAAACACAATAAAATTAAAAATCAATTAACAGAAGAAAATACATGAAAATTAAACAACACACTCTTAAATAACCCATGGAGTACAGAAGAAAACACAGTAAAATTAGAAATGCTTTTTTTTAATAATTTTTTTTATTTTTTCAGCATAACAATATTCATTATTTTTGCACCACACCCAGTGCTCCTTGCAATCCGTGCCCTCTACAATACCTACCACCTGGTGCCCCCAACCTCCCACCCCCCACCCCTTCAAAATTCTCAGATCGTTTTTCAGAGTCCATAGTCTCTCATGGTTCACCTCCCCTTCCAATTTCCCTCAACTCCCTTCTCCTCTCCATCTCCCCTTGTCCTCCATGCTATTTGTTATGCAACACAAATAAGTGAAACCATATGATAATTGACTCTCTCTGCTTGACTTATTTCACTCAGCATAATCTCTTCCAGTCCCATCCATGTTGCTACAAAACTTGGGTATTCATCCTTTCTTTAGAAATGCTTTTTGAGTAAAAATGAAACACAATGTACCAAACTTAGGAGATGCAGTTAAAGCAGTGCTTGGAGGGAAATTTATAGCTGTAAACAAAGATATTTAAAAAGAATTAAGATCTCAGATAAATAACCTAATTTTCCACCTTAAAAACTTCAGAAATGCGTGAAGTGGGGGTGAAGGGTCAAAAGGTAAAAATTTCTAGTTATATAATAAGTCATAGGAAGTAATGTACAACCTAGTGACTAGAGTTACTGATAGTGTATTATATATTTGAAAGTTGCTGGGAGGCCAGATCTTAAAAGTTCCCAACACAAGAAGAACATTTGTGACTATATACATAGTTACATGATGGATGTTAACTAGATTTATCGTGGTGATCATTTCACAATATATACATATGTCAAATCATTATGGCGTACATCTGAAACTGATACAATGTTACACATGTCAATTATATCTTGATTAAAAATAAAGAAATAATAAAGAGAAGAACAAACTAAACCCAAAGCAAGCAGGAGGGAAAAAATAATAACGATCAGAGCAAAATAAATGAAATAGAGAATGGAAAAACGATACAGAAAATCAACAAAACCAAAAGTTGATTCTTTGAAAAGTTAACACAACTGCTGACAAACCTCTTAATGTAACACTGTATGTTAAGTGCCCTGGAATTATATTTTTCTTAGAAAGGAAAAAAATGTTTTAAAAAAACAAGAAAGAAAGAAAAAGAAAAATGCCTGACACAGTGTAGTTCTCAAAAAATATTTACTGAATTTAAAAAAAAAAATCGACCAAGCTTTAGCTAGACTGACCAAGAAAAAAACATATTAAAATTACTAAAATAAAAAATGAAAGAGAGGACATAGTACCAAGAATACTAACCTTACAGAAATAAAAGGATTATAAGGGACTACTACCAAACACTGTATGCCAACAAATTATGTAATTTAAATTAAATGGACAAGTTCCTAGAAATTTAAATTAAATGGACAAATTCCTAGAAATGGACAAACTATTAAAATTTACTCAAGAAGAAATAGAAAATCTGAATAGATCTATGATAAGTAAAGAGAAAGAATTAGTAGTCAAAATCTTCCTACAAAGAAAAGTCCAGACCCAGATGGCTTCACTGGTGAATTATATTAAACATTTAAGGAAGAATCAGTTGAAACTCTTCCAAGAAATAGGAAAGGAGGGAGTACTTCCTAATTGATTTTGTGAGGCCAGTATTACCCTGATATCAAAACCAGACAAAATTAGCACAAGAAAAAAGTCCATAAGGATATCCCTTATAAATATAGACATTAAAACTTAAAATACTAGCAAACTGAATCCAGCAGCACATAAAATGGATTATACACCATGGCCAGGTGAGACTTATCCCAAAAATGCAAGGTTGCATTAACATCCAAAAATCGATCAATGTAACACACCATATTAATAGAATTAGGATTAAAAACCATATGATCATCTTAATAGCATCAGAAAAAGCATTTGACAGAATCCAACACCCTTTCATGATAAAAGTACTCAATGGGAATTGAAGGGACCTTCTTTAATCTGATAAAGATATCTATAAAAAAATCTACAGTTAACATCTCTCTCACTCTTTCTCTCCTCTCTCTCTCTCTCTCTCTCTCTTTTTAGTAATCTCTACACGCAACGTGGGGCTTAAACTCACAGCCCTAAAATCTAGAGTCACATGCTCTTCCATCTGAGCCAGCCAGGCGCCCCAGCACTTACCATCATTCTTAATGGTGACAGCCTGAAAGCTTTTCCCCCAAGATCAGGAACAAGAAAAGAATGTCTGCTTTCACTATTCCTATTCTGTATTGTACCAGAGGTTCTAGCCAGGATAATTAAGCAAGAAAAATAAAATAAAATAAAATAAAATAAATAAAATATAAAATAGAAGGCATCCAGATTGCAAAAAAGAAGGAGAAGGAGGAGGAAACTATTTGCAGATGACATGATCTTATATATAGAAAATCTCAAGGAAACACATGTTCAAAAGTATGTGTGAACACACACACACACATACACACAGTTAATGAATGAATTCAGCAAGGTTGCAGGATACAAGATCAAAATCTTAAAAATGAGTTGTATTTCAACCCTCTAGCAATGAACAATTAAAAAATGAAATTGAGGAAACAAGTACTTTGGAATAAATTTAACAGAAGAAGTGCTAAGATTTATACATTTAAAGTTATAAAACATCACTGAAAGAAACTAAAGAAGATCTAAATAAATGGAAAGACATCTCATGTTTATGGATGAAAGACAAATTGTTAAGATGATAATAATCCCCAAATTGACCTACAGATTCAATAAAAATCCTTATTAAATCCCAGCTGTCTTTGCAGACAGACATTGACAAGCTGATACGAAAATTCATTTGGGACCTACATAAGCAAAACAATTTACAAAAAGAAAATTTCTTGAAAAAGAAAACAAAGCTGGAGAACTCATACTTCCCAATCTCAAAATTTATTACAAAGTTGCAGTAATCAAGATAGTGTGGTACTGGGGGAAAAGGCAGACATACAGGTTGGTGGAATAGAATTGAGACCTTATCAATAAACCCATGCACTTAGGGTCAACTTATTTTCCACAGGTATCAAGACAATTGAATGGGGGCAAGCATAGCCTTCAACAAATGATATAGAACAACTGGATATCCACATGCAAAAGGGTGAACTTGGACCCCCGCCATATTTAAAGTAACTCCTAATGGTCAGAGACCAACGTGTAACAGCTGAAACTATAAAACTCTTAGAAGAAAAACAGAAGTAAATCTTCATGAGTTTGCATAAGGTGATGATTTCTTAGATAGGGCACCAAAAATTCAAGTAACCAAAGAAAAAAATGTATTGGACCTTGTCAAAATTAAAATTAAATTTTGTATTTCCAAGGACACTGTCAAAAAAGTAAAAGAACCATCTTCAGAGTGCGAGAAAATGCTTGCAAATCATCTCTCTGATAAAAACCTAATATTTAGAATATATAAAGAACGCTTACAACTCAATAATAGCAAGAAAAATAACCCAATTTGTTATATGGGCAAATGATTTGAAGAGACATTTCTCCAAAGAAATTGTAAAAATAGCCAGTAAACCCTCAGAGCAAGGTTCAATGTCATTAGTTATGAGGGAACGGCAAATCAAAATCACAGTAAGATACGATGCACACTCATGAGGATGGACAGACTAAAAAAAAATAAAAATAACAAGTGTTGGCGAGGTTGTAGAGAAATCTACAAGTCTCGTATACTGATGGTTGGACTATAAAGTGATGCAGCCACTTTGGAAGACAGTTTGGCCATTGCTCAAAAAGTTAAACTGAGCATTACCATATGACCCAACAATTCCACCACCAGGTACATACCCAAGAGAATGTGAAACACCGGTAAGGACAAAAAGTTATACAAAAATGAACACAATGGTATTATTCGTAACAGCCAAAAGCTGGAAACAACAATCCAGTTCACCAACTGATGAACGGATAAACAGAATGTGGTAGATCCATGCAATGGAATATCATTCAACCATAAAAAGGAATTAAAGTACTGGCATATGCTACAATATGCACGAACACTGACAATATTACGCTAAGTGAAAGACACTGGTCATAAAAGACAGTTTATATGATTTCATTTACATGAAACGCCTGAAATAATCATAGACAAAAAAGGAGATTCGTGGTTGCCAGGGGCTGGGAGGAAGTGAGAATGGAAAGTGACTGTTAATTGGGTGTGGGTTTCTTTGATGAAAATGTTCTGGAATTAGATAATGGGGATTGATGGCTGCACAACTTTGTGAATATGCTTAAGATCACTGAACTGGATACCCTTAAAGGGTGAATTTTAAGATCTGTGAGTTATATCTCAAGAAAGCTGTTTTATTAAAAGAACAAGAGTTATATCTCAAGAAAGCTGTTTTATTAAAAGAACAAGCAGTTATTATTTTTTAAAATCATTCTTATGCGGGCCTAAGCCTGGAAATCCTTCTAGAATGGGTCCTGAAGGACGGATGGGCTGGTGCCCCCACCAGGTGCAGGCCGTTCACCTTCTGTCTGCATGTGCCACTGGAAGAGGCAACTGAGCCTGGGCTGAGGCCAAGCCTTTGGGAGAAGCTTTGTCCTGACTATCCGCAGATTCCTGGTTCCAGAAGGCAAACCTGGGGGGAACTGGGGTAAGTCTGGGCCTCCTGCTGCTCAGGCCTGTGTCTACAGAGCTGGTGTAAGCAGAACGAAGCTGAGACTGACCATTATAGACCCCAATGCTGGGAGTGCCCAGTAGTCTGGCTGAGCAGTCTGTCCGGAGTCATGCTATTCCCTGGAAAGCTCAGCTTCCCCCAGTTATATGTGGGGTGGGCAGCACCCAGGCCAAGGAGTCTAGCCACTACAAGGTCCTTCCCCACCCTCCCCCAGTGGGATGATGGACACACAGAGGCACAGATCCAGGGAGCGGCCCAGCATCCCTGCTGGGCATGGAAAAAAAACTCCAATCTCTTGGGGGCTGGCTTTTTCCTAAAACAGTTCTCCCACAAGACTCTGCGAGTGCCCTGGGAGCATTTAAAGATTATGATAAAATCATTGCTATTTGGCAATGGCTTTTGCCCAGCCTAGTCACCAGCTCCTTGTCCCTCCCTTCACTCCCAGCCCTCCTCAGCACCCAGGGGCTTCCAGGAACCAACCACCCATCCTCTCCCTGTGTCTGCAAGTCAGTCATCATAACATGCATCATTTCTGAAGCCCAGGACTAGCACTTTACATACATGATCTGCTTTCATGTCCTCCACAGCTGGTAGAGAGGAACTCTTATGATGCCCACTTTCAGGAGGAAACTGAGGCCTGGAGAGGTTATGCCACTTGTTGAGAATCCCACAAAGCAATGGAAGAAGCATCTGAATCTGATCTCTTTGAACTTTTTCCATGAACACTTGGAGCCTTGTTCAGGAAGGAACAGAGTTTATGCCCCCAAGGTCAAGAGAATTGTACCACCGGGGTCTGGGGTGGGGACAAGTGGGCAGTCCAGGGATTATGCTTCCCCCTTCAGCAGCCCTGGGAGACACCTATCCCAGCATTTTTTCCAGGGCTGTCACATAAAGCCAGGGAGGTTATACTCAAGGAGAGCTAGTCCCATGGACTGCAATGAAAAGGGAGTTGTGCAGTGCACATCCCACACAACTGTATGTGTGAGTCCTGACTTCTCACAAGGACTTGCACAGACACCCTGCTCCCTTCTCCTAAACTCATGAATTCTCCCCATCCTCCAAAGCCTGCCTCAAATTCCACCTCCTCCAGAAAGTCTTTGTAGACCAGCCTCTGCCACCTTGCTCTCCTTTCCTCTGGTCCCCTATAATAGGCACCAACCACTGGGTATAGGGTACCCACTCTGTGTGTGTGTGCCCACATGTAATCTGAGTGTCCTTGATGAGCTCCAGGAGGACAGAGGCTGGCTCTAAAATGACCTATTTCTCCCACCTCACCTGACAAGGTGCCAAATGTTCCATAAATACTTGTGTACTGGCAGATCTCCAGATGAGCAGGGATGAGGCAAAAACCCGAGAAATGAACCAGAGATTTTCAGAGCTGGAAGGGCCTGGGAAGGAGCATGTTCTCCCTAAACTGAGGCTCACGGAGGGAAGTGGTTTGCCTGCGGTCACAGGGTTATTCAGAGCTCGGACTTGCTATCTGGTGCCCTTTCCACTAACCACCCTGGGTCTTGGCTCTTGGCCCCGCTTCTCCCCTCACAATGCTGCAGCAGGTTTGTCTATGAGTCCCCATTCTTACCTACTTGATCCAGAGGAAAGTCCCAAATCATGGAGCTCTGTCCTTTGGGGGCTGGAAATGACCTTCGAGGCCTGGTCTGACCACCTTTCAGTTCCTGAGAGCCCAACCTCCCCACCTGAGTGGATACTATCCTTTTTTGGTTCTATTAAGTCAACCATTTGAGAGTGAGCCAACTACAGAGGCCTGGTTTTCAGACCAAAACTTCAGACCAGAGTAGCTAGGAGAGAATTTGGGATCCTTTCCAGTCCCACTGCAGACTAGATGAGTGTCTCTAGAATGTCTGCTCTCCCTCCCGGGCCCCCTTCCCCAGCTCAGCCAGGACAGAAGCAGCTGCTCCCCAAGGGACCTCAGTTGCTGGAATCCAACCACCTCCTAGGCCTGCCCCCGGTGACTAAGCTGGCCAGCAATACTGTGACAGCCACCACCCAGTGACCTGGGGTTTTTCCACTCCAGAAAAATGGCAGGAACTTCCCCCAACCTGGCCCACTAGAGGGGCACTTGGTTGAAATTAGCCAGCTACATCAAGACTCCCTTTTCTTGGGGGCTTCAAGTCTGGTTTGATCAAGGCACAGAAAAGAAAGCCCCCATCAGTGTTGTGGAAGTTTTCCCTGGTTGAAAGCAGTGTTTAGGGATGTTAGGGGAAAAACCCTAGCAGGCTAGACTGAGGGCCCCTTTTTTTAATGCAAATAAGAACAGTTTTATTGGAGGGAGAGTTGGAGCTTCTGCATTAATGATCTAAAAGGACGAAAGGCAACAAAGAAACAAATATGCTTTTGGTACTTACCACATACCAGGTATTTTCACTGCTCATATTTCATTTAATCCTAACAACTAAGGAATTAATGTGATCGACCCCTTGAGCAGATATGGAAGCTGAGGCTCAGAAAAGTTAAATATTTGCCCAAGGACTTAACACAGATCTCTGTCTTGCCATCTTGCCGTGGCTCAGGCTCTTTCTAGCATGTTACCTCTTGGGAATTACCTCCACCCTTCAAAATGGACCAATCTCATGCTTGTTAGAGGCGTACCGTGGAGGGGCTGGTATGAGGACTGGGCTTCCAGACAGAAGTAAAAGACCACTGGTCTGGCTCTTAGGAGGCTTTTGGTCCGGGCTCTGCCTCTTACTCAAGGAGGGAAGAAGTTGCTTCTTGTCTTGGGGCCGCACCTTCTCCAGCTCTTTAGTGAGGAATGGAGGACCTAGAGGCCTGTGAGGTGACTGTTAGGCCCCAGACTCATGCCCTCCCCGTTAAGGGGCCCTGATTCCCACTGCAGGAGAGGGGGTGGGGGGCAGAGGCAAGAACAGAGGCCTTGGAACCGTCCCAATCTGGACGTAAGTCCCGTGTGGCTTTGGCAAAGTTCTGAACCTTCTCTGCCTTGGTTTCCCACCTATGAAACAGGGCTAATGTTATTACCAGCCTTGCAGGGGGTGCTGGGAGCAAACACTGATGTAATGCATGAGTTGTAGGCCTAGTAAAGGACCCGGTAGCAATAAACATTCAATACATGTGTTTAGAAAAGGGGTCATTAGCCTGCCACCAAGTGTTTATCTAGCACGTATCACATGGCCAGCTCGGTGAGCACATTTGTCCTGAGCAGCTCACTCATGCCTGTCATTACGGCGCTGATGGTGCCCACGGGCTCCCGGGCACTCCCCACATTTGTATCACCACACCCCTGCGAGGAGGGAAGGCTAAGGTGGTCGAGTCCCCACTGGCCCTGGATGGAGGACGCTGAGACCCAGAGGACACAATGACTCGCCTGTGATATCTCAGGGTTGGAGCAGAAGCACCCCCGTGGGGCAGGGGGGGTGCTCTGGAGGCCCAGACCCCTTCGTCCCCACAGGTGTCTGTCCTTGGTGCCTCCCACGGCATCCCAGCTCTCTTCTAGGTGGGTCCTCCTACCACTCCTGCCCCTGTGGTCACCAGCCCCCCAATCATCCCACTAGCCAGAAATCACGCCCTTATGTAGCCTCCTCCCACGCTGTCCTGTGTGACCGGAAGTGACAGCATGTCACTCGTGAGATGAGGTCATAAAACACTGTGCTTCTGTCTTGGGTTCTCTCTCTGACTAAGAGCCAGGGAGGGACTGAGGGCTGCCAATGCCCGCAGGGTGAGGGGAAGCGGATCCTCCCCCTTCAAGGGACAGCAGGCCTGGCCCACCGCCTGACAGCAGCTGTGAGGTAATAAATGTTTGTTGTCTGGAGCTGCTGTTTGGGATATTTTGTTTCAGAGCAGTAGAAACCTAATACACGACCCTCCCCACCCGTTAACTGTGGGGTCAAAGCCGAAAGGGCACTTTTCTGCTGTCTGCCCTTCAGCGAGCGTCTATAATTCCTCCGTCTCAGTTTCCTCAACAGTAAAAATGGTGGCAAGCCTTCCTCTCAGGGTTGATATGAAGGCCAGTGGAGACGAGCTCAGGGCCAGAAGTGGTTGACAGGGAAGGGGAGCACCGCTGCAGGCTAGAAAAACCCACATCCGGCTTCCCTGACCCAGAAATTCAGTCCACCAGGCCCCAGCCCACTTCCTACATCCAAGTCTTGCGGCGACTGATGTAGACCAGGATGTCCTCATGTTGTGGTTTCGGTTTTCTAATGAAGCTGGGTTTGGTGGTGGTGGTGGTGGGTGTCCTAGAAACATGATATGCTCGTGATGTAAATTTAAAACAGCTCAAAAACCCTATGAAGTACAAAACCAATGTTTTCCCTTGTTTCCCACCCTGAACTCTGTCCCACTCACAGAGACGACCATTAAGACTTACTCGTGTTCTTTTACCTACATTTCCTATTCATAGGTAGTCAGAGTCATAGGCATTTTTAATCGAAAAGTGATAGTAATAACCATGCCGTTCTGCACCTGGCTTTTTTTTACAATGTATCTTAGACTTCTGTCCTTGTTGGTCTGTATGGATCTACCTCGTTCTCTTCCCCTCAATCACTTAGTGATTATTTCTCGAGTCCCTAGTATGTGTCAGACTGTGCTCATTCATCACATACTGAAGAGCGTTTCCTGTGTCCCAGGCCCTGGTCTAGCCCAGAGCGTCTCATCCTTAGCACTATTGACACTTGGGGCCAGACAATTCTTTATTGTTGAGAAAGGTGAACTCCAAAGAGGGCACTGAGAAGGAACACTCTGGAGTCAGGAAGCATTCAAGAGGGACGTGGGGAAAACCACCCTGCAGCTTTACAGGCCCACGCAGTAAGGAGAGGCACATTTATCAGGCCATTTCCTAGGGTAGATATTAAATCGCTCTGACTTTTTTCCTTTTTTGCCAGCATAAATAACACTGCAGTGGACATCTTCATACACCCATCTGCACACACGTCCAAGTACATCTATGGAATATAGTTCTAGAAGAGAACTTGCCATAATCAGGGTAGATACGTCTTTACATTTTTGATAGGGATCACTGAACTGCCCAGCCAAAGCTCGATCAAGTTTCCACTCCCCAAAACAGTATGGGGGGGAGGGGGGCTGTTTGTCCACACCTAGCCAGGGCCAGGTCTTGTTGGATGGCTGAGTACACAGCAGGTGGAAAGGCAGGGGGTCTATGTCCAGAGCCACACGGCAGCCCCGCTGACCACAGCAGACCACGTCCCGGGCTCTCACCTCCTCCCAGGGGCCCGAGGCAGTGTCCAGGAGGAGATCTGGCCAGACAGAGAGAACAAGACCTCGAAGACTCTTAAATTTGCTCCTACGTTCCTTCCTTTCATAGTATCAGCACCAGGGTCATGACTCCCTCCTGTTTGCATTCACTGTGCAAATATTTGGCAGGTTTCTACTTCATAGCAGTCCCCAGAGCCCTCAGCTGGATGTGCTTGTATCTCAACAGATAATCAGATAGACTCTTCCCCTGTGCATCCTCTCCACAGAATACGCTCTTAACCTCTCAAACACACACACACACACACACACACACACAGAGCTTGAAAGGGGATCGACCCCCGTCCCCCATGTAACCTCTGAACAGGCCAAAATGTCTTTCCAAATGGAAAGTCTTGAAGTATTTCCTCAGCGTTTCTTTGGTGGGGGGAGAACACAAGCTGATTTCGTGCGCGTAAAAAATTATTTCTCTTCCTTCTATGTTTAAAACAGCTTTACTCCCTTATCTATCCGTTTGACAAATATTTCTTGAGCATCTACCGTGGCTAAGGCTCAGAGGGTTGGTGTAAAGGACAGAGCTAACTTACATGGATATGTTTACAAAGTCTTGGGCAAAATATGCTTCAGGCTCCTTCCTAGCTCCGTGCTAAGTGTGGGGGACAGAAGGATGAGCAAAAACAGATGTAGTCCCCGCGCTCGAGGAGGTTACAGGGAAGTGGGGGAGGCGGCCATAACTTACACAAGCTCACTCATCAGTCCCCAGCGAGGACCACAATAAGTGCCGTGAGGAGGTACGAGTGCCAGAGCTGGTGATGGGGGTGGGGACTTGGCCTAACTGATGGGGGCCAAGCAGTTGGCTGTGCCGGTTGAGAAGATGCCCAGGCAGGAGGACCCAATGGGGAGCAGCGGAGGTGGGGAGATGTGATCAGATCTGAGATACTTAGGAAGTAAAATCACAGTGAGATGAGGAGAGGGACATGTAAGGGCTCATGGTGCAGTCTTCGCCAAAGGGTGGGAATACTGGAAGAGGCCCAGATTGCACGCCCTGCCTACAACACAATATTTTAACTTATTTGGACTTCTTTTTTAACCTTTTTTTTTTTTTTTTCCTTAAGTAGGCTCCACACCCAGTGTGGAGCCGAATGCGGGTCTTGAACTCATGACCCTGAGATCAAGACCTGAGCTGAGATCGAGTTGGAGCCTTAATTGACTGAGCCATCCAGGCGCCCCCTCATTTGGACTTTTTCCTCCAGCTTTTCCATCAGGCCATTTGCCTAAATGACTAAGGAGAGAGGTAACTTCCACGGATATGTTTGCAAATTCTTAAGAATTTGGAACAAGCTCCTCAATCCTGGCTTCCCTGGGAGTGAAGCCTCACTGACTTATCTGGACTTCTGGTGCCCTCTTCCATTTTTCCCATTTTCTGTTGCTGTTTTCCAGCCCTGATGACTTCTCAGGAGACCAAGGAAAGGGTTCCGAGTGCAGGTAACCAAGTTCATTGGTTGCTCCTGGCTACCTGCTCCGTACCACGTGGGGTTCTGTCTTGGCTTTGATGAACTGGGATCCGCAGCCCAAGGGCGCCATCTGTGTGTTGCTCTGTGACCTACTGGAGGCACATGCTATCTCGGGACAGAGCAGAACCCCTCTGCAGGGGAGTTCAAGAGAGGAGGGGAGACTTTGCCTCTTAGGTTATCTACTTGGATATAAGAGGGGTTGATTCCAGTGTTGCCTCTCACGTAACGAGTGTGCGCTGCAGACCCAAGTCAACTTGGACCATTTTCCCCCTCGATCTCCAGTTCCCAGAGCAGCGCCTGCACATATGAGGTGCTCAGTATTTGTTGAATGACTGAATGAAGGAATGAACGAATGAGAGGATGTTTTGTTACCTCTTGTGTATATATCAGTCCCCTGACTCTAGTTTCTCCATCACCAAAGAGTCATTTGGAGCAGGCAGCTCTGACCTCACATTTAGCAGCACTTAATAAGAAAGAAGACGGTTATGTCCAGGGAGGATAGAGGGAAGAGAGAACTGAGGACTGCTGAGGGTGACTTGTCTGTTCAGTGTAACAAGGACACCCATTTTTTTTTTTTTTAAGAGAGGCCCTGGGACGGAAAGGCCAGAGGGAGAGGGAGAGAGGATCTTAAGCAGGTTCTACACCCAGCATGGAGCCCAGTGAGGGGCTCGATGCGGGGGGCCGATCTCACAACCCTGATATCATGACTGGAGCCGAAATCAAGAGTCAGACACTTAACGGAATTGAGCCGCTCAGGAATCCCACAAGGACGCCCTTTCTGTGAGCAGCAGTCCCTCGATTCCAAGATACACACTTTGTTCACATTTTAACCATCTGGGTATCTGAATGGATCTTCCGATCAATAGGTACACTTAAAAGACAGCCTTTTTTCTTTTCTGTCCCCCAAAGAACCAGGATAAGGTCAGTGGCTGACCTAACAACTGATGGAAATACGTAGTAGATTCATTTTTAAAACATCACCCCAGTCCTCAGCCCATTTCATCGCATCACCCCTACAGGTCATCTTGGCACTCCACGGTGGGGGTGGGGGGTGCGAGCAGGTGCACTGGCCCTCGTGCTTAGCCCCGCTGTCTGCTCCCCAGAGCACAGATCCCCCGCCCCCACACTTGCCCAGTGGCCCTCATCCTTCACAGTCCCACTTAGCGGCATCAGAGTGTTAAGAATAAGGGCTCTTTGAGCCTTTGAGCCAGACATTGATGGGTCCCCACTCCCCCCAGTAGCCCTGGCCTCCAGACCTCGTTGCCCCATGAGGGTTGCCTGGAGAAGGACTTTGCTTCAGACCTCGCTGGAAGGCAGCTGGGACCTCTGATGTGTACCGTCACTGGGTGGGGTCTGAGCCCCAGTCCCACTAGACCTCAGAAGGTCTGAGGACAAGGGAAGATGGCATATTTCATCTCACCAAGAGGGAAGGCATATGTAGTGTCAAGGCTCACGTGTGGTTCTCAGGCACCAAAAGTCAGCCGCTCCATTACCTTCCCCCTAGGCCTCCAGAGCTTCCCTGAGGCCGGGACACAGCACCAAAGGTAGCCCTGCTGATGGCGGGACCCACGTGGCTCAGTCTCTAAGTGGTGTTGGCCTCAAATAGCACAAACAACAGTTCACAGTTAAATCGACTCGTTTTTGGTGGACTGAACGCTTTCCCTGCCCATCCTGTCCCCTGTGCTTTGTCTCTCCTGGTATCCCCCCAATAAACCATTCACAGTTCAAAAAAAAAAAAAAATCGACTCGTTTTTAACTCATCTGTGCTTAAGAGACCTGTTCATAAGCTCTGAGCCACATTTTTTTTTTTTTTTAATGCTCAGTTTTTTCCTTCTCCCAATTTTGTCTCCCGCCCTCAATTCTCCGGCACTCCCCTCCAGCTCTCCTGGTCCATCTCTTCCAAGTCCTGGCCCCGGCCAGGGCCGCGCTTCACTCGGAGACCCCCCTGGCTGGGTAAGGGTCCCCTCTAGCAGCCGGGGGAAACACGGGCCTGGGCACACTGAGGCCACCTCACCCTTATCCTGTTCAACAACAGTAGCGGGGCACGTTTATGAAACACCAGGCACTGAGGCCAATTTCAACCACACAACCACAGTAACGCAAGAAGCTAACATGTATTTGTTAAGAATATGGGGTCTGGAGCCTAACCTGTTGGCTCTGACACTGACTAGCTCTGCTAACTTGGACCTCAGTTTCCTCCTCCGTACACAGGATTAGCACCAGGAACTCAACAGTGTCAGTGGCCGGCATCCCGTAGGCGTTCAGCCTGGGTTACCAAGTGCCTCGGGCCATTTAAAGCAGCAAACCGGGGTGCCTGGGTGGCTCAGTGGGTTAAAGCCTCTGCCTTCAGCTCAGGTCATGATCCCAGGGTCCTGGGATCGAGCCCCACATCAGGCTCTCTGCTCAGTAGGAAGCCTGCTTCCTTTCCTCTCTCTCTGCCTCCTTGTGATCTCTCTCTGTCAAAAAAATAAATAAAATCTTAAAAAATAATAATAATAAAGCAGCAAACCTAGGAGACAGGTTCTGCCACCACTGGCATTCTACAACGGGTAAAAAGAGTCCCCCAAAGGCTAAATAACCTGCCTGGGGGGGACCCATGTCCCATGTGGGAGGCCGACTCTGCAAACTCAGGGAGCTGGCCCCAAGCCCACAGTCTCAACAAACCCTCCTTGTACGGATAAAGAAAACGAGGCTCAGAAGAGGCCTGCTCACCATGACGACAGAATAGGAAGGCCCTGGGGGTCTGATCCATTCCCCGACACTGCTCTCTGCCCTGACAGCTCCAGGACAGCCCTGAGAAGTGACCAGAGTGCAAACAGATCCCCGCCATCCAGGTAGCCAGCCCTGGGTCATGGGCTGCCAGGTCACCTCTCTTAGCTTTCTGCAATCTGGTTGCATCCCTGGGAGGAAGTGTCTAAACTCACAGTGGTCGGAGTCCCTACCACCCCACCCCAAAACAGTCACTGAGCATCTGTTTCTGGCCTGGAGAGAGGGGCAGCCCACAGGATGACATCCTGGGATTTGGGAAGCATTTGGGAGATGTCCTTCAAGCACTGACATGGCATGGTTGATGGGGATGACAAACTAGAAACCCAGAAGGTGGCTGGGGGATCAGCAGGGAGCGATACCCCGCTCCAGGCCAGACCATGGCCAGACACGTGCTGGGTGGGCGCGGTCTCGCGCAAGAGCCACCCACCCACGCCCGTCTCGTGAGCGGAGGAGTAGAGCTGAGCATGTGCACAACTCCTACACCTGGGCTTGTTCATTCCGCCCTCCACTGTATCTTTGATCCCTACCACAAACCCAGAACACACGCATTATCATCCCCATTTACCAGATGATAAGCCTGAGGCACAGAGAGGTTAAGTGTTGAGTCCAAGGTCACACAACTCCTGCATGTCAGAGGCAAGGTTCGAGAGCTGCTTTTCCCCCTTAAACTTAGGTGCCTTTTCTTGGACGGACTCCAAGGCCTTGTCTCTGTGAGGCAACAGGGACAGGGTGTGCAGGACCAGCTTTCTTCTAGGACAAAAAGGACTGAAGTGACCCATGACTGAACAGCCACCTAGAAGGCTATTTCTAGAGGGATTTTTTTTTTTTTTAAAGATTTTATTTATTAGAGACAGAGAGATTGAGAGACAGCTGGGGGAGGAGCAGAGGAGGAGGGACAAGCAGACTTCTCACTGAGTGCAGAGCCCGACGCGGGGTTCAATCCCACAATCCTGAGATCATGACCTGAGCTAAAATCAAGAGCCGGACGGTGAACTCACTGAGCCACCTGGGCGCCCCTAGGAGGGATCTTGAAGCCCCCAGCCTTTGCCCAGACACTCCCCAGCAGTGGCGGCTCCAAATTCCATGTCCAAGAAGGGCATCTGGGAAACCTCGGACCTCAGGGCCTCTTTCTGTCCCCGCTCTGGCATGTCTGGCAGGGAGTGGGGCCTGGAGCCGAGGGCCTCTTAAACTGATTTCAAATAAAACTCAGCCCCCAGGGAGTCATCCGTCTCAGGGAGAAAGAGCCTGTGTCATTCTTGGGGCAGCCCCAGGCAGATCTGGCAGAAGCCAGGGCAGGCCCCACGGCTCCCTGCCCTAAGAGACTGCCAGGGGGCACCGAGTATGGCCTTGTATGGGCAAAATCATCCTGTCAAGCTTGCTTCGGAGTCAGCTTTATCTCTATTTTAGGCCCAGAGGGTAGTGTCAGTCTCTCCCCTCAGCTCTCCTTGGCTAGAACCCCACCCAGGCCTGCCAGGACCCTTGAGGCAGCCAGGGGATGGGGGGATTAGTTTGAGTCCCCAAACTCAGGGAGGAGGAGATCCCTAAAAATAATAACAAAAAGAACAGCAACAACTCACTGCTATTTCCACCGGACATCAGGATAAGAGCTTTTCATGCATTGTCTCCTTAGGACCTCAGAGAGGTGGGCAACATCATTGTTCTGTCTTTACCAAGCGCCTTCTAGAAGTTGGGTAATTTGCCCAAGGTCACGCAGTCACCGAGGGCCTGCAAAGCCAGGCACGCTGGCTCTCAGCCCCTCGAACAACCCGTATCCAGCTGGCATCCAGAGCTGGAAGGGGCCTCGGCCTGCGCCCAAGCCAACCCCTCCACCCCCCAGGGGAGCCTAGGGGTCTCATGCTGCTCTTTGGCGGCAGATCCAGGCCTACCTCATCCAGGCGCCCTGCCCTGGGCAGCCTGCCCCCAAGAGTCTCGCCGGTCCTGGCAATGGACAGCCTACCCATCCTGAGCCAGGCAGGTCCAGTTGAGGAATCCAGGAGAGAACAGCCCCTCCAGAGAAAGGCTGGAAGCCCCATGGGTTGGGTGGGGACCGTGGGCCTTGGCCAGGGTTCAGAGAAAAGATGGGGCTCAGGGGGACACCTGCAAACCTGGGCCCACCCACCGGCTCTCCCCTGCACTGTGGCATTTGGGCAGATTCCTTGCACTATAGACCTTGAGGATCCGGCAGACCGGGGTCGAAGTCTAGCTCCTGCTGCTTAGCTGCAGTTTGGCCCTGGCAATATCCTCAAGCCCTTTGAGCTCTGGTTTCTCCATCTGTGAAGGGGGCTAATGCGCCTCCCAGCTCTTCCAGCTGTAGAGAGAATGAGACGCAGCATGACCACCCGTCCATGCTTGCCTGGGACTGTGGAGGGAGGGCGCCCGAGGTTCTGGGGACGTGTTAAAACTGGGAACGTCCCAGGGAAACCAGGATGAACGGTCACCCTCTGAGATCCAGTATGCAAAGCAAGGAGCACAGGGCCGGGCCCAGAACACGCTCAATGCACAGAAACCGCTTTTCCATGAACAAACCCACTCCCCAGCCTCTGCTCTGTCCATCAGCCCTGCCTCCGCTGCGCTGCGGCGGGAAGTGGCTCCCAGAGCCCCTGAGCCAAGGAGCAGAACAAAGCCCAGTGCTGCCCCCAGCGCCCCCCTCCTTGCAGAGGAAACCTTTTGTCCTCTAAACCCTTCCCTCTCCATCCTGGCAGGCTGCGTGCCAGCGGTAATCACAGAATCACTTATTCAGAGAAGCCTGCACGTGCAGCCCCCGATCAGCGGTAATTAGGCATCTAAGGGGGTTTGAAAGCCCATCAGCCAATGCGGGGAGGGGGTGCTGAATGGGACAATCAGCCTCAATAGGCGGGGTTGTTGGGGGCAGGGGGAGTCTCGGGGATGCAGCCTTTGCGACAGCCACCCCCACCCTCTCTACAGCTGGCGTGTAAATGAAGGGGTGAGAGCTCCAATCCAGAAGCACCAGGCAGGCTGGCATAGGGGAGAAGGGGGGGGGGGGTGGGCAGGGCGGGGTCTCTGAAGACAAGACCACCCTCATCACCACAGCGTGCCCCCATAAGAGAGACCTTCTGGAAGAGTCTGAATGTCCTTCATTAGGGGTCCACCCTTTCGAATTAGGTGGCCCCTTCCCGTGCGCAAGCTGGCTCATCTAAACAGGAAAGAACATCTCTAAAGCTGTGCTTCTCCCTCTGGAAAGTGCTTGCAAATTACCAAGGCTCTTGCTGAAATGTGGATTCGGGTTTCCGGGGTCCAGGGAGGGTCCTGAAATCCTGCATTTCTCACCAGCTTCCAGATGCTGCTGATGTCCTCGTGTGGGCCCACACTCTGAGGAGCGAGGGTGCGACACATCTCTAGGGACAGGCCAGGTGGAAGGGAGAAGAAGCCCCTGGGGTCATTTTCCTGCTCTGTGGCATTGGGCCACCCCCTAAATTCTCAGAGCCTCCTTATCCTAACACAAAAAAGAGAGGACATGGTGCCTGCCTCACAGGGCTGTGCTAAGAACAAGGCAAATAGTGCGGCACATGCCCACATGGGCTGCAAAATGGTGTTTTTAGGGGACTCGGCCAACCTCGCCTTGGCTCTGAGTTGGGGTAGGGATACACCTGAGTTCAAATTCCAGAAGGGGCTGGTGAAACTGTTTCTCTCACCTTGCGATCTTCGGGCCCGTGGACAGTTTGGCAGTCCCCGGGGGGGGGCATGGCGCAAGTCCCTGGGACAACCTGATCTGTGTCCGTCCTCTGACTCGCACGCACCCGCCTGACCTGCTCCCAGTTCTTCCAGCCGCAAACCTCTGGGCAGTGGCTCTGGCTACCTAGGACACGCTCCTCCCCTTCGGCTGACTCACTCCTGGGAGCACGTTGCCCTCAGTTTCCCTTTCCCAACTGCAGCCTTACCCCACCCCGATCCTCAGAACTAGGGGTAGCTAGGCAGTCTGCTCAGGGGCCAGGATGCTGGTTCTAGTGTCCCGGACCCCAGCCTCTTCTAGGACAGAGGCCTGGCCTTGCTCAGCCTACAGCACCTCCCCCCTCCAAGAACCCTCCCCTTCCCCTCTCTAGCCTGCAAGGCTTCCAGGAGTGCCTCCCTACCAGGGCTGCTGCCCAGAAGGGAAAGACCGGGTGAGGTTCTTCCAGGCCTTAGCAGAACCCGAATCCACAGCCCCCAGGCAGCACCTGGGTTCTGAGCTTCTGGAAACCTCCTGGCCTGGCTCCCCATGCTGGGAACCAGAGGGGCAGGTGAAAAGTCAGAGGGGAGGACGAGCAAGGACTGAAGGGGCCACTTAAACCTGGACCATTTGTAGCAATTTTTCTCTGTCTTTCTCACTCCTTTTAAAAACAGGTTTCTCGGGGCACCTGGCTGGTTCAGTCCATAGAGCGTGTGGCCCTTTATCTCGGGGTCGTGAGTTCAAGCCCCATGTCAGGCATAGAGATTACTTAAAAAACTTTTAAAAAATAGGTTTCTAGTAATTGAGTTACTTTCTGCAAACCATAGTAACATTTTACATTTAAGAATATGTATTATGGGGCTCCTGGGTGGCTCAGTTGGTTAAGCGACTGCCTTCGGCTCAGGTCATGATCCTGGAGTCCCGGAATTAAGTCCCACATCGGGCTCCCTGCTCGGCGGGGAGTCTGCTTCTCCCTCTGACCTGTCCCCTCTCACACTCTCTCTCACGCTCTCAAATAAATAAATAAATAATCTTAAAAAAAAAAAAAAGAATGTGTATTATGAAATAATTCAGATGAACCAAAAGGTCTTACCTGCGCACACCCACCCACCCACTCTCAGCGTAAGACACCAGCAGCGCAGCAACCTCCCTGCACCTCTGCAGGGTCACATTTTTCTCCCTCCCCACTCCCTCCCCACTCCCTCCCCACTCCCTCCCCACTTCCAGAAGAGCTGCCCTCCCCATGCCCCATCCAGACCCGGGAGCCCTGAGCAAGCCCATAGCAGCCACTCCCTCTTAGGGGATAGCTGGGCTTTTGCAGATTACTTGGGAGTCCGCACCACAGAAACCACTGCCAGGCAAGGCAAACACTCCCACTCTACCAGAGAGGATCCTGAGGCTCAGAGAGGTTAAGTATTTTGCCTGACACCACATAGCATTCAGACCCCTAGAAGGCAGATTCCCGAACTGCCCTTTTCCAGATGCCAGCTGGGGCTTGGGAGTGTCCCCAAGCGAGTGAGTGGTGGCCCTTGGGAAGTGATGGCCTGACTACAATCTTCAGAGTCACTGGCAGTTCCCAAGGTGCAGTCTGTTGGGGAAGGGGGCTATAAAACCCTGAGCTGGCCTCAGGGACGAGTTTGGCTCTCTGTTGTCAGGACTAGTTACACACAGAAGCCAGAGGAGGCATATTTGCTAACTGACAGAGACCCTCGTGTCATAAGCTTACCCCGAAAACCACCTGGGGTGCAACCTCAGTGGGTTATTTCTGGGGGTCCTTTGTACCCCACCTGGGAGCCCCTTAGCCAGCTTGAGGGCAGGAAGGGTTGGAAGGAGTCAGGAAAGATCAGGCTCCAACAAAGGCCAGAGCAACATGGGGAGGCTGAGTCCCAAACCCTAGACCCTCTGTTGCCCCCCACCAGAATGTACCCCCAGGTGGGCTGGGGTCACAGAGCACGAGAGGAAGGAGAGCCTGTGTCACCTGGCCCAGAAGCAGGGACAAAGGAGCAGAGACAAATGCTTTCCCTATCTCCTTGCCTGCAGATGAAAAAGAAAAAAAAAAAAAGACAAAAGAAGGCTGTAATTGCAAACCCATTTCCTTCTCCCTGATGGCCTGCCACTAGGGCCCCCTCCCTGTGCCATGAATACTGGGAACAAGCCGTTCTGGCTCTGAGAGGACCTGTTACTCAGGGTGCAGCAGGGTGAAGGGTGCCAGGGAAACAGGGACTCTGAGCTTCCCAGGTGGGCAGAAGGAGCCTGTGGGGAAGCAGCACTGAGCCTCCTTCTCACACATCCACATGCGGGCTGACCCCAACAGCCCTACTCCGGCACTCCCTCCCTGCCAGTCTCCCAAGGCAGAGCCCCAGCCTCCTTATCTATAGTTTCTCCTGGCCACTGAAAGTGTCTATTTCTGACTCAGCTCCAAAGGCGGTGTGCAGGATCTCTCTCATAGTTTCTTGAATGAACGCAGGAACGCATGAATGGCTCTCCATTGAACAGATGGGCAAACTGAGGCTAGACTCTGCCATTGGCAAGTCAGAAGAGGCACCGACTTCCATCCCGTCCCTTTCCACACAGTCTTCACCCCCAAATCTTATAACATTTCCCAATTTTCATATTTCTGGAATTTTTCCTTTTTTTTTTTTTTTTTTAAACCTTGAATGCCTGTTGCTGCTCTCTGCCAGCAAAAGCCTGAACAGAAACAGCCAGAAAAGACCCGTGGGGGGAACTTGGAAGCAAGCCACCACCCAAAGCTGGGCAGCTAGCTTTGCTCCCGAATGCAAGCACAATTCTCCGTTGTGATTTCATTTTGCATACAAATAATGAGTATTGTTCATCGGTTTTTCTGCTGGTAAATTGTTCCTGGTTTCCACACTGCCTGGTTTTATGTGTCTGCTTATATTTCTATCTCCCCTACAAGACTGGGAGCTCCTTGAGGGTAGGGACTATATCTTAGTACATCTCTGTAACCCCTTTGCCCAGAACAGGACTTGGCGCAAAACTGGTGCTTAGTTAATGTTTGAGTACTTAGTTAATGTTTGAGTACTTAATGTTTGAGTACTTAGTTAATGTTTGAGTACTAACAATTACAGCTTACCACTTCTCAAGGAAAGACCTCAGCGTCAAGGTCTCCGGAATCTCACTGCCTGGGTTTGAATCTAGGCTCAATATTCTTAACCTCTCTGTGCCTCAGCCTCTTCGTCTGTGAAATGGGCTCACAATTTCACAGGGTCAAATACAGGGATTGGCACTGCAGAATCCCCTAGGCGATCTGGATATGCACATGCAGGACCTGGGGTGGAGGGGTAGGTGAGCCTAGAGGTGAACTAAGATAAAGGGGACTGGTTGCAAGATATTTAGAACAGCAATTAGACTCCCAGATCCCCTTTTCCATCCCTTGCGGTGGGACAACCCCTCCCATCCTGGCCCTCCTGCTCAGCCCCACACTAGCAGAGGAGAGGAAGAAACCGGAAGAATCTTCTCAGGAACTCTGAGGGCCCAAAAGACACTGACACCAGCGGGTTCCGACCCCCTCACAGTGGAATGGCAACGTGGCACTCTGTGTTCGGCTAAAAAAGAAAGAACAAACATTGATGCCTGGCTCCCTCCCCAAGAGATCCCAGTTTACTTGGTCTGGGATATGGCCTGGGTGTTGGATCTTAAAATCTCCCCGCTTGAGCATAATGTGAAGCCAAGGCTGAGAACCTCTACTGGGGGCCATAAACTACCCTCAGAGGCCCATCAACGGTACCTCGAGTCCCCAAGACAAAGGCTCCTGGAAATATCTGGAATGAGGGTCCACACTTTATCTCCAGTCCAAGTTTTCTGAGGGACGGAATCTGTAGCTCTTATAAGAGTACCTTAAAATCAGACACAGACTCATGATCTTTACCCTCAGACCTTGCCAGGGTGTCTTCCTCTCAGGGACCGGCTCCGCTGTGCTCTCCTGAGCAGAAGCCGGCACCCTTGGAGCCAGCCCGGATACCCCTGGCAGCTCTACCTTCCGCGTGTCTCCCACACGTCTGCTTTGCTCTGTCTCTGGCCCCAGCCACACCAAGCGACCATCAGCTCTCTCCAGAACATCGAAGTCCTCTCCCCATGGCCGCTTCTGTGACTCTGTCCGTGCTCTACGCCAGGCCAACCACGGATATCTCAAAACACCAAGTCCAGCCGTGTTCTCGCCAACAGCTCCCCGCGGTTCTGTGGTTTCCTGGGGCTGCTGCGACAGAGCCCCACAAGCTGGGCAGCTCAGACGACAGACACGTATCGTCTCATGGTTGTAGAGGCTGGAGCCAGAGACCGAGGTGGGGGCAGGGTGGGTTCCTTTGAAGGCCTGGGATGGGGACCCTGTTCCATGCCTCCACTCTGACCTCTGGTAGCCTCAGGCGTTCTGGAGCCTAGAGACCGCTCTTCCTGCGTCTTCACATGGTCTTCCCTCTGTGTGTGTCTGTCTGAGTCCGCGTTTCCACTTTTCATAAGGATATTAGTCTATTGCATTGGGGTCCCCCTTGTGATCTCAACTTGACCATCTGCAAAGATCCGATTTCCAAATAATGTCACATTCGCAGGTACTGGGGCTAACGACTTCAACATCTTTTGGAGGGGGTGCAGGGAGGGGCCCATCCAACCATAATACCAGGCTTCCTATTGCTTTGAGGATAAAAACCAAACTTTTCTCATGTCCATCCTGGTTCTGGGGGTCTGGCCTGGCCACCTCTCATGCTTTACTCTCTCTCTTGCTCTCCAGGCTCCAAACATACCAGCCTCCTTCCTCTTAAATGCCCTGGTTTCCTCACAGCTGGACACCAGTCATATCAGACAGTTTCTGCTACTCTCTCCTCGGGCACAGGGCTCTCTCCTTCCTGCTTCCTTCCCGACTGCCCGGGCCCTCCCAGTCCCCAGCCCGGCCATCCTGTGCTCCCTCCCAGGTCAGGTCCCGTCTCCTAGCACACGCTCTTCATGTCCCCTACTCTTTGTTAGAATATTTACGTCGCAACGAGGTCTTTACACTCTGTCTTCTCCAAGAGAGCAGAAGCTCCCTGAAGAGAGACACTAAATCAGTTCTGTTGACAGCTGTCGCACACCAGAGTCTTGTGCACGTCCTCAACATGTGTGGGTTATCAACTGCTTGGCGAGAACAGCAGTCCCTGAGAATACCCTCTTGCAACGTCGAAGTAAGCTGCCTTCTGTGGAACCCGGGTCTTGGGCTTCCACCCACTGAACAGCTGTGTGTCTATCGGGCAGGTCACCCAACCTTCCTGGGCTGCAAAATGGGCCTAATGACACCCTCTCCTGTCTCCTGCAGTAGCCGGCACAGAGCCCAGCACACGGGAGGCTCTCGGGGAGATGCGTTCTCTGCTTCGAGAAGGAGTGTGGTACCAGGAGTCAGGGCAGGGGCGGGCGCTCCCTGTGCCTCCGAGCCCTAGTCACTCCCCATCCAGGGTCTGTTTTACTCTGCCCAGGGTGGTGGCTGGACCAAACCAGTGGTCTCAATCCTAACAGGGGTAATGCCCCCTTTTTATAATAGATATTTAGCAACACACCCTCCCAAGATGAAATTCTTAGAAACGAAAAATTACCCACTAAACTGAAACACACACACGCACATGCACACACACACGCGCGCGCACACACACACACACACACACGCTGCTCCAGGTCTGATGAAAGGGAGAAATAAAAGGCAAGTATTGTGCGCTACACTCGTGGGCAGTTTAGAACTATTCCAATGATGATCTGAATACGCCAGAGGCCTGAGGAAGCAGTTGGAGACTGGCAGGCATGGACAGAGTGCCACAATCCCGCACGTCGTGTCGCAGCTGTGAATGTGAAATCAGCTGTCTGGACACCTCCCGCAGCATTGCCAAGGGACACCATTTTCTTTCTTTTTTTTTTTTTTTAAGATTTTTTTTATTTATTTGTCAGAGAGAGGGAGAGAGAGCAAGCACAGGCAGACAGAATGGCAGGCAGAGGCAGAGGGAGAAGCAGGCTCCCCGCCAAGCAAGGAGCCCGATGTGGGACTCGATCCCAGGACTCTGGGATCATGACCTGAGCCGAAGGCAGCCGCTTAACCAACTGAGCCACCCAGGCGCCCCTAAGGGACACCATTTTCTGAGATGGTGAAAAACTCCAGGTAAAGTTCCCAAAAGGACAAGAGAGATTACTCTCTACAGCAGCTGCAATCCAGAGAATTTTCATGAATATAAAAATGCAAAACACAGCGTGTGTTTAGATGTAAAACAGAATTATATCCTCGGCTCAAATGCTCCAAAAACAGATTTCCATCTCCGACAGTTGTTCTCAAACGGTGGTCTCTGGGTATCACCTGGGAACTGCTAGAAACACACATTCTTCGGCTGGCTGCAGCCCTGGTGAGTCAGGGACGGCGAGGCGGAGCCCAGCGAGCTGAGCTTTCAGGCCCTGCACGGTAAACTCGGGAAAGAGTACTCGGCCGCACCTGTGCAGGTGAGCGGGATGCAAGACGGTTCCTGCGCGTCCCCAGAAATCTGCACCTTCCCTGGCCGGTGTGCCCACCCCCTTGGCCCCGCAGGAAGATAAAATTCCCCCACACGGCTCCAGACATCCCCACTGAGGACCACCAGGCTCTGTGGCCAGTCAGCATCCTCCCTGCTCAGTTTCCCTGAGATGCTTGGCCTGGGAGCGGGGCTGGCTGAGAACAGCGGCCAGAATCACAGTGGACGGAGGCTGGGCGGGAAGCCGCGGAGCCGCCTGGGCTGCCAGGTGTCCCAGCTGAGTGAAACGGCTCACCTCCAGCAAGGGCAGGCCGGGGGCGGGGGGAGGGCTGGCTTCTGCTTCCCATGGCTGGAAGTTTTGCCAGCAAAGGAGGCTTGTTGGCTTTCAAAGAGCCTTTCAAACTGCAGCCGAACACACTGGGCCATAGAAAGAGGCCTGGTCTCCTCTACTTGTTGGGGCTGGGGCTGCAGATACGAAGCTGAGACCATCTAAAAGATCGGTGGGACGTCACTCAGGACGCAGCCCAGCCCACTCTTAACAAAGGGAGAAGACTGCACCTGCCCGGGGTCTGGACTCCTGCATCTGTAAAACCCTGTTCCAGAGGCCTGACAGAGCCCTCAGGCCCCAAGAAGAGTGTCTGACCTAGAGCCACCCTCCAATCCCACGTGGGCTTCCCTAAGTGCCCCCACCCCGACCTGACCTGTGGTCAGCCTCTATCTCTGTCTGCGCGACAGACCAGGAGACAGTCACCCAGGCATTACCCACACTGTGTCAGTCCCGCACGCTGTGGCATGTGGGGGCAGCCCAGCTGGAAGCCCAGTCCCCTTCACTGTGACCTGGGGGTCTGCCCGACCGTCTACACACACACGGGAGCCAGAAAAACCAAGTCAGCCTCGTGGCTGTACTGGCAGAGATGGTCAGTGATCACCCAAATCCGTCTTGTCCCCTTCTTCCCGGGGCACATGGCCGCACCCCGTCTTCCCCCTGTGCTGCTCCCGGGAGTTCTGGGCACCAGGACGTGAGCAGAAGTGACGTGTACCAATTCAGAGCCAAGGCTTTTCAGAGCAGCTGTACCTCCTCCACAGTCTTTCTCTGTCTGCCAGTCGGATGCCGATGGCAACAAGGACCTAAATAATGGTGGCGCCACAAGACGGAGGGAGCCAGCACCCCCAAGTCGCCGTGTGGAGGAAAGCCACGTGTAGACCAGCACCGTTCGTCTCAGACTTGAGTGAGTGAGAAATAAACACCTACCACGTTTGCCCCATTACCCACTGGGGGGCCTGTGTGTTGCCATGGCCTACGCCTGCTGACAGCCTCCCCTGTAGGAGCACGTGGGGCCCTTCAGGTCCTGTCCACTAGAGCTGGCTGTGGCGATGGCATTGGCCCCGGCCTTTCCCTTCCAGGGGAGCGTGAATTTCTAACATCTATCCCCCCTGCCCCAAGATGGTGGCCTCACACATGCAGCCACCAAACCCCACAACATGCCAAGCCTAGGCTAGGCTCTAGGGACACAGGGCAAACCAGCTGGCGCTCCTGCCCAGGGGCTTCGGGGACAGCCTGTGGCTGGACAGGAATGATACGGAAGGAATGAACCTGAGGCAGGAACACCTGGGATGAGGGGCCCAGACCCGGGGTGGGAGGCTGGAGAGACTATATTTCCTTAGCAAGGGCGTGTTACTGTGGCTGCCTTGAAAAGATGAGGAGGGGTTGTAAAGAAAAGGGGAGAGGCAAGAAACTCCAAGAAAGGAGAACAGTGTAGGTAAAGGAAAGGGGTGCGAACGGCCCCAGTTGCTTGGGGGGTGCTGGGACACCTGGTCTGGCTGGAGGAGCACAGAGATTTGGAGTCAGGGCTGCTGGGGATGGGGGAGGCAGCTCCTGGGACCAGATCACCAGAGCCTTGAATGCCGTGCCTGAGGCCAGCACGAAACTTGGAAGGCTGTGAGGAGTGCCATGACATCACCCTCCCCGTCCTTACTCTGCAGCTGGCACTGGGACAACATTTCACACGCTCTGCATGTGAGCCGTGCGCTCGACACACTAAATACTTAGTCCTCACGGCCGGCCCAGGTTCCCCATGATCCCCTTCTGTAGCTGTCACAATTGAGGCTCCCCAAGGTTAGGAACTTGCCCTTGGCCCTCCAGCAGCAGGGCTGGGCCTGGAAAATACGCTTTCCCCCTGGTTTAGGGCACTCAGTGTACCCAGCTCTCAGAACACGGCTGAGCGCATAGTAGACAGCCAAGGACTGTTGAGGGAATGAGGGAATCTACCAGATTCCCAAAACCTGCCACACAAATCAGACTTGCTACTTACAAAGCTGTCCCGGCTTAGCAGGGTTGGGGACAGAGAGGGTGAAGCCGGTGAGCAGAAGGAAAGGTTGAACGAGGACATCGGTAGAGGAGATAAAACCCATGCAGAAGAACTGGAGGGGGCAGACTCTGCAGGCCAACTTTGAGCAGTGACTGTGCTCCAGGTACTGGCCTAGGCTCTCCCCCCGTATCAACTCAGTATCACTTCCCCACAGGTCCATGGAATAGGAACCCGCCTTAGCTCCATTTCCCGGATGAGCAAATCAAGGCACAGAGAGGTAATAGTGACAGATCGAGTAAGTGAGGAAGGGGGGACCCAAAGCCAGGCAGAGGGGGTCAGAGCTCTGTGTCCAGAGGAGGAAGGGAGAGGAGGCAAGGGTGACTCCCACTGTTTCCAGCGTGGTGACTGAGGGATGTGGGGCCTCTGCTTCCCCTGTTGGCCTGGAATGTAGATGAGTCAGGCCCCAGGCCAGGGAGCTGCCTAACTTCCTGGCTGGGCCAGCATTCTGGGAGGCTCTGTCTCTCTGTAGGACCCCAAGGCATCTGTGAGGGAAGCTGTGTGTGGAATACAGATGACCCCAGCCAACCCTCAACCCCTCCAGTGATAACAGGGTGCCAACTCTGCCAAAGGGGGGGCCGGGACTGGCATGGGCCAGACCAGGGCAACAAGGGGCCCACTTTAGCTCCCTGCCTTCTCCACAGTGTAGGCAAGTCACTAGCCCCGCCCCCAAGCCCCTTTGGGGACCTGACCTTGGCCCCTCCAGGTAGGGGCTGTGGTGTTTGCGCCGGGAACCAGGATGCGGGGGGTCACGGGGCCCAGGCTGTGAGGAAGGGAAGGGCTAAGAGTGAGGGGCAGAGGAAGGATAAGGGCCAGCTCCGAGTCTATCCTGTGAGCAGAGACCCACAGCCGCCACATGGCCCCAGGCAGGAAAGGAAACAGGAGGATTCTCAAAATAGACCAGGAGCGTGCAGCTCGGCTGCATTTCCCAGGTCCCACCATCTGGCCAAGCCTGGGCCGGAAGCGCGGCAGGGGTGGGGGGAGCCAGAGCCAGCCCTGAGCCAAGCGGGCACCCACCATTCACCCAGCACCTCTCCCTGCCAGGTTTTCTGTTCGTCCTCTGAGGACTCTTACGGTACAGTGGCAAGGCGAGCACTGTTGTCATTAGAACTATCAGGAAGCCAAGACTCAGAGAGGCAAAGTGACTTGTCCAAGGCCACACAGTAGGCAAGCGGCAGAGCTGAGGAGGCCTGCGCCCAGCGTGGAGCTGTCCTCACAGCCACGAGGCCGGACAGCAAGGCCTGCCACCTGCCCTGGAACTTGCTGTTAGTCTCCTATCTTTGGGCTAAACCCAACATGAGACCAGCTCCCCTTGAAAGCCAAGTTTAGGACTCACCAATGATAGTCCCTAAAGGACAAGTCCGTGGCAGCGAGGGCCCCAGCAACAAGAAACTTGGCAGAGAAGGGTGGTTTGGACCCTCTGGGCAGACCCTGCCCAGGTTCTGCCTGAGAAGAAGGAGGGGACTCCACACAAACCCGGCAGATGCCCCAGGTCCGTCTCTACCTCCAGAGCTGGGACCTGGCTCGGCCCTCTCCCACCTGCCACCACTGCCACCCGCACCCCTGGTGGCAGGAGCTCCAGGCACTATGGTACCCAATCCTCTCAGCTGCCCCAAGGGACTGGATGAGGACAGAGTGACTCCTCCCTATGTTACCCAAGAGGGTCCCAAGGCTCAGGGAGATGGAGGGATGCGTCCCAGGTGAGGCGAGCAGTCAGGACTGCGGTCTGTGGCTGTCCTTCAACTCAACAAATGTTGGTAGTGTGCCTGCTATGCCTGGGGATAGAGATGGAGGCCAAGCGTGTGTGGAATTCAGGCTCCAGACTCCTCCTCCAATGCTCTCTCCCCCTTCCCCAGCTTCCTTCACACACCTGTCTGGGAGGGGTGGCTTCACCCCACCCGTGAGTCTTGGCTCCAGTGCTGGGCCTGACAGGGGCAGAGGCGTGCTGGAGCTGGGTGCTGTCCCCAACCTTCCCTGAGGGGACCCTCAGCCCAGAGGAACAGCTGCAGCCCCGGGCATCCCTGTAAGCAGAACTCGAGCCATTTTGGTCACCCAGAAGGAGGTGAGCCGAGGGCAGCAGTGGCCTCAAGCCCTTCACAGACAGGGTAGGAGTAGGGGGAAAGTGATGAGGAGGGAGACGGAAAGAAGAAGGGAAAGAGGCATGAAAGAAAAAGAAGGAACAGAGGCAGCAGGGAAGATAAATGGGAGAGCCTCTGCCGGAGACACGGTGGGGAGCCGGTAGACAAAGCGGAACTGGGAGCTCCAACTGACAGTCCTGGTCTTTACCTCGTCTTCTCTTCAGGGCAGAACAAGGGGTGTGCGGCCACCTAGAGCCTCCTGGAGCCTGAGCAGCAGAAGCATATCCTGTGGGTGCAGCTCACCAGGACGGGCTTCCTGGAGGAGGAGGGCTGCCACCCAGAGGATGGAGAGGGGCCGGGAGGCTGTGGCTCTCGCCCCCTCCAGGGTCTGCAGGCACACACCTGCTGTGGCTATAGCTCTGCTTCATCTCTACGGGGTCTTCCTTTCAACACAAAGTCATGACCACCTTCCTGGCTTCGGGGCCGCAGAGGCTGTGGAATCAGGAGCGCCCCCGGGGGCTCGGGGCCAGCTCCCAAAGTAACAGGCACCGTTTTGTGAAGATCTACAGTATGCCGCGCCCGTGCTTGGGCCCGGGGTCCTCCGGAGCACTGTCTGGTGGGGGATATGGAGCAGCAAAGGCAAGACCGCACACAATGGGTTGAGTGACCTGAAGGGTGCCATCATGAGAAAGCACAAGGGGGACCTCTGGCACGTGGGGGCTGGGAGCCAACCCAAAATGAGGCTCCCTGCTCTCCAGCCGAGGCTGGGCTTCCCTGAGCCTCTCCCAGCCTGCCATGAAGCTGGGCATCCCCGGGGCCGCTTTGCTTTTCACCAGTCAGGTGGGAGCCAGAGAGAGGGTAGGAAGGAGAAGCGTATCAACTGACCTCTCTTCGGTCCTCTCCCGAGTCACTGATTGTGATTTGGGGACTTCCTGGAAGAAACCATCACTCCCACCCATTCATGGTAGCCTTGGAATGTGCCTAAAATTCCACCATTAGAGACACCTATTGAGGGGGCGGGGGTCAAGTGTTAGCTTATAAAAGGGGAACTTTAGAGAGAAAGCTTATTTAATCTTGGTTCAAACTTAACTAGCTTGTTGGGTAAACATTTGCATTCTGGTGCCAGATTGTCTTGATTTGAACCCGGCTCCACCACTTTTAGATTCTGGCTAAGTTATTTACCCTCCTTGAGCTTTGGTTCCCCCCATCTGCAAAATGGGAACATAGTACCTACGGTGAGGTGAGATAAGGCAAGATACAGAAAGCCCTTACCAGACGGTGGGGTGTTTAGAAAACATTCGGTAATTGTTAGCTGTTATTGACGTGGGAAACAAAGGCAAAAGGAAAAGTTAAATTTCCTTACTGCCTGCAACCCCATTGATAAGCCCTTGGAAGAGGTAGAGGGACCTTCCTCTGGGAGCTCAGCTGCCTCCGTGTTAATACTTGGCTAAGGGCAAAGGCAATCTCAACTTCACATTATCCCAACTCCCCAGGACCCTGAGTCTACTTCAACATATAAAAATTCCTTTGGAAACCTCCTTTATCTCTACTCACCCCACCCCCGCAAGATACATGTTGGCAATCATCCTTCTGCCATCTGTCACGCTGATCTACATCTAAAGGGTCTCATGACCGAGCCTGTACTAAACAGTAATAAATGACCCTTTCCTAACAACAGCTAGCCCCTCAAGGTCCTGGAAACCCTGCTTCTAAATTCCTTAGACACTTCTGTTATCCCCGACCCCCTCCCAACTTGAAAGTATATAACCAGTCACACGTCACAAACCCAGGGCTGCTCTTTCCGCCCACGGGTCCTGTCCCCGCGCTGTCATAAAACCACCTTTTTGCACCCAAGACGTCTCGAGATTTCTTCCTCGGCCATGGGCTCCGAACGCCAACATTTCTACCTCATTAATATTTATGACCCACTATTGCTGTCATCTTTATCATTATTGACACAACACCAACTTTTTCCCCAACTGCAACCACAAAGAAGAATAAAGCAGAGGCCCGTGCTGCAGGAATTCAAAGTCAAGGGCGCAGGGCAGGTGAAAGCCAGCAGGGACGAGCTAGTTTAATACGCGGCTGTCCTTGGAAGGGGGCAAGGGGCTTTCTACTGAGATGACCACGTCTGGAGGAGAAGGATTTCACACCGAGGAAAGCTCTTGCCCAAGGCCAGGGCGTCGGGAGAATTCATCCATCCTGTTTTGCTTTGTTGGAATTGGAATGGGGGTGCAGATCTGACCCCCGGGACAGAAAGCAAGGAGACCATGCAGTTTTCACGCAGACTCTTCCAGGGTCTGCTGGGCTTTGGCCTAAGGAAATTCCCTACAGGAGGTGCAAGAGGAAGGACCCACTTGAAGCTCCTGAAAGGAAAAATCTCCTCTGCCTGCCAAATGCACATGATTGTTCCCGCCACAGTCCCAGCCTCCAGCCGACGTCTGCTGGGACTTCTGCCCTGCCTTGGCCTTGAACTTCAGAATGCTGGATTATCTCGACTCTGTTCCCTTGGGAAGAGATGTGAGATTATTTTGGGAAGTTGGCTAGGCTTCCTGTTGTGCTCCCCCTCCTCCCGCAGATCAGGGTGGTTACTGAGCCAGAGGAGACCCGGACAGGCGGTCTCCATGGCCCGGCCGTGAGGGAGCTCGGCTCCGAGGGAGGCAGAGGGGGCCTGGGAATGTGGGCAGGGGAGGCTCGGTGGGCTGGTGACCCAGATCTCACTTCCTGTCCCGCTTCCCTTCATTCCCAGACACTAGCTAGGGCTGGACACTTGGAGCACAGGCCGGCAGGAAACCGAATGTCTCCTTGTTGTGAGTGAGGCTGTGCCTGGCTCACTCCTGCGGCAGTCAGACATCCCAGAGCTCTCATGGTGCCCCTGAGCCATGTCCCCCGCCCTTTCTGACGGAGTCAAAGGGACTCAGCCCGTGAGGTCCAGCCTTTACCTCCCTTTTGACAGAGGAGCAAACTAAGCCCCAGAGCTAGGAAGAGACTCAACAAAGCTACACAATGGGTGGGTGGCAGAGGTTACATCTAAGCCCGGGACTTAGGAATCCAGGTTCTCAGGATGTTCGGAATAAATGAGCGAATGAAAATCCTGAAGCATTGGCCCTACAGCAGTGAAGCGGGGCTAAAAAGGATCCATGAAACAGCTCTTCTTAAAGTCAGACTTGGGAGACCAGCCCCTGGGGAGAGGGAGCGAGGCCTGGGCTCCGCCAGTACCCACGCCACGCTGCTAGTTGGAGTGGGGGGCGTCGCGAGAAGTCGCTGGAGTCCTGGAGCCACACTTTCTCTTGCTCCAAGAAGCTGCAGCTTTCGCTTCTTCTGGGATGGGGGCGGTGAGGGAACACGTTCCTCGGCCTAGCTGAGAGGAGTTTACGGGGGGCATATCACGCTGGCCGTGGAATGTGCACTGCAAACCCTCCAGACAAGGTCCCTGCGCTTGTAGGGGCGACAACTAACCAACAGGCAAAGAAATGAATGAGAGATGACCAACCCGACAGCCACATGACAGACACGAGCGGTGCTGGGATGCGCTTGGCAGAGAAAAGGACCAGGAGGGGTCTCCACGGCTTCTCCGAAGAGGTTTCATTTAGGCTGAGCCCACCGAATGAGAAGGAACCAGCGTGGTGAAGGCACCAGGAAGCTGGGGAAAGGCTATATGCCAGGGGGTGGATGGGATCCAGTTTATGTTCTAAGACCTTCTGTTGCTCTGAGTAAGGGGGGACGGGGTGGGATGGGAGAGAGAGGCAGCAGGGAGACTGGTTAGGGGAGTGTGTGGACATCTGTCAGGATGGGAGGTGACGCCTCTGGCCTGGGGATACCATCCCTGTGCCTCTCACTACTTGAAGAGAGCTTTGGCTGGTTAGAGCTTTGGCTGGACAGGGAGGAATAATGATGGCTCCTAGGGGGAACTAGAAAGACCGGGGAGGAGCAAAGGAAATGCACAGCCTCAAATTAGTTAAGGTAGAGAAGTCATTAGACGTCCAAGGGGAGAGGCTACGAAGGCATCTGGATATTCAGAGCCATGACAAGAATCATGGTGACCAAGCTCTGAGTCGTGTTTCTGTTGTCTGGTGTGCCTTGGGCCTCCCGCCCCAGACCGGGCCCCTTCGGGCAGGGGCTGAGCCTGGAGTTGCTCCTAAGCCTGTTCTCAGCCTCGAATCCACTGCTGCACTAGGACCTGACGGCGGGGATGTGGGGGCTCAGTAAACATCTGTCAAATAAGCAGCTGAATGGACAGAGGCCACTGGGTGTGCATACGGAGCTGGAAACTGAGGCACCAGCGACAGACCCTGCCTAAGCCAACAGCCCCGCCTGGCCCCCTGGGAAACCCAGCCCTGGGCCTCCCATTTTCCCATCCCCTCCCTCTGGTCTCCTCCCCTCCTGCCAGCTTCCTGCCAGGAAACAGCAGCCCCCAGGCATACATCATTAACTACAATCACCTCTTACAAGGGAGCTGCACTGCAGTCCTCAAAACACTCTGCCTTCCATTATCTCGAATGATCCTCGGAAGCAGCCTGGGAGGGGGGCCTAGGCAGCGCCCGCCCACGCCCGCCCACCCGCCTCTGCCAAGAGGGGAGGTGAGGGAAGAAGGCTTCAGAGCGGTGCTGGCAGAGTCGGGACCTCTGTTTCCTTCCCTTCACAAGACTTCTCCGAGAGTCTGGGAGCGTCGCGTTCCCCAAGGACACTGCCCTTCGAATAGCAAAGAAGACCCTAAAAAGAGGGAGTGTTAATGGTGGCCCTATATGTCTTGGGACATCCGGCCAAGGAGAATGCAGGGCTGGGGAAAGCCTTGGGCACATGGGACCTCTCTACACACAGCGCTCTGTGCCTCTGAATAGGATTCCGTGGGAAAGCTAGCCTCCCTCTACGTTGTTTTACCTTCCACAATGTTCCATGATCCAGGCTCACCCTCCACCTGAAAACAACTCCCACTAGCTCTGGCAGAGGGTTCTGTGGAGGATGATGGAAAGAACTTGCCATGCTGCCTTGGCCAACTCCCTTTCTCTCCCTGGGCCTCAGTTTCCCCATCTGACAAATGGAGTAGGAAGTAGTTGCCCAGGTCTCCCCTCCTGCCTTTTAGTTCTGAGTCTCTCTAATTTGAAGGTCCCTGGACCCCAGCTCTAGCCTCTCCCCAGAACGTTCTAAAGGCTGTTGATCTGAAGTCCATCCCCCCCGCCACCCTCAGCCCTCTGGTGGCTCCAGGAGGCCTTGGTCATTTCCCAGCAGCCACAGCGCAGTCCGGCAGACACACACCACCTGCTCTTCACATCCAAGTCCTGCGGCCCCAGGCTTGGAGAAAATCCCCTCTGTTAGGCAAGGCTGTGACAGGAAAGGGACAAGACCTGACCTCTGCTTGGAAAACCAGTTGTGCAACACAGTCCTGCAAAGGGGAGGCACGTGGCCGACGGGAAAGGCCGTCTGAAGGAGCCAGGGCCTTCTTTGAAATGAATATCTTGGCAAGACCCACAGAGAAATGTCCTTTTGGACACTGCTAACTCTGGGTCACTGCTAATTAATTAATTCAGAGACTGGCTGCAGTGGCTGTGTCCCCACAGCATCCCTAAATACAGAGCCTTCGGGGTCATTGTCAAGGATGCATGGAGTTGCAGGGGCAGGGTCTCGCTTGGGGCTTCCGCACTCCCAATCCCCTTGTTTGTGCTTAGAAGAGAGCTGAGCCTGCAGCACAGTCATCTGGGCGCCCTCTCCCAGGGCAAGCAAGTAACCTTTTCAGTCACAAGGAAAAAGTCATTTTGTATCAAGTCTCGTAAACCAGACAGGTAATGTCATTTGGGGCTACTAGGGGCAGCGGTGGAGAAGACTACAGAGCATTTTTTTTTCTTCTACTGTTATGTGGTTCTGAAGCTGATGGAGTCTTGGCATTGTGTTTGGAATAAAGCATAATAATGGTCATGTGTGTTAGATACCCATCGCGTGCCAGAAACAGAGCTGGGGCTTTTACACAGGTTTGGTCTCTTTCTCACGGCATCTCGGCAAGGCAGATTTTTTTTTTTTTAATGTCTGTAATTGTTTTAAGGCTGTTAAGGTGTTCCATCTCTTCTTGAAACTTCCTGAAAGACAATTTATGCCTTTCACAGAATTTTTTGTATCTAAAATTTCATTTGTACTGGCAGAAAGTTGCTCATAATATCCCCTCCCTCATTTCATGTCTGTAGGGTCTCTAGTTAGGTCCACTCCCCCCGTCCTGATATTGGTGGTTTGTGTTTGCTCTTCTCCTCGGTCCCACGGAGGAGGAAATGAAGGTCCCGCAGCATTACAGAAGCAGCTAAGCCACCATCCGTGGGGCAGGGACAGCAGTCCCCCCAGGTCTGTCTGCCTCTCCCTGCCCCCCACCAAGATTATTTTGAAGAACAACATTTAAGGCACGACTCACAGAAGTGACCCTGGCAGAATACTCCAATCTCTCCGTGTGTCCTCTCAAAAGTTACTCATGTCCCTTTGTGACCCCCAGCCATATATAGTTTTCCCTCCCTGCATTCAGGTCTGCTCAGAGAGACCTCCCCACCCCACTGTCTGAACGAGCCCCCCAGGCCATCCTGCTCCTCTGGGCTTCCCTGTTCCCTTCCTCACAGCAACGAGCAAGACCTAAAGGGAACCTCTGTATTTGATGGGCATCTGTCTCCCCATTAGAAGGTACATGAATGAAGACAGAGACTAAGTCTCTCATACCAGGCACATAATAGGTGCTCAATGGGTATTTATGGAAGAATGAATAAATGAAAACAATGAAATTCTTTGTTTCTTAAAAATATTCTTAACTCAAACTTGGCCTCCGATTTCTCTGTAATTACTTCCAATGAACTGAGTTTTGCCAGGAGTACCTTCATTTAAAACCCTTTAACCAGGACACTTGGACGGCTTAGTCTTGGTTGAGTACCTGACCCTTGGTTTCAGCTGGGGTCATGATCTCGGGGTTGTGGAATTGAGCTCTATGTCGGGCTCCTCGCGGGGGATAGAGTCTGCTTGGGATTTTCTCTCTCTCCCTCTGTGTTTTCTCTCTCAAAAAAATAAATAAATAAATAAATAAAATATATATACACATATGTGTGTGTGTGTGTGTGTGTGTGTGTGTGTGTATATATATATAGTAGTAATAAAAATTAAAAAAAAAAAAACAGCCCTTTAACCAAATCTATTCTCCTATTTGCCTTCTCAAGTCCCTAGAGAGCTTGGGGGAGAGGAGATATGGTCCCCTCCATTGAGGGATGGGTGGGATGGGGCACAAGAAGTTGTGGGTGGAGGCTCAGAGCCCCTTGACGCGGAGGGCCTGACACCCATGCTTGGCAGTCGACCTCCTTTGCGGAGTGCCTCGGCCGAGAGAGCCTCCTCCCAGTATCTTCCTGGGAGGCTGCAGCTGAGGGCTGACTAAGGAGATAAAGGCCTGCCCTGGGGATCCCACTTGGAACAGCAAGGCCACCCCGTCCTCGGACTGACCTGGGTGAGAGGTCAGCTGTGCCTCAGCCCACGGCTCCCTTCCCTTCCCTCCTGAAGCACCTAGCCCACGACAGGAGGAAGGACTTCCAGGACCCCTGGATCCCAGGCCCCCACTAGAGGATTGGGCTGTTGGGTGCTCAGGTCCCAGTCTGAGTGCTAGGGACTGTGTGCTCACAGCCTGCCTCTCTACTTCCTCCCCTTTGTGAGAGTCACACACACACACACACACACACACACACACACACACACACCAGTAAAGAAAGTGGATAGTTTAAAGTGGCGATACGTTGTATAAAGAAAAGTTTCAAAATGGGTAAGTGGTCATGAGGGTCTTGGGGTGGGGAGGCAGGTGAGACTGGAGGCCCCAGGAAGGCCTCTGGGAGGGGACGAAGGGGAAGGATGGGGTCAGCTGAGGGTCCCACTCAGCCCACAGCCCTCTGACTAAGGTCCTGCTGGGAGCCGCCCCCTGTGACCTAGGAAAGGGGTTGTTGGTATACCCCGCAGGTCCCCTTCTGACCACTCCCCGTGCTCCAGTGAGCTGACTATGTCACCAAAGCCTTCTCAGCAAATGGATTCTGGTTACCCCACACCCTTAAAGTCACAAACAGGGGGCGCCTGGGTGGCTCAGTTGCGTAAAGCCTCTGCCTTCAGCTCAGGTCATGGTCCCAGGGTCCTGAGATTGAGCCCCACATCAGGCTCTCTGCTCAGCGGGAAGCCTGCTTCCTCCTCTCTCTCTGCCTGCCTCTCTGCCTACTTGTGATCTCTGTCTGTCAAATAAATAAATAAGATCTTAAAAAGAAAAAAAAGTCACAAACAGACCTAACCCCAACACCTGTCACTCTCCTTGTGGGTCCTCCAGAGGGTGTTTTGAATGGCAGTGGAGAGAGAAAAGGAGACTGGGAAGTTGCCTCCCCCCACCCCAGGGAGAAGGGTGCAGAAGAAGGGGCTGGGGCAGAAGGAAGCCGGGCTGGCCTCCTCAGAATCTGCCCCCCGTCCTGCCGCAAGCTGATAGCAAGCCCAGACAGCAGGCTACACACCCCCCCACCCAGGCACTCTACCAAGATATCTCGGGAGGAGGATCCTGAGCAAAGGGTCCCTAGGGTTTAGCTTCTGGGCTGGCTTCCTGGAGCTTAGAAGGCAAACTACGCAGAGTAAGAGCAAGAAAGATGAATTCCTTCCTATGAAACACCCGTGGATGGTGGGGGGCTGGGAAGGGGTCGTTGACTGAAGTTGGGAGGGGAATATATAGGGTTGTATTGGGAGAAAGGGGTTCTCCTTTAACATATAAGCATTTGTCAGAAATGCCCCTATAAACAGGATTATTTTAAGGGATGAAAGCTCATAAAATACTATATGTACCATAAGGTGAGGATATAAAACTATTAATATGAAGGAAGAACAAAGTACAAAAAGATTAACGGGGATGAAACACAGGTGACTTTCTTTTTGTTCTTTCTACTTTTTGTTCTTTATTTCATTATTTCTTCTATTTTCTATTTTCTGCAGCTTTTTTCCCTTGTGATGAAGGGCCTCTGCCCCAACCCCCATCAGATGTCACTGTGACTCATCAAGCTTTGGTCTGGATTGGGCTTGGATGCAACAGAAACCATGAGCGTTTGACTTTGGGCAGCTACAAACCACCCAGAACCCGTGCATGAGGGCTCTTCTTTGTCCTTTACCCAGATTAAGGGAAAGCAAATGGAAACATTCCTTACCTGGAAATCATAACGACAACAATAACCAGTACCAAAGGCTTTCCTAATGAAACCTCAAGTCAAAATCTTTACTATTTAGGGTTAAAGTGGGGCCACATTAGTTAAAAGAGTGAAAACTCCTTACCAGACCAGCTGACCTTCGAGAACAGGACAGGCTCAGAGCTGGAAGAAGAGCGGTCCTTCTTTTTATCGGTGAAAACCCCACCTCATCCAGCAGGAAGTTGCACACATTTTATTTTTACTTATTTATTTATTTATTTATTTATTTTTGGCATCCAGTACGTGAGGTGTTTCATCAACCCCAGTGAGCCCTGTCTCAAGAAAAAAGAGGAAAACAAGTCTCCCCACCTCAAAATGATGGGGTGGTGAGAGATACGGTACCTCCCTGCCCAGGTGGGAACAAAATCCACCTGTAGGCATGGCCAAAAGTCCTTGGCAGTGGGGTACCTGAGGAGGGAGCTTCTGGGCCCCTTGTCCCCACCACCCTGCCAGGACCTCAGAAAAACCTCTATTACTCATGCAGTGATCTGTATGAACTTGTAGTACTAATCTGAGATTTTCTTGTAACCCGTGAGTGAGTGCCTTACAAAACACTTGACAAAATGGCAGGTCAAGGAAGGACCTCAATTGTCTTGGGCTGGAGCTGCCAGAGGCAAGTAAAGGAGAGATTCTTCCCATCCAGTGACTGAGTCTCCATTATTATTACCAATTATGAAGACTGTATCCTCTGTGTTATATGAAAATGATGCCCTTTATTACCCACAACAACCCTGAAAGCATTTATCTCCCCATTTTACAGATGAGGAAAATGAGGCTCAGAGACATGAAGTGACTTGCTAAAGATCACACAGCTGGTGAGTGGTGAGGTCAAGAGTCAAACCCAGTCAATCTGGCTGCACAACCAGGCACCACTGTTAGATTGAGGGACAGATGTCTCCAAATAATCTTGGTGGGTTCCTTAGGCAGGATACCCAGTATATCCATTCCCAGTTGTGGCTGCAACAAATCACGCAAACTTCGAGGCTCAACAACATAAATGTATTATTTTAGAATTTGGAAGGAAGTCACCTTCCAAATTGGTGACTCAACCAATTGGTCTCAGTGAGCTAGACTCAAGGTGCTGCTAGATCTGTCTCCCTTCCTGGAGGCTTAGGGGGAAATCCATTTCCTTGTCCTTTCCGCCTTCCAGAGGCTGCCTGCATTCCTTGACTGGCGGCCTCCCTCAGCATCTTCAAAGCCAGCAAAGGCCACAGCATCTTTCTCATGATGCCAGCTCCTTGGTTCTCACTCTTCTGGGCCCCACTTCCCCAGGTCAAGACGGTGTCATTACACCAGGCTGTTTAGGTAATCCAGGAGAATCTTTTCAGAGTCATCTGATTAGCAACCTTACTTCCATTTGCAGCCTTAATTCCCCTCTGCCATGTTACAAGGCTTATTATTCACAGGTTCTGGATTAGGTCCCAGAAATGGGGTTGGGGGGGGTGCATTATTTCACCTATAGTGACTTCGAGAAGCCACCAAAGTCAGGGTCTGGTTTTCACCCACATATGCCATTTGAGAAACTGACTCATCCTGACCAAAATGCCCAAGAGACTGATTTCCGGGCCAGGAACATCAGTGATACGTCACAGTTGGAAGCATGGCTGTCTGGTCCTGAGAGTGTCAGAAAGACCTGGCATGAGGATTATCTACCCAAACCTATTCATGGTGACTTCACAAAAGTAATATCTGCTCAGGCAACATAGTCAAACATTACAGAAGTGTGTGTCTGGGAGGCACCATAATGTGTTCATGGGAACCCGCCTCTCGCTCTCAGTGGGGCACACAGCTGGCCCTCCCTTCCCAGCTTTCCCTCTAGTCCTGTGTGGACATGTCACATGTTCTGGCCCAGGGGGACAAGCAGAAGTTAAGGGTATCACTTGCAGACCTGGTCCTAGAAAGCCTCCTAGAGGGCATCCTCCTGGGACACCCAGTACAGAAAATGGCAGTTCAGGATGGATCTGGAACATTGCATCACTGGTCAAGACACCTGCTCCTGATTTCATGAGCCAGAGAAGAAGTTCTACTGCATATACCAGGTGGTTTTGGTAGTTGGTCATACCAGCTCTCACTACTTTATTTTTTTAATTAGCATATAATGTATTATTAGTCCCACAGGTACAGGTCTGTGAATCACCAGGTTTACACACTTCACAGCACTCACCATAGCACATACCCTCCCCAATGTCCATAACCCCACCACCCTCTCCCTACCCCCCTACCCCCAGCAATGCTCAGTTTGTTTTGTGAGATTAAGAGTCTCTTATGGTTTGTCTCCCTCCCGATCCCATTTTGTTTCATTTATTCTTTTCCTACCCTCCAAACCCCCAACATTGCATCTCCACTTCCTTGTATCAGGGAGATCATATGATAGTTGTCTTTCTCCGATTGACTTATTTCACTAAGCATAATACCCTCTAGTTCCAATTCCTCGCAAATGGCTAGACATGTAGGTCTTTGTTAAATCTTTGAGAATGACTTATACCAGGCAAATATATAGCATATACCTATAGGACAAATATAGAAATTGTACCATGACATGAATGTTATTTTTCAACTTGTTCTTTTCATTTAGCAACAGACCAAGGGCATCCTTCAATACTTGTAGATCGACTTGGCTGTTTTGGGAACAGTTTTATTAAGGTAAAAGCGATCTACAAAGCACCAGACATATTTGATGGGTACAATTTGATGAGCCTGGAGATCTGCAAACACTTGTGGAATGATCAAGATGATAGGCATACCCAGCACCTCTCAGAGTTTCCTTCAGTGTGTGTGTGTGTGTGTGTGTGTGTGTGTGTGTGTGTGTGTGTGTGTGTGTGTGTGTACCTGACATGAGATCTGCCTTGTTAACAGATTGTGAAGCGGACAAAGCTATACTGTTAACTCTAGACTCTACTGCTTCTCAGACTTTGGGCGAAAAAGAAGTGTATCTACTTATTTTTTTAGTAGCATCACATTTCTTGGTATCGGCTGCCCTATAATTTACGTTGCCAATCGCCCTTCATAGATGTTGCAAATGATCACAGTTTTTTGATAGTATGAATAACGCACTCTGGGCTTCCCTGTACATACAGCTCTGCTCAGCCTCGTGTGGCTTCCTGGAGGCCAAGTTCCTACAAGGAGAACTGCTGGGATCAAAGACTGACTCGTCTACCCAATGTAAGGGCTGTCATCGATTGGCCTTCCCCAAAGTTTGTACCCATGTCAACGCTAATGAATAGTGAATGGAAGGGCCTGTTTTCCCAAACCCTTGCCAATGCTGTGTGCCATCAAGCTGTTTCATCTCTGCCAACTTGTTAGATAAGAAGTGGCAGCTAATTTCCCTTGGCATGCCTTAATATGCCTCAGTTTTAATAAGATGCATTGATGGTTTGTGTTTCTGCTTTCATCCTGAAGTCCATTGGTGAGCGCGGTACAACAGGGTAGGGAGTGGATGGTGCTGAGGGACATCCACGCCATGAAACACCCAAAGGACGATTGTTAACACAGGACGGAACCCACTTCCGGCAGTGACACATTCGTGGATGCTTACAGCAGGGTAAAGCATGCCACACCCTCTCTTTGGGCCCATGACATCATGGAAGAAATAATTATTAAATAAATACTTACTATGTACCAAGCACTGGCTATACGCCGGGGTACAGAGGAGACTACGAGACAGTCATCACTTCACTCTTTTTCCTTCACTCCTTTTCTTTCCAAAAGAAAAGTGATTTTGTTCACCCTTCCTGCGGCTCTGTGCTGGGTCCCTCCCCACCCCGCAGAGGGCTGGTCCCTGAGCCACCTGAGTATTCAGCATCATTCCACTCCCTGGACCACGTGACTAGCTGGGGGTGGCACCTGTGACATAATTCTGGCCAATGACACATTCGGGACCATCGGACAGGGGGCTTCTGAGGAGACTTTCTTTGTGCCTAAGAAGACACATACACAAGGCTTGATCCTGCCTGGAGCTGCGGCAAGGACCTTGGCATCAGGAGGGGAGCGAGGCCAAAAGGATGAGCCGATTGCCTGGGGATGGTGCAGGGGAAAGACAGAGGTTTTTTGGAACCTAGATGCCACCAATCCTAAACTTCTTGCAACGGGACAATAGCAAGCCTTCCTAATTAGCCGCCATGGTTTGAGTCTCCCATGACTTGCAGCTGAAAACACGCTTCGTAGCAGTGAACCCTCAGGCAGAGAGGCAAGGATTAGGATGGCAGGCTTGGACTCTGAGGGACGAAGAGGAGTCAGCCCCGAGAAGAGTGTTCTAGGCAGACAGGGTGGCGGGCGTCTGCGTATGCTGTTTCCCAGCTTAGAAGTGGCCGAAGCCAGCTGGCAAGAGGGCCGCTAAGAGATGACGGCGGAGATAGGATGGCGCTGGCACGAAGGGCTGTGTGAGCGTCATCAGGAGCTCGCACTTTCTCCAGAGGGTTCTACGGAGCCGTCGAAGGTCCTGAGAATGGACTGATGGGGTCACCTTTGCATCAGCTATAGCTGGGAGGGCTAAGGGTGGAGGCAGAGGGACCAGCCAGAAAGCTGCTCCCACCACTGGCCTTGGATTCCCCTGGCTTCCTTCTCAACATGGTGAGGGCCTCTCTCAGCTTCCGTGCTCATGTTGCCAGAGAATGCCTCTCCAACTCAGAAAGACTGCTGTGACCTCGTGTGTGCCAGGCTCTGCTAGGAGACCTGACCCTGCTCCCCGAGACACTCAGAGACCCACAGGTGCAACCCCAGTGTCCACCAAAAGACGAAGGGATCCACAAAATGTGGTGTACGTCTACAGTGGGAGAAGGAGGGTGCTCTGACAGCTGCCCAGCGCAGACAGATCCTGATGGCATCATGGGAAGTGAAACAAGCCCGTCACAAGAGGACAGATACTATGAGAATCCTCAAACATCAGGTTCCTAGGCCAGTAACTCCCGAAACTTGCGCAAGTAGGATGGTGGCTGCCGGGGCCCCAGGGGAGAGGAGGGGGTCAGTGCTCAGTAGGTACAGAGTCCCCATTTTGAAAGATGAAAACATTCTCGAGATGGCTGGTTGTGGTGACTGCATGGGTGAAGGTACGTAACGCCATCGGTGGTATGCTTAAGACAGTCAGAGGGGTAACTTTCATGTTATGTACATTTTATCACAATACAAATTATTTTTAAGGCCAATAGAGACGGCTACGTCTAGCACTCACAGCCACATAACTGATGACAGAAGAAAGGAAAGTTTCCAGTGAGAAAAAGGCCAACAGGGAAAAGGGAAGAATGGTCCGTAAGTACGGATTTTGAGAGAAGTCAAGAGAGGGTTCAACAGATGTGGAGAAGGGGAACTCATGTTCAAGTACACACCAGGCTCTGGGGGATTTTCATGTCCCTGGTGTTATTCTCTGGATTCCTCATCGAGACATTTCAGGTCTGTTTTGTTCCCATTTCACAGATGAGGACACAGACTCAGAGACTCAAACTGGCTTTCCCAAGATCCCCCTGTGAACGGACAGTGGATTTGGCATTGGCATTCCAGAGGCAGAAGGCTCGCCTCCCCACCTGGCCTCTGGGGAGCCGGTGGTCCGGCCTGGTGAGAGCCCAGAGCTAGGTCGGAAGTAGGGAAGAGAAGGCGGAAACTGCTCTGAACTCGGGAGACAACTTAGGAACGACTAAAGGTTTGGATCTCGAAAGCTGCACTGAATTAACTAGAACTTACGTCTTCAGGTTAAGTGCTGATCTTCCCTATTCAATGGAGGCGCTGGGTGAACAGCTAAGCTTTTTCACAACTGGCACCCACAGGCCTGCTGCTAAAGACCCATGTATCTAGAAGCCTCCTTGAGGGGCTAAGTCGATGGCTGCTTTACATTTTATCCCAGCTTTGGTTCCCTTCCCCTCCAATACCACTTTTGTGCCTCCTCCCAGCGCTCCTTGTTTCTCCTGGCAGGCAGAGAAAGTCCAGTGAAGCATTAGTCTGTGGCCCAGGTAAGGCTTGGCCTCAGAGGCCCTTGACCGGCAGGGTAATGCCAAGAGGAAGCTGACAGAAGGCATGGGATCCAGCTCGGCTTACTGAACCGACGCCTGGTTTGGGTTAGGACAGGTCAGGGCAACCTTCGGAGTTGACAGCCCCCGGACTCCATCAAAGTCTGCTGCGACAAGTTAGGTATGAATAAGGGACTTCTCAACACCACCCCTCAGCTTTAGCTCCGGCGGGACAGACACAAGCAAAAGACATCTCGCTGCCGTCCTTGCCACCCATCCAGCCCTCCCACCAGACACACACCTGCCCTCCTTGACAGCGGCACCAGCTTGACAATGACTCACCGGAATACCCTTCCCTTTGGAGGTGACCCAAGGAGAGCCACGTGATCAGCAACCTGAGCCAGAGATGACACCAAAAATCCCCTGTGAGCTGGAAGCACATCTGGGCATTATGGGGCCAATTGGGTCACTTCCCTTCTTTAATAAAAAAATTACTTCTTACTCTTAATTTTGAATCATTTCAAAGATACGGAAAGTGTGAAAGCCGGCACCCCTATATCCCATCACCCAGATGAAACAGATTTAACATTTTATCCTAGGAAGACAGCAGCAAAAATACATCGAGAAACTCACCTACACTTTCCACTTTCACATCTCCCACCTTCACCTGAGGTAACCTCCATGACGCATTCTCACACGTAAGTTCGCCGTTTGCTTCCAGTGTACATCCGCACTAACTCATAGCGTTTTCTGTGATTCTGAGTATCTGAGTTTGCTGTAAGCATGCCTTTGTAGGGGCTCCTGTGGGGCAGAGTCAGTTAAGTGTCCTTGGTTTCAGCTCAGGTCATGACCTCAGGGTCATGAGATCAAGTCCCGCGTCGGGCTCTGCACTCAGCGCAAAATCTGCTTAAGATTTTCTCTCCCTCTCTCCCTCAGCCCCTCCTGCTCATGTGTGCACTCTCGCTCTAAAATAAATAATTTTTTTTAAAAAAGCTTCTATTTGTAATTTGCCTTAAATACTCAGTATAATGTATTTATAGTTTCTCCATGTAGAAACACACAAATCTAGTTCATTCATTTTTAACAACTGATTAGCTTTCTGTTCTATGATTATGAGGATACAGTTATGTTATGTGATCACAAAGGTCTGATTCACTGAGGGATAATAGGGTTGTCTTCAACTTGTTTTGTTTTCTTTCATTTTGTTGCTTCTAGGCATGCCATTAACATCCTTGTCTGTGTTTCTTTATGCACCGATGAGAAAGTTTCTCCATGGATACCTAGAAGTAGAATCCTTAGGTCACAGTGCAATGAATATTTTCAGACTTAGTAGGTATGACAAAAGTCTCTCTAAGGGCAGACCCACCTGCAAATACTATTAGATTAGATCATTACTGCTAAATTGGTGGATGTGAAATTTCACTGCTGTTGTAATTTGTATGTTTTGATTTCTAGGGAGGTCGAGCATCTTTTCGGTAAAGCTGCCAGATGAAATACAGGAAGCCTAGGACATATGCGGTGCATCTTTTAACTTGATATATGATGTATCTTTTGTATATGCAGGATTGGGTTTTTAAAAATTTCAGTAAAGTCATAAAGATGTAAAGGCATTCCTTCTATGTGTTCTGCTAAAAAAAAGTCTTAAATCTGTGTGAAATTTATAACTGCATGTGGTGTGAGTTAGTAACTTAGCTTTATGTTTTTCCATATGGATAGCTATTTTCCCCAACAGAATATATTAAATTGTCCATATTTGCCTCACTGATCTGCAGTGTCTTTATTTTTTAATTTTCATTTATCTATTTGAGAGAGAGAGAACGAGCAATGGGGAGAAGTGCGGGGGGAGTGGGGAAGGAGAAAGAGACTCCCTACTGAGCAGGAGGCCTGATGGGGGCCCAATCCCATGACCCGGATATCATGACCCAAGCCAAAGGCAGATGCCCAACCAACTGAGCCACCCAGGTATCCCTGCAATGTCTGTCTACGGAGTCTATATTCCCATACTTACGTGGGTCTGTTTATAGGTTCTCAGTTCCATTCCACTGTCTTTGTCTACCCCTCCCCCTAAAAGACAGTGTTTAATAATTGTTTTTTAAAAGCTTTATTTATTTGAGAGAGATCGAGAGAGAGCAAGTGCATGCACGTGTGCAAGTGTGGGGAGGGGCAGAAGGAGAGAGTCCTTCAAGCATACTCCCCACTCAGCGAGGAGCCTGCTGTGGGGTTCCATCCCACAGCCCATGAGATCACGACCTGAGCTGAAACCAAGAGGCAGACACTTAACCAACTGAGCCACCCAGGTGTCCTAAGTATTACTGCCTTAGTAAATACTAGTATCATATAGGATAATTTTTCCAATTTTCTCCAAAATTATCTTTATTCTTGTAAATGAATTGGTCTTCAACCAGAATTCTCCCCCAATCTGATAGCAGAGATTTATTTGCAGATATAAAAGTCTTATCAGTACATCCACAAAACCTCTTTCTTTTGTTTCCAGAGTGCTGTGATGACCATGAGGTGCTTTTAGCGCACACGGCCCGGCACAGAGGCTCAGAAACTAGACTGCGCATTTCACTTCCCAGCTCTGTCCTCTAGTGCTCTGACTCTGAACTTCACATGTTGATGCCCTGTTTGCACATCTTCAAATGGGGATTAAAAAAAAAAAAATAGAATCTACCTCATAGGGTTGTTATAGGGGTTAAATAAGTTAACAGGTATAAAGAGCTTTACTTACTATTAGGTAATTAGAAAGCACAGAATTAAATGTGACTAAAGGCTTATGCTTTGATGTCAGGCTGCCTGGAACAGAAACGCCCTCACCATTCATTCATCTACGAAACCAAAATAAGCTCTTTTGTGAAGGTCAATCCAGAAGAGGACATAAAGCAAAGGTACATTATCTCCTGTGCACAACAGTGATAAAGCAAACACCCATAAGATCACTGTCCCGCTAAGAAACTGACCATCATTGGCATCTGTTAAATCCACCGGACTGGTCCATAATGCAGCCCCTTGCTCTCCCCCACCCCAGAGATGAGCCCTGCACAGACTCTTAACTGTAATCAAGATGCTGAGCCCGCTTTAACAACCATCTTTATCTCTGTTGCTCTCTATTTTTTGTTTTGTTTGAAAACCGACTTTGTCTAATATTCATGTAACTATACTTATTATTTTTTAAATTGTTTAGTTTTTACATGGGATTCTTTCTTTAAGTCTTTCATTTTAAATGTGTCTTTATGCTTTCCATTCATCTCCTGGAAACGACGTAGAGTTCAATGTTTCAATCGCCTGATATCCTTAATTTCAAACTGAAGTCATTAGTCTATCATTACAAGTATGTAAATTGATTGGGGTTATTTGGGCTTATTTATTTGGATGTATTTGGGTTTAAAATCTATCGCCTTATTTTGCTCTTTCTATTTAGCCTACCTGCTGTGTTTCTTTTTCATTTTTTTTTCTTGTTTGCGTTTGGATGGACTGAGCAATTGCTTTCCTTCCATTTTCCTTCCCCACAGTTAGCACCTGACAATATGCAACCCTCCCATTCCTTACGCTCTTATCCTAGAAATTACAACATGTGTCCCCAACTTGCCAGAGCCCAGTGTGACTGCATACCTAATCCTCTTTCTAAACTGTGCAACCTTCTGTGGACCCTTCACTCTTGCATTTCTAACCTTGCAGCACAATCTCCCTTCTGCCTGAAACGCGACCGCAGTGGTTCTGAAAAATCTTTATTTTGATTTTATTCTTTTTAAACTCTTTATTGTGAAAACTTTAGGCATAAACTAACATGAGCAAAAGAAAAGAAACCGCTGCAATGAACCCCACTGGCAAAATAATAATAATAATTATTATCATATATAATAATATTAATATTAATATAACAATTATATTATAATATAATATTTATATTATAACATAATATATAACATTATAATAATATAATAATAATAATAAGTTTCAGCAACTCCCAACTCACGTCCAATCCTGTTTCCTTGGCTTCCCACCCACGTCTATTTACCTTGAATTCGTTAGTGGTAAATATCATACTGGTTTGCCTATAAATATGTGTATCTTAAGAAGGGGGACTCCCTTAAAAAAAAAACCATACTGTCCACCAAAAAAAAAATAACAGTGACAGATGTGAACTAAACTTAAGGAGGTAATCATTCTACAGTACGTACAGATAGCAAATCATTATGTTGTATACCTTAAACTAATACGACATTATATGTCAATTATATTACAATAAGACTGAAAAAAAAAATGCCAGCTGGGGAAGAAAGTACCAGCAATCAATCCTTTATATCATCACAGATCTTGATGTTCACATTTCCCCAATCGCCCCACTAGTTTCTGTTCCTACTGTTCATCTGGGTAAGCCGGGAATAAATGAGTTATTTGGATTATTAATGGTTAACTTGCCACTTCCGCTTCTTCACCTCTGTAGATGCTCCCCTCCATCTCCTCTTTGTCTTTCATTTTCTGTTGCTGTTGTAATCGCAGAGACAGTCTGGATTCTGCGAACTACACCCCTTCACTGTCATCTAACACCCCCTCTGTTCCGCGTTTTTCCCGTGCATTCATGACTGGATCTGGAGACATCATCAAATTCAGGCTCAATTACTTGGCAAGACTACTTTCTAGGTGAGGTTGCGTTCTACCACCAAGAAGCACATAGTGTCTGGCTGTTTCCCTCTGGGGAATGTAAATAGGAAGGATGATCACTGCCTAGATCCACGACTTCATCAGAGGTGAGATATGGCAGCAAAGACTAACTCTAGTCGTCCTTCTCCATCCTTCTCCCTCCATCGGCTGGAGTCCTCATGCGGACAGGAACTCCCTCATCAGTTCTTTGGTGATTGTGAAGTACAGTTGACATAGAAAAGGCAGAATAACTGATTCTTTCCCTATCATTGCCACTTCCAAAATGAGTTGTTCTCCCAAACATCTTTGGTATCTCCCAAAGATGATTAAGGAGATCTTTATCACTATAGAAATTATGCAACTAAACATAATTGGTGTGTTTCAATCCACTACACTTATTATCCTTATTGATGCTCCAATTGTCCCATCAGTAGGCAGTGGGAGCTTGTTCAAGCTGGCTCCTGAGTCCTTTGGACGGACTCTCATAGCCTTTAACACATTCTTTGCTTTTTGGTGAGAAAGAAATATTCTAGACTCACCCTGTATATTTTCCCAAAGATCCACAGTAGTTTTTTGGTGGCCAGTGGTATTTAAAGACCATAATCTGGGCACCTGGGGTAATTTTCAATACTGGGTTAGTCCTTGTTTCTGGACTTTTCCATGGACAGAACTAGAAAATGTGTTCTTATTTTTAAAATATAATATATCGCAAGAAGAAAAACATTATGACTTGATACTGATACTTGCAATTCCAATTTAGGAGTCCAGCGCATTTACTTACTCTCACTCATCCCTCGCACACCAAAAATTGTGGTTCTCAGTGACCCCGGTGTATTTATTCATTTGCTTTCTCCTGCCCAGAGCCAGGACTAGGGCGAGGCAAGTGAGGCCCGTATTGTGCGAAAGTTCCAGAGGCACCACCCTTGGCTGGGGCAGGTATGGGAGCACCTCCTCACCCATGCTGCACCCCACATGGCCACCGGAGGAAAACTGAGATAGAAAGTTCTGGGTTGGGAGCTTGCATCTAATAAATGAAGGCAAACAGAATGCTGTGACATTGCCTAACCCGAGGGAACTATGGCCAGCAAACGGTCCCCACGCCCTTCTTCCATGGAGGATTCCAAAGCTACTCTCTCAACCCTTCCTGCAGCCGCTGCAGTGCTCCTCCGCCTTTTCTCCTTCATTAGACATTTCTCTTTTCTTTCGGGATCTAGGAGATCCCTTGTCTATCAACTGCATTCAAATTGTCCTGCCCTCGCCCACCACAGAGGCTGAAGGCAGACCAAAGCAATTCTTTAGATGATGAACATGGAGATGGTATCTGATGAAGCATTATGACCTTGCAAACTATTATTACATGTACTGAGGTTTCTCTTCCCCATAGATATCAAAACCAATCAAAGAACAGGGCGTCTACATTAAAACACACACACACACACACACACACACACACGCACGACTCCATAACGCAGATGCAAGTAGGATGCATAAAATGAAACAGTCACATTACAGCTACCACTTGGAATCACGTAGTGTGCAGAGCGTATTACACAATAGCTACTTAGCTGTCTGGGATAAATAGTGTCAGGTTACCTTGCAAAGTCTTCGTCCCCACCCATATATTTGGTACTGGAGAGATCTCATGCTGGGTCACATCATAGAGTCTTTTCTCGAGGACACTGGGCGTCAACGACCGGTGTAAACCAGCATCCCTTTGGGTGGATAGATGCTTATGAAAGAGAAAAATTCTTCTTAGAGATCATGATTCAGCATTACTGGGGTACAGCCCAAGAGTCTGCATGAACGAGCTCGCTGTGATTCTGCTACGGAGAAGTTCCACTCGTGGGTGTTCTTCTCCTGCTCCTGGCTCAAGGCTTGGGTTTTAAGTGAACTTTTTCTTGGAATCAATATTCACTCTTTACTTGGTCCTGTTGGTAAACCACATACAGAAACTTCTCTCTTGTGCCTGGCAGGGACAGTGAATCACCTGTGCCTTAGGGTATGTCTCCTAATCTGCTGGGTTTAGTTCTGATACCTACGGGTGGGTGTGGACTTCATGGGGGCATAAAACCGTCTTCCCAGAAGGTCTCTTCTGGCCACCGGCAGGTCTGCACAGCCAAGCATAGCTGTCAATTTTAGACAGGTTGTAAGGCCACTCCGGCTGTCCACATGACTCACCAGAAACACCTCAATTACATAAATTTCAAAACCAAGTATTAGGAATATAAATAACTCCATTTTCCTGAGAACTAATTATTACCCAGAGTCCCTCTGCATGAGTTTCCAGAAGCCCAGAGCTACATCCATGGGGCTGGGAATCTGGACGCTGAGGTCAAGGGCACTGGGGGACATAAGTCACAAAGTTGCAGTGGGCCTGGGTTCCAGCTCTGCTCCTTGCCTGGTGTGAGCTTTGGGAAACAGGCCCTTTCTTTCTCAGAGCCGTCAAGGGTACCTTTCTTCTTTATAGCAGAGGACGATTTCCTGCAGGACTTGGGGGACGTCAGGGAGAGAGTAGATGAGAGGGTGAAGAATTTCAGTCATTCACACCTTCCACGCGTATTTACGGGGTGCTTACTATCTGGCAGGTTGGCTGGGGAGGTATAATGACAACCAAAGGAGACATGATGTCTGTTTTCAGAGAGCTTAGAGTTCATCGGGGTAGGCAGACATGAACTGACTAATCAAATAAATGAGTGAAGCTGCGACAGGGGTTGGCGCTAAGAAGCAGAGGTCAGCGGTCAAAGCCACAGGCCCGTAGGCAGGGAGCTCACCATCAAGGAGCACGGAGAGGGCTATGACCCAGAGCTGCTCCCGCCGAACCACTACCTGGCTGAGGGAAGGCGGCCACAGCAGGACTGGTGGACGCAGGTGGAAGGGAGCCCAGAAGGGTGAAGCTGGAGGAGGGCAGCTCGGTTCAACAAGAAAACGACCAGGGACCCGGGTGGGAAGGACTCCTTGGGGTCTGGACCTTCACACCTTGCGCCCTGCCATGGGCGTGACGGCCCTCATGCTGTGCCCTCCGGACGTCGTTTCATCCCCTAACCCGTTGTGTACTCGTCAGAGTATCATCTCGCTGTCATGACAGGTGTAAGAGGGCAATACGGCACCGTGGTCAGAACACAGGCTGTGCAGCAAACATACTCGGTGCTCCGCTCAGAGCCATGCACACTGCTGTGTGACCTTGGGCAGGATGTGGCATCTCTCTCAGCCTGGAACCAGGAAACGGTACCACTTTCCTCACAAGACTGGTATAATGAATTAATACGTGTCGAAGTTTGTCAAACAGGACCTGATACGTAGGAAGTGGGGAACACATACGAGCTATCCGTATTAATAGGGCTCTAAGCACTTGGTATGTCATAGCTCGAGTTACTTCTTGCAAAAACCCTATGACAGTCACTATTATTACTGATACTTTATAGATAAGAGTTCTGTCATTCATTTAAAAATATGCTCGGTTTAGAGAACAGATAGATGGTTATGGGGAGGAAGACAGGTGAAACAGGTGAAGGGACTGAGAGTTCACTTATCACAAGGAGCACTGAGTGATCTACACAAGTGCGGAATCACTGTATTGTACACCTAAAACGAAGATAACACTGTATGTTAATTGTACTTGAATTTAAAAAAAGAAAAATGAGAGAAAAAAATACGTTAGGTGCTGTGCTAGGAGCTAGGACTGGCGATGAGCAGAAGAAACGCAGGCCCTGTCCTTCCGTGCTGGAAGAACAGTTAAAATGCTCCTGGGCCCCCACTGACCAAGCCTGGGACGATTGGAGCCTCCACATAAACAATGATAGTAAAAATGATAAGGCGTTGAATAAAACAGAAATGCATGAGTCCATTCTGATATAAGTAAGTGAACGCACAGATAGAGGTGTGAGGGAAGATTCCTTGTCATGTTAGAATGCCAGTTAATGAATGCAGAGGAAATGGAGTTGTTGAAAAATTGCCCATTGACAAACATCATAGTAGAAACTGATTCAAGCAAGAATTATCATGGGGACACCTGTGTGGCACAGTCAGTCAAGTGGCTGACTCGTGATTTCCGCTAAGGTCGTGATGGAGATGGAGCCTCACATCAGGCTCTGAGCTCAGAGTGGAATCTGCTTGAGTTTCTCTCTCTCTCCCTCTGTTCCTTCCCACTGTGCTCTCTCTCTCTCTTCTAAATAAGTAAGTACATCTAAAAAAAAAAAGGAATTGTTAGCAGATGCTAAAACCACAGAGTGAAGTTTGATGAGGAATAGGATATTTACCTGCTCTCAAAATACTTCTTAACTCCAAGAAGAAAATCCTATCTTTTTTTTTTCTAAGTTAACCACAACTCTTTTTTTAGGGCTTTAGTTTAAGTTCAACACTTCCACACAGCACCCAGTGCTCACTACGACAAGTGCACTCCTTAACCCCCATCACCTGTATCACCCCTCCCCGCCTTCCCCCTCCCTGCCCTCACCTCCACTCTGGTAACCATCAGTTTGTTCTCTGTAGTTAAGAGCCTGTTTCTTCGTTTGCCTCTCTCTCTTTTTCCTCCTTATGCTCAGTTATTTTAAAATCCCGACTCTATAGTAGAAAATCCTGGCAGACACCACCCTAACCGAGTGATGAAAGTGAACATCACCAATGAGGGACAAACAGACTCCATGTGCCTCCTGATCTGATGGGCTGTGGTATTCATGTCAAATATGCATGATCGTGAATTTAATCATGAAGAAATTGCAGACAAATGAAGATTTAGGGACTTTCTACAAAAGAACTGGTTTATAGTCTTCAAAGATGTTCAGATCATGAAAGACAAGGGCAGACTGGGGGGCAATTCCAGATAAGAAACTTGACAACCGAGTGTAACATGTGATTTGGATCCGGGACAAGAAAAACAGGGCTTTTCTTTTTTGCTATAAAGGACATTACTGGGACACCTGGAAAAATATGAATGTCTGTAGATTACATCATAATATTACATTTATATTAATTTCCTGAATTTGAGAACAGCACTGTAGGTAGGAAAGATAATGTTGTCCTTGTTTTTAGGAACACACACTCAGAGGTACTAAAAGATAAGGGAACTTCATATTTGCATCTCTCACATGGTCCAGAAAAAAAGAAATAATAATAATAATGTATGTGTATATATAGAGAGATATATAGACCAATAAACCAATAGATAAAATGATAGAGCAAATGACGTAAAATGTGAATGCTTGGGAAGTCTGGGTTAAGGACATACAAAAGTTCTTTCTACTATTTTTGCACCTTCTTTCCCTAAATATGAGATTATTAGAAATTAAAAGCTGTCAAAAAATCAAGGACACCTCACCCCTGCCCCCATGCCTCTTTGGGGGAGCCGTGCAGGGCAGAGGGGAGGAGAGGGAGCTGTGACCCCAGGGCTGCAGACCGGGCTAACCCGCCCAGGTGGCTGCACCTCTCTGCAGACCGAGCCATTTCCGGCGGGCTGGGGAAGGGTGCTGACAGCGAGAAACATTATTCCTGGCCCTTGGCCAGTGTGGGAGGAAACAGTGAGAGGAAACAGTGAAAGCTCCGTAGGGCTGAGATGCTGGCGCCAGAAGCTGAGGCGTGGGCAGGATGTGGGGTCCCCACAGGACCCGTAGCCAGCAGGGCTTGCTGGGGACCAGGGATCTGCTGTCCAGGGGGACTCTCTCCCACTGCAGGGAAAGGGGAAGGAGGGACCAGAAAAAAGAGAAAGGGAACGACTAATGTTCACAAGGCACCCCCCCATCTGCCAAGCACCGTTCTGGTTGGTTTACGTTTATTACCTCACTAATCCTCATAGGAGGTTTGGAGACTACCTCTCCTATGACTCCCCTTTTAGAAAGGAGGAAGTAGAGGCTCAGAGGGGTAAGGACAGAACTTTTGTGTGGGGGCACGATGGTGGACCAGAGATGCTCACTGATTTTTATGCTGAAAACCACAACAACAAAAAAGCTGGTTAAAATAAGAATTTTTAAAAATTAATCAAGGATCTGGCAAGAAAATATAAAACATTCTGAAGTCAAAATCCAGGTGAAATCAGGAGCCCAGAGAGGTGGGCAGGGCAGAAGGGCTGCCTTTCACCTTGAGGGCATTTGTCAGATCATGTGACCTTGGCTTTGGTTCTGATGGGCCAATAAAGATGAGAAAAAGGGTCAAGCCAAAGTGGGAAACTAACGGAAGATACTAGCCCTGCACAAAGCTGACCTCCATCAGATTAGGGAGAAACTAGAAGCGCAACCCTCTACCACCACCACCGCCTGCCCCACTCATCATCCCCACTAAAACCTACAAAGAGATCTTAGCACTGAGTTGAGGAGGCGAGCATTTTCCCTGAGAATTCATAAACTCAAGTGCGCGGCCGGTGGTTTTGAAACTTGAATTCACATTCCCTGGTTCGACAAAAACATCTAAGCCGAAGTTGTAGACTGAAGTAACCCCGCAGAGATTTGGGTACGAGTGTCGAAGCAGGAAGAAGCAAATTCCCTCTTCTTTCCTGGACGTTCAGAAAGTGAAAAGATAAATGGAAAAAAATAACACGGACTCCATTACATAAACCACAGATTCAAAAATACATAAAGACTGGTGGAAACAAAAATTTCACACAAAAGCCATGAAGGTGGAGAGGCGAAGAGCATGCCAGCCCAGGAATGGCCAACTGCAAAGAACTTGGGCCAAAATACTTCACCTTTAACCAAGGGCCCACTGCAGAGATGAGTTTCTCAACCTCAGGCACGTAATTCTTTGTTGTATGGGTTGATACACTGTAGGATGTTCAGCAACATCCCCGGGTTCTACCCGCCAGATGCCGGGGGCATCATTCCCCAGTCTGGACTGTGGCAACCAAAAATGTCTCCAGACGTTGCTAAATATCCCTTAAGGGGTAGACTGCTCCCGGTTGAGAACCACCAACCTGAACTGATGAACCTGGATGATAATCATAATGAACACAGGCCACAGATCTGAGAAGCCAGAGTAGGGATGGGAAGGCTTATTGTAGGTGGTGGGAGGTGGGGTGAAGCAACTAAGGTCCAGAGAAAATAGTACAATGACCCACTGGCAGCAAATCTCAGAAAGAGCCAGCAAAGCTATACTCCCTAAAAGAACCTTCTACTAATATCCGGGGCATGAAAATCCAACTCATTTCATGGCACATAATTTTTTTCTAATTGACTTAGCACAGAATCAATACAAAGACGCTAAAAAAAAAAAAAAAAAAAAAGTGGGGTGGGAAAATCGGCAAAGCCTGCCACATAAAGAACAATGACCAGGGAAAAAGATTTTCCCACAGAATAGATGAAAAAATCTGACTAAACATTGTTCTACGAAGGAACAAATCTTACTAAAACAAGTGCCTCTGGGAGGGAAGCCCCCAAAGCGGAAACGGAACAACTCTGGGAAGAGACAGAAAGGCAATAGGAGGAGATGAAGGGAGAACTGGAAGAACGGAAGGATAAGAAAAAACAAAGTAATTTCAGAAACGAGGATGCGCTTGGGTGGAGGACTCAGGCACAACACAATAAAAATGGAGGACAGACACAGGAAAGTGACCAAATAAGACAAAATGAAAAAAAAAGTGTTTTTTTTTTTAATTAGAGAGAAAATGATAGGTATTTCAAAAGACAAGAGAGCCAACAAATACATAATTGGAATCTCTAGACGTGAAACACAAAACAATGAAATACAACGAATACTTGAGAATAGCATTGAGGGAAACATGCTTGAAATAAAATATATGAATCTATGAAGAACACCATGTGTGCCAGAGAACGCGGGCCTAGAACAGTCCTTTCCAAAACTCTCCTGATAAAATTACCAGACTTCAGAGATACAGAAGATAGCCTGTGAGCAGCCAGGCCAAGCAAACAAACAAATAAACAAAAACCAAAAAGCAAATCTGATCACTCGTACAGGGACAAAATCGAGCGGGCCCCAGCATTATTCAATGCCAAACAGTGGCACAACCCTCATAGGGTATGCAAGGATTTTATGTGCCATCAAGTTGTTCCTCAAGCATAAAAGCTACAAACAAACATTCTTAGACATGCGGGAACTCGGGGAGTATCGTGTGCGTGGACCTTCTTGAGGGAACTACCTGAGAACAAACTGAGACCACCAGGAGGTGACCAGGGAAGCCATGGCAAAAGGAGGACCTGGAGCAAGCATGAAATATATGTTTAAAAGTAGATCGAGGGGCGCCTGGGTGGCTCAGTGGGTTAAGCCGCTGCCTTCGGCTCGGGTCATGATCTCAGGGTCCTGGGATCGAGCCCCGCATCGGGCTCTCTGCTCAGCAGGGAGCCTGCTTCCTCCTCTCTCTCTGCCTGCCTCTCTGCCTGCTTGTGATCTCTCTCTGTCAAATAAATAAATAAAATCTTTTAAAAAAAAATAAAAAAAATAAAAAAATAAATGTCCTTGCCTACTAATTCCCTCATCTGTGTCATTTCTGGATCTGTTTCTATAAAAAAAAAAAAAAAAAAAAAGTAGATCGAAGATAAAAGGAAGCCTGGGCATCTGCTTGTGTAAATGTATACAGGCTGCCATAATATAGGAATAACGTATCTAATCAGAAGTGAGAGGAGAAAGTAGAAAGAAGATGAGAATAGAGAACATTTCCTCATGGCCCTGTCTGTGATAGCTGGGAGTTAAAGAACAACATCAAGAACTGAGAAATCGGGGCGCCTGGGTGGCTCAGTGGGTTAAGCCGCTGCCTTCGGCTCAGGTCATGATCTCAGGGTCCTGGGATCGAGTCCCACATCGGGCTCTCTGCTCGGCAGGAAGCCTGCTTCCCTCTCTCTCTCTCTGCCTGCCTCTCTGTCTGCTTGTGATCTCTCTCTGTCAAATCAATAAATAAAAAATCTTAAAAAAAAAAAAAAGAACTGAGAAATCAAATAGTAGAAGCATATTTAATATGGTTTATTAATAATACAAAGTTAAACATGTATAGAGATCATTTTGCATTGCATCGAGGGAAGGGATGGGGGGAATGAGCCAATTTTTCATTGCTCATTCTAGGAGATTAACAGATACTGCCTGATATACAGGGAACTAAGGTTGCTCTACAGTATTATAATTATGAAGGCAAACACTAGGAAAAATACAAAGAAGCCTTCCTCAATAAGAATTTTCATAGCTCTGGCTAGGACCTCCAGTGCGATGTTGAATGGCAGTGACAGGAGTGGGCATACTTACCTTGTTCCTGATCTCTGAGAAAGCTTTTGGTCCTTTACTGTTGGGTATGATGTTAGCTGTGGGTTTTTCATAAGTGTCTCATATCGTGTTGAGGAAGTTGCCTTTTCTTCCTAGTTGCTAAATGTTTTTATGATGGAAAGATGATGGGTTTGTTGAACCATCCTTGCATTCCTGAAAAAAATCTCATTTGGTCCTGGTGTACAATCCTTTTTAATATGCTGCTGGGTTCTGTCTGCTAGCATTTTGTTGAGGAATTTTGCATCTATATTCATAAGGGATATTGGCATGTAGTTTTCTCATAGCTTCTTTTCTTTTCTTTTCAAGGATTTATTTATTTTAGAGGGGGAGAGAGAGAGAAAGACCACCAGTGGGAGGGGCAGATGGAGAGGGAGAGAGAGAATCTTAAGCAGACTCCAAGCTGAGCAGGGAGCCCATGGGGCTCAGTCTCACAACTATGAGATCATGACCTGAGCCAAAACCAAGAGTCAGATGCTTAACTGACTTTGCCACCCAGACAAAGAACATTTCCTTGTCTGGCTTTGGTAGCAAAGGAATACTGGCCTCATCAAATGAGCTGGGAAGTGTTCCTTTGTCTTCTGATTTTTGGAAGATTTTGAGAAGTATTGGTTTTAACTCTTTAAATATTTGGTAGGATTCACCAGTGAAGCCATCTGGCCTGAGACTTTGTGGGAAGGTTTTTGATTAGTCATTCAACCTCTTTACTTGTTACAGGTCTGTATTTAACTAATTTTTAAAATACACATTTTTTTTTTCAGATTAAATCTCAAGATAAAATCCAACTCTCCACGGTACGTAAGAGATACACCTAAGAGGTTGAAACTAAACGGCAAACAAAGCCATACCAGGCAAAGAAAAAAAAAAAATAATGATTAGCAGAAGTCATGATTTAAGTATCAAACAAAGTGCAGTTTGGTCCAAAGAGAATTAAGCACAGTGGAAAGGATCGTGTATCAGCTGCCACTCAAATGCTGATACAACGGTGAACGCCTGTGCAGCAGATGCCCCAGAATTTACCAGATTAACCACAGCAGTGCAAGGACACTCAGAGCATGTGAGCAGGAGACTGGAGCTCATCTCTCATTGCCCAAGTAGTATGGTCACTAAGGCAGCCCGGCTATAACATGAGAGGGTTGCAGCACCATGCCAGCGACAAGAAAGAACTTTATTTTTCTCTCCTGTAACAATCCAGGACGGCAGATGGTTCTCTTCATTCAGTGGTTCAGAGGCCCAAGTTCTTTTCAAGGTTGGGGCGCTGTCATCCCCTAAGACCATGCCATCCTTTTCTTGGTGGAAGCCAAATGACCACTATATGCCCACTTTGATCCTAGCAGGAGGGAGGTGAGATCACAGAGCTAGCAAGCCCACAATTGCAGACCTGGGTTCACAAGTGGCAGATACAACTCACCCTCACATTTGATTAGAGAAAACTTGCCATTTGTCACTGGGTAAAACTAAATCCAAGGCGTGGGGTAGGCTGAGAGTGGCTGAGTCGTGCCTGGGATAAAGGACAGAACAGATCTTAGGGGACCACTACTGATCAGTAGCAACTAAACACCTGAGTGTGCTCATTCCCCCTTGAGTCGGATACACTCAACTCTCCTCCCCAAGAGACACCAAAGTTACCGTATTCCAGATCTCTGAGTGAGGCACAGACCCCTCTACCAGGTTCAGATGTGGTTCCTTGTGGTCTGAGGACCTGTAGGCTACAAGACAATTCATTTGTCCCACCCGCCTGACCAATGGGCAATGGTGAAGCCAAGAGAACAAGACTGTGATAGGTACCAATTACAGAAGATGAGCATGGGCAATGCTCCCCAGTCCTGGACAGGAACTGTAAGGACCCCTGACCAGGGCGGGGATGTTCAGTTCTCCAGAAGATCCTCCCTTGTCTTCTGTCCTCATCTGCAGTGGATGTCAGCAAATATGTCTTCCTTTAGGGCTGTTCTGGGGCCTAAACACTTATGGGCTTTTGTGGTTTCTTTAGAAAAACAATTCCCTGGGTGATTTATTAGGGATCACAGTTTGTTTGCTTCCTGTCCCGGTCCTGAGCCCCTGTCGTCCTCCCCCGCCCCCACTGCGGGAGCCTATTTGGGGTGGGAAACTGATGTCCCCATCCCAGTCAGGAGAATGGGACATTTTTCTGGTGTGGGAAAATCTGTTCTGGGTCAGATTGGTGGGGAACAGCCTCTGGCCCTGCTGCAGATGGAGGGGAAGGCCCAGCTGATGCGGAGAGATCCAGTGGCAATACAATGGTTTGGGGGAGGACAGGAGCTCATTTCCGCCAGTGGCCTGTCTTGAGTCCCCATCCCACCTCCACAGGCAGCTCAGTGTCATGAGGTCCCCAGGCCTTGCTTTCATGCTGGGTCAAAGGCAGACTGCAGGGAGGCCTACATTCTTCTGGGAAGAACAAGAGGGACATGCCCACGGTCTCAAAGCCTCAGCCCAGCATGGCTTGCCCTGCTTGCTTGCTTATTCCGGGAAACTCCGGCACGTGGCCATGCTCACGGCAAAGGGGGCCTGAGAGATTTGGTCTAGTCGCGTACAGAGAAAGATGGAGAAAATGGATTTCAGTGGATCGTGAGCAGTCTCAACTCTGGTCTGTCCAACTGGCTACCGGAGACAGTTTATTGGGAAAAAGGAAGGCCTCTCTAGAGCCACATATAGCTCTTCCTGGCCCAGGAACGTGTAAATTTCAAGATAGCTCCTCCGTCCACACCATCCCACCCCACCCCCCGATGGCCCCCTCCCTGCACACCCAAATACGTTGGTGGACAGGAATGGGGAAACCACAGATTCTCATGTGGAAAAGGGAAGAAGAGAAACACTGAAAAGTCACCAGTGCATACATGCAAAGGTGTTCAACGTCACTCATCATCAGGGAGATGCAAGTCAAAATCACAATGAGATACCACCTCACACCTGTCAGAATGGCTAAAATAAAAACAAAAACAAAACCAAAACAAACAAACAAAAAAACACAAGAAACAAGTGTTGTTGAGGAAAAAAGAAACCTTGTGCACTGTTGGGGAGAATGCAAACTGGTGCAGCCACTGTAGAAAACAGTATGGAGTTTCCTCAAAAAGTTAAAAATAGAGCTGCCCTATGATCCAGTAATTGCACTACTGGGTATTTACTCAAAAAACACAAAAACACTAATTCAAAGGGATACACGCACCCCTGTTTATAACAGCATTATTTACAAGAGCCAAGATACGGAAGCAGCCCCTGTGTCCATCGACTGATGAATGGATAAAGAAGGGATAGATACATATAATGGAATATTACTCAGCCAGCAAAAAGAAATCTTGCCATTTGTAATGACATGAAAGGAGCTAGAGAATATCATGCTAAGTCAGCAGTCAGAGAAAGACAAATACGATTTGATTTCACTCATATGTGGAATTTAAGAAACAAAACAAATGAGCAAAGGGGGAAAAAGAAAGAGGGAAAAAACCAAACAAACAGACTCTGAACTATAGAGAACAAAACAATGGTTACCAGAGGGAAGGGGTATGGGGATGGGTAAAATAGGAGAGGGGTTAAATTTTTTTAGATTGCTAAATCACTATATTGCACAAATAAAGCCAAGATAACCGTATGTGAACTATACTGGAATTAAAATTTTAAAAAAGAAGTCACTGGTACATGACGAATTTTAGTAGCAACCGGTGAGGACTCGCGCTGGCATATGAGGCTAATCTGGCCAACCCAGTTCTGGAAAATTCTCCTTTCCCCATCATCCTCTGTGACCACTTCTGAAGTAGGTGTTAAAAGTTCTGACCTCCTTGGGGCTCAAACAATTGTAATCACCGGTCAATTCCTACTTTTCTTGGCAATGCCTTCAAAAGGCTTCTGGTCTAGGTGCTTCTAGTTAGTTCCAGGTGCCAATAACCACACCCAAAGATGTTTTCTCAGCAGAGTTTGAAGTCTGTTTTATTACTTTGTTTCCTGCTCTGGCCCAGCTAACTTTGATTCGGGCTACTCGGGGGAATTCTAAAACAATAAGTCTGAGTGGGAAGACAATACCCTTAACCTAACCTTGCTCTCGGGCTGGATCCTGTACGGGGCCTCCTGGGTGGTCTTCCAGAAAGGCTGAGCCTCAACAACTGATTTCCTTCTATGTGGATAACAAAGGGCTTTCACCTCTCGGGCACCATGTTTCTAGATACTCTCTATTCCTTTCCATCTATCGTGTCTTTCTTTAATAATCTATTGAAAGTCATAAAGAACAGCAACCAGTATACACTAATATTCCAGCTCTTTCTAACCACTTCTCCTAGAGCTGTGAACTCAGCCAGTATACGACCAGCCTTCCCAAGCATCATAAAAATGGTTTTATTGCTGTTTTTCCAAGGTATAACAAGACTATCCAACTTCCCAGCCTGCAATGCCTGTACCCTTCCCACCTGCAGCAAAACCACTAAGTCAATGCCTCATCTTGTAGGGGTTTTGCTAAAACAGCAGTAATAAACTGCCAGTATACCAGTATTGTTTTCTGTTTATTTAGGTCAGGGAAGGCGGCTGTAAGAATGAGAGTCTATAATGATTTAGTGGCTCAACGAAGATGGAAAGGTGTTTCACATGTAATAGTCTTTGGTGACCATTCCAGATTGGCAGGCTGTTGGGTTCCACAAGGTCATCCAGGAGCCTGGGGGCCTTCCGTCCTGTTGCCCTGTCATCCTCTAGGCCATTGGCCTCAGCAGTTTGATCACTGCTGGGTCGCAGACGCATGCACGTTCCCACTTGTGGGAAGGGGAAAGAGGGCGGGGGTGGGGTGGGGTGGTAGGAGGGTTCGATTTAAGGCTAAGACCTGGGAGGAACCCAGTTCCCTTGCTAGTATACGCCACTGGCAAGAATGTAATCACATTGAGAGACCCACAAGCAGGAGGGACCTAGAGGCTGGCTGTGTGCCCTGGATGAAGCAGGAAATCAGTGTTGGTGGGCAATTGGCAGGCCCTTCCCTGCGCCTGGGAGTTGAATGGGCAGGTTGTCCTCATGACTCACATGGCCTTGAGCATAAGCCGAGAGGACGTTGGTCTCTGTGGGAGGCCCTGGCCCTCTCACCCCAGGCACGCACTTATTGCCCATCCAGAATGCTGGGCCAGCAGACCACAATGACACACGTTTGCTTGGCCAACTTTGCCATATCCAGAATGTACTCTATAGTACCCTCTAAAATGATGCCCAGCCTGTACCGGTGGGTGCCTGGGAGAGACGCACGGCAACCCCAGGAAGCTGCTGGGGGACAGAAGGGTGTGCTAGCCTAGAGTCTCCAAGAAGCAGAGGCCCAGAGAGGGTTACATGTGCAAGGATGTCATTAGGAGACATGCACGTGGGAAATGAACTAGAAGGAGCCAGTGAAGGTCTGAGGGAGTCAGCAGGGCAGGCCTCCATGCAAGAGCGATCCCGAGAGAAGGGGACAGGGAGAGATGACTGTGGCAATCTAAGAAAGCTTCAACAGAGCCACTGGGAAATCCTCAAACCAAAGCCGACCAAGAAACAAATCGGTGTCTCCTAGAAGGGTTCTGCCCTAGTGTCCCCAGCTGTGCACATGGTCATTGGTGGGAAGCAGCTCGTGGGGGGAGGGGATGGGATGGATGTCAGAGCTAGGGCTGCTCTGATCAATATTGTGTCTGTCCCAAGAAGTCTGCAAGGCCATTTCTCACGGCTGCCATGGGAAGTTATGGTTAGATCTGGGGCTCATACTCTAGACAGAGCACAGGATTTAAAAATTCTGAAATTAAAAAAGAAAAACAATTGCACTGGGTTGCCCCCGTGCTCACCACCGACAAGTTGTGTGGCATTGGGCGAGAAACGGAACCTCTCTGATCCTTGTTAGTTTCCTCATGTGTGAAATGCCGGAGAAATGTTATCAGGACGAAAGTCGAGTTCCAGCAGGAGGTACCCACTAAACGGTAGCCTTGCTTTATCCCCTCCCCATTCTGCCAGAGCTCAGTGGGTCTAGGGGTACTCCACACGTGCTCCCTGAGGAAGGAATCCCAAGTCCACAGCAGACCCCAATTCCCTGGGACAGCAGATAGGCCTTCTCTCTCTGCCCCGCAGCGAGTGGCCTCAGAGGCCGAGCTGGCTTGCAAACCAGTCCGAGAGGCACCCTGATAAATGTCTCCCCGAGGCCCGGAGGGAAATATTTACAAGAGACTGCTGGCCAGGCCTGGGACGGCCACTTGTTACCTCCCCTGGGCTTCAGCTTGTTTGAAAACTCATCACCCAGGCTAGGACTGTGGGCTGAGGCCCAGGTGGCGAAGGGAAGGAAGAAGGCGGCTCCTTGGACAAGCCTGTAAATCCCGGCGGCAGACGGCAGACGGCTGGGCAGGCTTCCACCCACCCCAGGCACACGCCGGCTCTACAGCTCCTGAGAGGCGCTGTCTCTGGCTTCTCTCTCCCCCAGTGCCCAGCACGTTCGTTCGCAGCCGCCTTCCCTCCCTCCTACTCTCTGGGGGCCCCTCCCCCTACCCACCCGCCTTTCTTCTCTCTCTCCAACGGTCACCCCGATTCTTCTCCATCTCTTGACACCTTCCGGGGCTCCTGAGTCTTTAGTGTATAGCTCTCTGCACTTTCCCATCTCTGGAGGTCTCCGAGTCTCCCCAAGCGGACTTATTCCTCCCTGCCTTGCTGGTTCTCATGCTCTCTTGCTCCCTCGGCCCATCTCTCTCCCTCTGGTTCCTCCTCTTCCACCATTTGACCTCCGAGCCCAGCTGCCTCCTTGGAGCTGTGTGCTGCCTTGGAACGCCTTCAAGCCACAAGGAGCCGCTGAGTCCTGCAAGTTCACCAGGGACCCTGGAGCAGCACCCCGATCCCTCATCTGCCCTCTTCCTCTGTGTATGGCGGACATGCGCAGAACCAGAGGGCCCCAGCACCCCTGCCCCAGCCTGCTCGCTCTGATAATAGAGCATTCCAAACTCCTCTCCCTCCCCCAGGCCCTCTCGGGGTCACTGCCTCTTCTAAACATCTTCCTGTATCCAACCCTTAGAACTCACTGCTAGTTACGGGTGATATTAAGAAACTGGGACAAATAGGACATCACTTTTATACCAAAAGGAGGAAAATTGGCTTAATTAAGTGTTTGGTATCTATTCAAGAGAATTTTATAAAAATTATGAAGTAGAGCCATACATACGGGTGTAAAACACAAACCCAGGTAAGTCAAAAGCGGATTAAAAGTAGTATTTAGAGCATAAACCTGTCTTGTAAAAGAAAAGAAATATGCATAATGTCCAAAATCACATATTTATTTCAGGGTGGTGGGAGTATAAGGAACTTTTTATTGTGATGAACAAATAAAGCCCACCAGGACATAGTCAAGATAGGCGTCAATCTTCTTTGCTGCCCCTTTATTGATTTTAACCCAACAAACATTTCGGAAGCCCCAACTGGGTGCTGGCCCCTCCCAGAGGCTAAACAAGAACTAGAGTGATCAGATATGTGACAGATCCCACGGCAATCCCCGGAGACTGGCCAGGGTGACCCAAAGAGACACTTCACGTAGGTCTTCAGCTGGGGCCAGTGCTGAAGGTGAACAGAAGAGGCTCTCAGGGGGCAAAGGGTACCGGCAGGGGAGCAGTGCCCAGAGGGGAGCCGTCCAGCTAGGATCTCGAACGTGAAGGGTGTGGAACCATCCTCCCAAGAAGGCTTGGGGCACCCACCACTTAAACAGCAGAAACACAACCTACTGCTAAAGACGGAAGATAAGACAGGGGAGGAAGATGAGGGACTAGAACAGGGCTGGGTTGGGGGTACCGTTCCAAGTCTCAGCCAGCCCCCCTCTCTCCCCAAGGAGCTCAAACCAGCCTAGCCATGCTGCTGGAATCAAAGCCTGAACTCATGGCTGCATGGCCAGGCTGTGGCTGCTGAAGTTAAGGGCCTTCTGTCAGGAACCCCAAGCACAGAGAAGCTGTGGCCTGGGACCGCAGTGGCCAGTGTGTTCCCTTGGGCTAAGCAGGGCCAAAGACCCCCAAGGCCCTGGGCTGGCCTCCTAGATGGGAGAACATTCTTTCAGGCCCTGCGGGTTCTATTTTTGTTTCTTTGTTTCACTTCCTCGGCTCCCCTCTTCTGCAGAGTCCAGGGCTAGGAGAGGCGTGGTGTCAAGAGGCAGTACAGATGCCCTGCGGGCTGAGCTGAGCTCCAGCACCAGCCCCACCACGAGAGGGCACCCGAGAACAGAAACTGCAATCTCCGGAGAAGCGGCAGGCGGAGGAGGGAAAGCTCCCAAACTCTGCACGGATCTCTGAACTACTGCGTCCAGGGCCTGGCTCCGTGGGTCAGATCTGGAGCAATCCTGGAGGGCTTGGCTGGGTGGGGGCCCCAAGTGCCGGGACCTGCCCTCTTCCACCGGATGTTGTTTATTACATAGATCGCCACCTACTGCCAGGTGATAGTGTTACACTGCCAACTCAGGGTTTAGGGTGTAGGCAGGGTGCGGGGCAGCTGCTGGAGACACTGGAAAGGGACTGGCATGATGGAGAGAGCCCTGGACGCGAGTCAGGACAGCTGACTGCGCCGCCACTACTTTCTGTGTGGCCTCTCCCTCTCCCCTAAGTTTGTTTTCTCATTTGTAAACAGAGGGGGTGGGAAGACTCAGTGGTACCCAAGCGCCCTTCAGGCTCTGACCAAAGACATGCCCCACTCTCCTTGAACAGCCCTGAAGAGGGCCAAGGAGGCTGGAGAAAGGGGACGAAGAACCAAAACGGCCACTGTCTGCTTGGGGGCAGTGCAGGGGCGCCCGGCACGGGGCTGAGTCAGCGCAGGGGACACGCAGCACTCTGTCGGGTCCCACCACCCAAATATCCCCTCCCAGGTCTCCCACTGCTGGCTTCGGGCAGCGCCCCACCCGCCGCCTGGAAGGGGCGCCGAGGGAGTACGGTGTTCTGCGGTGAAGGCGGGACGATGACCCTGACCCGGCCTCCCTGAGAAGTCAACCTCACCAAGGAACGTTCTCTCTGTCCTCACGGCGCCGACCTTCGCCTCACGGGCGTCTCCCTCCATCCCGCACGCCGGCGATGGGGAACGGAGTAGGGAGGCAGGAGCGCTCGGAGCCGGGAATGGATCCACTTGGGGAGGCGAGTAACGGCCCCGGGGAACCCCGGGCGCGACCTCGTTCCGGTGATTGAAGTTTGTGGAGTTACCTCTACCCGGGGATCCCACCCCCCATTCCAACCACATCCTTCTCCCACCTCCCCCAGTCTCAGGAGCCTGAGCCCCGAAGGTTCAAGAAGTCAAGAGCCTGGAGAAATGCACTGTGCAAATATATTGACTTTATTTGTCTCCGTTCGGGAGCCTCACAGACATATCCAAGTAAAAAGATCGTTAAATAAACGCCGTCAGCCATCGCAATGCAAAAATAAATATCAGTCCTCCGGCCGCAGCAGCAGCTGCGCCCCAAGTCCCATCAGCCGCGCCTAACAATTATAAAAGTGTTCAGCGAGAGTGTGTTGGCGTGAGTGTGAACGGGTGAGCGCTGGGGAGGGGGGCACGGCGGAGCGGTGAGCGGACTCGGAGTTGCAGACCCTCAGACAAGGGCGTGGAGCGGCTCTCGGGGAAGCCCCGGCGACCCAGCGCCGACTCAGCGCGGGCGCGCCTCCCGCACACACTCACGGCAGAGTCCGTACTGGGAAGAGTTAAAAAATAAACATTTACAAGGGCAAAGAAAGCGGCCCCCCTCCCCGGCAGCCCCGCGCGCTCCGGCCCGGGAGCGGCGCAGCGCGGGGCGCACGGAGCAGTTCGCAGCCCGGCGAGAGGTCCCGGTGCTCGCGGGCCCCCGGGGCGCCGGGCGCGGGCCCTCTGAGGCCGGGTTCGCGGGTCCCCGGGCAGCGCCCCTCACAGGGCCGAGTCGGAGTCGCTCGAGTCCAGGCTGTTCCTCAGTTTGCAGCTGCTGAGCTGCTCCCTCTGCAGCGACAGGCTCTGCGTGCTGCGGCGCAGGCACTCCAGGCTCTGCAGGAACGACTTCTTGGCCTTCTCCTCCTCCATGGGGGACACCCCTTCCTCCTCCACCTCCTGGATCTCGTCGAAGGTCACCGGCTGCGTCTTGAAGCGGGACTGGCGCGGCCGCCGCAGCCGGCCCTTGCCCTTGGACAGCTTGGCGGGCCGCACGGGCTGCGGGAACTCGTCGGCCAGGCACACGAAGTGCGGCATCACCGCCTGGTAGCTGGAGCAGATGCCCATCAGCTCGCCGGGCTTGGCGGCCGCCATGGCGCTGCCGGCGTCTTCGGGGCCGGGCGGCGGGGCGCCGGGGCTCTCGGGGGGCGGCCGCTGCGCCGGGGCCCCCCGGGAGGCAGCAGCCTGGGGCTCGCCGGGCGGGGGATCCAAATCTGCTGCGGGGTGGCGGCGGCCCTCGCGGGCCCGGGTCGGCGTTTTCTCGGGAGGGCGGGCGGGAGAGCCCGTCGGGGGCCGCGGGGCTCGGCGCGCGCTGCTGGGCTGCGCTCCCGGGCGCTCGCCGCCGCGGCAGTCACCGTCTGCCCCGCGGCGGCCCGGCCCGCCGCTTATATAGCCCGCTCCTGCCCACACGGCCGCGAGCTCGGATGACAGCGAATGCCATTTAAAGCGTGCGCGCCCCGCGCCCTTCCGCCTGACGTCGCCCCGCCGCTCTGGGAAAGTAACGGCCCTTTCCCCAGCGCCGCCCGCCCGCCCCCAGCCAACCCGGCTCCGGAAGGCAGGCCCCGCCCGCGGGGTTCCGGGAGCATCCGAGGCCCCGGGAGCACGCGGCGGGGCGGGGTGGCCGGAGAGCCGGCGGATGAGGGGCGGGGGGCTCGGATCGGCGGACACCGGGCTGCCGCTGTCCGTCCTGGGATCCCCAAGTTGCTACCGACCGTGGTGGCCGCGGCGGCGCAGGTCCCCTTCCCCCTCCCAGATCCCAAATGCATACACTCAAGACGCTGGTGATTCCGCCGCGGGTTCTGCGTTGGGCGCGTGGTGGAGGCAGCTCCCAGCCCTCCTCGGAGCGGGGAGAGCCGGGCGCCGGGACAGCCGGGCACCTAGCTCCCCAGAACTGAGTTCGGAGAAAAGGTTGGGTTTCTTCTCTGGATCCTCGTCACCCTTCCCCAGACAAACGCAAATCCATAGACACACACAAACACGCACAGAGCCATGGACGAATAAAAACACAGCCCGATTATTCCATTCCGGTTCTCCCCTTCCCTAGCCATCTTCGCTCCGTCTCCCCACAACCCCACCCCCAGGTCCCCCAGGCACCAGCCCCCTATTCATGCTCAGAAGAATGACACTTGGATAGGCACTAATAACAATGATAATAACTACAATCTGGAGAGCTTCACTCCGAACCACCCAGGGAGCTTCGTTTTACATATATTACCCTACTTAATCTTCATAACAGCCCTGTGAGGTAATTGGTATTCTCCCAAATTTACATACGACATAGTGGAGGCACAGAGAGGATAAGTAGCTAGTCCTTTAGTAATGGATGGAACCAGCCGGTGCTATTACTGCCTTGTGCTGAGGGCTGGTACCTACCAGTGCCCCTGGGGCTTCTGAGAGCAGGTCCCCTGGTTTCCCTGACTCCCAAGAAGGAACTGTGAGCACCCCCCACCCCAGACCACATGGGTCTCAAGGGTGGCAGGCACAGAACCCTGCATCCATCTTCCCCACTCCCTTCCACAGGCACCCAGCCAGGCTCACAGGGCCACTGGGAAAGGAGGGAATCAGTGGGATTTGGCCTCCATTCCTTCCACAGCCGTTCAACAGATTCATTAAGGACCTCCTGGGTCCCAGCTCAGGGGTTACATCCCAGTGTGTGGGGCAGACAATAAATCTCAAAACAAGACCCTGATCTTGGGTGATGTGGGAGAGATGCAGATGGAGAAAGGTGCAGAAGGCGGGGGCAGGAAAAGCTTCTCAGAGTGGTCGATCTTTAAGGTGACGCTGAGGGACAATAGTGTCACTGCTACGAGCTTAATACGGGCCATGCTCTAATACTTTTTATGTGTTAGCTCAACAGCTCTAGGAAACAAATACTTTTATTATTGTCCTTAACAGATAGAAAAACCAAGGCACAGAACAGGTAAGCAACTTACCCAAGGTCACACAGCTAGTAAGCAGCAGAGCTGAGATTCAAACCCGGGTGACTCCTCTCCTGAGCCCTCCCTCTTAACTTACACTGAAGCCCTTTGTCCTATGGAATACAAAGAAGGAACCAGAGTGTGACCAAGTGAGAGCGTAAGGAGTGTGTTTCAGACAAAGGGAATCCTAGGACAAATGCACCAAGGAGGGGAAGAGCCAGTGAGAAAAGCCATGTGGCTAAAGCAGAGTGGGAAGGGGGCAATGAGAAGCAGGGACAGTCACAGAAGGCCTTGACGGCCATGTTAAGGAGACAGCATTTTATTCTAAGGGCAACGGTAAGGCACTGGGGAGTCTAGGGCAGGTGACATGCTTCAGTTCTTGTTTTAAGAGCTCACTCCAGCTGCCATGGGAGGCTCAGACTGGAGAGGGGTGGGGACGAAGAAGGGAACCCACTTACAAGATCGAGACCATCACCCAGATACAAGACACTGAAGATGCGGACTGGGGGAAGAGAGGGCGGGAAAAGGCCATATTTGGGATGTGTCTGAAGATAGGAGGAGAAGACTTGCTGATGGATTACGTGGGGTGGTGGGAGGAATCAAGGTTGACTTTTATGGATTTGGCCTGAGCAAGTGGTAGACGCGGGACGTGGCAGTTGGGGGTGAGAAGGCTGGAGATGGGTAGGGCCATTGTGGAGTCTGCTGGCTAGCCATCAAAGTCCTCTACCTATGCAGGCGAGGCCTGGATACTCATATCAGAACTATGTTATGTGAGAGAAAAATTAATTTATGTAATCTGAAGGCCATTGTATTTGGGATTTTCTTTTAACAGCAGCTTAGCAATACTCTAATACAGAAATTGGTACCAGGAATGCAAAGCTGCCACGTATAAAAACCTAAAATCTATGGCACTGGCTTTGGCAACAGGTGGTAAGGAGTACAGAAACCAGGAGTGGAGGATGGAAAGCTGGTGACCCTTGTTATGCTGTGACAAAACATTTATGAAAAACATTACCTGTGATAATTGAGAAGATGGGCCACATGACCACTGAGCCTGTAATTCCAAAAAAATGGCTGCAAAGAGCTAAAAACATTTGCACATGTTGGCTGCTCAATGATGCTTTTAGCCTGAGACTCCAGCAAAGAGACTGGCTAGTTTGCAAGCAGAGATGAGCAGAAGGGGAGCTAATACAGAGAAGCGCTATTGTCAGGGCTGCAAAGCCCAGCTGGTTTTGTCCAAAGAGCAGAAGATCAGACTGTCGTGGTTTGCAGCCTCTCTCCAAGCTTGTCTGTGACACCAGGCAGAAGGATCGCCCCTGCAGCGAAGTATTGTATTAGCACTGTTGCCTTGTCATTCAAGTCCATTATTTTAGATGCCTTGAGGATAGCTTTCATTACAATGAGAGAGAGAGGAGTTGGGCAAGGCAGGCAGGCTTAATAACTCAGACAGGAAAGGAGCTCTGGGTATGGTTGCTGGCACGTGGAACTGACTAGAGGCAGACCGAGTTTCTGAAGGAATTATTATTATCAACAAAATTGCAAGGCTGGACTTCAAAAGCCCATGATCCTTCCACTGCAAGTATGTGCTGGAAGAAGACAGACCTTCAATACCCCATAGGGCGGTCGTGGAGAGCAATAAACAAGAAGGAATTTGCCAAGGGCAAAGTCAAGGGCCAGGGAGACCCAGGACAAGAACTTCCTCCACCACCAGGGCAGGGAAGTCCTCATGGTTCCAGAAGGGGGGCTGTGGCAGAGACTGCCAGCTGTCCATCAGCTGGGTCACCTTTCCCAGCTTCCCTTGCAGCTAAGGTTGGGCCGTGTGTCAAAAGAGTCATCTGTGCAATGTCAGCAGAAGTCAACGGTTCAAATTCTGTCCCACTTGCATGAGAGGAAAGTCCCACCCTAAGCTTCCATATTTTTCCCCATACCGACTGGAAGAGTGATTACCAGACAGACCCTGGATCCTTCCTGTTCGTCTGGATCCCTACATGACCCTGTGGGGCAGAGCTATCCACCAACTTGAAACACTTCCCTTGGAGCTCTTACATGAGAAAACAGTCAACTGAATATTTTTAAACTACTCTAATTTCAGGTGTCTATTATATCAACTCATTGTCGTCACCAAGAGAGCCACAGACATCCAAGGTCAAGCAGGACACTGGAAGAACTCGGGGAGAGGTGAAGGATGGAGTAGCAGTTTGGGAGTCCTCGGGGTGCAGAAGGGATAGTGGCTGAAAGGCCACCTTCCAGAGAAAGAAGGGGTGAGAGCAGCCAACACCAGGGGGTGGGGCTCAGATGAGCCAGTCCTCAGAGAAGCAATGTCCAACAGGGTTAAGACGGAAACCAGAAGAACATGTCAGAATGCAAGAGAAGGATGTTTCTACAAGGAGGATGATTAGAATGGTTGTCAAGAGACAGGTCCTAGGGGCACCTGGGTGGCTCAGTGGGTTAAGCCGCTGCCTTCGGCTCGGGTCATGATCCCAGGTCCTGGGTTCGAGCCCCACATCGGGCTTTCTGCTCAGCGGGGAGCCTGCTTCCTCCTCTCTCTCTGCCTGCCTCTCTGCTTACTTGTGATTTCTCTCTGTCAAATAAATAAATAAAATCTTAAAAAAAAAAAAAAAAAAAAAAAAAAAAAAAAAAAGAGAGACAGGTCCTAGCCCAGCTCTACCTGAACTTCGTGTGGGCCCTGGGGCAAGCCACTAATCTCTCTGCACCACTGAGGTCTCGGCACAAATGCTGCCCTATCAGAGTGGCCTTTCCTGGCCGCCCTTCCAAGTGGTCCCTCAGTCACTCTATACCACTAACTAAACAGCCTTCTCACATGTTTGTTCCCCTCGACGGTGTTGTCTACCTTCCCCACCGGCCTGCCAGCCTCCGCCTCCCCAGTACCCCAGCCAGCGCTGGCCACAGCAGGAGCTCCGGGTTCCTTGCAAGTGGACTGCCACCCTCTCCTCATCTCCCCGTGACCTGTGCTCCCATAGCTCCTGGCAACACCATCTCCACCGGGGCTTCCTTCCCAACATGCATAGCTCCTCTGTACCCCAAGTCCCCAGGCCAGGGACTGGGGTACCCTAGGTCACTCCTCTCGGCTTTCCTTGATAGAAGATTCCCCATCCTCAGCCCCAGGGAGGTGAAAGTAGGAAAAGAGGTCCTTGCTTCAAAGCAATGTGCCCAGGTTAGCAACCAGCTCGGCCCCCTTCACTTCTGCTCCTCGGCAAGTCTGGCCTTGCTCACAGGGGGATTCTGGGAAGAGGAGAAGGGAGGTTAAGAGATGGTCTTTGCCTCAAGGATGGCATCTGAACTCCCACGTGACCTAGCTTCCTCTGTTCCACTACTGACCTCCCCAACCCCCATCCACAGCTCTACCTCTCAGGCTGCCTCCAGGACCAACCCCAGCCCTAGGTGACCTTTTTAAACATGCTGTGCGCTCCAGATCCACAGGAGTCAGCCAGGGGCCACTGTCGGGTCAGGAGAACACGAAGCTAGAGTCCAACCCCGCTCTGCCCTGAGCTCATTCTGTGACCTTGAGTAGGTCCTACTCTCTGAGACTCCCTTTTGCCCCTCAGCGCAGAAGTAATGCTGGGCGTCCACGACGAGTGTACGGAAAGCACCTGGACGAGTGGCTGGCGTGGCAGAAACATGAGAATCCAGTTCTTTTTCGTGTTCATTATCTCATGCTCAAACCTTCCCCGCCCCCCAGCATGGTTGAGGAGATGGACAGGGACCAAGAAGCTCCTGCTGGGAGCGGGGCACTGTTTAGGGTTTGGGTGACTTATCCTCTGCCTGACTCACAAGGTAAAGGAGGAAGCCAGACCCAGCAAGGTCAAGCTCTCAGAGCAACTAAGTAATGTCTTCATCGTCTGGTGTTACTACCAGTGCCCAAAGGTGGTCCTGGGGGGCAGCACGGGATATTAGCCTCCTTGGACAGCACCCCCAGCCCCATGTCTACCTTCCTCCAAAGATGCGGGAGGGGGGGGAGGCATGGGGTGCGAGCCAGTGAGAGCTGCATGTGTCGAGGAGGGGTGGGCAAATCTGGGGCCTCTGGAGGGGTCTGCCCGGGGGTCAGGACCTGGGCTCCGTTGCCCTCCAGGCATTGCTGAGTTTGCTGGGTCCATGTGGGCTTTGCCAGGACAGGCTAAGTTGCCTCCCCGGGCCCAGTGGGGCAGAGGAGAGCCATTAAAGGGGATGAAGGATGGTTCCTTTTCTTAGTAGGCCTGTAGCCCTAGGATTACAGAGGAGCGACACAGAAATGTCATCTGTTGAAGATGCACTACGTGCCTGGCATTCTGCCAATGGTGCTTTGCTTGAACCTCCCCTAAAATCATCCTCACGGCGTCCTTTGAGGGGGAGCCTAGCCATCACCTCCATTCTGCCGACAGCCTCGTGTGCTTTGTAGCTCACCGGGTCACTCTCAGTGCTACGTGCAGCGCCAGGCGCCAGGTAGGTGTGCCTGGCCCAGAAAGCCCTGCTCCTCGCCCGCACCATCCCTGCACCTCCGACGGGACGGGAACTGCACCGGCCGAGTCAGGCACGCGTGATGCCGTATCTGCTCCATCACCCGTGTACTCTGTGGCCTTGAACCCGTTGCTTCCCACCTCTGAGGCTCAATTTCCCTATCTGTGACGTGAGGAAGCCAGACTCACGAACTGGGGCCCACCGAGCTCTAACATTTTCAAATCCTCAGGAGGATCAGGGATGAGGTGACCCGTTCACAAGCAGGAGATGCTTCCTCTTGAGCCCGAGAGTGGCAAAGAGCCCAGGTTAAGGCTGCGGGGGAAGGCTCGCTTCCACGGAGGAGGTAGCTGGGGGAGCAGATGGGGCAGGAAGATGGTAGCAGCCTGGGGAGGGGCTCGTGCCACCACCTCCTCCACTGTCCCCACCCACACTTTGGCTTTTGGGCAGAGCCTAGGATTAAAAAAAGCTATCACCAGTTCTTCGGCTATTAACAGGGCTTTGTTTCCAAGGGAGCCTGTAGTACCCTAGCCCCGGTCCGATGGGGGCAGGGAGGCCAAGTCTGTCCTGGGAGGCAGAGAGGCAGTGAGCTGGGGAGGACACACAGTAAAGCAGAAAGAACTAGATTGGGGCAGTTCTGCCCAGATGCTCCTCTGCTTCCTTGAGGGGGGCGGTGTAGGGGTGGGGGAGGCAGGAGGGTCAGGCCCCTTCCGGTGACTGCTTTGCCATCCTGGCATAAGGACCTTCACAGGTCGGCTAGAAGCCTTAGTCAGCTGGCTTCCCCCCTACGCTCACCCAGAAGTCTCCCCAGAGTCAATCTCATGCCTCCAAGGGCTGAATGAGGTGATGGTCATTCCAGATGTTGCCGTTTGGGTCGGTCTGCACTATGGGTGTATTTGGTCTAGCCACTGTGTGTATGTGTGTACGCACACGTGTGTGCATGCTTCTGGGTGTGTGTAGGTGGAATGCAAATGTGAATGTGGCATAAGGGGTGGGGAGGGGTCCGCCACAAACACACCCTCTGTGGCAGGGCCTTTCTTGCCTCTGGACCCCACCCTCACCTCCTGCTGGGGCCACTCTGCCCCCGCCAGCGAGCCGTCCGTACCAAGCCTGGGACTCCAGCATTTTACCAACTGCTTCTGCCTCACTCGGAATTAGCACTTCGTCTGGTACGAGTGTGAGCATAAAAGTGTTTTGATAATTTTGCTGGAGGGTTGCCATGACAATCCCCAGCAAGTTCCAAGAAGGGGTGTCGGTGTGCACGAGAGAGAGAGAGAGAGAGAGAGAGAGAGAGGAAGAGGAAGAGAGCCCGAGAGACACAAAGAGGGAGAGACAAAGAGAGGCAGGGAGAGGAGCCAGGGAGACCCCCACGATCTCCCCAAGTCAGACCTTCAGCGTGAATTCAGCACCCGCACCCCAGTGGCCCCATTCATGCAGCAGTGAGCTCACTATCTCACCAGCGTCTCACTGGAGACAGTGCGGTGGGACAGCAGCTACTAGCTGGCAGGCTGCCAGGGGTGGCAGGGCAGAGCTGGTCCCACTGGGGGAGTCACCCTGCCACCCTCCACTCTCAGGATGAGCCCCAGGGAGTACCAGGCTGGAGTGGGGGCAGGGAGATTTTCAGGGACTCAGACAGAGCCAGAGCCCCAGGAAGTCTCCTAAGAATCATGCCCAGCCTACAGGCCTATCTCTGCTGACGCGGCTGATGGCAGCGCATTTCCCTGCCAGGGGCCTGCTTCCTGGCATGGCTTGGGCTGTCCAGAGACTGGGCTTCTGGTTTTCTTACATGCTTTCTTGCAGGTCTGAGTGTCCCTCTTGGGACCACTGGTGTGACAATCACTATATGGATCAGGATGAAACCCCACATCATCTGAGGCCCGTGAGTTTTGCAGAGTGGGTTCTCTCCCCTCTCTGGCCAAAGCGGGGATATCTCTGCCATCTTCTGAGATGAGGTCATAGAGGCCCAGAAAGGGGTAGGAAACAGAACAAGTTCCCACACCAAGTAGCAGTGCGGAGGCAGAGTTGGGATGGAACCCAGCCCTCGACCTTAACCCAGCCTCATTGTCCTCACGGAAGACAGGTTCTCTGGAATGGGTCCATCTGGCACTACCCACTTCACATATGGACAGGGAAACTGAGGCCCACAGACATTCCCCCGGCTGATGAGCATAAAGCCAGAAGTTGTCACTGCCTTTACCGAGCCATCAGCCAGCCCCAGGTGTCCCCTTAAAGCAAGCCTCGAGGACTTAAATTTCTGTTCCCGGGTTAAAGTGCCAGTCTTGGAAGGACGGTCTTCGGGTTATGGCCAAAACAGCGCAGAGGGCAGCTGGAGCCAGCCGGGGACCCAGAGGCAAGGAGATGAGCAGTTTGCTGGGGCGCTGCCGTGCCTCAGCTGCATAAGGACATCTTGCTCGGGGCCTCCCAGCTTCTGCTATGGGAGCCATGTGGCCCTGGGCTGTGGGAGCCCCTGTTTCTGCAGCTGTGGAGAGCCAGCGTGCCCGGGAGCCCTCCGAGGAACTACTTTCCAAGCTCCGGACAACAGCTACCCTGGAACTGCAGTCTCAGAGGACAGAGGCAGCCTCACGCCCGTCTCCAGCTCGGCTTACATCTCCCTTTCAATTATTCACCAGCATGGCTGGAGGGGGTGGGCACCAACAGGAAAGTGCCGTGGGCTCTGGAGACAGCCTGCAGGGATGACTTTCCCGCAGCCTTAGTAAGAGGCAACAGCACGAGAATAAGCAAACAGCAGCTCAAGACTGCCTGCTTGGATACCCTGGTTCTGGTGTTTGCTAGAAAGTTCTTCTCACTACTCTGTGATTATGGAAGCCTCATGACTGCCCCATCCTTCTCCCGGACCAAACTAGCTGATTTATTAAAACATACTAAGGCCTGGGCGCCTGGGTGGCTCAGTGGGTTAAGCCACTGCCTTCGGCTCAGGTCATGATCTCGGGGTCCTGGGATCGAGTCCCGCATCGGGCTCTCTGCTCGGCAGGAAGCCTGCTTCCCTCTCTCTCTCTGCCTGCCTCTCCGTCTACTTGTGATCTCTCTCTGTCAAATAAATAAATAAAATCTTTAAAAAAAAAAAAAACATACTGAGGCCAAACTAGCCCTGTAGGAGGGTGAATTTTTAAACAGACTCCAAGAAACCAGTGTCAAAAAGATGCCCTTTCACGTAATGTGTTCTGAGCCTGGCCTTTAGACAGGGTACATTGTCAGTCTCGTGAATAGCTACTGGCCCACTTTGGGGGCCCAGAGGGTCTGTCCTCCTCAGGCCCCATCTTCCTCCTCAGACACGGCCTCAGGCTGCCTAGTGTACATGAAATGCTTGCTGTGCCCCAGTCTCTTTGCATGTTGTGGACATGGCAGGGGGCAGTCACTCCCGGGGTACCCAACGTCAGGCAGCCTCTCTCTGACATTGCCCTGCCTGTCACCGGTCATGGAAGGCATCTCCTCGGTCTTTCTTCATGCTGGTCACAAAAAAAGCATCCTGAACCTATCACTGCACCATTAAGCTTAGCCTCTGAGATATCTCCAAGCTTTAGTTAAGGCAACAGGCTCAGAGATGTTTGGGAACTTTCCCAAGGCCACACAGCCCAGCAGAGATAGAGCTGAGATTTGCTCCCAGGTCCACTGGTTGCCAAAGCTCTTCCCATCCATCAGTCATCCCCATGACAGTGGCTCTTGAACCTAACCAGGGAGGGGTTCAGTGGGAGGAAGGACTAGATGAAGAGGGCTGGGTCCGGGGAAGAATCTGGAACTCTAACTGGGAGCCAGGCCCCACTGCCCAACAGCTCTACCAGAAAGAAGACTGGTGTCCTGTGGGCCAAGCAGTAGAGTTGGGCGGGGTAGGGAGGGGAGTATGGATGACATCCAAGCCCACTCGTTTCATGTGGAGATGCAGGAGAAGGCCTGGGCGCCCCTCCGAACTCACGATGCCCAGGGATGCAAGACAGAGTGGGTAGTGTGCGGCCAGATGGATGTGCCGGGGCCTCTCACCGTGAGCACGGGCAGGAGTAAACTCAGAGCAGCGCACTCCAGCACCTTCGGGCCAAGAGTCTCCACACCTGAGACTGGAAACCACTGTTTGCAGATACTGAGAAGAAAACCACAAAGGCTTGGCTGATAGAGGCCATGAGGCCAGAGTAAATGGAACAGAACTGCGAGCTGCCAGAAGAGAAAGGAATCTTCCAGATGAGCTGGGGCAGTGTTTTCAGACCAAGAGGCGTGACTCACTAGTGGGCCATACCAATGGATAGGAGGCTGTGGCCAGCATTTTTTAATGATGCACAACAGTACAGAAAACAGGAGAGTAAACACATGTAATAAAGCTTTAGTTTTAAACAGGGTGTGTGTGTGTGTGTGTGTGTAAACTTTTTTTTTTTTTAACCATGGGTTCTGGTCCAAAAAGCTCCAAAAAACACTAAGTTGGTTCAACCCCTGTATTCTGCAGATGGAGATCTGGGGCCAAGGGCAGGACAAGGCTCGGCCCACAGTCCAGACACAGGACAAGTATCGTCTCCTGATGCTTGGACACTACTTCCCCAGTGCCACAGGCTGCTTTCAGAGGCCTGACTCCTTGCTCATCTTTCAACCTTCGACACTCTCAGCCTTGGTCACTCTTACCCTATGTTGTTCCCAGGCTAGAAGCAGGAAGAATTCGGGGCTTCGCATGGAGGTGTTGTGACAGAATGTCCTCAGGCCCTTCCTTTTCTAGACTGGTCCTACTCGGGCTCTTTCCCTGCCTCCTTTCCTCCCCCGACTCCCTCTCTATGGGAACATCCCAGAACCAGGGTCCTTTCACACTCCCCCTGCCGCCACGAATGCCTCTATGCAGCCACTTGCCAGGTCCCTCCTGGCCATGCTGGGCCCTCTCTCCCCTGAGGCCTTGTCCTAGACCCCTCTACAAAGTGACTCCAGCTCCACAGGCCGTGAGATCTGCCTGAGGCCCTGAGTGAGCCTCACCCCACCCTGTTTCCAGGGCCCAGGACTTCCCTTCACATCTATACACTATCACAGCTGCCCTAGATACACACATCGCACTCAATTCTTACAGCAGCCCTGTTTTATAGGTGGAAACACTCAGGGGAGGGAACTTGCCAAAGACCAGGCAGCCATCAGCAGAGCAACGGCCCCAACGTGTATACCTGGGCACTACCCTGCCGGGCTGATTCCTGGCACACCTTCCCCCAAAGCATCCTGGGCTGGGCGGGAAGACGACACCAAGGGGATGGGAGCGAGTATGTCTCACTTTACTCTGCAATGAGGAAACGACTGCCCCACTCTCAGGAGGGCAGAACACCAGAAAGGCTGCACCCACCCTTCTCCTGCACCCCTTTCTTTCTCCAGGAGGGCAGCACAGACTTCCCTGAGAGGCAGGCTTGGGAGGAGGAACTGGGTTAGGGGAATCTGTCTCCTCGCCGACTCAGGGAGGTTGGCAGCTGGTAGGGACAGGGCTTGCTGTGCTGGTTCCCGAACAGGGTACCCCATGTGCCCCAGGGTGCCCCTAGACTCTGTGAAGGAGTAGCGAGAAGTCTGACTGTGATCATGGCTATAAGCCAAGGTCTCCCATCCAGGGTTATCGGTAAGAACACTGGTGTTTTGATCTTGTAGCTGAGTCCTGGGTCTGTTTTACTCATGCTTCAGCATTTCTGGCAAGAAAAGGGTGTTATTAGCACCAAAAAAACCAACATCTTTTCTCCTCGGCTATCCTGGGGATCCCCATCTCTCTGCTTGGGCTCCTGCCCCGTGGGTCCTCCCACCTGCAGCCCCTCCCCTCACCCCTCCTGAAAACTGTTCCCAGCCCCCCGTGGCTCCCAGGCCCGATCTGGGCCCCTCTCCCTCCCTCACTGTCCATCCTCCAGCTCACCGCCCCCCACCCCAGCCCCGCCTCAACACAAGCCACCCAGGACCCCCACCATCATTTCCCAGTCCTCCCCGTTCTCCCAGGGCCTCCTCCACCAGGCAGCCTCTCCTGACCACCACCCCAAATTGTATCTCCTGCTTCTCCCAGCCCTGTAGCCCTCACTATCAGGGCCCCTTGCTTCACAGTCACCTTGTCATGGAGGTGTTTCAAGTGTTTGTCTTGTTTTCTCAACAAACGACACAACATCTGACCTCAGTGCTACTGCTCCCCAGGACGTCCCGAGTGCTTACTTGCTTCTCCTTCCCCGAGAGAAGCTCTGGAGAATGCTGAGTGCAGGGCCTGGTTTGTTACTGGTTCTTAAAGCACAGCACGAGTTTTCAGATATGCTCAGACAACACTGGGAGGAGAAGAAGTTGGTGCCACCTTTTTGGAAAGCCATTTACATGATCAATTCAAGGCCTTAGAAATAGGCACAGCCTTCCAAATCCAGGGGAGGACCCCACTTTTAGGAATGTATTCTAAGAAAAAAATAATAGATGTGCATGAAGGTTTAGCCACAAGGACGGCCACGTAAGTGACAGGATGGTGCTTCTGTTTCTTGAAGAGTAACATGGGGATAAAAATAGCTTCCAGTCCCCGGGCTGCTATGAGGGCTAATAAATCATGAGTTAATATACATAAAGCACTTAACACAGTGCCTGGCACCAGATCCAGGCTCTATGGAAACGTTACCTGTTCTTTTTATTCGAACTGAAGTCTGAATGAGGCCAAATCCTGGGCTCCTTGCTATGACAGCACCCTGCCTCCCACCATCCCTTCTCCTGTGTTCCCAAACCAACACAACAGTTACTAATAATAGCAAACACCACCCCGACAATGACAACAGCAAAGATCTAAACACCCAGCACAATGGGACCGGTTACCCAACGCCACAACTACACACAATACTACGCAGCCGTTCAGAGCCATGTTACGGGACAGTGGTTAATGCCGTCCACGCAGGTTCTTGATAAATGGGAAAAGGCTACAAAATAATGAGTTCAGTATAAAGCTGCCCCCCCCCCCACTTTTAAGGATACAAATATGTAGAAGAAATATACTGCAAAATGTGAAGTACTGTTGCTTCTGGTTGTGAAGTTACCAGGGATTTTCCTTTTTACCTTTCTTTTTAATTTCTTGCCAAAAAACACTCCTTTTGTAGTCCGGAATAAAAACTAATTTTGAGAGCGAATAAGTCCCTGCTGGCTTCCTCCTCCCTGCAATAGAAGGGGCCGCGTCCTCCTTTTACGCGTTCCCGCCACATCTGATACGCAATCTGCGGGCATAAAAGCCCCGGTCTCAAACAGAATTCCAGCCCGGCAGTCTGGTTTCATCTTCCAGGCCAAGGCGTTCTGTACAGAATCTAGAAACTGCCAGCAAGGACGGGAAAACAATGTGACCGGCGGGGGTGCGCCTGCGCCTGGTTGGTGGCCTGTCCCCAGGGCTGGGGAGGCTTGAACACTGCCCCGAGGGGGAAGGGGCAGTGGAATGAGGCCAGGGACGGGGCACTAAGAGACCAGTCACCTGGGGAGCATATGGCGGGGTTGCTGAGAGGGAGCGGAGCCTTGGTGCGAGGCCACTTTGGCATCTGGGGGCTCTCGTCAGCTTGGTCTGAACAACTTCCCAGGAGACGCTTAAGTGCAGCCAGATCTTAATGTGATCAGCCTCGCTCAGGGACAATTTTGTTTTGTCCCTATCCGTGCCACCGCCCCACCCCCCACCCCCCAGCCGCCCTGCAAGCTTCTAGGCCTCCCCTCGCAGCCCCGCTGGCAAGAGAGGTGTGGGCACCCCAGGGAGCTTGCCAAGACTCAAGGCGGGGGTACGGGGCCATCGTCAGCTGCGGAGGGATCACTCAGCCAGGGGGCGGCTCTGGGGGGGGGGTCAGTAGGGTACGTGGGACGCCCGCCTATGACAGACGTTAGCAAGCGCGCTACCATCAGGAGTGCTCCGTTTGTGATCTCGGCCGAGAGAGCTCGGAGAGGTGGCTGCTTCTGTGTCCACTGCGCGGCTGAGGAAACAGGCTCGGGGGCTGTGTGGCCCAAAGGGCCTCAACTGGAAAGGGCAGAGTGGGACTCGAGCCCCAGTCTGCCGGCCTCAAGTGGAGGCTTCTCCCACAAGGCCGTGGCAGACATGGAGGCTGGAGCAGGCGTGGGGTGTCACGGCTGCTCCCTAATTCCCCCTGCGCCTGCGGCACTGGAAGAGGGGGGCTCGCCCCCTCACAAGGCTGACTCAGGCCCGTCTTGCCCAAAACTGTCCAGCTCCCTGTCCTCCTCGGCTGCTGCGGGGCTTGGCCTGCACTATTCTCGGCGGGAGGCGGCCACCTCCAGCTGCAGCAGGGACTCTGGCCACGCATGGAGCCCCCTGACCCGTGAGGCGCAGACAGCCAAGACCTCTCCTTGCAGGGCGGCCCCGCAGGCAGTGTGACTTTCTGGGCTGTCTGTGTCTGTGTTCCCACTTGTCCCCAAGTGCTGCCTTTGGCCAGAAATCTCAAAGGAGGTCACAGCATCTGAGCGGTGGAAAGAACAATGGCCTGGGCACTCGATACTGGTCTTCCTGCTGGTTCTGCCTTACAGGCCAGGTGCCCCCACGTAAGCACCTCCGGACCTCGGCTTCCTCATCTGTCCAATGGGGAGAGCAGTTCCTAACCTTCACCCTCACGGTACTTGGGGAGATAAAGGGCAAGGCACGTGCGAGAGTGCACTGCGCTCCTTTCGGGCCCACCTCCTCCCAGCACGAGGCAGGAGGCTGCTGCGGGGGCAGACTGGGGGAGAGAGGGACAGTGAGAGGGAAGCCAGACAGTAAGACTCTCCCTGGATTTCCTACCTCTGGACTAGCTGTCTTCCCTTCCCCTTCACTGCAGGTGAATGGAGACAAAAAGCTACTATGCGAGAGGGTGCTGGGAAGAAATGAGTAGCTAATCCCTTAGACATTTTCAGGGGAAACATTCCAGAAAACTTTTCTCTAACCAACAAGGGCAGAGGAAGACACTTCTCCTGAGACCTGCCTGGGTGGTCCTGCAGCCTGAACACACTTGGGCCAGAGCCTGGGAAGCAGCCCCAGGCCTGTGGCATCCTTATCCACCCATCCCACATTCTTTCGGCAGGGAGGATAGAGCCCTTAAACCAGCATTGTTTTGGGAGGCGTGGATTCCGTTCCTGGAGAGCCTCACTCATGCCTATTCTCCAAGTACAGACCCGGAAAGGCAGGGTGGGAACCAGTGGCATAGGGACAGACTCGACCATCACAGCACCTGGAAAAGGGCCTGGCGGGAGGCTTCCTGCCCCAGCCTCTTGGACGGGGGAGGCAGCCCCTTGCAGCGGCCGGAAACGTTTCAGCCACATCAAGCCAGGAGGGTGCATGTGTTCTGACGGCCTTTTCAGGGGCATCCGGATTATCACGTGTGCTGCTCGGCAGGCCCTCCTGCAGGAGGCAGCTCACTGTAACCTGATCGTGCGGCCCCTCCAGAGCCCACTTCTTTTTGGTTCCTGTCCCGGGGAAAAGCTCCTAGGCTCCCAGGCTCCTATTGGTGTCTCTATGCTGTTTCTGGTGAAGGGACCAAGACTGCAGCTGTCCCCTATGCCTGGGGCCAGGGCTGGGGAAAGCCCAAAGACAACACAGAAGGCCTGCTGACAAGCAGCCCCACGGGCCTCTTCCAGCCCACCCCAGGACACCAGATCTTAGGATCTGATTGTCCTCTAGGTACATGCTCCTCCAGCTGATTAAAAAATGAGAAAACGACCTCATTAGGGTCACTTTTAGTTAGAAATCAGATTAAGGATGTTACAGGTCCAACACAGTTGTTTTTGTTTTGTTCAGAGAGAGAGAATGCTCACGTGCATACCCAAGTGCGAGAGTGGGGGTAGGGGCAGAGGGAGAGGGAGAGACACCCAAGCCGACTCTGCACTGAGTGCCAAGCCCCATGCGGGGATTGATCTCATGACACGTGAGATCATGACCTGAGCGGAAACCAAGAGTTGGATGTTTAACCAATGGAGCCACCCAGACACCCCAGACCCAACACAGTATACGCTGGAAACTCCCTTCTGGCTTTCCTCTTTCCTTCCCATCCAGAAACCTACAATTTGTGTCCAGAGTTAAAAGCTAGTGAGGTCAGAGGCCAGGATCTTGCCTGAACATGCCCACACTTCTGGAGGGCCCCTGAGAAAAGGGACTGTCCCTGGTGTTCAGGGAGTGTGTGGGGGGGTGCGTGTGTGACAGCACAGACGTAACTGTAATGACAACATTGCCACACATACCTTGGTCAGCATGGCACTGGCTCACCTGAGAAGCAATCTTTTCTGTAATGCTGGCTGCAAGTATCCTGCCTCACTTACCCTGTCCTGTACTGCTCTCTGACACCAGGCCCCTCCGCCAGCTTTAACCCTAAAAGATAGCCCCGCCCAAGAGGGGGCTCTGTTCACAGGCTGGGAAAGGCACTTGTAAATCAGCACAGCTGTACTAAGCCAGCGGGAAAAGGCACAGTTAGTCTGTGTTCCGCTCTAATAAACAAACATCAACGTCATTCCCTGATGACCCTCAGACTCAGGAATCGCCCTATCTGAGACTGGATTCCAGCAGCACAAAACTGACCGGGCTCTCCCACGACGGTTCCTTCCAAGGAGAAAATGGGGCGGTGGGAAGGGGACAGTTGTAGACTAGGTCCTTCTGAGGAGAGCGAGTGGGTGGAACCACGTTAAGTAAAGATTTAAGCAAACAGAATGCATCGCTATGGAAATATTCAGCTTTTTCAAAAGCATCGTTCAGAAAAGTAAAGCAATCAAGGCTTCAGATTCAACACTTTACAAGTGTTTATGACCAGAAAAGGCAAAGTGGGTCTTGGATATTCTGCAGCCAAGTAAAAGCTGCTAGAATCCAAGGAAGAAGTATTCCCAGCAGGGCAGGGACCCGTCACATGTCGAGGATTTCTCTACAGTCCTCCGACGGGAGCGTTCTGCTCAGCACAGGACCCGCTTCCCCCTAGTGGCGCTGCCATGACACGATTCAGGAGACAGGGCCACTTGCGGTCCAGGTCCAGGAAGACCTACCAGGCACTAGGGCGAGGTCATGATCAGCCACGGAGGCCGCAGAGATGCAGTGCCACAGGCGGTGTCAGGTTTATGAGCTCGTGTAACTCCAAACTTAACATGAACTGTCCATGCCACCAGAGCTAGTGGTTTAGTCAACAACGTGAATCGGGATTTCAGCATGGAGGATACAATCGGATACCGGGTATGCACGGTCCTGAGGCAAGCCGCCTGTCGTGAAGACCTCTTTAGGGTACAAGCCGACCTGTGTTCTTTGGGCTGTGTGCTGACTGCAACAGTGCTGTCGTTAAGTGTCACGAAGAAGCTTGATGCTGACTTTGGGTGTCACCCAGAGCCCCCAGAGAGACTCACAGAGGAACATCGAGAGGAAGGGATCACGCAAGCAGAGTTTGCTGGGATAAGATCAGAAACATTGTTCTGGGTCACAGGAAGGTTGGATGAGAATTTGTCTAACTTGCCAGAAACTGGATTCTCTCCCCCCAAAATAAGCTTCCTTAGTTAAGTGGCCGACTAGGTGTCCAGTTGGCAGCCTGGTTTCTGACTAGGAGCTGCTAACGTTGATCAGGAAGAGAGGAGATGCAGATGCCTGAGGACAAAGAAAAGCCAGAGGACAAACAAGGCGGCCGGGTGGTCCGCTCCGCCAATGGGGTCCAGGGGTGAGCCGGGCAGGGATGCCCCCTCAACAATTCTGCCTAAATTCCTCAAGGCAGAGGAAAAAGCACGCAGTTTAAGGATTCACCTGTGGTTTGAGTTCTGGTTCTGCTGCCTGGAAGTCCTATTAAATCATTTAGCCCTTCTTTTGGGGGCCTCAACTGCCTGGTCTCTACAATGGAAGAGCGCCTCTTTCCGGCCAGGCTTTGGGGAGGATAAGGGATTACATGGACAAAGCTTCCAGGACACTTCCTGGTAGGTTATTAAAGCTCAAAAAAAAGCAAAAACTTAATCTGTTTTTCTTCATGCTACATTGTTATATTTGCTTCCTCTGCTTTACAAGTAATGTTGGCAAAGCAGCTCAGCCCCTAATTCCTAGGGAGGATCTAAGGCCAGTAAAACACAGCAACAGGTCAGTGCAGTCCCTGGGCATCCTTTGCCAGGTTCTGAAAATCCCCGTGCAGTCCTAAATCCTGTACTTTAACTCTATGGCAAGTACCTACTTGTCATTTCAAAAGGGACATTATCTTTGTGGTTAAAAAAAAAAAAAAGGTGTGTGTGTATAAGGGGTAGATCTAGCATTGGGCAGCAAGGAACAAAAGCCAAGACCGCTGCTCTCAGCTGAAGAAGCCCGGCCGGTGGCTCAGGCTGTCGGCCGTCAAGTAGGAACTCATTTCCCCGACAGCCATGGCAGCGATGAGTGAAGAGATCAAACGTGCAGCTGACACAAGGGGAGGCCGTGACCCTACATCAGGAGGGATGCCGTGACACTGGGAACCATCTGCCAGTTCTTTCGTCTATGGGAGCGGAAGAATTTCCCAATGTCATGCATCAAACTCACAACTGAAGCCGGCTGTTACCACCCTGGCCAGGTTTTGTTTAATAGGAAAACAGCTAGGAATCAGAGGTTTTATTTGGCTTTTATGGTGATTTGCATCGCCCTCACTGAAAGGCTTGGTGTGACGCTCAGATTTTATAAAGCATTTAATATTTCTTACAGAAGGGAGCCATCCACATGTCAAACATTAAAAAAAAAGTGGCGGGGGGAGGGGGAACCCAATGCGAAAAGCCAGAGAGTTTGTCAGAAAGCAGGGCCCGCCAGGCCTGGTGTTACATCTGACTTCGGGGAAGAGCCTGGCCAGTTTTCGGCACTTTACCACCATCGCCAAAGCCAATCTGTCTTCCAGAACGGAATGGAAACAAGATCGAAAGCAAGAAGGCTCTGTAGGTTTTCCCAGCAGGCAGCTACGGAAACTCTAACTCTCTTGTCCTGTTTTCATCCATTTGATTCCATTTTCTTTCTCTCGAGTTTTCCCTATCTCGGTTTGGAATCAATCCAGCCCAGTACTCCTAAGTCAAGAGGTCAAGAAGACACATGATTTTTATGAGGCAAGAAAGGGCAGCCACTCTGTTCTGTTTTGGGAACCTTGGTGACATCATGGACTGTTGACTCTCTGGAGCTCGTGTCTAAGAGAGCACTGAGTCAGAAGAAAGCTTTCGTCACAGGGCTCCCGGAACTTAAGGTAAAGACAACTATTAGGTAACCGAGTCTGACCCCAGAGGGCTGCTCCTGCTTCTCACTGGCTTGGGTTTAAATGACTCAAGTCAGTCTCTAGGGGAAACTCATCTATGTGGGACAGCTGTCACTAAGCAGGACATTTGCTGCTCTTCAGCCTAAATTTCTCATGACATCACTCAATTACTTCTGTCTCGGAGGGGACAGTTTCCTCTCGTATTACAAGTATCTAGACTGCTGCCTGAAGACGGCTGGGTTACAAGACGCGGCCTCCACTCTTCGTTCGGATGCCTGTAACCTGTCTGGGTCTGTCCCAGGAAGGAGACTCGGTTAAATAAAGTGCTCCTAGAATATGCAGCTTTCCATTACGAAAGCACTGAAGCCAAGATGTTGAGCAGTCAAGGCAGACTTCCACGAGGCTCTGTGAGGCCCCCTCTGTTTGGGTTTCGGCAACTGCCTGCCTGCGGAGGCCTCCAGGGTCACTGACACATGTTTATATCCCACTTCACGAAGTCACAAGGAACAAACACGTGCGCCTTTACCCCAGAGGCAAAGCCCATTCACAGTGCCTCAAATGAAGCAGGGCGGGGGGGAAGGAGAGAAACTGCTCAAGGACAAACCCACCGTGAGCACAGCCACAGCAGTTTTTAATTTGCCTAAAGAAGCTCTGTGATTTTAAGATGTGATTAGGGGTACTGTTCCCACAGTAAACATAGTATGAATATGACCCGCTGGCTGTCATTCAATAGGACTCCAAAGCTGGGAAGCAAATCCCACCCTTGTCTTCTGAAGAGCCTCCCTGCGAGATCAGCTGGACCAGCCTCTGGAAGTTTCTTCACGGTGGAAGATTTGCTCAGTCTTGGCACAGCTTCTCTCTCAAAGCTCTCACATCACCAGTGCGCCCCTCCAGGGTCTGGATAAACTGTCCGAAAGGTCAGGTTTATTCTCGGTTCTCTAGAGTGGTACTCTTTGGGCACTCGATGCTAAATGGAAATATAATAATTCTGACATAAACACATTTATGAGGACATGGACATATTTTGACTTCATCCCCCCTCAACCCCCCACGAGCATCAGTAAGCTCTCTGAAGTCTTGTGGAGAAAGGTTTTCTTCTCTGAAACAAATCCTTCCCCACCCCCATCACTCCAATAAGCCAGCGCCCTCACACTGAGGTATTGTTTTTATCTTTTCTAATTGCTGCTCTTCCTCACAGCTTCCTGCCATGTTCCCAAATCTCGCAAGGCAACACATAAATGACTGAGACCAAAGAAAGACATGAGATTCTGCTCCCAAGCTACGTGTTCTTCCATGAACTTGCACACCTTAAAGAAGACCCGGTTTTAAGAGAGCCTGGCCTAAGGTGAGAAGCTGTGCCGCCCGGTAGCCACCCACTGGCTACCCGAAGCTATTGTAATGAACTTAAATTAAATTAAAAATTCAGTCCTTCGACACACTAGCCGCATTTCAGAAGACCAATAATAGCTGTGCGTGTCTAGTGGCTACAACATGGCGCCTCAGAAGATGTAGAATGTTTCCGCTGTCACCGGAAGTTCTACTGGATGCCACTGCTGCAGAGGTCCATTTTGACTGTCAGAATCAAAACTCCTGGAAAATGGTGTCACTGAACCACCGCTCGCTCATGATAAAAGCAACTTGCTTTTCACATTTACTAGAGAAATAAATAAACAGAAGCCGTCAGGGCACGGCCTCCACATGAGTCCAAATTCCGTGCATGTTCTCACCTGCCAGTCAGCTTGTGTCGATCCTTCCATGATTAACAAGGTCCCATGATCCAAGGGTATCTTCACTCTTTCCACATACGTGTAGTCTCCGTTCTCTTCCTAGAAAACAGCATTCATTGCACTGTTTTTTGCTTGTGTGATCAAGATGCAATGGAACCTGGCAATGGTCTAGAAGTGCAAACCTCTCCTCAGCAACACAGTCGGGGCTCATCTGCTGGCTCCGTCCGCGGCAGCCATCTGGCCTTGAGCAAGCTGTGTCACCACTCTATACCTTAGTTTGGGGATGACGACGGGACCTGCCACACAGGGCTGCTGTGAGCCTCCACTGATGCAGTCTGTGTCGGGTCACCTGGAGACTGGCGCACACTAAGTACAGCGTGAAGTGCCAGATACTGTCATCTGCATCTAAAATGCAGAAGAGCCCATTCCGGCCTGTGAAGGAATTAAGTTATTTATACAAGAACTCTTTACACTGCTTTATGCTGGGCTCTGTGTTTTGCCATGGTCTGTGTGGAAAAAATGGGCTTTTAAACAAGACACGGTGGGGGCGCCTGGGTGGCTCAGTGGGTTAAGCCGCTGCCTTCGGCTCAGGTCATGATCTCAGAGTCCTGGGATCGAGCCCCGCATCGGGCTTTCTGCTCAGCGGGGAGCCTGCTTCCTCCTCTCTCTCTGCCTGCCTCTCTGCCTGCTTGTGATCTCTCTCTGTCAAATAAATAAATAAAAAATCTTTAAAAAAAAAAAAATTTAAACAAGACACGGTGTAGTGAGTTCTCATTGCCTTTTTACAATTTCTGCTAATTCACTAATCGGTGCCTATGTTAAAACTGGTTACAACTCTTCCTATAGCTCTTCTGGTGTCTACACTCTTTTTTCTTTGCAGAACAGTCAACAGCAAGATTTTCTTAAGGAAGTTCTGGCTTGCCCAGAACAATGCTGCAAACTGAGACTGGCCATTGAAGCCTTGGAGCACAGACCACAACTCCTGACCACTTCACACAGAAATGCCTTGTATTTACATCGCCCCTCTCTTCCAGAGAGCTCCAAGTTCATTCATGTCCAGTGCTCTAATGAAGCTTCAGGCCCGGCCTGCAAAACAGCCAGTAGGTGAGGGTCGTTCCTCCTTCACGGCTGACAAAGGGGTGAGTTCAAAGAGCTTGTCAAGAGTTGAGGCCCGAGCTTCCTGATCTTTCCACTTCCATTCTGGGTAGATCCACCCATCTGTCTACTTCACTTCTGATGCAAGGGACTGCATCTGGGTTACTGCAGGATTGATTTCCCTGCAATACTGTGTTTATGTTTATTATTGTAGGGGTGCTTCTGAGAACATAATTATTTACAATGATTTCCCTCAGGAAAAACAAAATCAGAACCATAATGAACTTGCATAAACAGTTTAAGTTCCAGGTCCCAACCCTTGGCAGGGACCTCGTGGAGCACAGTCATAACTTTAACAGGCAGAAGATAAAAGCAATGTTTGAAACAACTTTTGGTTTCGGTGACTGATTTCATTTGTGCCTGCCACCTTTTCTTTTCCAGCAGCAAGTAAGCACTGCAGCGTTAACCTCTGACCCCTCAGCCACCCAGAGAGTGGTGGGAAGGTGACTCTGTCCTTGGGTGGCCCCACTGCATCCAGAAAAGCAAGAGGAGGCTCTCTGAGAGAAAGGATTCCAACCAGAGGAGATGCACGTCCTACTGGAGAAAAGAGACAGACGGGAGTGCATCGTCCATGAGACTTAGAGGGCTCGAGGTTCCCTGATTTAAGCTGTAAAGTCAGCTACCAGATCAAGGTTTAACAAAGGGAGGAGCAGATGTTCTCTTGCCCTCTGCACACTGCAGACTCTGGGAGCGCAGTGGGACCTTCATCCGTAGCTCAGGCACAGACACGAGGGCAGGGATGCAAAACAAAGTAGAGAGGAAAGGCGCTACCCAGACGTGAAGCCAAGCCTGCGACGAAGATCTCTTTGAACAGTAAAAGCATTCCTGGGAATGAGGGGTAGCCAAGGCCAGTGGAAGAGAAGGGGTAAGCACTGTAGTTCTGCCTGGAAACATGAAGCGGGAACTGAGCCGGCAAATGAGAGAGAGTTCCACATGCAAAGGGGAAATACCAGCCCCGATGGAAAATGATGTTCCACAGCGCCATGCCCCACTTTACGTTCCTAAGATCTGCATTTTCCAACCTGAGAGAAAGCCTCGGGTTTTACACATACTTTTACACATACTACATCCAGTATAACGTTCAGTTGTACCTAAAAGCAAAAGAGGGAGACCCTTCACTTGGGAGAGAGCCACTCCTGATCAGTCCCTGAAAGAGTCGCAGATGCCCAGGGCACCCACTGCACGAGGTGATGTCATCACTCTGCTGCCTGCTATCTGTCCCTTCCAACACCCTGGGCTCAGAGAGCACATTCTAATCTGCAGAAGGAGACAGAAAAGAGGGCAAGGGATTCTACTGAGACAACACAAAGCTCACAAATGCGTCCTTCTTGTCTTGAGGCCAGAGTGCCAACAGAGCCCAGAACTACCCTTCAACTTAACCAAGACACAGGGAGACTTTTTCCACTCAGGAAGCAGATAAAAGGCCGACAGAGCTCACGTGGCTGTGCATAAAAGCTCAAATTGATAAATGGATAAGCCACGCTGGAAGCAAGGGTCAGACTGTTTAGAGGAGTGCATTCACAGCCATTAAGCATGGTTAAGTTATCAAAACAGGGCTCTGTGACCCTTCTGATTTACTCAGGTCTTTCTTCAAAACAAAACAGAACATACCCCTAAAAAAAGCATTGCTTGGGATAAAATTTTCCATCCATGATCCCAGTTAAAAGAGGCTTTTCAGGAGTGCCTGCCTGGCTCAGTCAGTAGAGCATGTGACTCTTCATCTCAGAGCTATGAGTTCAAGCCCCACGCTGGGCATAGAGCTTACTTTAAAAAAAAAAAAAAAGAGGCTTTTTAGGATCCCAGTCAGTCTGTAGGGTGGGTTTTGTTGTTGATGATTTGGTATTCCACACAAAATTTCACAAGCAGATGAAAAAAAATGCAAAGAATATATACTTTTTGGGGCGCCTGGGTGGCTCAGTTGGTTAAGCAACTGCCTTCGGCTCAGGTCATGATCCTGGAGTCCTCGGATCGAGTCCCACATCGGGCTCCCAGCTCCATGGGGAGTCTGCTTCTCCCTCTGACTTCCCCTCTCATGCTCTCTCTCTGTCTCTCAAATAAATAAATTTAAAAAAAAAAAAGAATATATACTTTTATATTAATGCTGACCAACACTCTCCCCTCCTCCCCAAGCACAGCCAGTTCATTTGAACACACAATTATGATTCCCAAGGAGCCCTGGGCCTTCCAGAATTCTATACTCCAACGTCAGCCTATTTGGTTTCCGTTAGGAAAATGGTATTTCGGGGAAAAGTCTGGGTGTATCTGTCATTCTGTCATTACTAACCACTCAACAGACAGGAAACCTAAACATGTTTCTTTTCACTGGAAAAGTAACTTCATGTTTCACAAGCTCTGCGTAGGTTCTTTATGTAATTGCTCCTTTCCTGTTCCAAAAACGTGCCTTAGGAATTACAACCAACAATTGATGCTTGAAAATCAGTAGCAGCAGAGTTTTTCTCTCTACAGAATAAAAGTGACACGAGTTCACTAAAGTAAATGACACATGGAAATTACTGGTTTGCTGCCTGCCTTCCTCCTCTCTGATAAACTCTGTGAAGAGAGTGTTGTCTTACCGTTTCAAAACATGCTCAGCGCCTATTACACACATCAGTACGTATATGCTGAATGAGGAAGAGCATCGAGAAAATATAATCCTATCATCCAGAATTCATGCAATGCATGTAGAGGAAACATTCTATATATACAATCATGTACTTTACATATTGAACATTATATTGTGGGCATGTTTTTACGCCTCAAATGTATGGTATTTCAGAAATGGAGTTATATAATATTCCTTTATATGTACATATCTTTCCTTCTTTACACTCGCAAATATTTTTGACCACTGTATATGTCAGTCACTGTGCTAATGTTAAGAATATAGCAACGAGGGGCACCTGGGTGGCTCAGTGGGTTAAGCCTCTGTCTTCGGCTCAGGTCATGATCTCAGGGTCCTGGGATCGAGCCCCACATGGGGCTCTCTGCTCAGCGGGGAGCCTGCTTCCTCCTCTCTCGCTGCCTCCTTCCTCCTCTCTGTACCTGCTTCTCTGCCTACTTGTGATCTCTGTCAAATGAATAAATAAAATCTTTAAAAAAAAAAAAAGAATATAGCAACGAGGTACTCACTGTTGGACAGTGAGATTTTAATACACCAGTACTGCCAAAAAAAAAAAAGAAGAAGAAGAAGAAAAGAAAGGAAGAGAAAGAAAGAAACAAACAAACAAAGGCTACTACAAGTAGATCTCAGGCAAAACATTTCTGAGTATTTTTCTAAGGATATATTTTCAAAAATGGAATGATGGGATCCAAAGATATAAACTTTAAAGCAGTCTGACTTATACTAGTAAACTGCTTTCTTAAGAAGGTTGTAGCAATTTATTATTCCATCAGGAAAATACTACAGTACCGACCTTCTGGTCAGATCACTGATACTGAACATTACCAACTAAAATGATGAAAAAAAAATTGAGGGGAAAACTAACAATTCATTATTCAAACAGGGAGTTCTTTACTAACCCCATTCAACATTTTTTCACATGCCTATTTGCTATTTGCATTAATTCTGTTGTGAACTCTCTGTTCACATTCTTTGTCCATTGTTCTACAGGATGTTAGCATTTTTCTTATTGACCTGTAACCACAGACCCTAAGATACTTACCCTTTGTCGTACTTTGTGCAAACACTTTTTTCTCATTTGCTATTTGTCCTTTAACTATGTTGATGTTTAACACAGAGTAGCCCAAAAACTTTGAGTCAACTCTTGACCTTTCTTTGGTTCTCTTTCATGGTTTTTATGCTTAGCAAGTCTTTTCTCATCCTGGGGGAAGTTAAATATACAACTGCATTTCCAAATTTTTGGTTAACAAAAAAAAGTATACGCTTTTTTAGACTTTATCATCTACCTGGTATTTATTTGGCTTCCTCCTCACCCCGAGGCTTCTTTTTGTAACATTTTCCAAATACTTAAACCAAGGCACACTGCCAGACTTTTTGGACAGGATCAACCAATGTATGCTGCCCAGATGCCAGGCATGTTAGGAACTACATGTACATCACCGCTAATGCTCACCGCAACCCCGGAAGGGCGGTGCTATTTTCCATTTTATCAAAGCAAAGGGAGCTGCAGGGAAAGCGTATCTCTAAGGCAGAAGGCTGGCAAGAGGAAGGCAGGGCTAGTATTTCGACTTAGATCTGTCTAGCACTAAAGCTTATAATCTTTCCACCATACTGTGCTCTCCAAGTGATCTCCATTCCTTCTGAAATCCCGTCGCATTTCCTGTCCAAATCACATGGCACCCTGACTGATCCGTAAGGGTCACAAACACCAGCAAGCAGCATAAATGAAGAGTGAGGGCAGGATTCAGTGCAGTAGGGAGTGAAGACCATAGAGAACCAGAGAGCATGGGGTGTGCAGACAGGTGTAGCTTTGACTCATTGTTCCCTCAGGGCTGTCTGATTTTCAAGGTTTTCCAGGAAAGCTGATAAATGGGATTTTTATGTGAAAACTCCTGAGTTAATAAATTTTGCCAAATAATCAAATTTTGTTAAAAATGCTAAGCAGTATAAACAAGTCTGAGGACCAGATTCACAAGAGCCACCCACCTGTGTTGCTGATGGACCCATCATAAGACTCATTTTATGCCCACATCTCATCATCCTATCTGGCCTGGAAGCTCCCAAACAAGGCCAGTTGTAGTCTGCCTGGCTCCTCTGATCCTGCTTTGCCATTCCAAATAGTAGTGCCTGATAGAAAGCTCAGAAAAGCTCATGCAATTTCAAGTATATATTCTTAATCTCAGTGACCCAACTCAAGCAAAAAAGGCCGTTCAAAGCAAAATATACTTCCAAATTAATGATCTCAATTTACAGTGAGACATTTGATTCTCCAAGTCATCTCTGATCCTCTGAAAAGTAGATGAACTACTTATTTTAAAAAATCCCATCATTTTACTAAGAAGATGTTGATGAAAAACAAAACACAAATGAGCAGAAAGAACAAAGTAGGAGCCTGCTACGTATTTCTCATTTCCTGAGCTCTCCAGAAGCACTTGACATGCAGTAACTGTGATTAGTTTCTGCACTGGAGGCAAGAGGGAAGGCTTCAAGACTACAGTGGGTCCCTGAATCCTGGAGAGGACTCAAGTGAACACGAAGGTGGAGAGCGAGCGTAAGGGAGGGCAGAGAGATGATCTCATGGAATGGCGCAAGCACACAGGGAACAGCAAGATGCTAAAGGAGGTTGGGCATAGATTTTGTAAAGATTTGACAGTCTGACAAAGGAACTGACGTTTTATTTTATCTTTTGTTCCAGGAGGAGCAAATAAAGGCTTCTGAGTTGGAAAACAAAGTGATGAAAGCAGTGAGCTCAATCTTGGCTCTCTGCTCCTCTTTAGCTCCTCTTTCTCTCTCTTTTTTAAAGATTTTATTTATTTGTCAGAGAGAGAGAGAAACAAAGACAGGCAGAGGGAGAAGCAGGCTGCCTGCTGAGCAGAGAGCCCGACGTGGGGCTCGATCCCTGGAGCCTGGGATCATGATCTGAGCCGAAGGCAGATGCTTGACTGACTGAGCCACGCAGGCGCCCCAAGCTATGCTCCTGCTCTGAGTGATGACGCGCGACTGCAGAGCTTCCCATATCACCTCCATGATGAGTTCTAATTCGGCTCAGCAAGCAATTACTGAGGACACACTGCGCGAGTGGTTTAACAGTGTGCTTCGGCCACCTCCTCTGTACAACAGGGGTAATGGCTATACCAACGTCGCGGGATTACTGGAGGGCGGAACGTAACGCATTCAGAACAGGGCCAGGCACAGAGTCTGTACATTTTTTATTTATCATCATCACTTTACTGTTGTTATTCTGACAATTCCCCAAATGATGTTTCTAGCACAAGCCTGTCATCTGACCCGCAGACCTCAACAGCCAGCGGCCTACTTCCCCCCAAGAAGTCTCCGGCATCTCCAACCTAGCATGTGGAAAGAACTCTTGATTCCATCTACAAATCCTCTGGAAACACGGCCACAGTTGAAAGCAAAAATCCCTGCTCCTCCCCCATCTGAGTGAATAACACGTCCACCCAACCGCTACTCGGCCAGAAACCTGGGAGTCATTCTTGATCCTTACCCTGGTATCTAAAATGTTAGCGGCAACCTCTAAGGCTGCTCCCTCAAAAACACACCTCAAGTTCATCCACTTCTCTTCATCCCACTGCCACCACCTGAGTCCAAACCGGCAGCCCAGCACCGGCTCTCCCCCCTCTACTTAGTCTTCTGCTCTCGCCGCTCCTCAGACTATTCCCCACACAGCAGCCTGAGCAATCCTTCCAGATACAAACCAGATCATGTCATAACCTCATTTATTCTGACTGGACTCAGAATAAAATCCAAACTCAGAGCTCTAACTACAAGTTGTAATTCTTTCTCTGTTCCCTGGATTACTGTCTAGCTCCTAAGAACTCCATGCCGATGGGCCCCCCGTTTGCCACGTTCACTGCTGTCTGCTCAGAGTTGAGCACAGCACCTGACATACAGTAAGTGGGCAGTTAGTATTTGCGGGACAGAGACAAAGGAGAGAGGAGAGGGAGAGAGATCGACCTCTTCCTGAAAATATCTGGCATCTGGGTATCAGAGAGAAATGAGAGAGAAAAGATGGGAATTAAAGACATGTATTTTAGACATGGGGTAAATAGAGCCTGGGATAAAGATGGTCACTAGGTGAGGGATGAATTCTTCAGCCATTTCAAGAACAAATTAAGAAGATTTGGAAATTGAAATAATTAAGAGAACAGGGAAGAACTAAAAAAAACTTATATGTGGAGCACCTGGGTGGCTCAGTCAATTGGGTGTCTGACTCCTGACTTTGGCTCAGGTCACTATCTCAGGGTCATGAAATCGAGTCCTACACTGGGCTCTATGTTCAGCCAGGAGTCTGCCTGGAATTCTCTCTGCCCCTCCCCCACTGAAATAAATAAATAAATCGTAAATAATAATAATAAAAATAATAAAAAAAATAACTTATGTGTGAACCTGACCAAGACCAGTGATATCATGAACATAAATGGACTTATCAGCAGGTGGAATTGTGGAGTTTTCTGAGAGAACAATAATAAATCTGATTTTATACTTTCAGGTCAGAAATCACATGTGCTGTTATAAGTGGAAGTGCCCCCCCCACAAATAAATAAATAAATGGAAATGTCCCCTGAACACATACGACGGATGACTTGAACTTGAGAAAAAAGTCAAGGCTGGAGATAAGAGATTCCCAAGTCACTCCATCTTAAGAACGAACAGTTGAAGCCATGTTTATTAACTTATTCAACCAAAATACACACACACACAGTGCTAAATGATGGGGACACAGTAAGACAAAAATGGACCTTGCCCATATGGCAATTACAATCTATAGCCACTTTATAATCTCCTAAAAACTAATTTAAACAAAGATAACAGAATCAAAAATAATCTTGAATATCCACATCGTAGGGGTGAATGCAAAGGAAAAATCCTTAAAGGAGGCAAGGGAAATAGCAGTGAGAAAAGTCTGAGAGTAGCTAAAGTAACACAGTATCCCAGCCAACAGGAAAAAGAGAAGAAAGTTAAGAGATGGTTGAGTTTCAAGCAGAGAGGGGATGGATACGGGGACCAATAATGGGGACCAATATTACAAGGAAGAACAGAATGATGATCAAGGAAAGGTTCTTCCAGACAATGGCGTCTGGATATTAGCAAAGCGGTGGGGATGGACCTACAGGGCAGGTGCTTCAAGAGTGAGTCTAGTTGTAAGGAAAGGGAAACTGCAGACATAGAAAACTTACTCCAGAATTTGTGGCTCAAAAGCAAGCAAGCAAAGAAAAAACCACCCCAGATATCAGTAAGAGTCAAGGAAAAGATTTTCTCAAGATGGTAACAGATATAAAGGGATTTCCCTAGTTCTCCGATCCAAGGACCAGATACATGGCGGAGCTGCTTGGCAAGTACAGCCACGGCTTCTTGCGCACTGAAATGATCACTGAAAACTGAGTGTTAGCCCAAGCCACCACTACGTAACCTGCTGAGGGCCACCTGTCCCTCTACCTGCCCTACCTTCCAACTTATGATTATGCCAATAACGTCTCCCTCTCTGCTTTTTTTTTTTTTTTTTAAAGGATTTATTTGAGAGGGAGACAGCGAGAGAGCGCACATGCATGTGCATGGGGGGGGGGGGTTGCGGGGGAGAAGCAGAGAGAGAGACTCTTCAAGCAACCTCCCCAGTAAGTGTGGAGCCTGACAGAAGTCTCAATCTCACAATCCTGAGGTCATGACCTGAGCCGGTATCAAGAGTCAGACACTTAACGGAATGAGCCATCCAGGCGTCCCGCCCAACCTGCTTTTTTGCTTTTTTTTTTTTTTTTCCAGCTTGTTCTCGCAATCAGAATGTGGGGTTCCCTTGCCCTTGAGAACCTGGCTGGCTGGCTTCTGGAGGGCTTCATGGATCATCTAAGCTTGTGGCTATATGTGGACTGCAACGTTGTTCCTATAGCACCCAGGAAGAGCACAGCTGGACTTACTCTTCATAGTGGCCACATGTTTTTTTTTTAATCTGACATAAACAAAATACATTACTTGTGGAAATTACAGAAAGAGAATAAGGCTAGGACCCCACAATGTCATCTCTACTTACTACTCTGCTGACTCAAACCACACTTTAAAATGACTGTATCCTCAATATCGATCTGAAATACATTACTTTAAAAAAGAGAAGCAGCTGTTTCTGAAATGAGATCTGCTAAAGTAAAAGGCTGGCTGGAAAAATACAGATTTGAAATCACTAAGGTTATCTTGTCCCAAACAGGTTTAAACTCATTTGCCACAAACAAATCTTTGCATTTTTATCCAACTCTTCCCTGATATTTGGCATGGAAGGTTCTGGTGAGATGAGTGAGGACACTAAGGAAGCATGAGGACTGGCCCGGGTGATTGGTCATCCTATACCAGGGATACCCGGTGACCTCCATAGTTCAGTAAGTCAGAACCTCACCAAGGTCTTGCCTGGGAGGTCTGGCAGTTGTTCAGTGCAACAGAGGCTCTCTCTGTAGGCAGCGAAAACTTGGCACTGGGGACCAGACTAGCATGAAAACTCCTGCCTTTCCATCTGGACGGAAACACGTGGAAAGGCAAACAGAGCGAAATACTGCTGACAGTGTCTATTGTTCAGACTTGTCAACACAGTGCCAGGGGCAGTGTGGGAGTAAGAAGTTACTGAATTTCAGCAAAAATAAACGTGGCTTTAACCTCACTGTTACAGTCCTTCTAGCAACATTGAATACACATTTGAAACCAGAAGGCTTAATGTAATAATGATTCCATCTTTGGCAATATATTTCTAAGAAATGCAACTTAAAGGAACTGCTATCTTGAAAGAGCTCCCCCGCAACACTGCAGCGCCAGAAACAAATGTCACCTATGGCTGACATCCAGCTGACCCCAGCCCCCAGCAAAAGTGCAGTGTTCTCCAGTCATCCATCAAAAACACAAAACTCATTCCCAAACTGTTCCCAGACGTGACCTGATCAGGCCTGATCTCCCCTCCTATACCCTTCCTCTGTGTCCTCTGAATTCCAATCCAGTGATGAGCGAACACCCCTCGATCCCCAACCTCATGTGCTCTGAAGGTTCCCTTGACTTGCATGTCCTAACTGAAACCTTGCTATCTCCAGGATTCCAAATGCCTAAAGCCCTCTCACATGGAAAGTGATCATGTCTCTCACATCCAGCCAGCCAGGAGATACTCCATATTAACACTTTCAGACCATTATTCCCAGGCCTCTCTTACAAATCCCTGCTCCTCTGAGCTATGTCATTGAATCTGTTCACCTCTGTCCTTCTTGGCCTTGGTACACACGAGGTATAACAAGCTCTTAATTGGTCCCTTGGCTTCTGCTCTTGCTCCTCTCTAGTCCAGGTTCCACACGGCAGCAAATGACTTTGTAAAATTATCCATCAGATCATGTCACTCTTCTGCCTCACACATTCCAGTGCTTCTTAATGGGCTTAAAATCTGCTCCTTCCTGAGGCTCATGAAGCCTCTGCATGATCTGGCCCCTGCCCACTCTCCCCACCTCATCACCTGCTCTGGGGTTCCACTGCGCACTCTACTCTGGTGTGGGGCCCGCTTCTCCTTCCTCAAACTCACTAAGCCCTCTTCTGCCCCAGCCAAGCAGTCATCTACCATGAAAGCAGCACTTGGGAAAGAGGAGACCGTCACCACAAGGCTTAGCAATAGTTCTTATGGGTATGGCAAGGGGAGAAAAAATTTCTACCACTGGGACACAATTTTAAAAAGTCAAGTTTTACAGGCAGCAACCTCTTCGACCTCAGCCACAGCAACTTCTTCCTAGAAACATCGCCAAAGGCAAGGGAAGCAAGGGCAACAATGAACTACTGCGACTTCATCAAGATCAAAAGCTTTTGCACAGCAAACAGTCAACAAAACCAAAAGACAACTGACAGAATGGGAGAAGATATTCACAAATGATATATCAGATAAAGGGCTAGTATCCAAAATTCATAAAGAACTTATCAAACTCAACACCCAAAGAACAAGGAATCTAATCAAGAAATGGGCAGAGGACATGAACAGACATTCCTGCAAAGAAGACATCCAGGGGCGCCTGGGTGGCTCAGTGGGTTGGAGGCTCTGCCTTTGGCTCAGGTCGTGATCTCAGGGTCCCGGGATCGAGCCCCGCCTCCGGATCTCTGCTCGGTGGGGAGCCTGCTTCCCACCCCCACCCGCCTCTCTGCCTTCTTGTGGTCTCTGTCAAATAAATGAATAGAAATCTTTAAAAAAAAAAAAAAAAAAAAAAAGACATCCAATGGCCAACAGACACATGATAAAGTGCTCAACATCACTCAGCATCAGGGAAATACAAATCAAAACCACAGTGAGATACCACCTCACACCAGTCAGAATGGCTAAAATTAACAAGTCAGGAAACAACAGATGTTGGCAAGGATGCAGAGAAAGGGGAACCCTCCTACACTGTTGATGGGAATGCAAGCTGGTGCAACCACTCTGGAAAACAGCATGGAGGTTCCTCAAAAAGTTGAAAGTAGAGCTACCATACAACCCAGCAATCACACTACTGGGTATTTACCTTAAAGATACAAATATAGGGATCCGAAGGGGCACGTGCACCCGAATGTTTATAGCAGCCACATCCACAATAGCCAAACTATGGAAAGAACCTAGATGTCCATCAACAGATGAATGGATAAAGAAGATGAGGTATACACACACAATGGAATACTATGCAGCTATTAAAAGAAACAAAATCTAGCCATTTGCAACGACGTGGATGGAACTAGAGGGTATTATGCTAAGTAAATTAAGTCAGAGAAAGACAATTATCATATGATCTCTCTGATGTGAGGAATTTGAGAGGCAGGGTGGGGTGTCATGGGGGGCAGGAAGGGAAAAAATGAAACGAGATGGGATTGGGAGGGAGACAAAGCATAAGAGACTCTCATGAAAACAAACTGAGGGTTGCTGGGGGACAGCAGGGTAGGGAGAGGGTAGCAGGGTCATGGACACTGCAGTGGGAGGATGTGCTGTGAAATGTGTAAGCATGATGATTCACAGACCTGTACCCCTGGGGCAAATAATACATTATATGTTTAAAAAAAAAAAAAAAGTCAAGTTTGGAAGCAGACCCCATTCCTAATCATGGCATTCCTAATCATGGCACATGCAAATATGATGAATCACTTTGGAAAAGGTTGTTCTTCCAAGATTAAAAGGACTGCCAGTGCACTACAAAACTGGGCCATCCGTGGCAAAAATTCTTTTTTTTTTAAATTAATTTATTTTTTTAAAAAAGATTTTATTTGTTTATTTGACAGAGAGAGAGAGATCACAAGTAGGCAGAGAGGCAGGCAGAGAGAGGAGGAAGCAGGCTCACTGCTGAGCAGAGAGCCCAATGTGACCCTGAGATCATGACCTGAGCGGAAGGCAGAGGCTTAACCCACTGAGCCACCCAGGCGCCCCGCAAAAATTAATTCTTCCCAGGGGCAGTCAGGGCATGGATTCCGGCTGAGATAAGGCCCCAAGGCAGCAAATGATGATTCCAGCTCTCACAGGATTTCACGTCTGAAGATAATTCAAGTCCTCCCAGAACTACTCAACAGGATTTCACGTCTGAAGATAATTCAAGTCCTCCCAGAACTACTCAACAGGATTTCACGTCTGAAGATAATTCAAGTCCTCCCAGAACTACTCAGCTTTATGGGCTAAAACATGCACATTTTCATTTACCCATCCACTGACTCACATTCTCCAAACCACTAAATGGCCCTAGAGATAGGAGCTCAAAAATTCCTGGTCCACAGGCCACGTGTCACCCTCCCCAAGTCCCCCTTCTACTCCCTCAATGAATGCCATTTCACAGGCCAAAGGAATCTTGGGGTTCTGGCTTCACTACCTTTCACGTCCTTTTCCAATTTCCAAATCTGAAAAGTCACTGTGGCATCTAGCATTTTTAACAGCTTAAAAATTCACGGATTATTCCAGCAACTCTGTTCTCATAAAGTAGCTACCAATTATTACCCTATTTACAAAGAAGAAAATGTAAATGAGGTGGATAGGTGCTTTTTGCCAATATCAGTGACAGAAACAGGAAATGAAAATGATTTTCTAGATTTCATTTAGGGATGTATTAAACAGACGACGGTCATCAACAATTTCTTTCCGGTATTTCCTGTAACTTCTCAGAACAGACGCTGTAATCAGAAGTAGGGCTGATTAAGAGATTTGGATAACCGACCAGCAGCAGTGGGGTGCTGGCTGAGGCGGAGGGTCAGTCACTACTCCATGAAATATTGCCCCATGTAGCTTATCCAGCTTTTAAATTTAAGCTAGTCAGTATTACAGCATTTTAGATTCTGATATTCTCATTTCTTCTAAAGTCCTGAAAAAATATCAGTATTTATGATCAAACTGACCTTTTCATACTCTGCTCTTCCCAGAGCAGACAAAAAAACCAATGAGCAAGAGAGGTACTAGGAACTCCAAGTCACTGGGAGCTCTCAGAGCCTGCACCACTGGAAGTGGCTTTACAATCACCTCTTCTGGTCCTATGAACAGAGTTCACGTTCTTCAGAAGGTGCTAGAGAGAGAAGCGGCTTGAGAAATGCTGAATTTGCCTCAACTCACTAGTCTGAGGTGGACAGAAGCCCTTCACATTTTCAGGATTCAGCTGATGAAGAACAGAGCTTATCCATGGGTAATGTGCTAGAAGAACAAGGCTTCTGGCATCTAAACCTCCAGCACATCACAAACTTCCTGCTATTATCTAATATCCCCCCAACTCAGCCATCACTGTTTCCATGGTAACCGACAGAGAAATAGCAGCCTGCCAAATGGCTTTTGTAGTTCCTTTTCCAGCTTGTTTTTCAGTATAGAATTAAAGCTAGCTGGGAAAAGAACCAGACTAATCTTTACAGCAGGGACACGACGCATTTTGGAAAGTACAACTGGGTCTGGGACAAGGAGTATAGATAAACTTTAATGAGCCCAGCTTGAAGGAATAAAAAAAGGGTCTTGGTTTCTAAAGAAGTGTCCACCGAAGTATATTTGGTACGCTTTACTTTTGTCTTGAGAGAGTATATCCTGACAATGGCCAGTAGACAGATATGGTGCTATTCACTCTGTCTTTAACTGAATTAACAAAAGAAGGAATGGGGTGAATGGAACGGCAAGATCAGGCAAGTTTCCTCGGCCACCGAGTACCTTGTTGTCATTAAAGGAAATGGTAATTTACTCTAAAATCAAAATGAATGGGCAGGAGTGGACTGGGTTGGACTAGAGGACACTGAAGCAAGATTCACAGCTTGGAGGGGTGAAACGTTTACCCCAGGGACGAGGCCTGCATGAGGCCCGCTGAGCCGACTGCATGAGTCAGAAGGCACTCGGACGTAGGAAACAAAGAGCTCCTTGCCGTCTCAGCACAGGCAGAACAGTGAGGAATGCCGTGTGCAGAACCGGGGCGGCCTGCAGAAGATCAGCAGCTACAGAGAGCGGCCGAAGGTGCCAGACGGCACAACGAACGGCTGCTGCAGGCTGGAGGGGAGGGCACGAAGCAACGACAACAAAGTGGCCCCAAACAGATGCTTTTCGGTCTCAAAACCACATACCTGAATAAAGTACACAGAAATCTCAGGACTCTTCTATGTCACTTTCAGATGAGAAACTTTGACTCAAGTCAAACAGGTATTCAGCTTCTCTTCTGATAAGTAAAAGCGAACCAGATTTTGAAAGAGATTCCCTCCTACAACCTCTAACAGACTCTGAATGTCTTGTTGACAGACATGAAAATTACAGCCTATAGTGGCATACGAAGTTCGGTTCCTAAGCGTTTCCTGACAGAAAGTCAGACTCCTACAAATTCTGCACAGAAGACTAACGTAATTTATACTTTTTTAATTTATGCTTTTACCTTGAGTTGTATGAATCATGAGTCATGCTCTCAGAGCCCTCACCGGAGTTTAGAAAGAAAAGTAGACACAGATTTGCAAAAACCACTTCCTTTCAATCCTTCAGAAAAGGGATCGTTATAATAAGACAGAGCTGATGTACTCTAACACACATGCCTAATGCTGTCAACTCTAAGAAAGGCTTCTGTGCTTCTGCTTTAGCTAGATTTGTGCAGCCCTAGATTTTGGAATCTGTTAAAGAAACCTAAATGAGTCCTTCCAAAAGTTTAAACTTGGGTCTTGTTTACCCAAGAATGGAACTTACAACTTCTGGCGGGGGGTGGGGGGGGCATTTTTAAACTGTACTCAGTAATGCATGGTGATCATTTCCAATATATTAACCTTCAATTTTCCCATCTTAAACAAAAGCCAGAGCTGAAGGGCTATACAATTATATCAAACTCAGTCATAGTTTAGATTATGCAGGAAGCCAAGACTTAATGGAGTCAAGAGCCGGAGGTACGGTACTGACACCTTCATACTTCCTCCCAAATCTGTGTCCTCAGCCAACTTTGTTTCAAGATCTCAGGTGAATTTTCTTACTTAGGAGGTCTATATTTTTATTAAATCAGCCATCATAGGTATATTACAGATTCCCCGGCTACTGGCAGATAATTAAAGGGACAGTACCACACTTTTAGTATTTCATGGCCTGTGCGTTCACTATACTCATCAAAATAAACTGTAAGAAGCCTTGAGAAGATAAAGCTTCAGTATGGGCGGTCTCCCTCTTAAACCGAGATTTTCCTCCAAATGGTTGCCTTCAAGGCTGTGTGGTAGTTGTATTATCCATCCATTCATTAACCTGTAACAGACATCAGGTATATTACCAAGAAAGAGCTCTTGGTCACCATGACTAATGTTTTTATATGAGAAAATGAAGACCTTCGGCTGCCTGGAGGGGAAATGGAATGGGGTGTATCCTGAGCACCAGAACACTGCTAATGCTTAATGGCTGGAAACTGCTTCTACAGTAAAACTAATTATCCAGAAAGCATGCTTTGGGAATCCTTAGGCTTCAAATCTATAAATAGGCCAAAAATGTTTTTAAAAGGGGGATGGTGGTGGTGAATGGATGTGTGTAAAGAAACAGTAACTGAACACTTAAAATACCTGGCAACAAAGAAAAAACCACCAAGAAGGAGAGGCTAGGGTCACACCAAACATTATACTGCATCTAGCACAGCTTACGTGCCGGGCAGAGAGGGGGAAGGAGAACTCCCACAGGAAGGCACAACACCAGCATGTGCTAGATCATAAGCTCTAGGAGGGAAAGGGGGACTTTATCTCACTCAATCACTGCTACTGCCCCGGCTCCCACGGCCATGCCTGACAAAAAAGTCGGTGTTCCTTAGGCCCGGCTTGAGAAGAGCACCTGAACTTAAAATGAGACACACGGTGTTCCTCTGCTATTCACATAACACGAGTCTTCCCAAGGGCAGGATGAATTATTCACATAATTTAACTGGGTTTTAACTAAGTGGAAGGCTACATATAAAGCACAGCCATACCCGAAGAGAATATGGCAAATGTAGGGTTGTCTGCTTCTCAAGTGGTACTCCTGGTGTGCGAGAAGGCTAATCACCCATGGAACTGTGAAGTCTATTCCAAGTGCTGAGGAACCAGTTCACCCTGTAACTCACTGGCAACTGACCAGCCCCCTGCTGACTCAGACCAAAGGAAACCTAATGGATGGAAATAACACCAACAAAAGCTTCTTAATGGCGTAAATGCAAATAACACAATATGCTTCAAAATACCATGCTTGGAAACTGAAATACATGCCAGGAAAAGAGCCCGGCCCATTAACTATGTTCTTAGAAGCAGCATATCTGATGAAGAACAGACATGAGCCCTGACACACTAACTGTTTGGTCTGGATTAGGTCATATTCTAAACACAGCCTTATAAGCCCTTCTGCACGGACTGGGTCTGCTTTAATGTGATAAGCTAAATGATCGGGAAGCTTGGAAAGAAAAAGACACAAAGATAGTAAGAGAATCTGGTAGAGGTTTGCTCTTTTGAGTTCCTACTATTCTTCTATCTATCTTAGATCTAAGGTCCTATAATTTTTGGATTTAAGAAAGAAAATTAATGGTCTTCATGTCCCTCAAATGTCATGTAATACAGGTAAAAGCGGGGACAGAAAACTAAAGTCATTACAGTTTAGTCCCTGCTTCTCCAAACTTGGACAGACCACCACCTCTGATAATTTGGCTTGAGTATCTATTTTCTGAAAGAATTACAGGTTCATCTGTATGTCAGAAGATGGCTAAGAAGGCAAGGAGTATGCTTTCAATGTTCCCTCACAGAAAAGAGGCAACACGACTATACAGAAGACTTCCGTACAACAAGGTCCCAGGGGCATCTTCCTCACACCATCTTCTTTCCCATCTCGCATCTACTAGCTTGAGCCTTCCCTTTATAAGCTCTCCTTCACAGCATTTATCATAATTCTAATTATTTCAATAATTATTTCAATATCCCCTATGTCCATGAGGACAGGGATTGTGTATGGTCCTTTCCACCCAATGGAAACGGGCCCCTGGCACCTGGCACCTGGGAAGCAGTTTCTGCTGGGTAAGATGATGAATGAATGAAGGGAGGGAGGGAGGGAGTCTAATGTTAACCATGGGGTAGGCGATCAGTTGAAAACATTTCCACAATAGAACACATACTCCCATTCTCTAAATCTGAACACAGGAGCTTTACAGGACGCTACGTTTTTCACAAAGTATTAGAAGGCAGGAAAAACTTAAAGCGAATACTCACTGGTGGAGGTTTCCTTCTCATCTCAAAAGTGCGTGTGGCACCAAAGCTCAATGAGGCGATGACGGGACATCTCCCTAGCGAAGGTTCATCGTCGCTGTGCCAGTCAACACTGTCCTTCTCGTTTCGGTACAAATTGCAGAGCAAGGAGTTGAAGGTGTGGCCAGTGTTTTCTTCAATTTGGTCCTTCAGTGTGCGCAGCACAGGATGCCACTGCAATCGGGAGGCCAAGAGAAAGGGCAGAGATGGTTCCCATCAGACACAAGGTGGCAGCCACAGGTAAAACGGGAGGCAGGGTAAAATCGGTCATGCTACGAACAGGGGCGTGGAGTAAGCAAAACGCAGGGAATGCGACAGCCACAGGCAAGAGGAGTCGATTCCCGCCCATTATTTCTACTTCGATGCAAGCTGACCTCCACGATTTTATTAAGGTACTAAACTTGGTATAGCAACGTCATGAGGACCAACCCTCTCTTCCCATCTCATCCTTTCAGTCCGTGCGAAACTCATGACCCTCACAAAGCAGCAACTGTCATCACAGTCAGTCAGTAAGGACGTAAGTGGAGTGCGGAGCCCGGCTTGCCACCACAGCCGATGGGCTGTCAGGATATTGGCAGATACAGACTGAAGTCTGAGGAGGGAAACAACTTTCCTGCTGGGTGGCCCTCTTCATTCAACTCCTATTTTATCACGAATGACAGAATTGCTTTTAAAAAAAGATATTCAGTATTTCCAGAGTGGCTAACTTCCTAAAAATAGAACCAAAGGGAAAAAAACATTCTACAGAATAGAATTATGACGGGGCCTTGATAAACACCTGGGCCGTGAGCTATAGACAGTTTACACAGATGCCACAGCCCTGCCTCCTGAGCACCCAGTCCACTCGTGTGGTTTGTCTCTGAAACTCATGTCTTGCCACATGCAGCGTAGGAAGCTATGACCCACGACCTTAGGTTGTAGCTGGGAGCTACAATCAGCATAGCTTGTATTAGTTCTTGTTAGAATTCTGACTTCCTGCCACAAAACCTCAAGTACTTTACAGAACTTACTTTTTTTTTTTTTTTTTTAATAAAACTTCCTTTTAGGACACTTGTTCTCACACCCCTATCAAAAACTGAGGACCTCAAAGAACTTCTGTTTATATGGGTTACAGCTATGATGTTTATCATATTAAAAATTAAAACCTAAAAAAGTTAAACTATTGATTAATTCATTTAAAAAATACAAACCCATGACATGTTAACATAAACGTTATTTTACAAAAAATAACTCTATTTTCCAATACAAAAATTGGCACAAAGAGAGTGGCACTATTTTGCGAATTTCTTTACTGTTTGGCTTCACTGAAGAGAGGTGATTCTCACATCTACTTCTGCATTCAGTCTGTTACAATATGTTGTTTTTGCTAAGTATGTGAAGAAAATTGGCTTCACATGAATATGTAGTTAGAAAAGGGCAGGAGTCTTTTCCAGCCTTTCCAAATAACTGTGGATATTCTTTGCTATTACACAAAAACTCAACAAGTACTGATTTCCTAAAGGTCGGCTGCAGTGTGAAACTGGAAACCACACCAACAATTACATTTAAATCTACTGGTCCGGCTTGCACTTCAAATGAGTCTTTTCATCTTTCGTGATTCTATAACATCAAGCATTGGTCATGTGGAAAATACTGATCCAATGAGTAATACAGACAGACATTACTGTTGACACATTTCATTGTACAATCTTAAAAAATCATATCCATTAATATCAGCACTGATCTCATCAGAAAAGACTAAGTAATAGAAAGAGGTCAGGATCAAAGTGATGGGTATGACTTTTTCCAAAACTCTAATTCTCTTGAAAACTCAACTTTTATAAGTAACAAAACCTATACATTGTTTTCCTTCAAGGGACACTCACTTCACTTATTTATGAGAAAATGGCAACCAAATACTCAAGCCAGAATAACTATAGTTTGTCTGCTAGTTGTTCTTCCAAACAAAAATGGTCCACAATAGAAGTGGGCAGTTCAGCTATAGCTTGAAGAATCACACAAGTGTTTTGTGCCTTGACAACCATCACACTTGGCTTGTAGCAGGACTGCTTTATGCATACTTTCCATTTCATCAAACTATTAGAGAGACATGAACCCAAACACTGAGATTTAATAAAACTAATAATGTTTATTGCTTTGAGGAACGTTCTTAAATGAAACCAGCCTTTTTTTTTTTTTAAACCGGAAGTGAATGGTGGTGAAGAATACCATGATAGTAAAGTCTGATGACAACGACCTGATTGATGCTCAAGCACCAGAAGTTTTACCCACCATTACTTTCGTATCATCAGTGAAAATTCGACAGAGTGGAAAACGTCACACTCGCCAAGTATGATATAAATAGTTTTGACCTGTGCACTTCCCAAAAGGATTTCATGGACCCCTCCAGGTATCCACTGATTTTATTTTAAAAACTCTACCTTACAGAACACCTTCAAAATCAGGTTCTATGTATGCTAGTGAAGGAAGAGATGTTCAGCAAAGGAAAACACAATATTTTAAGTATATCCCACAGCTACTGTCAGGTAAAACTGCCAAGCAAGCATATGTGGGAATCACTCAGCTTTGCTGTGATGTAGCAATCGTGGTAAGCTGGGATTCCTTATTACGGATACTAGCATTACATTCTAAGCAGAGATTTTTTTAAAATAAACAATGACAACAACAAACCAAACTTAGATCAGTAAAACAGAAATGTTATTAAATTAACCTATGTTCTAGAGAATAAATTTCAAAGGGAACTTTCCTAATAATGTTAGCAAGCTGTATTTCCTATTTATTTTATGGCTTTAAGCTGATCTTCATGGAGATAAAGATCAGATGCTAGAATTATACACTTAGCAAGAAAAACAAGAATGTAAAAGAGGAAGATAGCTTTTTTGCAATGTGACTGAAAAACTAATTAGCACTTCCCTGACTTGCTTAGGGACTGAGTACTGTGATAACTCCAAGTTTGCTTTATGTTTCTAAGTGGGTATATATTTTTACTGGTTATTTTTGGTGGTGAAGTAAGGAGAAAAAAAGGGGATAATGAACTAGAGGATTAATTTAGACTCTCCAACCAATACTCTATATACAGATCCCTCAGAACTGAATGTCTAAATTAAAATTCAGCATCATCTCACTGTTCAGTGAAGACATTCTATCCTTAAAAGACATTTGAGGAAAAGAGTATGAGAAAATATGAATCACAGAAGTAAAAGGACCTATTCAGTGGATTTTAAAAAGTGTTTTGTAGAGTCTTAGGTACCACAAAGGTGTGTCTGGAAATTCAGTAGGAGAAAGGAGAGGTCAAGCTGGTGGGACTCCCAGCCAGTCAAGGCACTTCTTTATTTTCATACACTAGGTTCATAGAAGATTTAGTTCAAAAAAGACTAAAAGATTAATAACCTCTGACTGAATTTGCTCCTGTGCTTTGGGTTATTAAGCTTGAGGTAATAATTTAAAAATTAAACAAGTTAAAATTAAATAAGAACCCCAACATGCATATATACCTTTAAAAAGTCCAAGAGGCATCTCTTTTGATTTTGTTCACAGTGCCAGAAAAACAAACTAAATCTTTAACTGAGGAATACAAAGTTATGAGCCAGCCAAATTCAAATAAAAGAATTTTGACAACCTCAATAGCCAACAAAAAAGCTTGTTTGAATAAATTATGCTATGTACATACAGGTTATGGACTACTACGCAGCTATTAGATATGACTTAAAAGAATACTTAATGATACGAAAACGTGTTAATGATACAGTTAAATGAAATGTAGTATACATAATTGGTATTTTTATAGACAAAGTATCTGTTTATTTCCTTAAAATGAAAAAAAGTGGGGGGAGGGAGGTGTGCCTGGCTGGATCAGTAGGTAGAGCATGTGACTCTGGATCTCAGAGTTGTGAGTTCAAACCCCATGTAGGGCATGGAGTCTGCTTTAAAAAATAAAAAGACTAGAGCCAAGTGACTCTTAATCTCACAAAACAAACTGAGGGTTGATGGGGGGAAGGGGGGTTGGGAGAGGGGGGGTGGGGTTATGGATATTGGGAAGGGTATGTGCTATGGTGAGTGCTGTGAAGTGTGTAAACCTGGCAATTCGCAGACCTGTACCCCTGGGGATAAAAATATATGTTTATAAAAAATAAAATTTAAAAAAAAAAAAAAAAAAAAAGACTAGAGCCAAACATTAGGTGGAAGAATTACCCCAAATTTTAATATTCTTCAAGCTTATCTGTAGTTTCTAAAATTTTAAAAAAATAAATTCATATTACATACATTATAAGAAAAAGACTGTCATTCAAAAATTCTTTTGAAGAGTTGTCAAAATGTCCTCAAAGCATAAGAGGCCATACTACTCAGCATATCTGATGTGCCTTACGTTTATTATAAAGCAGGGGTTTTTAGCCAAGGGCAGTTCTGCTCCCTAGCTAATGTCTGGCATCTACTGCGTAGAAGTCATGGATACTGTTAAACATCCTATAATATACAGGACAGCCCCAACAACAAGGAATTGTCCGGCCCAAAAAACACTAACACCAAGGTTGAGAAATCCTGTTCTAAAAGATTAACTAAAATGATGGGAAATAACTTCCTCCCTAGAGCCTGTTTAATCCTCAACTTCTCTGTTATGACTGTTGACAAGAAGGTAAATTAATTCTGACAGAAACATGGCCAGCCATCTGTTGGATTGGTCTAATTCAATTCTCTTCATGTTTCCAAATCAACCTCAGCTATAAAGGGTCTCAGCACTTCCCTGGGTCACATTCTAAACGCAGCCCGACAAACAAAAGCATGCAGCTATCTTTTCATGTGAAAAAGCCATGTCCCCACTCCCACTCCCATCAATATTTTGTTCCTGAACATTTTAGTCAAGTGGGAGTTTATTATTACAAATTAGTAGAAGCTCTAAAATGTGTCATACTTCTGTTTATCCCAATGTCATAAGCAAAAGTCCATTTTCTTCAAAGTCTCGTTCAGTAAAGCATAAGATTATTTGCCAAAGGCAAGATTCCAGGAACCAAACAGGGAGCTATTTCTTGGATCTTAACTCTATCCTTTGGACAAGCTTAATTTATATACTAGAATCTCCTTGTCTACTGTCATGGAAATTTTTAAAAACAAAAGAAACAGTAGAATTAAGCCAAACCCACGATAAGATTTCCAAAGTCTAAGAACTGCAGCCACAGAATGAATACAAAGTCAACAAGAAAAACACCAGATTTTTTTCACAAGGGGCAAAAGAGCCTGAGAAATGGAAAGAGATGTTCTGACCTCACTGGCCGGTCCTAAGAATCTGGTTCCAGAGCAAACGTGTACCAGGGTGTACACAGAAGGTTATGGCCAGAAAAGCAGGCGAAAGGGGAAGATTTGAAGAAATGGCTCATTTTTCTGAAATCCTTAAGCCCGGTTCCTGTTTATTCTAGCTCCAATTTTTTTCTCACTGTCAGAGTTCATCTCTAGATCAAAAAACATAGGGAGAATGATAAGCACAAAGACTCAGCCTTTGAACCCAGAGGATTTTTGGTACTAGGAACCATCATGCAACTCCGCAAAATAACGTACTATTATTTTACAGTACTCTACATTTACAGCACAGAGTCTATAAAACCATACCAACAGCAATATTCCAACATACGTGAGGATTTGGTTCCACAGTGATTCTTGAATAAGTGTAAGGAAGTTCTCCATACCATGCTGTAAGTCTTGGTTGCTTGTAAGTTACATCTGAGAAAGAAAATACAGGCCTCTGAAGTGGTTTAATGCTATTTAAGGCGCTTCCTGAGTGCCATGCAATGTACAAGAAACTACGAGAAACACAAAGGCAGAGTAAAGATGAGCTCTGACTCAGGGTTCCACACATTCTGAGAAGACATGGGATTTCAGGAGTAGAGTGACTCAGAGTTCAAAGAAGACAAGAGAAGGTATGCTGGCATAAACCACAGCAGCAAAAGCTCTGAGGTGAGAGTATACATGACTTGTTTGTGTCAGTGAGGACATAAGTAAGAGTGGAGTCAGGGGCGCCTGGGTGGCTCAGCTGGTTAAGCAACAGCCTTTGGCCCAGGTCATGATCCGGGAGCCCCAGGATTGAGTTCCACGTTGGGCTCCCTGCACAAGGAGTCTCCTTCTCCTCTGACCCTCTCCCTTCTCATGATCTTTCTCTCGCTAATGAATAAAATCTTAAAAAAAAAAAAAAAAGAGTGAAGTCACACTGCAGAACAGTTCAGATTAGAGAGGGTCTAAAAAATGCAGGTTATGGAGTCTGAACCCTTGTAGGCAGGAATCTGTGGCACCAACATCCACACAAAACAAGACACACTGTTCATCCACGTGCCACCTTTTGATTTTAAGAAAAAAGGGTTCTGACCAACCACAGCACAAAGCTGATAGTAGTCAGAAGTTTTTGATGTCCAATTTATCGAGAAGGGAGTTATTCATAGACCTGCTGTTTTTCCCCACAAATGAAATCAACTGCTATAATAAGAACAATAATGATAAAGGCAGCTAACATTCACCGAAGGCTTACTATGTACCAGTCATTCTGCTAAGCACTTATCATGCTGTATCTCATTTAATTATCACAACACCCTTAACGAGGTAGGTATTATTATTAGACCATTTTACAGATCAGAAAACCAAGAATCGGAAAACTATTTAACTAGAACTTGCTTAAAATTAACAATTACTTTGAACGGCAAGGCCAGCGATCAACGCCAAGCTGGCCACCAAAGCCCTCCTGTGGAAACTCTGGGAGTCAGGAGAAAAAGTGGATTCCTATTCTGATGTCGGAGTCACAAAAATGAAGTCTGTATACTTTGCCTCTTTCTTTACAGAAAATTTGAATTCGTTCAATGGGCCAGAAAGGAAATTTTATGTTAGAGCACAGACGTCCTCCAGTGGCCACCTCTGGTATAGCAGATACTGCTGGCTTGTGGATGCCCACAAAGGAGCAGGTTCCAAGCCAGGCAATCTTTACAAACTCCCAGAGCACAAATGCTGAAACTAAAGGACACTGGACTCCTCTAATGAAATGAAAATGAGAATAAAAAGCCGGTAATAAGGATCATAAAAGAACATATGCCAAATGGAATCAGAAAAAGAAAAGCTCTGGAAGTTTCTATGAAGAAAGAGGAAAATTGTCACTATTTAAAGTAATAAAGGTAATGAACAAACTCAAAAAGAGAGATATCAACCACAGTTCAGCCAAACCAAACATCCTTTGGTTGCTTGAATCCCACCTCCATGCTCCTGCCCTGTTCACTCTGATCTCTGAGCCTGCTGTCTGCTGTTTCTTCTGCCTAGTATACTCTTCCTTGTCCCTTTTGATTGGCAAATCCCTACTCATCTTTAGGATCCCTGTTAGGTTTTAAATCTGTTTACTTAAGACTGGGCATAGTGAAAAAGGCAACGGGATCAGAAAACATTCTAGAAAGGGAGACCAGGCAGCAACAAGTACGATCTCAGACATCTACTTACTGTCTCTGATGCCAGTCCTCTGTTTCCAGGGAACGACCTCACAAAGCTGTTCCAATACCCAGTCAGCTTCTTTTAAGTTAATAAAGCCAGGATACAAACATACCCTTGATGCAGAAAGAACCATTATTAACTAAGTCATTGTTATAACTACATATAACTAAAATATAACTAAATAAATATAAATATTTATATAAATATATAAATAATTACAACTGAACATAACTAAATAACTAAACCATTATTAACTGAAGAATACAGAAAAGAGGGGAGCCTGGGTGGCTCAGTCAGTTAAGCATCCAATTCTCGATTTCGGTTCAGGTCATGATCTCGGGGTTCTGGGATCCAGCCCCCCCATCAGGGGCTCAGTGCTCAGTGTGAAGTCTGCCTGAGATTCCCTCTCTCCCTCTGCTTCTCCCCCTGTTCATGCACACTCTCTCTCACTCAAAATAAATAAAAATCTTTTTTTTTTAATAAATAAAAATCTTAAAAAAACACACACACAGAGAAGATGAGCTAGTCTCTAATCATTAGTGAAGGAAGTTAATCTGGATGTTTCCTCATGGGTAGGTGAAATCATCTTACATCTCTCATGGCAGAACCTAATTATCTCCGGGTCATGATGTTCCACATGTGAAATAAACGTTCACGTTAGGACAAATAAAAGAGGCAATAAAGGAAAAATAACACATGAAGGGTTTTAGAGACATGATTCAAATACTGCTCTACCACCACCTGCTGTGAAACCTTGGGCAAATTATTTAACCTCTCTGAACTTTGGTTTTTCTTATCTGTAACACAAAAATGATATCTGCCCATAGGCTCACTATGGAACGTAGAGTAATTAATAAAATGCCTGGCCCTGTGTTATTTTAACAATTGGCTGTCTTCTGAGACTAAGCCAAGTAGGGAAAAGGATCATTTATGACTCTATCAAAATAAACATTTCCAAATGAGGGTTCTTTCTCTCACTGAATATATACTTACTTCAGTAATGCCAAGTCAGCTCAAAATCATTTTGGATATCCTTCTTAAGAAATGTTCTCAGGGCGCCTGAGTGGCTCTGTGGGTTAAAGCCTCTGCCTTCGGCTCAGGTCATGATCCCAGGGTCCTGGGATCAAGCCCCGCATTGGGCTCTCTGCTCAGCGGGGAGCCTGCTTCCTTCTCTCTCTCTGCCTGCCTCTCTGCCTACTTGTGATCTCTGTCAAATAAATAAATAAAATCTTTAAAAAAAAAAAAAAAAAAAGAAGGGGTGCCTGGGTGGCTCAGTGGGTTAAGCCTCTGCCTTCGGCTCAGGTCATGATCCCAGGGTCCTAGGATCGAGCCCCGCATCGGGCTCTCTGCTCGGTAGGGAGCCTGCTTCCTCCTCTCTCTCTGCCTCTCTGCCTACTTGTGATTTCTCTCTCTGTCAAATAAATAAATAAAATCTTTAAAAAAAAAAAAAAAAAAAAAAAGAAATGTTCTCAAAGCCCTTGGAACATTCTGCTGAACTTCACTCTCTGAGGTGTGTCTGGTTTTTTGAAAGAGCCAAAGCTCATCTGAAGCCACGTCTGGTTAACAATGAGATGCGACCAAAACAATGCAACTGGGTTTCTTGTGTGACTGTTAAACTGGCTTTGAAAGGGAGGTTCTGAAGCTCTTTGTAAGCAATGCGTTCAGATATGCAAGTTCAGATACATTTATTTTAAATGCTTCATTATTTTATAGTGACAATAAGTATATTCTTGAATTAAGGGGATGTTTTAAAAAAATTTTAAGATTATATCTATTTATTTGAGAGAGACAGAGAGAGAGCGTGTGCAAGCAGAGGAAAGAGCAGAGGGGGAGGGAGAAAGAAGCTCAAGCCGACTACATGCTGACCCTGACCCAGCGATCCTGAGATCATGATCCGAGCCAAAACCAAGAGGTGGACACTTAACCAACTGAGCCACCCAGGTATGCTTTTATTAATGATTAATGCCATCGATACCCTAAGTTGTATATGCTTTACCTTTACTAAAACTTATCTTAATGTAGATTAAGATATTGATCCACTCATGTAGATTAAGGGTTAACATAACTTAATATGTTGCATATAAATATATGCAGTAATATGATTAATACGATAATGAATGTAGTAATACATATAATGTAACATAATAAAATGTAGCACCCAGAGCATAGAAGTGAAGGCTAGATCAACTCGAATTTTAAGTTACTATGTGGCACTAGGAAAAAGTCCTCAATCTCCTTGGCCTGCATTTCCTCATCTAAAAAATTACAGAAGTAACAGTTACCATACCTGACGGAGAGGCTATGAAAATGTTCTGAAGTTAGAAATGCTATATAAAAAGAGATATTACACACCCAAGAATTTCAGAAGCAGAAGTTACCTATTTCATGTCAGGGAACAGAATATTTTAAGAGACTATAACTCGATTATAATTACAGTCACTTTCTAGGGAGGATGCACTTACCTAGATATGCCTGTGGGTGACATGCTGATTTCATACACACCCTCTTTGCTACAGAAATTAAGAAAACAGACTCATTAGTATCAGGCAAATAATAAACTCCCCCAGTGGGAGAGCTGTGCTTTGCAGCTCCCCAACTTCCGGTCACCTACACCATTTCAGCATGAGCACACACTGTGAGGGACGCACATCCCCACCTCTTCCACTACTGAGATGAAGGGCAAGATGGTGGCAGATTACCGATGTCACTGGGAACTGAATCCTGAGGGGATCAGGCCATGGAGACAAAGACAGGGATAAAATAAATTCCGATTCTACCCCTTTATATATATTTCACCCATAATTTAGGCTGATAGGGTCCAGAGATCTATCATAAAGGGGTACCAAAGAGAGCATCTCTTTGGACACTCTGGAATAGGTGCATTTACACAAGGCAAATACATCTCAGAGCTCTGAGCTTCTGCTGCTTTCAGATACATGTCTAATGAGGTTCCCACTCTGATTAACATCCTTCAAAGGCTCCCCACCAACTTTTCAGCATTGTATTCAAGGTCCCCATGATGTAGCTCCACTTCCTGACAGCTCCCACTCACTCATGATCCTCCACTACTGTTTGGAATCTCCTAAATACACCACAGTATTTTTTTTTCCTTTATTTTATTTATTCGAAAGCAAGCAAGCACTAGCAGGGGGAGGGGCAAAGGGAGAAACAGACTCCCTCTGAGCTGGGAGCCCAACATAGGGCTTGATCCCAGGACTCCAGGATCATGACCTGAGCCAAAGGAAGACGCTTAACTGACTGAGCCCACCCCGGTGCTCCACACCACGGTATTTCTAATCCTGCTTTCCTACAAGCTGAAATGCTTCCCTGCCATCCAGCACCCCCAATCCAACCCACCTGAGCTTTAGTCTGGGAGAAAATTCTAATTCATTCCTCAACATCGCAGTTCAGCCTCACCTTCTGTAATGCTTTCCTGACCTCTAATCCGCCCAAATAATGTTAACCATCTCATCCTCTGTGCTACCACTAGACCTTACTATAATTCTTCTGTTTTACAACATACATGACTGCAATTTCTTATTACATGTCTATTTCATTTACTAAACTGTGGGCTACTGAGGGGCAAGGAATAGGTTACTGTTCTGTTTCCCAGTGCCTTGCACATTGTAGATGGGTAGTAAAAGCTCAGAATTTAATCAAATGTGAAAAAGTACAAAACTGTTCCAGAAGTGCAGCATGGCCAGGTCCACAGTGAGAAAACTGATCAAGACTGCATAGGTTCCTGTACCAGGATAACAGTCAGACCCTTCCTGGACAGAGCTCAGTTACAGAGAACATAAAGGGACAGTTTTCACATCACCCTCTGCCATGTGAGTTAGTAGTTCGTGATCTGTGAGCTGGGCTCTTGGGCAAATGTGAGCGCACCTCCGAGCAAAAATGTGGGCAGGGGGGTGCCTGGGTGGCTCAGTAGGTTAAAGCCTCTGCCTTCGGCTCGGGTCATGATCCCAGGGTCCTGGGATCAAGCCCCGCATCGGGTTCTCTGCTCGGCAGGGAGCCTGCCTCACCCTCTCTCTGTGCCTGCCTCTCTGCCTACTTGTGATTTCTGTCTGTGAAATAAATAAATAAAAAATCTTTAAAAAAAAAAATGTGGGCAGGGTTATTGTCATATACATTTATCACATCTCTAGATGCCCCCCCCCGCCCCTGAGTGTAAATTACAATGCTTAATTGCAATTGTAAATTACAATTACAATGTTTCAGTGTGATATGTTTTGGGCCATGTTTAGAAATTGGCTCACTTTAAACATGGGTGGCATTTTTAGCTATTAAATAAGAATCTAAGGAGCTAACTTTAGATAACCAGAATTAACAAACCTTGGGGTCAAGCAGGAACTTCTGTCATTTTGCTCTGACCTGAATATTCACAACTGCCCATTTTTTCAGCCTGAATGTCCCATCCATACCTAGTAATAAGTTTCATGGTTTTTTATTCTCTTTATCACCAATGGAGGCAATGTCACATGGTGTTCACAAACGAATCCAAGACTGTGAGAGCCACCAGACTCTGCTTAAATGATCCTATCGTCCAAACCTTTAATGTTACAGACAAAGAAACTGAAGTTCAGAGAGATGGCCTTAATGTACCTAAGGACTAGTTACATAGCTAAATAGTGGCCAGGCCACAACTATATATCCTCTTTGAAAGTACGATGACATTCCTGGGGCACCTGGGTGGCTCAGTGGGTTAAAGCCTCTGCCTTCGGCTCAGGTCATGATCTCAGGGTCCTGGGATTGAGCCCCGCATAGGGCTCTCTGCTCAGCAGGGGAGCCTGCTTCCTCCTCTCTCTCTCTGCCTGCTTCTCTGCCTACTTGTGATCTCTGTCTGTCAAATAAATAAATTAAAAAATAAAAATAAAAAAGTACGACGACATTCCTGTTTCAAATTTTTCCTAGGCTTACAAGTCAACCTGGAAATAGCCAATCAGCCTTACAGACTATTCCTGGGCAGGAAGAAAGGGAGAATCTCAAGCAGGCTCCAACTCTTGACTGAGCACAGAGCGCCTGATGTGGGGCTCAATCTCACCACCCTAAGATCATGACTTGAGCAGAAATCAAAAGTTGGCCACTTCACTGAGCCACTCAGGCACCCCACAAAGCATCTTTCATTAATTTTGGAAAAGAGTATTTTATATACAGATCAATGTAAGAGGAACTATAAATTAAAGATGACATTTTTATATACAGATCAACATAAGAGGAAATGAAATTGCTCTGGAACAATTATACGAGAATTTAAGGCCCTCTAGATTTCCAGCAGCTTTCTTTCGTTAAGTGTTGCTAGTAAAATAGTACCTCATGAAAGTCTTCTCAAAAGGCCAGTTTCAGGGGCGTCTGAGTGGCTCAGTGGGTTAAGCCGCTGCCTTCGGCTCAGGTCATGATCTCATGGGTCCTGGGATCGAGCCCCGCATCAGGCGCTCTCCTCAGCGGAGAGCCGCCTGCTTCCCCCTCTCTCTGCCTGCCTCGCTGCCTACTTGTGATCTCTATGTCAAATAAATAAATAAATAAAATCTATTTAAAAAAAAAAAAAAGGCCAGTTTCAGGGCACCTAGGTGGCAAAATCAGCTGAATATCCGCTCTTAGTTTTAGCTCAGGTCATGAGCTCAGGGTCTTGAGATCAAGCTCCGTGTGGAACTCTAAGCTCAGTGAGGAGTCTGCTAAAGTTTCTCTCTCCTTCTCCCTCTGCCCCTCCCTGTGCGTGCTCTCTAAAATAAATAAATAAATCTTAAAAAAACAAAAACAAGAAACGCCGTATTTCCATGACTCAGGAAAAATCCCGCTCTGTCTTTACCTAGGAAATATTTTAGCTTACTGTCTGAGATCTTAATGAATCAGGGTCAGGAAATCCACACCAGAATCACAGTTTAAGGTACAAGTATCTTCTTGCATTTTCCACACCATCAGCAAATTGAGCAAGGCTTCCCAAAGGACCAAGTTTAAAGACATCTAAGATACAACTATCCCAACCTAAAATTAATACAGTAACTGGGCCCTTATCTCTTTCAGATGGAAAACCCAGTGAGGGAAAGATCTGGGCTCTCCATTTTCCTGTGGGCAGCAAATACAGAAAGGCAACAAATTACTTACTCAATTACTCGTGGCTCTGGAGCTCTGCGTACTACCTGCAAGGAAACAGGCAGATTTTACTTCTGGAATGATCCCTAATCCTCAGAAAGGCTTATGTGCAGGACTACCACATCTTCTCATTTCTGATAAAAATAAGTCAAGTTTAAAACTATCCCTTTTTTTAATTTCAAGCTTTTACAATCCTACCAGAGACCCTTGTCTGCTTTTCTTAGAACTATTTCACAGTTACTAGTGGGCAAGAAAAAAATAATAAAAGTAGAATTAATCCACTTTCAGAGCAGCCAGTAATTCTGGAAAAACCTTCTTTCCAGGCAACTATTTATTTATTTATTTTAATTATTTTTCCAGGAGACTTTTTAAAATAGAAGACATACTGGGGTGCCTAGGTGGCACAGTTGGTTGAGCATCAGACTCTTGGTTTTGGCTTAGGTCATGATCTCAGGTTGTAAGATTGAGCCCTGCTTGGGCTCCGTGCTCAGCACAGAGTCGGCCTCAAAGATTCTCTCTCCCTCTGCTGAGTCATGCACATGCATGCTCTCTCTCTCAAATTAATTAATTTAATTAAACCTTTTAAAAAATAAAATACAAGATAAACTAAGAAATAAATTTTAATCATTATTTACACAATCACTATTACAGCAAGATGAAGAATTTTTAGCTTTTTCCATGTTATTAACAACAGTGAATCTTCACTGTTTCTTACAATTTTTCCCCACGGGGGGAAAAAAAGGCTAAAAAAATCAGGCATTGTAGTAGCTGAAAATTTCAACCCAATCCGGAGACATCTGCTAAAGACACTAGCACTAAAGACAGCATGGTTTGTTAGAACCATGTTAGAACTCAGACAACGAATGCAAGTGCTAATCACGGTATAACCTCCTTCCCCCCAAAATGGGAATTATACTTGCCCATCAGTTGGGAGCAGACTATAAAGAATCTTCAGACATACTAAGGAATTGATATGCCACATTTCATTGTAAGTAAAGGCCTTTCACATTCCTTTCATTAGTGAATTTATTCAGTCACTCCTGGAGTGTCTACTATGTGAATATGGCTTTTACAAGCAAATCTGTTAGCACTGTAGGAGAATTAAGAACTTACTTGCTGGGGTTCTTTGAACACAAACTGTCTGTCTGAAAGGTGATGCTCCTTGCTCATCCATGCGTGACCAGGTCTCTGGAGGAGACGGCTCTTAGCAGGGGAGGCTGAAACCGACAAGAAGGGGCGTGAACCAGACTCAAAAAGTCTGCTCTAGGGAGCAAGGGCCAATAAAATCCAGCTGAAGATAACCGATATGACACCTAAAAATTAATGAGTAAAGTCTGTCGGAGATCCCGCTACACACACTGAAAGGTGTGACAAAATTCGAGGAACACTATACCTCAACCGCCAATAAAAGATGACCACCAGGGACGCCTGGGTGGCTCAGTTGCTTAAGCCGCTGCCTTCGGCTCAGGTCATGATCCCAGCGTCCTGGGATCGAGTCCCGCATCGGGCTCCTTGCTCGGCGGGGAGCCTGCTTCTCCCTCTGCCTCTGCCTGCCATTCTGTCTGCCTGTGCTCCCTCTCTCTCCCTCTCTCTCTGACAAATAAATAAAATCTTAAAAAAAAAAAAAAAAAAAAAAAAAAAAAGATGACCACCAGTGGGGCACCTGGGGTTCAGACGGTTAGCGTCTGCCTTTGGCCCAGGTCATGATCGAGCTGGGATCAACCTGGGATCGAGCCCTGCATTGGGCTCCCTGCTCAGCAGGGAGCCTGCTTTCCCCCTACTCTGCCTGCCTCTGCCTACTGGTGATCTCTCTCTCTAATAAATAAATAAAATCTTAAAAAAAAAAAAAAGATGATCATCAAGAAAATCAAGGCATCAGCTACACTTTAAATAACTCCTTAACATCAACTGAAATGCAAGTACATTCACACAAGATCCCCACAAGTTCTTGCCTGGCTGAGCAGGGGCCTGGCTCTTAGGGGGACCAGCCCAGGCTCCCTGCACTCGGGCTCGCCGTCTTTTGTCCTCCATATTGACCAAAAACGCTTCTGCTCTTAGCTTTCAGATTTCATTCCTGATTAAAACCACACGAGGGTATCTGTTTGGGAAAAAAAAAAAAAGTGCTTTTAGTTAGGATTGTGAGTGTGAACCACCTAAGGAAGTCATTATAATCCTTTCAAGCTCAATGCAATTGGAGATTCTATACAAAATTAATTTCTGTCATCACAACATCTCAATCAAGGAGCCTACTAAGTCATTTAGAACTGCAGGTTTTAACGTTCATTTTTGCAATCTTATAGAACCTTTTTTTTTTCCCCCAAGAGAGAATGAGCATGCATTGGCGGTGGGGTAGAAAAGAGAGAAATTCTTTTTTTTTTTCCTTCAGCCTAGCACATACCCTCCCCAATGTCCATCACCCAGCCACCCCATCCCTCACCCCCCTCCCCTCCAGCAACCCTCAGTTTGTTTCCTGAGATTAGGTCTCTTAGGTTTGTCTCCTTCTCTGGTTTCATCATCATTCTTCCCCCGCTTCCCTTATGATCCTCTGTCTTGTTTCTCAAATTCCTCCTATCAGTGAGATCATATGATAATTGTCTTTCCCTGATTGACTTATTTTGCTTAGCATAATACCCTCTAGTTCCATCCACATTGTTGCAAATGTCAAAATTTTGGGGGTTTTGATGGCTGCGTAATATTCCATTGCATATATATACCACATCTTCTTTATCCATTCATCTCTTGATGGACATCTAGGTTCTTTCCATAGTTTGGTTATTGTGGACATTGCTGCTATAAACATTTGGGTGCCTGGGCCCTTTCAGATCACTACGTTTGTGTCTTTAGGGTAAATACCCAGTAGTGCGATTGCTGGGTCAGAGGGTAGCTCTATTTTCAACTTTTTGAGGAACTTCCATGTTGTTTTCCTGAGTGGCTGCACAAGCTTGCATTCCCACCAACAGTGTAGGAGGGTTCGCCGTGGAGAGAGAAAAATCTTTTTTTTTTTTTTTAAGATTTTATTTATTTATTTGACAGAGATTACAGGTAGGCAGAGAGGCAGTCAGAGAGAGGAGGAAGCAGGCTCCCCGCTGAGCAGAGAGCCCGATGTGGGGCTCGATCCCAGGACCCTGGGATCATGACCCGAGCCGAAGGCAGAGGCTTTAACCCACTGAGCCACCCAGGCGCCCCGAGAGAGAAAAATCTTAAACAGATTTCACGCCTGGTGCAGAGCCCATGCAGGGCTCCATCTCACCACCCTGAGATCATGACCTGAGCCAAGATCGAGAGTCAGACTGAGCCACCCAGGCGTCCCAATGTACATTTGCTTCTAACAGTACATTTGCTTCTTTCCCAAGAAAGTACACGTTAAGAAACTCTAAGATCTATCATAAACAACATTAGTCTTAGTAGTGTCAAAGAAACTGTAATATTCTCTCACCTATACGGATACTGAGAAATAGCTCAGACTCCGTTTCCAAGGGCACTTCCATATTCCGTTGTAACTGGCTATATCAAACTTCCCTGGAAGCGTATTAAAAAATACCCATGTGGTTGGGGCGCCTGGGTGGCTCAGTGGGTTAAGCCTCTGCCTTTGGCTCAGGTCATGATCTCAGGGTTCTGGGATAAGCCCTGCATCGGGCTCTCTGCTCGGCAGGAAGCCTGCCTCCCCCTCTTTCTCTGCCCGCCTCTCTACTTGTGATCTCTCTCTCCTTGTCGAATAAATAAATAAATAAATCTTTAAAAAAAATACCCATGGTCTGTCTCAGAATGGATCCATCTCAGGATGGATCCAAATGTTCGTCTTTGCGACAAGCATCGTGGGAGATGGTGCTAAGGGGGCACAGATGATGACAAGGTTAAGCGGCTCACCCAGAGTCACTTGGGAAGTCAACAGGAGGTAGATTAACATTCAAACTTTATTAACTTCCAGTTTTCAGTCAACTGAAAAAAAAAAAAAAACCACTTCCTAATACTCAGCAATACTAATTTGACATTTCTGCCATTAAAATTTTAGCTCACAGCAAATACAGGAGCACAGCTACTAAAAAGACCAACACAGGGAGGTTCAAGCCACATGTTCTGAACCTATGATCCGTTTCTTTATTGCTCTAAGAAAGCTTCACATTTCAAGTCCTCGCAGGTGACAAGCTCGTTTTATGGCTTATTTAGCATTCCAATGTCCAGACCTTCCCCCAGACCTTCTGAGCTGAGGTGAGCCCAGGAATAGGTACACTGAACAAATTTCCCCACGTGATAAGCATATCATTCCTTCTCCGTTAAGAGGTAGGGAGATGACGGAGACTGCCATCTGCCCCAAAAGAGCTAATGGCAGAGTCAAATGCCAACCCTCGACACCCACAAGATGTGTCGAGACAGCTTACATTTACTTTCTCTCAACGGGAGGGTCAAAAGCTCTGAACACCTGCAGCTGTAGTTCTCACTCTGTTCCCAGGGGAGAAGTACGCTGTTATGGGCCAGGGCACAGCTGCTGAAAAGAGAGATTTCGGAGCCCCACCCCAGACCTATCCGATGTTGTGGCCCAGAAACTGCTAAGCAAGCCCACCTTCCACCCCGGGGTTCTTCCCCCACATAAAGCTCGAGAACCCCGCAGAAGGCAAACGCCGAGAGCTCGGGCGCCAGCCTGACTCGCTCCGAAATCTAAATCTGGCAGCTCCCGGCCGCATGACCGGTCAGCTGACTTCACCTTTCCCGGGCCGAGTTTCTTCCTCTGTAAAGAGCGGGACCAAGACCTCTCTCGCGGCTGAAGCGCAGATCAGGAGATCCTCGGCGGTGAAAAAGCCTGGTCCTCAAGCAGCGCTAGCAACTTGCCCTATTTTCGAGCCTTCTCTTCCAGGAGCCCCGGGACGCGGTCCTGGAGGTCGACGCGGGAGGGTCCTCAGGGGGCGGTCCCCAAAGGCCCAGCCACCCAGCGGGGAGCGGGGACCCCACAGCAGCCGGCGGAGCCGGCGCGCAGGTACAAACCCGCCCGGTCCTGGAACTAACCCCGCTGGCCCAGACCCGCGTCGCCACCGGCTGTCGGGGAACCTTAACAGTGGAACACCGACTCCGACCGCTCGCAACCACAGGCCGCGGCGTCAGGAATTTCCTCTGACGTCACGCGCCGCCGCCACTACTTCCGGCGCCGTTAGCTGGAGTCCGGGCAGCTACGTGTTCCCTGAGGGGAGAGGTCCGGCTCGCTGAAGGTGCAGATAAGGGCCGGGATAGGAGCGGAGCGCGGACTGAAGGTGCGATAGGAGCCCCGGCGGCAGCCGGGACATGGCGAAGGTGGGAATGAAGACGCGTTTCATAGGCCAAGGTCCACCCCCCTCGCTTCCAAACCAAGCCGGAGACATCTAAGTGCCCCCAACCTTGGTCTCTGCGGAAAGAGTGACTGGGTCCCAGCGGGGCTGGGGGAAGGGCGAGGGGGTTGGGAAACCAGGTCGTGATGTGCGAAGTAAAAGGATTTGAATTTTACCCTGGAAGCCCTGGAAAGTGTAACAGGCACTAACTTTGCGTTCCCACCGCAGCCCGTGCGTCTTTCCATCAACAACACAGCAGGACATGGGACCTTCTCCTCCATGGCTCTCCAGTGCTTAACCACGTGTTGCTTGAGCCAGACGACACCACTTACTGGATGTAAAATCTAGGGCAGGTACTCCACTTCTTCTTCTTCTTCTTTTTTTTTTTTTTAGATTTTATGTATTTATTTGTCAGAGAGCAAGAGAGAGAGGGAGAGAGAGAGCACAAGCAGGCAGAGCGGCATTCAGAGGGAGAAGCAGGCTTCCTGCTGAGCAAGGAGCCCGATGTGGGACTCCATCCCAGGATTCTGGGATCATGACCTGAGCTGCAGGCAGCCGCTTAACTGACTGAGCCACCCATGTGTCCCGGTACTCCCCTTCTTTAGGAAATGGCATAGCTCTTGTTGGGAGAGTTACCTGTGGTAATTAATGCATGTAAAGAATGTAGCAGGGTCCTTGGAACACAATAGAAATTCAGTTAATATTAAGAGTATCTTGAAAGGGGCGCCTGGGTGGCTCAGTGGGTTAAAGCTTCTGCCTTCAGCTCAGGTCATGATCTCGGGGTGCTGGGATCGAGCCCCGCATCGGGCTCTCTGCTCAGCAGGGAGCCTGCTTCTTCCTCTCTCTCTCTCTCTCTGCCTACTTATGATCTCTGTCAAATAAAAAATAAACAAAATCTTAAAAAAAAAAAAAAAGAGTGTCTTGAAAAATAAAAAATAAAATAAATTTGGGCACCTGGGTGACTCAGTCAGGAAGCTTCTCCCTTGGGCTCAGGTCATGATCCCAGAATCCTGGGATGGAGCCCCACACATTAGGCTCCCTGCTCAGTGGGGAGTCTACTTCTCCCTCTCCCTCTGCTGCTCCCCCTGCTTGTGCTGTCTGTCTCTCTCTCTTTCTCTCTCTCTCAAATAAAATATTTTTTAAACATAAAATTAAAAATAAATAAATTTGACCAGTGGGTCAAAGAGTGTCTTCTTTTCACTGCCTCCGAGTTTCTGAGAAGCATCTTTAATATGGCCGTATTAAACCATGTATCGTACAGTGTGAAAATAGAGAAAATAGCACTGAATTGACTGTTTTGTGCAGCCTATTCTCTAAGATCTACCAAACAACAGTCACTGTCGGAGTCCTTAAAATAAGTCTTGCATTATATCCTGCTTACCTGCAAAAGCTCAGTGTATCCCACAAATCTAATTTTCACAGCATCCATCATTCTTTTGTTATCCTTTGTGACACTGAAGGAAAATTATTTATCCTAGAACTGAAAGAAGAGAAAAGTGGTAAGGGCAGACTATAATTTTTATCCTTTTTTTTTTTGTCCCCATCAACTAGTAATTTGTCAGTGTCTGTTTCTGGTTCAGGAACCTTGGCTGTGTCTTCCAAAGGATGTTATTTCTTTCTTTTCAGTGATTATGGTTTTGGAACAAGGACAAAGAAGTTTGGATTGAGGAGTCCCTAAAAGTAGTGATTAACACCTTTTCAGCCTCCACGTAGAACAGTTCTCAAAAATCCATCCATGGCTTGCTTGCATCCAAAATAACTGCATTTTTAACAAAATCACTTGCATTCTTACCAAGTGTTCAGGGTGATTTGGATGCAGAGAAAGTTTAGAAACCTTCAGGATGCCTGTAGGGTGACAAATCATTCCCATTTGTCTGGTACTGAGAGGTCTTCCAGGACATAGGACTTCAAATGCTAAAGGCAGAAAAGAACTGGGCAACTGACATGGTTGGTTATGCTAGATACATGTTAGTATGTAGTATTAGAAAGATGTTCTTTGTGAGTCTTATATCATGGGTTTCCCCATTTCTATAGGCAGTGTTTGTGTTTTTATCACGGGGTGGTGGTGGAGACTGTGGGAGAGGGAATGAAAGTGAGGTGTCTTGCCAGTTATCAGCCCAAATCTTGCCAGGTTCTCAGCTCCAAACCCATCCTCCACTGCCCTGCTTGCAATACTGGAACATTTGGTCCAATGTGAAACGTCATCAGTAGAGGGTGCTGGAGGGACATTAGAGGAGGAAAGGATTCTTCCTGATTCAAGTGCTCCTTTCAGCTGTCTGTGCAATGCCGAGCAGCCAGCAGTGGTTGGCATCTCTCTGTGGGCTGAATTGCAATGTTAGTGACATTGACAGCCTTGTTAAGTTCCTATTGTGAAGTTAAGGCATTGATTGGGAAGAAATGGGATTCCAAATTTTGAAATAGTGACATCTGCTTGGACCTAGAGGAAACTGACATCTCTTGGACACCCAAGTCACCCTGAACTTCCCATGGCAGTGGAAGTAGCTTGCTCTCCTGTGTCTGAAGACATGAGCAGTCCTTTGCTTGAAAACCCTGTGAAACCCTCACCTGGAGCAGATGACTTGAAATACACAGCATAGATCTGAACTTCCTAACAGATGGGAGAGCACGCCCAGATTTGTGCCTTCCTTGGTGGTGGCGATGGTGGTGGTGGTGGTGGTGGTGGTGATGTGTGTGTGTGTGTGTGTGTGTGTGTGCGCGCGCGTGCGCGCACGTGCGCGCCCACATAATGCATGCCTCTGCCTGGACCTAGATGCTGGTAGTGGCTCTTCCCTCTGTCTGCTGTTTCTGTATTCTTAGAATTTACTTTCCCCTTGTAGGTGATACCCTATTATGGTTATTAATTTTTCCCCTGAAACTATATAATTTCTGTCTTCTCTTTGATTCCTGTTACAGTGTGATTGTGATATCAGGGGTTGGAAGCAATAGCTAGCAAGTGGCTGGCCCCAGAGTTGCCCTTAAACTGTGAGCAATCGGTTTGGCTCTGATTTGGACACTATCAACCCTGGCCCTTTGCTCTCGTGTTGCTCTCTTGTTTTCCTTCACCCAAGACAGCCTTCTTAAAGTTGTGCTGAGCTGGTTGCCTTGCCTCTACTCTGAAACCAGCATTTCTCAGCTTATGGTTGGAAGACTATCTGCGTTTGGAGTCCCTAGGGCATGCTTGTAAAAAATGAACATTCCAGGCCACCCCTCGAGATTCTGGGTTAGTGGGTCTGGGGCAGGGCCAAGCAACTTGGATATTTAACCGTGCCTTGTTTCATCTTCCAAGAACCTGCCAGACTTCTACCTTTTCTAGCTGCCTACTTTCTCAACAGATACCCCATCCCTTGGATGGCAAAACTGATAGATGCTTTTGAGGTGCTGGTAGGTTTTACCAAAAGGATTCTGAATGAGCTACACACTGTTGCTTATTTTCAGTTGCTGATTTTCACACCAGACTCTTGCCAAACCTTGCCTGTTTTGATCATATGCTGCTTATGGAGTGCCCGCTGAGAATTCTGGAGAAAATCCAATCCAGGGAAAATAATGGCACGTCATGCTAATAGCTTTCAGTGAAGGTACTACATAGAGAAATTCCCAGCCCGTGTCTCACTGCCAGAGGCTTAGTGGTTCCCAGCTTGAAGTGGGGGGGGGGGGGGAGAGTGGGGCAGGAAACTGTCAACTCTGCAGCGGGCAGGCAAGGAAGCTTTCAAGTCTCCTCCAACTCTAACCAACATCGAGGAAGACAGGATGCTTCCCCAGACTCCAGACAGGAACTCCTCCCATTCAACACCCAGCACAATTACACAATTACAGATGCTGCTCAAGATAAAATCTACCAGTAAGCCATAGCACCAACTGTGAGGAACCATGAAAGAACAGCATAATCGGATGTGAAATTGTGGAGAGCAGACAAGTATCAAGGACAAGAGAGGTGACTAGAGGTTACAGGCATCAGCGAAGGCATATGGCAAACAGGAAGTTATGTCAGAGTTTTAAACAGTATGGAGCGTTTGGTGGCTAAGATATTGATAGTCACATCACTCCTAAAAAGAGCAGGCACCATTTACGCATCTGATTTCTAAATAATAGCACATGATATTAACATTTCCTGAGAGCACGCCGAGCGATGCTGTAGTTACATGCATACACTGATCCAATTTTCTTAGTCCCAATTACAAAGGAAAAAACTAAACCATTATGCTACATGAGGCCACCGTGCCCTCTTCTGCAAATATGTGGCATATGCAAAGCCAAATTAGGAAAGACAGGACTATTCCTGGAATGATAGATGGTGCCATTTCCTGGGGCCTAATAGCTGGGTTCTTTCAGAGACTTTGAAAGTGAAGGATTGGGCAGACCCTAGGTTATAAATCCTTCCTGATGGCTTTATCTAGATGGTTTAGAATCTGGTTTAGCAGATTCTTCTCTGAAGTCACCAAGTCCTCAGAAATAACGTGAACCACATTATTTCGAGTGTATGAACTGGGATGTCAGGCAAGTCTTGATTCAAATGTCATGAGTACTGACTGTAGACAGCACTGTGCTGGATACTAAGGACAAAGTAGTGATCAAAGACAGACCTGGCTTCCGCCCTCATGGAAGTTGCAGTCTAGCAGGAGAGGTAGACATTTTTTAAAATACATAAATATTACAGTTGTCGTATTTGGTATGAGACTCTCATGAGGGAACCTAACCTACTGGAGTAGTATCCACAATGTATGTGGAGTCTTGTGTTGGTTGGGAGTTCTGATTTGTGTTTCATTCAGCTGGTGCATCAGCAGCTGGGGGTTGGCTGATGTAGACTAGCCTTGACTCCATGTGCCATCTCGTCCTTGAACAAGCTCACTAGTGGTGTCAGGAGAGGCGTCTCTGGAGGCCTAGTCTTAGGAGTGGCACAAAGCACTTCATTTATTGGCCAGAGCAAGCTAAACCAAGTTCAAGGAGTGGGGAAATAGACTTCACCTCTTGACTGGACTTGTTGCAAAGTCACAGTGCAAAGGTTCTGGATACTGGGAGGAGTAGAGTATGGGAGCTGTTTTTGCAATCGTTCAACCACACTGAATGAAGGGGTGTATTGGAAAGACTAAAAGAGGGTTCCTGTAGGAACAGGGAGGGTGTTGAGGGGGTTCTTCGAGACGGGGTAGAGAGGAGTCAAACCATGCAGTCTTTGAGAGGCATAGTAAGCAGTCAGTGATCATATATGGTATGAACCCTATGATTAACATTAGACACTCATTCTCCCTTCCTTCTCTTCCTTTCTGTCTTATGGAATACTTTGAAACCATTGTTGAGACCTTGTTTTTGGTGCTGTGCCTAAGACAGGGATATCTTCTTTCAAGTGGTTAGGATGCTCATAAGCAAATAGGCAACAAAAGCCTATTATTTAAAAAAAATTTTTTTTTTTTCAGGAAGAGCTATTTTAATTTTCTGTTAAACATTCTTCCAAAAGCATTATTTTACCCCGTATCTTAATAAGGTATAAGAAATAACATTAGCATTAGAAAAAGCAGGAAGATAAATTAAATGTGGATAATTAATTAAACTAAATTTATATGAAATAGGAATATGAGAACAAAGGACTGAGCACTTTACAGATAGTTTAAAAGCTGTGCATCTCAAAGCGAGCTTTATTTGTTCAATTATTTTTAACAACAGCGTTTTATGACCAATACAAGGATTTTTTTTCAAGAAGGAAAGTCATTTTAAAAATGTTTTTATTTTAAAAATAGGCCTACATTCAGTTGTAGATTTTTTTCCCCCAAACTCTGATCAGATTTATTTTGATTTGGGAAAAAATACCATTCGGTGGCATGAAATGCAAAATTTCAGTCTTTTTTAAAATATCTCAGTACAGAGTTTTAAAAACTATTAATGGAAAATAGATTAAGTGTACAACACTAATTACTGGCTAGCACCTGGCATTCGGTTTCTTCCCTAGTTCTCCAGAGGAAACCTTAAGTTGAATCTTCAGCAGAAAGATTTTAAATATACTTTATAAGCAAAATGAGAGCTTTTGTTTACATAGTTTTTAGATTTTGCTGTTCCTAATTTTATTCTGAAACTCAATGTTACCCCAAACCATAATTACCATATTAACTTTGTAATGCACAGTTGTATGCAATTCAGCTAGCAGTAGTACATCATCAGGCTCTGTCCACCCAGAGCTTCGGAAAACAGGACTGGTCACACCCATTTAAAAACAAATCTCACGCTATTTGCCAATGTGTAGTTTCCATCTAAGTTCTGACAATGAAGTATATGGACAGATATCTATATATCTCATCTTAATTTGCAAAAGTTCTTCATAGCTTAGCTTTGCCCGGCTGAAGCTGAAGATTTTGTAACTTCATAGCCAGACCCATGTTGCCAGTGATTTTCAATTTGCCTTGAAAGAAGGCCGACTGAGGATTCATTTTACCAGTCATCAAAGCCAGTAAGTCGCAGTCAGCCATTGTAATTGTGCAGTCAGCCTTCTTATCTGAGTTAGGAAGCACTGACCCTTTGCCATTCTTCACATCCACCACCCAGGTGGCTTCTTTACCCTCAGGGCTATCCTTCACCTTGAAGGCAAAAATACCACCGATTTTCTTCACAAACTCTTCCCCTTCCTCTTCAAGCTTCTTCTCAATCTCCTTAAAGACAAAATTTGCCTTAAATCCATCAACTGCAGAGCCGGTTGGAACCCCCTCAATTTGATGAGTTCTAAAAGAACTGGCAGCTTCAGGAAAACCCATCCTGTAGATCGTCACAACCACAGCTCCTCCCTATTTAAAAAAATTTAAAAGTAGGGCTGTCTGGGTGGCTCAGAGGGTTAAACCTCTGCCTTCAGCTCGGGTCGTGATCTCAGGGTCCTGGGATCGAGCCCCGCATCAGGCTCTCTGCTCGGCAAGGAGCCTGCTTCCCTTTCTCTCTCTGCCTGCCTCTCTGCCTACTTGTGATCTCTCTCTGTGTCAAATAAATAAATAAAATCTTATAAAAAATTTTAAAAGTAGCTGAAATTATTAAGTGAATGATGAGTGGAGTAGCTCCTCTCTTGCCTTAGGAATAAATTAACCACTTTTTAGAAGCAAATTCATTCCGTAGAGAAACACGGAAACTAAGCCAATGTGCCTAGGTTGTCTTTTGCCCTGAAAGAACCAGACAGCAAAGCTATGCGAGGTTCCCCTTACACGAATAGGTTGTGTAGTGCTTGATGGTCAAATGCAGCCAACATCTGCACCAGGGTGGGAGCATGGAGGAAAACCACAATGAATCCAGGTTACTCCCATGTATGGGATAACAGTAAGTTGGGCATGTTAAAAAGTGCCTTAGGGGACCTGGGTGGCTCCATGGTGAAGCATCTGCCTTCGGCTCAGGTCATGATCCTAAGATCCTGGAATCGAGCCCCTCATCATCCTCCCTGCTCAGAGAGAAGCCTGCTTCTCCCTCTCCCACTCCCCCTGCTTGTGTTCCTCTCTCGCTCTGTCAAAAAAAAAAAAAAAAAAAGCACCTTAAATCTTTCAGACTTCTAATACCACTTGCTCCCTCAGCCCCTCCCCTGCTCCTGTGCAAGCTTGCTTTCTCTCTTTCAAAATAAATAAGTCTTTAAAAGATTATTGGATTATTGAAACTATTACATACACAACATAAGGATGCCTAATAAATAAATGAAAGTATGAAAAATATTAGTTCAAAATCATCAAAAATGCAAAGCTATTTTTGAAAAAGAATGAAATATAACCATGAAATTTAAAAACACAGTGAAGGAGCAGCTGGGTGGCTCAGTGGGTTAAGCGTCTGCCTTTGACTCAGGTCATAATCTTGGGGCCCTGAGATCAAGCCCCCAGCCAGGGGCTCCCTCACTCTCAGATAAATAAAATCTTAAGAAAAATAAAAACCCATGGGGCGCCTGGGTGGCTCAGTGGGTTAAGCCGCTGCCTTCGGCTCAGGTCATGATCTCAGGGTCCTGGGATCGAGTCCCGCATCGGGCTCTCTGCTCAGCGAGAAGCCTGCTTCCCTCTCTCTCTCTCTCTCTGCCTTCCTCTCTGTCTACTTGTGAGCTCTCTCTGTCAAATAAATAAATAAAATCTTAAAAAAAAAAAGAAAGAAAAATAAAAACCCAATGAAGACTCTACTTCTGTTACTCCATTATAACATAGAAAATAAATTAAGTAAATTCGTTTTTATTTTCTTTGAAGACGTTGGAACTCTGTGATGTGATACTTTTTTTTTTTAATATTTTATTTATTTATTTGACAGACAGAGATCACAAGTAGACAGAGAGGCAGGCAGAGAGAGAGAGGGAAGCAGGCTCCCTGGTGAGCAGAGAGCCCGATGCGGGACTCAATCCCAGGACCCCGAGATCACGACCCGAGCCAAAGGCAGCGGCCCAACCCACTGAGCCACCCAGGCGCCCTGTGATGTGATACTTTAACTGCTAGCGAAAGAACCCTTGCCGGGTAAGTCGGCCATCTTTTTCTCTGGGCACATTTTCTAAGGGTGACAGCTGAGGATTGGGCTTGCTAAAGGCAGTGGCATCTCTACGAGGGGAAAGAGAATCCAACAGACCTTTGGACAACCAGCGGGATGGCACGATGGATTGGAAGCTAGAGGAGCCCATAAATGCTTGAGTTTGCCCTTTGCCGCATTTGCTGAGTACTAGGGCTACAGAAGGGAGAGGGCTGGACTGGGAAGACAAGGTGAAAGCTTTTATAGTCTTACAGTGCTTAAAGAAAAAAAGGTTCTGAGAAAGAAGAGTCCACAAGAAACATATGACAGCTTTCATTCTGCTGACATTTGAAACTAAAGGGCACCAAGTCTAAAAAAGTGGCAACTTGGGGCGCCTGGGTGGCACAGTCAGTTAAGCATCTGCCTTCAGCTCAGGCTCCCAGGCTTCTGGGATCAAACACTACATTGGGCTCCCTGCTCTGCGAGGAGCCTGCTTCTCCCTCTCCTTCTGCTTGCCACTCCTCCTGCTCGTGCCCTCTCAAATAAATAAATAAAATCTAAAAAAAAAAGAAAAAGTGGCAACCCAGCCCTAACTCAGCTGAACACCTGTTTAGATTGGAGTGATTAGTCCTTACTCTATCCAACAGGGAAGAGGCAAGTCCTCTCTGGAGAATAAAAACATTGACTTTAGACTTTTTTTGTTGCTTTTTGTTTGTTTGTTTTAAAGATTTTATTTATTTAATTTATTTGATACAGAGAGAGAGAGAGAGATCACAAGTAGGCAGAGAGGCAGGCAGAGAGACGGGGGAAGCAGGCTCCCTGCTGAGCAGAGAGCCCGATGCGGGGCTCGATCCCAGGACCCTGAGATCATAACCTGAGCCAAAGGCAGAGGCTTAACCCACTGAGCCACCCAGGTGCCCTGACTTTAGTCTTTATGTTTCTTTTATATAGAATTTCTGGCATACAATAAAAGAAAATTATGGGACATGCAAGGAGTTAAAAAATATGACCGATCATCAAGAGAAAAAAAAAAACCAAATAAGTAGATCTACAGATGATCCAAATGTAGGAATAAGCAGAGAAGAACCTTATTTTTTTTTTCAAAGATTTTTATTTATTTATTTGACAGACAGAGATTACAAGTAGGCAGAGAGGCAGGCAGAGAGGAGGAAGCAGGCTTCCCGCTGAGCAGAGAGCCCAATGTGGGGCTCGATCCCAGAACCCTGGGATCATGACCTGAGCTGAAGGCAGCACAAGCTTTAACCCACTGAGCCACCCAGGCGCCCCAAGCAGAGAAGAACTTTAAAACAACTCATAAATATTTATAAAAACTGAGGAAAAGAAGAAAACGTTAAAAAAGGTAGATTTTTCAATAAACAATTCACAGGAAAGAATAACATAAATACATAGAAAAATAGATAGGAAAGCAACTGAAAAGTATATACTACTATATACTAACCAAAATAAAGCAGAGATAGCTAGTTTGGAATCGCAGAAAACAGATTTTAAGGCAAAAAGCATTAGCAATAAGGTTGTCACTGCAGACCAAAAAAAGAGTTCAACCCACCAGGAAGGCATAATTCCAGACTTTTTCGCCGAACTAGATAGCCTCCAAATATGTAAAGCAAAAACTGATAAAACAGGGAATCTGAAAATCCATCATTATAGTGAGAGATTTCAAAATACTTCTCTCAATTATTGACAGGTCAGGCAAACAAACATTAGTAAAGACGGGAGATTTGAACAACTAATAAGCTTAATGTACATACATAGAAGATAACAATTGGAAAATAAACATTCTTCTTAAGCTCATATGGTACATTTTAAAAAACAGGGAGGCAAATCATAAGAGACTCAATCATAGGAAACAAACTGAGGGTTGATGGGGTAAGTGGGTGATGGGTATTAAGGAGGGCACAGGATGAATGAGGCCTGGGTGTTGTATGCAACTGATGAATCACTAAATTCTACCTCTGAAACTAATATACAGTATATGTTAATTAAATTGAATTTAAGTAAAAAACTTTTTTAAAAATTGGCCATACCTAGACATAAAATACATCTCAAAAATTTTCTAAAAATTGGTGAAAGTAAAGGGTTTACATTTGTATTAGTTTCCTATGACTGCTGTAACATTACCATAAACTCAGTGGCTTAAAACAAGATCACTCTCACAGTTCTGAAGGCCAGAAATCCAAAATCAAGGTGTCAGCTGGGTCCTCAATCCTCCAGAACCTCTGGGAAATAATCCAGTTGCTGGCCTCTAACAGTGCCCAGTAGCCAACTGCATTCCTTGACTTGTGGCTGCGTCCCTCCGATCTCTGCCTCCGAGGTCCCACTGCTTTCTCCTTTTCTGTGTGTAATCGTCCTCTTATTAAGGATATTTGTGATTCCATTTAGGGCTCACTTAGATAATTTCGTCTGAAGATCTTCTAACTTAATCACACCTGCAAAGACCTTTTTCCACATAAGGTAGTGTTCACAGGGTCCAGGGATCTGGATCTGGTATCTTTGGGGGCCACACTATTCAGGCTACTACAGCATTTTTATATATATTTACTTTATGCCAGGCTAGATCCTGCGTACTTTAAAAATACAAATTTTTGCTCACCAACAGTCTACAAGCCAGGTGCTGTTCTCATTTTTCAGAAGGCAAAACTGAGGCAGAGAAAGATTATAACTTGCCCAAGCTGGGCCATACCCACATATTCTCCAACCACAGTGTAATTATTTAGAAATCAATAACAAAAGATTTCACTTTTTATTCCAAATAAATTTCAGATTTATGGGAATTCTACAGTGCAGCACACAGAGTTCTCATATACCAACTTTCACCTAGATTCTTCCAATGTTAACATTTTAACACGTTTGCTTTATCTTTTTCTGTATAATTTTTTTCTGAACCTTTTGAGATTGTTGCATAGATAATGTCCCATTATCCCTAAATACTCTAGTGTGTATTTCCTAAAATTCAAGAGCTTTTTCTTGAATTACCACAGTACAATGATCAAACTCAGGAAATTAACATTGATACGATGCTATTATCTAACCTACAGACCTTACTCAAATCTTACCCATTGTCTCAAAAATCTTATTTTTAATCAAGATTCAATCTGAGATCATGTAACATTTACTTGTCACGTTTCTTTAGTTTTCTTTAATCTGAAACTTTTGACAAATTTAAGTTGGTTATTTTGTAGGATATCTTTCAATTTACATTTTTCTGATATTTCTTTTTGATTAGGTTCACGTTATTGCTTCTTGGCCTTTTGGCAAAGATCAAGTGTGATTAGGTTCAGATTATACATTTTTGGCAGGAATACTACATAATCTTCAGTCCACGATAACACAATATACAAAATATAAAATTGCCTTATTGGTTGTGATACCAACACAAGCATTTTATTTTATTTTTTAAGATTTTATTTATTTATTTGACACAGAGAGAGATTACAAGTAGGTAGAGAGGTAGGCAGGGGGGGGCGGGAAGCAGGCTTCCCGCTGAGCAGAGAGCCTGCTGCGGGGCTCGATCCCAGAACCCTGAAATCATGACCTGAGCCAAAGGCAGAGGCTTAACCTACTGAGCCACCCAGGTGCCCCAACACAAGCATTTTAAAAAGGAAATAGCATTTATAAAAATTTGAATTTGTGCTTTAAAAAATATTTCTAAACAGGTAAGAGGTCAAAGTTATAAATTTTTAAATATTAGCACTGAAAAGAATGTGTGTATGCACATGTTTATGTACACACACACACAAACACACACACACACACACACACACACACACACTCCTGAATTGTGGGATGTAGCAAAAGATAATTAAACTTAGAGCAATAAATGTTTATGTCAGAATAGAAAAAATGTTAAAACATGGATGAAATGTTCAGTTTGTGAAATAAGAAAAATAACAGAATAAATTGCCAGAAATCAGGAGAACATATAGTGAGAAGGGCCAAAAGGATCGATAAAGCCAAAAGTTGCTTTTTTTTTTTTAACTTAAGGATTTTCTTTCTTTATTTGACAGAGAGAGAGAGAGAGAGAGAGAGAGAGAGAGATATCACAAGTAGGCAGAGAGGCAGGCAGAGAGGGGGGAAACAGGCTCCCTGTTGAGCAGAGGGCCTGATGCAGGGCTTGATCTCAGGATCCTGAGATCATGACCTGAGCCAAAAGCAGAGGCTTAACCCACTGAGCCACCCAGGCGCCCCCAAAAGTTGCTTCTTTAAAAACTAATAAAGGAGATAAATTTCTAGCAAAATGGTCAAGGGAAAGAAAGTGAGAAACACAAGGAATAGTGGGAAAGGAAAAAGAAGGCTTAAAAAAAAATCAAAGATTCCTCAAGTCACATTATGCTAATAATACACACAATGCTGGGAAGAAAAACGAGTCAGTGCTTAGAATTTTTTTTCAAAATTGACTCGAGAAAAAATTGAATGCTTGAGTAGTCTTATTACCATTAGAACAACATCATCAGGAGTTAAAAATCTTCCCAAAGATAAATACCATGGCCAGATGGTTTTATAAACTTCAAGGAAAAAGACTGCTCCAATCTTTTAGTCTTCCAGGGCATAGTAAAATAAGCAATTCCCAGCTCATTTAATGAAGTTATAATATTAATATGAATGCCAGACAAATATGAAAAAGATTGCAAACCAATTTCCTAAATACAGATGCAAAAATTCCAAATAAAATACCAGCAAATTGAATTCAGCAGTACAAAGATAGTGAATTATGACCAAGAACGTAAGGTGATTTCATACTAAAAAATCATAACTACACTAAACAAGATCTCTGAAATCTTTAGACTTCATGCAGTATGTACTTCAATATGTATGTACTCCTAGCCATTTTGGAATACACCAGGCATGCAGTCTCCTTGGGTTCTTTGCTCAGGCTGGTCTGCCTTCTCCCACATACCCGAAAGGCTTCCCCAAGACAGTTCTAAACCTCTTTCCACACCCACTATGAGTATACAAGCCTCCCACTCTTACCCTACACACATTGATTCCCCATCCTCCTTACCTAGCTTCGTTCCGCACCCCTCACTGCATAGAATAAAGCACTTATGCTATGTTATTCTTTCTTTCTTCTTTTTTAACCTGTCTCCCTCCTTTGCTTGCCTCACCTTCCCCCAGCTCAAATGTAAGCTCTACGGAGGCAAAATCTTTGGTCCCTTTTTCACTGTAGTTTCTTCTTCTTTCCCAGAAGAGTAAACAGCATGTGGTTAGCACTCAATAAATGTACACAATGCTATATCTAGAAACTTCTGTAGTAAGGAAGACAAGTTTGCCTTATATCCTTTTAGGCTTATCATTTGTAGTACCCATTTCGCTGGCTTTTCAGACACAGGTAAAAGGAGAGTGCAAAGTTGTAATATGCCATCATCACGTTAACATGGTTTCATTTAATATGTTTGTGTTCATGCTGGACACAATGTTTCATTTCTAGATATCTCTACAGAAACCTCTACAGAAAGAATTACATTCCAAGAGGGAATTTAAATTCTGTCCACAGGTATAGTTTTCATCATGAAGTGAGTATCAAAGTACAAAGTAGTGAGCCCTTAAACATTTTTTTATTGGATTAGTTTCCAACATATTCAATAAAGAGCTTTGACAATTTCCTCTGACACTGTAACTACAGATCAAAGCAGCAGAATCCAGGACCACCTAAATCTCAGATAACTTGGTATCAATTGAGTTTAAAAAATTAGAGTACAACTTAAGTTTATTGCATTCTCATAAGGTATCACAATAAATCTCCTCTTCTACATGGCATCAGCACCATTTGTCTGGTGTCACCACTGATGTTCACCCCATATAAAGTTCAGTTCTGTCATATTTCAATGCAATAAATGATCCAATGAGAGGAAATCATCTGTTTAGGGCAGGACCACATTTGAGGAAATTGAGAACAGTCATAACATCTGTATTTACTCCCAGTGCATGGGGGACTGGCACAAAGACAACACAGAACGGCAATGTCATTACATGTGCAAGACAGTTACTCTCGTGTTCCCCCCATGCTACTGCCAGAAACCATGAGAGAACAAGAAATTAAAATCTAGCTCACTGTGTTGTGAAATGAGTTGATTCTACATGAATCAGTCTCTCTTTTACTCTACTCTCTTAGGTTCCAACCTTAATCTAGCACACATAGGACTATAACATCAAGTTGATATAAAGTTAAGTCTAAAAACTGTGCTCCACTATTTTGAAAGTTTGGAGTACCTGGGTTCTTTTTCAATGAATTTTTTCCTGTGCCTAGAAACAGAGTTCTATTCCCTTATCTTCAGTCTTGGGTGTCAAATACAAGAGGACACAACCCCAAGTTGAAGTAGTAAAAGCTAGAGCTTAGAAGTTTGGAGATTGCTACAGGATTTGGTCAGAATACAACTGACCAAATTGTATGCTTGTACATCGATCCCTCCACACGCTACCAACCCACTACCACGCACAATAATCAATGAGCCAATGTGTGAAAGCAAACAAAGTATCGCTCAGGTCACTGTGGTTTCACCATTTCAACAACAAAATGAGAAAGAAAAAGGCAATGTGTTTTTCATAAAACTAAGTTTATTTTCATTTCAAAATCAATTTCAAAATCATATTTCAAAAGTCAGTTTAAATGATTCTGAGATTATGTTCTTACTTTTTGGGTGCTAAAATGTCTTTTCTCCTATGTAATGATGCTAAGAGCAGACAGTACTTTGGATCTTCCTATTTTTGTTTTACATCCTTAGCTAGCAAAACTAAAGGGTAGAAACACCTCAACACCTAAACACGGCAATTACTTTTTTTTTTTTTTTTTTTTTTTAAAAACAAATCTCCTGGTGCTTAAAACTCAGAGCTTAGGAACCACAGCCTTCATAAAGACCTACCTTCTGTGTTACATGTTTCACAATATTGAATTATCTCTTGGTGATTTCCCTCAAGTTATGGAGCAGGATAAAAGTAAGTCTTAATTTATAGTAAGCCAGTGTAAAAACAGGCTTAATTTCAAGCACCAAAGAAATACATTTACAGTCATCACTGTGGTTATATCATCTTTTATTAAAACTAGTCAGACTGCTATCTACAGGGTATCGATTTCAAAGTCTAAGGTCACTTCTCTGTTACCATTACTGTTTTAGGAATAGCTTGTGGTCACACATGGGAACAGGACTGCTGCAGTGCAGAGACAAAGGAGGCTGGGGTCCAAGCAGGCCACTCTCCTGGGTCAGGGTTGTAGCGGCATGATAGTTGGCTGCTCATCTCAATGTATTTTTTGGCCCATTTACTTTTATAAATCATACCATATAGCTTTCAGTATTTACACGCATTTAAACTGAGAAGAAATATGTATTAGAGGAAAGCATATATTAGTGGGCTCCATGTGTCAAAAGGAATTTCATGTTTCCTGTATTATTTTTACGTCATTAGCTACCTTTGAGAACAAAAAGTTCCACAGAAATATACACATTGGGACATACTTTTAAAAACCTCATAGCAATGCTTATTACAGTGTGTCCTCCTATAAGTGAATCAATGAATCTCCACTCCCTCCAAGTGTTTAAAAAAAAAAAATGGAGCTTTTTAAAGTATTTACTTTTTAAAGTATAATTTTTATTTACTTTTTACTTTTTAAAGTATAATTCAGAGAAAATACAAAAACCATCACCATCCGGGCCAGAGGAAACCACTGAAGCGTTATGTCTGGTTCTGTCATTCTGTGATATGCCAAAATCATGTTTCTTCCCATGACACTGTTCTTGTTAGTATTATTAGTTCTATATCTATTTGATAGGAGCATTTACATTAAATTTCAAAATAACTCCTGGCAGTATTCAAAATGTATGTCCAGAACTCCTGAACACAACTTCTGCTTTTGTCCCAATTATGACAACATTTAGTCTTATTAGTAACTGATCAAATGACAACCGCAGACTTTGGAGACGGGTGGGTGCCTTGCCGTAAAGACACGTAGGCTGGCACACTGGGCCGAGCTACTCAGCGAGTTACCAGTGCTTAGTTCTTCTTGTTTTTCTTCATATAGCGAGCCCGCGTGGACTTGCCAAAATTCATGGTCATTTTAAAATACAGCCAGGTAGGCATGACTGAAATTACTGAGTCCTAGGGAGAGAAATGGGGAGATATGTCACGACAGCCTCCAATTTGGGCTAAATGAGAGCATCCGATCTGATGTTTTACTCTACTGTTTCGTTGGTCAATTTTAAAGTTCTTGGGTGTTTAAAATAAAACATAGATGCCTCATTAGTAAGTCTAGACAATGTATAGATGCTAACACACCACATGCTATTTTGTGACCTAGCAGGAAAGAAAACTCCAAACCAAAGGGCTGATTGGAGACTTGCAAGGCTACATACCATAAGAAAATGGACCGGGTATCCGGTGGTTCGGGACTGCAAGCCCACTGTTTTCAGAGCAGACTTCACATACGTCTCCGCAGACGGTTTATCCAGAGTTGGCTTTCGGATTTTCGACAGCTTTGTAGCCACGTAGTACGGCAGAACACTCTAGAAGGGCAACACCCCATCCCCACCACCACAAGAACAAAAACAAAAAACATGCTCTTGATTAGTTAGACCACAAACTGAGAATTGCTTGATTGCTCTTAGTGGCAGAAACATAGAAACATTCTGGTGAGATCTAAAGTCAGCTTGAGAGAGTACATGACGGCATAAAATCAACTGTAATACGGCAATCTATCAACGAAACAATTTGAGACTGAGAAATTATTAAAAATAAGCAGAAATAGACCTTTCTGTACCTTTTAAAAAGAAGGCACTTAAACAAACCTGGAGAGCGGTGGTTCTGGAAAGGATACTCTTTCCACTCTTGACTAAACTGAATATTGTTACAAAACCACCACGAAGGTTTTTGACATTTTATCCTCCCAAAGAGATAATGCTCATTTTCCTTCTAATTTGTGGTTCATTAAGATAGTTCTATCAGCTTTGGGGCCTCTAAAAAAATAAGCATTTCCCCTCTCAGAATTTAGCTACGATTCTTCCTTTCCTAGTTTCTTACCACTGTGTCTGAGTCTTATAAACTTTGCTGCTGATAGGATAGGATCTTCCCCCAGCACACTTTTTTTTTTTTTTTTCTTTCTTCGTTGTTGTGGGGGAGACCCTAAAACCACATGGAAACAGCCTGGGTAACCGAGAGACCCTTGAGGGGAGTGGCGTGGGAGGACAGATTTGAACATGACCTGTCAGAAGGACTTAACTAGCGTCAAGTTCTTTATTGCTCAGGCTTGACACATTTGGATAGGATTCAACATAGAACACGAGGAGACCCTACTACAATGGGTCCTGACTCATGACACAAGAGGTTCCTTCTGCAGTTTGAAGTAAGCTGGGCTATCATTCATCAAAGAGTGAATGTATTCTGTTTCCCACGTGTGCATGAGAGGAAAGGGTATTGAGGACAGTGATGTTTCTGTTAAAGAAGAGGATCTAAGGGGCCCCTGGGAGGCTCAGTGGGTTAAAGCTTCTGCCTTCGGCTCAGGTCATGATCCCAGGGTCCTGGGATGGAGCCCCCACATCGGGCTCTCTGCTCCGCAGGGAGCCTGCTTCCTCCTCCCTCTCTCTCTGCCTGCCTCTCTGCCTACTTGTGATCTCTGTCTGTCAAATAAATAAATAAAATCTTAAAAAAAAAAAAAAAAGAAGAGGATCTAATACCTGGTGGTCAAAATAAAAAACTTCACTAGAGGTAGAAATAAAATTGAGATATGTTCCAGATGAGGTGTTTCCTTCCTGCTGAGAGCTGGAAGGAATGTTCCCACGGCTCTTTGGGGGTTTTGCTTTTTGGTTTTTGAATTTTTCCCACTCCAAGTATGAGTCAAGGAATATAATCCACCCTCATGAACATGGGAGCTGAAAGTCCAGCCTGCCTGGTAAGAACACAGTCCTTCTCCATCTTTCTATTATGTGCCGGCAGCCACAAACCCACACTAAGTTAATTAATGTCCCCCAAGTACCTCAATACCTGGGCCACCTGTGATTAGGTGACTCTTGGTTTTTGAGAATTTACCCCTATCCATGCAACCCCCCACTTACTGAGCAAAAATACTTTGTCGAAAAGGTCTTTAATTTTAAAGCCATGTGGCCAGGATACAGTATGACATGAAGAGTTCACTGAGACTCTAACAATGGGTGAGGAAAGAAAACCATTTGCCAAGCTGAGTGGCAAACAAAACAAAAGAAAGCACATGCCTATGCACCATCTGGAATAATGAAGGAACACAAGCAAGCCGTGTCACATCTCTGTCTCAGGTTTCCTGGTTATAAAAAAAGTGAAGATTTAAAACCCCATTTCCATCTATGGATCACGAGCCACTGAGGGTTCTGTAAAGTTCTGAGTGTCTCAGGATGAAGATGGTCTGATAATTATACCTTCCAATTACATCTTGATATGATCACCCTCCCTCTCTCAGTAGATACATGGCATAAGTTGGACTATTAGCCTCCTGCATAAGAATCAAGTGGCACTGCCCGGATGAACCACTTGATGGTGCCATAAGTTCACTCACCATTCAGCTAAACCATCCAGAGAGCCTGAGGAACCTCCTAGCTCTGGAGGTGGAGGCAAGAGACACATGCCTAGGAATCCCAAGTCTAGCTATGTTTTTCAATGAAGAAACTTAAATTCTGTTCTGGAAAGGTTTTTTTATTTCCACCAATGGCTTAAAATCAAGGCAGTTAATGTGGTCTAGCAGAGGATGCAAAGGATTCAAAGATGAAATACTTTAGAGCGAAGTCTTAAATAAAGTGGAGGACTTTGCCAGGTAAACAAACAAAGGAAGAACATTTTGGGTAATGAGAACAGTTGGGAGCATAGAAAAGGAGAGAGAGCACAAGGTCCTCGGGCAACTGCAAAGCTGTTCAGTATGGTTCAGGTGTCAGAAATGCGTGGAGCATGGGGCACCTGGGTGGCTCAGTGGGTTAAGCATCTGCCTTCGGCTCAGGTCATGATCCCAGAGTCCTGGGATCAAGCCCTGCATCGGGCTCTATGCTCAGTGGGGTGCCGGCTTCCTCCTCTCTCTCTGCCTGCCTCTCTGCCTACTTGTGATCTCTGTCAAATAAATAAATAAAATCTTAAAAAGAGAAAAAAGAAATGCATGGAGCAGTGGTAGGACGAAAGCTAAATGGAACAGAAAACTAAACCCAATCACTGGACAGTAGTGATTTCTAGAGTATCAGCTCTATGCAGCCATGGTCTTATTCACTATCATATGGCCAATGCTCAGAGCAGCCCCTAGCACACCGGAGGGATGCACAGATCTGCTGCGTGACTTGGTAACAGAACTCCTCAGTGTGCATGGCACTGAAGAATTGCATCGGGACCCCCTTCCACTGCTGCGGTCAGGAAAATTAATGACACCAGGAAGTTCACAATATAATATGGTGTAAAATTTTAGATATTATTCTGAAGCTTAAGCAAGATCACCTATCGAAACTAAGACAAACTTACAGGTCTAGCTACTTGCCAAGAATTTAAAAAGGAGTATTTTAAGGTATGTGTCAAAGTAAAGAAATACCCCCAAGTGTCATCTAGGTACATCCTTAAAGAAGTCACCAAAAACACAGTAAACAATAACTAAATTAATCCATTTTCCTCCCTACTCATGGAAATATTACAGTGAACAGGTTGGGAATATAGTCACCCTTCTACAGGAAGTATTTTGGGCAGAACAAATTTTACAAGTTGCTTAGGCTCAAAACTTTGCCATTATAAAGATTCCCACCTGGAAACAACCTGGACCTTCACAACCACAGGTGCAGGCAAGTGCCCTGGTCTTCCAGTTTGGAATCCCAACGTGAAAATAATTAGGCCAGAAAGCAAAGCTGTTGTTTTGTCCTTATTCAGCTTGCTTTTTAAATTTTATTTTTTAAAAAAATATTTTATTTATTTGAGAGAGAGTGAGCACCTAGGCAGAGGGAGCTGCAGAGGGAGAGGGAGAAGCAGGCTCCCCGCCAAGCGGGGAGCCTGATTGGCGGTTGGGCGGAGGTGGGGGGTTTGCAGGGGGAGCCTTGATCCCAGGGCCCTGGGATCACTACGTGAGCTACAGGCAGACATCTAACCGACTGAGCCACCCAGGCGTACACCAGTGTGTTTTTTAAACAACAATCCCTGGAAATAACATGCATCTTTTTTTCCTCCCCTACTGGAGTAGCTTGCTTAGGTAATCTGGTCCTTACAAAACAATTTAGGGGCCTGACTCAGAGTAGGAAGGCTACTTAACGTAGCATCACGGTATACTGGAAAGATGGAGACCACGGGGCACCTGGGTGGCTCAGTGGGTTAAAGCCTCTGCCTTCGGTTCAGGTCATGATCCCAGAGTCCTGGGATGGAGCCCCCGCATCGGGCTCTCTGCTCACCAGGGAGCCTGCTCCTCCCTCCCTCCGCCTGCCTCTCTGCCTCCTTGTGATCTCTATCTATCAAATGAATAAATAAAATCTTAAAAAAAAAAAAAGATGGACACGAAATACTGTGTGGCAGGCATCCAAGAATCAGATACTGAACGTCGTAACTTCAGGTGGTAAAGCATCTCTCATGTTGTCACCTGTACTAAACATGCCTTCTTGAATTTAAAAATGACCAGAACAACTCACAACCGGGCTTTGGAAAACGTGGATCCAAAGGTGACCAGACTCCAGGCCATTTGCACAATACAGAATTCTGGACACGATGTCTGATCTGCCTTTTGTGAGCATCACGTTCACCAGTGTGACCAGCACACATTCTTCAGGCAGAGGCTGTGGCTCTGCGGAGGCATCATTTAGAGAACCTCTCCTTGTGTCTGTTCATCTTCCATCTCAGGATCTGAGATCCTCCAGAAGACCCGTAACTATGTACCGAGAATGCAGTTTGGGGAGCTGGTGTTCCTTTACTTGCGGGCCATGAGATGAGCATTTCCACAAAAGGGCTCTTGCTTATCTCATCACTCTGATGGGGGGAGATCCCTGATTACCTGGCACTGAGCAAAGGCCCCACAGTAACATTACATATAAACCTTAACACCTAAGCCCCAGAGGAAGGAGTTAAAATGTACTATGTTCTGTACAAAGAAAAGCCTTGATAAAGACTGGCTGGGTGGTAATCTCGCAAATGACCTGCCTCCAAACACGTGGAATTTATTTGTTAACATTCACATAACAAAAGGAAAAACTGTGTAAAGCATGAAAAAACATTTACTTAACAACAAACATTTCCTGAGCACCTACTAGGACACTGTTGTCAGCAGTGGGCTACATTTGTGAACAAAAGCCAAGTCCCTAATCTTATACAGCTTAAATCTGGGGCAGGGGTGGGGCACAAAGACTATAAACAAGTAGTAAAAAATGATACTACATTGGGAGGTGATGATAAAAAGGAAAAAAAAAATAAGGACAGAGTAAGGACAGAGGTGACAGACGCTGTTCCTGCAGGTGACCAAGAAAGGCCTCTCTGATGTGGTGACATATAAGCAAAGATTTCAGTGAGGGGAGAGAGCTAGCAAAAAGTCTATCTTGGTAAAGATCCTTTGCAATGAAAGTACAGAAGTGCAAAGGTCCTGAGGCAGACATGCGTTTGAAATGTTTGAGGAACTGCAAGGAGGCCAGAAAAATAGCAGGGGATGAGAAAATGTGGGATGTTTGACATCAGAACATAGTAGGTCATAAGAACTCATGATTTTACTCTGAAAGAAATTAAAGGGCACAGGAGAATTTTTGAGAAGAAAAGTGAAATGACCTGGATTTAGCTTTAAAGAGATCACTCTGACTGTTGGGAGCAGACTCTGGGGACTATAGGCAAGGATGGGAGGAGGGCAGGCTGGGTAGGAAGGTACTGCAAAATATTCAGAGCACACAATCATGATGGTTTAAATTAGCGGTAGCAGTGGTGGTCCCAGGAAGTGGTCAGATAGTGGATTATGTTTAAAGGATACTGAAGTCAACAGGATTTCCCAATGCACTGAATTTGGGGTATGAGAGAAAGAGGTAGTAGGATATGACATGGGGGAATATCAGTTTTGAAATCAGGCGGACTTGACCACTTACTAATTGTCTGATCTTGACCAAAATATTAAGCTTTAAGTTTTTTACTCTGCAGTTGGGGGATACAGCATCCTTCTTATTCTACAATTATGAGGATTAAATAAAATACTGTCAGTGAAAGTGTGTGGGGTTTGAACTCTGGTATTTTCTAAGGTTTATAATGTTTATATTTTCCAGAATAAATTTAGAAAGAAAAACTTGGCTGAATTTTTATATCTTGTAAAAAGTGGAAGAATGCCGTATTTATAGAGTGGCTCCTGAGGTAACCACCTGTTAGTTCTTTCTGGACTTACTCCGACACCTTTTAATTATTACCTCTTAAGGTTTTATTTCTTGTGATGCACCACTGTTGTAAAGAACCAAGCAAAGTGGATGTTATCAATGACAAACATGGAGATTCACGTGGCTGGAAGGGATCAGAGTCCGATGACCTCCAATGGGATTAAAGTTACAATTTTTAAGCCAGTTCTCAAAGTTGGTACAGTTATGGTGCAGATACGATTATTTCTTGGGAGAATTATATTGCTTTATAGTTCTACTTAGATTCCATCTGCACTAGCAGAGAAAGACACAGTCCATTGCCTTCTTTTATTGGCTTTGGCAATTAACAAGAAGAGTGGATGAAGAATTTGGTTTTCAATCCCGATAGCCGCTTCTCAGTATTTAGCTTCCTACGTCTTCGAAGCCCCAAAGATCTCCATGATTATTCAAAGCTATAAAATATTTAACAAAATATAAAAGAGAACTATCTTCTTTCATTAAAAAAAAATTGGAATTTTGTTTTTCCCTCATCTCAATGTGTCCTATTTATTTTCTAAATTTATTCTGATTAAAAACTACATTTAGATGAATTAACGAAACCACCAACTCTCATCACCCAAGAGGACCAAAGCACTGGAAGGTGGTAACTTAAGAGAAGGGGGCCCAGTGAATGTCCCCATTACAGTAAGTTCACATCTAAATGGAGTATTCTTCTGCAATATCATGATAAAAATGAGAAAACCCATTTCATTTTCAGGCCAGGTGAAACTACAACCACCTTCTCTGGGTTTCGTGGTCTCGACCTGTGTCCTCGTCTGTCCTCTGGTAAAGAGTCAGACAAACTAAACATTAAAGGATGGTTTCAGTTAGCAAATAGATCTCCTTGTTGATAGCATTTCCAGAAACTTGGTTTCCCAGCTCCAAGGAAGAAAACTATATGGTGCAGAGAAACACCCCCATGAGAAACAGAAAGAACACAGACTTTGGAGTTATTCAAACCCAGGTTACAAATCCAGAGATGGGCAAGTTCCCCACACTTCCCCACATTCGTGAACACATCCCCCTCCTCTAATTTCTCCATAGCGCTCTCACTGGATACTGTCATGAATGAGAATTCATGTATCTGTTTACCTGTTTACTGTCTGTCTCCCAATTAAACATAAGTTTCTACCACAACCATCTCTCTCCATCTTTTTGCCATTGTATCCCCAGGTACAGACTACCAGGTACCCTCTAAATTCATCTACATTGAAGAAATGCGGCTCATGATATATACCTCTAGTTTTGGACTTACTATCTTTCTAATGTGTTTAAATACCTGTCTTTTCTTTCTTTGTGTGCCTTGAGGACAAGGATGGTGTCTTATTCACTTCATTACCTCCCTGCCTGCCCAAGGACCTGGCAAGTAGCAGGCATTTGTGGTCTGACACACTAGACGGACCTTACACAAGTGATACAACTCCTATTGCTTCTTTGTTTCCTAGCTGTAAAATGGTACTAGGTTGAGGTCTAGCTCAAGGAACATAACAAAATAGTGGAAAACATGGAGCATATTGTACATATTCAAGAAATGTAAGTTTCTTTCCTCTCTTCTTCACATTTGGATATCAATTCCATTTCTGGCATTCTTACATCTGCCCCATCATTTGTCCCCACTTGCCAAAAGGGGAGACTACGGCTCAAAGTAAGGAAGCGGCTTTCTGTAGGTCAGATGACCACCGACTGGTGATATCAGAAGTAAAACCTTGGTTTGCTGATGCCAAGCCCAGTGTCCCTTCCTCACTGCCCACAAGCATACCAGTGATAAATGTGGTCTGCATAAAACCATGGTCTGGATTAAGGGAGCCGAGACTTCTTGGACGGAACTGACCAACTACCCATTCATGAAGCAGGGCTTCATGAATTTTTTATCATCAAAAACCTCTTCCTAAGGCAGGTTGGTGAGGAATCATCACAGGATGCGAAAACTAGGGAACACTAAACTGACAGGGAGACAGGATATCTGCCTGGTCTCAAAGTGCCTTCCCACAGACTGCTTAGCAGTGCAAGGGGAAAAGACAGTAACTCTACAGCAGAGAAACTGAGGAGCACCTTGAGTGAAGCAACCAAATCAACAGCAGCAACGAAGGGCCAAGGGCTATCGTGTGTCTCCGGATGCGATGCCCCGAGAAAGATATAAAACCACGCGTGCCATTTTGGCCAGGAAACCATAACGTGATGTTAACTATGAGGAAGCATCAGATAAACTGCAAATAAGCAGGACGCGTACTCTGCTCTTTAAAAATGTCAATGTCATAAAAACAATAAAAAGCTGTGGATTTATTCCAGATTAAAGTAAACTAAAGGGACGGGACAACTATGGAGTACCCGATCCTAGGCTGAATTCTTAACTGGAGGATAAAAAATGCCATAAGGAATATTACGGAGTCAAAAACTAGAACGCACATTATGCGAGGGAGGAGTCAAGATGGCGGAGATGTAGCACGCTGAGACTACTTCGGGTAGCGGGAGATCAGCTAGATAGCTTATCTAAAGATTGCAAACACCTACAAATCCAATGGGAGATTGAAGAGAAGAACAACAGCAATTCTAGAAACAGAAAATCAACCACTATCTGAGAGGTAGGACTGGTGGAGAAGTGAATCCAAAGCGACGGGAAGATAGACCGCGGCGGGAGGGGCCGGCTCCCGGCGAGCGGCGGAGCAATGGAGCACAAAATCAGGACTTTTAAAAGTCTGTTCCGCTGAGGGACATCGCTCCAGAAGCTTAACTGGGGTGAAGCCCAGGCGGGGTCAGCGCGGCCTCAGGTCCCGCAGGGTCGCAGAAGGATCGGGGGTGTCTGAGTGTCGCAGAGCTTACCGGTATTAGAACGGGGAAGCCGGCTACAGAGACAGAGCCGAGGAGTGACTCTCAGCTCGGGGTTGCCTTGAACCGGTCGCAGGCTCGGTCAGCTCGGAGCGCGGCCGGAGGCCAGGGTGACGGGAGTCATTAGGCGCTGTTCTCTGGGGGCGCACTGAGGAGTGGGGCCCCGGGCTCTCGGCTCCTCCGGGCCCGGAGACTGGGAGGCCACCATCTTCACTCCCATCCTCCGGAACTCTACGGAAAGCGCTCAGGGAACAAAAGCTCCCGAAAGCAAACCCGAGCGGATGACTCAGCGCGGCCCTGGGTAAGGGCGGTGCAACTCCGCCTGGGGCAAAGACGCTTGAGAATCACTACAACAGGCCCCTCCCCCAGAAGATCAACGGGAAACCCAGCCAGGACCAAGTTCACCTACCGAGGAGTGCAGTTTCAATACCAAGGAGAGCAGCGGAATTCCAGAGGAGAAGAAAGCAAAGCACGGAACTCATGGCTTTCTCCCCATGATTTTTTAGCCTTGCAGTTAATTTAATTTTTTTTTTCTTTTTCAATTTTTTTTTCTTTTTCTCTTCTTCTGCTAAATTTTTTTAACTTTTACCGTTTTCTTTTTTAACGTTTTTTTAAATAGTTTATCTAATATATATATATTTTTTTCCTCTTTTTATATTTTTTCTTTATCGGCTTACTTTTTTTAAATAGTTTCTTTTTTTTTTTTTCTTTTTGAACCCCTTTTATCCCCTTTCTCCCCCCTCACAATTTGGGATCTCTTCAGATTTGGCTAAAGCATATTTTCCTGGGGTTGTTGCCACCCTTTTAGTATTTTACTTGCTCCTTCATAAACTCTTATCTGGACAAAATGACAAGGTGGAAAAATTCACAACAAAAAAAAGAACAAGAGGCAGTACCAAAGGGTAGGGACCTAATCAATACAGACATTGGTAATATGTCAGACATAGAGTTCAGAATGACGATTCTCAAGGTTCTAGCCGGGCTTGAAAAAGGCATGGAAGATATTAAAGCAACCCTCTCGGGAGATATAAAAGCCCTTTCTGGAGAAATAAAAGAACTAAAATCTAACCAAGTTGAAATCAAAAAAGCTATTAATGAGGTGCAATCAAAAATGGAGGCTCTCACTGCTAGGATAAATGAGGCAGAAGAAAGAATTAGTGATATAGAAGACCAAATGACAGAGAATAAAGAAGCTGAGCAAAAGAGGGACAGACAGCTACTAGGGGAGAATTCGAGAGATAAGTGACACCATAAGATGAAACAACATTAGAATAATTGGGATTCCGGAAGAAGAGGAAACAGAGAGGGGAGCAGAAGGTATATTGGAGAGAATTATTGGAGAGAATTTCCCCAATATGGCAAAGGGAACAAGCATCAAAATTCAAGAGGTTCAGAGAACCCCCCTCAAAATCAATAAGAATAGGTCCACACCCCGTCACCTAATAGTAAAATTTACAAGTCTTAGTGACAAAGAAAAGATCCTGAAAGCAGCCCGGGAAAAGAAGTCTGTAACGTACAATGGTAAAAATATTAGATTGGCAGCAGACTTATCCACAGAGACCTGGCAGGCCAGAAAGAGCTGGCATGATATATTCAGAGTACTAAATGAGAAAAACATGCAGCCAAGAATACTATATCCAGCTAGGCTATCATTGAAAATAGAAGGAGAGATTAAAAGCTTCCAGGACAAACAAAAACTGAAAGAATTTGCAAATACCAAACCAGCTCTATAGGAAATATTGAAAGGGGTCCTCTAAGCAAAGGGAGACCCTCAAAGTAGTAGATCAGAAAGAAACAGAGACAATATACAATAACAGTCACCTTACAGGCAATACAATGGCACTAAATTCATATCTCTCAATACTTACCCTGAATGTTAATGGGCTAAATGCCCCAATCAAAAGACACAGGGTATCAGAATGGACAAAAAAAACAAAACCCATCTATATGTTGCCTACAAGAAACTCCTCTTAAACCCGAAGACACCTCCAGGTTTAAAGTGAGGGGGTGGAAAAGAATTTACCATGCTAATGGACATCAGAAGAAAGCAGGAGTGGCAATCCTTATATCAGATCAATTAGATTTTAAGCCAAAGACTATAATAAGAGATGAGGAAGGACACTATATCATACTCAAAGGAACTGTCCAACAAGAAGATCTAACAATTTTAAATATCTATGCCACTAACGTGGGAGCAGCCAACTATATAAACCAATTAATAACAAAATCAAAGAAACACATCGACAAGAATACAATAATAGTAGGGGATTTTAACACTCCCCTCACTGAAATGGACAGATCATCCAAGCAAAAGATCAACAAGGAAATCAAGGCCTTAAATGACACACTGGACCAGATGGACATCACAGATATATTCGGAACATTTCATCCCAAAGCAACAGAATACACATTCTTCTCTAGTGCACATGGAACGTTCTCCAGAATAGATCACATTCTTGGTCCTAAATCAAGTCTCAACCGGTATCAAAAGATTGGGATCATTCCCTGCATATTTTCAGACCACAATGCTCTAAAGCTAGAACTCAATAACAAGAGGAAATTGGGAAAGAACCCAAATACATGGAGACTAAACAGCATCCTTCTAAAGAATGAATGGGTCAACCAGGAAATTAAAGAAGAATTGAAAAAATTCATGGAAACAAATGATAATGAAAACACAACGGTTCAGAATCTGTGGGACACAACAAAGGCAGTCCTGAGAGGAAAATATATAGCGGTACAAGCCTTTCTCAAGAAACAAGAAAGGTCTCAGGTACACAACCTAACCCTACACCTAAAGGAGCTGGAGAAAGAACAAGAAAGAAACCCTAAACCCAGCAGGAGAAGAGAAATCATAAAGATTAGAGCAGAAATCAATGAAATAGAAACCAAAAAAACAATAGAACAAATCAACGAAACTAGGAGCTGGTTCTTTGAAAGAATTAATAAGATTGATAAACCCCTGGCCAGACTTATCAAAAAGAAAAGAGAAAGGACCCAAATAAATAAAATCATGAATGAAAGAGGAGAGATCACAACGAACACCAAAGAAATACAGACAATTATAAGAACATACTATGAGCAACTCTACGCCAACAAATTTGACAATCTGGAAGAAATGGATGCATTCCTAGAGACATATAAACTACCGCAACTGAACCAGGAAGAAACAGAAAGCCTGAACAGACCCATAACCAGTAAGGAGATTGAAACAGTCATCAAAAATCTCCAAACAAACAAAAGCCCAGGGCCAGATGGCTTCCCGGGGGAATTCTACCAAACATTTAAAGAAAAACTAATTCCTATTCTCCTGAAACTGTTCCAAAAAATAGAAATAGAAGGAAAACTTCCAAACTCATTTTATGAGGCCAGCATCACCTTGATCCCAAAACCAGACAAGGATCCCAACAAAAAAGAGAACTACAGACCAATATCCTTGATGAACACAGATGCAAAAATTCTCGCCAAAATTCTAGCCAATAGGATTCAACAGTACATTAAAAGGATTATTCACCACGACCAAGTGGGATTTATTCCAGGGCTGCAAGGTTGGTTTAACATCCGCAAATCAATCAATGTGATACAACACATTAATAAAAGAAAGAACAAGAACCATATGATACTCTCCATAGATGCTGAAAAAGCATTTGACAAAGTACAGCATCCCTTCCTGATCAAAACTCTTCAAAGTGTAGGGATAGATGGCACATACCTCAATATTATCAAAGCCATCTATGAAAAACCCACCGCAAATATCATTCTCAATGGAGAAAAACTGAAAGCTTTTCCGCTAAGGTCAGGAACACGGCAGGGATGTCCGTTATCACCACTGCTATTCAACATAGTACTAGAAGTCCTAGCCTCAGCAATCAGACAACAAAAGGAAATTAAAGGCATCCAAATCGGCAAAGAAGAAGTCAAACTATCACTCTTTGCAGATGATATGATACTCTATGTGGAAAACCCAAAAGACTCCACTCCAAAACTGCTAGAACTTGTACAGGAATTCAGTAAAGTGTCAGGATATAAAATCAATGCACAGAAATCAGTTGCATTTCTCTACACCAACAACAAGACAGAAGAAAGAGAAATTAAGGAGTCCATCCCATTTACAATTGCACCCAAAACCATAAGATACCTAGGAATAAACCTAACCAAAGAGACTAAGAATCTATACTCAGAAAACTATAAAGTACTCATGAAAGAAATTGAGGAAGACACAAAGAAATGGAAAAATGTTCCATGCTCCTGGATTGGAAGAATAAATATTGTGAAAATGTCTATGCTACCTAAAGCAATCTACACATTTAATGCAATTCCTATCAAAGTACCGTCCATTTTTTTCAAAGAAATGGAACAAATAATCCTAAAATTTATATGGAACCAGAAAAGACCTCGAATAGCCAAAGGAATATTGAAAAAGAAAGCCAAAGTTGGTGGCATCACAATTCCGGACTTCAAGCTCTATGACAAAGCTGTCATCATCAAGACAGCATGGTACTGGCACAAAAACAGACACATAGATCAATGGAACAGAATAGAGAGCCCAGAAATGGACCCTCAACTCTATGGTCAACTCATCTTCGACAAAGCAGGAAAGAATGTCCAATGGAAAAAAGACAGCCTCTTCAATAAATGGTGTTGGGAAAATTGGACAGCCACATGCAGAAAAATGAAATTGGATCATTTCCTTACACCACACACGAAAATAGACTCAAAATGGATGAAGGATCTCAATGTGAGAAAGGAATCCATCAAAATCCTCGAGGAGAACACAGGCAGCAACCTCTTCGACCTCAGCCGCAGCAACATCTTCCTAGGAACATCACCAAAGGCAAGGGAAGCAAGGGCAAAAATGAACTTTTGGGATTTTATCAAGATCAAAAGCTTTTGCACAGCAAAGGAAACAGTGAACAAAACCAAAAGACAACTGACAGAATGGGAGAAGATATTTGCAAATGACATATCAGATAAAGGGCTAGTGTCCAAAATCTATAAAGAACAAATAATCCAATCAAGAAATGGGCAGAGGACATGAACAGACATTTCTGCAAAGAAGACATTCAGATGGCCAACAGACACATGAAAAAGTGCTCCACATCACTCGGCATCAGGGAAATACAAATCAAAACCACCATGAGATATCACCTCACACCAGTCAGAATGGCTAAAATTAACAAGTCAGGAAATGACAGATGCTGGCGAGGATGCGGAGAAAGGGGAACCCTCCTACACTGCTGGTGGGAATGCAAGCTGGTGCAACCACTCTGGAAAACAGCATGGAGGTTCCTCAAAATATTGAAAACAGAACTACCCTATGACCCTGCAATTGCACTGCTGGGTATTTACCCTAAAGATACAAACGTAGTGATCCGAAGGGGCACGTGCACCTGAATGTTTATAGCAGCAATGTCTACAATAGCCAAACTATGGAAAGAACCTAGATGTCCATCAACAGACGAATGGATAAAGAAGATGTGGTATATATACACAATGGAATACTATGCAGCCATCAAAAGAAATGAAATCTTGCCATTTGCGACGACGTGGATGGAACTAGAGGGTATCATGCTTAGCGAAATAAGTCAATCGGAGAAAGACAACTATCATATGATCTCCCTGATATGAGGGAGAGGAGATGCAACATGGGGGGTTGAGGGGGTAGGAGAAGAGTAAATGAAACAAGATGGGATTGGGAGGGAGACAAACCATAAGTGACTCTTAATCTCACAAAACAAACTGAGGGTTGATGGGGGGAGGGGGTTGGGAGAGGGTGGTGGGGTTATGGATATTGGGGAGGGTATGTGCTATGGTGAGTGCTGTGAAGTGTGTAAACCTGGCGATTCGCAGACCTGTACCCCTGGGGATAAAAATATATGTTTATAAAGCTGTAAAAAAAAAAAAAAAGAAAAAGAAAAAAGAAAGGATGAATACCCAAGTTTTGTAGCAACATGGACGGGACTGGAAGAGATTATGCTGAGTGAAATAAGTCAAGCAGAGAGAGTCAATTATCATATGGTTTCACTTATTTGTGGAGCATAACAAATAGCATGGAGGACAAGGGGAGATGGAGAGGAGAAGGGAGTTGAGGGAAATTGGAAGGGGAGGTGAACCATGAGAGACTATGGACTCTGAAAAACGATCTGAGAATTTTGAAGGGGTGGGGGGTGGGAGGTTGGGGGCACCAGGTGGTGGGTATTGTAGAGGGCACGGATTGCATGGAGCACTGGGTGTGGTGCAAAAATAATGAATACTGTTATGCTGAAAAAATAAAAAAATAAAAAAAAAAACTAGAACGCAGATGGTAAATCAGATAAACATATGATGTCAATGTTAACTCTGAAGTTGGTAAGTGTGTGTGGTTATATAAGAGAATATCCTTATTCTTCGGAAGTGCACACCGAAGTATTTAGAGGTAAGGAACCATGATGTCTGCAACTTACCTTTCAGTAATAAAGCAAATGGAGTAAGTTACGTAACATTAAGTGAATCTGGGTAGAGGGGTCTAGAATGTTCTTTGTATTATTCTTATTCTTACAGCTTTTCTATAGATTTGAAATTATTTCCAAATAAGACATTTTTTAAAAACAAGGCAGCTTGTGAAGTTTTCACAGAGTAAGAGTTCAAGAAGTATGATTCAGGAATTTGGCTTAGTCTTAGCTCCTTATACATTCATTCATGGCTAGTTGGTACCTGGCATACAGAAGGAGCCAGGACGGGGGCCACCCACTAGCCAATCGGATCATTTATGATTTTGCCCTTTGAAAGTGTTAAGCATAATTCTGACTAGGCTTTAAATATAAGGCAGTAGTGGGAACAGAGAGTCCTCACCAACATACCAAAAGCACACTTTTGATAAGGCTTACTCAAGAAAGAACTTCTTACTCTCAATTCAAACATAATGGACAGAATTTATCAGGTCCAAAATTCACCTTTTTTTCATTTGCTGTCTGCACTGTTCATTTGCATTTCCACAAAATGCTTATTTCATGGCAAATCTGAATCCATGAAGGAAAATTTAAATATCCTCACAAAATTATGGGAAAGAAGTTGAGGGAAAGATGGAAAGGGAAAAGCGAAGGAAAAATATTAAGAAGGAATTAATATAAAACAACCTAAATTCAAAAAAACATACTCTTTCTCTCCCTAAAGAGCAATCTGATATACCTTCACATGGAGGGAGACCTAAAAATGATAGCTTTCCTTCCAAGGATTAGAAGAAACTGAAATGTGGCAACACAGCATTAGCCTGGAAGCCCTCTAGATACAGAGGTTGAAAATTCAGGACTGGAGGCCTATGGGAGCAGGAGAAGTAGCTCAAAGGGCCTTTAAAATGAATGTCTGTGTACCACCAAGCACGGCCATGCATAACCAGAGTCTTCCCTGATACCAAGCAATAGGCAGGTCCCTAGTGTGCCCCAAATTACATGTGCCACTGGCAACCACAGACACAAACAAGATTAAAAAAAAATCCAGATCTCAAGGATATATTGAAGTGGGGGAAGGCAGAGGAGCCAGAGAGTATCAGGCCGAGCTCCGCAAGCAGAACGAGGAGAGCAGCAGGAAAGACATATCATGTAGCTGAGATTCGGTTTCCCAGGGCAGGTGAAGTGTGGCCTGAGCCTTGAAAGACGGACAGGGGTCATCGGCTCTGGCGTGAATGGGGAGACGGGGAGTGGGGAGAAGAGGAGAAAGGCGTACCAGCAGAGGAGCCAGTCCGCCAAGAGCGGAGTATGTGTCGGACACCACAGGCCCACTCTGGCCGGACGCAGGGAGGGATGATGAGTGGCAAGAGAGGCGATGGCCTTATGGAGTCAGAATTCAATCTCAAACCCCGCAGGCAGCCGCTAGAGGACTAGGCAGGAAAGCAACATTACCTGACTTGGATTCTAGCAAGACCATCCGGGAAACAGTATGTGGGGTGGAATAGGAAAAAAAAATTGCCAGTAAATAACTCGTGGTCCAAAAAACAGGCAGACATAAACCACCACCAAAGAAAAACCAATAATTTTTAACTCTGAGCTTTATTTGGACAAGCTATTTCTGTCCCTTTGGTCAGAACCAGTATGACATTCTATTCTACTTCAGCATTCTGGTACGTTCACACAGAAACGACAGCTGTACTTTCCTTCCCAAACATGTGAGCTTTTATTTCTTTTTTGCCAAATTCACGCTACATTTAAACCTCAAATGAATGCATTCTGAAGGAAGACAATGATCAATGAAATGACATAATTGAGAATTCATTATTGGGGAAAAACAAGTTTATCAAAGTTACACATTTCAAAAAACAAACTGCTACTGTTTTTGGAGTAGCTTCTAATCACGCCAGGCTAATAGGCAGAGAATATGGAGAAAAGATCTTTGAGGGAAACAAACTGTGGGAATGAGGGAGGAGACGGTCTCATCTATTCAGAGAATTTCAGAAATCGCTCGTCTGCGCTCACAGAGTGTAAAACTCCCTTTTGTCATTCAGCCACTGGCAGTTTCTGGCCATGCTGCCTCAAGGTCACCCGCTGATGGATCGGTGAGATCCTACTGAGTCTCAGCAGGTATTTAAAAATTATGAAATTAATAACTTGATTACAACAGATTCCTCAGAATGAGGAAATGGCACGACACTGTGTGGCACGTGATACCCTACATTCCACGTGTGCTTTACCAGCTCCTTGTCACCGAAATACACCACATTCCACATGGCAGACTTCAGCTACTAGCACTGAAATGACAGGGTCAGGGGAAGAAGGGGGAGTGTGGTAGTTCAGTGTAAAATTCAGGGTTCTCAAAAACCTGTCTTCCTCCCCACCATGTATGCTGTGTATTAATGGGAGGCTGCAAATCAGAAGAACATCAAAGGGCTGTGATACTTAAGGACCGCAGGGGCGAGACCTCAGGAAGCAGACTCTAAGGTGGCCCTGGAAGATGAGGACACATTGACCCTACTCTTCCCTTACCTACCACGCCATCTCACTGTGGGTGACTTAGCTGTGGTCTCCACCCATAGGATATAACGGCTCAGAAGCTAGATCTGGACAACACTTTGGGCCACCTTGACCGTCCAAAGATACAAGGGAGGAAATGGAACTGAGTCCATAACTGCCCGAGCACAGATGGCTGCAATGTGTTCAACGCTGCCCTAACGGCCTCAAGTTAGGAGCCCAGTGATTAAAAACAAAGGCTTTGGTGCCAAATAGCCTTGGATTTGAGGCCTGGTTCAACATGGACAAGTGGCTTAACCTCTCTAACCCTGATTTCCATAAATTTATAGAAGATGATAATCACACCACCTTATGAAGTCATTAAGAGATAAAAATGAAATAAATGGATACATATAAAGTACTTAGCACTGTGCGTGGAAAGTAACCCTTCAAACATTAGCTATTACGATGACTGATCATCTGGGGCTTCAGGGCACAAAAATCGAAATATGAGGCTCGCAATAATGAGAGCCATGATGAACAATGGGGTGTGTGGAGAAGTGGGAGCAGGTCGTGGGTGGGAGTAGGAAAGGGATGTGCATTGCAACTTCTCCTAAGATACTATTAAAAATGTGCCTAAGCAGGGAAACGCCGTGAGCCATTATTTCTTTGTGTTGAACAAGGAGAGCTGCTTTGAGACAGATAGTCATAAAACCCCCTACATTTGCTCCCTCTCATATTTGGTATTATACTTTCACAGCATTGTGTCTGTTAGCTACATAATAAAAGCAAAGGTCTCTACAAAGATTAAGTCAAAATAGATCAAAGGCCTAAATGTAAAAGCTAAAACCATAAAACTCTTGAAAGAAAACGGAGAGAGCTTCACAACATTCGATTAGGCAATGATTTGCTGCATAGGACACCAAAAGCATAGGCAACAAAAGGAAAAACAGATAAACTGACTACATTTAAATTAAAAACTTCTGTGCATCCAAGGGCACAATCCACAGAATGAAAAGGCAACCCACAGAGCAGGAGAAAATATTTGCAAATCATATATCTGATAAAGGGTTAATATCCAGAATATACAAAGAACTCCCACAATTCAACAATAAAGAGCTAATGACCCAAGTTAAAAAGGGCAATGGATCTGAACCGACATTTCTCCAAAGAAGATACAAAATGACCAATAACCAGCTGAAAGGGCACTGAAAAGGTGTTTAGCGTCACGAATGAGGGAGACACAAATCAAAACCACAATGACAGGCCACCTCCTACCATTAGGACAGCTATTATTTAAAAACAAAAACACAACAAAATAATAAGTATTGGTAAGGATATGGAAAAGTTGGAATCCTGATATGTTGTGGGAATACAAAATAGGTAAGCTTCTAAAGAAAAAGTAAGGCAGTTCAAAGAAAACATACACACACACACACACACACACACACACACACACACACGTAAATAATTGCCACCTGATCCAGGAACTCCACTTCTGGGCACCTGTCCAAAAGAACTGAAAGCAGAGTCTCAAAAAGATAGGTGTACACCTCATGTTCATAGCAACACTATTCACAGCAGCCAAAAGGTGAAAGCAACCCAAATGTCCAACAGCAGATGAACGAAGAAACACAACATGGCATATATATATACGACAGAATTCCATTCAGCCTTCAAGCAAAAGGGAAGTGCGACACAGCCAACAACATGGGCGAACCTTGAAGATGTCACACGAAGTGCAATGAGCTAGCCGCAAAAGGACCACGACTGGGGATTCCACCCACGTGAGGTCCTTCGAGTAGCCAGGTTCAGAGCCACAGAAAGTAGAATGGAGCGTGTCCAGGGCTGAGAGAGGGGGAAGTGAGGAGTTACTTTAATAGACACAGTGTTTCAGTTTGGGAAGATGAAAAAGTTCTGGAGAGGGATGGTGCTGATGGTAGCACAACAGTGTGAATGTACTTAATGCCACTGAACTCAATATTGAAAAGTGATTTAAGTGGTGTTTTCTGTTAGGTATTTTTACCACAATTAAAAAAAAAGAAAGAAAGAAAGAAAGAAAACTCACTACCACCCCAGAGTCATAGCCTTGCTCTGGAAAGAAAGGGCTTCACGCAGCCCTCCGCCTGCCCCTGTGATGTTTACCCTGTGGCTTTGGGAATGGAGCCACAGCACACCTTTCACACCTGGCAGCTAAGAGATACTGACAGTCCCAATTTTCTCAAAATAAAGCTGTTAAGAAATAAAACCATGCACTTAGTCCTACTTTAAGTATCCCTACTTCAGAATTCTAGGGGATAATTTTTTTTAAATCTAGACTTAAGTGCATAAAAGAAAAAGAAATCATGTCTTTAATGGTGTGCTAACGTCACACTCACTTCTTTAGGAATGTGATTTTCTTTCGTTGCCAAGACGGCAACAGTTGCTGTGGAAACCACACAAAAACAGGGATAGGCAACTGAGACAAACCCCACTCACCTGCACAAAGATGCCCTTGCTCTTATATTCCTCATGGAGGCACTGAGAGAAGAAATCCACAAAAGCCTGGGATGGGGTGGGAGTGAGAAGGAAACACATACATTACATCAATCGGCCTGATCAGTAGTCATGGCAACACAAATAACAAACTAACCATTTAACACTGAGTTCCTAATCATTCTTCTTATTTCCAATGCAGAAGAGACCTTAAAAAAAAAAAAAAAACCCTCAAAACCTCAAGTTGTTTTTATCTGCCACTAAATTAAGTATTCTCTTACCAAAATTAAGTATTCTCTTACCAAATATAATCTCCAGATCAAATCTTGACTTAACCAGCAAAGGGTCTTATCTCTCCTTTTTTTCAGAAAATTACTTTCCAAGAAGAAATGTTTTATTATATAACAAAGGCTCCAGTTCCTCCTCCCCACTTGCCATTCGAACGGAAACACAATATGAATTCTGCTCAACTCTCCTCTATAGGGATTTTGTTGTCAATAAAGAAAAGAGCAAGCATCCTCTTGGTCCTTGGGGACGGAAAGATCCAAAAAGTGTAGGGATGAATGTGACAGCCCATCTTCTTCTGATAGTATACTTTTAAATCTATTTGTAAAATATAATGTCCCATTTTTCAAATATGGACTCCACCTCAGGCTTAAAATAATGTATCAGTAATGACTCTGCTGGGCTCCCAATTAATCATAGTCTTATGCCCACAGAGCAGAACAGGGTGAGAAGCTTGGGTCCAAAAATCACTTCAAGAAACATGGTGTTCATCTTAGACCCACCTTCTGTATATTTCAGAGATACAGAAAGCAAGAAGATGGCAGGAGGGGAGTGGTGCCTTGCTTTTTCAAAACAGTAGTCACTGTCCACGTTTTTCCGGTGGGTATGGAGCCAAGGGAAAAAGAAGGCAAACATTTTGCTCTTTTCCTTCTCTGACATATCGCAAGTTCTTACTATACTTTGCTCATTTCCCCCTAAAAGCTTGTTTAATTTCAGCATCTCAATGGTCACTTTCATTTCAGAGATGTGTCCTATGCCTCAGCAACGGGTAAGAAGGCACCGTGGACCTGTAGGCAGCCGGAAATGGATTCTAAATAATTTTTCCTCCTAGGAATGTGAAGAGGTGAGTAGAATTTTGACATCTTACAGAGAGTTCTAGAAAATCCTTGTCTCACTCCAGAAGTGACAATAAATATCTATGAATTCTGAATAATGTAAAATACTCACACTCTGATCCGGGCTGTCTTGTACCTACTGTGTATATTTATGTCCTGACTGGTGGCAAATTCTTCCACTTAGCTCTGCAGAGTTGAAACTTTTGCTGGATGATGAAGCTGACTCATTCATGAGCCAAATCTGCCATCATTAACATGTTCTGATCAACAGAGCTGACTGGCCTAGGCCAGCTCTCCATGGAAAGCACAAAATCCAGCATCCCTTGTTTCCTAGTATTTCGCCTTACTGCACATCACACAGACTGTGTTCTTTACAAAGTGGATGGTTTGTGGCAACCCTGCGTCAGGCAAGTCTATTGACACCGTTTTTCCAACAGCATATGCTCACTTCTTGTCTCTGCATCATATTTTGGCAATTCTCATAATATTTCAAGTTTTTTGTGATTATTATATTTGTTATAGTGATCTGTGTTCAGTGATTACCACATGTTGAGGGCTCAGAGGACAGCATATTTTAGCAATAAAGTATTTTTTTTTTAAAGATTTTATTTATTTATTTGACAGAGAGAGATCACAAGTAGACAGAGAGGCAGGCAGAGAGAGAGAGAGAGAGAAGCAGGCTCCCCGCCGAGAAGAGAGCCCAATGCGGGGCTCGATCCCAGGACCCTGAGATCATGACCTGAGCCGAAGGCAGCGGCTTAACCCACTGAGCCACCCAGGCGCCCCAGCAATAAAGTATTTTTTAATTAAAATAGGTACATTGCTCTTCGAGACATAATGCTATTGCACACTTAATAGACTACGGTGTAGGGGCGCCTGGGTGGCTCAGTGGGTTAAGCCGCTGCCTTCGGCTCAGGTCATGATCTCAGGGTCCTGGGATCGAGTCCCACATCGGGCTCTCTGCTCGGCAGGGAGCCTGCTTCCCTCTCTCTCTCTGCCTGCCTCTCTGTCTACTTGTGATCTCTGTCTGTCAAATAAATAAAATAAAATCTTTAAAAAAAAAATAGACTACGGTGTAGTGTAAACATAACTTTTTTTTTTCACACAGACCCTTGTGTAAATGTAACTTGTATATACACTGGGAAACCAAACCACTCATTGGCCTTGCTTTATTGTGATATTCACGCTATTGTGAGGGTCTGGAACCAAGCCTCTGGTAACTCCGAGGTACGCCTGTATCGATTTTTTTTTTTTTTAAGATTTTATTTATTTATTTGACAGACAGAGATCACAAGTAGGCAGAGAGGCAGGCAGAGAGAGAGAGAGAGAGGAGGAAGCAGGCTCCCCGCAGAGCAGAGAGCCCGATGTGGGGCTCGATCCCAGGACCCTGGGATCATGACCTGAGCCGAAGGCAGAGGCTTTAACCCACTGAGCCACCCAGGCGCCCGCCTGTATCGGTTTTAAAACCAGCTGACTGCCAGGAGAATAAAGCATCTGTGAATCTGAGCTCTTAGTGCCTCCATTCCTTTCTTTCCCAGTCCATTTGAAAACAGCCAAGAAGAGAACTCCAAGAAGCCTCTATAGTTATTTCTCGTCATTCTTAGCCTGACATGATTGACTAAAAAATTGTTCACCTTGGTTGCAGAGTAGATGGCCAACAGTGGAACTGGGGCTATGCCACTGGCAGAGGAGATGTTCAGAATTGCCCCTTTAGATCTGAAAAGGAAAATGCACCAAGTAAACAGAATGAAATCATAGACACAATGGCTTGTAAATTACAGTTCGTGACATAGAATTATTTTAAACAGAATATAGCTGTTTTTCTAACAGACATCTCTCCTTGCCTTTCATAGCACATGATATCCTTGGTCAGTGAATGAGGCATAACTCAATCAACTAAAAATAGCTCTTGTCTGCGATTAGCTCATTTCTGCTTTAGTAATCCGGGGCATGACCAGATCAGAGCGACAATCTCCTCTGGTTGATCTCTCCTGTCAGAGGTCTTCTCTGGCCACATCACCAAGAATCCTTGCTCTTAGAAACACTCTCATAATCCTGGCCTGCCAACACATACTACCTTGCTGTTAGTATTTAATCATCGCATATATATAAATGCTTTTTTCCCTCAACAAAACCCTAAGTTTCTACACATCATAGCCCTTACCTTACACGTTTCCTCCAACACCCCTGCACAGTCCTGAGCATGTAACAGGTGCTTAATAAAACCTCTCAGTGATAAGTGAATGGTTATGTTCTGCCTTGCTTCTCCCTCCAGGCTGTTGCTACTCAGTTACAAAACAGAGTTGACTATAAAATTATGCAACTCTATAGGAGATCAAACCATATTCTTTGCCCAAAGGCAAAGCTCAATTTCTACTGTAACTTCTAGAGACTACTGAAACGTCCAAGTCAGAAAGTTACCAGGAATTACTAATTTTACTAATAAATGAACAATAATTGGAGGAAAGCAATGCTGTAAATACACTAGTTGCCAGCAAGTACATCCAGTTTGGGTAAAGTTTGGAATTAGGGTTTTAGGAATTTCCAACAGAATTAAGAGCCACTCTTCCCCCAACAAATCCATTCTTCTCAGGGTAGTGGGGAGGGGTGTCAGTCCCCTTCATCTACTTCAAGCAAACCCTACCCACCTCCTGTCCTCTGGTGAGGCTCCTTTCCTTCTGCTCAGCTTCCCCTTGTTCTTCCGAATTTATCTCCCCCAAGACCTATTTTTTTCAGTACTTTTTTAAAAAGGACTATATAGACTCATTTTATGCAAAATAATAAAAGAAACATGATTAAATGGAATCTACATTATTTTAGACATAAATCTGAAAAGAAATAATCCCCAAAGGTCACCGAGTCCATCTGCCAGCCCCTAGGCGAGATGCCACTTCAACCATCAAACGGAAGTCTGGACTCTTAGCTTACTGTGTCCCTGGAAACAAGTTGTCGTCTTGTGTTTTTATTTTTGAACCCAAGTCTTTACTAGTAATACACATGTTCCTAAACAGTGAAATCCACTCATATTTTGGCCACTGAAATCAAATGTCAAATTTAAAAGTGTTATATTGAGGTTTTAAAGAAAGTTGGAAATATCTAGTCTATGCACTGATATATGATTCTTGCATGTTTTGCTTGTATCTCAGAGACAAAAAAAGTCTTTTTTTTTTTTAAGATTTTATTTATTTATTTGACAGAGAGATCACAAGCAGGCAGAGAGGCAGGCAGAGAGAAAGGGGGAAGCAGGCTCCCTGCTGAGCAGAGAGCCCTATGCTGGGCTTGATCCCAGGACTCTGAGCTGAAGGTAGAGGCTTAACCGACTAAGCCATCCAGGTGCCCCAAAAGCCTTTTGTTTTTAAATACTGGAAGGGAGTAAGAGTGCCTATCAGGAGTTAGAACCCAATCACTCTAAGGCAAAAACTAGTAATTAGGAATAAGTATTTAAGATTTTGATTTTATCTATTTGTGAGAAACTCCTCTGATCAAAGTGGACTAAAAGGCAACTTTTGTTACTGGAGACCTTTAAGAGAGTACTAATTAACGAAGTTTAAAATATCCCTATCTTCTTAGGGTGTTGAAAATGTTCTCAAATTAGATCGTGGGGATGGTTGCACAGCTCTGTGAACATGCTAGAAACCACCAAATTGTACACTTGAATGGATGGATTGTGTGGTATGTGAAATATATCTCAACAAACCTGTAAAAGACAAAGAGAGAGAGAAGCGTATTTATGATCTATTACAAGGTGTCACTTTTAAGCTCAGAGCAGACCTCAATCACAGGAAAGAGGAGAGAGCTATGGTGTCTTCCGCAACACAGAATGCTTTCTGAGAAGTAACCTCAAATCCTGACAAGCTGTACCCTGTCTGAGCCTTAAGCACTCTTGTGGCTTTAGGTTAGCATTTTATTTTAACCTCTTCTGGTGTAACCAGGAATTGCCATGGCCTCAATCATTTGGAGCAAATGAAGAAGAAAAGCTAGTTTAGAGGAGTTCTAGATGATCGTGTCCTTCATGGAAGCTGGAGTACAGCGCAGCTGGTTTTGTCAGCTGGATCATGTGCTCCATTATACTCAGATTGGCAGGCGGTTACATGTGCCCTTGAACAAAAATCTTAACATTTTTAATTTCTTTCCTCACACATGAAATGCAATTTACAAGTCTTCCAAAATTAAAGTTTAACATTATCAAATGCACTTTTTTAAAAAAAGATTTTATTTATTTGAGAGAGAGAGAGAGAAAGTGAGAAAGAGCATGAGAGGGGAGAGGGTCAGAGGGAGAAGTAGACTCCCCGTGGAGCTGGGAGCCTGATGCAGGACTCGATTCCTGGTCTCCGGGATCATGACCTGAGCCAAAGGCAGTTGCTTAACCAACTGAGCCACCTAGGTGCCCCTCAAATGAATTTTAAAAATGAAATTCTGATCTTACCAAAACAAAACACACTCTTTAAACTTCACTTACCAAAGGAATGATTTCAATACAGAAAAAATTTAAAGACAGTAAAAACTTCTTTCCCATTTTCAAAAATAGACCAATAATCAAATATGTCACAATTATGCACGTGTGCTCCTTTAATTGTTTACCCCTTGACGCAACTAAGATCTTCGTTTCTCAAATACTCTACCCCAGTTAAAATGTCTGGGAGCTAAGAGTTGGTTGTTAGTGAAAAGTCAGAATTTGAGAGAACGTTTTCAAACAAAGTATCTGCACTCTAGACTACATTAAACAGACCCAAGACCAACGAAGTCTAAAGCAAGAACGCACTAGACCTGAGGAAATAAAAGGATAGCATTTATAATTGTATCATAATGACAGCAGAGAAACACCCCTTCCATGAAAACTCTGTGCCAACAAGCAGCTCACGAATTTGTCTAGCAAAAACCTTCCTCCCACACCCACACACACAACAGCACAGAATGCTCTTTCTCTCCAAGGATAATAATATTCAACTTAGTTTTGTGTGAATCATAAACAACACGCTGGTAGAGCTGTCTTAATCCTTGTACTGTATACAGTATCTATTCTCCATGCAGGGATGGGGTGAACATTTGGGACTGTGAGGCACAAAGGGCTCGTCTTTAAAATCAACTACTTTGTCTGGCTCTAATCCTCCATCCCTCCATCTAAGCAGAATTAGTGACGTCAAACCAGTTTCCATGGCAGAGCCAGACTCACGACAGCTCTGTTATATCAAGCAGGAGGACAAAATGGGCTGCGCTTAATTGCACACGAAAACAAACAGAAAACCGAACCTTAGTTAATCTCTCATTTTCTGGGGACTTGGGGAGCAATTCTAAGATCGGAAGGTATATTAACAATATGTGCCCAAGTTCCACAATGAAGACTCGTGTTGCTCTTACTTCGGCACACTTCCCAGCCTGTTATGACAAATTTCCAAATAAACAAGTGAAGTCCTATTTTCTGTGATAGAACATTCTTAATTCATCACACTGCTTCCTTGCTAACAGCCACATGATGGTGTCTCAGTGGTACAAATTACCGAGGATCTACCAGAACTAAAATACTGCAGAAACAAAGCAGAAGACACCATTGCTGATGAGAAAGCGCCTTTTCGTAGAAACATATTCTCTTCAATTACTAGCCCTTTTACAAGCCAAAAGTCAAACTCATCCAACCCTATAAAATTCAGTATCTGGTATTTATAGCTTCTCATAGCTCTGCTCTCTAGTAGCATTCCTGCAGACCTGTGGAAAGAAACACTATCCTAATGCTCCCCTTAACTGTCACCTGGATAAAAAAATTGTCAGGCCTTTATTTCCCCATAAATGCCCCCACCATTCTGTCAGACTGCTGCAGTATCCTTGTCCACAGCTCTGTAAAAATACTATTGCCATAGAGGAAGTGATAGGTCTCCTTTGAATAAGTCACTGATCTCTGCCTTCCTCAGGAAGGTCGGCACTGCCCTGTGATGCCGGGGAGAGAGATGGGGAGGTATAAGTGCTCCTGTGGAGGGCTGGAACACAGGGTCAACTCTGATGCGGGCAGCTAACTGTATACAGAGTTTGAAAGCAGGTAAGGGAGATTGTGCAGAAAAGACTCCATGATGATGCTTCCTCTTTCCATTTCTTATCAAGGAGCCCATAAGGGAGCTCCTGGAGGGTCATTACTTTTTTTTTTTTTTTTTAAAGCTTAAATATAACACTGAAATTGGTACAGAAAATTCTCCAGCAGACTCTCCAGAAAACTGAGAAACGTATCAAAACAGAGTTCTATGTCAGAAAAGAATCCTGGAACAGAGGGGTCAGACATATAATTAGAACCGGCAATCCAAATACATTATACGAATCATGCTTTGCTGAAGGAAGTTTGCAAACATTTCCCACATGAAAGAGGACTGCCTGCCCTAAAACACCGTAACATGCCATGATTCCACCTTAAGCAATACAGTATGAAAGGGGCTATTTTTAGCTTTTCCATGGTTGTTATGGCAACCACCTCCTGGCTCCAGCTGTACACAATGTTTATAATTCCAGAGAAGTGGAAAGAGCAAGTTTGCTCTATAATGTAATTATGCATTTTCTACTTCTGTGGTAATAATACCTTAGTTTAATTATAGGTACTTGTTTAGTGAGAGTTGGCTTTAGGCTATCGTTCTAGAGGGTTTGGAAAATCTCATACATCATAGGTAGAATCAGTAAAAGGGGAAAAGCAGCAACGACAAGAACAACAAAGGATCTTTAGAAAGGACACTGCTTTCCTCAATGGAAATTCAACTCCTATGGAAACCAACCATAGGAAATATGCCATTTAAGGACAGGCTATAATAAAATCACTCATATGTACAAGGAAGAAGGCTTCCAGATGATCGGTTACCTTGGAGTTTTTCCTCTCCTCTTGGGCACACAGCTAACAACATTTCTGGCTTCGTGTGCAGTTAGTGGTAGCCTGAGACTGAGTTCTAGACAATGAACTGTTGGCAGAAGTGATGTACACCCTTTCCAGGCCTGGCCCAATGAAACCTCACATGAAATCATCCTATTCGCTCTTCCCTCACCTGCTAGCTGGATGCAGAAAACGCAGTGGAGAGCTGCTAGGTCCAAGGGAAGAACAGCCCCTACACGGAAGGAGTCTGAGATCCCTGAACGGAGCACAGCCCCAACCACTGATCCACACTGGCCATGTATCCAGAGGAAGAAAGTCAGCCTTTAGAGTGGTAAGCCACGGAGATCTTGGGATGGTCTCTTACAGCAATTAGCTTACCTTAACTAATAGAACCAGTAACTCTTAATTCGAGTGGACTTTGCTGTTCCCTTCTCTGACCAAAAGTACTGATGGATAAAGTCCACGTATATTTCTTACCAATTCTTAGCAAGAGCCACGATCACCCTCACGGTTTCATCTTCAGTCCATAGCCTATGACGGCTTTCCACCAGATCATTTCTCAAATTTAGTTTAAAATCAACTTGATTTCCTAAAGGCAAAGATCGGTTTCATCCTCTGTATACTCCATGATAAACTCTACTCAGTGAGTGCCTGCTGAATGAATGGCTCCTCTTCTTCACATTGCTTTTTGTATTTTTTATTATTTATTTATTTATTTATTTGACAGAGAGAGAGATCACAAGTAGACAGAGAGGCAGGCAGAGAGAGAGAGAGAGAGAGGGAAGCAGGCTCCCTGCTGAGCAGAGAGCCCGACGCGGGACTCGAACCCAAGTCCCTGAGATCATGACCTGAGCCGAAGGCAGCGGCCCAACCCACTGAGCCACCCAGGCGCCCCTTCACATTGCTTTTAATCTAATGCTCTAGCTATAACTGCGGTTAAGGTTGCCAGGTCTCTAAAGATAGGAGTGAAGTTCCTGGCACTCTGTGTCTGTATCATTTACTAACTAATCATGAAGCTTCATAGCGCTCAATCTCTTTGGGACTCACTTTCTATCAAATAAGGGCGGGACTGATTTCAACTAATTAAAGTACTAGAATTCCATGACTACTTAAATCCATTATGATCTGCAAGATTACTTCACAACAATCATCTCTTTTTGATATGGTTTTCACCAACACACTTAAAAATCCCTTTTCCAATGCTTCTGTGGTTTTTAAGTATTTCATTTTTAATGGATGGACTTACTGTCCTGAATTAATACCGAGTCACTGGCAGATAGCGAAAGTGGATTAAGATGATGGCCATGACTTCATCCCTTCAGGGTTCTACCCTGTCGGCCCCAATTCTCTGCAATCTAGGGTTCTGTCTGGTTAGACTGCTGTCTGTTCACTTCCATATCTGACCATCAGAGGCACACTCTCACTGTCGACCAACATGAAGCAGTCTGAGTGTTTAGAGGGAAATTTTACTACAGGAATTGAAATATACCAAACTTCATATAAAATGGAATCACAAACAAAAACTGCAAAGAAGCAGTTTTTCCACCAGTCTCTGTAGATGCCAAACAAAATGGATTCCTAACCTTGCTTCCTCCTCTGTACAATGGCAGGAGGCTATCGAAGTTAAATGAGTTAACACACATCAAGTCCCCAGTACAACACTTGGGACGTAACAGGTTCTCAACAAACATTAGCTGTCAACCCTGCCTGTAGCTGGTCACAGAGGTTTCTTCAAAGTAGGGTCTTTGGGCTATGCCCTTTCCGAAGCTATGATTCTTTTGGATCTCTTCCAAACTCAAAGCTGTTTTGCAGAGGAAGGATGACTGTGAAGCCCTAAATTTAGCAAACGATCAAGCTAGCTCAAGATGCAAGCCCAGATCTTTTCAACAGGTTTCTTTTGAAAGCCTAGGCATCATTCAGGCTTTTCCAAGGGAGAAACAGAGCTTAATTACAATTTTACACTTGGTGCTATTTCAAGAAGAAACTCTACGACACATTTCTCAATGAAAATGAAGACATCTAGCATATTCTAGGGGAACCCCTCTCAAACCAGAACACAAAGGGGGCTCCACGGTGTGGGTTTCTGTTCCAAAGGTAGGTTTGACATCTTATAACCATTTTATAACATACCTAAGTTCCTCATATATCCATTCACCCCTTAAAAACTAAACAACCAGAAGATGGGGTCTTGCTTTGTGAAACTCCACTGATTTTAGTTCTGAGAGCATATAGCTTTAAGAAGGCATTCCCGGGAATACCCCAGGAACTCTGTCCGCCCCCTCAGAATAGCAGGCAATTGAGTTGGTGATGGTGACTCAGGCAGACTTTTTAATCCTGATCTAAAGGAACCACCACAACCCTGGAGAGGGAAATAAAAAGGGAATCGAGTGGAAAAGGCCTCCGCCACCAGATGACTCATGCTCTACCGTGTGACTCGCCAGGCACATTACTCTGTTGCTAAGACATGGAGGATAGGTTCATTAGTCACTCTACTGAATTTTGCAAAGAAAGGATTCTCCCTATAAATAATCATGAGCTCGGTCTCTCTAGTGTTTGTGAGTGCGCTCGTGACTCACCTTTCCACCATACCGGGCAGCACCAATCGTGTCATCTGCAAAAGAGAAAACAAAACATTCATGATGGCTGAGGTTGCAGGCATCATATAAACAGTGGAGAGAAGCCATTCTCAAAACAGAAGAGAATCACGAAACCACTCACCACTCTATAGACAGCAGTTTATTTTATTTTATATACTCTATATAATCTGGCTGTGTCAAGAGTGCATAAAAAGGGGGCGCCTGGGTGGCTCAGTGGGTTAAAGCCTCTGCCTTCAGCTCAGGTCATGGTCCCAGGGTCCTGAGATCGAGCCCCACATTGGGCTCTCTGCTCAGCGGGAAGCCTGCTTCCTCCTCTCTCTCTGCCTGCCTCTCTGCCTACTTGTGATCTCTGTCTGTCAAATAAATAAATTCTTAAAAAAAAAAAAAAAAAAAGAGTGCATAAAAAGGAAGCAGATGAAATCACTGGAGTTAACAATGGGAATACTTTCAGTAAACTTGGCTAAACTTGGCCTTGCCTGAAACCTAATACTGGCACAGAGATCTTCAAATAATTAAGGACTTAACAGTGAGCTCTAGTCTCCCAAAATGTACTCCTGAAAAGGGATATACGTTATCAAAGGGAATATCTGCGAACCAAGATCACTTAAGATTCCTAATCTTAAGTGCTCAAACGATCTTTTCCTATCAAAAAGGCCTTTAGAAGAATGCCCCAAAGTGACAGGTTGGCAAATGTTAAATGTATCCTGACATTTCATTCCCCGTGTTGGTCTAGCTAGCTGTGAGTAAAAACACATCCTTCAAGAAAGTTAAGGTTATCTGTGATCTCTTGAAACCAACAACAAAGAAAAATGACACCTGCATTTTCAAAGGGCCTTGGAATTGTTGATTAAATACATATAATGCAGGGCACCGGGGTGGCTCAGTCGGTTAAGCATCTGCCTTCAGCTCAGGTCATGATCCCAGTGTCCTGGGATTAAACCCCACATTGGGCTTCCTACTCAGTGGGGAGTCTGCTTCTCTCTCTCTCCTTCTGCTCCCCCCGTTCCTGCTCTCTCTCACTATCTCAAACTAATAAATAAAATCTTAAAAAAATACATATAATATGATGAGAGGCTACTCCTAAATTCTGTTTTAAGGTATTATTAACTAAGAACGGTTAAGACACCCACTGGCTTAGTCAGGGCCATGTCTTAGTTAAGTACTGAGGTTAGAACACGAATTCTTGATTTGCAGGTATCATCAATTTTCTAAGAAGCAAATGCTGCTCTGTCACAGAAAAGTTGGACACATGCCAAACATAGGAATTTTAAGTGTTTTTTCTTGAATACTAGGTCTTAATGAAAACAGTGCTCTCATGAGAAAATAATTTTTTTTCCTAGAAATATTTTGAAGAAAGAAAATGTTTTCAGCTGTTTACAAGGTAAAATCTGCTATGCAGTGCTCCCAACCCAGATGTCAAGCCGGGAGCTGCTGCATATACTTTTCCAGGAAAAACAAGTTCAAACTGACACTGCAGCATGAAAGACAGACTGACACACTGCCAACTTCGAAACAAAGAAGTGTCTTCATAGCCTAGGGGAATCATGTTGACAGAAGTTTCTGGATTTGGCCGAATCTTCTGGCGCAGATTAAAAAAAAAAAAGATATCAAGAAAAAGAGTTTGGCCTAAAGCTTTCCATATCTCCCTCCTTCTTACATACAAGTCTATGTTTTTCACATTAAAGTCGTCTTCACAGAACAAGGGGCACGTGCTCTCTATGTTCTATAGCATGAGATATGATTGGAAGTTACACATGCAAGTTCTTGGTCATGGCCTGATAGGAGAGAAAAACACGTGTCCTCCTCCTGACACATTCCTCCACCTGATGGCTGGATAGATGTGGTGGAAGGAGCTAAAACAACCCACCTGAACTGCGAGCTGAGAGCTGTGTGATAATAGGGGCAGAGCAATGAGGTAAAGGGGCAGGATCCCTAATGACTGGGGAACTACTATGCCAAACCTTGATTTCCTACCCAGCTTTTTATATGAGAGAAAAATATTATTTTATTTAAGCCACTGCTAGGTCTCTGTTACAGCAGCCAAACCACTACTCTAACTAATAAAATTGACCATTTGTGTTGACGAAAAACAAGCGATGGTAACATTTTAAGACTTAAAGATTAAATAACTCCCAAAGCAAACTTAATCAGAGATTATGCTGATAACCCAAATGGCCTCAGTATTTTATAATTTTTTACAACATGCCCCTGTTTCTTCTCTTTTCTAGGTCTGCTGACCCAATTCAGGATATGCCCACGGGGCCTCAAACCCAACTGGATGGAGCCAAATCAGAGAAAAAGCTGATTTCAGGGCGGATCCTTTCAACACTGTAGTTACCTCCTCCCTTTTCAGATGAAGTAACTCTTCAAACTTGCCTACACATTTCCTAAGATGTGCCTTTCTATGGGAACACACTGCAATTGCTCAATATATAGCCACGGAATGTTCAGGTAAATGTGGGACACGGTCAGGCCCAAGTTCAAGTCCCAGCCATTCCACTTACTAGCAGCGTGATCTCGAGTTACTTCCTTCTCTGCAACGTACATATGGATTATATAAAGAAGGCATCTACAATACAGATTATTCTATTCTGAATCTCAAACGAGGTAATGTTTATAATGGACTCAGCATAGAGCTTGTCACACAGCAAGGCTCTGAAGAGGAATTAGTGTCCCTTATTGCCAGGAGGCACTATTGTTTCAGGATGCAGTGCCACTACGCATGTAGGCCTCCTTTAACCATGTCGTGTCTGACATAGTTTAGAACCAAAAATAATGACAAAGTTTGAGGTCATCAAGTTCAAGTGATAACAAGTTTCTGGATAGTTCCACCAATATTGAAAAATACCTCAGTTGGGATGTTCTTGGGGTAATGGAATTGTTCTAAAATTGGATTTGATGACGATTGCACAACTCTGAATTTATTTACCTTTTAATTATACACTTAAAGTGGACGGATTTTATGGTTTATAAATTATCCTTCAATGAAGTTTTTATTTTTTTTTATACTTTTTAAGATTTTATTTATTTACTGCAGAGAGAAAGAGAAAGAGAGAGCATGGGCAGGGGGAGAGGCAAAGGGAGACTCCATGCTGAGCAGAGAGCCTCGTGCGGAGCTCAGTCCCAGGATGCCAGGATCATGATCTGAGCCCAAGTCAGACACTTCACCCACTGAGCCACCCAGGCGCCCCTGAATGAAATTTAAAAAAAAAAAAAAAATCTTAATCAGGGGCGCCCTGGTGACTCAGTGGGTTAAAGCATCTGCCTTCGGCTCAGGTCATGATCCCAAGGTCCTGCGATCAAGCCCCACATTGGGCTCTTTGCTCAGCAGGGAGCCTGCTTCCTCCTCTCTCTCTGCCTGCCTCTCTGCCTACTTGTGATCTCTGTCAAATAAATAAATAAAATCTTAAAAAAAAAATCTTAATCATATGAATGAGTTAAGGAGCTGGAATCACAAAACACAGCAGATGTTACTTTATCAAACCCAGGAGAAAAAAGAGCTCTCAAAATGTTCTATGCATATCAACTATGGCCTGAGAAACACAAAACAATAAAAAGAGACATTCTTCAGTTTTGTCGAGGCCACGTTATGTACTCGAACCTGGGCTAGCTGATAGGTGCTCACTACCTAGCCAGAGAATACATGTACATATAAACAAATCATTACAAGACATACCGTGAGTGGTACAACAGAGGTGAGAACAGATGGCCCTAATGCTTTGGAGAAAAACTCGTTATGTCTGGGGAATCAGGTCTAGAGCTTCACAGATTATATTTCAGTTAAGTTCTGAAAGAATAAATAGGAATTCATCAGGCGGAAAAAATATTCCAGTAGAAGGAATAGAACACAAAAAGGCAAACAGCTGAAAGAAACTACAATGTATGCCATAGAAATGATGCACAGAGAAAACCTTTTGTTGAACGAGCTTATAAAGAAATTCACGAGGGCGCCTGGGTGGCTCAGTGGGTTAAGCCGCTGCCTTCGGCTCAGGTCATGATCTCAGGGTCCTGGGATCGAGTCCCGCATCGGGCTCTCTGCTCAGTGGGGAGCCTGCTTCCCTCTCTCTCTCTCTCTCTGCCTGCCTCTCTACTTGTGATCTCTCTCTGTCAAACAAATAAATAAAATCTTAAAAAAAAAAAAAAGAAAGAAATTCACGAGCATCCTGTTATATATATGTCACGCAATGTGCGTATCATACCACTTCACAGACAGCTTCCCATGCTAGCGCAAACAGACGTACTTCAGGCATATTAACCATTGTAGAGTATTTTATTGTAAGGATATATTACATGCATTCCTAGCAAAATCTGAAAACCTTTTTTATTCAGCGCATTTCCTCAGGGGACCATAATGGTTAGCTGATGTAGGAGGTCCCCAAGCACTCCATGGAGAGAAGTGAGCATTCAGTCCTCCAAGACCTGAGACCACCAGAAACAGGGTAAGCAGATTGATAATAAACATGTTCTCATCCAATGGCAGGGAGGTGTGCCTGCGTGTGCGTACACATGTGCATGCATCTGTGCGTGTACGTACACATGTGCATGAAATGAGACTTGTTAACTGAATAGTAGCTAACTCTTCAGTTCACTGAGGTAGCCGCCAACTGTTTGGCCTCCTACACAAAAAGAGAGAAAGGATGGGATTTGTAGACCGTGATCAACCTGGAAAACACCCAGCAAAGTCTATAAAATCTATTGCTAAATTCTTTTATTCTGACCAGGGATCTCAGAACTATTCGACTATTAACAAGTGGTTGCACAGAGTTGTAAAGTTTAATTCAGATTTTTTTTCCAAGACATAAATTTACTCTCTTAAATATAATCCAGTAAGAAATACCACACGAGGGGCGCCTGGGTGGCTCAGTGGGTTAAGGCCTCTGCCTTTGGCTCGGGTCATGGTCTCGGGGTCCTGGGATCGAGCCCCCCATCGGGCTCTCTGCTCGGCGGGGAGTCTGCTTCCCTCCCCCCCACCGCCTGCCTCTCTGTCTACTTGTGATCTCTCTCTCTGTCAAATAAATAAATAAAATCTTAAAAAGAAAAAAAAATCACATTAGCTGGGATATCGAAGAAATAGAAATGCATGCATGGGTGCTATTTTTTCCCTTACACTGTGTGCATGTCATACATTAAATGTTTCCTTTCTGAATGGCAAAAAATTATCCACAATCAGAGACAAAATAAAATCCCATAAGATAGAATCTTATTTATAAAACTACATCAATAACTAAACATTAAATATTTTTTGGATGGTCTTTGATGTATGGGGACATATTCAAAATATACCTTTCCCCTTCCTGTTTTAGTAAGAAATAACTGACATAAAACATTGTATTAGTTTAAGCTGTAGAGCATAATGATTTGATATATGTATATACTGCAAAAGGATTACCACAGTAAGTTAACATCAAAATTATAGAACGCTGAATGAATTTCTGGGTTGTCTTTGTATATGGGCCATGCTAATCTCCATATCATTCCAATTTTAGTGTATGTGCTGCCGAAACGAGCACCAAAATGTATCCTTTATACACGTGAATTAAAACTCAAGAAGTTTAGGGGCGCCTAGGTGGCACAGTCAGTTGAACGTCTAACTCTTGATTTTGGTTCAGGTCATGATCTCAGGCTCGTGGGATCAAGCCCCACACTGGGCTCCACACCCAGCACATCCCTCTCCCTCTGCTCTTCCTCCTTCTTGTACACATGTGCTTGCTCGCTCTCATTCTCTCAAATAAGTAAATAATGTTTTTTAAAAACCCAACCCTCAAGAAGTTTAAGTAACTTAACACAAAGAGGAAGGAAGAAGCAGTATCTTTGATGCCTAGCTATTAAAAGTCCAGAAATACTTGTTGAATGCCCAATGACCAAATAATCCATAAAGTCCTCTCACGAAAAATTAAATTCTTTTGCATTGTTCATTGGCTTCTCCTTTTAAATTCTGGCTCTAAACTATTTCTCCTTGTCACAGAAGGGAACATCCTTTTTGATCTGCCAAATAATAACAATACTGAAAAGCCTAAGAAAAGTTAACTTGAAATCTGCATGCTTTTATAAACCTGATTAATGCCTTCATCTGTTCTTAAATTCTCTTTTCTCCTAATCAGATCCTAATTCATCATAAATTTGACTTCAAGCCTTTTTCGTATATGTGTATATAAATAATTCTTAAAATTCTATGCATAAGCAAAAGAGAGGCTTCACTATGTTCACATTAAATTAAATTTTTTAAAAATTCTCTTTGACATCAAGTTTTACATAGGATATTTTAACTAAGTTATTAGAAGTCTCATTTTACTTTGTATGCACCGATTGGTATCTTGATATCTGGTTATTTATACTATATACCAAGCGTTTCTGTGAAATCTCACTATCTATCTGAACTCCATTTCACAGCTCACAAGCTGTTTCTGGAGTTAACTCAAAATGCTAATTTTAGGCCATCTGCAGGTAATAATTGCTGTACCAGGAAATTTTTTGTTCCTCTTAAGATACTGCTAATGTAAGGTTACCATAACTTGTAAGTTCAGTGGCTAAGAATATTAGAAAAATAGCAGTAAATATGGTTTTTAACTTGTTTTTTCCCGTGTTGAAGTTGTTTTCTTTTTTTTTTTAAAGATTTTATTTATTTATTTGACAGACAGAGATCACAAGTAGGCAGAGAGGGAGGCAGAGAGAGAGGGGGAGAAGCAGGCTCCCCACTGAGCAGAGAGCCCGATGTGGGGCTCAATCCCAGGACCCTGGGATCATGACCTGAGCTGAAGGCAGAGACTTTAACCCACTGACCCACCCAGGTGCCCCTGAAATTGTTTTCAAAAGTGTACAGTAGGGTGCCTGGGTGGCTCAGTGGGTTAAGCCGCTGCCTTCGGCTCGGGTCATGATCTCAGGGTCCTGGGATCGAGTCCCCCATCGGGCTCTCTGCTCAGCGGGAAGCCTGTTTCCCTCTCTCTGCCTGCCTCTCTGCCTACTTGTGATCTCTCTGTCAAATGAATAAATAAAATCTTTAAGAAAAAAAAAAGTGTAAAGCAAACACTTTAAATTTAGTTCTTTCCTAAAAAGTGATAGAAGTTGTTGCAGTAGTCCCTCTCCAATGAGAGCTTCAAATCTCTCCAAAAAACCCCATATATTTCCTAGTTTTATATATATATATATATATATATATATATATATATATATAACCGTTTCATCAATCCTTACCACAAAAATAAGTCCCAGAAGCCTAAAATAAAAGGGAGAAAGGTCAATACACATTATATTGCACCACTTTGTATGCAAGCTGGCCATACTATATACAAATACACAAAAATAAATCAAAGTCTTTAGCAATGACAGCTTAATTTAGAAGTCTTTCTGGGGATACCACATAGTCAATTTCAAGAGCAGAATATTTACTGGTATTTATTACCACAGCTGTATATATTTGGGCTGGGAAAATGAATAAGAGGCTGATTTAGCTCATAAAAAAATCAGATCAGTATTATCAGATCATTTAGCTGAGATACCTGACTTAATACATTGGCTGCCCTAAAAAAAAAAAGATCTCTGGAAATGTTATATTAAAATGTAACCATCTTAGTATTCTTAAATATTTCTCACATTTTGGGGGCAATTATTTGCACTGTTTTCATAATTAGAAAAGCCCCTACAAATAGTGTTATTTCTGAAAGAAATTAACATGAATAATTTTTTTCTTTCACTTCTCTGATATCAGTAATCAAGAGCTCATAGAAGGAATTTTATTTTATTCCTGAAACCCAATTTAGGATTCTCTGCATTTTAGTTTATTATGAAAACCTGTACAAGCAAATTATATAAATTATGCAAATTGTTTTACATGCAAGGGATTTAATTTTATAAGCAAATTATTTTTGTTTCATGCAACCTCTGGTGTTTGGTCAGTTTCTGTAAAGACTAGGACAAAGAAAACAGTCTGTATTATGCTCAAGAAGACAACCAAAAACCCAAAAGGAAAGATTAAAATTCAAGGTAACTTGGTACAATAAGGAAGCAAATATTGTCCCCTATATCACCATTGTATATAAATAGGATTTAAAGTGCAACAACTTAACCCTAGAATCTGGGCAAAGCCCCAAGAATCCAGGCTATTCATCTAAATAATTAGGTCATCACACATCACCACTTTGTCCACATCTGCCCTGCCTTCTTGCCCAGAGAAATCTGCTTGGAGTAAACAGGATCTGAATTCAAGCAACTGAAAATTGAACTCATACAAATTAGAAGAAAGGAGATATAAATGCCTTAAACAAGTTTACCATCGGAATCATTAACAATGATTTAAAAAATCATAGTCTGATAGTGAAAAGAATCACATAAGTTATGTAACAATGATGTTACACCATGCCTGTTTGGAAGAAATTAGAGGGTGACTCATTGGAAGTCATGCTGGAATGGCACAGCACATATTTCCTTTAGAAACTGTGTAATTTGAGTTCTGTGGTCCCGAGAATACAACTTCATTAGAAATTCTTAGAATGTCACCTGTATGACTAAAGCAATATTTACTGCACAGGGGGGTAAAAAGCTTAATCAGGTAAAAAATTTTGAGGGCTTTGAGATCTCCAAGTATTATTTCATTGTCCTCTTTAATAATGTTTTAAGTATGAGGAAGTTAAGAGCCCTCCTTACCATTGCCTCCCCCACCCCATTTTACTTAATCTGAAATTCAATCCCACACCATAAAAAAACACAAAGTTTTTCCTTTCATAATAAATTGTTTTGATGTATGTTAAAATAATTGAACTAAAGAAAAATAAAAGAACTTTCCAGAACAGAGAGGGCTGCATGCCAATGGATAATAATGAATCTAAAGCCATAATCTTTACCTCTAAACAAAAAATTAAAGAACACATATACCACCATTCACCGCCTTTCCAACTTTAGCATATTATGACATGCTAGGAATTTCCATTACTTAAACTTTCCCCAAATAAGCTGACTTCTCAAAAGAGATTTTAGGAGGAGAAAAGAATTTCTAAAGTTCTCAAAGAGATTTTTACATTTTCACCCATATATAAGGGTGGAGATTTTAGGAGGGGAAATAATTTCTAAAGTTTTCAAAGAGATTTTTACATTTTCACCCATATATAAGGCATTATAAACTAGCTTTGCTTTGAGCTGGGAAGAACTTTAGAACCAATCTCCAACCACTCACTCGTTTTTCATAGATGAAAGCTATGCAAAGAGTGGTTGTCAGGCCGTCTGGCAAACCCATTATTTTGTAGTTATGCCTGAGGAAGCCCTGTTACTATGACACCCTAAGGGCTAAATGTACCCAATTATTTGGAAATTTTTAGGAGCATAATGATTGTGGCTTTCAAAAAGGATTAAAAGACTCTAGAGACTAACTTGGAATGTCTTCATCTAAAAAGTCCCAGGTGGGGGTGAGGGCTGACGGTCATACTCTCATTTCCCACAATTTATTAACTTCCCAGTGTCCTTAACTTAAATTCTTGGGGCAGTGTGGAGGAATACATTCTTAGCATAATCCCTAAATTAAATACGGTTAGAGGGATGAACAGAGACTCTTCTCATGGATTTCCAAATTATTGGAGGGCTCCCTCTACTGGTACCATGTCACATGCCAAAGGCAAATGCAGGCAAGAAAAAGGCAACCAATGCTTCTCCTGGGCTTTTCATCCATCCAAACCTTTATTACCTACGCCATGGGCCAGGCATAGCATTCACACTTCTGGCTGAGCCACATACGATGAACACACAGCGGTGGGAGTAGGAAAAAAATAGCTTTTCAAAAGCACGCAAAACACTCCAAGTGCTTTGATTTCAGATAATAATAGGATGGGAGAGACTGATTGGGTTAAAACCATTCTAACCTTTCAACTCCATCAAGCAGTTATGCAGTTTGAGTACACTGAAGGGCTGGCGTTCAATGCACAGGGGACTGCAAACCCACACGCCTGACAGGCCCGGGCAGGTGACATAAAGGAGCACAGCGTGCCAGACAGCAGGGGTGAGCGGGGACTGCGGTGAGCTGGAGAGGGCGGGCCTCATTACTCCGCGGCCTCACCTGCTCGCTCCTCTGCCTTGCCCCTTCCTGGCATGCAGCAGTTCAGGTCTGCGTTCCCTCATTTTCAGATCTTCCCCAGGAGAAGCTAGATGTTGAGTGTGGGACGTCCCGCTTCTGGAAACATTCCCTGAACCAACTGAGAAATGTTGGTAGGGCGCATGCAACAGAGACTATGGGTTTGCAAACTCTGGCCTAGAATCAGAAGGGGAACTCACCTTTGGCCCATCCCACTTCTGGCCGATCCAAAGATTACAAAGTTCTCACAATTTCCTTGAGTGTAAATACCAACAATGGACCTAAGCTCAGCCTTTTAGGGCCACATACAATAAGTGGGTTCCTTATTCCCAAAGAAAGAGGATTTTCAGTTTTTTTTTTAATTAATTCATTTACTTATTCAAAAGCATTTGTTGGGGGTACCTAGGTGGCTCAGCTGGTTAAGCGTGTGCCTTCAGCTCAGGTCGTGATCCTGGGGTCCTGGGATACAGCCCCGCATTGGGCTCCCTGCTTTGAGGGGAGCCTTCTCCTCGCCACCCCTGCCTTTCCCTCTCTCTCTCTCTCTCTATTTCTCACAAATAAATTTTAAAAATATAAAAACAAAACGAATCAAAAACAAAATCATGTGTCGTATGCCTGCCATAGGTGAGGCCCAGGGCTAGGGAGTGGCAGAGAACAAAAAGAACGCGGTACCAGCACTCAAGGGGCTTACAGTCTGGAGAAAGGCACTAAACCGAACATGACATGCTGAGTGAAGAAAAGCCGTGCTGCGTGTGACGAAACTCCAGGGCTGAGAGACCTGGGTGACTCTGGAAGGCTCCCCACCGGCCCCCAAGGACAGAAGACTGTCAGTTGAGAACTGAAAGAGGAGTGGCATGAGTGAAGTGGGAGACAAGGGAGCTTCCACAGAGAGGGAACTGCCTGAGGGGGCACGAGGTTCAAGAGAGTGAAGGTGCCGTGACCTGGATGCAGATAAGTAGAGGGGCACAGAGCTAAGGGGAGAACTGGAGGGGTGGGCAGCAGCCCCGTCAGGTAGCTCCTTCCCTAGAGGTCATATGAAGGAGTCAGGACTTGAGGGCAACAAGTCCTTGAAGGATCTCCCAGGAAAGTGATATGACTTCATGTAAAAGAACACTTTGGTTGGGGGACGGAGACTGCACTGGAGGGAGACAAGTTGGTGTAAAATGGCTGGTCAGGCTGTTCCAGCAGTTCCCACTGAAAAGTTTAGAGTCTTCAAATTTGGAAGGAATCATGGGGGATGAAAAGAAGTGAGCTGACTTCCAAAATACTAAGGAGGTAGAACTAACTGGCCTTGATTAAGGGTGTGTGTGTCTATGTGTCTGGGTGTGATGTCATGCTTCCTCTCTCCATGCTAAATATGTCTAGTTTTTTCGGCCACTCCTAAGAAGACATGGTTTCAAGCCCCCACTTCGGTTGCACATCTGACGAAGGAAAAACTAAATGCTGATCCCCTGTTTAAGACTCTTCCCCAGTCCCAAATAAAACAAACAAAACTCAGTGTACTTCAGTGTAAGTGGAGGTGAATAAATTTTAACTTGGGTCACAGCCCCACCTGCTTCCTTCCTTGCTCTGAGAGAGGTAATAAAGAAGGCTGGAATGTTCTCCCCATTTATCAGAATGGCAGCCTGCAGGTTTTCTGAGGAATTCAGGCACAGGCAGGGCCACTACCAACCATCCACCTTCTCCCCTGAAGTCAGTGGCAGCTTCAGGATCCAGGACCATCAGAGGGAACAGGTTTCCCAGCCCTAGGTAAGAACTACAGGTGGTTTGGGTGGTATTGCTTGGGTAGTATTTATCTGAAAAGGAGTGAAGAGCCTATAGTATCTTGAGGTCCTAAAACGGTCATTAAAGGATCTAAGAACCATTAGGCATTAGGCCTGGAGAAGGAAGGCGACTCTGAATCTGACAGATGTTTAAACAAGATGTTTAAACAAACAAATCTGAAACAAACAATGCAAGCAAGATCAGTTTTAGAACTTGTCTTTGACGTGGTGTGGAGCTCGGTGTCCTGCCTGTTGGCAACCAGACTTGTATTTGGCTGCCTTGGAGTTGGGGGACGTCTCCCGTTGCCCACGATTTCTGCCATAGTCATCAACAGTCGTACAACAATCTCCTTTGCCAACTCTCAGTATTCTGAGACAGCAAGCCCTCCAGGCATAAAACCGCAGCTATTTTAGAAGAGTCTGGGTCAATATTTGGAGGCTTAATTATCTCTAAACGCCACCATATCTGGTCTGAAGGTCACTGTTCTTTTTTTTTTTTTTTTTTAAGATTTTATTTATTTATTTGACAGACAGAGATCAAGTAGGCAGAGAGCCAGGCAGAGAGAGAGAGAGGAAGGGAAGCAGGCTCCCTGCTGAGCAGAGAGCCCGATGCGGGGCTCAATCCCAGGACCCTGAGACCACGACCTGAGCTGAAGGCAGAGGCCCAACCCACTGAGCCACACAGGCACCCCTGAAGGTCACTGTTCTTTTTTCTTTTTTTTTAAAGATTTTATTTATTTATTTGTCAGAGAGAGAGAGGGAGAGAGAGCGAGCACAGGCAGACAGAATGGCAGGCAGAGGCAGAGGGAGAAGCAGGCTCCCCGCCGAGCAAGGAGCCCGATGCAGGACTCGATCCCAGGACGCTGGGATCATGACCTGAGCCGAAGGCAGCTGCTTAACCAACTGAGCCACCCAGGCGTCCCTAAAGGTCACTGTTCTTGAGGAGAAAAAGACTTACGTTAGATTTCAGTCATGGAGCATCTGAAATCATAAGGAAATAAAGCCCCGGCTAGTAGGACCTCTCTTCTAGTGGAAGGCTGATTCACCTGCCAAATGGGTCAACTACAGAGAACTACCACACCACCCCTCTCTCCAGCTTGGCACTTAACTGCTCAGCAGAGCACAAGAACCAGACGAAATTCACCCCTGAAGGATCTGAGAGCAAAACTGTAAGGCAAGCAACAAGGCTTTTAAATACCCCTGGGCTTACTCTGACCGGCAGCTTTATGTCTGCTAAGGGAAAGTCTCATTAAGCGGGGCTCAGACAATGGCCTGGGAGAGCCGAGCTGCACTCTATGATGACATATCAAGGTTAATTGATATGTCAAAACTATTTGGGTTAATATCTTCCCCAATATTCTTCTGGATCACTCACCACCACTTCCTCTGGTGATGACTCGTCATTTCTCTGGTCAGGATATTTCACTATGATGATTCCTCTGTAGGAATGTAGAACTTCTGTGACTTTTTATAATCCTCTGACCTCCTAACACAGGAGCACATGGACCAAGCCATAATCCTGGATCTGAGGGATCCAGGTCATTCAGTGCTCATCAACTTGTTGGACTGCCAAGAAGATGCTGGGGCCTTCCCCATCAACCATCTCCAGATTGGGGGAAGAAGCCCAAGGTCACAAAGGGGCACTGATCTCTCTGATCTTTCTAGGCATGCTTCTCGGCCAGCCGGCCCTACTGTATGGTTTGGTGAAGAGATAAAACTTGGGCCAGCACTGATGATGAGAAGAGGCTTTTTTCTTTCTTGTCTAAACCCGTTTTCAATACTTGTGTTATGACATTAGGCAGCAGACACCCAAGCCCTAGCTCTCTTGATGTCCAGTCACCATAAAATCTTCTAAGATTCTAGAGCCAGACCAATTTTCATCTTCTTTTAAGTTACCCCAGGGCTCTCAACAGAAGTTACATCTCTATAGAAAATGGAGGTCTGGCTGCGGCAACGTAACACAGTCAACTGAAGCACAATTCATCAAAATACACCAGAGGGGACATCACAACAGCACCGAAGGACACTAAACCTGGGAGCCTTGCGCAGAAAACCTCATCAAGGTGAATGCCTTTTTTTCAGTACAATGAAAATAAACAGAGAGACCATAAAACACAAACGCCATGTCACTCTGCCATTAGACCCGCCTTTCTAAAATGTACATCAGATCACACCTTATCTCTGCTCTAAGGCTTCCTATGGCTCTCTTCATCCTCCTGAGCCCAGCACCCCAGCTCTTACACACTTGTGTCCTCACTCACCTTTCTAGCCACTGGTTGGTCAGCCACTGTGCAACTCTCGCCTCCGGGGGCTCGAGTCAAACATTCTCACCCCGAACATGCCCTAGTCAACTGTGCAGCCAAGATGCCAACCACACGCATCCTGTCTACAGCCCAACAAAGACCATGTTGCTGTCCTGCAGATGGTCTTAGCTCCACAACGAATCAAGCAAGAGTTTTGAACTGTTTTTCCACTAAAAGTACACATCACACAGGTAAAGGAATATTCGTGTTTACACTAAAGATAAAGGATGATTATTCAGCTTGACGTAGAAGTGTTTAAATAATAAACTCCCTTAGTGCTTTGTAAATGGGACTTGACTTGCAAAAAATCAGGCTTCCATACAAAAATGTGAAGCCCATATATCGAGCTCCTCTGGCGGTGACACTTGCCACCCATACGGTTCACAGTTGATATGATAGGACATGTTTAATAAGTCAGCGTGCGTCCCCCCAACTCATTTCCTGGGAACCAATACATACGCCAACATGAAAAGAGAAAGTGGAAGAGGAAGAATGAAGTAGTGGGAGAAGCATTTTGTGATCTGCCGATATCTTAGGACCGGTGCCTCATTCTTATCTCACTATTGTTGTCAAGAACCTGAAGGGTACTATACAGTGCTGTTGGATCTGTACTGCTTTATCTGCAATGCTCCCCCTCTACACTACTCATCTTCAAAGCAGGGACATGAGGTGATCACCAACAGCACACCTGCTCTGTGCTCAGATGCTTCCTGGAGGATGCTGTGTGCAGCTGTGGAGCACAGCAAGCTGACTGGTTCTCATAGGTCAAGATCAAGGCCCTGGCCTTTTATCATTAGTATTCTGTAGACTGTCAGCCAAAAACACATGTTCTGGGAGACAGAGGAGGTCAGCATTTTATATTATGAAGGAATACAAACATGTAAGTATTGACAAGCAGGACATTACAGGAGAAAATAAATCCTAACATATCGAGAGTAAAACTTTACACAGCTTATCTCACAGAAGAGTTAAATTTATCAGAGGAGATAAATGTATCAGAAGACTAAATCTGTAGCTAATATCAACAGTTCCATAAAATCAAATTTAAACACTTAAACATAGTTTTCATCATTAACTCATTAAAACATATTATGAAATACATGTACATAGTTTTAACACTCATTATTTTTAGGCATTTGGCCAGATGTACCCAGAAAAGATTATCAAAATAGTACACATCAGTCATTTCAAAACCATAAAACATACAAATTATAGACCAGAATGTTAATTTTGATCAAAAAACTTAGCTCGCTAAAAAATAAGCTCACATTTTTACTAAAAATCTTTAATAGTAACATTCTTTAGGGTCCTTACCACAATCTGGGTCCTCTTCTAAGTGATTTGCACATACTACCTTGCTCAATTCCCAAAACACCTCTGTGAGGTAAAGAGATTAACACCCTCAATTTACAGATGAAAAACTGAAGCACAGAGGGCAAGTAATTTGTTCAAGGTCATACAACTAGTAAATTGTAGAGTTATTTAATTAACTTGAAACCTCACACAGATTATTGAAGAATGTTAACATTTATACAGGTGTGCCAAGGGAAATACCTTTTAAACTATTTGTATATATTCATACCAACCCCGTTTTAAAAGCTTCCATTTTGTGTGTGGGTCTTGTTCCAAATAATCAAGGATCCGTTTGTTAGTAGTTTATCTCACTTAAACTAAATCTCATGTAAGTAAAAACCCCAGTTAAAAACAACAGTGGAAAAGATACTGTGATTATTTCTTTTAAAAAATTATGGTCATGTTACAAAATAATTCAGATAAGGTGCCTCTCAGTAGCAAGCTATCAAATGCCACATGGTATGCAGACAGTCACAATGAAGCTTTCGCTCTGGTGGCCGGTTTATGTGAAACAACATGTACAAAACCACATAAAAACTGAATGAACTAAGCACAGCCATACCTGAAAAGTTAGACAAGGCATAAGATTTTCGGGCTCCCACACTTGAAATTAAGCATGTACTAGATATGATTTCTCAGGACATGAAGACACAAGGAGAATTTTTCTTTAAACATTCACAAAAGAGGAAAAGATCAAGATCGTGCCATCAGGTGAAAAACAGTTAATTAAGTTCTTATTTCTACTTATCTGGTTAATTCTAATAGTTTTGAGGTCAATATTTTTTCATTTCCTTAAACAAAGCATTTAAGAGTTACTGAAAATGGACGTGGCTTTTCTGTCAGTACAAGGGCTCTTTATCTGGGGTTTCACTTCCCAAGGTTTCAAGTTACCCACAGTCAACAGAGGATCCTCCTTCCGACCTGTATCATCAGAAGGTCAGCAGCAGCGGCACAGCACCTGCGTCCATCCCCTTGTTTCGTCTCATCACATAGGCATTTTATCATCTCACATCACCGCAAGAACACGAACAAGTACATACAATCAGATGTTTTGAGAGAGAGAGCCCACATTCCCATAAACTTTATTACGATATACTGTTATAATTGTTCTATTTTATTATTGTTAATCTCTTACTGAGCCTAATTTATAAATTAAACTTCATCACGGGTATAAGAAAACACATAGTATGTATAGGGTTTGGTAGTATCTGTGGTTTCACGCATCTATGGGAAGTCTCAGAGCGCATCCCCTGTGGATAAGGGGAGACTCCTGTAGGTTCAAATTTGATGTATTTGACGTTGTCTATGGAAATTCTGCCTCGGGCAATATTTGCTGCTGGGCTAGGATGTATAATCAAAGTATGGCGACTCACTCTGAGTGACTGCTAACATATAAGGAAAAGTGGTGCTCAGGTGCTCAGATTTGCTGCCTAATCTTCCTTTTAGCACGTCATTAGCTGTGGTGTCTTTTGTTGGCACATACAAGCAATGTTTCTACCAACTAGAAACTAGAATTGATGAGGGAGCAGAAGGCAAGCTGAGGACAAAGTAGAAGCTGACATCCTGCAACCTTTCCCCCACCCCCCACTCCTGGGTAGGACACATGGGACACTCTTCCAGGAGTCTCCCAACTATCTTGTTTTTTTTTTAATTTTTAAATTTTTAATTAATTTATTTTTTAAAATTTATTTGATAGTGATTACAAGTAGGCAGAGAGGCAGGCAGAGAGAGGGGGAAACAGGCTCCCTGCTGAGCAGAGAGCCTGATGCGGGACTCAATCCCAGGATGCTGGGATCATGACCTGGGCTGAAGGCAGAGGCTTTAACCCACTGAGCCACCCAGGTGCCCTCTCGCAACTATCTTGAGGTTAATGCCTTGTTAGAGGGAAACGCTTGACAATGCAAGGCCTCTGGTGTCCGGTATCTTATAGGTCCTCTTTAGCATATAAAAGTTCTTCTGAAACCTCCCTTTTTCCTTACCTCCTCCATACAATATATATATATAAAATCAGACACCCCTCACAACCTCAGGGCAGCTGCTCTTTCTGCCCACGGGTCCTGTCTCCGTGTTTAAATAAACCACTATTTTGCACCAAAGACATCACAAGAATTCTTTCTTGGTCATAGGCTCCGTAGTCAACCCCAATGAACTTCACTTACATTCTAAAACTTGATCAGAATGATGTTTACGTGTGGCTAATAAAAACCACTCATTACTGTATAGCCCAATACTACCCCACAATGCTTTCACCACAACATTTAATTCATCCACTTACATGGTCACAGGGGGATGCGAAATGGAAATAATTTATCAGTGAAGGACCATGTGTAGAGGAAAACTTTGTAAACATCAATCTTCGGCCTAGGTCGTTTGTGTAGTCCCAGGACCTACCACACTGTTTGCATAGGCTCAGTTGTTAAAAAGCAAAATTACACACTTGTTCAGTCTTCGGTTCTCTCTACTTCCCGAAGACAGAAGGAAATAACCGCCTTCATCTAGAATACAAACTCATATGGAAGCAGAAGCTGGCTGAAGTGCACGAACTGATCATGTGTTTTTAAATAGAACAAACCAAAAAAGGAAGACATATTTATAAAGAAGCTACTTACCTTACAAACAGAAAGAACATTAATATTTATCAGTTTATTGATGGTCTGAAAAAAGAAAATATTGATAATTATATATATATATCACCATGTAAAATAACCATATTTTATATGTATATGCAAGTGATCTAGAGAACCACTGAACGTTTCCCCAGATAGAGCAGAGAACTGGAAAATGACAGGAGCTGGCATAGAAAGGCAAATTTTATTTACTCTTGGTGTTATAGTACTTTTCTACCAAAAGCAGCAACTCATGTTAATAAGCAAAATTCAAGGTAGATGTAGTAAGGAAAATCTGGAAGCAAAAGATACTAAATCTAAAATAAATATGCTAATTTCCTTCTGCTAATATCAAAAGGAAAAATTATTGAATCTGAGATCCTCAACGGTTTTTTAAAATTCACATATTCTTTCAATGACTTGCTTTTCTAATTTTTATAAAGAACTATGCATGCCTCAAGAATACAGCTTTCATTTTGGTAGGTTTACTTGAATCAACCATATTGTTATATGTTAACAGATTTATGATATCTAAATTGGTGTTTAGAATCCTGATACTTAAAGCAAAGCTATATTGATATCATAAATATGTAAATAATAATACAATGAGTTATTATCGAACCTGGCACTATACTAATGAGGTTACAAACATTTTCTCATTCAGTCCTTCTAACATCCCTGTGAAGTTGCCTCCTTCATAGATATGGGAATGGACCCTAGGCATGGTTGGGATCATACCCAGGGTAAACTCCGGAAACAAGCAGAAGAGCCAGAATGTGAACCTCAGGCAGCGGGACTCCAGTGCTCACAGTGTGAACCATTATACCACACTGCCTTGCCAATACTTTTTGTTACCGTACTATACAGAAACAGACTTACGTTGTCCAAGTCAGGAACATCCAAAAAGTATTCCGGATACTCATATGACATTCCCACATTGTTCACTGAAATTAGACAAGATCGTTAGCTGGCTGACATATACTTTATTTTACAGATTTATTAAAATAATGAGATTAATAATATCAAGACTAAAATGACACATACAGAGGCATGAAACACTGTGTATGACTGGCATGAACTTTCCCACACCTTTCCATCTGAAATCTATCAGTGTATGCCTAGTTCAAATGTCTTCTCCTTCATTAAGCCTTCCTGTGCCTTCCATCCTTCCCCTGACAAAGGGACTTTTTATTCACTTCAATTTCCATAACCCCTTGGAGTGTGTGTACATTCTGCTCTGTGAGTATTGTTTATCTGTAAGTACTGTTTGTATGTATTCTTGTAAGTTACCTGTAAGTATTGTTTATCTCCTCGCTAGACACACATTTTCATAATGTAGTAGAAAGAGCGAAGAGTACTACAGCATAGGGGACCAGACATCCAAGTTCTACTAGAAATAGAAAGCCTGTGACTTGGGATAAGTCACATCTGAGACGCATCTCAGTTCCTTCATCTCTAACACAAGAGCTTGTTTAATCATTCAAGAAATATTTGTCATACACCTGTGTACAAGACATGTACTAGGAACTAGAAACACCAGGAAAAAAAAAGGCGGTTTGTTGGCATCATGGAATATACTAGGTCGTAGGAAGAGAAAGGCACTGAAGAAAAAGAATTAAACAATTATTTCATTGCAAAATACAGAGTGCCACGGGAGTCTGACCTTACCGAGGAAGTGAGGGAAGGCTTCGTCATGGAGGCCAAGAGAGTGGGCAAGGCTAAATGTCTCCAATGAAGCATCCATCCCCACCAGATCATAAACCCTGAAACACTATGTTTTAGTCTTTCTGTATCTTCCCTCCTCAGCCACCTCCCCTAAGGCTGGAACTACAAGACAATCGAGAAGCCAAGAAAAAATTTATATACTTTATTTATCTAAATTTATTTAGAGATATGATTAATACTCAGATACTCTATGGTTTTCCCTAGTTCCAGAAAGACTCAAAATAAGGATCTGTTTGCAGGAATCAAGAAAATACATAAAATATCCTGGAATTTCTAATAATGAAATGGATAACCTTATCTACATTGACTCACCATAACAATCCTATTGTGTAGTTCCTATTATAACCTCCCTTCTACATAGTAGGAAACCAAAGTTCACAGCAGTTAAATAACTTGCCAAAGGTCATGGAATAAAGAAGACTAGGACTTCGAAATTTGACTTCAGAGGCTAGGTTCTTTCCACTACATGAAAGCCACCATATGTCTTCACCCAGTACTTAGTTCAGGGAAAAAAAAAAAAGTAATAATTGGATAATAAACAGAAATCTGGTAGCGATGTTTAATAAAACTAAAGCTTTAGAAAAGAAAGATTTCGGTAACAAAAAGAAAGTGAAATTATGATCAGTCTGCAAAATTTAGAAGGAGCTGTGCCAAATAAACCTGACAACAGTAACACTAACTTTTTCAAGAGACTAACAAAATTGGTAGTTCAAAATAACTCAGCAAGAGTTCTCTACTTAGCAGTAAGCCAGTCACTTGAGGCTGGGAGTCTCAGGATTTTACTTGCACAACCTGGTCACGATGGACTGAACAACATCACTGAGGCTTATTTGAAGATCTGAAAACAAAGGACAATAGCAAAGCAAACTGTACTTAATTATGATTCATGCCCCTTTGAACAGGGATTATATCTAAACATAATTGATAACTGCAGGTCCAAATCTATTTTTATTTTATTCAGCAGGTTCTCTACCCAACAGAAGGTCAAGGAATGGATTCCATAAGAGACCTTTTAACAATTAAGGCTAAATTAGTTAAAGGTGAGGCATTATGTTCTCTTGACTTTGCTTTACCCATTGACAGAATTATAAAGGATGAATAACTCACAGAGTGACTAAGAGAAACAACTAAAGTATCTGTTAAAATGTTACAAATAAACAAAATATTTGTTACAAAGTCAGTTTAAAATAACAGATTCCTCCAGGAGATGCTTTGCCAAATTGTAATATTCTTTAGGACTGAAGAAAAATTCCATCATCTGTAGCCAACCCCATCTGCCTTCCCTCTCCTGGATCTAGAAAATTTTATCTTCAGATTTCTTTCTAGCCAATGGAAACATTAACACTCTGTTTTGAAATGAAGAAGAAAACTAGAGGGTGTAATCATAAATCTTTTAAAATCCAGACTTGGATTTTTTTTTTTTTTTAATCTGGGAACTTTATAACCAGCACACTTGACTTTGTCATCTTAACATGCACTGCAAGTACAAAGTTGGGCCAAGAGAGCCCACTAAAAACAAAGCAAGCAGGGAAATGTCACTCTGATTAAGGCTGCACTAACAACAGGTCTGTTTCTAATTGAGCAAAGGAGAGCTATCAAAACTACCTACTTGCACAATGAAAATGCAAACATCTATTTAACAAAGTTCTAGGGGCCCCTGGGTGGCTCAGTGGGTTAAGCCTCTGCCTTCTGCTCGGGTTGTGATCTCAGGGTCCTGGGAATACCCCGCATCAGACTCTCTGCTCGGCGGGGAGCCTGCTTCCCCCCTTCTCTTCTCTCTGCCTGCCTCTCTGCCTGCATGTGATCTCTGTCTGTCAAAAAGAAAAAAAAAAAAATCTTTACCATAGTTCTTTGAAGGAAAACACGTTCAACACGGAGAACTTTAGCCCAAAGAAATAAACAGAATCATGTATAAGGGCTATGTTATTATATCCACAACTACACACAGAAAGAAGAAAAAAACCCAAAACATTAAGGCTGGAATATATCTTTGAGAGCCTTAAGCCCAGTTTTATGAGGGAGAAGTGCATGCCAAGGTCACACAGGCAATTTGTTCTATGCTAGGGCGAAGCCTTCTTAAATCCCTTCCTGTTATGCTAGTTGCACCTTTTGCTTGTGAAATATACACTACCTAGAATCTCTCCACCCTGGGCCATCACTTCAGAGTGCAGAGAAAAACAACTGTTGCTCTCAAGTAGCTATTTCCATAAATTGCTTGCTAGTGCAAATCTTTTGAAAAAGCCAATCCCATTGCAATTTTATTTTGTGACATAAGGTGGCAGCAATAACCAAATGGCAGACGGAAAGCTTTCAGGGAACTGGAAAAGGAAGAAAACACGCTTTGGGTGGGAGTGAAGGATGGAAATATTTCCATTAAAATGTAATCTCATTAAGAATGGGTGCGTGCAATGCCATCTTTATATATTACAGGATTCATTAGAGAATTCACCAAACCAAATAATGTCACAAGTCGTTCCAACAGTATTTAGATGGTTGAAGATCCCTTCTAAATGGCACCCATTTAAATTGGCATTAAATATCTATTTAGTAGTGAGGAGTTTTTTTTTTTTTTTAATTCTTCAAGTAAGACACCAGAGACAGATTTAAAATTTTTTATTTGGTGACCCTCAAAAACCTTTCACTCATGTGAAAGACACCGAGTCTTTCCGAAAACAAAGGATGTCCATGTAATCTCGGAACCAACCAAGACTCCAACAATGACCACAGGATCATGAGCAGATATAAAATGTTTCCCATCAGTTTCTCACTGGAGTTCTAAGATAAGAACAGTCCAACAGAAGAGATGAAGCAAACAGAGCAGAGGTCACGACAGACCAAGAACAAGGACAAGGTAAGTGGAAAAAGAAGGAGGCGGCGGGCAAAGCAACAATCCTAACAGAGGCGACCCTCACTGGGAAGAACCGACAAGTGCACTGAGCTCAGCAGTGCCCTCCACAGCCTCCCCCTCCACTCCCATGCAGAACTTTTGAAAACACCAACAATGAAAAAGTATTGTATTCTAAAGACTCAAAATCCAGAGTAATTCTGAAATGTTATATAAATATTCTGTATCATACTATTGCTAAAAATCATTTCCACATCTACTTAAAAAGAACATTCATGGGGCGCCTGGGTGGCTCAGTGGGTTAAAGACTCTGCCTTCAGCTCAGGTCATGATCCCAGGGTCCTGGGATCGAGCCCCACATAGGGCTCTCTGCTCAGCAGGGAGCCTGCTTCCCTTCCTCTCTCTCTTCCTGCCTCTCTGCCTACTTGTGATCTCTGTCAAATAAATAAATAAAATATTAAAAAAAAAAAAGAACATTCACAAGATTTGTTTCTTCTAAATTCACTTGCTGCTGTTTCTGACCTTATTGGACTTAGAACCCTTTACCAAAACCAGCTGCTTCTGAGACAATGATGTCATTAGAAAATCAGATATTTGGTGTCTGGGTTGGGCATAAGGGAAGGGCAAACAATAAATTACTAAAAAATAAAAATCCACTTGAGCACAAAACTAACTGATGCAGGCAACAACCACACACAGAACACCTCTAGCATGCTTTTTCCGGATTAATCAGAGGCTTAAGAAATTAAGGTGGTATAAAAGTACATCACTTGGGGCGCCTGGGTGGCTCAGTGAGTTAAAGCCTCTGCCTTCGGCTCAGGTCATGATCCCAGGGTCCTGGGATCAAACCCCGCATTGGGCTCTCTGTTCAGCGGGGAGCCTGCTTCCCCCTCTCTCTCTGCCTGCCTCTCTGCCTACTTGTGATCTCTGTCTGTCAAATAAATAAATAAAATCTTTAAAAGTACATCACTTAATGGTTGGGCTTCCCAATACATGACAAATAATGTAAAGTATTCTGAATTTCCGGCTCATCATATCGAAATACAAATGTTAAGATAATTTCAGTCACATTTATAGTGATATACACTAACCCAGTTCTAGCACTCAAACTAAAGACTAGAGAAATGGAAAACCTATTACAGTTCATTAATAAAATGGTTTAGGGGGAAAAATGCACTATTTCGTTATATTTCAAAACAGACTGAATTTTTTACATGTGGACTTCAGGAATAGTGTAGATGCTAAAAGTAGGGGGGAACCTCTCCTGTCATAAATTTTTTTTTTAAAGATTTTATTTATTTATTTGACAGAGAGAGAGGGAGAGATCACAAGTAGGCAGAAAGGCAGGCAGAGAGAGAGAGGAGGAAGCAGGCTCCCTACTGAGCAGAGAGCCCGATGCGGGGCTTGATCCCAGGACCCTGAGATCATGACCTGAGCAAAGGCAGATGCTTAACCCACTGAGCCACCGAGGCATCCCTGTCATAAGCTTTTGAACTAACAAATTCTGGAGTTTGGATCTTGATCTGGATCAAGTTTGGATCAAGTCTGTTGATCTTGGAGTCCAACAGACCCGGGTTTCAGCCCTGACTCTCCTACATCCAGCTCCTGCAAGGGGCAAGTGATTTACCTCAATGAGCCTCAGTTTTCTCAATGTCCTTATATATAAAAAGGGCTAATAATTTAAGCAAATGAGATGCTATGTATCAAATCTTTAACCCATGCCCGGAACATATCAGTATGTTAGTAAATGGAGAAAGGAGAGTTGTTATTTTTGTGTGGTCATTTCTTCAACAGGTGGTTATTGACCCACTCTATAGCCGACACTGTCCTAGATGCTGGGATGCAACAGGACTGGCAAGGTCTCTGCTTTCATCAGATGTGAGCAGCAGCACAGTGCGAGACAGAAAGCCCGCTCCGGGCCACAGTTTAGCCAAAGCAACTGCTCGTACTGATTAAGGGTAGACCAGTTGTTCCTCTCTCCTTTCTTTCAAGTGGATCTAGCCCGACAGTCTAGAGAGAGTTTGCAAAGTGTTCCTTCTTTGCCTTACTTAACATATTGCTGTAGCTAGCACATGTTCATACTCTGACAGATGATATTTGGAACACCATGTAAAACATTTTGCAAACTTTACAGTTTTCATACACTTGTGAGTAGCAATTTCTAAATAAAAGAGAGTTTACAAGGCTTTAAATTTGCAGTGCCTTTAATCAGAAATTGAAAAGTAAAGACTGAGTCGAAAGCAACACAACAGAACATTTCGTTTCCACTGCTTAATTATAAATTGCTATGTGATTCTCATTACAAAACTAGGTAAGATCTGCCATCCATAAACTTGGAAGAGAGGAGGAAAGAAGAATGACAGTTTGGTAGTTAAATCTTAGTGAACAGGAGGAACATTCGTCAATTTCTTGAATTACGGTTCTATTTACATTTCTGAGATCACCGCTAATTACCCGGTTTTAAGTCAAAGGTTCTGTTTTAATTAATACCATTAGTGCTTTTCTAGTGAAAGGAGATACATTTGAACTCTATGCCTTAATCTCACTCTAGAAATCCAATTTCATCCAACACGTCTAACGGAACTAGAAGGCACTATGCTTAGCCTTACAATGTTCCTGATGAGTCTCCTAGTCTAAAAAAAAAAAAAAAAATTAAAAAAATAAAATCCATGTATCAATTCCACTTGCCATGACTGGTGACACCAGGCTTCAATCTCATTCAACATGAAGGAGTGTGCAATCACCAGAGATCCAAAGGTCTACTTGAATCTCCACTTGGATTTCTCCACCTCTCTCTCAAGTTTAACATATCCCAAAATGAAATCATCATATTCTTTAGGGAATTTGCTCCTGATCCATGGTTTCTTGTCTTTGGCAAACAGCATACAGTTGTTCAAGTCAGAACCTGCAAGTTGCTAATTACTACTTGCAAATCCTGGACAATGTTTTTAACCTCCCTAAGTCTGTTTTTTGTTTATAAAATGGGCACAAAAACAGAGACGCCTACCTTACGGTATTGTTGAGGATTGCATAAGATTCATTAGCATGGAGGCTGACATATAAAAGTACTTGAGGATGTTGGCAATAATGACGGGAAAAACAAGAAGAGACTACTGTTACTACTATTATTGGTCACTCCTAACAGACAAAAGCACTGATGAGGACCGTCCCTCATCCTAGTAGACATTGGTCCTGTTTCTATTTCCTAAACATCTCTGCAGTCAATCTACTTCTGACCATTCCCATCACCCACATCCTGAAGTTACCACCATCACCTTATGTTTCATTGCTAAAAGAAGCTCATTGGTCTCCTTTTATTAATTCTTGCCCTCTTCCACTTGGAAGTCAGAATAATCTCTCTAAAATTCTAGTATGATGCTCATTTACTGCTTACACTCTACAGTATCTACACTGTCCTTCCATTAAGCCCGCACCTATTAAGCCAATTTTCTAAGCCTCTCATGATCTGGCCCTGCTCAGTCTCCTGACTCTGGCCACTGTCTACTTTTATGATCCACACTCTAGATTTACAGGTCTTCCATCAGTTCCTCCAACCAGCCAAGTACATTCACCTTCAGGCTTTTCTTCTGCCTGGGAACCCTTCCCACATCTCTTCTCCCAGAGCTGATCAGCCTGTAGGCCTCCACTTAAATGATACTTTCCAGAAACCATCTCTGACACTCTCCACTTCCTCAGTAACAGTCTTTCAGTATATGTAAAACATTCCCAAATGCTTCTTCAGGAGCCATCTTCCATGAAAACAAATAGTATCAGCTTTATTTACTATTGTATCTCTGGAATTTTACTTGTTAAATGAACTGGCACATGAATCCATTGACAAATAGGAAACAAAAGGTGTGAAGTATTTGTCTTGGATCCCTGGGGTGGTTCTAAACCCTTGCGATTTCCAGGATGACAGGGGTTCCGTTGTTATTCATGGTGGGCCTCTGGACCACACTTGAGTTTATGTTAACAAGATGAATCAAGATGGGGTTTGGTCACCCAAAAGACCAACAGTGTGAATAGAAGGTTAAGGCTTTGAGCCAGACCAACCTGTGAAAAGGGAGGGGGACTGGAAACTAAGTTCAATCACAGAGCTAGTGATTCAATTAATCATGTCTATGTAATGAAACCCCAATAAAAACTCTTGAGTTTCTTGGTTGGTAAACATCAATCAGTGTGCAAGGAGGGTGATGTATCCTAACTCCACCAAGCACAGAGTTCAGAACTCTTTCCGAACTTGCCCTGTGTGTCTCTATATTTAGCTAATATTAATTCCTATCCCTCATAGTTAAACTGTAAGTGAGTATAGTGCTTTCCCAAGTTCTAGAAGATGTTCTAGCAAATTATCAAACCTGAAGGGGCCGTGGGAACCCCCAAATTGGTAGCCAGCTGATCAGAAGTACAGGTGGCCTGGGGACTGCTGAACTTGCTGTAGGTGTCTGAAGTAGGTAGGGGCACTCTTACTGGGGACTGTGCCCTTGAACTTGTGGAGTCCATACTAACTCTAGGTGGTTAGGGACAAAATTTGATTGCATTACAAAAGGGATGTTTTGGATGTGTCCTAAACCCCTAGGGGGCACAAAAATCATATTCTGGTATAAGAAGTTCCACCCTGTCTGCAAACTATCATCCCGTCATACTCCTGCGAGCCTTTCCTGTAGACCTCACTAACATTGAGCCTGAGCCATTTTATACCTGAGTTATATGGGTGCAGTGGTAGGGGGAAAGGTGGGTTGTATTTCTGAACACATAAAATTTATCTTTGGTGCTCTCTTAACTAACTTTATTTTGTCCTTCTATTCTTTTTTTTTTTTTTTTTAAGATTTTATTTATTTATTTGTCATAGAGAGAGAAGCGAGAGCGAGCACAGGCAGACAGAGTGGCAGGCAGAGGCAGAGGGAGAAGCAGGCTCCCTGCCAAGCAAGGAGCCCGATGTGGGACTCGATCCCAGGATGCTGGGATCATGACCTGAGCCGAAGGCAGCTGCTTAACCAACTGAGCCACCCAGGCGTCCCTGTCCTTCTATTCTTTCTCCCTTTCTCTGCACCCCACTGACCACCAGCTTACCATGACAGTTTCCTCCTCAAGTCTCTCCTTTTCCATTTCAAAATGATTTTTCCATATCTTTCACCAACTACAATAGTCATTTCCTCCACAGGACTGATTCAGCAAGTAAACCAGTAATAAACCGAATGTAATAATACCAATAAGATGTAAATGAAGAGGTCACTGGCCCTTTCTGAGACATTTTATCTTTTTTTTTTTTTTTTAAGATATTTTATCCATTCATTTGAGAGACAGAGAGTGAGAGCACAAGCAGGGGGGAGGATCAGAGGGAGAGAGAGAAGCAGACTCCTTGCTGAGCAGGGTGCCCAATTCAGGACTCAATCCGAGGACCCCAGGATCATGACCTGAGCCAAAGGGAGACATTTAACCAAATGAAAGACCCAGGAGCCTGCTTCAGAGACATTTAAAAAGCGAACTTAAAGGTTGTTTTTTTTTTTGTTTTTTAAAGAGAGAGAGAAAGCATGTTTGTGAGAGCCGGGAGTGGGGGGTGTGGGGCAGAGCTAAAGAGAGAGAGAATCTTAAGCAGACTCTGGGGCTTGATTTCATAATCCTGAGGATCATGACCTGAGCCAAAATCAAGAGTCAGGCCCTCAATGGACTGAGCCACCCAGGTGTCCATGAGAGCTAATTTCTAATTAGTAAAGTTCCTAAGGAGAGCAAGGAGGTAATAAGTAGCTTTATAAATTTGTAAGCCCTCTGAAGAAGCAAGACTCTTCTACCTGTAACTTCCTTCATCAGCTGGGACCAGGAAGCTGCACCACTCCTAACAATTTCCTTCCTTCCCGGAGAGCCCAGGAGAGTCTTCCTCAACCGGGTTCCTGCACCCCCTTGGCTCTGTCTCCTCAGCCTACACCTACACCACTTCCTTTGATATGCTGGGGACTGAACTATAAGGAAGAGATCTCTGGATTCTAAATGTTTAAAAAAAAATTGCATTTAGCCAAGGAAAAAGGAAGGACACTAATAAAAAAAAATAATCTATCAAATATGTAAGTGGAGCAAGTACTCACTTACAAAGGGCATGGGAAGAAAGAGAATAGTAAATTCTAGTCCAGCTTTTATGATCAATCACTTTTTTACAATGAACTGACTCTTATTATCTATACTATGTTAGATCCATACAACTTTATTATCTATACTATTGTTATTATCTATACTATGTCTAAACTTTTGTTAATACTATACTATTAAAATGATGCCTCTTGGGACACCGGGGTGGCTTAGTCAGTTAAATGTCTGCCTTCGGCTCAGGTCATGATCCTGGGGTCCTTCGGATGGAGCCCCATGTCCAGCTCCCTGCTCAGCGGGGAGGTGGCTTGTCCCTCTTCCTCTGCTCTCCCCCCACCCTGCCATGCTCCCTACTTATGCTCCCTCTCTCTCAAATAAATAAAATCTTTTTAAAAAATGATGCCTCTTAATAAAATTATGGCACTGTGTTCCGATGGAAAAAAGTCACTAGGTAACAGACAGTTCTGAATCCGCTAAAGGCAGCCCAGCATCACATCAGCCCATATCAACGGATCTTCTTGATTTTGCAACGGACACAAGCAGGACAGTATGCTTTATCCATTCCCCGTGGAAATTCTGGGTCTAGGATGCATGAAGAGTTTGAATAAAGCAATAATTGATTTTTTTTAATGAATCACAAACTAAATAACTATTTTTTCCAAGAGGACCTTTTTATTTTTCTTCTAGAATAAAGAATGTCACTTTTTAAAGGTTAAAAAAGTCATACTAGGGGAACTTGACAAAGTATTGTTTGTGGCATACTTCAAATCCAAGGCTACTCTTTTAGCCTTGGTAAACTACGCCTCCTGCAATGCATTGTGCAAAGTCCTCCAAACGCATTTGGAGCACCCAGGAGACTCTCTCCAGAGGAATCAAGTCAACATCATAGCAATCGCATTTTGTTAACCTATTGTTTGCTTACTCAAAGCAGTATTGATGTCATTTTCTCTAAATGGTTCAAGTTTTCTAAGCTTTCTCAAATCTGTTTCTTGGCATTTGCCTGAAAGAAGACAGCAGATGCTTACTTACTTTACTAACAGAGTTAAGAATCCAACTTCTCCACCTTTAGCATTTATGGTCTTAATCAAGTTCCTGTGACCTTTCTGTATAAATTCAGACAATGCATAGCCATTTTCTCTCCACTTATCTTACTGAAAACTTGATGTTTCTTTCATGACAAAGGGCTTTAGCATTTTCCTTTGTAATTCTGACAATACTAATTTTATTAAGCACTGACTATATACTTCGGTGATTAATGTTATTCAGAGTACGGCTTGGTGACCTAGTTTTCCTTTTATCATTACTGGTTTCATTAATACACAGTAGAAAAAAAACCTTCCTATGCCTTCATATAGATTGCAAGGGTTTACTAGGAATCAAACTACGCGTTTATTATTTTAGGAAATGTTAGAAAAGTGAGACTGGCTTTAAATGGAAATATTATTTCCCCCTTACGAGACAGAGATGGAGGGATGTAGGATCTGGCTGAGGAGGAGAAGGAAGGTAGAGGAGCTATATACCCAGGGAATCCTAAGAAAAAGACATTAGACACACCCTCGCAGACGAGTTCTATAGTGTTATGTCCACACTAGAGAAGGAACTGTAAGATTAGAGCTCAAATATGACCTGGTGATAAAATGAAGCTCATAAATGTGTTTATATTTACATTTAAGGTGTCTTTAATAGACCCCTCAAAAACCTTAACAAATTAAAATTATGATGCAATATAAGTGTATCTGCTAATAATTGTCAATAATTATGTACACCTTATGAGTAAGGAGACAGTTGTGGTAGAGTAGGAAGAGAATTAAGCATACTGCCAGTTAATAAGGCAACATATGTGAAAACAGAACTACAGACTCAAAAGGATCATATAAACATTAGTTACAATTTTTTAAAAAAGATTTTATTTATTTATTTGATCTGGAGAGAGAGACAGTGAGAGAGAGAGAGAGAGAGCACAAGCAGGGGGAGCAGCAGAGGGAGCGGGAGAAGTAGACTCTCGACTGAGTAGAGAGCCCAATGTAGGGCTCGATCCCAGGACCTTGGGATCAGGACCCAAGCCGAAGGCAGACACTTAACAGCTGAGCTACCCAGGCCTCCCTATAACTATTTTTATTATTGATTTGTCACCAAACAGAAATTTAAAACAAAGTTGTGCGTGTGTGTGTGTGTGAGAGAGAGAGAGAGAGAATATCAGTATTCAATCAGAACAGTTTGATTATAGTAAAACTTGAATGCAGGGTCCCTCAACTTCAGCACTATTGAGATTTCAGGCTGAGGCTTTGCTGGGGGGTGGGGTCTGCCCCATACATTGCAGGGTGTTTACAGCACCCCTGATCTTTACCCACTCGGGGCCAACAAAACTTCCTCCCTCAATTAGTGACAGCTAGAAATGTCTCTGGACATGACCAGACAGTGCAAAATTGCTCCTGGCTGATAACCAGGTTAAAGCATAAGAAAAATGTAGAAATTACGGTTTTCCTACACAAATTGAGAATGAGAAGACAGCCCATGTGACCTAGAGTGAAGATGTCGCTCACCGGGCACATATGGCTACTGAACACTTAAAATGTGGCCAATCTGAATTGAGATACGCTGTCAGCGTACAATACATGTTAGATTAGAAGACTTAGTATGAGAAAATGAATGCAAAGTATTTTAATAAATTTTTATATGCTTCTCCTTCCAGGACCTCTATAATGCAAATTAAAAAAAAAATAATTTTATATGGATTACATGCTAAAGTCATATTTTAGATACAGCAGGTTAAAATAAAATACATTATTAAAATTATCTGTTATTATTTATTTTGAAAAACGTGGCTACTAGAGAAGTTCAAATTACACACATGGCTCATGCTGTACTTCTATATTTCAATCAGACAGTGTTGAACTTGTGCAAAAAACTATCCCTCCTTCGTGCTATATATTCTAGGCAGCCTTTGATGACAAGGAAGGGAACTAAAAGAGCTCTGTCCTCAGTTTTCTCTATTTTCCCCTTGGATGAGCTCCAGTCTCGATGCTTCGATGATACTCTCCAAACTCTCTCTCCTATTAAAAGCTCTACTAAGGGACGCCTGGGTGGCTCAGTTGGTTAAGCGGCTGCCTTCAGCTCAGGTCATGATCCCAGCATCCTGGGATCGAGTCCCACATCGGGCTCCTTTCTCGGTGGGGAGCCTGTTTCTCTCTGTCTCTGCCTGCCACTCTGTCTGCATGTGCTCGCTCTCGCTCTTTCTCTCTCTGACAAATAAATAAATAAAATATTTAAAAAAAAATTTAAAAGCTCTACTAAAACCTAGATCCAGGGCACCTAGCTGGCTCAGCTGGTAGAGCATGTGACTCTTGCCCTTAGGGTTGTGAGTCTGGGCCCCACAGTGGGTGCAGAAATAATTAAAAATAAATGAACTTAAAAAAGAGAGAGAGAGAGATCCCTATAATACATAAATAAAACCTAGATCCATATACCCACTACCAACTTAACAACCCCACTTGGACATTCTGGAGGAACCCCAAATTTAAATGATCCTCATTCTGAAAAAGATTGTTCCAGGAGTCCCCATTTTAGTAAATGGCCCCATTAACTAGGTTCTCAAGCCAGAAACCTCAAAGTTGCCCATGACTTCTCTCTTCTCCTTCATCCCACTCGCAATCTCTTGTGAAGTTCTACTTCGTTTACATACTAAATACTTCTGGACTCCTCCTTTCTCCTACCCCAGTGACTGGGCCATGTCACCATCACTTACCCCGTATCAATCCCCTCTTTCCTTTACATTCTTTTTTTTTTTTTTAAAGATTTTATTTATTTATTTGACAGAGAGAGATCACAAGTAGACGGAGAGGCAGGCAGAGAGAGAGAGAGAGGGAAGCAGGCTTCTTGCTGAGCAGAGAGCCCGATGCGGGACTCGATCCCAGGACCCTGAGATCATGACCTGAGCCGAAGGCAGCGGCTTAACCCACTGAGCCACCCAGGCGCCCCTCCTTTACATTCTTATTACACCCTGCCCTGCCCTTCTCAGAAGTGCTGTCTTTCCCATTAGACATCATACTACATGAGGTCAGGCACTTTCCTGTTCATTGCTGTGTCTCTAGTTTTTTCACGAATGGATGAGTGAATGAATGAATGAGTGAGTGAGTAAAGAGGGTACAAACTGCTAGCTCACAGGTTACAATTTACTAAGGAGCTGAATTACGAAACAATGGTTCCACTTGCACATGAGGGCTGGAAAACATCAGTCTTCAAGTCTCAATGCAGCGTGGATGTGCTGATACGAGTCCTAGGATTCTAGAAGTGGGGAAAAAGTGCTTGGGAACCATGTGCCCTGTACTCTCATCCTTGACAGATATCTACTGTGCCTAAGCTCACACGGTAAACTTTCTACATGTTGAGTTGGGAAAGACCAGCTAAAGAATGCCTTTTATAATCCTCCAGCCCTCTGGGAAAAAGATGCCTGACATTTTCCATCTTCAATGTCACAGTCCCAGAATATCCACAGTTTCAAAGTTACCCAGTGAAAAGAAGCTAAAAGTTATGCAAAGCTTATAACAATCATGAGCCATTTCTGAAAGAAAATCATTCTCCAAGATTACAAGTTCAAGATAAGTCTCGTTTCTTCTCCTTAGGGATCCTCAATCTACCTCCATGCATAAGCCAGCCTTCATCCCCCAGTCATCACATGACTAGTTTGAAAGGGGTGAGGATGGGCTATGGCAGTATCTATCCTTACTAATAAGTTACAGCTGCTACCGATGAGGAAGTTTTAAGAAGTCAAGAGCTTTAGAGATGTTACTCTAGCCCAGCCAGAATTAGGCTAAAGAAGAGGAACTTGGAAAAGAGTCCAGGAATACATGTATTTTGAGAAGAACATGTAGATACAGAGGCAAAAATCAAACCCGTGTCTCCATTCACCTTTTGCCACGGGCTCTCCCAGAAGCGGGAAAGTAGCAGTGTGGGTAGGAAGGGCACGGGGCTATGTGAAACAGACCAGGCAGGAGCGGAAGCAGATAGTGCGTCAAAGTCAGGAGGAGCTGCAGGTCCAAGGTCACGGAGGTAGGCTACGTGCGTTTAACTAGTTTCTTTTCTTGCCTTAGGCAGAAATTACATAAAAGACCACTCTTTTATAGAATGAAGAATGGAGGTTAGGTCTTGACTAAAGAAATGTTAGGAAACTTTTTAAAAAAAATATCTTTTCTTTTTTTTTTTCCTCCTTTGATAACCCCTCAAAAGAAAACGATGGCAAATTACCAGGTTAACACCAATTTAGCCAGTGGGATAAAGAGATTTAGTGAAGAAGCAACTTTTTTCCAAACTAGATGCTGTTTCTTTCTGGAAAGGACTCAAAAAATGGTGGGTAACTTTCCAAAGTCCCCATTTCCCCTTAAAATCTGGTGAATCTTTTCTGTAATAATTTCCAACACTTGTCCCACCTCAGCAAAAGCACTGGTTTTTCATAATGGAAGAAACAGAAACATGGCTGAGGTGTAACAAAAGGGAGTAGCAGACTTAGGAAAAACAAACAGAATCCCCACTGTATCACTCCGTTCTCATGAGACCTTAGACAAGTCTCTCAGCCACGTGTTCGCAGCTTTCGTGAGCTCATTGCCAAAGTACAAAAACTGGTTCACGGGTGGGCAGTGTGAGATCTTATGCTTTGTCTGTTAAAGCACAGAGATACATACAGTACAGAAACAAGACATACAGTACCTGTGGTGTTAAAATTTCATGATGGGGGGGCGGGGGGGGGGCGCCTGAGTGGCTCAGTGGTTAAGGCCTCTCTCTTCGGCTCAGGTCATGAACCCAGGGTCCTGGGATCAAGCACCGAGTCAGGCTCTCTGCTCGGCGGGGAGCCTGCTTCACCCCCCCTCTCTCTGCCTGCCTCTCTGCCTACTTGTGATCTCTCTCTCTGTCAAATAAATAAATAAAATCTTAAAAATAAAAATTTCATGAGAGGGAAGATGAGGGGAAAATAATGCTGAAAAAGCCTCCTTGGATAAGAGGAGGGTAGTTAACGAATAGAAAGCTGAGAAACACCTCCCTTAGCCTTCATTTCTTCAACTGTCAAAAAGGGTCAGCATCACCCACCTTAAAGAATTATTATGTTATAACCATATCTAAATACACACAAAAGAGGGGCACTTGGGTGACGCAGTCAGTTAAGCAGCTGGCTCTTGATTTTGGCTCAGGTCATGATCTCAGGGTCCCAGGACTGAGCCCTCCATCATGCTCTGAGCTCTGTGGGAAGTTCTGCTTGAGATTCTCTCCCTCTACCTCGCCCCCTCTCCCGCACATGCATGCATGCACTCTTCCTCTCTCTCTCAAATAAATAAATCTTTAAAAATACGTACATATATACAAAAGAGAATGAGAGACAGAAAATAAAGCAGAGAAAATAACCAAAACTGTAAAAAGTCATTAAAACACAACTAAAAACAAAGACCCAAATGTATATAATGTCATCTCACAATCAATTGTAATAAAAAGACAATTTTCTTCTCACTACTCATTTTACTGACTGGATACCTAAGATCTAAAAAGAAAACATACAGTCATAGTAAAAGTGAAATAAGAAAGTGCAAGATGAAGCTAAAAATGTGGCAAAGATACAAACCTAAAACACCAATTTTAAGACCTGCCAAGCTTGTTTTAATTTTATCATAAATATCTTCTGATGCAAAGTCAACAGCGATGGTTCTTGTTTCCACCTTGAATTTTTCTCCTAGAGAAAAAAACATAAATAGAGAGAAGGAAAATTAAGATTAAAGCATTTTATGACACTATCTATTCAAACTCTTCCCCCCGCCCCAGTCTGATATGAAATTTAGACCAGAATCACGTTAAGCAATCATGAGATCACCTAAGAGATGATATAGAGTCAACACAATAATTCTTCAATAAAAACTCTAATGTTGGGGGCGGCGGGGTGGCTCAGTGGGTTAAAGCCTCTCCCTTCAGCTCAGGTCATGATCCCAGAGTCCTGGGACACACATCGGGCTCTCTGTTCCGTGGGGAGTCTGCTTCCTCCTCTCTCTGCCAACCTCTCTGCCTACTTGTGATCTCTGTCTGTCAAATAAATAAACAAAATCTTTAAAAAAAAAAAAAAAACTCTAATGTTGTTTCGGAGCTGGCTGACTGTTCCTTAATCAGTTCTCCTTCTATAAATCAATAATGACTCCTTTTTAGACCCTTAGGTACAAATAATAAAACATGTTTCATACCATAATGTTATATACTCTTTAAATATCACTGGTTTCGTGATTTTTAAAGATTTTTTTTTCTTTTTTTGACAGAGAGAGATCACAAGTAGACAGAGAGGAAGGCAGAGAGAGAGAGAGAGAGGGAAGCAGGCTTCTTGCTGAGCAGAGAGCCCGATGTGGGACTCGATCCCAGGACCCTGAGATCATGACCTGAGCCGAAGGCAGCGGCCTAACCCACTGAGCCACCCAGGCGCCCTGGTTTCGTGATTTTTAATTGCAAAGTGATACTTCATAATTTCAGACAGAAGTGTTTATGTTGCAAAATGTTTTAAACAGTGATAAATAAAAATCCATCTTATTAAAATGGAAATAAAATGAATATGATCATCATGGAATTTAGGGCCTTGGTTAATAGCTAATGGTCACCACATTAAAAACACCCACACAAAATGCACAGTGAACAGAGCTACAAAGTGACAGAAGACAGACCCTGGTGTTCTGCTGTGCTCAGGACGACAGAAGTACACACAGAGCTAATGGAAATCACATGTTGAGAAACGGGACTCTGAAGAAACCAACTTATTGATGTAATGTCAAATGTTACTTTTACTCTCTTTCGTGAGCCCATTTGAGAAGGCATGAACTGTGAGGTCTTCCAGTCACAGGTACCAATTTTATTTTTGTATCTATTTGCTAAATAACTGAGTAATAGTCAGATATCCTCCACGAGCCTCAGCATCCTCTCCTGAAAATGAAAGTAATGCTACCCAACCCAAGATCCGAGGCTCAAATAGTATCTGGTGGTATACAGAAGGCACTCCATAAATGTTAAGTCTCCTCTCTCCTCCACTAACCCCACACTCACTTCACCTAGTGCAGTTCAGGTGGCTAAAAATGTTTACTCTTTGGAACCTGATGAGAATTCAAAAGAATTAATTTAAAAATCCTGCTTCCAAAAAATAAATTTTTCTTCATTCAAAGTCGACGTTGGCTCATCTCAGAGGATGGAATGTTACTCCATATAGGATGCTACCATTCTTGATCTAAAAGGAGTTCTGCCTACAACCAAGCTGGTTCACAAGAGTTCTGGTTCTTAGTCTTAGTGAGAAGTATTAACCTGAGGTAGGAATCCATGAATTAACTGGAGAGGAGAATATGTGACCTAGAAAATTCCGTATATGGTGTTGGGGCGCCTAGGGGCGCCTGTGCCTTTGGCTCAGGTCACGACCCCAGCACCCAAAGATCAGGCCCTACATCAGGCTCCCCACTCAGTGGGGAGTCTGCGTCTCCCTCTCCCTCCCCGTCCCGCCCTCTTCCTTCTCTCCTTCTCTCTCGCACTCACGCTCTCTCAGGTAAATAAATAAAATCTTAAAAGACACACTTACAATCCCAGGATAAATGAGTTATTGTATGTGTTCATGTAATGGGGAGCTACAGACTGGGCTGTCACTTCACAAAAGCTCATCCAACAGGTCTTACTATAAATGCTTCCCAGGATTTACCACCAGTAAGTAGAGAACACTGCCCTTATTAGAGCCACAGATTCTCAAGGAAAAAAAGACCCAAATCAAAAGGCTGAAGGATACCTTTTATTAAATGTAAAACTTCATTCAGGAATGAAATGAGATAAATTTATCTATTTATTTTGAGAAAAACAAAGTATGCTTCCACACGAGTGCTATAGACTGACATTTAAGAAAATTCTCTCTAGTAATAAAAGCCACCTCACAACTCCTGAATCAGATTTACTCTTTTAAATCTCACAGGATTTGGGGGATGTACTTATAATGTAGAGTCTTGTATAGATAGACTGCTAAACATATTCAGAGACCCTTTTGGAAAGAATGTCATTTTATTTAATAAGAACCCACGAGTAAGCTTTTCTTTGTACTCACATTTGGATAAGCAAAATGGCTACTGATGCAAGCTTTTCAAAATAAATCCAATTTTGAACTTGCTCCTGGATTACCCTGAATCATGTCCTAGTCCAGGTAACACTGCTTTTCTACCTTTTCGCCACTGCCTCCAGCACGAGCTGCTGCTTCTGCAATGTAGGGCTGTCTGATCACCTCCCCAAGCCCCTCACACACTCTCAGAGCTCCAGCAGCTTTGGTAAGAGTCACAGTCTGTGGCAATGGCCTAATATTGCTCTTAACTGACCTCCACCTCCCTACTCTTCTCACTGTCCCGGGCTCTAGCCACACAGGCCCTGAGCATTCTCTCTCTTTTTTTTAAAGATTTTATTTATTTGAGAGAGAGGGAGCATGCGCACACGTTATGGGGGGTGGGGGGAAGGAGGAGAGGAAGAGGGATAAGCAGACTCTCCGCTGAAAGCAGAGCCCTTTGCAGGGCTCAATCCGAGGACCCTTGAGATCATGATCCAAGCCCAAATCAAGAGTCCGATGCTTAACAACTGAGCCACGCAGATGTCCCTTGAGCAATTCTTTAAACACAGAATAACCCCCAAACACATTCAGGGCTTTTGCACTTACTGTTCCCTCTGCCTGCAATTCTCTTCCGCATCCCTTGTTTCTGTTGGGTCTTGATGCAAATGCTACCTCCTCAGGGAAGCTTTCCACTCCTCCACTAGCATGCATCCCTTGCCCCCACCCCCCAGCCCCGGCTTTATTTCATTCCATGGCACTTAACCATCTTCTTAATAACACATGCATGTTTGTTATCTGCCTCCACCAGAATTAAGCTTTGTGAAGACAAGAGCTTGGGTCTATTTTATTCAGTTGTTCAACAGTATCACAAAGGATCCAGGGTCTTTCCTCCCTCCTCTCTTATTCCATTAGGCTGGCTCCCCATCCTGGTATCATGAGGGCCACTGCCCTTCCAAGTATCCCATACAGATGGGGCAATGTGCAATGGCAGAAATGGGACAACCTGTTATATTTCCCTTTTATAGAGTGAGGAAAACTTCCCCCAGAGAGTACAGCAAACTCCCCTCACATTTCCTTTCCCAGAATTATGATATATGCATGCTCTTGACCTGGTCTGTAGCTGGGCTTCACGGATTCCGTGAACTGTCCCCACTACCATCACCAAGTTGAGTGAGACCTGTACAGAAGAACAGGACAGGACATACTTCACTCTCTGGGTCCAGGCAATCAGGAGAAAATTCTGATGAGTGTTCCAAAAAGCTGAGATGGGGGGTACTGGCTTCTTTGGGGAACTGAGGAAATAAATCTAGGCATCTCCTCCTTTCCCATAACCCACCAGCCCTCACCTGACCCTGCCAGCAGAAGCCAACACAGACGAACGAACATCCTCTAATTTTAGGAATATATCAAAGCACCTGGAACACAAGCGGATACCCATAATACAGCTTTCATTTCCACCTTCACCCCCTCCCTAAACCCTGGCTCTTCTTAAGACCACCATAATAAGTCCACACCACTCAGCAACAACCCACTGATGGGGAAGAATAAGAACTTGATCAAAGACTTGGAGAGGTTACTTTTGAGTACTCTGATCCTTGCCCACCACAAAGGCACAAGGCATGACAGCTGTAAATAAATAAAAATATACTGTAAGTGTAGGATAAAGATAAACAAACAGTGAATTTGGGTATTCCAATGGAAAGACACAGCCCCTCAAATGTCCCTTCGAGGAAATTCTGGTTGCCCCAGCTGCAAGAGCGTCATCGGCAGACAGCGTTCAGGTGCCAGGCCCTTCGGGGACTGCCTCGGTTTCAGAGAGCTGCCCGGACCCAGATCGTGCCTCTCCCATGACATCCACATCCAATGACTGACCGAGGTGGGAGTATAAAGCCATTGGACAGCTTGTACCTGCCAGCTTCTGATTCCAAATTATGGTCTATTCACTATCCTATTTTCTGTTCTTTCATCATGCCCTGGTTATAATTATTCTAGCTTTAAGACAAGTTTTAATATTTCTAGTGGTGCAATTTTCTTCATTATTATTCTTTCAAAAGTTTATTGGTTATCCTTACTTGTTTAGTCTGTTTTCACTGGGGTTACATTAAACATTTCAATTAAATTTATGAAGGATGACAATGTAGCATTCCCTCCAGGCTCTCCATTTACTCAATGTCTCAGGGTAAAATCTGGTGGTTGTAAATTCTTTAAGAAATTAAAGAACTAAAGGATGCTGTTATTAGAATGTTACACACCATTTTGCAAAGATACTTAACACTGTTGATTATTCCTACCGTCAAAATGCTTGGTATTTGAAATTGAATAGGCTGGCATCCTGCTACTTACAATTATGGCCAAATACAATTATGTCCTCCTCCCTTTTTGGAGACTGAAGTGATTCTGAGATGGTCTTGGCCCACTGTTTCTCGACCTAGTGGCAAAGACCAAAACCTAAGAAGCAAAAAGCTGATGAGTGGTATGAGCTGTTCATGGCAGCCAACTCACCAGAAATGGAGGCAAATAATCAGCTCTGGCTTGCAGGGAACGCAGCTAAGAAATAGCTGGGATGATACCATTATTCCTTTTTATCTACTAGTCCACTGAAAGCTACCCTACTACAATAGTAGAATAAGAGAAAGAAATATTATTTATAACTAGAGAGCTATATAACACCGAATATCCTCACAGCCCCAAGACATTCCACCACTTCCAAGCATGGATGTCCTGCTCCTCCAGTTACATGGCTGATTTTTACTCAGAGGATTATAAATTAGTTCAAGGTCAAGTACTGAAAGGACAGAGAAGAGACTGCACTTATAAGTAGTCTCAAGATGTTGCTAACACCTCTCAGTATTAAAACTTACACACCTTTAGGTTCATGCCTACAAATATTCTGAAACATACTCAGAGTAGCCTTTTGTTTAACATACTTCTAGGTCTGGCCATCATTATTTTTATTTTGCTCAAAAAATTGACATCTCTTAACTTTAACAGTCTTCCCCTAAGAATAACTGTGTAAGTCTTAGAAAGACTCCTCATTTTTCCTCTGGGTGCCTAGGGGAAGGGGGCCTGAGAATGTTAGAGAAGAGACCTAATGTACATAAACTCATGCATCATTAATAATTTTTCTATTAATAAAACAAAAAAATATTAATTCTCCTTTGTCCCTACAACTGTTCCAAATAAACAATCTGTTTTTCCCCTAAGTTTCAGGTGCTATCCATTATGAAATTCTTACTACATTTCACTCTTCCCCATCTTTTCCATATTATAAATTTCATCATTTAAGAATCAAGTTATGTCACCAGCCCTGTGGACTGTCCTTTCAGGATTCCCATTTCCTCCAACATAAAACTACCTACTTACTCTCTCAGCTATGTTCCTAGAGACCTTCTATATACCCTTAGTAAACTCATAATATATTATGCCAACAGTCCATTTCCTAACAAACACAGATCATTCCCTGTCATCTTTGTATATCCAGCACCCAGCACAAGGCCTGGCATATAGCACAGAGGTCACTCAAATGTCTGCTGAGTGAGTAAATACACCAAGGCTGACACAGCCAATTTATTAAAATCATCTTCTCAGTAACTTCTTAAACTCTTCCCTATAGAAATAAAACTATGTGCTGGTAATAGATGTCCATTATGAGGCATAAAAACATAAAGTGCTTACTATTAGGCATTTGAAAGCATTAAGATAAACTGAGAAACATCTCAGTCCCTCCATTTGCCCTGCATGGGTTGGACTATCATTCTCATAGAGGCGGAAACATTTTAGAGTTGTAGAAAACCATCCAGCCTCATGAATAAAGTACTCTAGGAGCTTAACACAGGACACAGAGATGAAGGTTGAAGATAATTTTAGTCACGGACCACTCTCCCTAACCCCAGTCCTGGAAAAGATAATTAGGGGAGAGGAGCAACTCTTGGGGAAATGGCACTATACTCAACACCTACCAATTTTAGCTTTTAAAATATAAATTCATTAAATGCAATTTAGAACCATAAAAATATATTGTATGTTTTAAAAACCCCTCTGTTTTCACATAAAATGTTTTAGAGTATTTACAAATGTAAAAAGCACAATAAGTCTTTTGTACTTTCTCTAATTTTAAGGGGAAAGCAAAGAACAAAATGTCCCCTAACTAAATTCCCTCTACTTCCCTCCTTTTGCTGTTTTCCTTTTTGGCCCTGAGGTCTTACCATCTCCCTCCTCCCCTACCCCTCAGGGTGAGATACCTCTCCACAGAGAAAGCCTCCCTTGTGTAGCTATGGAGAAACGGTGATTGTGCCCTAGAAGGGAATAATTCATCTGACTCCATTTTTAAAGACTCATTTAATTATAATTATCAGAGATGCTACACAAATAATGGTCCATTTCTTTTTTTCATTGCCCTTGAAAACACTCTCATGATCATTTTAATCTCATATGAAGAGACCCACTTTCAGTCAAATAAAAAAAAAATCCATTAATACTATCACCAGGACTCCATCCCAAACCAACTATTTCTTTATTTTAAGCCAAGGTTATTATATTTTGTTCATTACAGGCTATTTAACTAAAACAACAACTGAAATAAATAAAAACCATATACGATGTGAATTTGTTCTATTGAGAGCACATGAATAGATTCTTTTCTTTTGAAAGCCTGAGTTCAACACTGAGTTCAGGTGGGCAAGTCACCTTCGAAAAAATTTTCAAATAAGGATGTTTATTTTCTAAACTTGGGGAAAAAAATCAAAACATAACAAAAGTCTGCTAATGGAAACATCTGAATTTTATGTTCTGAGGTGAGAAAAAATGCAAAAGGTATTCCTAACGTTACTAAAGATTCCAAGATGATGTCATTAATATGATGTAATAAGCAGAGTGTTTGTGTCCCTCCAAATTCATGTGTTGAAGCCCGACCCCCCCCCCCCAAGCAATGGTATCAGGAGGTGGGACCATGGGGAGGTAACTAGGTTCTGATGAGGTCAGGAGGATGAGGTTCTCCTGATGGAACTACTGTCCTCTTGAGAAGAAGACAGAGAGAGCTCTCTCCTCACATGCACGCACCAACGACAGGCCATCTTCTCATCAGTGTGAAGGCGGCCATCTAACAGGGGCCCTCACCAGGAACTGAATCTGCCAGAACCCTGATCGGGGACTTCCCAGCCTGTAGAACTGTGAGAAATAAATGTGTGTTCTTTAAGATAGGTGGACCATGACATTTTGTTACAGCAGCCTGAGCTGACCCAAACAGAGTTTGTTCAAAAAAGCATGGGATACAGTTAGACACCCTGGATGTGGCTGTCAACTCAGCCACTTGTTGGCTGAGGGCCCTTCACTCAAGCCTTTTCACCTGCAGGAATCCCCTTACTCCAAGAAATAATGCCCACCCTACAGAGTTCTTGTGAGTATGAGAATGTATGAAGGTAGCTGTCAAATCTTACACAAATGCTTGCTTTCCGTAGACCTGTCAGCATCTAAAAGAGGACCACATCACATACAGTTGTTTTTGTCCTCAACAGCGCAGGCTGCCACACGAATTTTCTGCACCATTCACTCTTTCCTCTTTGCATCAGCTGCATATGCACATCCAACTCTACTCTAAAAAGTGATTTCTTTATTACTATATTATTCATGGAATCAATGGTCATGTTATGCTATTTTTAGAAATGCCTTTTGTGTCCAAGGATTTCTTTGACTCAATCTGCCTGTAATTAACCTTTGAATTACTCTGTTTTATTGGTTCCAAAAGGCACATTTTTACGCCTCTGAAATCAGGATGCCATACAATTGATGGCATGCCAGTTTAACCAGTGATTTTTCTTTCTTAATGCTTACAAGCTACCTCGTTGTTTCATGATCACTGGTGTCCCGGATTTGATGAAAGAACCCGAGAACTCTGCTGACAACCCAGCCTTCTCCTTAATGTCACAAAACGAAGCGAGGGCAGCTTCCAAATGCAAGATTTTCTGGTTTTCCGGCACTTACCCCGCCAGCACCACTCTTCACAAAGGCAGATTTCCCAGCCTAAACTAAGACCCGAAAACCTCAGCATACACTCATTCATTTACTGGGGGGCACAGGCATTTGCAAACCAAACAAAGCATCTCACTCTCTAAACTGTCAGCTATGAGAGGAGTGTCCATGTCTGGGTCTTCCTCTGCCACCACACACTCAGAGCCCAACAGGACCTGATTCCACTTTAGGAGCTCAATATCTATGTCTTGGCTAAGTAAATTCGAAAAGTACCCCCTGAATAGCGCACGCCTGTCAGATTTCAACCTGAGCAGAACAGCAGATGTTCTCAAAGAGGTCATATTTTGGTGAAGGAGATACGCTTGAACCCAACTGTTGCTCATTTACATGAACGAAAAGTGCAAAGAGAGAGCAACTCGCACCTGCAGAATGGGATTTTAAATAGGAGGTGACATTTGTGTGGAGTCCTTGTGTAGGAAATTGGCCATGCAGAGAAGGGGGAAAAGTAAGCAGAGGCAGAAAGTGGGGGAAAGGAAAAGCATATTCTAAGAATTCCTGTGGACGGAGTATATAGTGCACAGGGAGGACGGGACAGAAAGTATTCTGTAGCAGGAAGCTGGCAGAGGTTTTATAGGTCAAGATAATAAATAGGACTAGAGACATAATTGGCAGGGCCGATGCAAACAAAATAAAAATGTGGGGCCCCTTGTTCAAAAATTATCATGAATTTCAAGATGACCACAGCAGAGCATTAAACTAAGTATGGGCCCGTCTAAGTGGGAATGCAGAGGCCACACACCTATGACAGCAGCCCTATAATGAGGCCACTCGACTGGAAAGTGCTAAGATCACACTTGTACTTTAGGAAAAAAATGCTAGTGGCAGAAGAGAGGGCACACGGCCTGTTAGGAAAAGTGGTGGGCAAAAAGGACAGAACCCAGCAGCTTCTGCTCTAGTCCCATGAGAAAGGAGGGCCCCAAGGAGAGAGGCAGGCAGGCTGGGAGACTCTTCTGAGTTAGAGTCTGATTAGATACACTGCTTTAGGGAGAGAGGACACAATGGTTTTATCCTTTTGGTTTAGAAATCTGGTAAATAAACTATCATATCTTAGAGCCACAAGAGTCTTCACAGTTTTACATCTGAGGCAATGTTCCTGTACTTACATCTCACTGTTTTTTAAAATCATAAAAAATTCTTTAAAAAAGAAAAAAAAAAAAAAAAAAGGAGGGGACTCCTGGGTGGCTCAGTCAGTTAAGCATCAGCCTTGAGCTCAGGTCATGATCCTGAGGTCCTGGGATCGAGCCCCACATCTAGCTCCCTGCTCAGTGGGGAGCCTGCTTCTCCCTCTCCCCACCCTGCTGTTTGTGGTCTCTCCCTATTTCTCTTTCTGTCTCTCAAATAAATCAATAAAATCTTTAAAAAAATAAAAAATAATAAAATCACCCAAAAAAGTTTGCTATTTTTTTAGTAAAGTGAGTTTTTTCTTGAGGTAGCTCGCTTCCCTCTTTGTTGGCTTAAAAAATGAAATTACTACCACTGAGATTTGGCCCAGAGTTGACCAGTTTTACAGACAGGATTATCATGAACTAAAAACCAAGTTGGCAGGCAAAAGATACATTTTTTTTTTTAAAACATCCGTATATTCCTCCCTTTATCTTTCAAAACGAAAGAGAACTAAAATTAATTAGAAGTCAAATATCACACCGTACCTTCTAAAAATTCTGATTGAGCTACCTTTTTTTTTTTAAGCAACCACTTTTTATTTTAACCTGTCACTTTGTTCTCACAAGATTCTGTTGTGGTTTTGTGAAATCCTGCCACAGGAAAAAAGTATTCTTTTCAAGATCTGGGTCTCTCATTTTGGTATTTAGAAAAAGGAAGCTTAACGCTTGCTTTTATTTCTTTAAAAAAAAAAAAAGAGGAACTTTTGAAAAAATTACCATAAAATTTAAAATATCAGCTATTGAAATGAATATTTACTTTATGGCAATTAACACTTTGAAGATAAATATAGTTCAACAACATTTTGCCAGGAGTAGAACCATCTTTCTGTTCAACACGCACAAAAAAAAAAAGAGCCCTCTTCATTTAAATTGTTAAAAGAGCATAGCTTTCACATATCAAACGAAAATAAAAGCAAAAGAATGACTGATTTAGAGTCTCTTTCTCCTGCACTCTTAGAACTAAGGATAAGAACTTGATGCAAATCATCCTGACTCTAAGGTGCCCTGAGGAACCCAGAGGTACAAAGTAAAAAAAATACATAGAGTTGCAGCTAACATTCTACCAACTGAACAGGAGTAGTAACTATTATGGTCATCGATTACCGAGCATCAGCTAGACGCCAAGAGTTAATTAGATGCCAAGAACTCTACGAAGTGACATTACATCATTTAATCTCCATAAGAACTTACTGGTATATTGCTGAAACTTGCAAATGATTATTCCCATAAATTTTGGTTTTCAACACTTAAAAGGCCATTATTTATTCTTTCATTTTTTAATTGTGAAGTAAAATCAAGCAAAGAAAAGTTGCAAATATTCTACAAGGAACTTTCTTTCCTGAATGATGTCAGAATCAGCTGCTAACAAGATGCCATCCATCAGCCATAAATAACTTCAGTGCAGTGGTTCTCAAAGCGTGGTCCATGACTTTGAGGGTCGCTGAGAGTCAAAATTACTCAGGTGACCATTTTCTGCATGGCAGGTAAAAACCTTAACATGAATTCAAGCAGCAGCACCTAACTATATCCTTCACAGACTTGCAGTGAAAAATAAGTCAGTTTGACTTAAGAATGTCCCTTGAAGAAGCAGTAAAATCATTAATTCTATTAAGTCTGTACCCTTGAGGACACATCTTTTTCATGTGCCATGCGGCAATGGGAAGTATACATAAAGCACTTTTTCTGTGCACCTAATAGGACAGGTGTCCTTAGGAGAAACATCCGTGAAACTGAGTCATGTAAGCAGCATTAGGCCCTGTTCCCATACTGCGCCCTTTGACTTGAAAGAACAATGGGCACAAAAACCATGCTTCTTCATATTTAGCAGACATATTTTTTAAAATGGAGTCTCTCATTTTAAGAAAAACAACCAACAGTATTCATTGTCCAGAAGAAAATTTGAGCTTTTCAAGTGGGGGAGGGGGCCTGCCGGGGAGCAGCCTCCCTGCGTGCGATGCGGGGCTCGATCCCGGGACCTTAAGATCATGACCTGAAAATTTGAGCTTTTAAAGGAAATATCAGAGTTTTGGAATGCTTGCAGCTACCTTCATGTGCTTGAGAGAAAAGATTTTTCTGATAAGATTGGAGTGATATTAATAACTATGATGGGGGGGAGGGTTGTCGTGTTAACATTTGTGAGATCTGCAAAACTCAGAAACCAATACTGTCTGATGACCAAGGCACACAGTTAACAAAATCTTAATGCGCAAAAAGCATGTGCAAAGTGCGAGGTGGACAAATGGATTTTAATGTAACTGAGTACGAAAATCCATTGATATATTTTCAGATTCCATAGTGCAACTAACTTTTTTTTTTTAAGGATTTTATTTATTTATTTGACACTCAGAGATCACAAGTAGGCAGAGAGGCAGGCAGAGAGAGAGAGGAAGGGAAGCAGGCTCCCCGCCGAGCAGGGAGCACGATGCGGGGCTTGATCCCAGGACCCTGGGATCATGACCTGAGCCAAAGGCAGAGGCTTTAACCCACTGAGCCACTCAGGCGCCCCGTGCAACTAACTTTTAAGAAATCTCCCCTTATGGTGCTTTGATGTAGTATCAAAGAAGAATATCCACAATTACCTGAGGAGGCCATTCAAATCAAATCACTTGCTATTTTCCAACTACACTACCATGTAAAGCCAGATTTTATTCTACTTCAACCAAAATAACATCACAGCAGACTAAACGCAGAAGCAGATATGCAAATGTAACTGTCTTCTACCATGCCAGATATTAAATAGATTTGCAAAAATGGAAACCGCCACTCTTGTCACTGAATTTTGTTTTGTTTCAGAACCTATAGTTGTTTTTCCTGCCAAAAAAATGTTAGGGCGCCTGGGTGGCTCAGTGGGTTAAGCCGCTGCCTTCAGCTCAGGTCATGATCTCAGGGTCCTGGGATCGAGGCCCACATCGGGCTCTGCTCAGCAGGGAGCCTGCTTCCCTCTCTCTCTCTCTCTCTCTGCCTGCCTCTCCGTCTACTTGTGATCTCTCTCTGTCAAATAAATAAATAAAATCTTTAAAAAAAAAAAAATGTTATATGAACATGCGATGGGTTTACTATTATTCTTACATGAATTAAATAAGTTTTTTTAATTAGTTAGTTTTCATTTCTAAGATAATTAACATTCACAGCTGTATCACACATAAACCAAAGCTCTTTGGAGTCCTCAGTATTTTAAGAGCTGTAAAGGGGTCCTGAGACTAAAAAGTTTATGAATGTTGCTTCAGTAGTATTTCCTATAGTCTCCAAAACTCAGATAGCCTTCAAAATCAGGAAATTAACACTGATGCATTACTGCCTCTAGTCCTCGGAGCCTGATCGAGTTTCACCAAATGTCACAACAATGTCCTTTACAGAGAAAAGATCCAAATCAGAATCACCAAACACACATTTAGCTGCCATGTCTTGTTTGGCCTCTTCCAATTTGGAAACCACTTTTCAGCCTTCTCTTGACCTTTATGATTTTGACACTTGAAGATCACAGGCCAATTACTTTATAGAGTATCCCTCAACTTAGGGGTGTGTGTGTGTGTGTGTGTGTGTGTTCCCGCATGATTAGATTTAAGTCATGCATCCTTGGCAGGACTATCATAGAAGTAGTGTTTCTCACTGCATCCTATCAGGTGGCACAAAGTTTCAACTGTCCCACTACTGATTGAAGATAACTCTGATCTCTTAGTAAGGGGCTATCTGTCAGGCTCCTCCCCTGTAAAGTTGCAATTTTTCCCTTTGTAATCAACAAGGATTTTGGTACTCTATAGGGAGATACTTTGCGACTATATAAAATCCCATTTTTTTCTTTTTCTTATTTAAGTCTAACACAGAGTGTTATATTAGTTTCAGGTGTACAATATAATGGCTCAACAATTCTATATACTTCTCACTGCTCATCAAGATAAGTATACTCTTAAGAGATATTCCAGACTCATCTTCCATTCTCCCAGCCCCAGCCCTGAACTAGCCATTTCTCCAAGGGCCCCTGGATCCTTAATTAGAAAACATATCTAAAACCAAAATATGGGTCCTGAGTTTGCTCATTGCAGTTGGGGTGTTCCTGCTCCCAGGAAGGACTATAAGCCTTAGCAACCAATGTTGGCAGTGTCAACACTGCCTCAACACAACACAAGCATACACTGGGGACTGTCCCACAGAGCAGCAACCAAGACACATCACCCAAGATGCTTTTGCAAAGAAGCCGAAGATGCAGTACTTAGGCCTTGGGGGTCTCCTCCAGAGTTCAGAACAATGTAAATCATCTTACATGCTAAACACACAAATGTTTTGATAGTACTGAGTAATAAAGGTTGATAAAATACTGTAAGTTAGGCTTTAGTTTCAGAAGGGATAGCTTTGTGGCCTTTACTTGGTGGATAAAAACGTAAATAAATATTTGAACTTTGTAGGGGCAAAACAAGCTCTTGGTTACTTCTTTTCACGCTAAACATATATAAGCAACTCTATACTTTGCCCAGAGCATTTCCAGAAAGTGTGCCAAACCGATATTGAAAAGTAAATCCCATCTGCCCACAGAAACAATTTTACAATTGGAATTTCTGTTACTAAAATCAATCATAGCTAAGCCTAATAATATACCATAAATACACAAACATACAATACCATTAGCTTCTATAACTTAAAATAGTAAAACTGTGCTCCCAAATACTGATTGTCTTGAGGACCCAATTTACTATGAAATGTGTGCATGTATGTGTATATGTGTATATATATGTGTGTGTGTGAATATATATGTGTGGGTGTGTGTGTGTGCATATATATATATATGTATATATATATATATGACCTACAATATATAAATGTATATAATTTATTTAAAACAAATTAGTTAGTCCCATTTATCTTAATATATAATAAAACTGCCTTCTTAGAATTTAGGGGAATGATCTGGACAGTATGGGCCTTTAAAAAAGAAGCTCAATGAAATATAAGCTAAACTTTCTTTCATATTAATCGTATTTCTCTATAGCTGACAGGCGCAATGTCATTTCCATTACCCATCCGGTTGCCTCAAAGTCCTGTAGTAGAAGCTCAACAGATATTAGAATGAAGGCAAAACTTTACTCAGTATTTAAAAACAGATGAACCAAGACTGATGCTAGGCCGTAATGCCAATACACATTAGCTGGATCAAAGCAGTTGTCAGAGGACTTCCTGAATTCCGTAAAATTGCAGGCAAAATATTCTATATATAAATTAACCCTTGAACAACAAAGGCAGATGCGCCACTGACTGAGCCACCCGGTGCCCCTCTTTATGACTTTCTTAATAGCATTTTCTATTCTCTAGCTTACTTTATTGTAAGAAAGAGCATATAATAGATATAAAACACAAAATGTGTTAATGGACTTTATGTTATCGGGAAGGCTTCCTGTCAGTAGTTTATTCGTAGTTATGTTTTTGAAGAGACAAAAGTTACACGTGAATCTTTGACTGGAGGGGTCAGCACCCCTAAACCCCACATCGTTCATGGGCCAACTGTAAACATACATATTTTTATAGGGATACATTTTTGTATCCTTTCGATTCACAAAAAAGCTCTATGACCCTCAAAAGAGTAAAAATTTTTGGTCTAACTACTCCCCAGAAATAACCACTCTGAACAGTCTGGGCTATAAACTCCCAGACCTTTTTTGATACATACCTACATATGTTATATGTTATATACATACAAAGTTTGCGTAATAGTTGAGCATTTGGGGGTTTTGTTTCTGCTGTTTTGCAAAAGTAACACCAGACTTTCTCGAAGTATGCTACTTTGCAACTTGCTTTTTTTTTTTTTTTTTTTAAATAAAGATGACCTTCCGGGACGCCTGGGTGGCTCAGTTGGTTAAGCGACTGCCTTTGGCTCAGGTCAGGATCCTGGGATCAAGTCCCACATGGGGCTCCCCGGCTTGTGCTTGCTCTCTCTCTCTGTCAAATAAATAAAATCTTAAAAAAAAAAAAAAATGGCTTTATACATAGACTTTTAAAAATGACTGACTGATTGATTGATTTGAGAGAGGGGAGAGAGAGAGGGGGAGAACACGAGCACGGGGGAGAAGTGAAGGCAGATGGAGAAGCAGCCTCCCTGCTAAACTGGGAGCCCAACATGAGGCTCGATCCCAGGACTCTGGGATCATGACCTGAGCCAAAGGCAGTCGCTTAACCCACTGAGCCACCGAGACACCCTCATACAGACAGACCTTTTTAGTTATACGGAATAGCTGGTCCATAATTTAACCAATCATTCAAAACATTATAAGCAAAATCAAAGGAAGAATTTATTATACTGGAGAAGGGGAATATATCATGGCAAGTTTAAAAAAAAAACAAAAACAGAATGCCAATGAATTCAGGAGAACTTTTATAGGTCACCAAGACCTTATTAAAAACAAAAACAGGGGTGGCTCAGTCCTTAAGCATCTGCCTTCAGCTCAGGTAATAATCCCAGGGTTCTGGTCCTGGTATCGAGTCCTGCACCGGGCTCCCTGCTCAGCAGGAAGCCTGCTTCTCCCTCTCCCACTCCCCCTGCTTGTGTTCCCTCTCTCGCTGTGTCTCTCTCTGTCAAACAAATAAATAAAATCTAGAAAAACAAAACAAAAACAATGAAAAAGACAAAATACGGATGGAGAAACTACAGAATGTTTACACGTTAACCACCAACACCAAAAGCAGTTTGACCAAAAAGAGTTTTGGGTGCAAGTAAGGCTAGCCTCCTCACATATGCCCCTCGCCCCTCTTCTAGGATCCCTCCCCATGATGAAGACATGATTTAAAAAAGAGGGAAAAAAACCCACATATACAAATAAAATACACAAAATAAGTTCCAATCCCAGAGGGGATCCCATGTAGTCAAGCCCACATCAAGGCAAGGTCTGGGGAACAATCTGAGAATGGCTGTACCACAGGCAACAAAGGCATAAAGTCATAAAGGAGAGGATTTGAGGAATACATTAAAGAGCCATACTGAGCCAAAGCATTCAAGAGTATTTGTGGACGCTGGTCCCTATTTTACCCCCGTAACTATGGTCAAGCAGGTGATAGATCACATGGCTGCCGTTTATTTTATTTTTTAAAAATATTTTATTGATTTGGGAAAGTGAGCGAGCGAGAGAGCACAAGCAGGGGAAGGAACAGAGGGAGAGGGAAAAGAAGATGCCCCATCAAGCAGGGAGCCCACTGTGGGCCCCGATCCTAGGACTCTGGATCATGACTTGAGCGGAAGACAGATGCTTAACCAACTGAGCCACCCAGGTAGCTCCACGGCTTTGGTTTCAATCATCCATACCAAGGTCTGGAAGGAATCACTGACCAAGAGGAGGTAGAAGCTCACATTCTTATTGTCCTGTCCTGTGTATGAGCTGATCTGGTAACACAGAGTAATCTAGCTCTTTCTATCTCCAGTGAGGCTTGGGCCCTGTCTTTGCGCGAAGAGGACACTGGAATAGGGAGCCGCTGACACACATTCACATAACTTCTCATTTTTCACTTCCATATAAGCAACATTCTGTAAGTGAATACCTGCATACAAGTCTCTGTACAGTTATCAGAGATTTTCTGTAGAATAAACTTGTAGAAGTAGAATAGATCAAAGGGTGTGTGTGTGTGTGTGTTTATAGACCGAGTACAGGAGAAAAAGGGAACCAAATTTCATTTTTATAATTCTATACAGTTTGAATTAATTAGTTGATTAATTTCAGGAAATAAGTAATGCTTTTGTCATTTTAAGAGAAAAAAAGTACTTCCTCAGGTCAAGATTGGCTCCCAGGCTTATAAGAACTATCAAAAAGCCAGGCTACAGAGAGTAAAATAGAAAAATGAAACAAAGTGTTCATTAGAAGCTAGAGGAGTTGCTGGAGAGATGTGGATAGAAGAAATAGAGTCATTGAGGCAGATCTTACAAATGTTCACCCAAGCACAGGCTGCAGAACTGGCCAGAGGCATCAGATGGTTAGGTCTCCCCTTAAAGCTGCTCCTATCATGGACAAACATGCCAGACGCTCTTCACGTGACACTCCTGACCACACACGCTTTCTGGCAATAAATGGCATGCTCACGCAGGGAGCCTCTGGTTTTATTTTGGCTTCCTTTATACATCAGTCACCAGGAAGCAGTTATTACACTGTAAGTATTAGGGTCTGCACAACCATTATACTTCTTTAAAAACAAACAAACAACAACAACAACAACAACAACAAAAACCCTGGGCATTCAATTTTGCTTATCATCATACTAAACTTGATTTCAGCCAAGTTTTCCCTTAAAAGGCATAGTCATTCGTGAGTCTCCCAGCAAAAGCAGGTTTCAGGGCCTGCAAATTTATATGCCAGTTCCTAAATCTTGGTTAGTTCTCCAGGAGTTCCCTTTTGAACTGAATAGTGTGGAATTTAAGTGTTCAATCTTGGAAATGGGGCACTTGGGCTCTCTCTCTGTCCCCCACCCAGGGTTTGTCAGCCAACTTCTGGTGGTCACTGAACTGGTTTCTCAGCCAACAGCCTTCTGCGGTAACATAACCTTTTACCTTTTAAAATTCTGTATGTATGTACGTATGTTTTTTAAAAAGGGCTTTTATTTTTTTTTAATTTTTAAAACTTTATTTATTTATTTGAAAAGTTACCTGGAAAAGTAAGTAAAGGCCAATGTCTTTTTCCTCCCTTTTACCCACTCCTATTCCTCATCAAATGCCACAAGCAGATAAGAATTAAGAGCTACGAAAGTACATCACATTTCTTTGGGGAGTCAGGAAAAGCACTTCACTGTCAGAAGTTTTGTTTTAGAAAAAAAAAGCAACGGGTGTTGTATGTAAGTGTGGAATCACTATATTGTATACCTGAGACTAATATTAGACTGTATGTTAACTAAATCGAATTTAAGTAGAAACTTGTAAGAGGGGGTGCCTGGTGGCTCAGTCAGTTAAGCATCAGACCCCTGATTTCAGCTCACGTCAGGGTTGTGAGATTGAGTGCCCCCCCACGACCACCGTTGGCTCCGTGCTAAGCACGGAGCCTGCTTAAGATTTTCTCTCTTCTTGTTCTGAACCTCCCCTCTTTTTCTCCCTCCCAAAAAACAAACAGACAAACCAGCGAAGACGCTTCTACATCTTTCAGAGGAAGACTAAAACAACACAAGACATGATATCCTTACGTGTGACTATGTCACTCACGTATATGACACATAGCAATGCCACATATTTATAAGAATAGCATGCGTAGGGCACCTGGATGGCTCAGTCAGTGGAACATGCAACTCTTGATCTCAGGGTTGTGAGTTCCAGCCCATGTTGGGTGTAGGGATTACTTAAAAATGAAATCTTTTTCAAAAAGGTGGGGGGACGTATGCCTGAGTGGCTCAGATGGTTAAGCATCTGCCTTCAGCTCAGGTCATGATCTCCAGGTTCTGGGATTGAGCCCCATGTTGGGCTCCCAGCTCAGCAGGGAGTCTGCTTTTCCCTCTCCCTCTGCCTCTCCCCCTGCTTATGCTCTCTCTGCTTCTGTATCTCTCTCAAATGAATAAATTTAAAAAAAATTAAGCCAAAAAAAGAAAAGAAAGAACAGCATGTGTATGAGATGTTATCTTGCACAGCAGACAGTATGTGCGGAAATATAACACAGAGAAAAGGGAGTAGGGAGGAGATCACCTAGATTTTGCTACCATGAAATTAGGAAGCTCAATCTCTCCTAGGAAATTAAGGAGATGCTAACCTTTATTATTCTCGCAAATATCTGAGTCAGCAAAATTATTTTGCAACTGTCAATGCATTCTAACAATTTTTGAAGGGGCAGCTAGTTAGGATCAGAAATAGGAAAAGCAGTGGCAAGTTTTCTTTATCAGTAGGTATTAGAGGCCAAGATGATAAAAAACAGAAAGATGAACAAAATTCAGTAAGTCGCCTCAAGCATCCTGCCCACAGGGAAAGCAGTAGGGTATTGTGGAGAAGACATCTGGTAGACCGCCCTGGGTAAAGAGCAGTTAAATTTCTCCTTCTGCCCCAAGAAAGCAATTAACATATAAAACTGCAAGGGCAAAGACTGAAAGTTCAGCTTTCCCCTACACTCAAAAATGTCTCAAGTATATTACCTTGCTCGATCTTTACAACAATCTCCTAAGTTATACACAGCGGATATTATCAACATCACAGACAGGAATATACCTGTCTTGCACAAAGTACGACAGACAACCAGGTGTCTTGGGTAACAGCGATCCTTGGTGGAAGACTCCAGATGGATCCAGGTCACCCACTGACTAATTCCTGCTCACAGCATCAAGCTCTGGTAACAATTCTCGGTATTTAAATAGTGCAATCTAGATAAAAGCAATGTCATCAGTTTATTTCATAGTCCAACATGGAACTTTTTTTTTTTTTTAAGGCCTGGATTCCAGCTCATTTAAGGTGGATAATTCTTAATCATGCAGATCCATTCATTATTAATAAATGACAAATGCCTATTAGGTTCTCCTTAAAGTGTTTCCTGCTCACACAGATTATATATACTCCTGCTACGTTGTCTACATGGCTTTGAGTGGGTCTCTTTACCACCCACATATTTAAAAATAGATGAAGGTAAAGTGAAAAATGATAAATTCCAGTTCATGATTCTGAAATGTAAGGTAAACTATAAATTCTGAAGGTCAAAAAGTTCAAGATGAATGTCATTAATTGAACAACTGAGTTCTAAAATATTCCACCATCATTTTCAAATTGAATCAAGGAAAATAAACCTTTCACAATACCTAACAGAGCTTTCAGCAAATACTTTATTTACATATTCTAAAATGCTTCGTCTTTACAATTTTATACCAAAGAGATTAGAAAGAGAACATTAATAATTAGTTCACAATACCAAAAATAAATCTGGCTTTTTAATAAAGCAAATTTTAATATACAATATGTAAGTAATTATGAACCATGTATACAACTGTGTTTGTGCATGTGTGTCCCTATCAGCTTTTTAATTTAGGGGAAAAGATGAAAAGAAAACTTGAAGAAATTAATCTGAGTTGCCCATAAAGGTGGATTTATGAAGCAGATCATAGCAGAATGCACACTTGGGGTTGTGGTTATGCAGGACAGAAGAGAAGCTTTCAAAAACATTTTTACACTTACTTACTCCAAGAGCTGTATGGCTAGGAGTGATCACACAAGGCAGTGTACTCTGTAGCTGGGCTGCTTGAGCCGAACCCCAGTTCTGCCACTCCTCCGCAATGTGACCCTATTAGTTTTCTATGGCTGCATCATACATTACCATGAACTTAGCTGTTTAAAACAACACATGTTCCTTACCTCAGTTTCTGTAGGTCAAGAATGCAGCCATGGTATGCCTGGGTCCTTTGCTCAGGTTCTCAGAAGGTTGTGACCTCCTCTGAGGCTCAGGCTCTACTCTCAAGCTCAGCTCTTATTTGTTGACAGAATTCTATTCCTTGCAATTATAAAACTGGGGATCCATCTCCTAGAGGCCACCTGCCATTCCCTGCCACATGGCCCTCCTCACACACAGCAGTGTGCTTCAACAAGGCCAAAAGAAGAGCATTTCTGGTGCTTTAAATCTCTAACCTTAGGGAAAACTTGAGTAGGCTTTTTAAGTGGTCACCTGATTAGGTCAGGTCCACCAAAGATAATTTCGCTTTTGATTAACTCAAAGTCAACTGATGAGACCATGTATCTATCTGCAAGCTCACTTCACCTTTGCCATATAATGTAACCTAATCACAAGAATGTCATCCAATATATCTACCAGTCCTACAGGATTTTATTCCTTGTAATTGTAAAATTGGGAATCCATCTCCTAGAGGTCACCTGCCATTCCCTCAAAAGAGGGGGATTACATGGGGTGTGTACACCATGGGGCAGGAATCTTTAGGAGCATCTTAGAATTCTGCTTACCACAGACAATTACCCCTCCATATCTTACTTGATCCTCTCTCCGATGGGGATAACAGAAGTATCAATCTCAGAAAGCTGTTCAATGGTTCAAGGAGTTGAGTTCTACAGAGCTCTCAGAGCACACGTAATAGTTATAGAAATAATGGCTCAACAAAAAATAATGAAAATAGTGGTCCAGGAGTTGGTGGGTCCTCAACTTTGTCTGGCCCCAATTAAGGCTAAGGTGATATAAAATTGCAAGTCTTTCACAAGTTATCTAGTTTCCTTTTTAAATTCTTTTAATGTAACTGGGAAAATATGGGGCCCAGGGCTTGCACAGCCACACAGTAACAATAAGGGGGAGCTGCCACCATTACATGGGGAGGGTTCTTCCGTTCTCCAGGCCTCATTACATCTTCTTGCCGCACTCCAGCCCGCCTGATTCATTTCTCTAACTGCCTGGTCTCTATAAGCATATGTATTTCTGACCAGAAATCTAAACTGATTCCTTCCAGCCTATGTCCCCTGTACAAAACAAAGACAGAAGACAGGCATATAGCAAAATGTATTTTTTGAAAATATTAAATGTTAAAAAAGTAAAAGGAAGAAAAACAAAATATGTGCTTCCCATGCCATTTTTTTAAAAGTCAAAGGAGAATAAGCTAAGGAACAAATGCAGACATCAAAGAGAAACATTTTGTAGGCAGCATATAAAAACAAATGTTTGAGATTTAAATTTATTCCTTCCAAAAGCATGAAAAACTTACACGGAACTACAGATTTTGGGGTCCTAGTGATATGTCAACATAGGTTTGTCAATTGGAATAAAGGTACTCGGGATTTTGATAGTAAGGGACGCTGGGTGTCTATGGTCAGTCTCCATACCCTCCACTCAGTTTTGCTGTGAACCTAAAACTGCTCTAAAAGCTAGTTTACTTTTAAAAATAAATAAATACACTGAAATGTTTTTTAAATCTAGTAAGACAAAAATTTCCCCTCAAAGTTCTCTTTAAAATTTTTTCAAAACATCTCCAAAATGGCTTGAAAGTATTTTCTTTCTCCCAAAATCATTCATAAGAATCTGACAACTTAAAATTCAGTCACAAAAAAGATCAGTACATATTCCCACAATGCTCATTCCATTCAAGAAAAAGTAACCACTCCTATGGATTGAGTCTCCATTCATACGGGATCACAAGCTAGTACATAGGATATTTCACTTGCTCTCAAAAATATGTTAATATCCCTAAAAGTCTGTAGCACAATACTTGATTTCCTTCATCTACCACAAGCAGCTGCATTGTATAAAAGTCCCAGAGGCAATGCTACTATGTAAAATGATGACTGAAGTAATACTCAGCCCTTCTTGTGTAGTCATGACAGGAAAAAAATAACGCTTTAGCACTGAGTGTGAAAGGGTGATGGAAAGAAGACAAAGCCAAAGAAATAACAAAACTATTTTAATTCATGATTTCATTATGATGGTACAACTTACATAAAGACATATCTATTCTCACGTTTTCAGGAATGAACTTCTAAGAGAAAATGAATGGGTGGAGGGGAGTCTTACAACTGTTTATTTTCCATTTAATGCAATAATTTGCAGCATATTCAGCCTCCATCATCCTTAACGTGATCTTTAAAATGTACTTTACATCTCCTCACTAGTAACCACTCACCGCTTGGAACCACGCCAACAGAGGGCAAACTGCCAGGTAAACTGACTTACAAAATCTTTTTTTTTTTTTTTTTTAAGATTTTTATTTATTTATTTGGCAGAGAGAGGGACAGCAAGAAAGGGAACACAAGCAGCAGGCGTGGGAGAGGGAGAAGCAGGCTTCCACCGAGCAGGGAGCCCGACACGGGGCTCGATCCCAGGACCCTGGGATCATGACCTGAGCCAAAGGCAGACACTTAATGAATGAGCCATCCAGGTGCCCCGACTTAAAAAATCTTTGTAGGTTAAAAACTTTTAAGGCAGTTAAGTAAGAAGGTTAGCTATTCTGCTTTCAAACTTTGGATATATTTAAGTTTAAAATTCATAAAACATACCAAGAGCTAAGACATAAAAATCAGAATCTTGGTATGGATGATTAAAACTGCAGCCATGCGCTCTATCACCTGTTTGACCATAGTTATGGAGGTAAAATAGTGACCAGTGTCCACAAATACTCTTGAATGCTTTGGCTCAGTATGGCTCTTTAAGATTCCTCAAATTCTCTCCTTTATGACTTTATACATTTGTTGCCTGTGGTAGAGCCATTCTCAGATTCTTCCCCAGAACGTTCCTCAGGGTAGGCTTGACTACACGTGACCCTCCTTGGATGGGGGCTTATTTTGCATACTTCACTGGTATATATGGGGTTTCTCCTCTTTTATTATCATGCGATCTCCTTCGGTGTTTTTTTGTTTTGTTTGTGAGGCGTCAGTCCACAGAAGGATTTAAGGTCTCGGTACTAACTCCAAGTCTGCTACTGTATTTACAACGTTATCTTAAGCAATCTATTTGATGGAAAAAGCAATGTTCCAGGTATGACAAAGAGATTCTCAGTATGTCTCAAGAATGTAAGTCCTCTTACAAGGACAGATCCAAAATAGTAAAACATGGGAAACAACCCGAATGTCCATCAACAATGGAATAGATAACTAAATTGTAGTACATTCACAAGGGCTGAAAATAAATGAACTACATTTTTTTGCTATTATCAGTAACAATCCTGGGAACAGTCCTGGGCATGTCCTTGGAGCACACATGAATGCACATGTGTTGCATCTATACATTATATGCTGAACTGAAGAAGCCAAAACTCAATAGAGTTTTGTGATGTATATAAAAACCAAAGAAGTCAAAATTAATGATAGTATTAGAAATTAATTAATATTAGATAATGTTAGAAGTTTAATTAAAATTAAGAAACTCAGGAGAGGAAAGAAGGAACAGTAAATAATTAGGAGGGAACACGTGATTCCCAGAATTTTGTGATCACTTCCTAACTGTATGTGTACAGTTTTCTTACATCCTGAGTTTATATTGTTTTTAATATTAACATTTATAGGTATGTTTCTGTTAGGAGACAAAAGCAAAATTAATGGAGAATATTTATAAAGCATAAGTATACCATACGAGAAGAATGCTATTTCACTGACAATGACGCAAATGAAATAGAATTTCTCTCTAGATGCGCTTAGAAAGGGTAACGAAGGTCACAAACTGTAAAGGGTAACAAAGGTCACAAACTGTAATGTCCTTCCGGCCAAGCACGTTACTCAAGTTCGTTACTCAAGTTCATGAAGAGAGCCCCATAAAAGCATAGGCATAGGCACTGCATGAGCAGGGATGGGCTGGGACAAACTTGACAGGGCAGGACCCACCTAAAGGGCAACTGGTTCTCAATGCCAACAGATTGCTGCCCTACAGGAATGCTGCGCCCAGGGTTAAGAGATCATTTGGATTTTCAAAAGAAAACATAAAAAGTAAGATTTATGTGATTAAGTGAAATCTGCTGATCATTAAAACAAAAATCAGGCCCCAAAAAACCTGTCTCAGGGGTATCTGTTAGAGACATCAGAGGAGAGGAATGTTGTGGGAACAAGTCCTTAAGGAACCAGTAAGAGGCTGGTAAGCAAGACACCAGCAAAAGGTTGGCTCCTAGAGAAGATGATATTTCTTTCTGAGAGGAGGTTGAAAGGCTAGGCGTATAGAGACACATACTGGGTAAAACAGGGCCTTTGTTAGAAGGACACAATAAGGACTGACCAGGAGGGTGTGGGGAGTTATCTATAGCTATGGTTCTCAAACTTCGCTGCAACAGACCCTTTTATCAAAAGGATGCAAAACTCAATGTATAAAATTGATCGAAGCAGAGTGGCCAACCCTGTAGCAGGAGGAAAGCTGGAGTCCCACCTCCGAGGGTGTCGTCTACCTTGCCGGCAGTCCAACATCCAGCCTCACAAACCACTCCTAAAAGACACACAAAGGATGAATAGAGGTTTTTCAGAGTTTTCCATCCCCCATGCAGTTCAGAAATAGGAGCCAAAAACACAATTCTGAGCAATTCAAGACCAGAAAACAAGGCACATTTTCAAGGCACCTTGGGTTCTGGATTAATACCATAAAGGATAAACTGGGGGAGAGGAGGATGAATAGTTAGAAAGAACGCAAGAAATACCACGTAGCAGTGAAAGCAGAAGTAGATGTGCACTTGATGCCTCCAACTGAAGATCAGCATTACGGCCTACTGCAGGATCTTGGGGAACCTCACCAGCTTGTCCTCATACTTGTTCTAAGGATCAACACAGATGCTTATCTCACCACTTATTACAGGAAACCTCTCAAATATTACTGGAACACTTGTTTTTAATCAAAGCTCGTTTTAGTAAAGTTAACCGTTTTATGCAGTTACTTTAGGGTGTTACTAATTCAAAGTCATCCTTAAATAACCAGTTGGACACGGCTGTGTCTTAAAAAAATGAAAAGGACTTTTAGCCATCCTGACAGGTGTGAGATGGTATCTCAACATGCTTTTGATTTGTGTTTCCCTGATGATGAGTGATGCTGAGATCGCTTCATGTGTCTGTTAGCCACCTGGATGTCTTCTTTGAAAAGTGTCTATTAAAGTCTCCTGCCCATTTCTCAATTGGGTTATTTGTTTTCTTGGTGTTGAGTTTGGTAAGTTCTTTGTAGATTTTGGATACCCTTTATCAGATATGTCATTGGCAAATATTTTCTCCCATTCCTTAGGCTTCCTTTTAGTTTCGTTGACTGTTTTCTCTGCTGTGCAGAAGTTTTTTATCTTGATAAAGTCCCAATAGTTCATTTTTGCTTTTGTTTCCTTTTCCTCCAAAGACGGGCCTAGTAAGAAGCTGCTATGGCCAAGGTCGAAGAGGTTGCAACCTGTGTTCTCCTCTAGGATTTTCATGATTTCCTGTCTCACATTAAGGTCTTTCATCCATTTTGAATTTATCTTTGTGTATGGTGTAAGAAAGTGGTCCAGTATCATTCTTCTGCATGTTGCTGTCCAGTTTTCCCAACACTGTTTGTTGAAAAGGCTTTTTTCAAAGATTAGTAGACCAGATAGTTGTGGGTCCATTTCTGGATTCTTTTTTCTGTTCCATTGATCTTTGTGTTTGTTTTTGCCAGTACCATACTGTCTTGATGACTACAGCTTTGTAATACCTTGAAAACCAAAATTGTTATGCCTCCAGTTTTGTTTTTCTTTTTCAGAACTGCTTTGACTATTCAGGGTCTTTTGTGGTTCCATACAACTTTTAGGATCATTTGTTCTAGCGCTATGAAAAATGTTGATGGGGACTGCAGTAGATGTATAGATGGCTTTTGGTAGTATAGACATTTTAACAGTGTTCCTCCAATCCATGAGGATGGAATGCTTTTCTATTTCTTTGTGTACTCTTCAATTTCTTTCATAAGTATTCTATAGTTTTCAGAGTACAGATCTTTTACTTCTTCCATTAGATTTATTCCTTGGTATCTTATTGTTTTTGGTGCAATTGCAAATGTGATCAATTCCTTGATTTCTTTTTCTGCTGTTCTGTTATTACTGTATAGAATGCAACAGGTGTTGGCGAGGATGCGGAGAAAGGGGAACCCTCTTGCACTGTTGGTAGGAATGTAAACTGGTGCAGCCACTCTGGAGAACAGTATGGAGGTTCATCAAAATATTAAAAATAAAACTACCCTATGACCCAGCAATTGCACCTCTAGGTATTTACCCAAAGGATACAAAAATACAGATTTGAAAGGACACATGCACCATGTTTATAGTAGCATTATCAACAATAACTGAACCATGGGGAAAGCCAAAATGTCCACTCACTGATGAATGGATAAAGATGTGACATAGACACACACACACAGACACACACAGGAATATCACTCCACCATCAAAAAGAAGGAAATCTTGCCATTTGCAGTGACATGGATGGTGCTAAAGTGTATTATGCTAAGTGAAATAAGTCAGAGAAAGACAAACACCACATACTCTCATTCATAGGAGGAATTTAAGAAAGAAAACAGATAAATATACAGGAAGGGGGGAAAGAAAAAAAAAGGAGAGAGAAACAAGCCGTAAGAGCCTCTTACTATAGAACAAGCTGAGGGTTGATGGAGGGATGTGGGTGGGGGATGGGCTAGATAGGTGACAGGTTTTATGGAGGATACTTGTTGGGACGAGCACTGTATTAGGATGTAAGTGATGAAATACTGAATTGGACTCCAGAAACCAGTAGTGCCCTGCATGTTAACCACCTAAAATTTAAATTAAGAAAATGAGCAGAGGACCTGAATAGATATTTTTCCAAAGAAGATATACAGATGGCCAAGAGGTACATGGAGAGTTGTTTGGCATCACTAATCATCAGAGAAATGCAAATCAAAACCACAATGAGATACTACCTTATACCTGTCAGAATAGCTAGAATCAAAAAGACAAGAAATTGCAAGTGTTAAAGGAACCCTTGTGCATTATTAGTGGGAATGTAAATAGGTATAGCCACTGCAAAAAACAATAGGGAGGTTCCTCAAAGAAATAAAAATAGAACTACCATACAATCTGGTAATTATATCTCTGGGTATTTACCCAAAGAATATGAAAACACTAATTCAAAGGGATACATGCATCCCTATTTTTATTGCTGCATTATTTACAATAGCCAAGAAGATACGGAAGCAACTTAAGAATTCATCAAAAGATGAATGGAGGGACACCTGGGTGGCTCAGTTGGTTAAGCACCTGCTTTTGGCTCAGGTCATGATCCTAGGGTCCTGGGATCGAGCCCTGTATCTGGCTCCTTGCTCAGCAGGGAGCCTGCTTCTCCCTCAGACTGCCGCTCCCCTGCTTATACGTGCGCTCTCTCTCTATCTCTCTCTCTCTGACAAATAAATTAATTAAATCATTACAAAAAAAAAAGATGAAGGATAAGGAAGATTTGGTATACACACACACACACTGAATATTACACAACCATAAAAAGGTATGAAATCTTGCCATTTGCAGCAATGTGGATGGACCTAAGGATATTATACTATTGGGTTATGGACACTGGGGAAGGTATGTGCTATGGTGAGTGCTGTGAAGTGTGTAAACCTGGCGATTCACAGACCTGTACCCTGGGGCTAATAATACATTATATATGTTAATAAAAAATAAAAAATTTTAAAAATAAATAAATAAAAAGACCATTCTTGGTTGGGGGGGAGGATATTATACTAAATGAAATAAGTCAGACCGAGAAAGAAAAGTACTACGTGATGTCACTCATATGTGGAATCTAAAAAACAAAGCAAAGGACTAAACAAACAAAAAGTAGAATCAGCCTTATAGACAACAAACTGATAGTTGCCAGAAGGAAGGGTTGTGGGAGAATGGGCAAATGAGTAAAAGGGAGCGGGAGATACAGGCCTCCAGTTATGAGATGAATAAGTCATGGGAATAAAAGTACAGCATAGGGAATACAGTCCCTGATATTGTAATAGTGTTGTGTGGGGACAGAAGGAAGCTACACTTGTGGTAAGCGTACCGTAATGTATAGAGATATGAATCATTGTTTTACACTTGAAACTGATATAATATTGCATGTCATCTAAAAAATTACTCAAAATTTTTTTTAAAATGGAAAGGAATAAATACGTCCATTTTAATAAAAATGTTCACAATCCTAAAATTGACCCAATGATAACAACTGACTGTAATGAACTGTAATTCAACACAGTCATGATACAAGTTGAGTTCAGGTTGCTTTTTTAAACTCTTGATGCTATGTAACCATGACACTATGTTTTGGCAATATTTACCTCCCCCAAATTGTCACTTAGTTCCCCAGCTACAACATTTAAAGCACAAATTAAGAGCAGAGGGGTAATGGAAAATACAGCACAAGAAGCCAAAGATTCTGCCCATTTCGGTCATTAGTTAGGTAAGACTTGGTTTCTCAGACTTAGTTTCCATATTTAAAAAGGGGTTTAGGGGGCACCTGGGTGGCTCAGTGGGTTAAAGCCTCTGCCTTCGGCTCAGGTCATGATCCCAGGGTCCTGGGATTGAGCCCCACATCGGGCTCTCTGCTCAGCGGGGAGCCTGATTCCTCCTCTCTCTCTGCCTGCCTCTCTGCCTCCTTGTGATCTCTCTCTCTCTCTCTGTCAAATAAATAAAATCTTTAAAAATAAATAAATAAATAAAAAGGGGTTTAGTCTATCAGTAGTTCCTAAACAGGAATGACCTTTAAAATCATGTGGGGTACGTTTTCTAAAGTACACATACCTAAACGTGATTCCACTCAGTGTTCCCCCAAAATGAATATACTTACATTTTGTGGCTTAATATTTTTATCAGTTATTGAAGGGTGATTAGATTTAAGATTTTATACATCACTACAGCATTAAACAGAATGGAAACACAATGAAAGCTGATTCGACATCAACACTCTTTAATACTATTAGCCTTTTGTCATTAGACGTTAATTCTATTGATTTTTCTTAACAGTGAAGGAATAAAAGAATTCAAAATTTATGAAATTTCTTGTTGGTCTTAATGGATTCATCTTCCCTTTCACTTTAGTATTAGATTTAGCACTAAGTCATTTAAATTAGTACTTGGTAGTTAAAGATTTATAAAAGTAGCATGTAACATAAACTTGGCATTTAAGAAGTAATGGTATAAAACTATTAAAATGATGGATAATTGAGAAGAAAATATATAACTTTATTGGATGGAAAAATCAAGTTAAAGTGAACCTTTTCCATCAAACTTTCAAAGTACTTTCTTTCCATGATGAAAAGAGAAGCAATCTCTACATGAAAGTCCTGAAGCACTTTATAAATACATCCGAAGAATATGCCTTTCTACGAATTCTTTTATAGTTTAAGTCCGTACCCCAAATTACAATTATCCACTTAGAATAACAACTAATAATTTTCAAGTGGGAGGAGAAACACCAATCATCTACTTAAATGGGACTCATTTCAGAACACCTTGGCCCCATATTTCCTCAACTAAAAAAAGTTTTATTTTACATAAAAGTTACCAAGCCATCAATAATCCAATTGGAAAGACCACTCGCTGTTTTAAAGAAACCATGCAAACATAAGCAAATGTCTTAATTAAGAGGTATAGTTCGCCGTCTGGACACAGTGTAGTACACTCCCACGCACCTAATGCCAGCTGTAGAACAGTGAATTTCAAGCAGCTGCCTTAATTGCAGATGCAGATCAACACATGCTCATTTGGCTGGGCCAACTAATTGGTAGGTAGGCTACATTTCTAACAAAATATCCACCCATATTACAGATGTTGTTCTCTAGCAGGGTAAACGATTGGTAACAAACAGTAATGAAGTGGCAATAAGGTACAAAATGATTTAGTTGGACAGTTTACAAGAGGATCCCACATTAGCTCTGAAAACCACTTATGCCAAAATTGGAACATCAACTAAATTTCAAAAGTATTTTTCTGTGCAAGATTAAGAATACTAAAACGTTTCACAAAGGTTCTTCGGTCACCAAAATAACACTTGCAACACTTGCGAAGTGGACCCATCCCCCTTAACCATACGAAGCCCAGGGCAAACGTGCAAAAACATTTAGTCCTGTTCTTTCCTTAAAGCCTAATGCAGGGACGCCTGGGTGTCTCAGCCAGTTAAGCATCTGGCTTCAGCTCAGGTCATGATCGCAGGGTCTTGGGATCGAGTCCTGTATCAGGCTCCGCTTCACCCTGCTTATGCTCTCTCTCTGACAAATAAATGCACTCTTAAAAAAAAAAAAGCCTAATGCAGACCAAATATTTAGAGACATGTGCAAAGATAATAATTATATTTACCAGGAAATCTATAAGGATCTGTAAGGGTAAGAGGGAGGGGGATATGAGGCTTTTCTGTTTCAGCCATGATGGTATAACAGACAAGATTTACCCCATGACCTTAAACTGAAAAAACTGGACAAAATATGTGAAACAATGGATTTCAGTCAGTGCAAGATAGACAGTTCAGGACACTGATATCCACAAGAAGGGAAACAAATGAGGTGAGCCTTGCAGCTGCCCTAACTTACTGCCTACAGATTTTTTAGACTAGAATGCAGGGAGAGGGACTCAAATAGAGATCAGCAGTTCCCCCGAGTTGAGGAAAGAGCCTTAAGCATGTGGGTAAGACAGAGTCCCTAGAACTACTAGACAGTGGACAGAGGGCATGAGTGAGACTAACAGCAAGAGAAAGACAAGGATAAAACAAGAGCAAGAGCACACTATATACAGTAATCCTCCCTTATTCACAGTATTGCTTTCCAAGGTTTTAGTTAGCCACAATCAGCTACGGTCTGGAAGCAGGTGATTCCCCTTCTGATGAGTCGTCAGCAGGTCAACAGTAGCCCAATGCGAGGTCACAATGCCTATGTTCATCTCATCACGTAGGCATTTCGTCATCTCCAACCACCACAAGAAGGGTGAGAACAATACAATAAAGTATTTTGAGAGACTAACATTCATATAATTTGTATTACTGTATATTGTAATTATTCTATTATTTTGTTGTTAATCTCTTGTTGCATCTAATTATAAATCAAACTTTATCCTAAGTATGGATATACAGAAAAAAAACAAAGTATGTGCAGGGCTCAGTACTACCCACAGTTTCAGGCATGGGGGGGGTTGGTCTTGGAACACATCCCCCACATATAAGGGCTGGTGTATGTTCAAAAATGGAAAGGGCAAACATCTTTAAAAGAGATAAAGAAGATACAAAAATGACCTAAAATTTTATTTTGAGAGAAAAATAAAATATCTGAATTAAAAAAAATACACTAACAGGACTAATGGCAGATCAGAAACAAGAGAAAGATTAATGAATGTAAAGGTACGGCAATAGTCACTCTCTAAAATGAAACACAGAGAAAAGAGACCCCTCCCCCAAAAAGAAAAGGAAAGAAGACAACATCAGTAAGTTGAGAGTCAACTTTAATCCATTCAATATATGTATACCTAGAATTCTAAAAAGAGAGTGAAGGATAGAAAAAATATTTGATGGCCCCAATTTTCCCAATATAATGAAAATTACAAACATACAAATTTAAGCTCAATCAATTCCAAGTAGGAGAAACATGAAGAAAAGTACACCATGGGGCAAAATACTCAAATTCCTTAAAGCTGCTAATAAAAAGATAAATCTTAAAAGTAACCAGAGAAGAAAAAAAAAGTGACTTACACAATGTAGTAAAAAAAAAAAAAGAAAGAAAAAAGAAATAACAGCAGACCTCTTAAAAACACTACAGACCAGAACACAAAGAGGCAAAGTAAAGTAGTGAAAGGGGAAGAAAGAATGTCATCGTAAAATTTTATACCCAGAGAAAATACATTCAAAACTAAATGTTTTTGTTCAGACTTACAAAAAAAATTCATCAGTAGCAGACCAGCAGTATAAGAGATATAAAAGGAAGTCTTTCAGACCGGTAAGAAAAAAAATAAGATTCCTGACTGAATTATGTACCCATAAAAAGGAATGAATAGCGTAAGAAATAATGTGTGCAAATAAAGAACATTTAAAAAAATAAAAAATAAGTTTCTCTCTTAAAATATAGTTGACTATGGCAAAAATGTTATACAATTCATAACATATATAGAAATAAATAAAACAGTGGGGAATGGGAGTATACTGTCATCACATTCTTGTGCTCTACATCAAGTAGTAGTAGCCTGTGACAAGGTAAACATTGCTAAATCTAAAGCAATCACTGAAAACAAAGAAAAAATATGTACAGCCAATAGCCAAGGAAGGAAATAAGGAATGATTTATTTTATTTTATTTTATCTTACCTAATTTTATCTTATTTGACAGAGAGAGACACAGCAAAAGAGAGAACACAAGCAGGGGGTGTGGGAGAGGGAGAAGCAGGCTTCCCGCTAAGCAAGGAGCCCTATGTGGGGCCAGATCCCAGGACCCTGGGATCATGACCTGAGCCGAAGGCAAACGCCTAACAACTGAACCACCCAAGTGCCCCAATAATAAAGAATGATTAAAAACATGTTGTAAATCCAAACATAGGCAGAAAAAAAAAAAAAAAAAAAAAACAAGGGAAAAAAGAACAGATGAGATGAACAGAAAACAGAGTAAATGGGTAGATCTTAACCCAATCCTATCAACAATAACATTAAGTGTAAATGGTCTGAGAACCCCAGTTAAAAGGCAGAAGTCATCAAATTGTATTTTTTAAAAAAATGACCAAATCTATGCTGTTTAAATTTTAAGAGTTAAAGATTTATTTAAAGATTATGCTTTAAATATAAAGCACAATCAAAAACAAATGATGTATTTTATGGTGACTAACATAACACAATAAAAATTTTTAAAAATAATAAAAAATAAATAAATGAATATAAGGCACATATAGGTTAAAAGAAAAGACAGAAAAAAAAAAATATATATATATACCATGCTAACACCAACCAAAAGAAAGATAAACAAAGCTGATTTCAGTGCAAAGAATATTACCAAGAATAAAAAAGGTCATTGTATAATGATAAAGGAATGAATTCATCAAGAAAACATATCACCCCTAAATGTTAATGCATCTAATAACAAAAAAATAGACACAAAGAAACAGACAAATCCATAAGTACAGTTGGGGATTTCAACACCCTCCCCACAGCAAGTACACAGAAAAATCAATGAAGATACAGGAGGCTTGAACAATACCGTCAATCAACTATTTTGTATTTTAAAAAGCCTCTTCTGAGTGGCTTATAGAGATTAATCAGTGTTCCCTTAAATCTGAGAAGAGAAAACTCAAAAATGACCAGACAAGTACAAAACTTCTAATGCTTTAAAATGTACTAGAAATTTCAGAAAAATCATCCTTATAGAAACGGCCAGCTTGAGAAAGGACAGTAAAAAATTCAAACAGATATTTGGCTAGCAACTAATAGTTTTTTTAAAGGTACTAATAAACTTTTGAAGTATTTTTATTAATTGGTATATAAGCAAAGAATTACATAAGAATCTAAGATACACATGTAAGTCCTAATTAAGGTAAAATGGCCAAATTAGAACTGGTTTGACCATTTTAATTTTAAAAGTGGCTATATCTCTTCTTTCTGATCATATCACAGTCTGGAATTTAATGCCATTGCAACATTTCGTTCATTTTTCATGAAAGGATAGCCTCTTCTAAACTTCAGACAATACTGCAAATCACTGATGTTAATTACTCTTCCTGTCCTCTGTGTAAAATTTGCAAATGTCATCTTTTGGACAAACTTGGTATCAATAATGACTGTATTGCTCCACACTGTCAACTTAAATATAACTTCTATGATCCTTAAATGACCTTAAGATACCATATTAATATCACAGTGAGTTAAAGAAGGAGGCATCTTAAAGAAAACCCCAATTCAGGTGGCAAAGTCACTGTGATAGGTGAGTTTTCTTACAATGTAATAACAGCACATAAAGTTAATGCATTTTAAGCTTCAGGGGAAAGTGTTAACTTATCTAAATATATGTATAAGTAAGTATATAAAATATATTAAAATCAACAAAGAAAGCTTATGAATTAAATAATTTGAAACAAGTTGTTGAAAAGAAACTTGATCTTTGATAATATAGTCTTCTCTTAATGAGAAAGCTGTAAAAAAAAAAATATTCTGTATCATCAGTGTCCAGCCTAGCCAACAAAGTTTCCTTATCTCCCCAAAACACTCTCACTTTCTAACAGCCTGTTAACTTTTTAAGCTTTTCTGTTGACTTTTGTCATGCCCTTGAATCATTGTTTAACAAAAGTTTCTCGATTCTAAAAAAGCTGGATTTCCTAATAATTATTGTTTCTTAAGGCTATGTTTTATTTTACTGACTGTCACTTAAACCACCACTCTCATCATTTCTTGTCTTGGGCACCTGTGATTTATGCTTATATTTTGCTATAATCACTAGTCTCCTGACAACTCTTTATGCTACTGCCTTCACAAATTTGGGCCATAAAATTAAAAATAATGAAATTGATTAAAGTGTATGGTATAGTCAAACCATCATTGGTATTTCCCAGATGGCCACTAGAGCACTACTGAGCAGAGAGGCTATTAGGAAAAAAACTAGATATGTAGTATATTTTCCTTATCTTTAATTAGCTCAACTCTCTTATGAGAGCTGCCCTGTTTACCCACAGCATGGGAAGAGCCACGGTCTGACTAATAATGAATATTGTTCAACATGTGGATACTTTTCAGGATGGACAGAAACATTTTCATGCTCCTGTGCACAGCCTGGCACACAGCTATGAACAAAATGATCTCTAAGATTATGGTTAAATGGTGACAATTTTAAAACACACTTTACAGAAGTCCCTGGAGCTTTTTCAATGCCTTTAGTGTCCACCATAAGGCTCATGCCCTGAGAAAAATCACTAAATCATTAATTAGCTCTATATTATACCAGAATTGGGTATTCTCTTCTGACACTGTTAATTATTATAATAAGTAAACCAGAGACCATCAGTCTTATTAACAGGTGGATTCCTACTTTTCCTTCAAGTTTGCCAAAAGCTGGAGGCCCATAAGCTGGAAGTCAGAGAACTGAGTCTTTAGGAAGAACACCCAAAGAATAACAGCCTCGGTAGATGGAGGCCTGTTGCAGTACTCTTGACCTCCACGGATGCTGTAAAGAGTCAACTCCTGTTTCAGACTTCCTTCCCAGCATAACCTGACACTGCCACCAAGCTCAGACTATGGGACAGATATGCCAGGAAACTGAGTCAGTATCTATAGGACTCTTTAATGCTCTTGCCCCAAGATCCAACGGAACAAGAATTAATTTTGCAACTAAATGAGGTCAATGAAGAAACTTTAATAGTGGTTTTAAGAAAACATCTTTTTCTTAATTTTTTACTCCCCCGCATCCTTCCTTGGTGGCTGACTGTCCTTAGGCAAACTGGAACAAAGCACTCTTGGAATGGTGTGTTGCTCCAACTGATCCCCCAGAAATCGAGAAAAATATAGCTTATAAACTGTGGCAGATTGTATTCTCCAGATCCAGATTTTATTTTCCAAAAATATCTCCCTTCCCACACGCTCTTTTCCAATGTTACCAAGTTGCTCCTCCATCAAGAGGTGGAGTCTATTATTTTCACCTGGGATCTGGGCAGGCTCGTGTCTGCTTTGACCAACAGAATATGACAAAAGTAACGCTGTGTGAGTTCTGAGGGCAGGTCACAAAAAGACATCAGCATATGATTCGTTATCTTGCAACGTCCACTGTGAGGGATGCAGTTACCGTGTGAAGAGTCCAGCTCCCCAGATCTGGCCATGCTAGGCAGGCTATGCAAAGGCACCATGGCCAACAGTCCCAGCTCTGTCCAGCTTTCCGGTCATTCTCGACCATGGCACCAGCCCTGTGAGAGAAGCCATCTTAAATCTTTTGAACCAGCCTCTCTGCTACTGAGTGTCACAGTTAGGGAACTTGGTAATGCCATGAGAAGCCAAAGAATCATTTCCCCGAGTCCTGGCAAAACTCCCGATCAGCAGAATTTCTGAGTAACTAACACAGTTTTATTTCACATTGGTAAGTTTGGGGTGGTTGTTATGCAGCAATAGCAACTGGAACATAAACTATTCAATTGTTTAGGCAAATCTCAAGATGGAAACTGTATAGAAAATACAAGACATATTGACTGGCCTTGTCTGCAAAACTAATCAGAATGATGGTTAGATGGCATATAGGCCCTTACCGAGTTCTTCACCTTACACGGCAATGTAATTACTTCCATAGGCTCAATAAGAATCTATCCTTCCTCCTACCAGGATATGATTAGATAAAACAAATTTTTTTTTAAAAGATTTTATTTATTTATTTGACAGAGAGATCACAAGCAGGCAGAGAGGCAGGCAGAGAGAGAGGAGGAAGCAGGCTCCCTGCTGAGCAGAGAGCCCGATGCGGGGCTCGATCCCAGGACTCTGAGATCATGACCTGAGCCGAAGGCAGCGGCTTAACCCACTGAGCCACCCAGGCGCCCCATAGATAAAACAAATTTGTAACCTGACCATGCCAGAAACATTTCATTTAACAGTAAATCTCATTTAATTAGGCATGACAAGCCCACTAGTAAGGAACAATAATTCCACTCCAATATGTAGAAACAATGCTTCAAAGAAACCGTCCTGGCACCTACGTGGTAGCCAGGATCTTCTGGGACCTTGGTCTCATGGGTGGTACAGAATGTTACTTTCCGGAAACGTTGACAAATCTGGGAATCTTGGAGTAAGAGGATACCTCTACAATCAGAGGCACCACAGACAAAATGGGAGGCTTTTGGTTCCTGGTAGTTCCTTACTTTAGAATATGTGAACTGCAAGGGCAATAAAAATGTTTCTGGTAACTACAGAAGTGCCAGAAAAACATTTAAGATTCTAGAGGCTGCATGGTCAACTCTCTGACCCTGACATCATGTGGTTCTAGTTTCATTAAACATTTAAGTAAAATGGTTCACTACTACCTTGTTGTCCTTATGTAAATGAAACAGGTTAAATAAAACAAGGCATCACATTAATGATACTGAGAGTGCACCAGAAAATGGTGAAACAAACTTATTTGGTCAAATCTACACCTAACTCTACAGATTTGATCAGAGGTAAGGTTTGAAAAAATGAAAGTGATTCTTTTTTAACCTAACCCTATCCCTTTGTCGTCTACCTGACTAGTAAGATTTACATTTTTAAAAGCATTTCTTAAGAGACCATGGAATTACAGGGTCATCCCAGAGCTTTACACCCTAAGATAATCAACAAAAAGAGAGAAACACCCTGTTTGTTTGTTTTTTAATTCAAGTAATCTCTACAACATGGGGCTTAGACTCTTGACCTGACCAGAGATCAAAAGTCAGATGCTCTTCTGACTAAGCCAAACACCCCTTGTTTGGTTTGTTTTCATCAAAGACAGAATTTGTATTTTTTTTTAATCAAAGCTGATTAAGGTGAGTGCAATCAGCATTACCCACTGCTCTGTACTAATATGAACTGTAACATCACCATCGCTCTATTCTGTGGGCCAACAGGTTGTTCTAAAAGCTAGTCTTTGCATTGTGCTTTTTGCAAGTAAAAACATAGCTCAGAGTTCAAACATTATCTAGGAGGTTTTTGCTCTGACAAATCAAAATTGACCAAATACTGAATATATTAATAATCCTGGCTAACAAAGATAATAAAAGAAGCTTATTATATATGTGTTGACTCTCAGCTTGTATTAATTCAACAGGTGACAGTTATCCTTACAAAGAAGCGAAAATTCATCAAAGCAGTTGATCCCGAGAGGGCACTAATCCATTGTTGGCAAAACATTTAGTTCCCTACTAAACTATATATAATCCTTTAAAAATTCTCCTGAAGAACTTTCGTAAGTAGGTTGTCCTCCACACTCACAAGAAATTGCTTCTAAAGAAATAGAATCCCCAAGTTTACATAATGACAGTGGAGAGTCAGAAGGTGACAGGAGCCCAGAAGAGTCCTGTTTTTTCTCAATTGGCATGTGGTTTCTTTTTCAATCCCCTCCTTTCCTCTTTTCTTCTTTCAGTCACGTAGGAAAGGAGGAGGGATGAGTTTAACCTCCTGGAGTGAATGTGAGAGCTGGACTAGAAAAGACAAGTTAGCCTAGTTAAACTAACTTGCCTGACTTCTGTTTCTTGACTCAAGTCTGACTGATACAGAAATTGGTATCAGGAGTGGGATCCCCGAAAACAGACCTCAAAGGATTTTTTGGTATTGGTCTGATTTGATCCATAATGCAGTCGCATTGCCACTAATCAAATGAATGCTGGCTGCCGATTATAATACAGTGTCCTCTGAAGAAGTGCCTTAAGGGACCAAGTGGCCGTCATATTTGAGTTGGGCAGAAGTGATGAACACAGAGATTGTAGTATGGCGCAGCTTCGTCTCAAACGACCAGCTTGGGCCTTTAAGCTTTCAGTCCCACTTCTGAGCAGAGAAGCAGAGAACTTCTATGGCAGCCCTAGGAAAAACCCTCATGTTTTACAGCCACAGGCTCCCCTTGCTGACATCGGCTTTAACTGAGCCAGGGCTAGAATTACAGTGTGTAAGCTGCGCTCCCAGACTCACCACGTCTCATGTACGGAAGTGAAAACACTGAAGGAGACTTGGGATGGGGATATCTGGGTGGGCTCAACTGAAGCCAAGGATCTTGAACCCCTAAGCCATTCTGAGCCTCCCTTGCCAATGCAAAGAGAAACACCCTTCTCTCCTGTGTTGGAAGAGCTTCGTTTTCCCTGGACAGAAGAACCTGCAGAACCTCACGATAACTTTAAGGCAGTTTCCTTGCAAGAGAATTCTTCTTCTCCTCAAGACCCAACCAGATGATCCCCTTACTGCTACTCACAAGCATTCTTTGAGGAACAAGGATAAAGTCAGATCCATAAAGTAGTGGCTGACACACAAAAATAACTGCACAAGTGTGCTCATTGGTACTGGGAGATGGCTAGGAAATCTGGGTGAGAATGATTCGAAGGGTGTTAGGCCAAGGAAAACATAATCCAATACCAGATTGGGATATTTTTTAAGATAGGAATCACTTACCAGAGATTTAGGACTTAACTGTTAGCTCGTACAACTGGAAGGCACTCTAAGAGTTGACTTGGGTGGCTGACTGCAACTTGGGACTCCATGACGGCCTTCCGTCTAGTAAGACTGGGAGGCTACAACTTTCTTGGCATGATGTAGAGGCAGGGATTCAAAGGCTTAAGAAAAGAGGAATGCTGGAGTGCATTTATCGTGTGCAAGCTTGCACATATAACCCCTCCGCACTACACCCGCTAAGAGGGCCCAGCGCATATCCTTGGCACCTAAGGCTCCAGCTGCATAACTGGAGTGGCACTATATGGGCAAGAGGCTATTAGTCTGGCCTTTACCACCCGGTCAGTCATAAAATTCACACTGCCACAAAATGAGAACCTCTCCGTGTTCTTTCCTTGTTTGTTTCTTTCATGGCACTATTACAAACTGCAATTATTTATTTGTCTGATTTGCTTTGTTTTGTTTTGTTTTTTTGCTTTTTTACCTATTGTTTTCCTCTGTCTCCTCCACCAGCAAGGAAGTTCCATGAAAGCAAGAAAAGCCTCTGCCACACTCACCACTGTACGCTGACCAGCTAGCATAGGACCTGGTACACAGGCATTCAATAAAGATGTGCTAAAGGCATAAACAGAATTATTCTGTCTTCGTCAACATTAAATTGTGGTCCTTCCTTCTCCTGGAATAGAGATGTGCATGAAAACACTATCCTGACTAAGAGATGATTTACATCTGAGCTGAAAACCTGTACAGGTATACATAAACTCCTCTTTGTATTTCTTCAGCTTAGAACTGACGACCTGGTCTGCTGATACCACCTTTCTCATTTAATTTATACAAGGCCCAGGAAAACATAGTAAAGGTCAATTCAGTGCATCACCATCTGTCCCTTCATGAAAATGAACAGGATCCTGTCTTTATCCAGAACCGTATCTCTGCCCACAGTCACATGTCACCTCATATCACAAGTTAATAAATTCTCAAATATCATTAAAGTATACTTCTGGCTTGCTGAGCAATTTTTTGTACAGGCTGGAGCACCTTCTCAAAGACCATCATGAGGGAGCTCTTACTTGTCTTAGGATCAAGTAGACGGTGGATTCGTTCAGATCACAGCATTTCAAAATTCAACATTCCATTTCATCAAAGGTTCTATTTTTCACCTATGAACCTTAACTTCCAGCCATGAGCAAATGCTTTCATTAACAGCCAGTTTTATCTACACATGCACCAACACAACATTTTTATCACTGTAAGAGTTAATTATACACATGAGCACAAGTAAGTACGAAAGAAACAGTGTTAAGATCTGGGCAATATGGAAAGTTCAATTACCTAAGCTAACTGCGCCAGGCTCATCAATGCCATGGCTTAAGTCAAATTCACATTTTAGCCAAACTGCAAAATACTATATGTCTTGAACCTTCAAAGCTGTGTTTACATAATTCAAAACTTGTAAGTTAAAATCCTTAAATGCTAAAGATATAAAAATCTATGAGCGTAACAGGGTTTAAAAAAAATTTTTTTTTAGGAAAAAAAACAAGACTTAGTATACTTAATATCGGTATTTATAAAGATCTTTTTTTACATAAAGAAAAAAGTGCATTTATATATAATCTATCAACAAGGACCAGTTACGGTCTGGAAAGAAACAATAACAAAAATATTCACCTCACAAGGATGTTTGAAAGCTTAAAAAGGATAATACATGTGAGGGAATAAATAAATAATAAAGCACCATATGAACGCTAATGGTAGGTAGTAATGTTAATAATAAAATACAGCATGTGGTACACCTTAAACTTACACAATGTTCTACATCAATTATATCTCAATAAGGCTGAAAAAAAAATACAGAAGAAATCTCTCATCTGAAAGAATTAGAGCCATTTGTTAGTTGGCTACTCACAGAAGTTACAGCGGGAATCCTAGAAAACGATAAATACACATTGTAGCCACTTTATTTAAGTCTTGCATAAAGGTAATTCATTCACCAATCGTCCTGGCAGGACCCCTGCCTTCCATAAGAGTTTAGGTCTGCTGACTGGTATTCCCGACTTTCCTGTCTCACCCACGCTCATAATGCATCCTTTATGATTGCAGTTTCAGTTCTTGTAAAGTGCAGTGAAAATTTCAACACATATGAAACAACTGGAGAGCAAATTTCTTACTTTTTATCATTTTTTCCAATCAGTTTACATTTGTCTTGTTCACCCCTAATTTGACAGCCGATTTCTGAAAGAACTCACTTTTCTCACCCTTTGCAGGCATTCAAATTAGTTTTCGTAGAAATAACTCCCCCTTTTTACACAAATATTGCATCTGTGTGGAATATTAAATAATAAATGCATTCAGCCTAAGTTTGGGAACACACAGAGCTGACTCTTAAAGCAAGTAAGTTAACTCGTCGGGGAAAACGTGCAAAAGCCTCACACTCAGAAGCCGACCGGCCACAAACGGTCAGCACCCTGGGAACCGTGGTGTGCTCTACCAAGGAATGGACAGGACTACTTTACCCATCGGGTTGGTTAATTAGACATGAGTTAAGAATCTTTGCTACATAGTAATTCAGGTCTCCAGCACAGCTGACTAAGAAGAAAGCTCAAAAGAGATATATATATATATATATATATATATATATATATATATATATGCTGCCTTCTGTATTTTTCTTCAATTATATATGAAAAAAATTTAGAGGCAATGATGTCAAAGAGTAGAAAAAAATGCAAGAATACTGAAATAAAGCCACAGAAAAGGAATTCAGGTGTTTAAGTAGAACATGAAAAACTAATCAGAGAAGCTGACTCCTAAAAACAACTTAAATGAGTCAGGAAAAGACATTTTAAGGAAATTTTAACAGTCCCATATTAATTTGAAAAAAGTTGATGACCCATTTTAAAGCACACTTTTAACAACATAAGAAAGAAGCGTTCTGAACCATAAATACATCAGTGCTAGATACCTACTTGAAAACATTCAACTTAGATTAGCTGTATTCCTTTTGTAAATATGAAAGAAGAGCGTGTGTGAAAAACTTACTTATTTCAGTGGAAACTTGATTCAGTTTATCCTGTGATCTGCTGATAAGGACAACCTTCATTCCATGTTTTGCTAACTGAAACAATAAAAAACACCAAGCAATTGAATCATACCTGTACATATCATTAAAAAACAGAAATCAGATATACTCTCATTTGAAGAAAATCTGATAATACGATAAACCCAACAAAAAAAAATGAATAAATAAACTTAAGTAGTAATGAATGGTCAATTCAAAATGAAGACTTTATAAAGGGAGTCTTCCAAAGGGCTGTCTTTCTGAGTCAAGCTAGTATACAAATGTCAAAGGGTTTCAGAAAGAATAAAACTTTTACTTTTCATTTTATACCCATCTACACTGCTTTAGTTTTTAAAATCATAAGTACTGGGGCATCTGGGTGGTGTAGCGGGTTAAGCGCCTCTCAGTTTGGGCTCAAGTCGTTATCTTAGGGTCACGAGATCAAGCCCTGCACGCAGAGTCGGTTTGAGAGTCTCTCTTCTTCTCCCTCCGCCCCTCCCACGCATGCTCATGATCTCCCTCTAAAATAAATAATCTTTCAAAAATAAATAAATAAATAAATAGTATCTATTACTTCTATAATTTAAAAGTCAGGTTTATTTTTTTTTAATTTGTTTATTTATTTGAGAGAGAGAGCACAAGGAGGGGGAGCAGTAGAAGGAGAGGGAGAGCCAGGCTCCCCACTGAGCAGGGAGCCTGATGGGGGGCTCGATCCCAGGACCTTAGGATCATGACCTGAGCTGAAGGCAGCAGCTTAACCGACTGAGCCACCCAGGCGCCCACAAAAGCTTTAAAAAAGATCTGCCAAGACTGTCATCAGAATTGGGTGCTATCATAAGCTGTGATGCCTCCGCAGAACCAGAGGGCAGGGAAGCTTGCCTTCAAAGAGTACTACCAACATTCCTGCTTTGTACAATGGCCCTCAAATTACCACGGTCCCTACCCTTTCATGACATTACAGAGAACTTGAACCCTTTGCCCATGTCTGTCAATATCTTTTCGTCAATCATAGTCTTCCTTATAAAGAAACGATGCCATGGACTAGCCTGGAAATATAACTATTGCCTAGTAACAAATCCACCTTTTGGAAAAGAGTTCAAAACAACTGACTAAGGACTGTCCATAATTACACAATATAAAATAAAACTATGCTACATTTTCCCCAATTCCAACTTATTGGAACAGAAAGTTTTATACTAATTTTTGCACAAAAATTTATATTAAAATTGTCTTTGAGCAACTGTGGGGTTTCTGATTAGAAATAAAGCATATCTATTGTACTATATAACAGTGTATTTGTTTTTAACTTCAAAAATCAAAGCAACTATAAGAGATCATCCTGTATTTGATGTTTTATTTTTATACCAAGAAAAAGGTCTTGAAAATTACCTACCTCTTCTGCATATGATTTTCCAATTCCATCAGTACTACCTGTGACAACTGGGAAAAGAAAAACACAGTTTAGGTTAAGAACTACAACGAAGAACCAATCATAGAACCCACCAGTTAGACACCAGAGGACCTGTGTAATACTTCAACATAAAAGATGAAGGAACACTAGTGATTCAAATTTAAGCCCACCATAGGGGCTAAAATTTAAAGGGCTGCAATACCAAGTCTTGACAAGGTTGTGGAGGAACTGGAACTTTCATACGTTGCTGGTGGCATGGTAAATTTGATATAATCACTTTGAAAAAAAAAGCTATTTGGCATTAGGTCCAGAACTAAACACGTGTCTACCCTGTGACCAAGCAATTTCCAAGAAGTATGAATGGATCATGGTTACCAAAAGAATGTCCACGGTAGCTTTATTTATGCATAATAGGTAAACAGGCCCAAACATTGATCTACAGGAGAGTAAGTAATGGAGGTATATTCATATAATGGAATGCTATATAGCAATAAAAAAGAACTACTGATATATTCAAAACATGGACTAATCTCCCAGACATTATGCCAAGTGAAAAAAGCCTGACATAAAAGCATGCAAGCTGTTATGATTCCATTTATGAAGGCCAAAAAAAAAAAGTGAAACTAATCTACAATGATGGAAATCAGAATATTGATTACCTCTGGGTGAGGGGGTAGATGACAAGGAAGGGACATTAAGGGATCTCTGGGGTAGAGGATGTATATTCTTTATCTTGATTTGGGTATAAAAGTATGAAAGAATTCACTTTAAAAATGCATATTTATGTATGTATCTGTTATACTTGAATAAACTTAATTTTTTGAAATTATGGGCAATAAAAAGAAATGGAATATGATTTATTCTATAGGAAAGTATATTTATCTTACAAGCTCAAAAACCTTTTTCCTTTTTTTAAAGATTTTATTTACTGAGAGAGAGAGAGAAAGTAAGAAGAGCACAGAGGGAGAGGGAGAAGCAGACATGCCACTGAGCAGAGAGCCTGATGTGGAGCTCCATCCCAGGACCCTGGGATCAGGACCCAAGCCAAAGGCATATATATATTTAACCAACTGAGCCACCCAGGCGCCCCTCAAAAACCTTATGTAGCAGAAACATTTGAAAATTATAATGGGTCAGGCTTCATTATGGTACCTTATCTCTGAAATACTGGAATGACGCTTGTTACAAATTCAGAGCACAGTTATCCCCTCCAAATTGTTAGGGATGTGCCTCAAACTTCTCTGAGATTTTCCAAGTCATTTACAAACTATGGAAAACAAGTTATGGAGTAAAGTAGGATTTTCTTGTATTTGTACTAAAAACACTTTTTTCCAAATTACACAAGGGCAAAGATATCAAAAAATAAAAACAGTATAACAAACCCCCATGTACCCATGACCCAGCTTCAAAGACTATCAACTTAATTTTAAATGTTGCTTCAACTATATACCCCCACCCACTTCCTCCCACCTCAGATTAAGTAAATCACTAACATCATATGACTTCATAAGAACTTCATTATATGTTATTTAAAATAGCCACAATACCATTATCACATTCCTAAACTGTAAATAAGTCCTAATTAAATTATCTAATCTCAAATCAAACATCAATTATCTAATCAGTATGTAAATTTCCCCAAGTGTTTCAGAAAACTTCTAATAATTTGGTCAAATCAGGATTAAATAACTTCCATATTTAAAAGTGGTTAATGTCTATTTTTAGACTATAGGTCTATCTATCCATCTACCTTTCTGTATCTATTTATTCAATCTCCATCTCTCTCTCCTCTGCTTCTACTCCCTCTCCCTCCCCTTCCTCCCCAGACCCCCAACTTCCCTACTAGTTGTTGAAGATATTAGATCCTATTACCTTCCCAGCATGGCATTTACTGATTACATTCCCCTGATGTCATATAACATGTTCTTCTGTCCCCTAGTGGTTACCTATCAATGCTTGATCAAATTCAAGTTTGATTTTTTTTGGTAAGAATACTTCACAAGCAATAACACATATTTACATCAGGAGGCACATGTCTGGTTATCTGTCTTTGTTGTTTTATTAGCAGCCACTGTTAACCACTAAGATACAGAATTTCACTAGATGTTGCAGAACAGTAATATTTGTGTTTTTAGGGTTTGGGGGGCGGGAGAGAGTGCTCTGTCAATACTCAGTGTGTACATTATTATAATAATGTAACTCAATTCTAACACTAGCCTTAGGACATGGGCCCCAGCAAAACTGTCCATATGCCAGGCATCAGTTGCAAATTCAGAGGTCCTGACAGGCATCTACGCTGAATTACTGCAAAATTCAGGGTTCCCGCAACTCCTCGGGTTTAGCAATTCACTAAACAAGTCACAGGACTCAGGACTTAAAAATTTGTGATTACAGTTTTTCAATAAAGAATACAAATCAGGACCAACCAAGTGAACAGCCACAAGGGGCAAGGTCTAGGAAAGTCCTAAATGTAGAGCTTCTGTGCCCTCTCTGAATCAGGGCACTTCACCCTCACAGAACACCAGTATGTTCACCAACTAGGAAACCACATCAAGCTTCAATGTCCAGCATTTTTAATGGTCTCCATTACAAAGGCATGGTTGACTGTATCACTGACCTCAACCTCCAATCCCCACTTCCCTCCCAGAGATTGAAAGATTGAACTGATGTCACATGGCTCAGACCTCCAATCTTCTAATCACACGGTTGGTTTTTACGGCATGACCAGCCCCCATCTTGAAGCTATCCAGGATCCCACTATGAATCCTCTCAAAGCATCGGGGCCCACCATGAATAATAAAGACAATCCTGTCACTCAGAAATTCCAAGGATTTAGATTCTCCCCACCAAGAACCAGGGATGAAGGCCAGTCAAATTCCTTATCATACAACAATTATTATGGCTAGATAAATATATTACTCACTAGTGAATCAAATAATATAATTACATTTCCTTTCTTGGTCAACATTTTTATTTTCCTATAGTCAAATTGCCTTTTCTTCCATTTGCAAAGGTTTCTTTTTAAATCTCCCATTCCCTAACAGCCTCTCAGTACAATTTTCCACAGAGTCAATCCCATGAATTTTTTTTCCTTTTTTTTCCCCCCATAGAGATTACTTCCCCGGTTCCCTCCAGCTTTTATCCTGTTTCTCCCTGGAATGGCTACTGTGCTGCATAGCTGTTGTTCTAGATCATAACCATGGGAATTCCTTTGGCCTCCCTCTTCTGTTGAATCTCTTATTTCTAGATCTTATTCTACTCCCTCATTAGGGATCACATCCACCAGTAGCTTCCCAAGGACAGATGCACGAAGACACAGTTTTGTAAACAGTTTTTTAAAATAAACTTTTTATCTTAGAATAGTTTTTTAGACTTAACCAAAAAATGTGAATATAATACAGGGGGATCTCTATATTTCAAGTCGGGTTTTCCTATTACTAACATCTTATATTTGTCACAATTCATGAACGAATATTGGTACATTATAGTAGTCCCCTCTTTCCCATAGGGGATATATTCTAAGACCGCTCGTGATGCTTGAAACTATGGATAGCACCACACCTTATATATACTATGATTTTTCCTAGACATACAAACCTATGATAAAGTTCAATTTATGTTAGGCATTGTAAGAGATTAACAATGTTAATAATAAAATAGTACAATTCTAATGTACTATAATAAAAGTTATGTGAATATGGTCTCTCTCACAAAACCTTATTGTACTATATTCAGCCTTCTTGGGATGATGTGGGATAAAATGTCCACACAATGAAATGAACTGAGGTGAATGATGTAGGCATCATGATGTACTGTTAGGCTACTAGTGACCTTCTAACAAGATGTCAGAAGGAGGATCATCTGCTTCTGGACCACAGTTGACTGCAGCTAAATGAAACTACAGAGAGCACAACCTCAGATAAAAGAGGGTACTACTGTATTTTCAACAAAAGCCTCTATCTTTTTCAGATTTTCTTGTTACTGAACGTCCTTCTGTTCTAGGATAACATCCAGAATATCCTATTAAATTCATGTGACAGCTTAAGAGAAACTTTTTTTTGATAGTTTAAGAGATACTTTTTTGATTGTGTATACCTTTTTTTTTAGAAAGTCTATATGCTAACCTCATACATAATAGTTTAACTAGGTTAAAAATCTAAGCAGGAAATAATTTTTAACAACAACAACAAAAAAATCGAAGACAACTCTCTACTGTCTTCCAGCACCAGTACTGTTCAAAAAGTGTTTCACCATTCTGAGTTCAGACCATTTATAAGTGACCTGCTTTTTTGTCACCAGAGCTTTTAGGATTATCATTCAATCTTTAACAATCTGTCACAATAATATACTTTTCAGTGGTTTTCTTCTATTCATTGGTGCTAGGCACTGACAGGCCTTAAAATCCATTATCTTTGATTCTGGCAGTTTCCTTATATTGATTCTTTGACAACTTCTTCCCCATACTTTTCTAATTCTTATCAATCAGAATTTAGATATAACAGTTTCTCTATTAATCATATTTTTCTTTTTGTTCTACTTTCCTGGAAGTTTCTTCAACTTTATCTTCCAAACTTTCTATTGACTTTTAAATTTTAGGTTGTCAAATTTTTAAGTTTGAAGAGCTCTCCTTTATTCTGATTGCTCTTGCCCTTTTTTTTTTTTTTTTTAGGAGTATCTTGTTCTTATTATAGACCTATTATCTTCACTTATCTCTGAGGATATTAACTAGACTTTATTTATATACAGTTGACCCTTGAACAACAGGGGCTTGAACTGCATGGGTCCACCTATACACAGATTTTTATAAATACAGTACAGTACTCGTAAATGTATTTTGTTTTCCTTATGATTTTCTTTTTTTTTTTTTTAAAGATTTTATTTATTTATTTGACAGAGAGAAATCACAAGTAGGCAGAGAGGTAGGCAGAGAGAGAGGAGGAAGCAGGCTCCCTGCTGAGCAGAAAGCCCGACGTGGGGCTCGAACCCAGGACCCGGGATCATGACCTGAGCCGAAGGCAGCGGCTTAACCCACTGAGCCACCCAGGCGCCCCTCCTTATGATTTTCTAAATAACCTTTTCTTTTCTCTAGCAGAGTGTAAGAATACAGGCAGCTAATCCATAAAATATAAAACATATGTTATCAACTGTTGGTATCGGTAGGGCTTCCAATCAGCAATAGCCATTTGTAGTTAAGTTTCTGGGGAGCCAAAATGCAGGCTTTCCACTGCACAGGGTCCCTAATTCCCACGTTGTTCAAGGGTCAACGGTATTAACATTTTCTTCTCCTTACATTCTCTTTCCTCTATATTCCTTTTGACTGATTTGGTCTGTCTCATCTTGGAGGCATCAATATGGCAACTAGTATGCATACGTGGGGTGACTGCACTGTGAGCCTCACTCTAGGGTAACCAGTGAGCAAACCAGCTTTTTTATTAGAGATTCCACAAAAGTCAGTATCTTTTCTCTGAGACCCTTCAGTATCTCTTAAGAAGCATTTCCCCATTTCAATCTTTTGGCTGCTGCGTAGGTGAGCAGCTGTTAGTCTGCAGACTTTTTCCTCAACCCCTGCTCTCAGTCAGGTGTCTCACCTCTGCCTTCTTCCATGCCCGATTTCCCTGAGTCTCCAGCACATCTGGCTCCGTGGCCTTCCCCACTCCTGTCTATTAAAGTACCTGACACTTCCAATTGTGCTTTTCTGAGATCCAAAAGCAAAGCTGTGTGCTTCCCAATGGTGGACAGTCTGTGAGCACTCTGGTGTCTGCTCTCTGAAGTAAGGGACCACTCTTCCACCTACATTTGCTGTTACTGAGGAATGAGGGATTTCAGAAGTCCCCTAGTCTCATCAAACTGGAGCTTCCTGTTTCTCATTGTTCTAATTTTAGAGAGGATTTCCAAAATATAAGAGGCTAGAAATACAGTTATTTGATCATTTTAAAACTGGGAAGTTCCCCAAGTTTCCTCTGAAACATATTATACTAAAGTAGACTTACTTTAGTTGAGAATGAGATACTAAACACACTACTCAAAAAAAAAAACTGATTTTATACTCCCAGCAAAAACACTTCTTCCTATCATCTCCTGCTATCAACTATCAAATCTAAATCAAATGAACAGTTTTTAGAAACTATTATGTGCACAACTTTGGAGACTACAATGACTTATGAGATCCATTCTGGATATCAGGTGTTCTATAAATCACCCATCCTCTGGTTAGGACTTTAAATATTAAGCATAAACGATCTGACTTTTAAACAGATATAAATGTTAAAAATGTAGCCTGATCTTTTTAGATAGATAAAAATATCATTTTTCAGGGCTCCTGGGTGACTCAGCTGAGCACCCAGCTCTTGATTTCAGCTCAGGTCACAATCTCAGGGTCCTGGGATCAAGCCCTGTGTAGGGTTCTACACTCAATGGGGTGTCTGTTTCTTCCCCTCACCCTCTGCCCCTCCCCCCTGCATGTGCTCTCGTGCACTCTTTCTCTCTAAAATGAATAAGTCTTTAAAAAATATATCATTTTCCTGTATTCTAAGTCTCAAAATCAAATCCAGCATTGCATAGTTATATATGAGCCAAATATTACCTCACAAGTACATTTTTTCCCTAAGAAAACAGAAAAGTATAAAAATTACTTTTATGGACACAAAGAAATAAAAAATAAAACTGGAAACTCAGAGGCTCCCTTAGTCATCTCTGTAAGCACCACTGTAGTTCTACAATAATCAGTCACCTACACAATGACCACACAATGGGGGATCAACTATCCCTTCTCCATCAAAGGAAGTGACAAATTCTTTAGTTCTCTATGTCATACGGTAGGTAAGTGTTTGCAATAACGTAAAAACATGACCAAGTCATCGGTCAAACTTCAGTCAATCATAAAAGTTTCATTTGATGTAAAAAAAGAATTTTAATTTATTTATTTAAGACATAGACAATGGAGACAAGGATTGTCCTGCTGCTTTTGCTTTACAAGATCCATTCTCTACTTTAAAGCCACATATATTCCTAAAGTGGTAGCAGATATAGTAGCTGGTAGTTGGATAGAAAAATCTCCTAATCGAGTTCATTAATTTTTTATTTTCATAAAATAATAGTGTGATTCTCTCTATTAAGATGATACCATATTGTCTGGGGAGTCAACTACCATTATTAATTTTAGGAAGCTAATCAAAGCATACCATATCTTAAATCAAAAGTCTTTTAATGTTACTTCTGGGACATTGGGAAAAGACATGAAATAGATTACTATTTTTTATCCTTCCTACTGTTGATATTTTTTACCCATGTGCGTATTCTGCCTTTCTAACAAAGAAGTCCTTTCCTACCACGAATAGAAAGATGGTACAAACTGAGCCAGCAGACTCTTTTATCTATTCCACTTTCCCAAAAATCAGTGTAGTACTGCTTAACCCCCTGTTTCTCAAGGTCACTTAACATTTTCTTAAAACAGAGTTCTTAAAGATAAAATTTAATAGAAAACTTATTTAACTACTATTTACTGAATTATTTAATTATTGTAAAAGGTCACCAGTTTTAATTACCATTAAATAGAATATTAGTGTAAAATATGTATGTATATACGTAACCATTAAAATTTTTAAAATTCGGGACGCCTGGGTGGCTTAGTCCATTAAGCGTCTGCCTCCAGCTCAGGTCATGATCCTTAGGGTCCTAAGATCGAGTCCTGCATCAGGCTCCTTGCTCAGCGGAGAGCCTGTTTCTCCCTCTGCCTCTGCCTGCCACTCTGCCTGCTTGTGCTCTCTCTCTCACAAATAAATAAATGAAAATTTAAAGGGAAAAAAGTTTTAAATTTTAAAAATTCGTCAATGCAGTACCTAAGATCATCTTTTGCTCTGGGAAATACTTGATCTAACTCTGAAATGCCTACCACCTTGCAATGGGAACCAATGAAGCAAAGACCAGCAGCTCCCACATCATTCATATTAGAAGTACTGCTTGTTTTTCGGTCGGTTTCTTAAAATGAAAAAATTAAGCAGTCAGCCAAAATGAAATAAGGTGCCAAGTCCCCGGGGACTCCTCCTTCTCATGTTATATGCACATCTGGGCCAGAGCCCAGTTGGCAACTGTCTTCCCTTCCTTCTTTCCAGCAACTGTGGCCTGGAATATAGACTCTATTTCCCAAACTCCTCAGCAGCCAGGTGTGGCTGGTATTCAATTCTGGAAATAAGATCCAAGCAATAATGTGAGCCCCTCAAATTACAGTGAATGGCTGCTCACAGTCAGGAAGCTGACTCAGCAGGGAGAGGCCCCTTTTTGACCTTCATCTAGCCAATTCAAACGTGATGGCAGGAAGTCTGGCGGTCTTGAACCACAAGTAACCTTGAGGGTAGAAGCCACAGGCTAAAGTGAAGGTGAATACTCATAGGAATCAAGGTTCCTGAGGACTCCATGGAATTACCATGTTTTTTAATTAATCGTTTCCTTTTTTACTGCTTACCACAGAGAATCAAACATATTCTAGTTTTCTTTAAACTGGGTGAAAAGTAAACTTCTCTCTTGTTAAAGTCATGACTATAGGCCCAGAAAAGCAAGAGTAAGCTGTCAATAAAGTCAGTTATTAAAACAAAATATTTACAATTCACATGATTACAAGAATATTTGCTCAAGGTACCTCATTCATATCATCCAGTTAATTCTCATAATAGCTATCACCCCAACCTAAGCTATCATCCCAACATACACAGACTTATCCAATGAACCTTTCAGTCCTTTCTCACTTAGTTCATGCTCTACATAGTTAAGACTTATCTTCCTCAAACACCATTTTTATGATCTCATTCTTCTGTCAAGAAGTGACAATGTTTCTCTATTGCCAATTACATAAAACCTGAAACACAAATCCATTCACTTCTCTGAGTTGCCACCACCCGGGGCTACCATCATTCATCTCCCACAATAACTACTCCAACAGCCTACTAAATCATTCACCTGCTCCCACACCTATTCCTCTCCAATTCACTGCAGCCGGAGTGATCCCACCAAAGGGCAAATCTGACATCACTTCCCTGCCTAAAACCAGTCAATGGCTTCCCACTACCCTTATTCTTCACGAGGTCTTCCATGAGCTTATCTTACTCCCATCACTTTCCTCCTACCACTCACTTCCCCGGACACACTGAAATTTTCCCAGTTCCTACAAGGTAACAAGTTCTCTCTTTACAAAAGTTTTATTCTAGTCCCAGTTTCACTCCAACCAGTGTCTCTGTCCCATCCTTGAGGTCTTCACTTGAACATCTTCTCTCCCATTAAGGCTTCCTTGAGCTCTGACATACAGAATCTCCTAGCTCTCTGCCCCCACAGTACTCCATACTCCCCCCTCCCTTCATGACATTAATCACAAAGGTTTATATAAGGGTCTGCCTGGGTCACCACAGTCTAACTGCTAGCACAGTGCCTGGCAAAAAGTAGATGATTAATGAGTGGATGAATGAATGAGTAGATGAATGAAAAAAGATTATGAATGGAAAACTAACCTCTTAGGATACTACCCACTATTTTGTCAACTTTTTTTTTTCCTAGTAATAATGTCCAGTCACCTACTATACAGAACCCCATATATCCTTCGGCCTCTCTCAACATCAAGTAGTGATCTAAAATGAAATTTAAGAAATTTAACAGAGAGAAGTTTAACTTTATGATGAATCTGCAGAGACACATTTTCTGTAGATGAATCTGAGGCTATCTTTGAAAAGAGATTGTTTTCAGTGTTAGAGAGCTACTTCATTCATAATGTGCCAGGGTGGCTATGAAGTGGAATTAAGGGGAAGGGGAGATGAACCATTCTGGTTTAGGAAAGCATGGCAAATTACCAATGTAGTGTCAGTTCATTGTTCTTGTCATTAAGATTTGCTTCCTCCATTAACACTGAGTATTCTCAGATTTCATTTTGCTATGGAGTAAGCAGGTAAAGCAGGTAAGTAAGGTAGTTTTCAACAATACACAGAAAGAAGCTACACGTACCACCCCTATCCCTACTGGCTCTGAGTGTAGGTAAGATGGCCAGGGGCAGAACTGAGGTAGAGGAAGTGAATAAAGGGAGGGGGAAAAGGGAGGTTAAAAAAAAAAAAAAAGGCCTCTGTCTTCATGTACAAATATAACAGCAGAACCCGAATTTGCAGCCTTTGTGAAGATGAAAACTGACAACTATAAAGAATATCCCAACTTGGCATCCAGAAGTGTCTAGCTTGTTACAGATTATATAAAATACTGGCAACTGACCAGCGCTCAGCTTCCAGATTTTATACAGTCAACAAAAATACTTTAGTTTGTGTAGGTTAAAAATATTCTACTCTTTTTGTCCTCAACTTGCTAAGAACAGATATTTTTAGTAAGCACCCAATCAACCTTATCAAAATCAAGCATCAAAAATAGACTAGAGAAACACTGGAAGCAAATATGCTATTTTTAGCTCTTCTGACTCTTCCCTGCCACTACCCACCAAATTCTGACTGCAGAGCCCATGCATAAGAGCTTCGTTATTCTAGGCAGGTTCCTTCTTCTGACCCTTTTTTTTCCCTCCCTGAACACCTGAATGCAGAAAACACTCGATTGATTAAAGATTAATACTGCCGCAAACCATGACAGCTGCCTTTCCTCTGAGTGCTTTTGGGGGATGGGGAGAATAGAAAATGACAGAGAGCTTGCATCAGTATTCCTCCTGGGGATCTATTACATGAAAAAAAAATTGCTATTTCAATTCCCTTTTGTTGCTAAAAATAGCAGCCTCAATTGATTCAAGCAAACAGGGAAGCGGCTTAGCAGTGCTGAATTTAGAAACCACTGAAGTCCCAAAGAGCAAATGCTAACCTAGTCTTAACACATGCCAGCTCATATTTAACAAAGAACAAAGAGAAGCATGCAGGCTGCAAGTTAATAAAACAGCAGCAACTTCCTGCATTTTTATCCAAGAGAGGCAGTGAAAGGGATACAAAATAAGACAACTATCACTTATTCTCCTAATCATATTTTGATAAAAAGTAATTTTACAGGGAAAAAAAAATCAGATTATGCATAAGCCCAGACAGTGTGGGCATTTCCCACCACCCCATGGTTTGGAAAAATACACGCCTTTTTTCAAGCACGGTACATTACTAGAGAGAAAGAAAACGCCCAGCTTCCAAATGTGCTGTCCCAACAGCGAGGTCCCTTTTCCCACTCAAGTTTGCCCATGAGGTTTCCCCACCCAGCGGGCCCTCTCTCACCTCCCCCTTCCTCTTCTCTTGACCCAACCAGACATTGCAGACAGGTACAGTTTATCACTTCAAAAACTAACCGACAGAAAAATCAAACCAAAACACCATTCAAAGCACCTAGGTTCAGGACAGAGGAGGAGGAGGAGGAACTGTAAGCAGCATCCGCTTGAGGCAGCCAATCCTGGGGATGATCTTCCGGGCAAGGCCTTTCATCTTCTGCTGGCACCACACCCCAAAAATACCTTCTGCCCGACTTTGTCACTTTGCTTGGTTAACTGAAAACCTTTCCAGCTAATGATTCATTTCAGTGACTGCCACATCCTCTGTAAAAATTCAAACCCTAGTATAAGAATTGAAAGGCTATCAAGCCTTGAGCCTTGGTGATTTGGTGGATTCAGACTGCTTTGTGGTCTCCTTTGGGGATAGCCAAAATGAAGGGGGATTGTGGAATGCATGTAGGAATTCTGACCGGGAACAAAGGAGTCACAAACCTAGGAAAACGCCACAGTACTGTAGAGGCCAAGAGCAGCCTACCCCAAAATGTGCCACTCTGGCTTACTGATTATTTTGAAAGAAGTTACCTAAGTCCAAGGGCACTCAGACCCTCCTCTGTCCCTCTGAGAGCAGGAAGTAAATCTCTCACATGAAAGGTACCCTCCCTATGCTAAGAAATAAAAAGACATCCTTATCACCGGAGACAGGAACTTTAGAAAGTTTCCTTTCTAAAGACAGGAACCAAGAAAGCTGTAGAAACAAACCTGTTACTTTTTAACTATCTCAGCCCAAATTCTGCTTAGAATTCCTTACTCCTCAAAGCTCCCAAACATGTTTTCTTCATCCCATCAATTCCTCAAAAATGTACTATATCTTGGCCAAAAAGTATAAAAACTGTCTGCCTTGGTCTTTTCTTTGGGTCTCAATTTCAATATTGGGCCTCCAGATGCACATAATAAAATGTTGGGTTTTTTCCCTCCTGTTAACCTGGCTCATGTAAATGTAATTGTTAGCTCAGCTGGAAGACCTTGAAGGGTAGAAGAAAAATTTTTCCTTCCCTAAAGTGCAAGGACTTTGGGCTTTTGCTATTTTGGTACAAATATCAGTATGTGAAGTGGTTAAGTATATGGGTGGAGGGGCACCTGTGTGGCTCAGTGGGTTAAAGCCTCTGCTTTCGGCTCAGGTCATGATCCCAGGGTCCTGGGATGGAGCCCCGCATTGGGCTCGCTGGTGAGCAGGGAGTGTGCTTCCCTTCCTCTCTCTCTGTGCCTGACTCTCTGCCTCTTTGTGATCTCTGCCTGTCGAATAAATAAATAAAAATCTTAAAAAAAAAAAAAGAATATGGGTGCAAAATCAGACCAGCAAAGTTCAAGTCCAGGTTCAAATTCCAACTCTGCCATCTATCAGAGGCTGGTTAACCGCTAGTATCTTGATTTATCTGCAAAGTGAAGACAATACTGTGCATCCCACAGTCATTGTAAAAATTCCATAAGATAATGTTAATAACAATATTCAGCATTCAGGATTACTTGAGAATTAAATGGGACAATGTATATAATACAGTGTACTTAGCACACAACTTGACAAGTAGTAAATTCCCAATAAATGTTAGCAATAGACAACACTAGAAAGTGACAGGGGTATAGAAAGAAAAATAAAAGAGCTACTAAGATTAGATATGATATCAAAAGTACAAACAACAAAAGAAAAAATAGGCAAGTTGGAGTTCATCAAAACTAAAACTTCTTGCAAGTGCCCAGCTGGCTCAGTGGAGCATGTGACTCGATCTCGGGGTCATGAGTTTGAGCCCCACATTGCGGGTAGAGATTACCTAAAAATAAAATCCTAAAAACAAAAAAGGAAAAACCTGAACCTTCTTGAACATCAAGAGACTGAAAAGACAAACCAAAGAATAGCAGAAAATATTTGTAAATCATAGTTTTTTTTTTTATAAAGATTTTATTTATTTATTTGACAGAGAGAAATCACAAGTAGGCAGAGAGGCAGGCAGAGAGAGAGGAGGAAGCAGGCTCCCTGCTGAGCAGAAAGCCCGATGCGGGGCTCGAACCCAGGACCTGGGATCATGACCTGAGCCGAAGGCAGCGGCTTAACCCACTGAGCCACCCAGGCGCCCCTGTAAATCATAGTTTTAATAAGAGTCCAGATTCAGAATATATAAAAGACTCCTAATAACTCAACAATAAAAAGACAACTCAATATTAAAATAGGCAAAGGACTTCCAGAGATATTTATCCAGAGAAAGTAAACAAATGGCCAAAAAGCACAGGAAAAAATGTTCAGTATCATTAGAGAAATGCAAACCAAAAGTACAATGACAAACTAGTTTGGCCACAATTTTTTAAAAAAGGAAATGGAAAATAACAAGTGTTGGTAAGGATGTGGAGAGAACGGAGCCTTAGTACACCGTTGGTAGGAATGTAAAATGGTGCAGTTGCTGATGTAAACAGTTCAGCCGTTCTTCACAAGGATAAACACAGAATTACTATGTGACGCATTAATTCTACTCCTACCTATATACTCAAAAGAACAGAAAACAAGTATTCAAACAGAAAACTGTCCATGAATGTTTGTTAGCAGGACTATTCACAACAGCCAGATGGTGGAAATGACCAAATGCCTATCAACTGATGAATGGATAAACAAAATGTGGTCTATCCATACAGTGGAATATTACTCGGCCATGAAAATTAATGAAGTACTGACACGTTTCAAAATACAGATGAACCGTCGGTGTGAACATTATGCTAACTGAAAGATGCCAGATACAAAGATCACAAGCTGTATGATTCCATTTATACAACATCCAGAATAGGAAAATCCACAGAGAAAGAAAGATTAGTGATTGCCAGGAGCTGGGGAGAAAGGGATGAGGAGTGACTGCTTCAATGGGTATGCTGTTTCCTTCTGATGTGATAAGAATGTGCTGCAACTGGACAGAAGTGATAGTTGCACAACACTGTGAAGCTACTAAATCTCACTGAATTGTACACTTTAAAATAGTTTATGGTTCATTTTATGTTATGAGAATTTTACCTCAATTAAAAAAAAAGATCTCTTTCAAAAGTTAGTAAAGATTAGCTTTTTACCAAGGGCTAGAGCAAAAAAGGAAAAGAAATTGCTATTTCTCTTGCTGCATCATCCATTGAATTTTGCTGCATTGTCCCTTGAATTTAGGAAGCAAAAATCCAATCAATACATCATTCGATTTACACAACAGAATACAGAGGAACCTAAGTTTGGACTGCCCCTATGGGCAGAACGGTCCCTTTTCATCTATCTAATATTGAGAACTTATTTTGTGCCAAACACAGGATGGCAAGCACTTTACAGACGCTTAACTGTCTTAACTGTCCTGACACTCTATTAGGCACAATTAGTAGCTGCCCCAGAACTAAACGACGGTCCCAGAAAATAAAAGATTATAGCAACTAGATTTAGAAATAAAGAAACCATCTCAAGAGAGGTTAAGTGACTTGCCAATGGTCATATCAACCTAAATGTCAGAACATTAATCCTCTACACAACAGAAAACGAGCTACAAACTTGGAACAACCTACAATACTCACATTAGCAATAACGCATGTTGCATACACAAATATTCGAGTCCCTTCCTCATTAATACAGAATCATAATGCAGAATCCAACTTTTTCACTATTCCTTAACCAGCCAAGGCAGTCTGTCCGGTGTTTCCCAAATATAACACATTAGGGAATCGGCTCCATTGTGTGCCCAACTCAATCCTTATATTAAAAGTGGCATTTCTCTTCACTCCCCACTGCCATCAGCCACCTTGCAATCAGCAAGCTAAAGAATGTGTACAAGTTCATAATAACTGGAAGCAAAGAAACAGAACCATTCCTGACTTTTTGTCTGGCTCTTAATCCTAACGATTAATTAGATCATGAAACATAGTAAGGAAAAAGAGTTGGCGGTATAGTTATGAGATTCTTATCTCCAATGTTCTATAATCCTGGCTTTTTCTTTTTTGAAGAATTTATTTATTTATTTATTTATTTATTTATTTATTTATTTATTTATGAGAGAATGTGTGTATGAAAGAGAAAGAGAGCATGAGTGGGTAAGAGCAAAGGGAGAGGAACAAGCAGATTCCGTGCTGAAGCACAGAGCCCAAGGTGGCGCTTGATCCCATGACCCATGAGATCATGTCATGAAACTAAACCAAGATCCAGATGCTTAACCAACTGAGCCACTAGGTGCCCTGTGGCTTTTTTTTTTTTTAATGTAGACGGAGTAGTTAACATTCAAATGATAACTGTCCCATCTATGTAACTATTTTATGTTCAACATAAATTATCACATTTCCTTTACTTCTATGTAAGATATCTATATCTCATAAATGCCTACAGGCTTGAATTCACTTAAACAAGTCCAAATTGGAACAGTCCTGTAGCTCAAAATAAGAAATATGAGCTTTTGGGTTCCTGGGTGGCTCAGTCAGTTGAGCCTCCATCTCTTGGTTTCAGCTCAAATCATGATCTCGGGGTTTTGGGATCAAAACCCAGGTTGTGTTCAACACTCAGTGTGGAGTTTGTTTGAGATCCTCTATCCCTCTCCCTCTGCCCCTCCTGCTCATTCTCTCTCTCTCTCTCTTTCATTAATATACATAAAATCTTCTTTAAAAAAGAAATAGCAGCTTTTGACATATCTTATGGTTGTACACATTTAACTGGCAGAGTAATAACTAAATCAAACATTTCCTTAACTTATAAACATTAGGCAAACACACTAGTTAGTCCATAGTGCTTACTACATGAGTTTCCTTAAAATATACAATTCAGGCCTGATAAAATTGAGAGTTGTAAGGAGATCTACTTGGCAATTCCAATAATTAACTTCTACTGAATGGCCCAAATTTATGTACACCAAGGTAGATAAATACCCGGACAGAGTCTAGTATAAATTATGTGGCTTGTTCCAACTTAACTCATCCAGTTTAAGCTTTTAACAATATTCTTCAGCTAAGTGGGTAAAATCCTCCAAAACAAAGAGACCTTGGATTTCAGTCACTCTGAGAAGTAAATCCCTCCCTCTGCACTAAGACGCCAATCTGCTTTTAAACCACTAGGTTTATCACAATAACACTACAATAAAGTCATAGTTTTAGCCAGAGTCTCCTAGTGAACAATTTCTTCCTCAAGGAATAGAGAGTTCCCTGAAAACTCAAATGTTAATGCTTTAGTCGAAGAGACCTCACCATATCCCTAGGTACTTTCTACCTAGGAGAAAGCAACTTCATCTGCTGTCCTGCCTGACTCATGTCTGATCGAGAACTTTAAAAATCCTCCCCAAAAGATAGTCTGATAAACAATTTACGATATATACCTTGAAGACTGAGATAAATAATGTATCAACAACAAAAAACTTTTAAAGAGGGTTTAAATTAATTTATTTACTAATTTTAGTGAGCTCTTTGCTCAATGTGGGGCTTTAACTCACAATTTCAAGATCAAAAGTCACATGCTCTACCAACTGAGCCAGCCAGGCTCCCCTCAACAACAAATTTGAGGTAGGAAATGAAGAAATCTAATCTATTCTAAGTTTTTTTTTTTTCCCCTCATCCCTGAAGAGCCAAAAGCAAGGAAGCACAATTCCCGCCTGTCAGACAACATCTGGCTGGATCCTCATTCTACTTTTTAGGAAAACCCAACACTGCCAATGCAATTATGCTAAGCAACTCAACAACTATCACACTTTTCAAAATGAACACTCAACGAGATAGATTTCCAACAGAATCTTTTAAAGGAGCTTCATGTAATCCAACACTATTTTTCTGAGTTCCCAGATTGTATTCTACAAAAAATAGTGACCGGCAGTTGGGGAAACCTATGATCTAGTCCTGGCTCTGCTAAGTGTCCCTGGCCCAGTAATTAACATTTTTGAATTTAAATTCAATTAATTAACATATAATGCATTACTGATTTCAGAGGTAGAAGTCAGTGATTCATCAGTCTTAGATAACACCCAGCGTTCATTACATCACATGCCCTCCTTAATGTCCATTACCCATCTACTCCATCCCTTAAACCCCCTCTTCTCCAGCAATACTGTTTCCTATGATTAAGAGTTTCTTATGGTTTGTCTCCCTCTCTGATTTTATCTTATTTTTTTCCTATCTTCCTCTATGATCCTGTTTTGTTCCTTACATTCCATATGAGTGACATGATGCGATAATTGTCTTTCTCTGATTAACTTGTTTTGCTTAGCATAATAACCTCTACTTCCATCCATGTCATTGCAATGGCAAGATTTCGTTTTTTGATGGCTGAGGAGTATTCCACTGCGTGTGTGTGTGTGTGTGTGTGTGTGTATACATACATGTATATATATATATATATCACTTCTTCTTTATCCATTCATCTGATGATGAACATCTGGGTTCTTTCCATAGTTTGGTTATTGTGGACACTGCTGCTAGACACACTGGGGTGCAGGTGGATTACTACATTTCTTCTTTGGGGTAAATCCCCAGCAGTGCAATTATGGGGTTGTAGGGTAGCTCTATTTGCAACTTTCTGAGGAAGCTCCATGTTGTTTTCCTGAGTGGCTGCATCAGCCTGCATCCCCATTGTAAGAGGGTTCCCCTTTCTCCGTATCTTCACTAACATCTATCGTTTCCTGACTGGTTAATTTTAGCCATTCTGACTGGTATGAGGCGGTATCCCATTGTGATTTTGATTTGTATTTTCCTAATGCCAAATGATATTGAGAATTTTTTCATGTGTCTTTTGGCTATTTGTAGGTTTTCTCTGGAGAAATGTCTGTTCATATCTTCTGCCCATTTCTTTTTTTTTTTTTTAAAGATTTTATTTATTTATTTGACAGACAGAGATCACAAGTAGGCAGAGAGGCAGGCAGAGAGAGAGAGGGAGGAAGCAGGCTCCCTGCTGAGCAGAGAGCCCGATGCGGGACTCGATCCCAGGACCCTGAGATCATGACCTGAGCCGAAGGCAGCGGCTTAACCCACTGAGCCACCCAGGCGCCCCTCTTCTGCCCATTTCTTGACTGGATTATTTGGTTTTGGGGTGTTGAGTTTGATAAGTTCTTTATAGATTTTGGATACCAGCCCTTTATCTGATAAGACATTTTCAAATATCTCCCATTCCGTGGCTTGCCTTTTAATTTTGCTGACTGTTTCCTTTGCTGTGTAGGAGCTTTTTATCTGGATGAAGCCCCAATAGTTCATTTTTGCCTTTGTATCCCTTGCCTTTGGAGACATGTCTAGCAAGAAACTGCTGCAACAGAGGTCAAGGAGGTTGCTGCCTGTGCTCTACTCTAGGATTTTGATGGATTCCGGTCTCACATTGAAGTCTTTCATCCGTTTTGAGTCTATTTTTGTGTGTGGAGTAAGGAAGTGGTCCCGTTTCATTCTTCTGCACGTGGCTGTCCAATTTTTCCAACACCATTTGTTGAAGACACTGTCCTTTTTCCATTGGATATTCTTTCCTGCTTTGTTGAAGATTAGTTGACCATAGAGTTGAGGATCCATTTCTGGGTTCTCTATTTGTTCCATTGATCTATGTGTCTGCTTTTGTGCCAGTACCATACTGTCTTGATGATTACAGCTTTGTAATAGAGCTTGAAGTCCGGAATTGTGATGCCACCAGCTTTGGTTTTCTTTTTCAACATTCCTTTGGCTATTTGTGACCTTTTCTGGTTCTGTACAAATTTTAGGTTTATTTGTTCCAGCTTTGTGAAAAAAGTTGATGGATTTGGATAGAGATTGGACTGAATGTGTAGATTGCTCTAGGTAGCATAGGCATTTTCACAATATTTGTTCTTCCAATCCATGAGCATGGAACGTTTTCCATTTCTTTGTGTCTTCCTCAAGTTTGTTTCGTGTTCTATAGTTTTCGAGTACAGATCCCTTTGCCTCTTTGGTTAGGTTTATTCCTAAGTATCTTATGGTATTAGGTGCAATTATAAATGGGATTGACTCCTGAATTTCTCTTTCTTCTGTCTCATTTATTTTATATCCTGTCACTTTGCTGAATTCCTGTAAGAGTTCTAGCAATTTTGGGGTGGAGTCTTTTAGGTTTTCCACATAGACTAGCATGTCATCTGTGAAGAGTGAGAGTTTGACTTCTTCTTTGTTAATTCAGATGTCTTTTGTTTCTTTTTGTTGTCCAGTTGCTGAGGTTAGGACTTCTAGGACTATGCTGAACAACAGCAGTGAGAGTGGACATCCCTGCTGTGTTCCTGATCTTAGGAGAAAAGCTCAGTTTTTTCCCCATGAAGATTGATATTCATTGATATTCACTGTGGGATTTTTGCAGATGGTCTTAATGATATTGATGTACCCTCTATCCCTACCCTGGGAAGTTTTAGTCAAGAAAGGATGCTGTACTCTGTCCAATGTTTTTTCTACAACTATTGAGAGGATCATATGGTTCTTGTCCTTACTTTTATTTATGTAGTGTATCACATTGATTGATTTGCAGATGTTGAATCACCCTTGCAGCCCAGGAATATATCCCAATTGGTCGTGGTGAATAATCCTTTTAATGTACTGTTGGAACCTATTGACTAGTATCTTGGTGAGAATTTTTGCATCCACATTCATCAGGGATACTGGTCTGTAATTCTCCCTTTTGGTGGGGTCTTTATCTGGTCTGGGGATCAAGGTAATGCTGGCCTCATAGAAAGAGTTTGGAAGTTTACCTTCCATTCTGATTTCTGAAACAGTTTCAGAGGAATAAGTATTAATTCTTCTTTAAATGTTTGGTAGAATTCCCCTGGGAAGCCATCTCTGGGCTCTTGTTTGTTGCCAGATTTTTGATTACTGCTTCCATTTCCTTGCTGGTTATGGGTCTGTTCAGGTTTTCTATTTCTTCCTGTTTCAGTTTTGGTAGTTTACATGTCTCTAGGAATGCACCCATTTCTTCCAGATTGCTTAATTTCCTGGCATATAGTTGCTTATAATATGTTCTTATAATTGTCTGGATTTCTTTGATGTTGGTTGTGATCTCTCCTTTTCCATTCATGATCTTGTCAATTTTATTAATTCTTTCAAAGAACCAACTCCCAGTTTGGTTGATCTGTTCTACTGTTCTTTAGGTTTGGATTTCACTAATTTCTGACCTAATCTTTAGTAATTCTCTTCTCCTGCTGGATGCAGGCTTTACTGGCTATTCTATCTCCATCTGCTTTAGGTGTAAGGTTAGGCTGTGTATTTGAGACTTTTCTTATTCCTTGAGAAAGGCTTGTACTGCTATATACTCCCCCCTACCCCCCGCCGCCACCCCGGACTGCCTTTGCTGCATCCTAAAGATTTTGAAAGTTGTGTTTTCATTTTCATTTTTTTTTATGAGCTTTTAAAATTTTTCTTTAATTTCCCAGTTGATTCATTCTTTAGTAGGGTGCTCTTTAGCCTCCATGTATTTGAGTTCTTTCCAAATTTCCTCTTATGATTGAGTTCCAGTTTCAAAGCATTGTGGTCTGAAAATATGCAGGGAATGACCCCAATCTTTTGGTACCAGTTGAGCCCTGATTTGTGACCCAATATGTGATCTATTCTGGAGAATGTTCCATGTGCGCACGAGAAATTGTGTATTCTGTTGTTTTAGGATGGAATGCTCTGAATATATCTGTGAAGTCCATCTGGTCCAGTGTGTCATTCAAAGTTTTTGTTTCCTTGCTGATCTTCTGCTTAGATGATCTGTCCATTGCTGGGAGTGGGGTGTTAAAAGTCTCCTACTATAATTGTATTTTTTAAGAATTTTTTTAAAGGTTTTATTTATTCATTTAACAGAAAGGGAGAGTACAAGCAGGGAGACCAGCAGCCAGAGTGGGAGAGAGAGGCAAGCTCTCTGTTGAGACAGAAGCCAGATATGGAACTCGATCCAAGGACCCTGGGATCATGACCTGAGCCGAAGGCAGCCGCTTAACGAACTGAGCCACCCAGGCATCCCTAATTGTATTATTTTCGATGTGTTTCTTTAATTTTATTATTAGTTGGTTTATATAATTGGCTGCTCCCATGTTAGGGGCAAAAATATTTATAATTATTAGATCTTCTTGTTGGATGGACCATTTAATTATAATATAGTGTCCTTCCTCATCTCTTATTACAGTCTTTGGTTTAAAATCTAATTTGTCTGCTACAAGGATTGCCCCTACCCTGCCCAGCTTTCTTTTGATGTCCATTAGCATGATAAATTGTTTTCCAACCCCTCACTTTAAATCTGTCTTTGGGTCTAAAATGAGTCTCTTGCAGACAGCATATCAACGAGTCTTGCTTTTTTATCCAATCTGATACCCTGTGTCTTGTGACTGGGGCATTTAGTCCATTTACATTTAAAGTAATTATTGAAAGATATTAATTTAGTGCCATTGTATTACCTGTAAAGTGACTGTTACTGTATATTGTCTGTTCCTTTCTGGTCTATGTTACTTTCAGGCTGTCTCTTTTTCAAATGCAAATGATTTAACAGTTTCATTACTGGAACCAGACTGATTTAAAGAGTAAGATCTCTGGAAGCCTTAAGTTAAAAGTTGTCTTGTTTACTGATCCACTCCTCTACCTTGCAGGTATGCTGGAAGGATAACACTATCTCTTATTTAATGTTTTGAAAACACCTTCAATTCCTCATAAGATTAAGACAGTGCTAAATTTATAAATTCAGTGTTCTACTGGATTCTATCAGACGTAAAATGTTCCATGTTTTTCTTAATTGGTCGTTGATCCTTAAGATACAAGAGCATCTGAAGCAATTCTTTAAATGTCACACACCTTTCTTTCCATGCCATCTGCTGGTCCTTACTAACTTAATGCTCCACTGCCTTTCCTTTTCAGTTTTTCAGAATGAACATGACCTTTAAGATGCTGATACATTGCGGCAATGTTTGCAATAGTAAAATTGAGACCATTTAATGCTAAAGAACCACTAAATAAATTATAATATATAATTAAAGAATACATATAGTGAATATACACAATGTATATACAGTTTATATATAGTGAATATGGTATATAATTATGGCATATATAGTAATGTAGAATATACTCATATCTATATTATATAGAGGATATCAATACAATGGAAACACAATGCATCTATCAAAAATTATAGCACCAAAGAATAGTTATTGGCAGTAAAAGGTGTCTATAATATATTATTCAATGAGGACAAATTAGAGCAAAATTGTGTAGAGCAAAACTGACCATATTTGTTTTAACAATATTTCTCCTGAAGACCCTTAGTTGGAATTTGTTTCACTTTTTTTTTCCCAAAAGATTTTATTAAAATTCTAGTTAGTTAATATATAGTGTAGTATTAATTGCAGGGGTAGAATTTAGTGATTCATCACTTGCATATAACACCCATTGCTCCTTACAACAAGTGCCCTCCTTAATGCTCATCACCCATTTACCCTCATCCCCCCATCCCCTTAGCTGGACTTTCTAATGACCACTATCTTATGATGAGCCAAAAGAAGTTTACCAATGATCTTGCTTATAAATAAGCCAATTCCCAGGTGCATCAGAAGTAGCAAGTCCAGTTACCATCTTTTATATAAAAAAAGATTTACATACACACAAGCATGTATGTTTGTGTGTACATTGGAGAAGGTCTAAAAAATCTAAAAGGTCTACATAGACCAAGGAGTTGATGGGAATTACCTCACAAGACTGTTAAGTACTTTCTCTTTTATTTACTTAGCAGCATTTCCTATTTTTTTAAATAATAACTAAAGGCATTTTTTGGATAATGTTTTTTTAAAGTATAAAATTATATTCTGTAAATGCTAACTTAAGCAGAATTATACTGTGGAAGCCCCTATATGGTTATTGCCACAGTGAGATGGTCTGTTTAATTAACATTTAAAGCCTAGGACAGAAAAGCACTTAATAAACTCAGGCTTTCCAGAAATGAAACCAATAAAAGACACTGGACCTATTCTGCCACTTCTGGAAAAAACGGGCGGCCACTGCCTACTATGCACCGACTGCCTGCTTCAAGTCCACCTCTCCTGGCCTGAGACCAAGAGGTACAACAGGCAAAAGAGAGAAACAGGACTGATCAGAGAGGGGGGTTTTGGGGGGTTTCTATGGCTTTACCCTAATAGCAAGTACTTGAAGAAAGAGTTGTAAAACAGCATTAGGAGATGGGGGTATGTTCTCTGGGGGTAATTTATACCACAAAGTGTCTTATAATCATGAGCTACTCCTCTAGCATACTGAAGATTCAAACAGTCTCAAAGTTCACATAAAGTTCTTTCTAAACTGGGTCTTCCTAGACCCTTCTACTCGGGTTTTATTTAAATATGACAGGGCAAGTGAGCAGATACTACATAAGAATACTCAGGAAGGGCCACGTGGGTGGCTTAGTTGGCTAAGTCTCCGACTCTCGATCTCAGCTCAGGTCTTGATCTTGGGGTTTGGGTTTAGGCCCCACATTCAACTCTACGTGGGCATGGAGCCTACTTTAAAAAAAAAAAAAAGAATACTCAGGGAAATAGCTACTGAAAATAATGAGAGCTGCTGTAATATTTTACACTGAATTTGTTGTCTGATAGAGTCTACTTATTCCTTCTAACATTACTCAATCTAAGAGAACCAACAAGGCCACCCTCAGCTTCAGCCGACCTCTTGGCCTGTAAGAGGCCACAGTCCTCTCTGTCATATACGATCTGTCCCCATCACTGAGAATGAGCATATTATATCCTGACAAGTCCTTAATATAAAGTATATTTAATAAGTTTACCCTTCAATAGATCTAGCTTTGCATTTATATACTATATAAATGAAATCTATTCTTGAATCATTATGCAAAGCAACTCTCCCCAATTAACTTAATAGAAGTCTTAAGAATCTTTTGGGAATGCAAACACCCCACACTTTAGCTATTTTTGTAAATTTATATTTTCTTATACCAGGTTTTCTTAAGAGTGGACCACACCTGTATCCTGACAGGCTGGCAGCTTCTAATTTGGGACAGAATGTGTACAAGAAACCAGATGGAAATTTTAATAGGCCATGTCATAACGTTTGTTATTATAAGAGTTTTTCAGATACTACCTGAAGGTATTTAATTTTGGAAGCTCAGTCCATTAGAAGGCCAGTAATGAAGTTGGGAAATTCCTCTTTCATTCAATTCAAGTGGAGAATCAAACAAACAAAAAGACACTCTTTCCATGAGCGAAAGATTCTAAAGGTACCTGTTGAGTAAGGTATGCATGTACCTGTTGAGTAAGGTAAGCATGTCTCTGAAGTAAGACAGAGCTCTGGACCAAATCATAACCAAAGGACGGTCTCAGGCAGAGCTGCAGAAATTGGGGTAACTGTTGATATGAGCCATCTCAGCCCAACACACACCCTCAATTTCTCCTTTCTTCCTCTGCTCAGGCTCCTGGGAGTCAATCTGCTTACACTTCCGTCAGCATTACTCTCACGTACCCCACCCCTTCTTCTTGTCCTCACAAATAACTCTGGTCTGAGGTACTTAACTAGCTCAGTTCACTCATCCATAAAATGGCCACAGTAGAAGTACTTAACTCAGAGACTGGGGTAGGAGTATGGATAGCAAATCTTGCAACAGTTCCTGGCACACAATTAGCCTGACGTGAAGTGTCAGCCATTACATGTCATTATTACTGCTGTTTAGAGCAATGTTTGATATAACAGCACCATATATTAGCATCATTGTTTAAGTATCTGGTTACTCGTCGTTATAGACAGAACAGTAGTAAGAACATGTGAAATTTTTTAAATTTAGAAATCTTACACAAATCTTATATTCATGGTTCCCGATTACTTGCTGACTAACAGCACTCTCATCCAAAAGTCCATTTTGAGGGTGACACCTCCACCCTTTCTCACATCTCTACCTCTGTTGTGCCTTTCTCTTATTAAGCCTTTGTTTACTGAAACTCAATCGTTCTCTTGTGGGCTAATTTAAATGGCCCCTCCTTTCTGAGGCCCACCATCTAATATATTAATAACTTGTACTTTCCTTTTGTTTATTTGCCTCTCTCCCCAATTAGAATATAAGATTCATGAGGATAGAGCTTGTTATACTTTATTTATGGATGAATCCTTGTGCCTAGAATAGTACCTGGCAAATATATTTTCAATAAATATTGTTGAATGCTGACTGCGCACTCTGGCCTACCCCAGGCTTATTAGATAAATCTCTGTTTGAACCGCCACACTGAGAGTTCTGTTGCTTACAGCTGAATATATTCCCGACTATTAAAGTACCATAGAATACTGGTAAAATATTTGTTATTATCCCTGCTAGAGTTATTACTGTTATTATCATGAATTAACTAGTATTTGTATGTGCTTACTATGTTCTGGATATGACATTCCATATTTTTAGCATATTGCTACATAATAGTAACTTGTGAGGTACACACCAATTTTACAGATGAAGAAACTGAGCCTCAGGGAAGCTAAAACAGCTTGCCCAAGGTAACACAAATAGGAAATAACTAGCACGAGTTGTAAACCCAAGTTCCTGGCTCCGGTGGGTACACTTTGACCTAGTGTACAACACTGCCAAGTCTGTAAAATATATATAAAGAAGTCTTCTCTCCTTAAAATAATTAAGCTCTACAGGTTTGAAATCCTATTATCCAATCCGTGGTATCCACCAAAGCAATGAATGTGTTAGCCCCTTAAGTACCTACTCTGTAAACATTCATTAGAAAGTACATACTCTGTAAACATTCACGGAAAAGTGAATACCAAGCCTGCTTTGGAAATTAAAGCCTTTTAAAAATGAGATAAAAATATACATTGTTTAAAAATTATTTACTATATGTATGACTTTCCCTTTGTTTTTTCATGATTGTGGGAATCTTCCTGTTTGGACTGTATTTGCCACTCAAGGGTCTATAAGAAAAAAAAAAGTCTCCTAACGAATTAAATGATTGGTGTTGTACACATTTAGAGATAATGATGGATTTGATGGCTTTATTTTCAGTGCAAACCAGTAGGCTGTCTGCCACATATGGTAACCCCTAGGCCCTTAGGCAGCCATTGCTCATACAAAATAATGTCAGTCCCTAGCGGGGTGAGACAAGGAAACACACACACACACACACACACATAAAACAACTTATTTGGAGAAGACACAGCCAAAAACTGAATGGACCCATGAAGAGAGCCTGCAACGCACACATTTCTCTTTTCCCCCCATTCAACTCAGTGATCTGTAGCAGTTTCCCATGAAAGACAATAAGGAGAGAGTTGTAAGCAGCTGCAGACAGATGAATGAATTGTGTGATGCTGAAAATCTGTGAATTGAACTATCTAATACATGAACCGAAATAAAAAACGTTTTCCTCCTCCAAAGAGTCATAAGAACAAATCAAAAGGAAAAGAAAGTTGGAAAGAGAAGGAGACAAAGAACAAAATCTGGTCTGTGTGACACATTTATAAAAACGGATGGCCTGTCAGCAAGGCACTGATGAATATTTTTGCAGGATAAAAATGGCAACCCAGTGTCTAAAAATAACCCACTGTGCCGCAGACCTGTCTGGCTCAGCTACACCACCGGAATACAAACACTCACTCCCTAGTACATCTTGACTCAAGGTTTCACAAAGAAAGAAAAACTGAACGTTTTGCTAGCAAGAGAAGATATTTTACATGGTTTCAAATCAGTTATGTTCTCTATACAATATATATTTGAATTTAATCCCACATGATTTTCATTTACTAAAAAAGATAAAGTAAATGGTAATAGCGATAAACTGTTAACTCATCTTAAGAGATCTTTCTCCCAAGCCAATTACAGTAAAACAGAGTAGTATTATGACCGCCTCGTGGTTAACATCCTAAAATTGCGATCTAAAAATAAAATTATAAATTATTTCTAAGCCATGCTGATTTGAATGGCAGATCTAGTCAAAATGATATGTCCAAATGACTCTGGAGATGGGGTGAAAACCTATTACCTCATTTTGCAGCTAAACTCTCCAATAAAAAGCTGTTGGCTAAAATGCAAAAGTGAATTTCTATCCGTTACAGGCGGCACTTCAATTCATTGAATCCATTCACCTTTTCAATACTGCCTTATGCATTAAGATTCTGGTCTTAACTAAATGGTAATTTCCACTCTAAGAGTTATAAACCTCCAGGAAGCTCTCCCAGAACATTTTGATTACTACCATGTCACCATTTTTAATAGTAAAGATGAATTAATTCTTCCTAATAATATAACATGAATAATATCCACACTCGATTCTTTATGACCACACACCCCCAGCTGGGATAAATAGAAAGTTAAAGAAAACAGATCAACATTTCAGGGACCAATGACATTTTCACAACACAATACCAGTACCACCAAATTCTTAATAGTATTCAGTTGTGCTACTCACTGCACAGTAAATCCACATTAAATAACTATATCCTCCCATGCTCATCCATACACTCCTTCCATTGCAGCTCACATCTCAATCTAAACAACAGCAAAGTTTCTTAATGAAAAAAACACATGTATAAAGAACCATAAGATAAAAACAATTTCAACGTTAGGAGTTTTGATTATCACTGATCTAGCTTCAGAGTCGGCATCACAAACTTAATAATGGTCAAAATAAAACTCTTAATTCTCACTTCAAGCTTGTTCCTCTGTCAGAATTCCCCTTGGGACCATCCGTTCATTCCACTGACTAATCCAACAGCCTACTAGTCAGCTTTGAGTCCTTTCTTCCCCACATTCTGTGTCTCATCATCCATAAGACCAGGCTACTCTCTCTCAAATACATATCATATATAAGCACTTCTCATTCCCTAAAGCACCACTCCCTAGGTTCAAAGTTCCATCATTCGTATCTAACCTAGATGACTGAGGCTCATTAATGTCCATCTGACTTCCATCATTGGCCACTATTCACCGCACAGCAGCCAAAGTCATCTTTATAAAAAGCAAATGATATTACATCATTACCCCTCTTGAATTCCTCCAGTGACTTTCCATTACTCAGAATAAAGTCCAAAGTTCTTCCCAAGTCCTACAGGATCTTTCATGATTTCATCCATGCTCACCTAATCTACTACCATCTTCCCCTTGTATATACTCTCTTCCTATTTATGCAGCTCAGCCAAAGGCCTTTCCTTTTTCTCAAACACATCAAGCCCAGTCCTACCACGGCTCTTTTTACTTGCTTTTCCCCGTCTAAAACACTCTTGCCCCCAGTGCTTCAGAAAACTGGCTCCTTCTCATCACTAAGGTCTCCACTCAATATGTCTTCAAAAAGGTCTCTCTAAATACTCTAACTCATACAACAGTTACTCTCTATCCTCTTTACCTTGCTTTATTCCATTAGGGCACATATCACCACCAGTGATTATATTCTTTATGGGCCTAGTTGATTATTGTCAATCTCTACCTACTTAAAGTCCTCTGTCTTACACATCACTGTATCCCCTAAAAACCCTAATGGATAAATCAATCACCTACAGCAACAGAGAATACAAACTCAAATACATAGAATCCAGACAGGTAATGTGAGTAAAGTAGGTAATTTCCAGCTAATGTGAAAAGGCAAGCCTAATACTATTGCTTACTATTTCTCAAGAGAGGTCAGATATACAACTTTCTAAATGAAATCGTCTAATTGTCTAATGTTGACAACTTATTGTGCATTTTCTAAAAATTAAAACTCTGTATCAAATATTGCCAAATAAACCATATCTGTAAACCAGATATATACACAGGCCACCCCTTGTTAATTTCTCCCCTATAATAAAATCTCCTAAATTTAGACTTAGTAGGTATGAAACATTATGCTAAAGATGACTACAACAGCCCCTCGCATTCTGCATTCCCTTTTACAATGTACAACTCTCATTCCTCCTCTCAGGAGAGGGAATTTATTTTCTGCTCCCCTTGGATATATGACTTACTTTGATTACCTTGCTTTGTGTCTTCTGACCTAGGCCTTTGAGAGGCCTTGCAGTCATGTAAGGGAGTCCAGCTAGAACCACTGAATGATGAGAGGGCCTGTGGAGATCCAAGACCCCAAAGATGGAGGGAAGCCATCTGAGATCCTCTGGTTCCCATCAATACTCCAAAGCCAGCACTAGGCATCCAGACATGTGAGGATGTAATCTTGAACCTGCCCCAGCAAAGTCATCTTCACTGACTCCACATGGTACCAAAGTGAGCCATCCCAGCCAGACCTGCCCAAATTTCTGACCCACAGAATGGTGAGGAATGAAATGACTATTGTTTTAAGCAATTATATTTTTGTGGTAGCATGTTTCTCAGTAATAGAGAATTGAGATAGAAACTGATACCCAAAAGTGAGATGCCAAAAACAAAAACCTAAAACATGTGGCATTTGCTTGGGACCGAGGGGCAGGTAAGTGACAAGCAGAATGTTAGCAAAGGCCAGAGGTGCCATTAGAAAATTGCTATTAGAGGCTGGAGAAAAAGCAAACCAGGTTACACAGTGGTGGGATGTCTGGCAAGGATGTTGCCCACAATAATGTAAAAGCTAGACTATTTATCTAATAAACTGGTGGCTCTGGCTAAAGACACTTCCAGGTAGAACATTAAAAGTGCCAACTAGCTTCTTTCAACTGCCTGTGATAAGATATAGGAAGAAAGAAATAAAGACCTGTTTAATTTTCAAGCAGAACTTAAAGACAGAATTTAAAGGTACAGAATTTATTTTTTTTTTAAGATTTTATTTATTTATTTGACAGAGAGAGATCACAAGTAGACACAAAGGGAGGCAGAGAGAGAGAGAGAGAGAGAGAGAGAGAGAGGGAAGCAGGCTCCCTGCTGAGCAGAGAGCCCGATGCGGGACTCGATCCCAGGACCCTGAGATCATGACCTGAGCTGAAGGCAGCGGCTTAACCCACTGAGCCACCCAGGCGCCCCATAAAGGTACAGAATTTAAAGGCACAGGACAGTCTTGCCAACCAACATAAGATTCTCAAATTAAGAAATGGCCTCAGGGTAAATAGCAAATTAAGAGTTTGTCCTCAAAATCTTTTGTTGAGACCTTGGAAAGGTTTAAGTATTGCCTAACAAAACCTTCTCACCTATACAAAGGTACTTCTAAGAATCTTGAGGATTTTATCTTATATAAACAGTCTAATCGCTCCAAAGCATAGAGAAGTCTACGTTGGAAAGGACTTATAGATGTGGCTTTGGGGGCTTAGAATCTACCCCCAATAAAATTCATAGAAAACTCTCAATGTTTTTAAGAAAACTAAAGTACTAAAACTACCACCAGGTTGGATTAAAAGAGACAGAAACTATTAAAAAAAAAAAAAAAAAAAGACTGAGGGCTCACAACTTCACACAGAGGGGAAGTGGGTTGAAAAGCAAATAGAACTCATTTCTTATGGGGGAAAAAAAAGCAGCAGAGAAGAAAGCCAAGAGCAGAGGGTACAACTAATAGCCTCAAAAACAAATATATTAGAAAATAAATCAAAGGAGCAGTACTCTCATGATCCTCAATGTGTGTAGTAAGAGAGCTGGCAAGATGTGCACAGATTAGTTTCAAAATTGCTATGGACCAGTGATGGCTAGGTTCTTCACTTTCTTCCTCTTTTTGAATGGGAGTATCTACTGCAGTTTTCCTGTCCCCATCTCACCACAGTATACTGGGTATGTGCAGGTAAGGTAGAAGGGCTGGCAACTTTGTCTTTTTAGTTCACAGACTTCCAGATCAGAAGAAGCCACACCAAAGCAGCTGTGCCTGAGAAACTTCATGTACATTGGGCCTTTACTTAAATGATAAGATCCTGGACTTTAAGTTGACGCCATAATGAGAGAAAACTTCTGGGAGTTAGAAGTGTATTCTGCGGGTGGAAGCGATGTGACTTGTTATGCTCAGAAGGCTGGCTGTAGTGGAGCGTTTCCAAAGATGGCTGTGACAACACCTCCCATCTTATGCCACTGTGCAATGGGAATAGGCCATTCTTCCATCACAAGGTGGAATTTTTTCTCCTCTGCCTGATTCTGGACGGGTCCCGTGACTTGGTTTGGCCACAGGAATGTCACTGTATGACTTCCAGGTCAAAGCTTTAAGATATCGTGCAATTTCTGTTTTTACCTTCTTGGAACAATCTCAGTGTCTGTAAGAATAGCTGAGTGTAGTCTAGTAAATGATGACAGACCCTATGGAGAAGCCACATGGAGAACTAAGGTTCCTCAGTCAATAACCAGTACCAAGGCCCCACACAGGGAGTTGAGGTCATCTTGATTCCTCCAGCCCTAGTGTATCTGTCTCAGCCGACACCTTGCAAAATAGAGAAAAGCTGTCTCCACTGAGCCCTGCCCAAATGTCTGATCCACAGATCATTAGCAGTAGTATGTTTGGTTGTTCTTCTAAGCCACTGAGTTTAGGACAGCTTGTTACATAGCAATAAGTAACTGAAACAATGGAGGAAAGGCCAGTCTGAATAATGGAAATGTCTAAATGTTTTAATTTCAAAAAAACACATTTTTTAATGCTTTTAAACATTCGCAGCGACTTTTAAAATAAAAATGTAGGACTCATTTCTTCATTCACCAAATATTTACTGAGCATCTAATATGTGCCAGGTACTGTTTGAGGCCCTGGAAAAAGAGCCATGAATTAAAGCCCCGTAAAGCTTAGTAAGAACAAGGGAAAGCCTTCAGGGATCTGCTTTAATAAATAAAGTGATTTTTAATTAGCCCATCAATATTGTAAGTAAGTGTTTGCCAAATAACTAAATCTAGTTTTAACTTTCTCCTTGAAATTGTTACTCAGATGTTTTATCACTGTACGAGAAGCTATTTTTAGCCCAGCCCTTCTTCCGACTGAACTAGAAGAAAAACAAGGTCAAGATGATATAAGAACATGAATAAATTTTGTGCACCTGAATTTTCAGATATCTTTAATGTACTAAATTTATTCCCTGATTTAGAACATTAGCACTTTCACACCTTTGCCCCTGCTGTCTCCTCTTCCTGAAATGCCCTTCCCCTGCCTTCTTCACCTAGAGGACTCCTGCCATCCTCATCAATCACCCCCAACTCCAAGTGCCTCTGTTCTCCCACTGCATCCTGTGAGTACATGTAGGAGTCCCCCAACACACACACACTAGAGCCCCAGCAGATGCCTGAAACCACACACGGTACCAGACCTTATACATACTATGTTTTTTTTCTACACATACATACCTATGATAAAGTTTAATTTGTAAATTGGGCACATTAGGAGATTAACAACAATAATTAATATGAAGATGGAACAATTATAACAATGTACTATGATAAGTTATGTGAATGTAGTCTCTCAAAATAGCTGACTGTACTATACTCATCTGTCTTCTGATAATATTGGATGATAAAATGCCTATTTTATGAGATGAAGTGAATGACAATTATATCAAAAGGAGAATCATCCACTTCCAGAACCACAGCTAATCACAGGTAACTGAAACCACAGAAACATTACACTATCATATCACACAGTATTGGGCATACCTTATTACAATTTCTTGGTCTTCTGTTTAATTGCCCCTGCTACAGATTCCCTGTTCCTCCAGGGAAGTGACTGTTCTTCCATTCTCAACCTCGAAACTTACATGTAATAGTAAGTGACAAATATCTGTTGAATGAATGAATGTTAAAACTTTGATGAAATCATGGTTCTCGCCTTTGTAAAAAGGGGCAAATAGGGGCGCCTGGGTAGCTCAGTTAACCCAGCTGCCTTCGTCTCAGGTCATGATCTCAGGGTCCTGGGATTAAGCCCCACATCAGGCTCCCTGCTCAGCAAGAAGTCTGCTTCTCCCTCTCCCTCTGCCTCGTGCTCCCCCTGCTTGTGCTCTCTCTCTGTGTCAAATAAAGAAAGAAAATTCTTAAAAAAAAAAGGGGGGGGCGGGGGGGGGTCAAGTAATTCAAGCAGAAGATGAAACTACAAATACCTAGGAAACTATAAAGCATTAATCAAACTTTTTATCATTATTTGCCAGACATGAGCACAAATTTCCTCATTCTAATACTTAAGTTTACTCTCAAAATAGGAAGACTTGTTAACTTGAGGACATTCAGAAAAGCGTATCAACTCCCAAATAAAGTTCCTACACATGTACATATGAATTCTGGGTTATTGTTTCTCTCTCTCTCTTTTTTTTTAAATCAAGTCACTCCATTTTGCGGCTACCTATTCTCTCCTGTGTATCTGTATTTTAATCCAAAAGCACCAAAGAAAACCCTCAGGGCTTGAGACACACCAAACAGGCAAACACAGTGTAATTGGTGGGTTTTAAGAATCACAGGATTTTAGACCTACTTAGGTCTATTTAGACTTAGTAACTTAGTTTTCAGGACACAATTCCTCTTCTTTTCACTAAATGTTGTTATTTGAAAATAAGGTGTGGACACCTGGGTGGCTCAGTAGGTTAAGCCTCTGCCTTTAGCTCAGGTCATGATCTCAGGGTCATGGGATCGAGCCCCACATTGGGCTCTCTGCTAAAAGGGGTACCTGCTTCCCCATCTCTCTCTGCCTTCCTCTCTGCCTACTTGTGATCTCTCTCTCTGGCAAATAAATAAATAAAATCTTGAAGAAAAAAAAAGAAAGAAAGAAAATAAGGTACTTACATATTATAGTGTTTCAGAAAAGATTATTAAAAATGCATAAAAAGTTATACTGGGGGTGCCTGGGTGGCTCAGTCGATTAAGTGTCTGCCTTCGGCTCAGGTCATGATCCCAGGGTCCTGGGATCAAGTTCAGCATCTGGTTCCCTGCTAGGCAGGGAACTCACTTCTCCCCTCCCTCTGATGCTTCCCCCTGCTCACGCTCTCTCTCTGTCAAATAAAGAAATAAAATCTTAAAAAAAAAAAAAGAAAAAGAAAGAAAGAAAGAAAGTTCTACTGGACAACAGCCTTAAATGAAAGAAACATAGTTTAAAATCAGATTGCTGAGAGAAGTCTTCCAATATGACTTTCAGCCCGCAGCAATGAAAACAGTGCATTATTTCAGAAGAAATGTTAAACAGGGGGGTACTGTCTGAGGAAAAGGAAGTACATCATTTTTTCATAGGTTGATAGGATGCAAAAAGTTTACATTAAAATTCATCTTTTGACATGACTAATATTCTAATTAAAGACAATTCTTTTTGTTTAGCATATCAACTCTCCTTGTAATGTAGACCTTTCTCTTCACCTACATCAACATCACCACCTCTAGAATTTGAAATAAGGGAGCGATTATCTTAGAGCTTTCTCATCCTAAAACTCTGATAATTTTCTTCAAATTGATGTATCACACTTTGGTTTTAAAGTAGTGGGCCTGCTAAGACATACAAGGCATATGTTATTTGGGACCCTAAGAGCTAAATGCTAATTCTCTAAAACCTAACTTTAGTGTGCACTTTTAAATGGCTCCTTTCTAAAGATAAAATAAACATCTCTTCAAATTTACCTGAACTTGAATTTAAATCTTTTTAAGATTGTATTTATTTATTTATTTATTTGAGAGACAGAGAGAGCACAAGCAGGGGGAGAGGCAGAGGCAGAGGGAGAGAAGCAGACTCCCTGATGAGCAGGGAGCCCAGACATAGGGCTCAATCCCAGGACCCTGAGATTATGACCTGAGCCGAAGTCAGATGCTAACCCGACTGAGCTACCCAAATGTCCCCAAACTTACCTGAATTTAAAAGTGACAAACTGGGACACTTGTCTAAGTGTCTGACTCTTGGTTTCAGCTCAGATCATGATCTCAGGGTCATGAGATCGAGCCCTGCATGGGGCTCCAAGCTGGGCATGGAGAATGCTTAAGATTCTCTCTGCCCTCTCCCCGGTCTCTCTCTCTCTCCCTTCCTTTCTAAAGAACATACAAACGAAAAAAGGACAAATTTATCCAGTACTAAGACTTACATTTTAGAGCCATGAATTAGGTCTCTTCTTTTTGAAATATTAAACAAAAGTGGGATCCAAAGATGGTTCAGAGAAAGTGCACAAATTCAACAGAATTTTCAAAGAATTTCAAAGTGCAATGGTAAGTTATTTACCCAATTAAAAACAACAACAACAAAGTATCTTTGCTTTGGCATCTCCTGGGAGGCAAGCTGTGTGTTGACATTCAAGAACTATATGAAAACCCAGAGGAAGCTTCACTAATAAAAATCACCTTCAATACAAACTTGCAGAAAGTGTCTGGTGCTCATCAGCGCCCTCTAGAGTTCAGTTATTGCAGTGACTGCAGATCTTTAAACATAGTAATTCATTATTTAAAAAAAAGTGATAAAGGTATTCTTAAGAAACATAAATCACACTCATATTATCATTTTCCTTCAAAAATTTCAAAATCCCCCTCTAAAAGCCCACATACCATGCTTTTTTAATGAGTTCAGTTTGGCAGGATCTCTTTAAGAAATTTATGTTGTGGGACGCCTGGGTGGCTCAGTTGGTTTGGACGACTGCCTTCGGCTCAGGTCATGATCCGGGAGTCCCGCATCGGGCTCCCAGCTCCGTGGGGAGTCTGCTTCTCCCTCTGACCTTCTCCTCACTCATGCTCTCTCTATCTCTCTCTCAAATAAATAAATAAAATCTTTAAAAAAAATTTTTTTTGTTGTTCTGGAAGACAGTTCAAATGAAAGACACTATGCTTTTTAAACTTTATTATGCAAAGATCCTTGCTTAAACACTTACAAATTTAAGGTTTTTATTCAGGTATTTTTATTTCTAATTGTCCTCCACATGCCTAAATTTTAAGAATCACTCTAAATGTAAAAAGGTTTATTTAATACATAGTCACTTAAAATAAGATAAAGAAGGAAGCTTCTATTTCTTGGACATATAAAAAAAAATCAAATGACAATTCGTTGAAAGGACAACTGGCCCAAGTTTTGTAAGAGTCAAGAAAAAAGAAAGCCTGTGTTTACCATTTCTCAGATATTACTCACTAAATTATTTCAGTGAAGCATACCTCCAGTTTGTACCGAACACCAAACTATCAAATCTTTCTGTTTCTGCTTCAACTAAGTTATCTGGTTCTCCCTCCCTCCCCCTGGCAGAGACGGAGGAAGTCTGCAGGCACAATGAGCACATCATCATGCAGCAAAATTCAGCACCCCCTGGGTCTGGTTCCGGTGCCCAGTCTGGCCCTGCTCCTGTACCAGCCGGTGTTGCAAGCATGAGCCACTGCAGGGCTCTCGGGGGTTCAGGCATGGGCAGTCATCATTCCCACAGACACCAAGAGACCAAAATTCAGGCCAGGAGTCACAGCGCAAGAGAGCAGCCCCTTCTAGTTAGAAAAGAGGACAGTGGTGGTCAATTCACTATTTTCTGAGTGCTGTGGTCATACACAGGCGCTGCAGCAAAATGTTTCTTGTTTATACTCACTAAATTAATTGGGGGTATTTTTTGTCTTCAAAAATTAAAAAAATAAAAAGTCATCAACTGAGTTCGTTGCAGGGGGAGGTGAGGGTTGGGGCAGGGGCAGCGAATCCAATACTCCCTACCCTCAACTCTTACTAGACTTGCCGAATATGTCATCACGGAGGGTACAAAACACAGCAACGCCCCGAATCAGCTACTCAGTGAAAGGCGATTATGTCAAAGCACTGCTAATAAATCCTTCTTTGAATCTTCAGCAAACTCAGAGTACTCATGCATAATACTCTTGCTTGCAATGGGTGAAAACAACCTCTTTTTGTAGAAAATACTTATGCAGCTCGGATCTTACCTGGATACATTATGTCCTCTCCTCCCTGCTACTTTTACACTTGGGCTACTCGACCGCCCTGTGTTTTCTCCACTGGAGGGCACAGTTAGCTAAAAGAAAATTTGGTGAAACCTAATTTGGTTCTACAGTTCCAGAAAAAGTGTAGTATGGTGAGAAGAGGTTAAGCTGCTATCAGGAAGAATCTTTCAGTAATATATCTGAATTTCATCCCTGTTCTTGAAAACCATTATAAAAGAGAACCACTAATTGGCTAACAGCTAAGACCAAACAAACAAACAAACAAACAAAACCCTTCAACAACAAAAACCTTTGTTCTAAACACCCATACCTATAAATAAAGAAGAAGATGGAAAGCAAAGAATCGTTTTTTTAAAAGTGCAAATAAATGAATGACTCTAGGTACAGAATAACCTGAAGAATAAATGCAAACGGAAATTGTCCTCGTCAACAAGAGTATACACAGCTACTAGTCTCAACATCTCCATGAAAATGCAGTGTTAAACCACTTTTGCTATGACATAAATCATACACTTGGCAAAAATACTTGTTTTTATTTTCTATTTTTGCATTATCGTTTTAGAGATAAGCCAACAGGAGATGCTATTTGGCAATTCATTTGCAGCTCCCTTTTCTTTATAAACCTAAGCAATCCTAAGGGTGCAGTGCAAAATAGTTTCAATATATTTAGAAAAAAAGATTAGTAAAGAGATATGTAAACACCGCACTTCTAGATAAAGTCAATAAATGTACGGTTTTCAGAGGAACTTATAAAACTTCGGTCTTTTGTTGTTTTAAAAATTGTTTTTGAGGGGTGCCTGGGTGGCTCAGTTGGTTAAGCATCTGACTCTTCATTTCCACCGGGGTCTTAATCTTAGGGGTAGTTAGGCTCCTTGCTCAGCAGGGGGTCTGCTGGAGATTCTCTCTCTCCCTCTGCCATCCCTCCACACCCACACATGTGCAATCTCTCTCTCAAATAAATAAATCTTAAAAAAAAAAAAAAAGACCATCTAAATATCATGGATTTTTAAACAACTTATTTCTGTTATTTTCTGTTAAAAGAAATAACAAATTATTTCTGTTCACTCCCTTAGAACAGGTGAGATGAGCTAAGATGTCCAAGCTTTCTTGCCCTCTTCAAGCTCCCTTTCAGGGACTCTCAACTGTCCTCCCATCTTACCTCTTCCATATCTCACAGGATAGTCCGAGGACACCCATGGGCCATTGTAGAATACTGTGGCCTGGATGCTCTAGATGATGTGGACCTCTTTCGAGTCCTTTACTTTTCCTCACTCCTGGTATTATCTATAACTGTGACTGCCTGGTCCCATCCAGCTGAGAATTTTTTTTGTACGTTCAACTCTACTGCCAGTAAAACCACTTTCATAGTGAAAAATATATAAACAAACAAACAAATAAATAAAAGTGATTTATTAAAAAACAAACAAAAAACAAAACAAAACAAAAGTCCCAACTAAGGCCTTCAACATAATCCAGTAGCAGCCAGACCCACCTCTGCCATTCTAAGAGAAGGAATTCCAAATGCCTGATAACACAATTGATCATTCCCAATCCTTCTTCCTATTTATTTAAATCATCACTACCTGTAAGAGTATTCTAGGCAGAGGGATAAGTTAGTACAAAGTCTGTGCTGTAGATGCACAAGGAATAGCACGTAGGGCAGTACTGCTGAAGTGAAGACAGAAAATTCCATTCAGATCTGAGTTCAAACATCAACTTAATGGGAAAATCTTGCCTAATGATCTTATGTAACTTTGCAGAATACAATCTTCCCTCCAACCTCCTCAGTTATTATCTATTATCTACCTTGCTTCATTTTTCTTCTTAGTGTATCTCATCACCAGACTTACCAAATATTCATTTGTTTGCTTAGTTCCTCTTTCCCTATTCATATGCAAGCTCCTTGAGAGCCAAGACTCTGCCCATGTTGTTCACTGCTGTACCCCCAGCACATTGCCAAGTCTCTGACACAGAAAAGGGGATCAAAAATCCATACATGAAGGGATAATTACGGGAGTATTGAAAAAGCTCAAGAATAGAGGATACAATCTCATTGATGATATCTTATACTTGATGATATATCCACAATATAGGTCACATGCCCAATATGGCGTACCAGTTAATAAGAGGGACAGAAGTGATAGTAATATACGAACATAACAAAAGAGCTGTCCGTTATCAAAGAATCAAGTTCTTTTATTAATCAACAGTACCTTACCTTAATTAAGACTTGTTCCTTAAATACAAGAACAGTCATCTCTCCAAGGCCAATGAGTGTTTCGTATGTAAAAGAGAAAGGCAGAAAAAAAACGCACAAAGAATGCACATACACACACTTGCACACCTTCATTCATAGGGCAAATCTTTCTTATCAGAAGGGACAGTACCACACAAAGAAGTATAGCTTCCTTTGATAGTACATGGCCAAGTACACAGCCAGTCCGTCCTGACAGACCTGAAAAGCTTGATTTCTTATTGCACTATAGTCCTTTAAGACTTGGGCATTGTATTACTGGTATTCAAGATAAACAATCTCTACATTCTTTTTAAAACAATATTGTTTTATTATATATTATTTATATACATATAATAAATATATATATTATATATATATTATAAACACACATCAGGCTCTCCTGGTTCTTGTAACAAACTCAGCATCAGTAAGGCCATATCCCCACATGGTACACAAAGCAGAGTCCATGTCCCCAAGTTCCATATATCTTTGCTCCAACTTTCCAGTGACCCAGATGGCACATTTCCCCAATCATTTGGACTTTAAAACTAAGGGAATTTAAGTAACACTGAATCTCTAATTTTACACTTGAATATCTTCCCAAACCAGGAATCACTGAAACAGATTTCACAATTTTTTATTTAATAATATATTTATATGGGGGAAATGGTGGAGCTAAAATTTTAACAACAAGATAATGAACACTATTGACTTCTTATTGGCTTTGGAATGTACTGGAGAGAAATATGCACTCGGGATTGTACCAGACACAGACCCACACATACACATGCCCACACCACCTTCACCTCTTCATACATAGTCCTCACCTTTTTCTAATTCCATCAAACTATACAGGGTCAAGGTCCCCGGATTACCAAGTACTCCCTAAAAATAAAGAGTTACTTAAACTAACTTAAAGTAGACCATACTAAGAAATTTACTTCAAGCTAACTGAAAGCCCAATATTCCTGAATCCTTTGGTAACAGTTCTCAAAAAGTAATGACAATAAGACAATCCTTATACACCTATTCTCTTGGGATTTATAAATTGTAGACCTAGGCACTAAATAATTTAAAAGCCCAACACTCAAGGGTGACTGGCTGGCTCAGTTGGTTAAGTGTCCAACTCTTGGTTTTGGCTCGGGTCATGATCTCAGCGTCTGGGATGGAGCCCCTCATCAGGCTCCACGCTCAGCAGGGAGACTGCGTGAGGATTCTCTCTCTCACCCTCTGCTCCTCAACCCAGCTTTTGTGCACACTCTCTCAAATAAATAAATCTTTGCAGTAAATAAATAAATAAAAATAAAAGCCCAATATTCAACAACCAGCATAATCAGGAATGAAATTTTATTTAATGGGATCTGCAATCATATCTCATACCAAAGCCAGCCTCCTTTCATCCATTTCAGTTTTCAAATGAACAGCAACAGTGTCAACCATACTCAAAAGAAAATGAACAGCAACAAATTACATTCACCCAAATCTACAGGATTTTAATTATAAATCGTTATTCAGAACAAGAAATTTCCCTCCTTTTCTAGTGAACCTATAGACTGGGGTGCTTTCAGCTGCAAGTAACAGAAATAGCTTAAAGAAAACTTGGATTTATTCAAAGCACAGCAAGATACTACCTCACACCAGGCAGAATGGCTAAAATTAACCAGTCAGGAAATGACAGGTGAGACTCCGCGAAGATGCAGAGAAAGAGGAACCCTCCTCCCACCTTGCATTGGTGGAAATGCAAGCTGGTGCAGCCATTCTGGAAAACAGTGTGGAGGGTCCCCAAAAGTTGAAAACAGAGCTACCCTATGACCCAGCGATCACACTACTGGGTTTTTACCCCGAAGATACAGATGTAGTGATCCAAACGGGCATGTGCACCCGAATGTTTATAGCAGCAATGTCCACAATAGCCAACAGATAAATGGATAAAGAAGATATGGTGTGTGTGAGTGTGTTATGTGTATATACATACACACACCCACACACACAATGGAATACTATGCAGCCATCAAAACCCCGAAATCTTGCCATTTGCAATGACGCAGATGGAACTAGAGGGTATTATGCTGGGCAAAATAAGTCAATCAGAGAGAGACAATTATCATATGATCTCTCTGATATGAGGAACCTGAGAGGCAGGGCAGGGGTACGTGGGGGGAAGGGAAGGGAAAATGAAACAAGATAGGACCAGGGAGGGAGATAAATCATAAGAGACTCTTAATCATGGGAAACAAACTGAGGGTTTGCCGGAGGGGAGGAGGGTGGGAGGGACTGGAGAGGGGATATGCTACGGTGAGTGCTGTAAATTGTGTAAGAATGATGATTCTCAGACCTGTTCCCCTGAAACAAATAATACATTATATGTTAATTTAAAAAAGAGGGGGATTTATTATCTCAAAATAAGGAAGTATAAGGCACCTCCAATGGAAGTGCATTCCGAAGCTCAGTAATAGCATCAAGTCCCAGGTGCTTTCCATCTCTCTGTTCTGCAGTCCTCAGTGTATTGGTTCTTCCCCCAGTTTTTACCCTCCGGTCCCAAGGATGGCTGCAGGCCATCACATTGTCACCTAACACTTTTCCTTCTGTCTCTTTTTACTGAGGAGAAAAGGCTCCTCAGAAGCCCTCTCTCTGGCAGATCACCTCTCACGTCTCAAGGCCAGGAACCGTGATACATGCCCATTCCTAAACCAACCTCCAGCAAGGGAAAAAGAATCACCAAGATAAGCTTAAACTACCCAAGACTGGGCCCCTGGGACTGAGGAGTGAGCCAACCTCCCCTGAGGTATACCGGTCATCAGTACTCATACAAAATTGGGATTCCATCAACAAGCAACCAACCACATTTGCCAACTTCCCCAAATGCTGTACTCACTGTCTACTGATCACGTGGAAATCACCTCCCATTCGGTAGATCAGAAGTAAATTATGAAGAGGAAGAGATTAACTCATAGTATAACACGAACAAACTCATAAGGTTTCATTATTTAATTATTATTTATTTATTTATATAATATAATTATTATTTAATTATTTAATCATTTAATATTTAATCAGTCACCTGTATTTTTCTAATGTTAAAATACAGAAAATAGGTCAATACATCAACCCTGAGATGTGGTAGAACCTCCACCACCACTCTCCCTCAAATCTACTAGATAAACTGCCTCAAATCTACTAGATTTCTTTACTTTTTGCCATGACTTAAGTTCCTTTTTTCTTCTTGGGCTTATTTTGTTTTGTTGAAAGAAAAAGAGACCGTGCACAAGTACTGAGATTGGAAGTACAGCTAAGCTGGTGCCCCACCCTCCGCTCTGGCAATCCATTGGAGCGCACGTTTCAAATGCATGGCTTTCCCCAAGGATTTTGGTGGCTGAAGCCAGCAACACCCAAGTGCATGGCAGACAGAAATTCTATCAGATTAATGTTCCTTCCCACCAACAGCCCTCAACCAACGCCTAATGGCTCTTGGTATATAATTATCTGAGCTTCCTGGACCTGCAGGTGAGATAACTCTGCAATGTGTGCCCTGCACTAGCTCTAGAGTTCTGCAGTGGGATCAAGTTCCAGTTGACCAACGCGCTTGATAATGCCCCCTGTACTGGCTGTGTTCCCTTCCCTGGTCTCACTCCCTCCTGGTGTTTCTTAGGATCACCTTCCAAATAAACTGACAGCACCTGAATCCCTGTCCTTTAACATCTGCTTCTGGGACAACCCAAATACAGTAATGCAAAAGGAGAGAAAAACACGTTTCCAGTTGCAGTAATAGTAACAAATAAATTGTCAAAATAAAAAAAAAAAAGAAATTAACTCATGAATTCCAAAGAAGTAATGTATTTTGAAGCAAATATTATTAAAAGATTTGGGTTTTACATATAGTCCTCAACTTTGTTAAATTTTAAAAAATCAGATTTCAAGTACATTCTAAAAAATATTCCCTCATTTCCAAGATAATACCTTTGCTATAGAGATCTAAAAGGTACTGCTTTGTCATCAACCTTATAAATCATAAGAATCTAGCTGAAACCAAGATGAGAACAATAGAAAATCTTTCACTAAAGAAAGAACTCTAAATATCTTTAAGCCTGAGACAGGAACAGTGAGGTATTGAGTAAGAAATGATGGGAACTGATAATCACCTTTTATAATAATGCTTGTAATACAATAATGGGACTTTAAACAGTTATGTCAAGTTTGAAAGTCATCCAATTATATTACAGTTGAAATAACATTTCGCTACCAATATTTTAACGATATCGTTAATCCACTATATCTAACCATAGCTTTGGTATATATTAAGAATAAAGTTGAAGCTTAAGGTACTTCTTTAAAACGAACACAATTTGTGGTTAAATTAGCTTCACTTTTAATACAGAAACCCAGGTTACATTCACAAAGTTGTAAAAAAATTTTTTTTGTTTTAGGTACATTCTAAAATTGACATATATTAGATAATCACATCAGAGAAGACTGAGGTGTTGATCACAACAAAGTTGCAACAGATCTCAAAATAAATCTCTGAAGCAAATTAAACCTCACATAAACAGTTTAATCAACTCCTGGGGCAATTCTATTTCTAGATTTCTAATTGAAAATGGAAAGGGAAAAAAAGGCCCAATGTCTCATGAGTGTAGAATGCTTTGTATTGCCTACAAAGAGGATTCAGTCTCTTACATCTCTGAAGACGAAGTGGGTCTCTTTAGACATATTTGAAAGATGAAATAAACAGTGTGGCTGACCAAAGATTTCACAGCTAATAAGTGTCAAAGTGAGAACATGGAATATGAACTCAGGTCTTCTGGTAAGTTCTGTATACTTTCCACCATACTTCCCTGCTTTTCTGCCTAAAAGGAAACCGCAAGCAGTGACTGAACTAAGGCACAAAGTGCTACATGGGATACACTCCATTCAAGCCATTCAAAAATACTATTGTCCCTTTCCTAAAATATTACATGCTGAGGCTCCAAACTTTCCTATAGCATACACTTTATGACAACTATAAACGACTGCTGAACCAAAAGCCTTTGGTAAAGAACTTGGAACATTAGACTCAGTCTGGTGCTAATCTCTTGAAAGACTGCCTGACATCCACACAGAACCTGTCAGAAATCAACCTCATTATTTCCCTCCCAGAGCCTGCTCCTTCTCTTTGTGTTTCCAACAGCTGTGACAAGTGTCATCATCTGCCCAGAGTCCAGACATACCACCATCCTTCTTGACTTTGTGGTCTCCTTCATCCCCATGACCTATTTATGACAAAGGCTTGCAACTTGAACCTCTTCTCTCTCGTCTGACTCCCTTCCTCAGTGCCTGCCCTCATTATCTTGACCCAAACCACCATCTCCCAATGCCTGGCTTACCACTGCAGCCACCGCCGCCACGCTCCTGCTGATATCCTTTCTCCTGAGTTGCTCTCTTCACATCCATTCTCCAACGTCTTGGTTGTCCAAAATATAAATTTGATCATGACACTCAACTGCTTAAAATCTTTCTAGGACTTCCCACTGCCCTTAGGATAAATAAACCTCTCATCAGAGCCTCAAGGCCCTTTATGACCACCCACCCACACTCCCTCACCCCTACTTCTCTGCCTTAACATCTTGCTTCTCTCCTCCAGGACTCTCAGCCCAAAGTTCCTGAATGTTCAGTCCCTCTACTCAAAGTACTCCCCTGTCCTCCAACTCCCCTTATCTGCTCATCTTTAACTCATCAGTGTAATTTGCAGTGGTTAACAGGAAGCTCGGGAGACAGAGTTCAAATCCAAGGTCCTCCTCCACTTACTAGCTATGTGACTTTGATCAAATCATTTGCCTTCTCTATTAACTTAGCTTTCTTTCAGTAAAATGGAGAAATTAATAAGACCTACCTTATTGGCTTATGTGAGGATTAAGTAAATTCACTGAGGTATTTAGAAAGGTATCTGGTACATGGTTAGCTTTTTTATAAATATTACATCTTATTACCATTATTAACATTATCATCTTCTTCCCTCTACTCCTTTTCTTCCATACTTTGGATTAAATGTTATTTCTTCTAGAAAACCTTCTCTAAGCCCCTGAACCAGGTTAGTGTCCCCAAAGCTGGTCCTATTACACTTTCCAGAGCTGCTTATATAAAGATCTGTGTCCTCTGCTAGACCAATGGAGACAGAGACTATGGCTTTCTTACTCACTACTATATTCTAGTACTCAGTACTGAGTATGACATATAGCCAACTAAAAAGAAAATTTCTTCTGATTAAACCTAGGACCATTTTCTTTCTTCATCATTTGGAGGACTTAACATTTTTTTTTTTAAAGAAAAAAATAATTAGAACATTTTCTCTAGTTTCTTGGCCTGTAAGAATCATCAGTACAGGGGCACCTGGGTGGCTCAGTCCGTTAAACATTTGCTTTTGGCTCACGTCATGAGCCCAGAGTCCTGGTTTCAGGATGGATGGAGCCCACACTGGGCTCCCTGATCGGCGGGGAGTCTGCTTCTCTCTCTCCTTCTGCCCCTCCCCTGCTCATGCTCACTCACTCTCTCTCTTTCAAATAAATTAAAATCTCCCCCCAAAAAAGAATCACCAGTATGTATCACTTACATTAATTTCACAATAAAGATAATTTTTTAAATCCACCTATAAAGAAGGGAATCAGACTTAAAGCTTCCTTTCTGCTAAATGTAATAAACTAAAAAAAAAACAAAACAAAACAAAACAAAAGCCACCAAAAAAATAGTATCACAAACAGAAAATAAGAAAATATTCAATTCTTTCTAGTTAAGCTTCCACAGTCTTCAGCTATCCTTCTATGGTCTTACTTAAAGTAAAGCTTCTATTATTTGCATCTACTAAAACATCACTCTTATTGAGACCCCTACTGTCACCCCAAATCTCCAATTAGTAAAGCCTGGGAAATACTGGATGTGCTGCTTGCAGTTCTTATTCTACAGCAACACACTTAAGTTCCAAGTGGTTGGGGTTTTCTTTCCCCCAATCTATTTCAAATGTGGAAACACAGAACTAGCCTAAAATAGAATCTCTATTTCACTGTCAAAATTATAATATTTAGTACAGAAATCACTGGGAGTTTTAACACCATTATAAACCAAGCCCTGCTACCAAGAAAAGACATCCAGCTAGAAAGTCTGCACGTATTAGTCCCCTGTCTTCTTCTAGGGCTATCTTGACCATAGTCCGGGGTTTCCCAAAAAGTGTGATCTTAAGAATCATCTTATTTGCTAAAAATACACTTGCCCACGTTCTTTTCTTAGAGATTTTGATTTAGTAGGTCTATGGTGAAGCCCTAGACTCTGTGTTTTTAACAAGCACATCCAGTTATTTTTATGAACCATGTGAGTTTGGATATTGCCATGGCATAAATAGACCTTTTAGTTCCAGGCAACATTTGAGGAAACCTCCAGTTTAGAAGCTCTTGTATGGGTATTCCAAACGGCCTTAAAAATCATTACCAGGAACTTTGGCAGGAAAGTAGAAAGAACGTGGAGCCTGGAGTCCGAAAACCTGGATTCGACTATTTCTGGCACTGGCTGTAACCCTTCGGCCAGTCACTGTCTCTCCCTCTGGTGCTGGTGTGTTATGTAGAAATAACAAACCCAACCCTAACCTGCTTCACAGGTTGTTGTGGAAATCATTTGAGAATGCTTGCAAAATCACTTTGCATATTAATATGTCATCATTACAGTAAAACTTCATTAATTCAGCCTCCTCTAATTCAGAGTGTGTGAACACCATTGTCTAACCAACTGTGGTTTGTTTGTTTGTTTGTTTTTCACATTATCTATAAAGAGATCATCACCTCCTTTCACATGACAGGCAATGAGAGGTATTGGAAAACACAGATAAGCAGCAGCTCCCTGTTCCCTGGCAAAATTATTAGACTGAACGTGCAAGATTAGGAAAGCTTGTTTACTGTATCAGCTCTGTTTATGTGACAAGTCGGGAGGTTCAGCTATCATTAAAGCAAGCTTGGCAATATTTCTACTGGAGTTAGCTTGGTCATGAGCAGTTAATGCTAGTCATTACAGTAAAACCAATCTGGAGAATGAGTTTTCTACATACTAGGAATGTTAAGGGAGCACTAAAACTGGCATTTAAACTTCTAAAAGATACTGTAGCCTTTCCTGGCCACCTTGAGGAGCACATACTAAAACAATACACTATTTCCCTGGCAATTCAGTGTCATCAACATAATCCATAGTTGGGGGTGATAAGCAAAGCTGAGACATTAGGTAAAACTACTGGATCAACTCACTTAGCTTATACCACTGTATACAATGAAAAAGATCCCCCAGTCTTAATGTCTGCGAAGGGGTGTACCGAGAACATGGCATTAACGGCACCTTCCATGGCTAGAAGTGCATGTCAGTTCTTCTAGAGATCAGGGAGGACTGTTTTTATCCCATACCAGCTGCAGTGGTACATAACCACGTCCAGTTCTGCCGGCATCCTCATTGTTACCACTGATCGCCCTGACATGTCTCTTCTCCTCTATGTCAGAACCTGATGCTCAACACTCCCACCACTGCTTTTACTCAGTCTACCACAGAGGCATCCACCATTTTCTGGCTTTCTGCCTCCTAAGGACATTGCAATTTTCTTCTTCTTCTTCTTCTTTTTTTTTTTTTTTTGAAGATTTTATTTATTTATTTGACAGAGAGAGAGAGACATCAAGAGAGGGAATACAGGGGCGCCTAGGTGGCTCAGTGGGTTAAGCCGCTGCCTTCGGCTCAGGTCATGATCTCAGAGTCCTGGGATCGAGCCCCGCATCGGGCTCTCTGCTCAGCAGGGAGCCTGCTTCCTCCTCTCTCTCTGCCTGCCTCTCTGCCTGCTTGTGATCTCTCTGTCAAATAAATAAATAAAATCTTTAAAAAAAAAAAAAAAAAGAGAGGGAATACAAGCAGGGCAAGTGGGAGAGGGCGAAGCAGGCTTCCCACCCACCAGGGAGCCCAATGCGGGGCTCAATCCCAGGACCCTGGGATCATGACCTGAGCCAAAGGCAGACTATTGACCGACTGAGCCACCCAGGCACCCCGACATTACAATTTTCTTAAGTTTCTCACAAAAATGACTGACTAAAGTTTTGTAAAAATCATCAACCAACTGTTGTATTCATTTCTTTCCATGAGGCAGATAAACTACATATCCAGCACTCTGCAGTTAACCTTCTAGAAGTTATTGGCTACATACATTTACCAGTCAATGGCTTTCCCACCCAAGAGATTTTCCAGGGAATTTGGTTCAATGTCTCCAACAATTCAAAAAGTCTAAAGTTTAGAAGGCGTGGGCATATTTTATCAGACTTTCAAAATAACCAAACTATATTTTGGTCAACAAATCCTAGATTTTTTTCATTCATTCACTCAACCTTACCAATTAGCAAGGTTTTGCTGAAACTTTAATCTTGCCATTATATCAAGCCAAGAGATTTCAGTGGCTTACACCAGTGTAGAAGGGACTGGATTCTGAATATTCTGAAGTTAGAGACAATGGGATTTCCTAATAGACTGTATATGGGGTGAGAGAAGAAGAGTCAAAGATAATTCTAAGGTTTTTACAAATTTAATTGAAAAGTTACACATAACCAAATTTTCCTAAACCTTCATATCTTAGGTTCACTAAGGGGAGCCATATTTCAGGGAAGCATTTCGTCAATCTTTTCACAAAAGCAAGAAATCTTCAAGTAACACTAATTACCTCTTACTTGATCTGTTCATAACTTCAAATTTCTAATAGTTTATCAGCTGAGTGAAGTACATTATTCTTGGTTTCAACAATTCTTCTTCATCAAATAAGAGTAATGTATACAAACAAAAAATGTCCTTAAATATTTATTTAGTACCCATAAAATACACAAAAGACTACACTAGAACCTCATTTACACCTCTTTTCATTGCCATAATGCTCCTGAAAAGTATAAGCCCCATTTAATAGAGGAAGAAAGTTATTCTCAGAGGTTAACTATCTTTGCCCAATGTCAAACATTTTCGCCACTAGCAAAGCTCACCCTTGTGGCTGACTCCAAAGCCAAAGCCATTATCACTATTGTTAACTGATGTAATTCAATACTCTTGAGAGACTGGTAATTGTTCTAAATCTTAAATTTGGTAGCCTTTCTTCCCCCCGCCCCCGCGCTGGCTTCATCATTTAAATAGAAAATAACTTCACTTAAAGGTGCTAAAGATAACTTTACGGGAACTGGATAGTCTCCCTGGAACCGCCCGTCTGAGATGGGGCGAACCCCTTGTTTCACTAGACAAAGTGCGTAAATAAAAGCGTTCCCTCTGATACGGGCTTTGTGGCAGGTTTCTCAACTACCACACCATGGTTTTATGCAGTAATCCAGTTTCAGGGTTCACGCAACAACCCTATCACCCAGTCCCTCGTAAGAGTACAACCTCCCAACATCGCAGGAATTAGATTTTTTTCCCCAAGGAGAAATGGTCTCTGAAAGACAATAACCAGGAATGGCACAAAAGTGGCCGCCCATACTCTACAGTATGAATTTGCATTTGGGGTTGTTTGGGGTTTTTTAAGACAATTTTGATTGAGATTATCTGAATAACTTGCACTGGTCCATCTCTGGGGCAATGCAACAATGTCGGGAAGATCAGAGAAACAAAGAATTCTGTTTAAAGTTGCAACTCAACTGCCATCACCCTTCTGCTTAAAATCCCTTCACTTGTTTTCCCTGTTCTTGGGATAGATTAAATAGCCCTGCTTCCTGGCTCCTTCCCCCCACTCCACTCTCAGTTTACATCATGCCCACCACTTCCTGGCTCTAGTCACTCAGGCCCTATTTCGAGAGAACCCTCCAATGTCCAGCCTCCTCCTTTCCCTTCCGTCACTGCTCCCGCAGGGCTCTCGCAGACCAATCCCGAGATACTAGATTCAAACACGTGCTACCTAGTCCACGACGCTTCCGGAAGCACCAAGCATGCGCAAATTTGAAAGTGTGCCTTCGATTAAAAAGCCGAATGTTCCAGGGTACCTGGCTGGCTTGTCTGGTAGAGCACGCGACTCTTGATCTCAGGGTTTTGAGTTCAAGCTCCACGTTGGGGGTAGAGGTTACAGAAAAATAAAAGCTTAAACATCTGACTTGGCTCAGGTCATGATCTCAGGGTCCTGGGATGGGCCTGGTAGGGCTGCCTGCTCAGTGGGAAGCCTGCTTCTCCTTCTCCCTCTGCCCCTCCCCTGGCCTGTGCTCTCTCTCTCCCACGCTCTCTCTCTCTCAAGTAAATAAAAATTTTAAAAAATAATTTAAAGGGGTGCCTGGGTGGCTCAGTGGGTTAAGCCTCTGCCTTCGGCTCAGGTCATGATCCGAGGTCCTGGGATCGAGCCCCGCATTCACTCTCTGCTCAGCAGGGAGCCTGCTTCCCTCTCTCTCTGCCTGCCTCTCTGCCTACTTGTGATCTCTGCTGGTCAAATAAATAAATAAAATCTTTTTTAAAAATTTTAAAAATTAAAAAATAAAAGCCTAAAAAATAAAAAATAAAATAAAGCAGTATGTTCCTAAGATATAAAGGAATCCACCCCCAAGTACCCATGCAGTCTATAAACCAATCACCAACATACAAGACATGCATCTTGCAAAATGGACAACTTGGCTTCAAATCCTCATCTTTCAACTCACTAGCTGGGAAACCACAGACAAAGGAAGTCATTTACCCTAAGCCTCTATTTCTTCTTCTACACAATGGGGATAATAAGTCAGAGCTCAAAGACTGATTAAAGATAATCTCTGTCAAGTGCCTAGGACACTTCAAGCATTCAATAAATGGCAGTTCTTCATATGACTTCTGGGCTTGCTAATTTAAATTATTAACATTTCATAAATAATTCCTCAAATCATGTGATACCTCAAAGCCCAGTGAAAGAAAGGGACCTACTGCCAATGGCCCCTGGTTACTTAAGCAGCCCTCATCCACTGGAGACCTAGACCAATCGTGTGGAGTTATCCGAAGTAAAAACAGAAATGATGCACCACACTCGATTCTGAGAATCCTTTGATTCTTGGAGCTTGGCTAAGCAAAGCCATTTTGATGGATGGTTTTTCTACAAAGAACCCCCCCACCACCCTATGACCTTTCTAAGTGTTCATTGTCTTGGAATACTACAGGGCCAAATGTGCAGACAGCAAAATGCAGAGGTAAAGACCCTTTACAAAATCTACACTCACTCCACAGAATGGAATACTATTTAGCAATAAAGAGAAATGAAGCACTAAAACATGTTACAACGTGGGGAAACCTTGGGAACGTCGCGCTCAATGAAAGCCAGTCATAAAATACTTCACATTATAGGATCCCATTTATAGGAAATACCCAAAATAGGCATATATATAATGTATACATATAGACCAAAAGTAGATTAGTGGTTGACTAGGGATTGAGGGGGTGGGGGTTGGGGAGTGACAGCTAATGGGTACAGGGCTTGTTTTAAGAAAGATGAAAATGTTCCAAAATTAGACTATAATGGTTGCACAACCCTGTGAGTATAATAAAAATCTTGGAACTGTACACTCTTTTTTTTTTTTTTTTTTTTTTTTAAGATTTTACTTATTCACGTGAGAGAGACAGAGACAGAGAGAGTCAGAGAGAGCACAGCAGGGGAAGAGAGAGAGAGGAAGAGGGAGAAGCAGACTCCCCGCTGAGCTGGGAGCACGACATGGGGCTCCATCCCAGGACCTGGAGATCATGACCTGAGCTGAAGGAAGTCACTTAACCATCTGAGCCACCCAGGTACCCCGTAAACTGTATATTTTAAATGGGTAAATTGTATGGTATATAAATTCTATCTCAACAAGGCTATTTTTAAAATCCAACTGCTTCACGGATCCTTTATTCTTTGCCACCTGGAGCAATATCCCCTCCTTCAAAATCTGAAAATGAGAGCTCAGAGTGCTGTCCTGGCTTTAAAGTTATAAAGTATCTTGGCTTTAGAAGTCTACTTACCTTGCCTTTCCATCTGTCACCTCCACAGTAGTTCAGTATCAATCATTTTGGATGAATTGCAATGATGGAAACTGCTCAAATAAATGCAAAATTTATCCATGCTCAAACCAAAGCCTACAGATTACATTCTTTATTGCTCCACAGTAATGACTGTTCTCTCCTTTATTGAGTACAAACTGACCACTTTTGTTAGCACTCTTCTTCTGATTACTTGCTACAGTAACCTTCAAGCAAGTAAAGCTTCAGTTCCACAGGAGCTCTTTGTTCTAAGAAATACGGGAAATATCCCCTAAGGATGACAGGATGACAGACAAAATCGGCAAAATCCATCTGCTAGGGACCTGATGAAATCGGTGTAACTCACTTGAGTGGGAATGGTACTGGAGAGAATTAGGGAAAAGAGACGACTGAACTCTGGATTACAAGAAGGAGATAAACTAGAGTATGGGTCAAGTAATTTATGGTCTTAAAACCCTAACTAGATTAAGGAATATGTGGTCTGAAATATTTTTATTGATTACAAAGCATACCTGTTTTCATGTTTTGACAAGCTTTGGGGGTTTTGTTTGTTGAGATATAATGACATACAACATTATACTAGTTTCAGGCGTACAACATAACGATTTGATAGTTGTATATATTGTGAAATGATCACCACAGTAAGTCTAGGGAATACCCATCACCATGCATATTTACAGAATTTTTTTCTTGTGAATTTTTTCCTGCCCAATGTGGGGCCTGAACTCATGACCCCAAGATCAAGGGTCACATGCTCCATCGACCGAGCCAGCCAGACACCCCTTGTGATGAGAATTTTTAAGATTTCATCTCTTGGCAACTTGCAAATTTGCAGTAAAGTATTATCAACTACAGTTGCCATATTGTACATTATATCCCATAACTTATTTATTTTTCCAAGCTTTTTAAATTTAGAAGCACTTAAATCTGATCAATACACTAGTTACTGTGGGAAAAGGAAAAAAAAATGGGGACACACACTCCCTCCCCTTCAGATTCTAAAATCTGAGGAGAAATTAAACATACTCACATGAAGAGACTTAAGAATAACAATAATAAAAACATTATCAATTCAATGCACATTACTATATTATACTTAAAACATTTAATTGGTTATGGAGAGGAAGATGTTAAATGTTAGTAGTAGAAAGTAAAAAATGTCTCCCTAAAACTGCCAGCTACCACCATTTATTCAAAGAAGACTGCACAGAATGAAGATACCAATTTTATGGGGCAGAAAACTTACTGGTGCTATTTATACACAAAAATTAATTCTAATAATCCTAACTTCGATTGAACAAATCATTTACCTAATTTTAATCACATTTTGCCCTAATTGTTCAAGTATCATTTCTGCTGCTTTGTCAAATTATTTCAGTTCATCCCTCCAACTGATACAAAGAAGCATTTAAGATGAAGTACTCTTAATTTTGTTTTTCAAAGATTCCCTGAATTTGGAGAGGTAAAGGAAATATTTTAAGATTCAGGCCACCACATATATGTCATGTGACAAATAACAACTTGATCGTTTCTTCTGCTTAAGTACTTAAAAAAGAGATTTTTCTAACAATCCAGGGTAGACCGAACTCAACAATCACAATGTCACTTTATGACTTCCCAGTGTTCTGGTTCAAATTTCATTTCTAGATCTTTTAGACATTTCTTTCAATTTAGCAAGTATCCCTCCTCTGGGACAAATCTTTTCAATAGTGATTTGGACCATTTGAGTTATTAGTCTACAGTCTATTTCAGTTTTTAAAAAATTACTAACATGACTCTTTGCTTACAAATCACAAAACTTCATCTTGCTACAGGATTTCCTAATGCACCAGAATCCTGTGCAACTATCTCAAAAGTTCATAAGCAAGTTTTCCAATGTGACAATCAAGAACTTGGGCAAATCAATTGTGAAATCACAAACTTTATTACAATTAAGTTGAGCACTTCACTTGTTTTTTAAGGAATATCAGAAAACACTAAGTGATTTCTAAAAATAAGTTATTAGGCGCACCTGGGTGGCTCAGTTGTTAAAGCCTCTGCCTCTGGCTTGGGTCATGTTCCCCTGGGCCTGGGATCAGCCCCTCTTTGGGCTCTCTGCTCACCAGGGAGCCTGCTTCCTCCTCAATCTCTCTCTGCCTGCCTCTCTGCCTACTTGTGATCTCTGTCAAATAAATAAATACAATCTTTAAAAAAAATAAAAATAAAAACAAGTATTATAATATGAACAGTTGCTTCACATCAGAGTTCTTAACATGTCCCTTCCTACTTGAGATGTGTTTTCTTCACACTGCTGTCCCAAAAAGTTAATTTCTTATGTTTTTCCTACTAAGTTCTTTAAATGATTTTGAGTGAATAAAGTGAAGAATACAGAGTTCCATTATTTGTGTACCTTAGTTGAGCCTAGTCTGAAAGCAACCCCTAACCATCCCAAAATTCAATGAAATGCTTGGTGAAGTGTACATCCAATCATGAAATAGCAGAATAAATTATCACAGAGAACGATCACAGCACACCCCTTGGTTTAAAAAGAAAAAGAAACGAAAAGTGAGGAAAAGCAACAAAAAAGAAAAAAAGCAAGCACAAAACTTCCCTGCAGGTAATTCTCCCAACTTCTCCAAACTGACCTTTCTCAAATCCTCCAACAAAATGAAACAAGATCCACAGGCTTAGCTCACTCTTTGGGGGAATACTTTTTCCTATAAGCGTCCTTTTTTTTTTTTTTTTTAAGATTTTATTTATTTATTTGACAGAGATCACAAGTAGGCAGAGAGGCAGGCAGAGAGAGAGAGGAGGAAGCAGGCTCCCCGCTGAGCAGAGAGCCGGATGCGGGGCTCGATCCCAGGACCCTGAGATCACGACCTGAGCCGAAGGCAGAGGCTTTAACCCACTGAGCCACCGAGGCGCCCCTATAAGCGTCCTTCTGCCAAAAGTATTTCTGATTGCTACGCGGAGAGTTACCGTTCTGCAGAAGCAATAATTACGTTACACATCAGGCCTCCAGAAAAGTTTAAGGAGAATTTAAAAACAAACCAAAACAAAAACCTTGTATATCTTGAAAAGAACTAGGCCGAATCCAAGTAACAGGAGAGAGGCAAGTTTCTAAAAACCAGAAAGACTTCGGAAATTCTATGTCCTCTCCGTTCATCCTCGCCCCCCCAAAAGTCAACAGAATGCCTTTCATCCTTAGCAGGGGGCCACTATTCCAATCAAGCGAAAACCTTTATTTTAAAAACACTCAACAAGGGGCGAACCTAGGTAGGTAGAGTGTGACTGAGGAGGCAGCAAGGTGACTGACTCCCGGCCATGCACCCGGAATGGCTTAAAGGACACCAGCCCCTGCGGGTTCAAGCAAATTGTCCCCGCACCCACCAAGTGGCACGTGATATTCGCTGAGTTGGGCCAACAACGTCTTTCCTATTTAAAAACTCGCAAGTCCAGGCAAGCCAGGGCTTGGGGCCCCAAGGCTAGGGGCCAGGCGGGTACAAGGGACGCAGGAGCCTCAGGAGGGAGAAGGGACTTGGAGAGCGGAAGGCCAGGCGCTGGGCCCGGACTTGGGCAGCACCGACCAGACCCCGGCCGGAAACCGCGCGAGCCGCCACAGGAGCGAGGAGACCGGCGGCGCTGGACTGCACTCACCTGCCCATTCTCCGAGTCTTGGTCCGACCCCTGCCTCGTGACTCAAACCCCAGACCCGAAGGGCCGTGAAGAGCGAGTACGAGATGCGCAGGGCCACGTAGGCCACGGTGCCTGCGCCGACCCAGTACAAGAAGCCGGCGACAGGAAGAGCGCTCTCCATGGCTTTCAACTAGGCCTTACTACCTTCGTGAATGGAAAAACGAATGAATGAATCCAGGAAGAGGCGCCCGCCGTGACGGTGAGGACGACACTAACACGCGCGGCTCCTGCTCCTCTTTTGGCCTAAACCCCGCCCATGGCGCCATATCCGTGCCGCCATTGGTGACCTAGCCGTCCCTCTGTGAGTAGTGCGTCAGCTATTGGCTGACTCCAGTTTCGCTACCCCGCCCATGTCCCCCCCTCGCGCACACCCGGCCTGGTCTCTGTTCGGAGCCGGCACATCGCTCCCCTGCCAATCAAACTTCAGTCCCGCCTAACGCGTCACCACGCCCCCAGAGTTCCACCAGAGGGCGGCTTGTCTCACCCCACCAAATCGCCCAGGTCTCTCATTGGCTGCAGCTGTCCTCACGACTGCGGAAGAGTGCGCTCCGATTGGCCAGGGAGACCCAGCCTCGTTAGAGCTCGGCACTTAGGAGGGAATGGGGTCTGAGAAGCCGGTTGTGAATGGGAAGATGGTATAGTAAAAGGTGGGCGTGGAGTCGTAGTTTTATTTTCCCCTCTGTATTAAACACATCTATATCATTGTTAAATATACTGTCACTGTTCCCATAAACTTTTCCGAATAAAGGCTTGCATCTCCCCTTTCTATGTCTCCTTCCCGGAGCATCTTCTCCCGTTACATGCACTTATTATGGAGCTTCTAAACCCTCCCTCTCGTTCTGAGCATTAAACAGCATTGCTCCTAAAGTCTTGGAGTTCAAGGCGAATAACTTCATGGACTCAAATAATTATAATACACAGCGGCATAAGAGCTGTAAGATGAATGCAAAATAGAGGGAATCCAGCTTGATGAATAAGCAGTTTGGGGAAGGGACTCCATGTTTAACTGGAACTTAAAGGACAATAGAGACTTTTTGTTTTACTCTCTTTTTTAAATTTACATTTTGGGGGGGGTGGGGTGTGAGGGAACACAAAAGTATGTGATCCTAGTAGAGATAAGAAAACTACCTCCGCAGAGTTCCACAAGGTAAGCGTGAGAGATTGTGTAATGCAATAGAGTGCTTCATACTTACTCTTCCATCCACCAAGAGTTTTGGTTTCCTTTTCTGGCATGGACTTATATAAAACACCTGAAATTTTTCTTAGCCAGTAGGGACGCCTGATTCGAAACTTGAGACCTTTTTAAAAGGTAGGAATTTAAGGGTGATAATTTTAAGGATCAACAACAGATCTTGAAGATAATGTAGTAATTTTCTAATATGTAGCTCCAGAACCTTATCTCTCCCTGCCCAACCCCCCACTCTTTTCCCACCGTCTTATCAGATTGAGTATAACCCCTAAGGCTGTTACTGTTCTTTATAAACTGTCAGCTGTCTAGCAGAATTCAGCCATGTGAGTTGAGCAGGCACATTTTGTTTTAATTGAATTTGATCCCCTTGGCTGAGGCTGTCTGTCCAATTCAATGAAATCCCACCACTCCTCTCTCTCTCTCAACATCTCCCTCTAGCCAAAGTCTTCACCTGCCGTGGAGCCCCAAATGCATATATCCCGATTCAACATTGCTCACCAACTAAGGGCACCTCAAGATATCCATGCCCCTTAAAATAGGGCAGAAGGAGAAGAGAGCTATTATAAACCAATAATACAAGGATGCCTGTTGGCTCGGTCAGTGGAGTGGTTGATTCTTGAGGGTTGTAAATTTGAGCCCCACATTGGATGTAGAGATTACTTACAAATAAAATCTTAAGGGCGCGTATATGACTCAGTCGGTTAAGTGGGAGACTTGATTTCAGCTTAGGTCATGATGTTGGGTGGTGGGATGGGCCCTGAGAAAACGACTCCATGCTCAGCAGGGAGTCTGCTTAAGGATTCTCTCTCTCCCTTTGTCCTTCCCCCACTGGCTCTCTCTAATAAATAAATAAATCTTTAAAAAATGAATAGACTCTTTAAAAGTAACTAAACTAATGATATGTGTTCGTGTTGCATTTGTATGTATATCTATGACCCACACTAGAACTTACGATTATTGGAAACACTATGCTGTGAATCCATAGGACCTAGAACAGTGCCTGGAACCCTGAGATACTCAATAAACATCTGAGAAAGAAATGGGAGTGAAGATTCATTCATTTAACAAATACTACTGTGCTGTAAGTATGTACCAGAAACTGAGCTAGGTAGGTACTGGATATAATAACAATAGTGAGCAAATGGTCAATTCTTCGTCCTCATTCTATTCCACCATTCGATAAGGAGTGGCCTCTGTTTTCCTTACCAGCTCCTTCCCAGAGTCCTTCAGGGCCCCTCGCTAATGCTGGCCTCTACATGATCCTATTCCTTTGGGCTCAGACCTCTGTTCTTTGTACTTCTCTACACAATCTCCCTACATGATTTTATGTAGTCCCTTGGTTTTAAGTATCAACTGTAAGTTAATGAAGTCAAAATATCTCTGGCCAGGCTGAACATCTGCTCAGAGGTATGCATAAACACATAATCTCTATGCCTACTCAACATCTCCATTAAGATGTAAAATAAAAATAAACATCTCAACTGAAAGGTGTTCAAAACAGACTCAACACACACACACAGACACTTCTCTTCTTCCAATCTGTTAACGATATCATTATTTACCGGCTTCCTAAGGTTTAAAACCTAGTGTCAGCCTTGATTTTTTTCTTCCTATTACATTCCCATATTCAGTACTTCAGCAGTCTTGTACACACTACCTCCAATATAGATCTTGACTGGCCACTTCTCCTCACTTCTGCTACTACCAACCTAATCCAAATCACAAGCATTTCTTGCCTGGAATATGGCAACAGCGTCCTCCCTGGTCTCCCTGAAACTGTCTTGGGGCTTGTTCTCCACGAAGCAACTGGAGTGGTTGTGTTCATTGTTGTTTTTAAGTAAACTAGATATCATTTCTTCTGCTCAAATCCCTTCAAGGACTTTACAAATCAGATTAAGAACAAAATCCTCCAAGACTAGTTATTTCTTCCCTGACCTCTCCAGCAGCATCAGTCATGCTCTCCTGGGCTCACCTGATTCCAGCCACATGTCTTGCATTTTCTGAAACAAGTCAAGTTCATTCCAGTCTCAGTTCTATTTCCTGTTCCCTTTCCAGAACTTCTCCGCCCTCTGTCTCCCAAGGCTCACTGCTTTATATGATTTGGGTTTCTGTGCACACAGTCTTCCCTTTAGAGTGGTTTTCTCTGATGGACCAACATAAATAGACCAAATCACCTCCTCTCCTTTGCCCTGTAACCACTTATCCTTTCACTGCACTTTACTTTCCTTATAACACTTAATGCCTTCAAATTATCTGATTATTTGGTTTTTGTCCATCTTCCCAATAGAATGTAAGTTCGTGCTCACCATGGTATCTTCACCTAAGATGTACACCAAAGAATAACTGACACTTAGTAGGTCTGCAAAAAATACCTGTTGAATGAATGAATGGTGAATACATGGAAATGGTCTAGCTAGAGAGACAGACCTTAAGGACATCGAACTAGTGATATGATAAAAATTGTTATGAGTACAAAGAAATGGGAATACCTAATTTAGATGAGAAGAGGGGACTGCCCTGAAAGGCCTTTCTAAGGGAGTGACATTTGAGCTGGGATCTAAGGCAAAGTAGAAATTAATCTGGTGGAGGAGGACGGGGTAGAGGAAAGGAGAGTGCAATAGATACCCACTGAGGGTTTTGTTGTGATTTTGAAGAATATACACTCATGCACACACATGTGCCTCTAGCACCTACCACAGCATCTGACATAAAAATAAACAGGCAACAAAAAATAGTTGATGATTTGGGATTTTTTTTAATGAATAAGGACGGGCACTATGGAAATGCAATTTCTACTGTTCTTAGAATTCCTATTGAGCATGGTATTTTTACTCAAGGAATGTTGATTGAAACCACCTCAGTCGGGTACCCGTTTTTTCCTATAAGGTCTGAACAGTACTCTTGCAATTAACAGGAATAATCTTTATTAAGAGTGCACACATATATTTACTAAAAGAAAAAAAAAGTAGCATCCCAGAGTGAAGTGATCTGTGTCAAAGAAATTCCTTTGAGGTCCAGAGGGCTATATACTTTTGGAATTGAACAGGAATCCTTTGTCTACGGATAAATTTTATGAACCACTTTAAAAACTCTAATGCAGGGGCACCTGGGTGGCTCAGTGGGTTAAGCCTCTGCCTTCGGCTCAGGTCGTGATCTCAGCATCCTGGAATCAAGCCCCGAATCGGGTTCTCTGCTCAGCGGGGAGCCTGCTTCTCCCTCTCTCTCTGCCTGCTTGTGATGTCTCTCTCTCTCTCTGTGTCAAATAAATAAATAAAACCTTAAAAAAAAAAAAACAACCTTTAATGCAGGGGTGCCTGGATTAAGTTGGTTAAGTGTCTGACTTCAGAGGGCCCTGCTCATACCTTAGCTTTGGATTTCAAGGCCCGCATCAGTTAAGTGTCTGACTTCATCTCAGGGTCCTGGGACCGAGACCCACATCGGGCTCCCTACTCAGTGGGGAGTCTGCTTCTCTCTTTCCCTCTTCTCATGCCCCTCCCCCAACTTGAGCTCCTCAAAAAAAAAAAAAAAAAATCCTTCTAAAAAAATTTTTAAAGGGGCATCTGGGTGGCTCAGTCATTGGGCATCTGCCTTCAGCTCAGGTCATGATCCCAGGGTCCTGGGATTGAGCTCTGCATTGGGCTCCCTGCTCAGCAGGGAGTCTGCTTGTCCCTCTCCCACTCCCCCTGCTTGTGTTCCCTCTCTCACTTTGTCTCTGTCAAATAAATAAAATCTTTTTTAAAAATATTTTTCTAAACAATTAAAAAAAAACTTCTAATGCATACAGGAACCTACAATGATGGTCTACTCCTATGCAGCACTATTCTATGCTAAAATTTAACATATAGGGGCGCCTGGGTGGCTCAGTGGGTTAAGCCTCTGCCTTCGGCTCAGGTCATGATCCCAGGGTCCTGGGATCGAGCCCCGCATCGGGCTCTCTGCTCAGCGGGGAGCCTGCTTCCTCCTCTCTCTCTCTGCCTGTCTCGCTGCCTACTTGTGATCTCTGTCTGTCAAATAAATAAATAAAATCTTTAAAAAATAAAATAAAATTTAACATACAGACCCAGGTTCCCAAAGATGGGCAGATATCCTACCAAATATATGAAAACATTAACTCTCCAAAGAGGAAGCAATACTCTAAAACTTTGGGCTTTGGTATCAGGTAAATCTGGAACCAGACTTCAACTCTACCTCTTATTAGCTGTATGACTGTGTATGAATTTAGCTACTAAGCATTCAAATTTTACAACAGTAAAATTGGACAATACCATATAAGCATTTATCAGTGATTGGAAGAAAAGCATTACATGTTCAGTGAGAAAAACAAAGCCTAAAATATCTAACTTTCCTATGAACACATAAGAGATTAAGTGGCAGAACTGGGATTTCAGCTACCAAGGTGTGGTTATGAAATCATATCTTGATAACTAGCTCAGAAAGGCAGCATTAAAAAAATGATTAACAGAGAGGTGAAGAGTTCCTGCAAGTAGGTGGTTGTTATACAAGTAACATACTCAGACACAACAACATTAAATTTCAGTCTCGTTTATTTAAAAGATTTAGAGTTCAGAACAGTCTTTAATATGGAAAAATGTGAATCAACAGTATTGCATCATATTAGTATACAGATGGTCTCATTTAATTTGAAATTCATTTTCAGTATTTCCGTAGAGTTTCAGATCAGATTCTCATGATGAAATCAGGAGTAGCTCCATATCATGAAAGAAAATTCCATAATTAGGAAATTTCACAGAAGCTAGGAATTTTTCAGAATACCATTACAAGAGAGCCAAATCCTTCATTTGGCTATATAATAAAACTTACGTATTTTTAACAGTTCTGTCTTCTAGCTCATCTTCATTTAAACATAGCTCAAAACAAGGCACTTAATCTCTTCATTAAGTTCAGTTGAGAAGGTGTTCAGTCCTGAATGTAAAAAAGAGAGAGAGAGCACGCGCGCCATGGTTAACAAACAGGTTTAAAAGAAATTGAAATTTTTGGCATTAGAAATCAGGTTTCCATGAGGGCCTGGGTGTCTCAGTAAGTTAAGCATCTGCCTTCAGCTCAGGTCATGATTCCAGAGTCCTGGGATGGAGTTCCACATCAGGGAGTGTGCTTCTCACCCCACCCCCCGGCTCCTGTGTGCTCTTTTTCTTTCTCTGTCTTGCAAAAATAAATAAATAAAATCTTTAAAAAGAAAAAAGAAAGAAATCAGGAGGTTTCCAAAAAGTTAATACTTCTTTAATAAACATTATTACCATTTAATTTCTTTCACAAACAATATCACCATAAGGCACGCACATTAGCATTTACTATGCTTTGTTATTGCATTAGCGTGTCCGAAATTGACTTCCCATACATTATCCCATTCCAAGGTCTGAGTAGCACTCCCATTTTTCCAACATGGAAATAGACTCTTGAACTAAGAAAACTTAAACCAGTCATTATGAAAAAAGTGGTCAAAAATATGTTTTACTATTTTATTTTTTTAGTTTCAAAGGCTCTCAGAGGTATATAAAGTGAAAAAGTATCACACCCCATTTCTGATCCCCACAAACGGCAGTTGGCTACTCGGAGTGCCTTCTTCCATTTCTTTTTCTATGTAAATATAAAGCTATACAATATAGACAACATACCTTTTTTTTTTTTAAAGTAAAAACTGTGTTCATAAAACATAATCCAACAGCTCTCTTTCTCCACTCAATGTACCATTAAAAATACCATTGTGAATAGTGGCTGGCCTGCTCAGTTGGAAGATCATGAGACTCTTTTTTTTTTTTTTAAGATTTTATTTATTTATTTGACAGAGAGAGATCACAAGTAGGCAGAGAGGCAGGCAGAGGGAGAGGGGGAAGCAGGCTCCTCGCTGAGGAGAGAGCCGGATGCAGGGCTCGATCCCAGGACCCTGAGACCATGATCCGAGCTGAAGGCAGAGGCTTAACCCACTGAGCCACCCAGGCACCCCAGAGCATCAGACTCTCGATCTCAAGGTTGTGAGTTTGATCCCCACATTGGGTAGAGATTACTTAAATTATAAATGAATACACTTAAAAAATATCATGGTGAAAACTTGACATGTCAATATTGTGCATGAACCAGATTTTTTTATTGCACCAACAGATCTATTAAGCATTCCAACAACCTTACCCAAAATACTCTTTCACTTAAAAAAAAAAAATTAGTGCCATGGTGAACAAATCAATTTAAAACTAGGTGAGGGGCGCCTGGGTGGCTCAGTTGGTGAAGCAACTGCCTTCCGCTCAGGTCATGATCCCGGAGTCCTGGATCGAGTCCCACATTAGGCTTTCTGCTTGACAGAGAGTCTGCTTCTCCCTCTGACCCTCCCACTTCTCATGCTCTCTCTTTCTTTCTTTCATTCTCAAATAAATAAATAAAATCTTTTTTTTTAAACTAGGTGAAAGTGAAAGTAAACAATATATTTTTGTCAACACCATACTTCCAGCCAAAAATAACAAAATTTCAGGATGGTTATGCAAGCAAACTAAAGTAACATTAGGGAATTTCAGGGAAGTATTTCTTCATCTGAATGCCTACTGTAGCAGAGGACTCAGGATTTGCTCTATTTACTCATATTTTTTCTAAAATTTCTATAACTGCTATGACCTTTGCCTAGTTTTCTTTCTTCTTTTTATTATTTTTATAAATATATTTGATGCAGGAGTGCCTGGCTGGCTCAGTCCATACAGCATGCAATTTTTGATCTTGGGGTCGTGAGTTCGAGTCCCACATTGGGTGTAGAGATTACTTATTTGATACATACAAAAGATTACATGAAATACATAAGCTAGTTATAAATCATAATACAGTGAAAACTATAAACCCACCACCCAACTCAAGAACCAAAAAACCAAGAACCTTCCTATCTCTACAGTCCTAAATGTTCTGTATCATTCTACAGCTTTTAGGTGTAAATAATAAATATTTATATACATATACATATAAATAAATATGTATATATACATATGCATATATGTAAATACTCTATCACAATTGTATATGAAATAAGAATATATTGTATACTTTGGCTTATTTTTAGAGATCTATTGAAAACCACAATATAGTGGATGCTGGAGTATGCAACCCTGATATCCTCTCCAGGACCAAGACATTCATTTGCAGAGAGTGCCAGTTGCTGAGGGCGCCCAGTTGTGTCCCCCTGTGGGAACTGTTCTTGGCCGAAGGGCGTTGCGTTGTCTCGTCCCCATGGGTTGCCTGCATCCAAAGCCTAGATATTGCAGGAAGAAACATGCCTGGCTACTTGCCTCAATTATGGACATCTGCGAGGCCATCCTAACTACAGAGCTCCCTGTGGGATCAGCCCAGGCTTCTGTTAGACCGCATCACAGCTCAACGGCTCTGTCAGCTTAATCCTGCTTCCCTCGCTCCCTTACAGATGCTGTAATTCTGACTGTATGGGTTGAATTGTGTCCCCCAAAAGATATGTTGAAATCCTAACTCTCCCCCCACCACCAACGTATGAATGTGGCCGTATTTGGAAACAGGGTCTTTGCAGATGTAATCAAATTAAGACAAGGTTGGACGGGACTAGGGTGGGCCTTAAATTCAACGACTGTGTCCTTATAAAGGGAGATTTGGAGTTGCGCAGGGAGACAGAGGAACGAAGGCCCTGTGAGCTGGAGAATGCAGTGTTGCAGACACAAAACAAAAAATGTTAAGGATTGCCAACACCCAGCAGAAACTCGAAGAGGCGAAGAGGCGAGGAAGGATTCTTCCCTAAGGCCGTCAGAGGGCCCTGCCCATACCATGGTTTTGGACTTCTAGCCAAAAAAAACTTTGAGAGAATAATTTTTTGTTCTTTAAAGCTGCCTAGTTTTTATCAATCTGTTATAGTAGCTCTGAGGAAACTCATGTGTGAACCCAAGACGTATACTTGGGGAGTCTTCTGAGACTTGCTTTTTTACTTAACATCACGTTTCTTAGAATTATTCATGTCATTCATTTACTATAGCTGTACCTCTCTGTTTCTTTTTTCTTCGCTATCAATGGCAATATCTCATCAATATCTCATCAATGGCAATATCTCACCAGAGACATTAATGAATAATATATACATGAAAAACTTTTTCCAAAATGATCATTCCTCTATTTTGGGGTGCAGTCTTTTTGTTTATGTTCCTTTATTTTATTTATTTACATTTTTGAGAAAAATTTCTATATAAATTCTAATATTCATGCCATAACTACCTTTGTATGTGTAAGTGTGTATTAGACAAAATAATGATCCTCCCCACACTTAAAGAGATACATATCCTAACCACAAGAACCTGCAAATGTTACCGTATCGAACAGTATATTGTGATAATATGAGTAAGTTAAGGACTCAAGATGGGAAGATTATTCAAGTGAGCCTAACCTATGTACATGAGTCCTTAAAATTGGAGAACCTGCCCCAGATTTGGTCAGAGAAGGAGATGCAAGTGTGGAAAAATGGTCAGAGAGAGGTGCTGATGCTGGCTGGGGGATGGAGGAAGGGGTCCTTGAGCCAAGGAACGGAGGCAGCCTCTAGAGGCTGAAAAGCAGCAAGGAGACAAACCCTTCCTGAGACCCTCTGAAAGGAATACTTTGACTTCAGTCCAGTGAGTCCCATCTTGTAATTCTAACCTATAGAACTGTCAGATAATAAGTGTGTGTTGCTTTAAGCCACTATTTTGTGGGAATTTATAGGAGCAACAATAGAACACTAATACTGTGTGTGTGTGTGTGTGTGTGTGTGTGTGTGTGTGTGTCCTAAGGAAGCACACCTGAATCGGGCCCCGCCCTCCTCTCTTGTTTATTGTATTCAAGCCATAAGAGCCTGCCCCATAGTCTTCAAAAGCACCGAAGTTCATCCTACAGCAACCATACTTTACGTTCCATAAAGGTCTGTTCCATTCACCGACACAGCCCTGGAAAACAGTAACCACTCAATACACACTCATTAAATGAACGAATGGATTAGTATTGCTGAAGGAAAGGGTAGAAATTAGTGACAAGGAGAGATAACTTCCAGTGGAGAAATAAAATCGGTCACAACTTAAAAATTATATAGCTTGTCTCTTAGCTCTATTTTCCTCTTCAGTCATAACACATGAATTCTTCCTGTATAGAACCAAAAACTGAAATGGCGTGATGATGGAAAGAGTCACGTTTTATGGTCTCCCCTACCCACAACCAGTTTGTTTGCTGTCTCAGGTGAGAAAAACAAGCTGTTAAAAACAGTGTACAATTACGTGGTTACTCTTTGGCATCCTCAGTGGGCCATGTGGCAAGTCTCCAACTTCGTGGCCACTTTGCTGCCATAAGAGAGGAAAACTGTCTCACGTTACCCCATGTATAGGACATTGAAAAATCAGAATAGTGGTTATGCTTCTGTGAAGTAGGTATCATTAGTGAACTAGGTTCCCTTTATCTATATAGGGGATCTAAATAGATTTTCCTATTTCTAGCTCCCTTCTATCTTTCTTTACTTTGCATTATGAGAATTTTAATAAGCCTCCTCAAGTCTTTGAAACAAGGTACAGACAATGGAGAAATAAATAACCCACCTTTCTTAGCATCCCAGTATTGAGGGATCTGATGCCTGTAAGACTAAAGCACTCGGGGAGAAAGCAAGAGTAGGACTAGAGTGTAAGGGCAGTAGCAAGGGAAAGGAGGCAAGTCCTCAGGCAGCTGCTGGCAACTGCAAAACCTCCTTGGTGTACAATGAGCTACATTTACTTCTCTCTCCTATGTCTGTGGGTAGACTAGGGTTTGGCTGACACAGGCTGCTATCAGTGGGGCTTCGCTCCTGGCCATAGGCTGGGCTTATGTCTGCTCTGTTTCTCAATCATCTGGGATCACCTAGGTCAGAAAATAACTCTAGAGAACTCATTATCATATATATTGCAAAATATTTCATCAACAGATTCTTCTTTTCCAGGGGTAGAAGGAAAAAAACAAGCCCTCGGTTGTGTGACCTTGGATAATTCTGGTATTTAGTTAGCTCACATATCAAATGGGAATGGCAAATAATGCCCACTCTTTTGGAGAAGATAGAGATGACAACCAGGAAAGCTTAGGGACCTACTGAATTTACTGTCTCACTAGAGGTAGATAGACTATTTGCTTTACCTTGTTCTCATCAATAGTAGTTCTCATTAAACTGTTTTGTCAATTCTACAGGTGAAAAAAAGTATCTCCTTTCTGAATGTGTTTTCCAACACCACCAAGAAGTTAAATTAATTCCATTTGGTTGCTCGCTGGTGATAGCATTAGATCCCACAAGCTTAGTCCCACAAGACTGTCCCCACGTCAGTTACCAGTTACAGGCCCAGGTTGTTGCCTGTGCTCCTGACCGGCTGGCTATACCTGCAGGTTCCCACAACATCCTGCTTGGGTTCTGTTAATGTGTAGAGTGGCTCACAGAACTTGGGAAAACAGTTTACATTACTAGGTTACCAGTTTATTAGAAAAGGATACAATTCAGTAACAGCCCAATAGAAAAGATGCATAGGAGAAGATAAGCTATATGGGAAGGGACATGGCAGTCCAGTGCCCTCCAGACATGCCACCTTCCCAGCACACCCCCATGTTCAGCAACCTGGAAAATCCCTGAACCCCACACTGTTGGGTTTTTATGGAGGGTTCATCACATAGACACGATTGATTAAGTCATTGGCCATTGGCAATTGATTCAACCTCCAGACCCTTTCACCTTTCTGGATGTAGGGTGAGGAATGGGACTGAAAGTTCCAACCCTCCAGTGCTGGTTGGCCCCCCAACCTTAGGAGTTTTCCAAAACTCATCTCATTAACATTAATTTAGGTGTGGTTGAAAGGAGCCTGTTATGAATAACAATACACTCCTTCCACCTTTATGGCTATGCAGCTATTTCGGGAACTGATTACACAAGGCTAAATAATATAAAAAAGATACTCCCATTGCTTTTTCTCATTAGGAAATTCCAAAGGTTTGGAGAGTTGCAAGCCAGTAAGAGTGGATGAAGACCAAATACGTTTCTCACTATAAATCAAAATATCAAACATTGTCCTAATTTGCATGTTTTTGAGACTGAAGTTCTCTTCATATGCTTATTTACCATTTATTACTTCTTTTGCACACTGCCTGTTCATATCTTTTGCTCACTTGGTATATTTCTCTTTTTCCTAATGATTTGTTAAAGGTTATTACAAGGTTATTTGTATGAGCTTATTAACCCTTTTATTTATTTATTTATTTATTTTTACTTATTTTGAGAGAGCGAGCACTCATGTGAGCAAGGGGAGGGGGGTAGAGGGAGGGAGAGAGAGAACCCTAAGCAGACTCCACGCTAAGTGTGGAGCCTGATGTGGGGCTTGATCCCACAACCCTGAGATCACAAAATGAGCCAAAATCAAGAGTGGGACATTTAATAGACTGAGCCACCCAGGTGCCCCATTAACCCTTTTAGAAATGCATTTACCGTTTGGTTATGGATAATTTCAAACACATAAAAAGGTAGGCAAGATAATATAATGAACTCCCACGTATAATGAACTTTCATAACTATCAACTCATGCCCAATCTTGTTCATACAACTATCCACTTCTCCTTTCCTATAGTTTTTTTAAAAAAATAATCTCTAGGCCCAATGTGGGATTCAAATTCATGGCCCCAAGATCAAGATTTGCACACTCCACTGACTGAACCAGCCAGGTGCCCCTCTCCTGAATTATTTTGAAGCCAATCACAGAAAACATAATCATTTTATCTGTAATTATTTAAGCATGTACCTGTAAAATTATAAGGGACTCTCTTTTGAAAACAAAATACCATTATCCCACCGAAAAAAAATTAACAGGATTCTTACCATCAGATAGTCCCAACTTTTTGCCTTATTAGTGTCTTTTTTATTTAATGGTCTCTGCAATTGTTGATATGACTAATGTGCTTTTGTTTGAAGCACATCTAAATCAAATATCCCTGTAATCACACACTACGTACTCTTTCTTCCTCTTCCAAAGTTTCCAGCATACTTTCATTTCTATGAAAAGTAGTGAAGGAAACAGCATTGAAAATGGAGTTGGGAAGCCCTAAAGGGGGAGCACTCGCATGCATACCCCTGGTTGCAGCCTATGCAGCGGGCAAGAAGGAAGATCTCTTTCTGCCCCAGCAGCAACACTTGCAGCCAGTGAGAAACCACCACCTCCTCCAACGAACTTTCGTGCGAAACAACCCTCTCCTGATAACTGATAAAAGCTAACCTTCCCTTTGTCTCTTTGGACTTGCCTATGGTTTTTCCAGTTTACTCGTCCTAAATCACAATTCCTCTGCTATTCCCAATAAACTCATTTTGCTAAAAAATAACTGGCCATTTTATTTTTTTAAAGCTGACACACGTGGAAGATTCATCAAGTTGAGAACATTAGGATGGACAGGAAAAGCTAGCAAGAAAGCGGGATTAATAAAAAAAAATGTGTTTAAGTAAGTTGTGAAAATAGGTAGTTAGGTTAACTGAAATGGAGTTGCTAAAAACTAAGAACTACCGAAAAGCGAGTTGCTAAAAACAGATGTAAAATCAGTAATTAGACTCACCACAAATAATCACCAGAAACATGTATAAATAGTCTATTTGGGTAACAGCATTCCATTTTCTGAATACCAAAGGCAAAGGGAGAGAGAGCGAGAAAGAGAGAGAATATGTGAATACAGTAAAGGGGGAAATAGATTCCTTCTCAGAGCACAAAGCTTGTGGTCTTGATTTATAGTTGGATGCAATGTAAACAGCTGCTCCTGGCCCTGGTATACCTTTGTTAGGTGAAATTCAGAGGGAAACAAAATGTATGGGTATAAATGACAATAGCTCTCTGACACCAGTCATCTGGGAATAAAACGTTGACACTCTGGTTTTAACTAGGGAGAAACAACCTTTTTGCAAGACACGAGCAGTTCCAAGGTTCTCTGTTTTCTCTTCCCAATCCACACTTTATCTTAGATATTTCTTCGTGAGAATTGCCTTATTTATATCTCATTTTATTCTATGTCTATATATGTGTGTTTAGTGAAGGCATATGAGTGAACACTCTTTCTGTAAGTGCCTTAATATGGCTCTCTTTTTGGTCTGGATTTGTAGAGAGACCAAAGACCCACTTTTAATATTTTCACACGTTCCTCATAAATAAACTACTCAACCATTTGCATGGGAATGTTAAAAAAAATTTGCTTTCCAAAACCAAGAATATTTCTTATTTACACATAATTTTTAATGAACTGGGCTGAACATAAAAGAAGACCCTGTTTATAGAAATCCAATTAATTGCAAACTTACAGATAAAAAAACCCCAATCTGTGAACAAGATTATAATTTTTGATTACAGGTTTCCAAGTGTATAGAAAACATGATTTAAATTGCTCAGGGGAGGGGCACTTGGGTGGCTCAGTCAATTAAGCACCTGCCTTGGGCTCAGCTTATGATCCCAGGGTCCTGGATTAAGTCCTGAATCGGGCTCCTTGCTGGGCAGGGAGCCTGTTTCTCCCTCTGCCTACTGCTCCCCCTGCTTGTGCTCTCTCTCATTCTCTCTCGGAATAAATTCATTAAATCTTCAAAAAAATAAAAATAAATTGTTTAGGGGATGGGATGCCTGGGTGACTCAGCCAGTTAAGCATCCAAATCTTGATTTGGCTCGGGTCAATATCTCAGTGTTGTGAGAATGAGCCCTGCCTCAGGCTCCACACCGGGCATGAAGCCTGCTTAAGATTTGCTCCCTCTCTCTTCTGCCCTCTCCCCTCCCCTTTCCCCCTCTTAAAAAAAAATCGAATACTGCATAAACATTTTTCCAATTTACTTTCAAAAAACTAATGGCTACTGAAAAATATAACCAATTTTATTTTACTTTTTAAAGATTTTTTTATTTAAGTAATCTCTACACCCTGTGTGGGGCTTGAACTTAACAATGCTGACTGAGATCAAGAGTTGCAACCTTTACCAAGTGAACCAGTCAGGCATTGCAAAATATATCCAATTTTAGATATTTCCTTAATGTTTTAGAGTCTGTAAAAATTAGAGATACAAAACTGGAGATCTCAGAGTTAATCCATTCTTTCAATCATGAAATGAAAATCTCAGGACACCAAGAGAGACTAATCAAGGAATTTCACAGGCCCTTTATTCCCTATTGAATTATATTCAAACACCTTTCATTTACCTGTTTTACCTTCCCTGGCCCAGGGTGGGAATATTGAATAGTCCAAGTTTTCCTGACCAGGATCCTGCTCTGGGGCTGCTCAGCCAGTATAAGGGACATTTTACCTGCAGACTTCAGATGGGATGAGATATTCTGATCCCTAACATACTCCAGGAAATGTACTGTGTGTCCATGTCTAATTAATTTCATTTTAACTCTCTTCTGATTTTTAGATCCAGATGGATAAGTGTCCTCTTAAGTTAATTGAGGGAGCTTTTTAAATAATGTCAAAGCTAGGGGTATCACCTTGAGGATTTGTAAATATTAGTCAATATCCTTTAGGGTGCATATAATCCCTATTTTATTGTAAAAAGTAATAATGAACTTGGCCTATCTTGTTGCTAAAGAACATTGGTCTGAATATTAATCTCTTCCATTTCCCATTGGAAGAAAAAAATATATATGGAGGTAGCAGATTTTCAGATCCTATTTGCATATCATGAAAATCCCTCTTGCCCTTCATTTATCAATGACATAGTAAAAATGTTGTACTTTATTAATTTCTGGTTTTAAAATAAAAACCAAAGTAAAAAACTAGACACATACTGTATTTTAATCTGCCTTTTTACTTAAAGTAGCACACATTTCTCCAACTCCTATTTTCTATGTAATTGTTAATAGCTTGACAAATTCCCTGTATGAATGTATCATAGACAGATCTAAACAATATTCTACTGCTGGGCATTTCAGTTGTTTCAAGTTAGCTATTATAAATAATGTTGAAATGAACACTCTATGTTTTAAACACATCTCTTATTATTTCTTTATACTAAATTCTTAGATATGCGATTTTGGGGTGCCTGGCTGGCTCAGTTGGTAGAGCACATCACTCATGATTTCAGGGTTGTAAATTCAAGGTGTAGAGATTACTTAGATAAGTTAAAAAACTTAAGAAAAGTAATGCAATTCTGTGTTAAAAAGCAGGAGTACTTTGTTTTTTCCTCAGTCCACCTTATTGAGAGATAATTGAAAATAAGATTCATGAATTTAAAGTGTTTGATGGCTTTTGATAAATTTGTAGATTTGCATAACTACCATGATCAAGATTAATACTTCCTCATGCTTTATAGTCCATTCCCTCCCTGATCCTTCATCCATCATGACCAATAGTTGTGTTCACTATCACTCTCATTTTGCCTTTTCTAGAAATGCAGATAAATGGAATCATACGGTATATAATCTTTTGTGTCTTGCTTCTCCATTAGCATAACATCCTTGAGATTAATCCATGGTGCAAGTATTGGTAGTCTAGCCCTTCTCGTTCCTTAGTAGTATTCCATTTGGTTATCCATTCTTCAGTTGATGAACTGGAATTACAGATTAAATGGTAACTGTTTAATTTTATAAGAAATTGACAAACTGCTTTCCAAAGCCGCTGTATCGTTTTGTACCATGTCTTCACCACACTTGGTAGTGTCAGTCTTTTTCACTTAGTGGGTATACAGTGGCAACCCAATGTGGCTTTAACTAGCATCTCCCTGAAGAATAAAGATGATGAGCATCTTTGTATGTGCTTAATGGACAGTCATTCCTTTTTTTTTGGTAAAATGTCTCTTAAAGTCTTGTTGGGGATTTGGGGATTGATCAAGATCAGAACACACGTATTGGGCAGTACGTAGATTTGCAGGAGTTTTCAGGGTTGCACGAAGTCCCTCAGAGCATGAGACTGTCTGGAGGCTGACAATGAGGGGGTCACCACCCAAAAAGGGAGGAGGGCAAGGGAACTCCTGGAGGAGAGGGCAATCAGACAGGAGTCTTACATGTCCAGGTGATGTGCTCTAGCAGCATAGTAGAGTGTCTCTGTGTCAGAGCTTTAAAAGACAGCACCAAAGGCTTGGGGCCTTTATGGCCCAGAGCTTATCTTTTTTTTTTTTTTTTTTTTTTTTAAGATTTTATTTACTTGAGAGAGAGCACATGAGTGAGCGAGCACAAGCAAGGGGGAGAAGCAGACTCCCCGCCAATAAGGGAGCCCAAAGTGAGGCTTGATGCCAGAACCCTGAGATCGTGATGAGCCTAAGGCAGGCGCCCAACCCACTGAGACACCCAGGCACCCCCAGGATTTATCTTATTGACTGCCAGCAGTTGTGGAGGTTGGTTTCCTGGAGTATGCAAAGCAGGGAGGTTCTAAAAATCCACCTGTTTGGACTATTTTGTAAATAATGGAATGTGTAAAAATTTGAGTTTGGCACTTGTGGGCTTTTATAGCTAAAAGCTTTCAGACTGTCATAAGGAAATAAACTTGGAGGAACCTCGGTGGCTCAGTTGGGTAAGCATCTGCCTTTGGCTCAGGTCACGATCCCAGGGTCCTGGGATCCAGTCCCATGCTGGGCTCTTTGCTCCATGGGGAGCCTGCTTCTCCCTCTGCCTGCTGCTCCTCCTGCTTGTGCTCTTTCTCTCTCTCTCTAACAAATAAATTAATAAAATATTTTAAAGAAGAAATAAAATTGGAGCCAATACACAAAGATGATCTTTGCCTCACTTACTTAACAAAGTTTTGCTCTCTTTTAATTAGGTTGTCTGTCTTCTTATTACTGAGTACTAACATTTCTTTATATATCCTGAAGAGGAATCCTTCATCAGATGTGTTACAAATATTTTTTCCCAGTCTATGGCTTATCTTTTTATTTCTTAACAGTGTATTTTGATAAAGATTTTTATTTTAATAAAACCCAATTTATTAGCTTTTTAAAAAAGATTTTAAGTAATCTCTACACCCAACATGGGGCTCAAACTCAAACCTGAGATTAAGAGTCAGAGGCTCTGAGCCAGCCAGGCATCCTATTAACTTTTTTTTAATGCTTCTTATTTTCTGTGGCTTATCTAAAAAATCTTTGCATTACCCAAGATTACAAAGATCTTCAAGATCTTCCTCCTGTTTTTTCTATAAGTTTTATCTCTTGTGTTTAGGTTTGTGGACCCATTTCAAGTTAACGCTTCTATATAGTGTGAGACCAGAAACAAAGTCCATCATTTTGCCAATGATATCCAACTGTTCCTACATCATTTGTTGAAAAATTCTTCCTTACTGATTTCACCTCAGAACTTTTGTTGAAAATCACTTGATGATATATTTATATACCTCCACTTTGTTTTGTCCCATTGATTTATATATCTATCATCATTAAAATTACACTCTCTAGATTAGTATAAAGTCTTGATATCAAATAGTGCACCTTTTTGGTCTTACCTACTCTAGAGCCTTAGCATTTCCATATAAATTTAGCCTGCTGAATTCTATAAAAATAGTTCAAAAGCCTACTGGTATTTTGACTGGAATTTTTTTGGATCTGTAGATCAAGTTGAAGAGAGGTGAAATCTTAACAATATTGAGTCTTCCAATCCATGAACACGGTATCTGTCCCATTAGTTTGGTCTTCTTTAGTTTCTCTCTGCAGTGTTCTATAGTTTCCATATACAGGTCTTACACATATTTTGTTAAATAAATATCCAAGTGTTTCCTGTTTGCTGTTGCTATTTAAATGGTTTGTTTTCTAAATTTCATTCTATAGTTTTTGTTTGTTTTGGCTAGGACATGAGCATTTTTTAAGGCTCTTCATTAATACTGTCATGTATAAAGGTCATACCAGATTATATATACAAAAAATATGAGATTGCCTGCTTGAGCACACTTTTTTTTTAAAAGTTCTGAGAATGAGAGAAAGAGAGAGCACAAGTAGAGGCAGAGGGAGAGGGAGAGAGAATCTCAAGCAGACTCCATGCTGAGCACAGAGCCGATGTGGGACTTGATCTCACCACCTCGAGAGAATGACCTGAGCTGAAACCAAGAGTCAGAGGCTTAAATGACCACACCACCTATGCACCTCTTGACCACACTTTTGTAAGTACTGCTCTTATTTAAACCCCCCAAGCATAGCAGATTTGGCAAATTGTTCTATCCTTTCAATTTGCTTTTTTGGACTCCTGAAGAATTATAATCTCTTGAGCAGAGGAGTTCATTGCTGGACCTCAGGCACAGAACATTTGCTCATACACAATGGTTCACAGCACACCATCACTACTGGCCTTTAATTTCTTTTACCTCATTTCCCACTCCTCCCTCTGTGGGCGACTTTTTTCTTGTTCTTAGGAAACCATTCCAATATGTTTGATGTGGTTTTTTATTTTCTTACAGGATATTTTTGTGTCCCTGTTTTAAATTTATACAAATGGTATTATTATAGACTCCATTGTTTATTACTTTCACTAAACTGCATCTTTAAAACATACGCAGATGTGGTAGATATATGTAGTCCTCTGCTTCTAACGCATGACTGTGTATGTGAGCCTTCACCAAGTTTTAACTAGCTCTCTCAGTGATTAAGAAACCTAGATCGGTAGGGTACTTTGGTGGCTCAGTGGGTTCAGCATCCAACACGATTTTGGCTTGCCCTGCATTGGGCTCTGTGTTCATCGTGAAGTTGCTTGTCTTCCTCCCTCCCCACTGCTCCTTCCCTCCTTTGCTTGTGTGTACCCTCTCTCAAATGAATAAAATCTTAAAAAAAAACCAAAAACCTACATTGACTTGAAGTTTGTCACCAAAAAGCCCAATGTGATTATTATTTTCCTATTTCTTCCCTTAAAGACCTGTGTAAGACTTCTTGAGGACATGTATCCAGGATGATTTATTAATATCTATATTAAATTTTGCCAGACTGCTCTCCAGAACAGCTCCACCACTTTACACTAAGCAACAGTGCGTAAGGGTTCCTATTCACCCCCATCGCCATTGACACATGACATTATCCATCCATCTTTCTAGTTTTTGTTAGTCTGTTGGGTACTAAGAGAAATTTTCTTGTGGCTTTAATCTGAACCTCTCTCATTACTAATGAGTTTAAGCATACCTTTCTATCATTCGCCTATTTAATATCCTTGGTACACTTTTCTACTGAGGCTCTTGTTTTTTTGATTATTTAGGGATTCCCTGTTACACTGTAGATACTAGTTTTCTTGACAGATTTAGACATGTAGACATATTCTCCTATACTGCCATCTCTTATAAAAATGATGAAATCTTTTCTTCCCCAGTAATTTTTTACAGGTATCACTGACGCGTAACAAAGCACCCAAAACCTCAGAAGTTTAAAAGAAACCATTTTATTTTGCTCATGATTTTGTGGGCCAAAAATTGAGAAGGGCTCTCCTGGGTGGTTCATCTGATTTACAAAGCAACAGCCATGGCAGGTGGGGCTGGAGGATCCATTTCCAAAATGGCTTCTTCACTTACATGTCTGGTTCCTCAATGCTCCTTGGCCTCTCCAGATGTTTTATCCTCCAGGACTTCATTAGATGACTTTGGCCTTCTTAGAACATAGTAACTTGAAGGTAATTACATCTCTTACTTAATGGCTGGGTTCCAAAAGGCGGGAAGAAATTGCCAGGTGAGGTAAGAACAACCCCTGGAACTAGGATATCATCCATTCTACCATGTTCTTTTGGTCTACGCAGTCAAAAAGCCTACTCAAAATTAAAGAAGTGGAGAGATGCCACGTTTTGATGACAGAGTGACATCACATTGCAGAAGAACATGTCAGCTGGGAGATATTGCTGTGGTCATCTGTGGTAAACATAATCTGCTATGTTATGCAATGACATTATTATTTTTTCTTTTGTGAACTTTCAAACCATGGCTTAGCCTTTCTGTCTTCTCTTACTGATTGATTAAACTCAAAATTACATATCTTAAACTTTTGCATTTCTATAAATTATGTTTTTTCCAAGTTTTCCTCCTCAGGTAGAAGACTATAAGTCAGTTTCATTTACTTTACCATTAGTTTTCTTTTTAAAATCTTGTGTTAGAATGAAAAAAATTAGGGACATCTGGGAGGTTCAGTCAGTTGAGCACCCAACTCTTGATGCAGCTCAGGTCATGATCTCAAGCCCTGCACTGGGCTCCATGCTGCTCATGGAGCCTGCTTAAGATTCTCTCTCTCCCTCTCACTCTGTTCCTCCCCCACCCTGTTCAAGTGCTCTGGCACTGTCTTAAAAAAAAGAAAAGAAAACTTTACTTAATCTGTGTATCTCAAAAAAAAAGATATATTATAGAATATGATTAATAAGCCATTTCACAAATATCTTAAAATTAACTCCATATTATAAGTTCAAATTCCTTATTTACAACAAATAGTACAGAAAAGTTTAAAATCACGGATGTCTTCATTTTAACTAATGCAATGGGTCTTTTCTTTCCCTCTTATAAACTGTACAAATTCTGTATCTTTGATTAATACTAAAATATAAAGGAAAAAGCTGACCACTCCTTTAATACAACTTCATTGAAAGTATGGTTCCTATCCCTTTGGAAAAAAAAACAAACAAAAACAAAACTTCTTGAAAAACAATTTAAAATCCAAAAACATGGAGTTAAAATAAAATGAAAGCGGTTTACAAATAATTTTTTTAGATTAGTAAATATACACAACTTCTATTCTTTCAGATGAATTTAAAAATATCTTCTTGTACAGTCTTCATAAAAATTTCACAAATCTGCATCTCATGAGTGTCAGGCAAGCAGTAATACTGTCTTCAAGTAAAACTTGTGTGAAAATGAAAAATCATGCTGATCTTCATTAACTAAAGACTGTTAATAATAGAAAAGGAGACTAAAGCCATACACCCTAGATGTTTTTGCAGGCCACATTCTGGAACTTGGTGCTGAGGTTTAAAGAAGTCATTAATTCATTTTCCCTCAGAATATAGAAACCTAGCATATATAGCATTTTAGTTATAAAAATGTAATGTGACAAGGGGAGCCTGGGTGGCTCAGACCATAAGCATCCAACTCTTGATTTCGGCTCAGGTCGTGATCTCAGGGTCGCAGGATCCAGCCCTGAGTTGGGCTCTGCGCTCAGCAGGGAGTCTGCTTGAGAATTTTCTGCCCCTCCCCCTGTTTGTGTAAATTCTTTCTCAAATAAATAAATGTATCTTTAAAAAATGTTATGTAACAGGAATTCTTCATTAAAATAATTTTTAGTTGTCCATGATATGTCCAGTATGGTTTCTTTGAATATCAATGTTGAGATTCACTGACCTTCCTGAAATTCTAAGCATGTATCTTTCACCAAAATTGGGATGTTTTCCACTACTGTTTCTTCAGCTGTTTTTTGCACTCTAGTCTTCCTCTTCTCCTTTTGGGATTCTGATAAAATGAATATTAGACTTTGTGATATTGTCCCATTGGCTCTGTTCATTTACCTTTTCAATCATTTTCCTCTCTGTTCATCAGACTGGATAATTTCTATTGCTCTAGGTTCAAGTTCATGGACTCTTTTCTTCATCATCTCCATACTGCAATTGAGGACCTCCAGGGAATTTTGGGTTTTATTTTGGTTATTGTATATTTGAGTCCTAACATTTTATTTTGTTACACACACACACACACACACACACACACACACACACACACACACACAAATATCATCTCTCTGCTGAGACTCCTCTATTTTTTTTTTTTTCAAGAATATTCTTCTTGACTTCTTGAAGCATGGATATTTAGAATGAATATTATGGATATTTTAGAGGAAAAATGATTTTTAAAAGTTGAATAAATAATTTGGAAAAAAGTACCAAAATAAACAAAAATGCCATTTAAGTTTTAGAGCCAAACAAGCACACCAAGGGAGTAAGTTAAACAAAATGAAAAATAAGGAAAGCTGAGGACAAAGCAAAATAATCTCTTAAGGGCTCTTGAATTTCTAAGATCTAGACAGAATCTGGAGTGCATAGATAGCTCAGTTTGTTAAGTGTCTGCATTCAGCTCAGGTCATGATCCCAGAGTCCTGGAATCAAGCTCCAGGTCGGGTTCTCTGCTCAGGAGGGAGTCTGCTTTTCTGTCTCCCCCTCCTCCTCCTCCTCTCTCTCATTCACTCTTTCTCTCTCAAATAAATAAAATCTTAAAAAAAAAAAAAAAAAGATATAGATAGAATCCTTTAAGTTTTGGAATATATGCATATGATCTTGCTTTCTTTCCAATAGGAAACAAAGTAATATCTTTTAACCTAGATACAACCTTTTGCTGTAAGCATTGGTGTGTTGTGTCTTGCCTATAAAAATCCTATGATTAATAACCTGTCTTCAAGAAATAATATCCAGCAGAGCAGAAATAATATATCCTGTCCTGGAAATATATGTAGGTAGAAGCAGAAAATAAGATTCATTGAAAGGCATGAAAAAATTTTAAAACTTTTTCTCTTTCTTTCAGACACCTAATTATCCTACAAAAAAAGGTGGAGTGAGTGGGTAGAGATGCACTCCATGTTTAAGAGTATTGTTATTTAAAACAAAATATATAAACAAGTGCACAAAGTACAATCAACAATTCTTCCACTCCAAATACTGTGAAGGAAAACTAAGGGCCAAATTCTGAATGGGTGGTTTTGTTGTCTTGTATGTGCAGTTTTACCATGCACAAATGTTCACAGATGCAGAAGTACATTAATAAAAAAACTGTGTTTTCAGCAATGTGAACAGTATTGTATAGGGAAATGAAATTAGAAAGGATTTACATAAAGGGCTCAAACAGATATTCCTACTCAATCCCTCCCCACAAGTGTTTCCAAATTTTGGTTACAAACTAAAACAAAAACTTTATTTTTTTGTTATCTTCCACACTGTATTATTAGGAAGTAGGTTTGTATTTATTTTTGAATGAACAGCAGAACCAAAGGCTTTCATTTATAACACCTGCATCAAGAACATTACCAGTGGGGCGCCCGGCTGGCTCAGTTGATAAAGCATGTGACTCTTGATCTACGGATCATGAGTTCAAACCCCATGTTAGGTGTGGAGGCTAATTTTAAAAAGGAATTAATTAAACAACAACAACAAAAAGAATGCTACCAGTTACTCTTTGGTGCTATTATAGCTCACTGAAAGGAGTTTTGCCAAAACCATACAAACCCTAAGTTTCAAAATGATCACCTTTGACACATTTATCAAATACATATGCACAACCTTAGGAATCATGTTCTCCAGAAGGTAGTAGTTATTACCACATTTTTTTCTGCAAGTATAACTGACCTTGTATTTCAAAAAACATTTCACACCAGCAGAATTGAAATGATGTGGGTAGAAAGCAGAGTACAAAACAAAGGCCTCAGGGATTAAATGTTAAAATGTTTGGGTGTAAAATCTCACTATTTCTTAGAGATGTGTCTACTCACAAATGTCCAGAAGGGCTCTCTGAAAATACAGAGATACATTTATTTCTAAACTTTTCAAAGTAAGTACCTACCTATTCCAAGCACCTTCAAATGAACCATTTGTTGAGGACCTGAGTCATAGGTAACTTGGCAATTAAAAATGTATGCCTCTTGAGATGCCTAGGTGACTCCAACAGTTAAGTGTCTGCCTTCGGTTCAGATCAGGATCCCGGAGTCCAGGATCGAGCCCCACATCAGGCTCCCTACTCACGAGAGACCCTGCTTCTCCCCCTACACTTCACCCAACTTGTGCTCACTCTCTCCCACAAATAAAACCTTAAAAAAAAAAAAAAAAGGTGTGCATCCTCTTTCAAAGCAAATTGTGGTTGTCATTGGTTTTGAATGATTTTATGATTCTACAAATCTACACATTCTATCCATTCCTAAGATAGTTTTCCTAAGATACAAAACCAACTCACCAGTATTTTACCATATTACCAAACAACAACAAATATGGATAGTACAGTACTTAAAAATTAAGTTTCCCAATCTTTTTCCATTGGCAAGTTAATTAATATTCTAAGATACACTGGCTTCAGGTCAGAGTGAAGGGAATACCATCCTGAGACCTGACTAGCAAGCCAACAGTATTAGTCTATCAATCTGTACCCGAAATCATATTCAACGGAAGTATGTATACAACCCCGTCCACTTTGCTCCCTTCCATACCACTACTATATTTTCAAATATTCAAGTACTAAGCAAACTCAGACAAAAGGGTAATTATGAAAACCCATACAGATACATCAAGAAAACTCATACACATCAAAGGGTTTTAAAATGGTATATGAAAGTAGTCCAAAAAAGGACACAGAAACAGGTTTTATAGGCTCTAAAATATCAAGAAAAAGAACAGTTTCTTCTCTCTCACTATAAATCATTTCTGTCACATGGCCTGCTCCCCAAACTAAAAATTGGTAGCTGGTTTCCAAAACCACATTGTACCTTATTTTAAATCCCCTCTTTCACCAAACTTGAATGAAAAAACTTTCTAGACACCAGTTCTACTTGTGGGAGTAAAAAGCTTTTACATAATATTGTCTGAGAAATAGCTTTTCAGGGCCAGTTAGGCCTTAAGGCACAAAAACAACAAGACTATCTAAATAAGGCAGAATTTATGGAGCAGCACCTGAGGGCAGAAATAGTGAGTGTGTACAGGGGTGTTAAGACAGGTACTGACCTGCTTGGCAATTTGGTGTTATCCTGAGATTCTGATACATGCAGTTACATGTCAGTACACAGTGTCCCATTTTGACTCAAGCTAAGAGAGTATGGAAAAACAAGTAAGATCAAGGTGTGCCAACAGGCAGAGGAACCCTGGGAGCCAAGAGTAAGGTAACGCATCTAAAAGCAAATCTGATTCCCTTAAGTACCCAAACCACCCCACAGCACCACTAAGGTGAAGGGGCTTGCTCCCTAGAACTAAGGGTAATTGTAACGCTGGTATTTGTTTCACATTCATTTTTTGCAATACTGTTCTACAATACTGTTCTACGACCAACTAACTGCAAAGCAGTCTTCCAGAGGCTCGCAAAGGTTTAAGAACACATCCAAGTTAACAGAAAGGCATTTCGCAAGGAGGAACTGCCGAACACTGCCTGTGGGCATTAGCAAACAGGGGCAAGGTTCACCACATGCAAGAGAAGGTGAAGCACACGTTCAGTGGCACTTTCACCACTCACGCAGTTTGTCACACCGAAAACAAGACAGACAACACTCAGGATATTGCCCTTCAGACTTTCCAAAATTTCACCTGTTGCACAAATCCCACCAGACCCAAGAAAACAAGCCCAACCTAACCTCAAATAGGGTCCTGAGCATCAACGACTAATGGAACACAGTACAACACTGTAAGAAAAGTGGGAGGGGTGCAGGATACAAACCACAACAAAACAAGGCATGCCCCAAAATGCTTAGGCGCTGGCCACCCAGATATTTTGAAGGCTGAAAGCCAGACGGTTAGGGTCTGGCAGGCTGGAGCCCCTCCTCTAGCCCTTAGCTGCCAGAGGCCCCAGGCCAATCTAGCGACAGCAGGCCCCAAGCTTAACCCAGCACACCGCTTCCCACCTCTCTGGCACACAATTAACAGGCCCTCGGTAACCTGGGGGCTGTCGGTGGCCTTCTGATGGTACAGAGAGCCCCCCAAGCCGTCCGGAATAACAGAATCCCCCAATTCCTGCCTTGGCGGCGGCCATCACACCAAAAGAACGAACTTTTACGACAACTCCCACAATACCCGCGGCCTACAACTCCCAGAGTGCACCGGGCGCCGCGGCCGTTAACCCTGTCGTGGCGCCGGGGCTGGCGAGCCCTTCACCCCTCCCCCTTCCAGAACCCAATTGTTGCACCAACTTTCTCCCTCACAATCCAAAACTAACTTTGCAAATTCTGTCAAACAGTTCCAGTTCTGCTGTTTCGCTGCCTTCCTTTATCACTCAAACCACCTCAGCTGCCCAGAAAATTATCCCTGACAGAGTACTACTTGTTATCCCCAGAGCACTCTTCACACTGCTAAATACTTATCATTTATAGGGGTACCTTCAGCCTCAATTAATCTTTCCCTTTACCTTTATAATTTTCTGGCATTTTTCTAAATTATTGTAACACAGATACTTTGGTACTCAACATTATTAATTTAAAAATTGTTTTCTAAAATCTGGGAACCAACAATAGAGAAGGACTATCCTATAGCTGACTATAATAGTTTCGATCTCTGCTTTTTGTAAGATACACTTCCTCAAAAAATTCATGCAACTCTAAATAAGTTCTAATAAGAAAAATTAGATATAGGCAATATATCTTTTCAATTTCAAGTTTTTTTTTTTAAAGGGAAAACTATTGTGTCAACATACTTTGTTTTCCCTTTTTCTCTCTATTGATAGAAAGATAATCAGAAATAGCATATACTACTACTTTGTTCCTTTCTGACTTTAAAAAATAACAAACAACTAGTCAGGAAACATTTTCATATAATTTGAAAAGAAAACCAAGAGTTCATTCTTTCAGAAAACTGCACAATCACATATTTTGCTAATGAAAGAACTCCTTTAAAGTTTCTCATTTTAATTAAAAACAAGTTTTAAAATACATTTCGTTTAAATACATTGCCCATAATTCAGTAAATACGACAATCACATGTAGAGATCACTGTATCATCAATATAAATTAAATGTGTAAGATGTACTTACACAAATTGTAACTTGCTCAGACGTGTAACTGACTGACAGACAAAATAATGCTTCAGTATTTGATGCATGCACTAAAACAACTAGATTTCTCCTATAGTATCTGCTATTTTTCTCATACCAAAATATAAAACAAAATGTACATAATGTCTGATTTTTCCATGGAAACATTTTGCCAGATGAAAGGGCTCTCAAAATGTATCATGAATTTCAAATCACAAAACTCAGAAATCCTAACACACACACAAAAAAACCCCAAAGCCCTTTGGGAAAGATACGTCTTCAGCAAAACTCTACAAATCTTATTTTAAACATGACCCTTAATAATACATTTAGCTTATTAGTAAATTTTTTGATCTAGTAAACTACAATGAAAAAATACTTCTACAGCATTAATTTTTTTCATTCGTATTACAGTATATAGTTTCATTTACAATTAAGGTAAATGCTATATGCCAAGACATAAAATATATACATAAATATGCTTTTAAATTTTAGTTCATTAGACTATTTTAGCTTTTGTATTTTTCTAATTTTAACTTAACATCTTAGTTAGGATTTAGCTAGGCAAAGTTGCATTTTTACTCTCTATTTTTTATTATCTGCTAGACCATAAAAATGTAACGCATATGTTATATATTATTCTTCTGATGCTAAAATATATGATTCATAAGAAAGTTTCAAAAACAAGTCAGAAATGAAACTGATCTCCTCGTATATTTATAACAAGCTTACAACTCTTTTCTCAGTGCTATTAAATTATATTTTCCATTAGAAGGCTAGTTTTTTCTATTTTTTATCTTTTAAAATATAAGATTTAAAAACTGACCTATTAAAGACTTATTTAAAGAGTACATTAGAAATAATGTTAGAATCTTTTTCAGATTAATAAAATTCTTCTTTCAAAAATAACTTAGAAGTTTAGTATATCCTAATTAAGTAATTTAAGTAAGCCTTATTCTATATACTTAATATTAATATGAATGTCTTTCTTAGGAGAAAAATACATTCTAGAAATGAATTCTTCAAATCCATGTATTAAAAAAACTTAGTACTTTTCTCCCAACGTTTTTAGATTTTATTTAACCATATGAATTTTTACGTGCATTTCTTAAAGACCGAAACCTCTATTCTATAATTTTTAAAAATATTAAATGTAACTGTTTTATATATTTAAAATTAGGAGAAGTCTTGTTTAATCTTCAGAATATATGTTAATAAAAGACAAACATTGCAATTTATTTCTTTTTCCAAATGTGGTATTGGTGAGAAAGCTAGAATGTACAAATTTGGATATTTTATAACAGATTCTATGTATAATTTCTCTAACTACTTCTTTCATTCTTTTAGCTTCATAAAATACTTCAAAGCATCTCTAAATGATTGTTTAGACATTTTAACTTCATTTTTAGTCTATCTGCTTTAAAACATCTGATTTTCATATATGTGTTTATACTGTTCATGCAAGTAAACTGCACTAATAGAATTATTGCCAAAAATAGAATGTTGCTAATATTTTAATATGCTCAAAAAGTTAATCTGTCTTTCCTTTTCATACGTTACCAGTATGACACAAATAAAAACTGAAAAGAGGTCACACACAAAGGACAGGTTCTTGCTTGATTAAACAAACTGCTTATATTTACATTATGACCCTACAAAGCAGTATTTTCCTAGCATGTGAATATATCCTAGAGTTTAAGCTTCTTTGTTACAGTCCAAACCTTAAATAATTTTATTTCACTGGCCTGCTTTTAAAGCAGTGACCAGTCTTGCCAGCTTTTCAAAATAGTCTATTTTTTATTATTATATACATCTATATTTATGTTTAGGGATACTATAGGTGTCTCTAGATTTTGCAAAATATAATTTTAATTTTGTTATGTCCTAAATACTTAGAAAAGATGATAATGGGAATCCTATTATAATGCCTGTCTATTAGAAAGTGCAAAAGAGGTGCCCCTTTTTTTCCCAACAAACTGATTTTTTAAATGAAAAATTTTCAACAATTTGTTTTACTTAACTTAAAAACCCAGCTTTCTATCATCTTCATAATGTTTTATATCAGTTATCATAAGCAATGCTTAAGTTCATGTTTCTTCTTTTCTCTAATCGAAATGCTCTCTTTTCAACAGATGCATAAACAATAGAAAACGTTTCCTTACCTAAAGATGAAAATTTCACCTTTAAAAAAGTCTCCAAGTTTCTTCCGAAGATAAAATTTGACATTTTCCTATAGAAATAAAAAAGATACAGGTTAATGATTATGACCACTCTAAAAACTCATAAGAGGATGATGGATATTTGCATTTTTTGAGTCCTAATTTTAGACAGCAAGGCTTAAATATAATTAAATTAAATCAGTGGTGCCAATTAAAAAATCATCCTCATTTAAATTTTAGATTTTACCATAGAACCCTCACAAGATAATGGTTTCTTATACTTAGTTGTCCCGCATTTTTTTCTGGTACTGACATATCATATGGTTCTTATTTATGACTCAGTAGTTTCAATGCTTTTTTCATGTATTTGTCATTAACTATCCTAATCTGTTTTAAGATGTTTTCTAATATGTAATAATGCCTGTTTTACACATAGTTTCTATAGCCTAAGTTTCCAAACATATGAGAGAAAAAAGTTCAAATCTTAAACTTCGTAATTTTCAAAGGCTTTTCTAGCGTCAAATCAATTTCCCCAAAAAGAAATATTTAACACGTGACATACTCTAAAACAGAAACGATAAATACTTTAAGACAGAGTAAGACTTAGACTGAATGTTTAAAAACAACTGTTGTGCTCCTTCCTCTCCCTCTTTCTGCTCATAATTTTATTTCCATTTTAATACAGGTTTACATTCATTAGCTCACATTCCTTCTCTCCAAAGAAAAATTATTTCTGCTTAGAAAAATTTCAGATTCTTTACATTTTCCCTGAATGGCACGTCAGGATCTACTCTTTCCAAGTCCAGAAGGGGGAAGTAAATATTAATTATACTATTTCTCCCCCAAATTCCTTTTCATACAGCTATTTTCTAATCCTTCCCTCTATATGATTCTGCCATATCCCACTTTGCTTTTTTTTTTTTTTAAACCAACAAGATTTGTCTGACGTTCCTCTCCCCAATATATGAGGGCACGTTCTGATTTTGTTTTTGTGTTTTGATGCATATGTCACAGTTCGGCTGATACCACCTCTCCATACTCCAAACAGAACCAGTTTTCATTCACCACTAGGTACTTGTGGGATTTCCTGCACCAAACCCTGGCAATTTCCTGTTCTTCACCAGGACATCCCATTTGGAGTCCTCATACGGATGAATAGAGTTGGAGAGCACAGGGGAGTTAGAACCACAAGAAACAATGCCAAGCACAGATGTCACCAGTCACATCACTGCAAGTATCTTGCTCATAACCTTAATGCTTTAGAGCAATATAGAACCTATAAAACTCCTATGCCCAGCCACTAAAATACTCCTTTTTGTTACTCGTGGCAACCTTTGATTTCCCAAGCCATTGGTTTTTTTTGTTTGTTTTGTTTTGTTTTAAATGTATCCTTTGTGGTACAAACAATTTTGCAAGTGCAGAGGTTTCTTTTGAAGGTAGGAGAACTGACCACTCAGGGTTCCAACCAATTTCTAGGGCAGAAGCAGGATGACCTGTTGGGCCTCCACCCGACTGAAAGCTCGAGTTCTGCCTCTGATTTTTGCCTTGTCATAAGCTCCTGAGGGACTGAAGATAACCCTGTAATCATGCTACACCTCAGTTTCTTGGTCTCTGATTTGATTCCATCACACAACTGGACAAGCAGATCTTGAAGTGGGAGCCCAATCAAAAGGCAAAAAGGACGAAAATTTAGACTAACAGGTATTTATTTCTCAGCTGCGCCCCTTTTCCTGAAGTCTTTCTGCCGGCCATGGAGGTGGGCTATGGTCCTGGGCAAGGTTGAGGGGTACAATATGGACGGCCTCCAATACCCCCAAACCTTACAACAGTGCAAACAGTAACATAGTCAGACATAACAGCAATATTTTTCCTTTTTAATAAAAAAAAAATGCCAAACTAAAAGCCTCTTTCTAAAATACTGACATGGTAGGTAAATGCTTTTTTATAAAGAATAATGCACAAGTGGGTTCACAACCATAAAAATCTGATCATTGCTTCAGCCTTGGTGCTGTTTGCTTCTTTTCCATCATGTAAACAGATAAACTAGTCCTCATTCAGTAATCCAATGCTATTGTAACTGGGGGGGAGCAGGCACAGTGGGGAGCCTTTAAACCCCTCAGAGAAACTCCCTCCAACCCAGCCTGGCTCTGAGAACTGTAAAGGGAACTCAGCAAAGCATTGTGAGTGTTCAGAAAGAGGATTCCTACCCCAATCTCCCCCTGCCCCCCCCCTCAGAACCCCACGCCAAATTAATCTGACTCATTAGTTCCTATTGAGACACTCTGTTATTTAAAAGAAAGCAGTAAGCATAAACTTAGTTAAAAGTGATTTTTTTAGAAAGCCAAGATTTATTCATTCTAAACAGTAACAGATTAACGTTAACCACTTACCAGTTTCGACACCAGCTGCAAATGGATTAATTCATTTGCTGGAACAATCAACATTGCCACACTCTCTCCCAGACCTCCTTTCCATTTTAGGAAACCAAATTCTTAGAAATAATAAAGTAAGAGTTCTCCTTATCATGGCCTTTTAAACATTAACTACAAATCCAATCTCAGACTGTTTAGCATAAAATTAAGAGTTCTTTCTCTCTCTTCCTTCCTCCTATTCCTCCCTCCTTTAATTAATTAGGGGGAATTCACAATCTTCTGTACTCTGCTTTCCTCCCTGGGTATCACTCTGAAATGGAAGGAACCTCCTGCCTCTTTCCCTTCATCCTTACTTGAAATCCCTCTTTAAACATACCACAGTTTTTCCTGGTTTCACAGTACTGCGATTCTGGCTAAATTTCACCAAACTCTATCCTCACATAAACTGTAAAATGCAAAATGTAAAATGAGGGGGTTGTACAGGACAGTCTCCAAGGTCCCATTTAGCACTGGCATTCTATATGTGTCTCTGATGATCCAGAGAAACTGGGATAACTCCATGTGAGCACCCAAATTTGGGCCTCGTTTCTGTACACGCTACTGCTTCCACTGTGCCTCTGTAAACTTTTTGCTGAATTACACCATAACACACATTTTTCTGCCTTTCGAGGCTAACAGTCCCCTCTTCACTTCTTCAACCTAGTACTTTTCTTTCTCTAAGAAACCATTCTGGATCCCTGATAATGCTCACTCTGTTGTTTGCATTAAGGCCATCCCTACTGCCAGCAACCTTTTTCTGACCTCACTGGGGAATCTCTTAATAACACCGCAACACATTCTTCTAAGAACAGCAGTGTTCTTCCCCAGACTCTATGGTCCTCTTCCTTATCTGTAACATTTATGGAGAGGGCTTCCAAGGCAACACTATTCTAATCACCGCTCATTGAATACTAACAACCAGATAACGCAGATTCTATTATCATCCCCATTTTACAGATGAGCAAATTGAGGCAAACGAAGGTTAAGTCATTTGCTCGAGGCTTATTTCTAATGAGTGGAGGATCCAAGCCTGAAAACCACACACTTTGGCTACAGGGCTTGCACCCTTCACCCTATGATGAGCTCACTGCCTTTGATATGATGATTTCCATGGATCCTCCCAGCTCTAAAATTCTCTGTTCCCCCAGCACTCGATTATCTCCGTCTCCTAATAGATGAATTAGGCATAACCAGAATATCTACTTTCTAGTGTTGTTGGGGAAAAAGGAAAGAAATTTAATGTAAAGCATTCAGAACAGTGCCTGGCACAGAGTGAGTGGTTTGAGGAAATGTGACAGTTATTTCATGGGAGACTCTCAATTTGCAGATGAAGACACCGAGGTCACTAGTTAGTTAGTGGACAGGGGCCCAGAACTAATGGACCCATTTCCTTTTAAAAATACCATTTATGAATGCACTGTTGACTTTCAGAGACATACTTTAAATTTTAAGACTAAAAACTCATGTACTTCTTGTGCTTCTTAGTCTGGGGCTTTATCTATTAAACTACATACTCTTCTTGCTAAAGTGGCAAATTCCAAGGAATCAAGGATTCTGGATTTGCCTGCCCCCACCTTCAAACACACGGCTGGGCTTTGGTACCAGTATATCAACAACCTCTAATAGCTTTTGGAAGAGCAAGCTTGTCAGAGGCTTCCTATCTATTAAAAATCACCTCCCTATTGGGGAACCTAGGTAGCTCAGTCAGTTGAGCGTAGACTCTTGATTTTGGCTCAGGTCATGATCTCGGGGTCATGGCATTGAACCCCACATTGGGCTCCACACTTAGCATGAAGTCTGCTTGGAATTCTCTCTCCCTCTCCCCCTGCCTCTCTCCCTGATCTCTCTCTCTCTCTCTCAAATAAATAAATAAAACCTTTAAAAAATTACCTTCAGGGGCGCCTGGGTGGCTCAGTGGGTTAAGCCGCTGCCTTCGGCTCAGGTCATGATCCCAGGTCCTGGGTTCAAGCCCCACATCGGGCTTTCTGCTCAGCAGGGAGCCTGCTTCCTCCTCTCTCTCTGCCTGCCTCTCTGCCTACTTGTGATTTCTCTCTGTCAAATAAATAAATAAAATCTTTAAAAAAAAAAATTAAAAAAAATTACCTTCATATTGAGTATAGGTTGAAAGTCTTTTCAAATGGTGATAATGATTTGGTGGAATGCATTTCTCACCAGAGGCCCCATACTTGAGAATTTTATATTTATTAATAAAAAAATAGGGGCTCCTGGCTGGCTCCATCAGTAAAGCATGTGGCTCTTGATCTCAGGATCATGACTTTGAGCCCCACGTTGGGAGGTGGTGTTTACTTTAAAAGAAAAAAAAAAAAAAAGAAAGAAAAGAAAAAGATATAGGTGCTCAGGATGGAAAGGTCTCCTTCCCTATATAAAGAAACCTGGGCTCGCAAGAGTTTTGCAGGTAATATTAATATTTTTTCATCGATGTCATGTATTAAATGTGATAAAAGTGGATTTGAGAATGCATTTGTGTACAGCAAAGAATTAAAGAACCTAAACTTGACACAGTTGAGGCTGGGCTCTGCACTCCAGAATTTTACATGGAAACAATCCCTTCGCTATTGGAAGTAAATTTTTTCCTGTGTCCTCATGGCAATAAATAAACACACATGTTTTGTTATCAACAAAAGCTATGCTAACATATCGAAAAAGTATTACATTGCTTGGGTAGAACTCAGCTACTGTTGTAATAACTGTTCAAAAGACAAAAGAAGATTTTGTAAGAAGTGCATTAATCAGTAATTCCAAACAAGAGTAAAATAAAATAATCTCAGTACAGTTTATATTTTCATAATTTATACCATTATCTTCAGACTTTCAGTTAGCTTCTAGGATCATCTTGGCTCCTTTCATTGCCTATCAAGTTATTATTTGAGAGGCCATGGCTCTCAAACCCTTTTATTTCTGTGATCTTCAAGGAACATTCCACCTTGTCCTGAGGTCAGTATCCCAAACTTCACAGCCTTTAGCTCAAGTAAGTAAAAATGGGTATGCCTTCATTTTTAATGTCTACCGTGATTTCCTTGTAGTTTCACTCCTAGACTTTTGAATGCATTCAAAAAATAAAATAAATAGTATTTTTGCCCAGGATTTTCATTTTGTATAGGTTTGTGCATTAATGACATACTCTTAAGAACTAAAGTCCCACCTGAGAATGTTGAATTTTCTTATCCGTTCAGAGAAATTCAAATCTATGGTCCCCTCTTGTGCATGCACAAATAATTATCTCGACAAGATTTTATTTTATTGATATGTGTGGTATTTTTTAACACTAGAAGATTGGATCTCAAGGGGTTTTTTTGCTTTGTTTTTACAGTCTGTTTTGGAAATTTTCAAGCCAAGAAAAGTAGAAAGAATATAACAAACATCCATGCACATATTATCTCTCTTTAATAGTTAACGGTCACATTTGTTTCATCTCTCTCTTTTTTTTCTTTGCTGAAGTACTCTAAAGGAAATGACAGGCACCATGGCATTTCAGTCCTAATTACCTCATTGTGCACATTTCCTACATAACCAGAATGCCATGATCACGCCTATGAAATTAACAATAATTCCCTACCCCCAAGGCCATACTCTATTTTGGGGGCTGGGAGCAGGGCAGAGGGAGAAGCACAGAGAGAATCTGAAGCAGTCTCCATATCCAGTGTGGAGCCTGATGTGGGGCTGGATCTCACCACCCTGAGCTCATGACCTGAGTCGAAATCAAGAGTCGGATGCCTAGCCAATGGAGTCACCCGGGTGCCCTGGGCATATTCTGATTTTTCTACGTAGGATCTAATTTTCTTGAAAATTTCCTTAAGTCTCTATGCTGCCATCAATGACAGGACACACGTGTTTTTAAATAAAAGCCACCTCTAAAGTGGTTAATTCCAACAAGGTCTGCTGAGGTAGCCGTGTGCTCCCTGACCTGCTCCAAGTTTTTTACCCGATAGACCACCTGGCATCATCTAGTCTTGCCCATATGCCTGTTGGAGACATCATGCCAAGTCAAACTCTGATAAGCGCTGGGTAAAAGAAACTGCGGGATTTCAGGTATATATTTCCCCTCCATAATCAGTGTGCATTGGGGAGCAAAAAGAGTGGGACAAAGGACCACAAAATCCTAAATACAGTCACATAATTTTAAATGGGCTTGTTTTGTCTAATCATACAGAACAGGTCCATATAGCCCAATCTACACAAGATGCAAAGGTGGTCATTTTCTATAGAGTCAAATTCATGGAAACTCAGAGGGAAAAAAAAAATTCACTTTTCCTTCACTCAAATAAAATTATAATCCATCAGAGGAGGGGATAACTGGATTAGTTGGGTTGTCTAGGAGTAAGGAATAAAGAGGATTTTCTTAGGGGGTGGGGAGAGGAGAGACTGGGAATTGACTTGGCATAAATTTTAAGTCATGCTCATTCATAAAGTAGGAATTTGCAGGAATTATTTGTAGGAAATAATCAGAAGGAGAAATAGGAAACTAAGATTATCTTCTTGCTTCAATTTCGTCTGCAAGCCACTTGTTTTTCTAGGAATGATCATCTACTACATATGAGTCTCTCAAACACCGACATAAACAAAAGGGGACAGTCAGCAGTTGTGCAAGCTCTGACCCTTGAAGCTATCTTGAAGGCTCTTCTTCCACGGTATTAAGGGTAAGAACACCGCTTGGAGCACCCTGCCTTAACCTTTACCTTGCACATCTTCCCCTTTGTCCCTGAATCCACAAAGCCACTTAATAATGTATGCAATGTTATTGTCTTAAAATTATCATTTTAATTGATTTATATGTGACTGAACCAGTTAAGGACACTCACATTTTTTTTTTTTCCCACTGAGGTAAAACTGTTTGGGGGACAAGATAAAGGCATCTCCTCTTTCTGTTGTAACCAAAGCATACCATATTATTTTCTCCATTTTCCCCCCTTTTAAAATAGGGGAACTATAGCAAATGTGTAAGTCGACTAGATTTAAATCTGATAGCGTCAGAATTGAGTAAGGCATGGCCACCAACACTCAGCCATATGCCAGCCCATTAAGAACCTCATTCTAAAAGACGTGCTGATGTGCCCATGTGCAACATTTATAAAAATACATGTGTGGAAATGTTTACACTTGATACGGTAATTTATGGAGAGGAGGTCAAAGTGAACTGCTTCCAGAATGGGACCAAAGGAAGCACCAGAAACCAGAATTCAAAGACAGTCCTCTATCTTTTCCTTTAGGCAACAAAAACTTTCCAGAAAAGTCACTAAGTAACTCAGTTGCTGACCACCACCCCTCCCCATTCTCCTGAAGAAATCGTTTAAAGAAAGAAAACCTGGCAAATACACCAGAAATAAAAGGAGCTGTAAAAGACCGATAATGATCTAAAACCTCAGAAATCTATCCCTGGCCAATGTCTTTGGCTGCAGAGCCACCCAGTGCGTATGCAGGTGAACAGACAGGACAGACAGATGGACAGGCTGTGCGTACCACCTGCCCATGTGATCATCACTAGCAAAGCCTTCCTGCTCGCCCGCACTCAGTGGGATGTTAGAAGAAACAACCTCAAAATAAACACATACACATACATAAACAGACACTACAAAAAACTTAAAATGCCTTGCAGGAGAGGCATTTTTTTTTTCCTCTAAAGAGTTACTTTGCAAACGAAGCTTACACTATAAGCAGTTTCTTACTCTGCCATCCTTTGCAGGCATTCCACTATCCAAGGAACAGAATGTCAGCGTCCCTTACTCATCGGACAAATACTCATCCATTGCCTCGACCTGCCTGATAATAGAAACATTGGTCTTTAGAGTAGGAAGTGTCCTCAGAGAGCATCTAATTCAATTTATTCATTCTACTGAGGAAGCCGAGAGAGGTAAAATGACTTACCAAGGCCACACAGCTTTCTGAAGTGATTATCTCCTTCGGTAGATGACACAGAGTTCAAAAGAAGGAACTGCCAAATTAAAAGCCAGGGATATGGTAGAGAATACCCACCAGCACCAAAAAGATGGAGAACTGGACTCTTGGACAACGTTTCAGAAGAAGTAAAAGAGGCTGCCCATTTGCCCCATCCTTCTTTGCTCACGTCGCTTTCTTACCACACGCCCTGCAGAGCAGTGGTCAACCACCTGCCCTCTACCCGCCAGACTTGGGTTGGGGGGGCAGGTGGGTGATGAGAGGACGGGAGGGTGGAAGGAGGGAAAGAACAGGACGCCGGCTGTGGGACATGGAGCCAATACACAGAAAAATGACCTTACAGAGACAGCTCCAAATCAAATATCGATAAGGGGGTTCCTTCCTATTGGAATCCAGAGCTTGTCACATTGGGTAGCTAGGGTACCTTTAGGCCAGGGCTGCTAAGAGTTTCAGAGGGAACAATTCCTACAGGGAAAATTAATGGAAGGAAAGAGAAAAAAAAATGTATCTAAGTTTTCGTTGTTCATTCAGTCTCCTGACATGGGGCCTTCCTGCCTTTTGGTACTAGCTTTAATTGTCTCCTTTAACAGAATGGCTGAAAAGGAACTCAGTTGGTACCTATTAGGACTGACCACACTCTGGACAAATTAGAAGCTGCCCTTAGGAATTTTGAGGGAAAATGTTTGAAAGGTCTTTTTTTTTTTTTTTTTAAAGTCACATTATATTTGTTAGGATATATTTTTAAATTAACTTTTAAACTTTTCCCCAGTATTAAAAAATCTATATTCTGGTCTCTTAAAGTAGTTGCTAAAAAGAAAGAAAGCTTAACACATAAATTGTGTATATCTGAAATATATTTTAGAAAATCCTCTTGTAGCAAGAGCTTTTTTGTTAAATACTCGTAGACACATGAGATCCTTTACTTTCTACTCAATCTGTACCTGTCAAAAAAAAAAATCTAAAACCTTATAGATTTTGTTTTACCCCTGCCAAACCATCCACCATCTCTTTTCTGTCTGCACCAAACTTAAATCTCCTTGAAGTCTAAATCATGTGTCCAAGCATTCAACAATCGTAACTTTTGAAAGATAGAGGTACATTGTTTTTTTGTTTTTATTTTTTTGAAGAAAAGAAACCCACTAGATTATTAGGACTTCATTTAGAGGGCGTTAGGGCCAATGTTGGGGAAGCTTCCACAGAGGTGACATTAATTAAGGCAGTAAAAAATCATCTTGAATCTTCATCTTTTTCAACCATCAAGCTAGCCTCTTAAAGGGAGAAGAACTTTTAGAAACACAGAGGTTGAGGTAGCCGAATATCCAGCCTTGCCCCAAGTCTAATCTATGGCAAGATACCTCACTGCTGGGCATTAAGACAAAAGTCCTTCTGGCTGTCCGAGACATCTGGATGCACACGGGCTTGACACATTTTGGAGTACCCTCCAGGGCAATAGTCCCTAAAAAGGCAAGAGAAGCAAACAGAAATGTAGGGTATTAACCCGTACACAGAGCAAAATCAAAGGACACCCTAGAAACCTACAAACCCTACAAACGCCCACTGTAGGTGTAGCGTGGAACCTTGCTCTCTTGTCAATACATACTTCCCTAATGTTCATCATCATCCCTAAAGACAGGTTGTTAAAGCTACAAGATGACTTAGAGATGATATAGTCCACTTTTTTCAATTTGTAGATATGGCAACAGCTCCAGGGAAGAGAAGTGCCCAAAGTCACACAATCAACAGGCTTTAAAATCCCTGAACTTCTGCCTCCCATCCAATTCTCTTCCATGCACTGGAATTCCACCTTTCCAAAAACATTTAACCACACACCACACACATCACCTCATTTAATCCTGTAAGAAACCTCTGAGGAAGATAGCATGCCATCCTCATTTTCCGGACAAAGAAATTACTATAGAAGTTTACACAAAGTCACTGCCAGATTCAGAATCACAATTAGCAACCTCAACATTGAATTGGCATCTGAAAATAATAGTTTCTGTTTATTTAGCATCTACATTCGTCCTTTATATATCATGTTTTCTCTTTGACATCGCAATTTTCTTAAAGAAGCAAACAAAAATCCTATATTTGAATTGGAGACCGGACTAAATACAATAAGTTACCTTGAAAAAAAAATTCCAACACTGCATCTTCCCTACTAAATGTTTCTGGAGAATATGTTGATCTGCACATTCCCTTCTGGACCTACCATCAGCTGTAGCCAAGGCTGGGAAGTCCAACCCTGTGGGCTTTCCTATTTCTTTTTTCTTTTTTTTTTGAAGATTTTATTTATTTATTTGACCGACAGAGATCACAAGTAGGCAGAGACGCAGGCAGAGAGAGGAGGAGAACCAGGCTCCCCGCTGAGCAGGGAGCCCAATGCGGGGCTCGATCCCAGGACACTGGGATCATGACCTGAGCTGAAGGCAGAGGCTTTAACCCACTGAGCCACTGAGGAGTCCCTGGGCTTTCCTATTTCATAGTGATCATTCAATATAGAAAAGAAGCTGTATTCTCAGTTGTTAAGATTCACCAAATGAAATTGTTGCTAAGGCCCATTGAGCCTGTGGCCAAGGTATTAAGTCTTCCATGGAGAGCTAGAGAGAAATGCCACCTGAGGAGGGAGACATCACCATGCAGGCTCAATAAACTCCACAAATAGGGCCACTGAGGGGTTCCAACCATTGGCCATTGAGCTCTTCTAGACTAAATACACCATAATCTAGGTTGGTTTGTGTCACCCAATACATTGAAAGCTCAGAAGCAGAGAAAAATTGAGCAAATACCAAGGACAAACAAAAATATAGTAAGAGTAGCTTTCTCAAGGTACATTTAAGAGATAATGAGCCAGACTGAACTCCTGTTATGAACAAAATACCACACGTGACCACAACTCGAATACCAAGACATTGCAGGACTCCGTTAGAATCACTTGACACTGCTCATTTGGAAAATTGTGATATTATAAAAATTACTATATTTTGTCAAGTAGTCTGGATAATTTGTTCAATGCAAAGGATTACAAATAGGCTTTGTCAGAATTGGCAAGTACCTAGATCTTTTCAAGTTTGGGGGTAGACGGGAAAAAAGGTATTTCTTTATCCCTACCCTTCTCCCCTCCCCATGTATGTTTCCCTAGAAAAATATGTCTGGGTAAATCAACTCCCAAATCCAACAACATGGAAAAAAATTGGTAGGGGTGGGATCAGGTTTGGCCAAATCACTGCTTCATATCAATTACAAACATAGACTCAGACATTGGGTGAAATGTGGTTATGAGTGAATGGTATGGGTTATCAGTAAAGATGAGTGACATCCTTAAATGCTCATACTGTATAGCCCTTCATACTTTTGATTAAGCCAGTCAAATGGCATTGCAGAAGTCAACAATATTTGCTTGAAAATTATTTAGATGAACCTTGGAGCCTTTTAAAACAGGTTTGGAACAGCTCTACCAATGGTGTTACGCAGTTATCACAGTTTATTGAGAGCCATGAATATAATAAACACATAAAGCCAAAAGAATATAAATGTATGTTTCTACGTATTCATTCATCTCTCTTTGTTTGACCATGGCTATCACACAGGTTTGAAAAAAAAAAAAAGTGGTTTAGAAAGTTAACAGGGCTCTGGAGACTAGCGCTAACCCAGACCAATCTGTAGTAGAACATAATGTTTTTAAGTCAAAGTAGCCTGAAAAATTGCAACAGTGAAGTGGTCTTCTTGTCCATTTTTATTAACATTTATATTTGCATAACATCTTTTTGGGGGGGGTTGTAGCTGATTTCTTTTTGAGTCAGTGCTCATCTGAATGCCTAACAAATCTTGAGAATTAAAAATGCCTTTAAAATTCTAATCAGTAGTGACAGTGAAAAGCCATCAGGTCCAGAGGCTTTGTTTGTTGGTGGTGCTGTTTTGGTAATACACAGCCAGTGAAAGTGACAGAGCCTATAGTTGCCAGGCATAAAGCAATAATGATGTTGCCGAAAATGCTTAAATCTTTTTTACTTGGAGCAAATTTTAAATACAAAGTTATTCAGCAAAATGAGATATCAGTATAAAAACCAAGACATTGGAAGCTGACAGAAAATGAAAAAAAAATTATTTCTAAGAGGAAAGAAAGTTTCATTGAAATGGGATCCAATTTCTCTAGTAATTAAAAAATACCATTATGTTGGGATATTTATTTTATGTGGCATGTTGCAAACATCTTAAAAGATAATTTTATATTTCTTCTGATTTGGCATTTTGTAAAAAAAAAGTCATGAAGACAAAAACTTCTGGAGTAAAATTGAGAATTTTAAAACATTATTATTACTGACATTAAAACTGGCAAAAAGAAAACTTTACTAGTTCTTTCAATTTTCTAATAATACTTTTTAAATATAGATAAAAATTTATTAGACAAAATCAAAACTTCTTGAAAATTTATTTATCATGATCAAGATTTTAAAGTTTAGCATTATATCAGAATTCTGTGATAAAAATCTAAAGAAAAGAATATCATTTAGAATATCTGAAAATACATTTTAGGAAATAAACTGAATTTATGTGTTAAGCTTTCATTGACACCGGCAACTACTTTAAGGGACCAAAATATAGATTTTTTTTAATACTATGACATTTTAAAAAGTTAATTAAAAATTACATGCTAACAGATATAACATCACTATGAAAAAGTCTTTTAATATCTAGTGAATGAATAATAGCAAAAAGTAATAAAACAGTAAAATGCTATTTTAGTTTTCCTCTATGACTCTTATTTCATAAGATATCACTATGAATTTTTTGTTAAGTCATGTCATTTTATTTTAACTCAAATATATATGTGTCTGTATTGTTTCTTAAATGCAGTTTATTGTAATCAAGTTTTTTTTTTTTTTAAAGCAAGGTCTAACACTTAAACATTTAGATAGCAAATTCAGGAGATACCAGGGCTTATCCCAAACATTTCTTTTAATGTCAGTTTAATTCCATATAATCACTATAAAATCAATTGCTGGGTTTTTATAATGTCAGTACATCTGTCTGAAAAATCAAAAAACTTCACAGGGCTATGTTGCTTGGCTGATGCCTGACAATGCTTGTAAACATCAGGTAGCTAGAATTGAGTCATGTAACCTTCTAGCACCTTCTAAAACTAAGCTGTCCCTCTCTGACTTTGAAAAGTTGTGAGATTAATTCATTAAGAAAGTAAAGCAAAGTAAATGCAACTGGTTAGCCATTGATCTGAAGGTTCTAAAACTGTATTAGACTCTCCATCTTTATTGATTCTTTCTATGATAGTTCTTGTGTTCTGTGTAATACTATTTATCATTATTATAATTGTTATTATTACCCCATAGCATGTGTGACATTGATTTCTGTATCAATATAAATATGTAGTATCATAAGATAGGATTATGATCCATGTTTTGAGTCACATTTTGCATCAACACTGTAATCTGCAGCAGCTGCTTCATGTAAGTCTGGGAGTTGGCAAATGGGAAGTTTAAAAACAATGCTATTATTTTCCTAACGTTCTTCAAAACATTACTTAGGATACTACAGGTCTTAGATTAAAATAAAAATTATCTTTTTGCTGAAATCATTGTTTTAGCAACCTTCAAAAAATAAAACGTGAGCAAAGTTCAAATTCTCATACAGTTTCTGTTTCTTGCTATCTATTTTATTTGTATATAAAAACAAAATCCCTTGCTTTTATTGAATTTTAAGGATCAATAAATAAATATGTGACTAGTTCTCATATGTATATTCTATCTTTAGAACTTACAAATAAATTGAAGTAAATTAAAGGTTCTTATTCCTAGGAAAGGGGACAAAATTCTGAGCAGCAGAATGGCAACTTTTTAAATGTTCGACATTCAAGTTAAAAATTGTTATTCTGCTTTACAATTCTAAAAAGAGATGAACTAAAATAACTGAAAAGTTTTATACACAGTTAAGATTGTTTTAGTTTTTATCAAATGTTTTCAAACAGTATTTCTATCCAGAATGTATACCTTTCTATTGTTTTACAAATAGATATAATGCAGAGTTTTTTCAGTTCAATTGTTCAAAAATTCAAAATAAAAAATCCTAAGCAATTAATACTTGCTTAGCAACTCCTTGCTTTCCATGGAAATAAAACTTTTAACTAATGAACTTAACTCAGCTTTCTTTTAATATTGCAAATATTGGTATTTCAAAAACCAAGAATTTAAGCTGTTTTTTAAAAAAATAAGAGTTTTAAATATTTACAATAATTGTATTCCTAAGTAAGGGTACTTTCAAATTAGAAATAATTCATATTAAAAATTGGATATCATCTCTGATTCCTTATGGGAGAAAAATAAAGAATTGTATTGGTTTTTAACAGGATCATATGTTAACTATTAGTCCAAAATTGCTTATTTTGGTCTTTTTAACAATTTTTTGAATTATTAAAGACAGATTTCAGGACTAAATTGAAAATGAACTTCTACAGCTATCAATTTGCCTTCATCAAAATGTTCCTATTTGGCAAAAATTTAAACAACGTAATTTGTAAGGGTAACATCTCTCTGTAACTAAGTTGTTCCTTTTAAATAATGTTCCCATAAATGTGATAAACTGTCTTGCATTCTTACAACATATTTATAAGATAGAATTCCTAAGAAATATATTTTAGTAATATCTCCTTTTTCTTTGAACTGTAAATTAATTGCCAGAGAAATGGAGTACTTGTTAATAATCAAAACTTACTTTTTCAGATTATTTTAGAATGATCTATTTTTACTTTAATTCTGAAAATACATGAGGTTAAAAATATATAATTATATCATTTTTAACAGTAACCATTAGTTTTGGCATTAGTGATTAAGGCCAATATTGCCACAGGCTTTATAAAAGCTTATATTAAGAGTTCAAAATATTTAACTAGCCATCTTGAAAAAAATCTTCAAATATTCTAAAATTATAATGAAAGATCTTGAAAGTTAAACTTGGGGAAATTTTAGTTTTTGGTTTTGTTTTCTTTCTACATTTTGTCAATCTAATTTCACAATGTTTAGTCTTTTTGTAAAACAGATAACAGCCATTTCATGTCTCATCCTTGGAAATATGGTTTTGATGATATTTTTATTCTTTGAAGACTGTCTTTTTAATTTTGCATGTGCCTGAAACTTTCTTAAAACAGCATTAAAATTAATGTGATTCTGTTGAATGCATTCCACAAGTCTATATATGAAAAACAAGTGAGATAAATAATAAGCTTTCTTTTTGTATTCATTTAACATATTTCTGTTTTAAATACTATGCTTCTAATTTTCTAATAGGACGTATGACAGGCCTTGGCAGTACTCATTTCTGGCATGAATGAGTTTCAAACTTGGTTTTAATTTAAATATCTGATATATCTCAGAAACTATTAATCTATCTGATTTTTTACCCTGAAATTTACAGTCCAGTTCATTTTCTGTGAATATTTATTTTCTAAAAAATTTTAAGGATATTCATACTGAGTTTAAAAAATATTTTAAAAAGATCCTCTAACTTCAGCTGACTAGAGCAATGTTAATTACTTTTGAATTTCTGGACCTTTATAACTTCATAGCTTTGCTGTTTAACATTCATCAATAACTACCCCTATGTGCACTAGACACAGAGGTAACAATTCCTTTCTTGATTTACATTGTGTAATTCAGAAGAATATACAAATACCATGTGAACAAAACCACAGGGTATCACCTCCAACTGACAAATAACTTAATGAGTCTCTCTTACCTTCTGTTAAATCTTATCATCTCTTCTGAAAATGAAAGGTACTTAGGGGGTTAGTCCTGAGAAAACTTTTCTAAGGGAGAGAAGGGAATATTACTTGATGCAGCATTTGTCTCTCTCTCATAAAAATAACTTTAGATTTTCTTGAAGGAAGATTCTCTAAAAGTCTTACTTTCTTTTCCTTTAAATTATACATATTTCATTGAGGTTGAATGCATAGAAAAAAAAGAAAAGAAACGTTCATGAAATTTCTTCCTGACTTATATCCTATGATCCTCTTCAAACTCTCCGGGTAAAGAGCAGTTATCTGGTGAACTGATCAGTGATGACAAAAATCCACATAGTTCAGTCTCCTAGAATCTTCTGTTTTCAGTGAGGGGATTTTTTTTTTCCCTTAAATTATCTGAATAATTGGTCCAACTCTTCAGTTCAATTTGCATGTCTAGACAGGAAACTAGACTGAATAAGCCTTGGAAGGACTGTGATTTTTGAAACTGCCTTTTTTTTTTTCTTTTTTGAAACTGCATTTTGAATTGTAATTCTTACTATCTTCCACATGTCATCTCACCGGCTGCTTGCTTCTGAAGCCTTCCAGAAATCTTGTTGTGACATATTTTAAGCAGTCGTGATCCAGAAATATATATACATATACATATACATATACATGTTTTAAAACTTACCAGGGTCTGCTTTACTTTTTCTCTTTTAAAAACCTATCATGGGCACTTAATTTGTTACTTCTATATGGGAAAATATAAATTTTCTCCCAGCCTCACCCAGTTTTCAGGAACAAATAAAAATATTTACCTCTTTATACAAAAAGAAAAAAGTATCTGTGTTTTTTGAAACACGCTGCTGATTGACTACTTAAAGGTAACTCTTTTTAGAAAAGAACTGAATGGCATTATTTGTGAAACAACATTTGCTCAATGACATTTTGCTGGAATCCTTTTTTTTTTTTTTAAAAAGTTATTGATCATTTCACAAAACAAAAAGAGGCTTCTCCAAAAATAATGGTTTTGGAAGAATACGCAAAAAAAAAGGAAGTCTAAAAATTTATTCATCATTGTTTCTAATGACTAATGGCAGACTGGAAAGAGTTAAAAATAGGATTGAATAAAGATCATCAAAAGGTCCAAATTTCCAGTTGTAAGATAAATAATCACAGGGGATGTAATGTACAACATGATGACTATAGGTAACACTGCTGTATCTTACATTTGAAAGTTACTAAGAGAATAAATCTTAAAAGTTTTCATCACAAGGAAAATAAATATTTTGGGGCTAACTATAGGAAGTGAGGGATGTTAACTAAGCTTACTGTGATAATCATTTTGCAAATATATATGCCATGTCATTATGCCGTATCCCTGAAACTTACATGGGAGTGTATGTCAATTGTATCTCAATAAAACTGAAAAAAGTTTAAAGTAAAAAGAAAATAAAAGAAAAAATATGACTGAATTAAAAACTCTAATTAATGCCAACTTATTGATCCAATTGCCTTGTCTCTATTGGTAAAGCAAGACCATGTATGGAATTCCTTCATTTGCAGACATGTTAAATAAATTACTGTCCCTCCAGACTGAAATCTGGAAAGAAAAGTTAGCCACAAATCCAAAAACCATATACCTCTTTCAATTTTATTAATTAATTGAGCTTAAAACATTACTCCAGCAACATTATTTTTCTTCGTTGTTATTGTTGAGACCCACAAAATGGCTGCTGGGAAACATACTTTTTGGCATCACAAATGCGACCTGTACACAATCAGTCATAGTTGAGCTAATCGAAAGACCCCCCCCCCCAAAATTCAAAACCAAAAAAGTATTGATCATAAATGTCATAGAAGTGTTAGATCCATCCCAATGTTAAAATTCATGAAACTGCCTTCTGAAAATGGTCTATCTTGAGACATTTTGGTTTGGGCGTCTAGATAAATTCTCAACAGCCTTCCCCCGACAAAAAATTTTCCACAAGGGAATTAACTTCTTCATTTCTCATATGATGATTCCTTATTTATGCCCTCTTTATTTCTCAAAGTGCAAACCTAATACAGTTGGGATGCAGTTGGGTGGCTCAGTGGGTTGAGTGTCTGCCTTCAGCTCAGGTCATGTTCTTAGGGTCTTGGAATTGAGTCTCGCACTGGGTTCCCTGCTCAGCAGGGGACCTGCTTCTCCCTCTGCCTGCCACTCCCCCTGCCTGTTCTTATTCTCTCTCTCCCTCTTTCTCTCTGACAAATAAATAAATAAATCTTAAAAAAAAAAAAAACTCGTACAATTAAGGAGAAAGGAGGCTGGGCTAGTAAATTTGCAATATCACATTTCAAAATCATGGCAAATTCCATCAGTTTGTTGCAATTCATTTCTTTATAAAATCTGGTCACCTTCTTTATCAGATATCCTCTTCTATTTATTCTAAAAGAAATTCTCAATGATCTGCTTGATACAATGAAAGTGATCCTCCAACTTCAGATAATAAAAGCTATTACTTAGCAGTTGGGGGCCATGGGCTCTGAGAAGTCATCGGGGTTTATTAGGGATTAAAACAGTAAAAGAGTAAAACTCCTATCCCCCAAATATCTCCCAAATGTTGTGCTGTGCATTCAGCTGCCTCATTTTGCATTTTCCTTCCTACAATAATCCATCTCCCATCCACACTTTCCAAGGACAGAGCTCAAACAACTTCATAAAACCACTTTATATTGTTTAGAGCACAAACCCTTTCCTATTTTTGGACAAAAGGGAAAAGACTGGAGCACGAGCTACATCACTGATTCTGTCACTCAGCTAAACCTTCAGTTGGAGGCAGCTTTGGTTTTCCGGAGGAAAGCCTTTAAACAAAAACAGATGGAGATCAGCTAAGATAACCTGGAAGTACGGAGAGCATTCAGCGTGGGTTTTCTAGCGTAGCCCCAATTTCCAAAAATGTTATTCTTTTCAATAAAGAACTATTAACACATGCGCTACATGTGAGGCAAATTTTTAACTCCAAAAGACTCTTTCAACATAATTCAGGGAAAAAAGACAATCACCAGATAAAATATTCCCATTTCTAATTGGGGAATTATTGCCACCATCAAGAATTTGCAAAATATTTCTTTATAAGGGATATAACCATGAATTCCAAGTTTTCTGTCCTCCGGCTCCCCAGAGGGTACAAAATCTGGTAACCAGGGTATGGACTTAGGTTTTCATTTTGAGACCCACTTTTGACTCTGGATCTACCTATTATTATATATTCGTATCTGACTCAATCAGTTCAATCCATTCCATCAGTACTAGGCGAACCAGAACAAGGCAAACTGTATGCATGAGAGACTCTGCCTAGTTGGCCCGTGTAGCAGTGGCCTTCCTGCTGATGACTGAAGGAAGGGTTCTTGCTGATACAGCCAACAGGAAGAAGGGATCAGCCGTCTCTTCAACCTCGCACACCCATCTGTCAAGGAAGTTCTGACCATGGGAGACGGGTCCATACAGCAAAAGCAGAGCGCTCACAGAAGGTTTTGTCCTTTTGAGGAACTTACAGATCCAGTAGAGGGGGAAAGTATGTTTTGATTTTGTGGCCCCAACAGTTGGGTTTTATACATTGCTGAGAAGGACCATAGGAAACTTGAAAAAAATCTTTTGAAAATCCTTGGGTTTTGGTTTGGTTTTCATTGTTTGTTTGGGTTGTTTTAGCTGTAAATCTACAAAGCATTTTGATCACTGTGTTTCTTTTTTTTTTTAAAAAGATTTTATTTAGGGGCGCCTGGGTGGCTCAGTGGGTTAAGCCGCTGCCTTCGGCTCAGGTCATGATCCCAGGTCCTGGGTTCGAGCCCCACATCGGGCTTTCTGCTCAGCAGGGAGCCTGCTTCCTCCTCTCTCTCTGCCTGCCTCTCTGCCTACTTGTGATTTCTCTCTGTCAAATAAATAAATAAAATCTTTAAAAAAAAATAAATAAAAAAAAATAAAAAAGATTTTATTTATTTATTTGAGAGAGAGAGAAAGCAAGAGACAGAGTGTGAGTGGAGGAGGAGGGGCAGAGGGAGAGGGAGAACCAGACTCCCTGCTGAGGGAGAAGCACCATGCGATGGGGCGCTCCATCCCAGGACCCTGGGATCGTGACCTGAGCTGAAGGCAGATGTTTAACCGGCTGGGCCCCCCAAGGCACCCCTTGATCACTGTGTTTCTGAATTTACTGTTTGTAAGGGTCCACTTAAATTTCTGTTTCTAGGTAAAAATAACTCTGTATCGTGCATATTTTATTGTGGTGGTGATTTAAGGAACATTATGACTCTGTTTCATAGACTCTGATCCTCTTATGTCCTACAAGAAGACAAATAACACTTTCTCGATTATTGTTAACCTACATTATTGTTCCTGGGGTGTTTGAGCTGAATTTCTGTGCAAATGTCTTCATAACTTAAATAAATAAATAAATAAACAGACCAGGGCAGCCTGGCTCAGAGGTAACTATAGACCAGAGCCGCTGCTCCTTGTCTTACAGGTCACACAGCCTTCTAAAAACTGATTCAGACTGGTCATACCTCAGACCCGATTTAGGGAACATATCATACTTAATATTTTGATGGTGCATTATTAGGTAAAATTATGTATTCAGGAAATTCTAAGTTGGTTTACAAAGAACATGTAAGCTCTGCTTTATAGGCATTTGGAAAATACCTTTTCATGACCTTGTCATATAACTATTTCTTAGTTTTGCCTTTTCTTAAATGACCTCTTTCTACCAATTATACCAAGTGTGTATGACTTTGGTGTTTCACAAGCAAGATTTCTTTTTTTTTTTAAGATTTTATTTATTTATTCGACAGAGAGAGATCACAAGTAGGCAGAGAGGCAGGCAGAGAGAGAGGAAGGGAAGCAGGCTCCCCGCCGAGCAGAGAGCCCGATGCGGGACTCGATCCCAGGACCCTGAGATCATGACCTGAGCCGAAGGCAGTGGTTTAACCCACTGAGCCACCCAGGCGCCCCTCACAAGCAAGATTTCTTGATCCTCATGGTGTTAATCTTGGTGTTGTTAGCAGCCCCTGCAGGGTGACTAAAAGTTCAGACCTTGAACTGAGACTGATGAGAATTCGTATCTTGGTCCTCTTAATTTTCTAGCTGTGTAACCTTGAGCAAGCTTCATGGCCTTTCTGAGCCTTGGTTTACTTATCTGTAAAATGGGGGTGATAATAATATTTACTCCATAGGATTGTTGCGAGGTTTCAAGGAATAAAAGTTCCGAGTACAGTGACTGGCACATAGTAAATGTTCAGTAAACACTGCTATTTAAAGAGAAGGTGAACAAAGTTAGAGACATTGAGAGGTGTGCCCTTGATATAGCCAAGGCTGGGACCCAGGTTTGCTGACTTCAAAGCCAGTGATGAAGTCCTCCTGCTTTGTTTGCAGTGCAGCTGTTTTAAAATGTGACTCAGCAATGTTCCTTCCTACCTTCTGCCTACATACTGATCAAACGCAAAAGCACTTTTCCCTCTTAACCAATGGACTTCAAAACCTTCCAAAGATGCCTTCGTGAAAGTTAATGGACAACTGGGCCTTGTCCTAGTACAGGAAAATGCAGCAAGGTTAAGTCATAAAGGCAAATCACTGAGAAAAAAATATTCTACAAAGACGAGCTTCAGTACTAGCTCATGGCTTGGGCAGGAAGCTGCACTGAGAAGCAAACCGGTAAGTGAGCCTCAGGCCAGTCTCAAGGTCTTTACATCAATGTATTTTAGTCTATCTTTTACAGCAGACATTCTTAGTATACATGATCAAGCTATTCTGTTCATTTAGAAGGAAAAGTGCATTGGCTTGAATGCATGGCAAGTGCCCAGAACTTGCAAACACAGATACCTAGCCCCTTAAATATATATATATATATATATATATATATATATATATATATATATATATATATATATATTATCTTCAGTGTTGAGAAAGCTTATAAATGAAGCTCATTTTGGTACTGTGGTTCTTTGAGTTTTCTAATGAGGCTCTTTCCCTTGAGTTCTAAGTGGGGTTGTTCTCAAGAGCAAAATCCCTTGTTACTGCTGCACATCTCTGCTCCCAATGTGCTTTCTGAGTCACTTCAGTTTAATTTATTTACCCTTTGGCTGCCTTCAATGCACGTTGGAGCCTTACTGATGTTTGTGGGGACTATGTCATAATCACAAGCAATAAAGCTATGGGCCTCTATTTTTAACCTTAAAGCCAATACCATTCCATTTCAGAAGTTAATGTTCTAGGCTCTTGAGCCCTGAATCCTAAAGATTCTGGATGAGTTCTGATCCTGGAATCCTCAGAAACTTATGGGGATGTTTCATGAGTTCAAGTTCAGCATTTTCTTACATGGAGTTTTGCAAGCAGTTTGCCAGAGGAGGGATACTCTGTTTGGTTTCTGGAAGAACTAAAAGAGAGAGAGAGATGGGATGTAAGTGTAGAAATAGCCAAAATTTACCTGATCCTTCAGAAGGATATTTTTTTGGTGGTGATTATTATTATTATTATGAGTGACTTTTAAAACAACAGCTCTCAAGTATTTAACCAAAAATGTTTGATGCAAGGTGGCTCAATTTGATTTTTTTTTTTTTTTGTTTGGTGAGAGGTCAGTTGGAAGATATCTTAATATACAGAGTGTAAAAAATATTTTTTTTTGGTTTTATAAGAGGCATAAGTTGTCAAGCACCATCTTAAATTCTTCATGAAATAAACAAAAACAGCATCAAGGTTTTCGATTTTTTTCTTCAATCAGCACAGGGAAAATTAAAAAAAAATTCTAACCAAGGATCTCTGAAGATGACACAGATTTTAATGGGGAAAAATAATGAACATAAATAAAATCAAAGCTATCTTGATGTTATTTGTCTTAGAGGAAAATTCCCTGGAACTTAGGCATCTCTTTAGTTTCTTCCTTCAGCAGGAGACTCCTTCCAAAAAGAAAAGAAAAATAACAATTATATAGAATAATTGCAGGACTGTGGTTGACAAGAGAAAAAGGATATACTAGTTTTCCGGTTTTAAAATGGACCCCGGTAGATCCTTCCAAATTCAAGTCTCCCTAGTAAATATGATATTATACTTCTAAATACAAACTCTACCTATTTTGTTTTATAAACTGTAACATCTAATGCAGTTTCCTTAGACATTACAAATAAAATACGACCTCCCTAGTACATGGCTCAATCCATGTAAAAAGATACTTAGGGAGATGATTCACTAATCAGGAACCTTGCAGACAGCAGAGAATAGACAATGGTCCCTCCTATCTGCGAGGACATGAGATTTTATGACCTGGAAAGATGTCAGTGGAATGGGCACTTGAAGGTCCACACTAGCTACTTGGCATGGATCCTGGCACTACTTCCAGGCCTATTCATTGCTGTCTTCCTGCTGGGCGCTGGGTGACTCAGGGGCTTGGTTTTGGCACACTCAGACTTTCTCCTCCGAATTTCAAAGGCAGTTTAGTTCGACAGCCACTGAACAGAGTGGTTCATGACTCAGGGAACAACTGTTTGGTGGCCAAAGAGAAATGATCTTGCCATAATAATAACCCACAATCTGCTATCTCCTTCCTTCCTAAAAATCTCAAAGACCACAGGAAGAACTCAGCCCAGGGAGATATCAACTCTCAGGTAGAGAAGTGAAACAAAATCATAGAGAAACCCAGTGCCTCTGGTCGGGGGCAATATTCCTGCCCACCCTCCCAATATCACCACCCCCTCATGAGAAACGGAACTAGTCTGAAAGACCCCTGATACGAATTGCTAATGATCTAATGAAAAGTGATTTTTTTTTTTTTTGCAACACCTTCCTATAGCTCAGGAAAGATGGGCCATTGCAATCGTCACCTGGTTTTTCGACCAGTCCAGATTAAGAAGACAGGCACTGAAAATCTCCATGAGTCACTCATCAACTTTTGCCCACCTGGAAGGTCAAGTGAATATCAAAAGCGATACTGACGACTGGAACAGATGAAATGAATGACATTAATGACTCCAGGGTGGAAAAATGCCTGCCCCTTGCACTTTCAAGCATCTCTCACCAGCACAAAATCCCAGTGAGGTGTTTATAGCTCACCAAAACTTAAGGTGGAATTGTTTTTCAGTCTGGGGAATGAGGGAGGGAGTAGGGGAGAGACAAACTCCTTCTCTGATATGAAAGCAATAGAGAAATTAAAAATGTACAGTTTTGGATGCAGACCACCTGAAATCAAATCCCAACTTCTACTTATTAACCTTATAACCTTAGGCAAGTTATACCATTTTCTACATTTCAGTTTCCTAATCTTTAAAATGAGGACAATACAGGCACCCTGACAAAGGGTTGTTGTGAAAATTAAATAAATTAAAATATGTGAAGCACTTAAAACAATGCCCGACACATGAAAAGCATTAAAATGCAGCTAATATTACAGGGAGAGTTAAAATTTTTTTAAGTTTCAAATGAATGCTATTATTTTTTAAAGAATAAAGGTTTGATCCTTCCAGTATGTCTTCCCTTATTTTCTATTAACTTGATCTCTTTTTCACCTTTAAGTACTCATTTTCTCTCACTCTTACTCCCTTACACACAAATACACAAAGCCGCACAGTCACACTTACAGGAAAAGCATTAAACCAGAGTTTGTAAACACCACCTTGAATTCTACATGCCACCTTGGTCATGCTATTTATCTATTAAAAATACATTTTTTAAATTTATATATATTTTTATATATTCACATGTCTTTCCAGAGATATCTTGTTTCTCAAAGGTAAAACTATAGCCATCTAAGATGGAGGGGAATGAACAATTGGATACGAATCATTCAGTTGTGCTACAGACTTCCACCTTCAGCCATGATGGAGTAATTAGTAACAGACTAGTCCTCCTGCTGTAAACAAATATAAAACTGAAGCAGAATGGGGCACCTGGGTGGCTCAGTGGGTTAAGCCTCTGCCTTTGGCTCAGGTCGTGATCTCAGGGTCCTGGGATCAAGCCCCTCATTGGGCTCTCTGCTCAGCGGGGAGCCTGCTTCCCCCTCTCTCTCTGCCTGCCTCTCTGCCTACTTGAGATCTATGTCTGTCAAATGAATAAATAAAATCTTAAAAAAAAAAACTGAAGCAGAAGATTTCACACTTTGGATGACTATCAGAGAAGGAATGTGATTCCTGAGAAAAGGAAAACATAGGATGTCACCTTCATAATCACCTGCAACCTTCTACTTAGAAACACCTTCTGCACTATGGTGCAGGAAGGGATATCTTAGGCAAAGCAGAATGATCTCATTGAGCTGATCAGGTAAAGACTGGAGTTCAGGGTTGCTTAGGTGTGGCTGAAATTTGTGCATCAGGTACCAGAGAGAAAGAAGCTATAGAGAGAGAGAGAAAGAGCTCCAGAAATATGCATTAAAATGTCCTTGATTCTTTCACTGAACACATAATTGTCATCTGCATAGAAAAAAGTCTCTGAGCCGTGGCAGAGAATTACCAAGAAATTATGAGCTGAACAAAGATTCCAGAGATTGCAGAGGGCTGGGAGACATCCATGATCTGACAAGGCAGGCAGAGATACCTCACTGCACATACTGGGCATTCAGTCGAGATCTCAGAAGGGCAAAGTCTTAGTAGGGTTATTCTGCTTCTAGAATAAGAGTTACTTTATACTCTCTCTCAGAACTTTAAAAACAAATCTCAAATGATCAGCTAATCTGTGAGTGAATTAACTACCTAACAGAACAAAAGTCAACACTCTTTAAAGGAAGACAAATAAATCCACTTGAAACAAAGCAAAATCCACAATATCCAATATAACTTAAAAAAAAAATCACTAGCTATTCAAAGAAATGGAAAAATACAACCAAGGGCAAAAAATAGTCAAAATGAACAAATGCAGAGATAACACTGATACTGGAATTGGTAGACAAGAACTTCAAAACATATTAAGAACTTTAAGGAGAAACTAGACATGGTAGGTGAACAGATGAAGAATCTCAGTACAGAAATGGAAACTATAAAAAGTACCAAATGAAAATTCTAAAATTACTGTATCTGAATTAAAAATTTACTGAATTGGCTTAACAGAAGACTGTACACTGCAGAAGAAGAGATCAGAAAACTTGGAGCACAGAAACTAAAAAAATAAAAACAAAAACAAAAAAAATTGAAAAAATGAAGAGAACCCAGGGACCTGAGGGACAATATAAAACGGTATAATATAGGTATAACTGGAATCCCAGAAGGAGAGAAAAGAGAGACTGAATCAGAAAAAGTATCTGAAGACCCAATGACCAACTTTCCCCTGGACATTTGATGAAAAATATCAACCCACAGATCCCAGAAACTCAACAAATCTCAAGAAGCGAAAATAAAAGCAAAATCATACCCAGACACATTGTAGTCATGTTGTTGAAGCCAAAGATAAATAGAAAAATCTTTTTTAAAGTTATTTATTTATTTATTTATTTATTTATTTATTTTTTTAATTTTAGTAATCTCTACACCCAATGTGGGGTTCAAACTCACCACTCTGAGATCAAGAGTCACATGCTCTTCCAACTGAGCCAGACAGGCACTCTGAAAAATCTTTAAAATAGCCAGGGAGGGGTGCCTGGGTGGCTCAGTGGGTTAAAGCCTCTGCCTTCGGCTCAGGTCATGATTGCAGGGTCCTGGGATTGAGCCCCACTCAATTGGGCTCTCTGCATTGGGCTCTCTGCTCAGCAAGGAGCCTGCTTCCCTCTCTCTCTCTGCCTGCCTCTCTGACTACTTGTGATCTCTGTCTCTGTCAAATAAATAAATGAAATCTTAAAAAAAAAATGAAAATCAAATAGCTGGGAATATATACAGAGGAACAAAAATTTAAATATCGCTGACTTCTCATCAGAAACAATGAAAGCCAGAAAACGATGGAATGACCTCTTTAAAATACTGAGAAGGAAAAAAGTTTGCCAAATGAGAATTCTAACTCCTTCAAAAAGTGATGGCAAAATAAACCCTTTGTTTAGATAAACAAAAGCTAAACAAATCAAAATCTCTAGAAGACTTGTGTTATAAGAAATGTTAAAGGAAGTCCTTTGGGCTGAAGGGAAATTGCATATACAAAGGAGCAAAGAGCATAATCTGTATGATATCTATATCTATATCTATATCTATATATATGGGTATATACATATATACACATACCTATATATATATACACACAAAAAAAATATTTTTTATTTTCTGATTTTATAATTTCCTTTAAAGTAGTTGTGTAATAATGTAGTTTATAATATATACAGAAGTAAAATATATGAAAATATCACAGAAGATTCTTAAAATATACATGAAATAGCATCATAATAATTCATAGAAATCTATAAGTTAAGAATGCAAATAATAATTCCTAGACCAAACAGAAAAAATAAAAATCAAGTAGTTTTGTTAAAAGCTAATGGAAGAGCTAAAATAGTACTACAGAATACTGAGTTTTTACAGAAGAAGGAGGAGAAAAAGAACAAAGTCTAATAGGACAAATCAAAACCAAATAACAAGATGGTAGACTTAAACCCAACTATATTAGAAATTATATTAAGTGAAAATGGACTAAACACTCCAATTAAAGGCTATTGTTGAGGTGCCTAGGTGGTTTAGATGGCTAAACATCTGCTTTCAGCTCAGCTTATGATCTCAGGGTCCTGGGATTGAGTCCCATGTCAGGTTCCTGGCTCAGTGGGAATATGCTTCTCCTTCTTTCTCTCTCCCCTGCTCATGCTCTCTGTGTCTCTCTCTGTCTCAAATGAAAAAAATAAAAAATCTTTAAAAAAAGGTTGCTGTTGTCAGACTGAATAAGAAAGCAAGATCTAACTATGTACTAAAGATTTGTGTTCTAAACTTTAATAAACAGATGAGTTAAAAAAAGAATGAGAAAAAATATAATACATATAATATATAGACACTAATCATAAGAAGGCTGGAGAGTGTTATTAATATCAGATGATATTAACAGAGATAATGAATATTTCATAACGATAAGAGTCACTTTTTAAAGAAGAAATAATAATCCTCAATGAGTATGTGCCTATTAACAGTTCTTTAAAATACATGAAGCCAAAATGGACAGAATTAAAGGAAAAAATAGACAAACCCATAATTTTTGTCAGATGTTAACTCTCCTGTCCCAGAAACTGATACAAGTAGACAAAAAATTAGTAAAAATATAAGATTTGAATAATTCTATCAATAAACTTAATCTAACTAATACTAATTGAACACTATACCTAACAACTGCAGAATATACTCTTTTTTTCAAGTGCACAGAGAATGCTTACCAAAATAGAGCATATATGGGGCCACAAAACAAATTTAAATAATTTTCAAAGTTTTATAATCATATGTGGTATGTTATCTGACTGCAAAAGAAACAAATTATAAATCATCAGCAAAAGATCTAAAATAGCCCTCAGATGAACTTCAAATGAATAATAATTTTTAAAAATCATATCTGAAAAGTTGTGGGTTGCAGCTAAATGAAAGACTTGAAATAAAAACGCAGGGTACCTGGGTGGCTCAGCCAGTTAATTATCCAACTCTTGAATTCAGGTCATGGTCTTGAGGTCATAAGATAGAGCCCCATGATAGGGTCTGTGCTCAGTGGGGGGGTCTGCTGGAGATTGTCTCTCTCCCTCTTCTTCTTTCTCTCCCCACCCCACTCTCCCTTCATCTCTCTTTCTTTATAGAAAAAATAAAGCTTTAAAATAAATAAATAAATAAAGCAAAAAGCTAGAAAAAGAAGAGGAAATAAAGCCAATATGTAGGGTTAAACAACAACAGCAATAATAATAAAGATAAGAAAAGGGGCACCTGGGTGGCTCAGTCAGTTAACCATCAACCTTTGACTCAGATCATGGTCTCAGGGTCCTAAGATTGAGCCCTGCATCAGCTGTCTACTCAATGGGGAGTTTGCTTCTCCTTCTCCCTCTGTCCCCTCCTCTCAGATAAATGAAATTTTTTTAAAAGGTAAGAACAGAAATCAACAAAATAGAAAACATAAGGGGCTCCTGGGTGGCTCAGTGGGTTAAAGCCTCTGCCTTTGGCTCAGATCATGATCCCAGGGTCCTGGAATCGAGCCCCGCGTTGGGGTCTCTGCTCAGCAGAGAGCCTACTTCCCCCCTCTCTCTGCCTGCCTCTCTGCCTACTTGTGATCTCTCTGTCAAATAAATAAATAAAATTTTAAAAAAACATAAAACCAAGAAATCAAAATATTGTTTCTTTGAGAAGATCAATAAATTTAATGTATTCCTTGCTAGACTGATCAAGAAAAAAATAGAGAAAATACAAATTAACAATATAAATAATAAAAGAAGGGCATCACTACACATCTTTCAAATGGTAAAAGGACAATACAAGATTATTATGAAAAACTTTATGACAATAAATTTGACAATTTATTTGAAATAGAATTTGTGTCCTAGACACTGATCTAAATAAGACAAAACAGAAAATGCAAATAATCCTATATCCTTTTACCTATGGGAGAGGAATTTAAAACTTTCCCCAAAGAAAACTCCAGACATGGTCTCACTGGTGAATTCTACCCAAAACAAGTAACAACTTACATAAATTCTTTCAGAAAATAGAGAAAAAGGGAAAATTTCCCTATTTATTTTATGACACTAGTATAACCCTGATAATAGCCAAGGACATTACAGGAAAAGAAAATTATAACTAATATCTCCATGAATATAGACAGAAATATTTAACAAAATATAAGCAAATCAAATCCAACAATACATAAAAATGATACTATATTGTGACCAACCGGAGTATATTTCAGAGAGCAATATGAGTTTAATATCTGGAAATCAATGTAATTCACCACATTCACAAAATAAAGAACAGTGACACAAGCATTTCAATATATGTTAAAGAGAAGTTAACATTCATGGGAAAAAAAAAACCCACAACCAACAGCTTTAGTAAACTAGGAATTAAGGAACATTCCTAACCGTAAAGGGCTTTTATGAACAACCTGCAGCTAAGTTCCCTCACCTTACTAAGTTCAGGAATAAGAAAAGAATATCTGTTTTCACCATTTCACAACATTGTCCTCAATATCTTAGCCAGTGCAACAAAGGGGGAATAAAGGAAATGAAAGCCATAAAGTTTAGGGGGGAAAAAAAGAAGCAAAACTGTTTTTATTTATGGATGACATTTGTAGTAAAAACAAAGATCTGTCCCCGTCATATTATTGACCATGCCACCAATCACCAAGCCACATGACCATGTAGACAACTATCAGGAAATCCCCTTAATATTCCGGGCTTGACCTTTCAGGATTTAGGCCAAAACAAGGGCAAAGAACATTACTAGGGAGGGACTGCTTTCTGCAATGGAAAGAACTCTGGGCTAGAAGGGCCCTATTGCTGGATTTGCCAGTAAGAAACTGTGGGACCTCGATCAGCTACTTTATCTCACTTTTGTCATTGTATCTTCATCTGTAAAATGGGACAGTTAATCACTTCCAACCCTAAGATTCTAATTTTGGTCCTGAATAGGCAAATATTTGTTCATTCAGCTTCCAGCCCTAGACAAAATTAGGGAAGTGGGAGCAATGCTCCATCATTCCAGGTTCCTGAGAGAACAGACAAGCTAGACCCCAGGAGTGGTATCACAAGAACATGCCAAAGATACATCTGCTTCTCCCCATCTACCCCTGTCATCTCTCACCCGCAATAGGCTTTTAACTGGTTTCCCTGTTGACATCTTGCCTTTCTTCAAATCTGCCCTCCACCAGCAGCCAAAGAGATATTTTCAAGAATAAGTCAGAAAGCCATTGGAGGGTTTTAAATGGAAGAATGATATGCTGATTTATAAAACCCTCCAATGGCTTTCTCATTGATCATGGAATTAAACCCAAATTCCTGACAGGCTAGTAAGGTCTAAATGATGTGGATCCCGACTACTTCTCTGACCTCACCTCTTAGCCTTGTCTCTTTTTACTACACTCCAGCCACACTGGCCTAACTGTCTGTCCTGTGTGTCAATCCTGTTTCTGCTCCATGACCTTGGTATTTACAGGGAAACTCTCCTTATTCGGGACATAGCTGACCACTCTCCCCCCAGGGCCTTGGAGGCCTCTCTCACCTACCCTGTACAAGGTGGCAGCATCTCTGCCCTACTTCTCAACTCTCTGTCATGTCAGCCATTTTCATTTCTTCGTGGCTTGGTACAGTCAGTAATTTTCCTACTTAGGCATTATTTGCTTCTTAGCTAGACTTTATTGCTCTTGTCCACAGCTGTTTCCCTTTATCTGGAGCAGTGTCTATATGAGACAATATAGACCTTTCTGAATGAATGAATGAATGAATGAACTATCAGTCTTGTGTGAGTTGCCAATGAACCAGTCTGCTTCTGGGTCAGCACAGACCAACCCAGACCCTTCCCAGTCTACCTTGCAAAGAAAGTCAATGCGATTTATATTACACACATTATTTTTATTAAGCATCACCTAAGTACATGTTCTGTGGATGTCAAGAATATGACAGGATTCCTAGTCCCAAGGTTCACAATGTAATGATGAAAAGGCACCAATAATAATAATCAGAATATTATAATGTTCTAATAATTATTTGACTAATAATTAAAATTCCTCAAGTTCTATGAATACTTTCCAGTGTTCAAAGTACTTTCCAATGAATTATATCATTTGCTACCAAGAGGGTGGCCATCTTTTTCTGTCATTGTTTTCAACTAGAAAGGAGTCAAAGAAAGGAAAGATGATAGGCGTACCCTTACATAGCAGAAAGAACATGGGGTTTGGAATTCCCTAGAAGACCTATGTTCATCACTTTAAAACATAATAATGGCAATAATAATAAACACTATCTACTATGAACTTACTATGAGCCCAAGCAGCACTAAGTTATGTTGTACAATTAATTCAGAGTCAGTCTGTAATGGGTAACCTCAGGAGATTAATTTACCCATTTTACAATGCAGTTTCTTTTCCCTAAAACAGTGAAAACTTACATGGTCATTGCCCGAATTTGAAATAATAGACAATGGGTAGTTGGTATATGGAAGAAACTGAAAATATTAGTGTTATTTTTAATAATTACCCCAAATCAGATTTATTCCTGAATTACAAGGGTGGTCCAATATTTGCAAATCAATCAGTGTGATACATCACATCAATAAGAGAAAGGATAAAAACCATATGATCATTTCAATAAACACAGAAAAGGCATTTGACAAAGTACACATCTATCATGATAAAAACCCTCAAAAAGTAGGTTTAGAGGGAACATACCTCAACTTAATAAAGGCCATATATGGAAAAACCCACCGCTAATGTCATCCTCAATAGGGAAAAACTGAAAGCTTTTCTCCTAACTTCAGGAGCAAGACAAGGATGTCCACTCTCACCACTTTTATTCTACATAGTACCTGAGGTCCTAGCCATAGCAATCAGACAACACAAAGAAATGAAAGACATCCAAATTGTTAAGGAAGAAGTAACTTTCACTATTTGAAGATGAAATGATACCATATATAGAAAAGCCTAAACACTCTACCAAAAGAACTGCTAGAACTGATGAACAAATTCCGAAGAGTTGCAGGATACAGAATCAATCTACAGAAATCTGTTACATTTCTATACACCAATAATGAAGCAATGGAAGGAGAAAATTGAAAAAAAAAAAAAAACCAATCCTATTACAATTGCACCAAAAATAATAAGATACCTAGGAATAAACCCAACCAAAGAGGTGAAAGACCTGTGCTCTGAAAACTATAAAACACTGATGAAAGAAATTGAAGATGACACAACAAAATGGAAAGACATTCCGTGCTCATGGACTCAATCAACAAATACCATTAAAATGTCTATGCTGGGGCGTCTGGGTGGCTCAGTGGGTTAAGCCGCTGCCTTCGGCTCAGGTCATGATCTCAGGGTCCTGGGATCGAGTCCCGCATCGGGCTCTCTGCTCAGCAGGGAGCCTGCTTCCCTCTCTCTCTCTCTCTCTGCCTGCCTCTCCGTCTACTTGTGATCTCTCTCTGTCAAATAAATAAATAAAATTTTTTAAAAAAAATGTCTATGCTACCCAAAGCAATCTACACATGGATTGCAATCTCTATCAAAATACCAACAGCATTTTTCACAGAACTAGAATAAACAATCCTAAAATTTGTATGGAACCACAAAAGACCCCCAAATAGACAAAGCAATCTTGAAAAAGGAAAGCAAACCTGGAGGCATCATGATTCTGGACTTCAAGTTATATCCAAAACTGTAGAAATCAAAATAGTACAGTACTGGCACAAAACCAGACACACAGATCAATGGAATAGGATAGAAAACCCAGAAATAAACCCACAATTATATGGTCAGTTAATCTTTGACAAAGAAGGAAAGAATATACAAGGAGAAAAGAAAGTCTTCAATAGATGGTGTTGGGAGAACTGGACAGCAATATGGAAAAGAATGGAATCAGACAACTTTCTTATACCATACACCAAAATAAATTCAAAATGGATTAGAGACCTACATGTGAGAGCTGAAACCATAAAAATCCTAGAAGAGAGCACAGGCAGTAATTTCTCTGACACTGGTCGGAGCAACTTTTTTCTAGAAATATCCCCTGAGCCAAGGGAAACAAAAGCAAAAATAAACTATTGGGACTACATCAAAATAAAAGTCTTCTGCACAGCAAAGGAAGCACTCAACAAAACTAAAAGACAACCTAGGAATGGGGGAAGATATTTGCAAATGACATATCTGATAAAGGGTTAGTATTCAAAATATATAAAGAACTTATACAACTCAACACCCAAAAAAACAAATAATCCAATTAAAAACTGGGCAGAAATCATGAACAGACTTTTCTCTAAAGAAGACATCCAGATGGCCAACAGACACATGAAAAAATGCTCATCATCACTTATCATCAGGAAAATGCAAATCAAAACCATGGTGACATATCACCTCATGCGTCAGAACGGCTAAAATCAACAACACAAGAAACCGTAGGTTTTGGGCAGGATGTAGAGGAAAAAAAACCACTTGTGCATTATTGGTAGGAATGCAAACTGGTGCAGCTACTGTGGAAAACAATATGGAGTTTTCCTCAAAAAGTTAAAAATAGAACTACCCTGTAATCCACCAGTCTCGCTACTGGGTATTTATGCAAAGAATACAAAAACACTAAATCAAAGGGGTACATGCATCCCCATGTGTATAGCAGCATTATTTGCAATAGCCAAGATACGGAAGCAACCCAAGTGTCCATAGATGGATGAATGGATGAGGAAGTGGTATATGTATACAATGGAATATTATTCAGCTGTAAAAAGGAATGACATCTTGCCATTTGCAATGACAGGGGTGGAGCTAGGGAGTACTACGTTAACCAAAACAAGTCAGTCAGAGAAAGACTAACACCATGTGATTTCACTCATATGTGAAATTTAAGAAACAAAACACATGAGCAAAGGGGAAAAAGAGAGAAAGAGAGAAAGAAACCAGGAAACAGACTATTAACCATAGAGAGCAAAATGATGGTTACCAGAGAGGAGGAGTGTGGGGTGACAGAGAAGTCTGTTGGTGACAAAGGCAAGTGGTGGCCACAGCCTGTCACTTGCTCCTGACCAGAGCTGTTTGATCACTGGAAGTCTGTATCTGTGCTAGACCAGAGTCAGTGAGGCTCCATGCCCAGCCTGGGAATCTGAAGTTCTGAAGGATTAAAAAATAAGAACAACCCTAAAACCACTAGCAACTCTTAAACATAAATTTAACACAGCACATTCTTAATTGTGATATTTTATCTACTTATTAAACAAATTAATGTCACTGAGCTGCCACAAAACTGGCCCTAAGCAAGAACTCATCGACCAATCTGGAACTGGGGAGGGAGGGCTTCATAAAAGAAGGGTTATCTGAGCTGGACCTGGAAGGATGGGTAAAATTTGCCTACCGGGTAAGGAGATTACTCCTATGGGATGAATAATTTGAAAGCAGAGGATAACACAAAATATTTGGGATCTCATCTACATATTTTTAAAGTAGGTTTATCTTTCTGGCACTGTTTTCTTTGCTGCTGTTGCTCTTTTTATTAACATATAATGTATTATTAGCCCCAGGGGTACAGGTCTGTGAATCGCCAGGTTTACACACTTCACAGCACTCACCAGAGCACATACCCTCCCCAATGTCCATAACCCAACCTGCTGTTGCTCTTTTTAAAAAATGACATTAAAGTAACTTGTGTTCCTTGAGCAATTCAATTACAGCTATCAAAGGGGTTGGGGGGAGTTATTTTAGGGGTCAGAAAGAAGACAGACTGGACAGTTAAGTGTCTACCTTCGGCTCAGGTCAGGATCCCAGGGTCCTGGGATCGAACCCCTCGTCCGACAACCTGCTCAACTGGGAGTCTGCTTCTCCCTAAACCCCTCCCTCCTGTACAGGCTCTCTCTTCCTCTCGGTGTGTGTCTGTTTGAAATAAATAAATACATACATACATACATACATACATACCTTAAAAAAAAGAAGAAGAAGAAGAAGAAAGAAAAAGACAAACTGGACCCATGGACAGACATGCCACCGATCCAAATAGGCAGTCAGCACGCAGGTTAACAGAAAATCAAATACACTGGGTTTTAGGAAGGACGAAATTTCAAACTCTAGGACCACAGGACTTTCCTAATGAATTTCCAAGAAAATGTGCTCATTGTCTGCCAAGTGGCAATCTCGGAAGTGCTAAAAGTGTGCCCACAGGAGGAAAAACACCTCGTATATTCTAGAAGACCTTGTATATTCTCAGGTATCATTTTATCCATGGGAGACAGAGGATGCAAACACAAGTCAGTATATTCCTGTAGGTCTGTGTATGCATTCCATTGCATGGCAAAGAGGAAAAAATGCCACTTTTTGGTGACACTAATGTAAAGATGCCCAAGAACAAAATTTTCCATGGTCCCCACAAAACATCTTGTAATGTCTTCTTTCTTTAGGAGGAACTCCCCTGTGAGAAGCCCCTACCATATACTAGTACTCTGTGTAACCATGGCAACGAGGTAGGCATTATCATTTCCATTTTCCAATTGAGGAAACCGAGGTGCAGGCCCCTCAGCTAGTAAGTGTCAGAGCCAGAGTTCCAACCAACATCTTCTGCCTCCGCCAGCTGCCTCCTAATTTTCTTGTACCTTCCAATTACTTCTTAAGAAGACTCCTGCTGAACCAGTTGTCTGAAACCAAGACCTGACTAGATATCGGATGCCTTGCACTCGGTCTGTTTGCTCACCCATCTGCCTTTAATAGCAATAGTCATTAGTCATCGATTATGTGCCAAACGTTATGTCAAGATACTGGGCATAGGAAAATGCATAAGATATCCCTGGTCTCAAAGATTTCCTCATGTAGTAAGGAATTCAATTTCATTCTGGGTGCCTATGACACCATATGTATTTTTTAAAAATCCCTTTATATCTGAATCAACCTAGCCAAATAACAATTGAGCAATCCAAGGGGATAAAAGAGATAAACACATTGAAAAAGGAATCTTTTATGGGAAAGAGGTGAGAAAACCATACTCCAAGTTGTTCTTTCTAGTAACAATTAGGAATCATGAACTCTCATTTTATCCCTTGCTACCAGCATTGCTGAAAGGAACAGATGAAAATATGAACAATGCAACCATAGGTGATAGATTTAATTTTGCTGGATCTTGTTTTCTTTGGGGGACTAATGAGTTTCATTCTGAGCCTATCTCAGAGTTGCCAGTAAAGATTGTACCAAAATCTTGCTAATGGCTGCCATGTGGTACCACCCCTCATTTTATAAATGGGGAAATAGTTCCAGAGAGAGAAAGGAACTTGCTTAAACCCTCAGGGAGAGGTACTGGCAGTTCTGGGAGTAGAACCCTTGTCCCTTGCCAGGTAGGGGGTCTTCTTCCTTGACCATGGGTGCAGGGTGTGTCGGAGATCCAATATATACGGACTTATATTCATCATAACTGACATGTGAAAAGGTTTTCATTGTTCTAAAATGGGAATGCACATATGTTATCCCTATCTTGAGATTCTAACACTCTAAGGGCCCCCACAAAGCAGATACTATTATTCCCATTTTACTTATGAGGAAAGCATGACTCAGAAGAGCCATAATATTGCCAATTATCACACAGCATGTAGCAGAGAGAGCAATCAATCTGGGTTTTTAACTCCTGTAATCCCTACACACTTAAATTTGGGGCAGGCAGAGAAAGGGAACTATACACTAAACCTGCTCTTTGAGGCCTTAGAAAATAGCAGGACCTTACATGTCTTCCTTCATTTGGAAGTGGGACTTTCCTCCATGGAAGGACTTTCCCAGTTAACTGAAGCAGACCCCATTTCTGCTGCTCCCCTTCCTCTCCTTACTCCCCTTGCGTCAGCTCTCATGTCAAGTGCTTTTAATGGAAGGCCTCCCAAAGTGCTTTACTACTTGGAACAACTTTTCTGGAAAGTAATTTGGTAATAAGTCAGCCAAAGAAATAATTAGGGATGTTCACAAAAAATTAGCTACAAGTATTTTTCTTACTGAATTATCTATAATGGCCCAAAAATTTTTTTAAGTTAAAAAATTTTCCAACAATAAGGGATTAGTTGCTAAGCCTGTTTTTTTTTTTTAAAGATTTTATTTCTTTATTTGAGCGAGGGAGAGAGAGAGAGAGAGCATGAGCAGGGGGAGTGGAAGAAAGAGCAGACTCCCTGCTGAGTTGGGGAGTCCGATGTGGGGGTCGATCCCTGGGCTCTGGGATCATGACCCAAGGCAAAAGCAGACACCTAACTGACTGAGCCACCCAGGCATCCCAAGCCTGTTTTTACAAAACAAAGCTATACCGAAGCACACAATAAGATGCTCTCTCTGAGTAATAGTACTATACGTATTTTGTCTTCTTTTTGGTTAAGTGTACTTTCTAAGTTTTCTTCCAAAGAAAGTTCATCGCTCTTTAAATTAAGAAAATTTTATTTTAATTTTTTCAAAATGGAAACATCATACAATTCAATAGCAAAATAACAAATAATCCAATTAAAAAATGGACAGAGAATCTGAATAGACATTTTCCAAAGAAGACATACAGTTGGCCGACAGGTACATGAAAAAGTGCCCAATATCACTAATCATCAGGGAAATGCAAATCAAAACCACAATGAGAGGGGAACCCCTCCTACACTGTTGGTGGGAATGCAAGCTGGTGCAACCATTCTGGAAAACAGCATGGAGGTTCCTCAAAATGTTGAAAATAGAGCTACCCTATGACCCAGCAATTGCACTACTGGGTATTTACCCTAAAGATACAAACGTAGTGATCCGAAGGGGCACGTGCATCCGAATGTTTATAGCAGCAATGTCTACAATAGCCAAACTATGGAAAGAACCTAGATGTCCATCAACAGATGAATGGATAAAGAAGATGTGGTATATATACACAATGGAGCACTATGCGGCCATCAAAAGAAATGAAATCTTGCCATTTGCGACGACGTGGATGGAACTAGAGGGTATCATGCTTAGCGAAATAAGTCAATCGGAGAAAGAGAACTATCATATGATCTCCCTGATATGAGGGAGAGGAGATGCAACATGGGGGGTTAAGGGGGTAGGAGAAGAGTAAATGAAACAAGATGGGATTGGGAGGGAGACAAACCATAAGTGACTCTTAATCTCACAAAACAAACTGAGGGTTGCTGGGGGGAGGGGATTTGGGAGGGGGTTGGGGTTATGGACATTGGGGAGGGTATGTGCTATGGTGAGTGCTGTGAAGTGTGTAAACCTGGCGATTCACAGACCTGTACCCCTGGGGATAAAAATATATTATATGTTTATAAAAAATTAAAAATTAAAAATTAAAAAAAAAACCCACAATGAGATATCACATCACACCTATTAGAATGATGATTTTCAAAAAGACAAGAAATAACAAGATCTGGCGAAGATATGGAGAAAAGAGAACGCTTGTGCATGTTGGTGGGAATGAAAATTGATGCCGTCACTGTGGAAACCAATATGGAGGTTCCTCAGAAAATTAAAAATAGAACTACCGTCTAATCCAGCAATCCCACCTCTGGATATTTATCTGAAGGAAACAAAAACACTGATTCGGAAAGATATCTGCATTCCCCATGTTCACTGGGACATTATTTATGATAGCCAAAGCATGGAAACAACCTCAGTCTCCAATGATGGATTGAATGCACTTAAAAGAACGTGATAGATACATACATACACATGTATGTCACCACACAATGGAATATTATTCAGCCATAAAAAGAAGGAAATCTTGCCATTTGAGACAACATGGATGGACCTAGAGATACTATGCTAAGTGAAGTAAATCAGACAGAGACAGACAAATATTGTATGGTCTCGCTTATATGTGGAACCTAAAAAACCAAACCCCAAACAAGGAAAACCAATTTACAGATACAGAAGTAGGGGGTCCAGCGGTGGGCAGATGGGTGAAGGTGGTTAAAAGGTACAAACTCCTAATTGTAAAATGAGTAAGTCTGGGGCTCCTGGGTGGCTCAGTGGGTTAAAGCCTCTGCCTTTGGCTCAGCTCATGATCTCAGGGTCCTGGGATCGAGCCCCACATTGGGCTCTCTGCTCAACGGGATCCTGCTTCCCCCTCACTCTCTGCCTGCCTCTCTGCCTGTCAAATAAATAAAATCTTTTTAAAAAATGAGAACATCCTGGGGATGCCATGGACAGCATGGTGACTTAAGCTAACAATACTTTCTTATGTATTTGCAAGTTGTGAAGAGGATGGGTCTTAAAATTCTCATTGGAGGGAAGAAATTTGTAACTGTGTGGTGACAAATGTTAACTAGATTTCTCGTGATCATTTCACCATATATACATTCTTTTTTTTTTTTTTTAAAGATTTTATTTATTTATTTATTTGTCAGAGAGAGAGAGAGGGAGAGAGCAAGCACAGGCAGACAGAATGGCAGGCAGAGGCAGAGAGAGAAGCAGGCTCCCTGATGAGCAAGGAGCCCGATGTGGGACTCGATCCCAGGACGCTGGGATCATGACCTGAGCCGAAGGCAGCTGCTTAACCAACTGAGCCACCCAGGCGTCCCACCATATATACATTCTTGTACACCTGAAACTAATATGATGTTATACGTCAATTCTATCTAAATTTTTTTTAAAAAAGATATGTTGACAAGTTGGAAAAAAAGCATAGGTTCCTGTCATCTTCAGAGGAACATCATCTCACTTTCTGATGGTCCAACCATTGGCATGAACCTTAACTGCCCAGACAAGGGCTACACACGCAGGATGTACTGAGATGTGTGGAACTTGTTTCCATTACATGGAATGGTCTTGGGCTGGTGTGTTTTTTGAGCTCTCAGGACTGCCTTTTATAGTCATTCTATTATCTCAAAACCAGCTTTTCTGGCTTGTCACCATCAATGTAATAATCATGACCCCCCAACTTTTGGCCCACAGCTTCTAATCTGAAGTGGGCTGGGAAGTTAGATCGTGAAGACTGAGAATCATTTATGAAAGAAATGCATGTGAAAGTCACTGAACAAGTATAAAGTACTATGCAAATATATAGGCTCTGATTATATTTTTTGTATTATTTTACACATGCATTGATGTTTATACTATTGCTTCTCAGTCTCCTTACCCGTGAAATGGGTATATTCCTGTACCTACCTCTGACAATCAGATGAGTTATTATTTGTAAGGCACTTAGACCCATGTCTGACCCTTATTGAGTAATGAGTAAATGCTTGGGTTTTATGGAGTAACCTCTGACGTCTATTCTTCTCTTCTCAGAAACTTTTCTGGTTTACTTCATAGTTCTCGGGCCTGTAATACCAGGTGGGGACACACACACACACACACACACACACACACATCGGCGTATGTGCTAACACATTCATCACTCTTCCTCTTCTCTGTCTCCTAGGATCCCCTGGGCTCTCACAGTCAAAAAATTCGCAGAAGGAAGCAGTATAAGGATGTGATACCACTTTTCTATAACGAAGCAAAATTTCTCAGTACAATAACAACTATGATAATAAATATTATGCATTGAACATGTTCATTCTTTTCTGAGCTAAGCACTTTCCATATCAATTCATGGATATCCCTGAACAATCGCCTGAACTAGGGACTGCTGCAATCCCCTCTCTGCAGATACTGAAAACAGGGCCTTAAGACGCTTAATAACAGCCCGAAGTCACACAGCGCTAATCACACGGACTCCCAATGCATACGAGCATGGAAGGCTCGTATTCTCAAGTCATTCTATTATTTTTTGGGTGCGTTTAATTCTCAGAAGGGAGTAATCCATAGAAGAATGAGTATTAATTGCTTGGCCTCAAATTAAAAGTCTCTGGTAGTCCCAGTTTTACTTCCTCTCTCTTTTGCACAAAGCACTGGCTTATCCTAATTTGGTTGAGAAATCACTGGGGGGGGGGACCAGGAGCTTCTTCAGGGAACCCTACTTAGTGCTCTGCACTTGGAGACAAAAGTCCTGTGTTTCAGTCCTCCCTTCTGACCCTTTGTTGCTGGGTGAACACAGTGACTTGATTTAAAGTGTTCAAGCATCAGTTTCCTTATACTCCCAAGTGGGGATGGTGACTGCTGAGCTGGTTGTGAGGGCCAAAGCACTAATGTGTGAGAAAGTATCGTATAAACCCCAACGAGCCACATAGACAGGAGGTAGGATCATTGTTTTCTAGGAAAAAAATATCCTCCTGTTGCTCTTCAGTGAGGCTCTTACAGTGATGGCTGACTCCCCTTCCACAAACAGCAGCCTTAGCCATGCATGCCGCTCAGGGCCGTCTGAGCTGGACCGCTTTGGGAGTGACACGCCCAGAAGAGATTCCATCAGGATGCAGATAAATTGTCCTTCACATCTTCAAAGCAGTCTGGGTGCTTGAATTGTGCAAATAAATGGGCACGGCCAGACATCAGAAGAACTTCACGAAGTATATTAAGTTCATTAAGGGAGACTCTGAGAACTCCCTTCATGGGATATTTAAAAATGGTAAGTCCTTGCACCTTGAATGTTTTAGGAAGTGACCTGAGACCGGGCAGAGACCTGGATGAAATGACCTCCTCTTCTTCCCCACTTCTGTCCTGCCACAAAGTTCTTGCACTCAGTACTTTGTTCGGTGTTTCCAGTCATCCTCATTTAGGAATACTGTTTTCCTTGAGCCTTAGATCAGCTGCATCCACAATACCAAAGACAGCTCATTCAGGCTTTGGTGTAGTTTCTGGCACACAGTCTCCAAAGAACCCGTGTGCACTTTTATATACCTCAGAATGCAAGGGACTGTGGCACTCAATTTCTCCAGAGAAGTCTGTAATTATTACTGATGATACTGAATACCTCATATTTATGTAGAGCTTTATACCCTCCAGTATCCTCTATCTTGTTAGACTTCAAAGCCACTATTGTAATACAGATAGGCAATTATTATGGTCCATATTTTACAAAAGACAAAATGGGGACAAAGAGATTTAAGAAACTGCCTGTGAGGACCCAGCCAGTTAGTAACCAAAAGGACCCTCGGATCCAGAACGTTTTCTACCACTCACATTAAACAAACAAACAAACAAAAATCCACGTTCATTCCATGGACCACCTAAGACAGAAACAGGATAAGAAGGGGCAAGGGGTTCCAGACCAATGTTCACATGGCTATTTAAACCTCCGGTCCCCAGAAATCCCAGGTAACTCTAAGTTCCTTCCTAGCAGGAGACATTCTGCCCATTCTGACCACAAAAAAACTGGCCAAGAATTATGGTTGCCCTACCTTGGAATTTCCACACATGGCGGCTCCCAATAGCAAATCCTGAAACGTTTTGCAAAGATCACCCATAGCGGCACACCTGACTTGAAGACCAAGCTTCCATCCTGCTTCACCGCTCACAGAATTCACGGCCTGCTCGGGCTGAAGGGGGCCAGTTGTAATCGGACTTGTAATAGATAGCAAATACCCTATCGCCTCCTAACTCCTAGGACATTACTGAAAAGTTCCTAACTTGAAGAAATTTCCAAATCACATTGAAGAGGTAGAATAAAATCACACTCAATTCAATATAAGAAGCTGAAATTCTTCTTGCAGAGTGAGTCGGTGCACATCCTAGATCCAGGGGGCTTCTGGAATCCTGACAAGATTTGTATTTGGTGTGGATAATGGATGCTGATGGAAACCTTAGCTTTAACTATTTTTCCCATTTTGCGTTTCAGTTTTTTTACTCCATCATTTTATTAACAGTAGCCACTTTCAAATGACTTTTGTGGCCCTTAAAAAAATAAAAGCATGTTAAAAATCACGAAAACAAGCTAAAGTACACAATTTTCAAGCAGGTCTATATTGGCAAAATAGCAAAATTCCAACAAAAGTAACATGAAATAAAGTGGACCTTTACCCACATAAACCCATTAATGCTATTTTAACATTACTCTCCTTTGGAGAATAAAGGATATCTAGTTTAATTGAAGATTATTTGTCCAGAAAATTTTGAGCATCACAAAATTCAACAAGTCTAGGCCAAAATAAATATCTAACTATATATTATAAATTCTCAATTGTTTGAAAGAAGAGAAATAAGAAATTATCCAACATTCAGAATTATGGTTTATTTTAAAATAATACATATCAATTTTTTTCATTTACAGTGCATATTATAAGGTAAGATATATGTGGGAATAAATAAGGAGAATGAAATATATAGTTGCAATATTACAATTCAAAATAAGCCAATATTACATAATAATGAGTTTTAAACACAAAAGCTTCATGTTATTTCATTTTTTTCAAATATTTCTCCAACAGCATCACAATTTCTCATTGTTAGCCTCGGAATTATCAGGTTGGGGCATCAGTTACAAGTCTCACTCTGTATTAACAGATTACGTCTACATTTTCAGAGGTAAATTTGGATTTAATTCTTATAGGAGTTTAACAGTGAGCTAAAAATAAACATAGAAAAATATTAGCCTGATTCTTTGAAGGATTTTTTAAATTAGAAATAACATATTAAAATAAAGTTTTATATAAACTTAATATGGCCTAATTGGGGCATAGATTTTATATGATCCCAAAACCAGAAACTCAATCAACAAAAATGAGAAACAAAAGAATAACAAAATAAGCTTTTCGTTTTTAAGAGTAAGCCACAACATTTTAGAATATCAATGATAATTTTCCAAGTTAGTTTTTATAACCCATCACTTACACTATCTTTCTTCAAGCTGGCCAACAAATGTGTGCTTTAGGAATACCAGCAAACTTCACATATCTCCTTCTATATGCATTCTTCTACTTGGAATGACATTTTCCCTAAATTAACATAATTCCTTTATGTTTTTAAAAAGACACAGCACCCTGACAGGAGAAGATGCCTGGAAGTCACATACAAAACAATAAAATTACAACCCAAGTTTTTTTGTTTTTTAGTACTAAGGGTAATAAAAATAAAATCACAGTCTATTGTATTTTTCACTCAAGATTTCAAAGTTCACCGAATTAAGATTTGCTTCATTCTTTACTGATGTGTATTTATCCTTGCAGAGGAAATATGGAATCTGATTAATAGCAAACGTATACTTCCCATATTACTATCCTTTTGGGCCAAGAAATTAAAAAAAAAAATCCTCGGGAGAAAATATTAAGTGGAGTCAATTGTAGCTGATCTCCTTAAATTGACCAAACTAGGATTCTGCCAGTCTTGGTGCATGGAAATTTTCTACATCCCTTTTCTAGTAGTGGAGCTGAGTGGGCACTAAACCTTCCACAATCTCACATCCAGCCTCAATGCATTTGCAAAACAGTTTCCAGAAGGCTTTGATGATGGAAGTCTTATCTCTGAAATGAAACAACCTATCTGGGTTGCACCTGTAATCTTGACCTTTTCACAAGAATACTGGAACACAATTAACCTAAAGACTAGGCCAGAGGGGAAAAACCCAGACCCGGACTCAAATCTCTTTCTAGATCCACATTCCTGTGCTTCTTCCCATCCATCTCTCGGTGCTCAAGCCCACAATGACAACAATCAAAAATGACACAGCTGGAGGACATACACTAACTCAAAAAGCCTAGAGATATTCATATATCCCAGTGTTTACCTACTGCCCTCAAATGGTTATGGGTTGAATATTTGTCTTCTCCCCAAATTCATATGCTGGAACCCCAAACCCTAATGTGATGGTATGGGGAGGTGGGGCTTTCGGCAGGTGGTTTAGATGAGGTAATGAAGGTAGGGCTCCACAGTAGGATTAGTGTCTTTATAAGCAGAGACTGGAGCTCACTTCCTCCATGCATATGCACTGAGGAAAGGTCATGTGAGCGCCCAGTGAGAGAGTGGCTGTCTACAAGCCAGGAAGCTGGCTCCTACCAGGAACAGAATTAGCCAAGACCTGGATCTTGGACTTCTAGCCTTTGGAACTGTGAGGAATAAATGTCTGCTACTTAAACTACCCAGTCAACGGTATTTTGTCACAGCAGCCCGAGCTGACAGAGACAAATGTACAAATGCCTTTCAAAATAAAATCACCTGAGTCCTGTTCTCCATTCATTTACTGATTTATTGAACAAAAATGCACTGGGTGCTGCTATGGACTGGGGGCTGCCGTAGGTACTGAGGATACAGCAGTGTGTGTTGGGGAACATAGCACCAAATTAACTAATTATACGAAAAAAAAAAACACCCAAATGTGTGTGTGTACATTATTGGTATAATAGATTCACACTGTACCTTGATTCTAAAGGGTGCTTGTGTTTTTAAAGACATAACCTCCCACACTCAAGCTGTTATCGCACAGAAATGGAAATGGGGCACTTGCTGGGAGGAAAATATGAACTTTGTAATGATGCATCCTTGTATTATTTAACTGGTTGAAATGAGCATGTATTCATTTGGTAGCTAAATATAATTCCATGTTTTTTAAATTTTACTATCAGCCCCTCAATATTCCTAAGAGATTGAAACAGGACAGATGGAAGTGAATGAGGTCCAGAGAAAGACCCTGAGTTAAGAAAAGAGAAAATCACCTTACAGAAATTCCTTCTCCAATACCTAATGAAATAACAACGTAGTTCTCTAGTAACAACTCACAAGGAGAGAGGCACAGCAAATACTATAAAGCTCAAAAAGGGATAGCTGAGAAAGAAATCAATTCTGGGGTGGAGTCGAGCAGCAAAATGGCTAGACTCCTAACCGCATCCCGACTTCTCAAAAGCTCTGGTGTTAGGTTGAGCCAATCATGAGAATTCTCACCTAAAATCCCAAACCTAGTGAGAAGCAAATTGAGGATATGCTAGTATTTTTCTTCTTCACAGCAAAGTAGTAGAAACAGATACAGGCAGCTGCTTGAGAGAAAGAGAGGCCAAGGAGGCTGCTTCTGGCAGAAATGGAGACCACAGAGCTCTGTCCTGAGTGAGGCATCGATCTGAAGCCAGAGATCGTCTATCCATCAGAAGGAGATCCACACCCGCACACAAATCAGATGCTATGAACTCTGGTACAGGACGACTCATAAAATCTCCAAAGCGAAAGCAGAACCCATGCTGTCTAACAAAGCTTGCCTTAGCTGAGTTCTCTCTGCTCCCTTGCTCTCAGGCTATAGGAAGAACCAGGTAGCTCTTAAAGTGTAGACCCTATGGAAAAAAATCGCTACTGCGAGATGGTAGTCAAGACATCACTAACACTATCAGACTAAATAGAGAGAAGATACGATATGCATAGAAGTGTCAAAGCCTGACCAAGATAAAAATAGAAGGTCACCAATGCAAGTATACGTAAGGTACACTCACGCTCGCACACACGCACTAACAAAGCATGCAAAAGATACACAAATAATCAGCTTAGAAAATGTAACTCAAGAAAGAAGAAAAATTCTTCACATGTGCATTTAACTAGAGAATAACCTAATAAGAACATGAGTTTATAAAATAATAGAATGAGATGAGAAAGATCAGATCTAAGGGAACAAATGGATGCCAAAACATACTATTAAAAATTAATAAATAAAAATAACAAAGGACAGCATAGACACAGCTAGACAGTTACAGAATAAAGAACTGAGATAATTATAGTGTATGCATATGGAAAAGTATGGAAAAGATAAATTAAAACAAGTCAGAGAGAGGTCAATAGGCATGGATGATAAAAATGATCAATAATAATGATAATAATTGATATTTTTAAAGCAATAAACTCAATAAATACAGTGGGGAAAAGTATTAAAAGACCTAATACAAGAAAATTTCTTTAAAAAGAATGCAACCTTAAAAATCGTGCTTATGATGTGCCAGACAATTATCCCATGTACTTGATACATGTTAACTCAAATCATCCTGAGGATTCTATGAGGTAGGTATTATAATCATTTCTATTTTACAGATAAAAAAACAGAGGCATAAAGAGATTTGGCAACTTGCTAAGGTTTTACAGCTAATAATATAAAGCCAGGCAGAATTGAATCTATCTATTGAAAAGTATTCACTGGGTTCTAGAAATATTGAATGCAAAACTCACAACACCAAAATATAACAACAAGGATAAAGAAAACACTTTTCAGACATTCAGTCAGAAAATGTAAATTACTTACAAGAAGAAATCGTCTCCACAATAATACTCAATGCCAGAAAGAGAACGGAGGCATAACTACATAGTTCTTTAAAAATAAAGTGTGACCCAAGGAATAGAATGGGTAGTCAAATATAAAGGCAATATATATAAAAAAACTCAAAGAAACAGTACCAATGAGTTATTTGGAAAGAGAGAAAAATATCTACAGTGAAATCAGGCCAATTAAACAATAAATCCAAATAAAGAGTTCCAGGATGGACAAGCAACGGTAACAAAATATAACAAAAGAAGCAAACACCAGACAAAAGCTATGAATCATGGCTACAGAAGGATACAAAACGTGACGATGTACAAACAATAATAATATAACTAAATGACAATCACACATACTGTAAATGATAAAACAGTAAAAATCAAAATGAAAGCAAAGGAGGTGGGAGGAAGAAAAAGTGCTTGTGTCACGGGACATAAATCAATCATGGAACCACGTGGGGTCAAAAGTAATGGTGGCAACACATGAAGGTACATCATAATTTCTTCTTGGCCTTAGAAGGGATATTTTAAGAAATGATATTTCTCGTGAGGAAGCAATGTTCATTTGAAGTTTAGTAATTTCTTTGATTTCTTCCTTTAATCTAAGAACAATTAAATGTAACAGTTCTGTTTAAAACAGTTGTATGATCCCATTTTGTATGAGAGTCATAGTATCTTGAGTGTCTATCCCCATCCATTCATCCATCCACCCATCCATCCATCCATTGTTCTATTTATATGTGCCTAGGAGATCTTTAAAACCACAAACTATTTTTATTCTTTATCTATTTTTAAATTTTTTTGGGGGGAAGAACAGAGGAAGAGGGAGAGAGAGAACCTTAATCAGAGTCCACTCCCAGCACAGAGCCCAATGTGGGGCTTGATCTCACAACCCCTAGATCATGAACTGAGACCAAATCAAGAGTCAGACACTTAACCGACTGAGTCTCCAGGTGCCCCAAAACCACAAACTATTTTTTTAAAGCATAACCTATTTTTTTAAAAATTATTTATTTATTTATTTATTTGACTGACAGAGATCACAAGCAGGCAGAGAGACAGGCAGAGAGAGGAGGAAGCAGGCTCCCCACTGAGCAGAGAGCCCGATGCGGGGCTCGATCCCAGGACCCTGGGATCATGACCTGAGCCGAAGGCAGTGGCTTAACCCACTGAGCCACCCAGGCGCCCTGCATAACCTATTTTTATTTTTAAATTTTTTTTTTAAAAAGATTTATTTATTTGACAGACAGAGATCACAAGTAGGCAGAGAGGCAGGCAGAAAGAGAAGGGGAAGCAGGCTCCCTGCTGAGCAGAGATGCCGATGTGGGGCTCAATCTCAAGACCCTGAGATCATGACCTGAGCTGAAGGCAGAGGCTTAACCCACTGAGCCACTCAGGCACCCTAAAGCATAACCTATTTAAAAAAAAAAACAAAAAACAATAAAATGATTTTTATATAAAGAAAGTTATGAAAATATATTTGGGGAGCTGGATGGGGCTTTTAAAATCTCCTCTTTTATATGGAGAAAAAAATAAACAGAAAGAGATTAAGTAGTAAGGGACACATAGGGACCGTTGTGATCTGAGTCAACATTCATTCCATTCTGGTATTCTGTTTTTCTTTTAGGAATTTCACCAGTACAGAAAAACATCAACAAGGAAGTTTAAAAAGAAAAAAATCACACCAAATCCTACCATCTAGAAATAACCATCATTATCATTGGGTGAATATCATTCCAGAGAATTTCATCCAGATATCCAGATATAAGAATCAGTGGATAGATGGATAGATAGTTGAGCAGATAGGAACAACATTATAAAAATGAAAGGAGATTTTGTGTGCTATTTACTAACAAAAGGATTACGTTTAACTCCTAAACCATGATATTATCCAAAGTGATGTAAGAAATCAGACCACGATCTCTCAACACCGGGTTTAGGGTCTTTGCCCGCAGTACAACGGCTTCCCCAGATGCATTCATTGCCAGGTAGATACGTACATGTGACATCATGGTCCCACCTCCACACACATACATATGGCCTCCTCCACTGGTGACTTACATCATCCTGAGGTCTGGCTGAGTCTTGTCCTCACTTGCAGAAGGGACTTCCTTGCCTGATGTGTCACACCCCACTCTGATACGAAGGCACCATACGGAGCCATCAGAGCACAGAGCTCAGGTGCATGTGTGAGAAGTTTTGAGCGGAAGGGCAGTTGAAGCCAAGAGGACCAAGAGAAGCAGAGGGCAGAGGGACAAGGACATGAGTCCAAAGGAGCAGAGGCAGGAACCGGCAGGCATGGGGTGCCAGGAAACAGAGCAAGAAAGGAAGAGAATTGTGGGAGCAGTGCGGGGTGGGTGGTTGGGGAGATGTGAAGTAAAGGAAGGGCCTAGTTCCCACCCAAGACCCACAGAAGGACACTTTTCTACTGGCACAACCAGTATGAACAGAAACGGGGATGCAAGAGAAACGAGTCACCTTCACTGAGATCAAGGGTGGAGGGAAAAATGACCCCAGCCCAGGAAACGACTGAGTCAGTACTCGGATGGTCAAAATCGAGATTTAGAAATAACCCTTATCAGAGAGGTCTACATCCAAGACACCTGGAGCAAGATGGAGCACGGACACCTGACTGGTTCCGCTTCCTCATCCTGGGGGAGGACGTGCTACGTTATCTGAGGACGCAGGTCAAAAAGAGCTGACAGGACCCGGGAGACCAGACACGTGAGACACAGAACTCTGTGTGAAGACAGTGGACATCTGGAGGCCACTCTTCCACACACACAACAGCAGCATGCCCACTGGTCTGGCTGCTTCTTGGCACGCGCTTACTGGTACTGGGTACCCTGAGTGGCTAGGGAAGGCGACCGAAGGCCCACCCGGCTTCTCAGAACACCGGGCTCTGCGATGGCATGAATGGCGTCACCCTACGTGAGTTTCCAACAGACACTCGTACTGTCTTGACTTCCCTCAAAGCAATATGAGAAAGGCAGGTCTATCCTAATGACCCGAACTAATTTGAGCCACCTGCTTCCATTATCTTTCTCTCCCAGACCACCCTCTCATAGCACCACCAGAGGTCAACTCCCTAGTCCAAAGGCTGCATTGGCTTCTGTAGTGCCTTGCAAATTTAGCAGAGTCCTTTGCTCGGCATTCAGCTTCCTCTACATCTGGGCCCTTAACCATCTCTGTAGTGTCCATTTCCTCCTTATTATTCCCAGTCACCCAAGTGCTCTCATCACAGCACGTTACCCGACACTTCATGCACCCACCATGGCTGACCTTTCTGGTGGGGTTCCCACAGCGAGACATGCTTTTATTCATTATCTATCAAAATTCCCAGGTGCCTGGGTGTCTCAGTTGGTTAAATGTCAGGTCCTGATCTTGGGGCCCTGGGATCGAGCCTCCAGCCCCGCATCAGGCTCCCTGTTCAGCAGAGAGTCTGCTCCCCAACCCCAACTGCTGCTCCCCCTTCTTGAACTCTGTCTGTCAAATAAATAAATAAAGTATTTTTTTTAAAAATCCTACTCGACTTACGAGGTCCAGCTCACATGTGCTGAACCCCGGAACCCCCATCAGAATTAAGCATTCCTTTCTTTCTGTGCCACGGCCATTTGACCTCTAGTTAAACTTAATATATGCTACTTTATATTAGTTGCTGTTTAAATCTGTCTTGATTTAAACCTGTCCTTATAGGCAGTAAGTGAATTTATTGAACATCCACTGTGGATGCCAGGTGCTTTCATAGACCTTGTCTGATTTATCCTTTGATTGCTAATATGTGGCATTGTGCTCACAGGCTCACACATGTCAGGGGATCATAAATGTTTGTTGTATTATTCTACGAAGAGAAGGGGAATGGTTTGATTTCTGAGCTTGAGAAGGGAAGTTACTCAATTACTCTCCTTTCGGGAACTTAGTGAAAAAAATGAGAGAAAGAGCTATTCTGATCAACTCTGTTGGATGACGCAGAGGCAGGGGGAAAAACACTTAGGCTTTGATAATTCTGTCTCCAAAAAATGCCCTAGCTGGAAAACACCTTCTCTTTTCCACTTGCTTTTCCTTGCCCTACCCAGGAGCTCAGCATCACGTCTCTATTCTGCCTGGAGCGAGACCTCATTAGGCTTGCTGGTTCTAGCCCTAGACCAGTCACTAATTCTCTGTGGACTTAGGCAAGATGGTGTCTCTCTGTCTGCCTCAGTTTGTCCTCGTGTAGAATGGACAATTTGGGCTGGACGATCTCGAGGGTCCCTACCAGTTCCATAAAATCCTAAGATTCTATCTTGAATCAGCATATACAAAATGACTTGGGAATTGGCTCACTCTTCAGGCCAACCTACAAACCAAATATGGAAGATTATGTAAACAGGGCGATAGATTCCTCTGCATGTGTGCATGCTCTGTGAATGTTTTCTCTGTGTGTGCGTTGTGGGTGAGAGGTGGAAATTTGTTACTCCACGAAAGTACATTTTCAAGCAATTTTAAAATGTATTCAGTGAATATATGAATAGCAAAACCATTGCTTGGTTACTCCCCATGAAGGTTTACCGTTTTTTGCTGCTGTTGTTAATAGGAAACTAATGAGGAGTAATTGTATTTAAAATTTTAACTACATTAATCTGACAATTGAGGATCACTTTGAAAACGCACAGACCTACAGAACTCAAAGATCAACGTTAACAAGTAAGTTCTCATTTACATCTAACATCTGACTCCTCATCCAGAAGGATCATCTGTTGAACAAATGAATGAATACATCAACAGTGTTGCATTAACTTCAACATAGGGAGAGGGAGGATGGAACGATCTCAATTCTAGTCAGATAATCAATGAAAACATATCACTCACTGCTTAATAGTTAGTTGATTTGGATTCAACTATTCTTTGTAAAATCATAAATCAGACTGGACCAAAGGTCCCCTATGGCAGTTTGGGGGAAAAGATGCAGTTCATAAACAAGGTATGCCCATTTACACATAGCAACCTAAACCTGAGAAACTTCATCCTGATTTTGGAGGAAACCACCACATATTTCTACCTCCCTGAGGATACACACAAAGTCTTCTGCCCCTCTGTTGTCGGAGAAAACCTAGAATAAACATGGGCTTCAGCACTGCTGGGATCAGGGTGGGACTCACATCTTTGTTTACATCAAATGTTTCCTTGAGATAGTTTGGATATTCCACCAAGATTGTTGGACCCAAAGCTGCATCATAATGGTCTCAAATGTGCTAGTACTTCAATGGTCCCAGTAAAAAGGCTCTAACTATGTAAGGACTATTAATTTGCTCTAAGTAAAAGCTATTTGCTTTGCAAAGGGAAAAAAATCTTAAAATATAAGAAAAAAGGAAAAAAAGGGAGATAACAAATTTTTTTGATTGGCTAATTTTGGGTGGGGCTGGGCAGCATGATATGAGATTCTGAAGAAAAAGGAAATATCAATAAAGAGAAACGAAAAAAGAAAAATAAGTGACTAATGTACCCCATTGGGTAAAACATATTCTTAATGCAAACATATGAAGAGCGGAAGAGTACGTGCCTCTAATACAAAAGACTTCATTCATTCACTAATTCACTAGCCCTAAGAAGGCCTAACCAAGCCGGGTTACAAGAAGGGGCACAGTTTTGTGAGGTCAATGTAGTTCTATCAATACAATTAAAAAAAAAAAGGAATATAAAAATTCCTTAAAAAACAACAACAACAACAACAACAACAACAACAATAACAACCAAAAAGGAAAACCGAATTGGTTAATAAAATTTTGAGCCAAAAATTCAATACACTATTTTTAAGACTCAACTTCCTCATACATGTTAGCATCTTTTCACTCTATTGAATGCCTTCCTAAAATCAAATATGTGTTTTATTTATTGAAAAATTCCCCCAAAAGGACATTTCCTCTAAATCTGGTTTCAATATATTAATGAAATAGGTTTGACTTTTTTGTTTGTTTCTGTAGAAATTGCTAACATTTTTTTTTCTGAAAGAAGATTTCTTCCCCAAAGTTGTATTTTTTTAAAAATTTCAGATATTTTAAAACGATTACTACTTTTTCAAGGGTTGTATCACTATGGAGTAATTAAGATTTTAAAAAGTTAACCATCGTTATGACTCAGAAGGCCTTAATCCAATTATCAGGGTAAAGGATGAGTTGACCTTTTCCCCTCATGATCCCTGTTTCCAATTTGGAAAAAAGAAATCTTTTTCAGAGAATACTGATACCTAAATTTACCAAAATATGATGGGCAAATTTAATCGCAGTGAAATTTTAAATAAGCTTGAATACCAATTAAAAAATACTTGTCTATAAATTTTACATTTATGTACATGCACTCCTGCAAGAAGACAGTAGTATAAAGAAGAATTTCATGTATTTATATTACATGTTTAAACCCGTCTCCAATAATTCTCCAAATTTAATTTCCTATCATCAGATTTTTTTCTTTCCTTTTAAAAATATTTTACTTTTTCTTACTTTATGCTGCTTTATACATTAATTTCTTTTTTGCTCATTGGCAGTATTTTCAACAACAAAATCAGTAAATAATGGTGGTTACAACACTGAAGATTATAATTATATTACCTATTGCTTTCCTTCCAAGGATCTCAAGGTGGTTTACTAAGAGAAAATAAAATCAGTGTTCTTTCTCTTTTCACAGGATTTAGAAATTTGACAGTTATGATTTTTTTTATTAGTACTGATGCTAAACCATTTTACATAGTGCCTTTCCCACATCATTATTAGGATTTCTCCATATTCGAGGTTGGGGAATTACATTTTTATTTATTTAATGATGTTTCGATTAAACATTTTCAGATGCTGACAACTGCACAGTTGCATGATCAGTTTTTCTTAAGGAGGCAAAAAGGGTTCTAAGGTTTAATTCAGAGTTGAGGGTAACTTACTTTTGAAAAAAAGACTATCTTATGTCAAAAATAATGTCAATATTTAGCTTGTTTATGTGGCACGCTGCACGTTAATTTTAAATGAAACTTAGAGGAATTTATATCTTCTGGGATACTAGACAGCTTAAGTCAGCATGAGAGACTATGGTTTAACATTAGGGTACCTTGAATTACAAATGGTTAAGTTCTACCTTCTAAGTGAGAAAGACGAGCGAGTGTCTCAGCTTGTGATAGCATAAGCGTGTGTGTGTGCGTGCGCGTACACACATACCCACGTGTACAAACAAAAATACCGTGTCGAAATTAACATGTGGACAGATGTTGAGTATACAATTTCAGGGTTTTGATGACATCACTGGGCTGAGATATTGGAATAATCTCCCCATATCTCTCCTTACCCCATACTCTCCATGTCACTTACTAGCTGGTGACATTTCTCCCTCACCCTCTGGGGATCTTTAAGATCATGGCGTCCCTTCCCTACCTTCAGTAAATGTATATTAGCCTCCAAGAGTGGATGGCATCAAAAATATAATTCTGACCCCCTTAAGGAGAAAGAATTAACAGGCATCAGTTTCTCCTCCAGACTGCCATAAAACCTCCATTAAAAAAAAAAAAAAAAGGAAGAAGAAAGCAAGCTGTATTAGCCAAATTTTTTCCCATACGGGTACATGTTAACAGACAACAGGAAGAGCAGGAAAAAACCCTCGTATATATGGAAAGATTGCTCCCGGGCTGTGCCTGTCTGCTCAGGAAAATGGCAATGAGAACAAGGTGAGCAATTGCTCAAGAAATTTATTTTAATCACTCGAGCTCTCCTCTCTTCTCTGCAGCAGACATAGCATCTAAATGCAACAGGTTGGTGGTCACAATGCAAAGTATGAGAAACAAATGAAAGATTTGTGAAATCTTTGAAAAAAAAATTTAATTTGGAGCAATTTGGTGACCTGGGTTTTATACTTTTCTTTGGGGGGTATATGATTTTTTGAGTTATAATCATTTCTGAAAATTTCCATAAATTTGACTTAATTCTATAGTATGACTCCTCAAGCAACTATCACAATCTACTACTTTGACTTCTTATAAGGCTCTCCTAACATATAAAAATAAAAACCACAACAAAAATATTTTTGCCAAAAGCAAAGCAGTAAATAACAGTATCTATTTAGTGTCATGTATAATCCTTTTGTAAGAATAAATTTCACAAATAAAAGAACCTATTTTGATGTGTTATATTAAGATCTATAAATTTTATAATCTATGAACATATACAGAAAGAAAAAAATAGAGATGAAATTATCCTAGTGCTAAAATATAAACTCTTAAAATTTATGTCAGTGAAAAAGAAAAAATGCTCTCAGTTTAAAATTGTACCTGGAAAAATATTTTGATAACAATTATATTTCTAACTAAAAGTTAACTCCAAAAGGGATCTTATTTTCAAATTAAGGAATGAATTTATAAATACTAAAAGAATGTGGCACCCCTCCCCAAAATAAGCATATTAATGAATCATCACATATCTCTCTGGAAAGTTATATTTCCTTTGTGCCACATGAAAAATTGATGTTTTATATTCATAAATAAAATATCTTGGATATTTGAGCTTTGGTTAAATGATGATCTTCACTGGGGTAAATTGTCTTTAGTGTTATTCAAGTTGACTATACAGAAAACAAACAAACAAAAAAGAAACAAAAAATTTCACATTAAATCTTAGATTAGCTGAAAGGTAGCTCACTGAGAAACAAGATTTTCAATCATGAAATGAAAAAAAAGAGGCACAGTTTATTTTTAAAAGTCCCCCTTCTTTTAAAAAGATTTCCCTTTCTCAGAATTCTAAAACATCATTAAAAAATTTTAAGAAGCTAATAGCTAACCCTCAAAAAAGCAATAAACCTGTATTTGTATTTCTAAAATACCACTTGTTATTTGAAGGGATAGCAATTGTTTTCATGACCACTTCATATTAAATGTAAATATTTTTTGTATAAAGCTATCCGAAACAGCTTTTATTCTAGACAAACTACCTAAAAGGTAATGTCAAGGGGGAAATCTCTATGAATTAAAGGATTTTATAAGCCTGCAAATACATAAAAATGCCAGATGAGTACTACAGCTTAATATGTTCTCTTAACATCCTAATTTTAATTCTTTAACATTTTAATGAACAAATTTTAATCCAGGAAGCTGCCTATCAATAAAAATTTTTTCTTTCCCTTAAGAATTTTATTTTAAATGACTACCTCTGTGCCCCATTACTTACATGTTTAAAATAAAAAAAAAAGGCATAAGAAAATTCATTAGAGGGAAACTATTTCTCCTTTTTATTTAAATATTATTTCATTAAAGTGAATAGTAAGATTCAGAGTCTAAAGGATAAAGTTTGGAGGGCTATAGCTAATTCACTCTTTCTTTTAAAAATTAATTTATAGGCTGTCAATTTACTTTCTGCCCCATAATCAGCTGAGAATTATAGAATTTTCCAGACGATTTCATTTTGGTTCATCAAACCTCTACCTCTAGCAAGTAGGTTTTATGCTCTCTTTTTCTCTTCCCTAACCTAGTGTTCTTGCCACAAATTCAAAGGGTGAAGAAGACCCCTTAATTAAAACAAAAAACAAAAAACACTCACTCCATTTTGAAACAAATAGTGCAACTACATTTTTACTTGATTTTTTTTTTTTCTACTAACTTGAGATCTGGGCCTGAAAGATGAGCTGACCTGGGGATCATAACTCCTTTATAGAGTTAATCTAAATTATTTGTCTGTTGCAGTATTAAGGGGTCATTGCCATTTGAATGACTGGCTCTCCTTAGAGGCTGGGAAGCCCTCATCAAGTTCCCTTCATGCTATCACTATTTGTTCAGCTCCAGATGGGTTCACGACTTCTAGAAAATCCTGGTATGATCAGACGCTCTTTGACTCAAGACTCATCTCCGACCTCATGACAATTAGTAAGTTTACATTTCTGCTTCCTTATTCGTACTTCAACATTTCCAACCAGGGCAGGACTCTATCTAGTCCTGGGTCTGCAGGGATCTGTCTTAGCCAAAACAGTGAATATCCGTGGCATATATGCTACATGCCAGAAGTATTAGACTGCGTATTTCCTGACATCTCATTTCACGTCTCCAACAATGTCGTTAGGAAATAGGTACCTTAACATCCCCATTTTACAGATGACAAAACTGACTTGCAGACACAAGTTGCTTCAGGGCACACAGCGCCAAAGAACAGAGTTGGGTAATAAAGCTGGGTCTCGCTAGCAATCGAGCCCATGACTCTCAACCATTAGGTTTTACTGCTTCCTCAAACTATGCTGTCTTTATCCTTCCCTTAAAAGTCTTTGAAGAATAGGGGTGCCTGGGTGGCTCAGTGGGTTAAAGCCTCTGCCTTCAGCTCAGGTCATGATCCAGGGTCCTGGGATCAAGTCCTGGGATCAAGTCCTGGGATCGAGCCCTACATAGGGCTCTCTGCTTGGCGGGGAGCCTGCTTCCTCCTCTCTCTCTGCCTGCCTCTCTGCCTACTTGTGATCTCTGTCTGTCAAATAAATAGATAAAATCTTTAAAAAAAAAAATCTTCGAAGAAGAGCTGCATGGACTGCAGTTGACATATCCCTGAGCTTTTAATCATGATTTTTTTAAAAAAGAAAGAAGAAAAGTAATTGAGTAGAAGCAATGGGTAGGCTCTGAGTTGAAATGGAGAGTCTATATGGGAGGCTCCAATTTCTGTGAAAATTAAATAAAATAGATGGGGATGGCCTCAGGTGTACCCCCACAGGTCTGGGGGGTGACTTGGCTCTTTTTTTCTAGTGTTATCCAGAAATGTGGAGACTACATCACATTCTCCCTATAATTACCCCTGCAGTTTGCAGCCAAGACTTAAAAGAATTACATGATGGGACGTTAAGTGGATCGCAGGGAGGAGAGCAAAGATCTTTTTTTTTTTTTTTCCAGGGGGTAAGAAGAGACAAAAAGGTTTCTAAGACCATGAACAGTTGAAACTGAAAGAAGAAAAGAACGAAGATAAAATATGTGTGAAAAGGAAAGGGAAAACATGTTTTATGACAACAAGTGGTGTCATCCAGTCCCGCCCTTCTGTTTCTCCTTTACTGTTTCCTTGGTGGGAATCACCTAAGCCCTGAAAATTTAGGACTGGATAGAGGCTGAAAGTGAAAGGTGAGTGGCAGGCATCCTAAGTGAATCGTTTATTCTCCCTGATCAGAAAGTTAATAAGAACAACAAAAAGTATAAAGAGAATGATTTGCAAAAACAATTGTGATAAATTCAATAGATTTTTTTTAAAGAACTGGAAAGCAAGGAATTAAAGGAAAATGAAACCACAAAGAGATAATCTTTGTGTAGGGATGCCTAAAGTAGAGAAAAAGATTTTCCTATCAACCCTTCTGATTTGCTCCCAGCTGGGTAATCCTGGGCACTGGTAGGCTGTGGGGCAAATGGACAGATGCTTCCAGAAAAGATTATCTTTTATCTACCACTCAGAGAATAGCTCTGTCTATATGAGGGCTGATTCTAGGATCTAAGCCTTATATGCCATTGTTATATGTGTCAAACAGAAAAAAAAATCCTATAATAATAAAATTAATAATAATGATAATAAAACAAGAGCAACGAGAGAAATGTATACCGAGTACTGAGCAGGTATAAAGCACTTTCCATGCATAACCGCCTTTAATCCTCACCAGAATTTTAGGGTTGCTATTACTATCCCCATTTTGCAGATGAGGAAATGGAAAAATTGAAAAGGACTGGTTTGCATGTGGATGGATTTTCCCGCACGGGAGCCTCAGCCATAGCGACCTGCTGCTCTCTTGCTCAGGTGGAAACACACACTTCCCCCTGTCCTCCCACAGTCTACCTCAAAGTCTTTACAAGGTCAGATCTGAATCCAGGCAGTGGCTTACACTGGCCCTGAGCCTCGGACGTGCTGAGTAAGAGCATCTACGTCTCCCTGCTAGTAAGGTTTGCATCAGCTTCTGATCAGAACAACTGTCAGTAAATGTCCTTTGCCCTAAATGAAAAAAACCAAGGCCTTTGTCATGGCAAGGAGGAATTCTGAGGGCCCCGAGGACAGCAAGGGAGAGGCTCTGAAACACAGCACTAGGATAAAACCTTTGCACACCGGCCTCTCCATGTCCATTTTGAGCCTTAGAGACTCCTAATTTCTCCCTCAGCCAGGACCTCGGTAGAATTTCCTGGAATACATGTCCTTGCTATGCTATGTGTCTCCCAACCTACAACAGACTCTTCCTGCCCTTCTCAAGGCATCCCTGTGCTGTCTAGCTGTAATGTTCCCCGGTAGTCAAAAACACCCACAGAAGTTCACCCTGACGTTCAGACCTTCTACTGTCCAGCTCCAGTGCAAACCTCTCTTCCCTCCACCACTTGCCAGACTCTACCGAGAAGACTTAGCCTAAAAGATGGATGGTCTTCTGGAAATTCTACAGGTACAGGCTAGGTTGGGCCATGAAACTTCTCATCTGCTTCTGTCCCTCGGCTCCATGCCTGCCTTGCCTTTTGGTTACTCATTTTTCTATTCAACATTTACCTAGCGGTTTGCATATTAAGTAAGTTCCAGATATTTGTTCTCCAACAAAGTGGGGCCTAACATCATGACAAAAATGCAACAGGGAGCTAGTAGGAAAAAAAAAAAAAAGGAGCAACTAAAAATCGAGCTTTGGAGCTGCGATCTAAGCCTCAAATCTTCATATGGTAAAATGTAGGCCTCAGAGACTAACTAGACAAACAAATTTTAATTTGGGGTTCATGAAGCTTAGGGAGGTCATGAACCCCCCTGAAATTATATGTAAAATACCTGTGTTATTTTTGTTTTCCTTTTCTATTCTTGTTTTGTTTTTCTGGGAGGAAGTTCCTAGCTTCATTGGATTATCAAAGGGAGAATAGATTATTTTTATCTCCAATGCCTAGAAAAAGGCCTGATCCATACTAGGAACTCAGTAAACATTTGTTGAATGAATGAATGGATGAGGGTTCTGAGCTCTAAAGCACCTAATTCTATAGACGGAGAAATTAAGGCCTAGAAAGGACATAATTGTTTTCCCGCAAGGTCATGAACCTAACTAGTCAGGACCAGACAGAATGAGCTCTTTCCACTCTTTCGACAGCTCAGCAGCCCTGTTGATTTGTTTTTTCACCTAGTTCTATCTTTCACTGCATTTCATTTTTCTTCCGTCCAAACTATTGCTTTTTAAGCAAAGAAATTCATCTCATTTGCTAGTTTAAATCTGCCAACAAGTGCCCGTCCCAAAAGGGGAGATGGAATGGGGGGCAAACAGTGGGGAGAGTCTATGAAAAAGGCCACCAGAATGATGTATTTGTCATGGCGCTCAAAGCATGGCTATTTTTCCTATGTGCTGGGGACAGGATCACTCCCACGGCATTGAAATCGCTGTCAGTGATGGAAATATACAAAGATGAAAGAGTGGAGTTAGATCTGGGGGCTGGCAGGAAGTCTTAAGCTTAAAACTGGCCAGGCCAAGCATCAGTCCGACAAGCAGATGAGCTGTGGCTTTCTGAAAGATGTCTGAGGAATGGAGATCAACGGATCCTCTGCTTGGTTGGAAAGTTCCTTTTGAGGGTCTTCCTTACTTGTAAAGTTATTAGGAGATCCTGGGAGAATTCAAATTGGACCTTGCTACTCTCCTAACAGCTCAAAAGCAAGCCCAGCAGGCAAGAAGGAAGGGATTCAAATGCCACTCAGAGAAGAGAAATAGGAGAGAGGGGCCCAGGCCTCAGGGAGCTGCTTCATGCTGGGACAGTTTCTGAAAGACACCAATAACTTGAATTCTATGACACAGCAAATTTCTCATGCTGATGACTTCCTCGGCAGAAGGAGGCCAACATGGAGGCTCTGAGTTCAGGCCATGTCAGAAGAGAGAGAGAGAGAGGAGAGCCGTGCCTAACTAGGGATGCCTCCAGAATGCTAATGGCCAGCAGAAGAAACTTCCAGTATACTCTTCTTTGAACCCTGGCATCCTAAATGCAAGTCATTTTGGAAGGGAATCTGTTACAATGCCCTAGATCATGTTTATTGATTGTCTTATCATTTGGCAATGGTCGGAAATATTCAGTAAAAAGAAAGAACCCAGAGTAGACAAAAAACAATCTGAGTTTGAGCCCCAGCTGTGTGACCTTGGTTAAATCACTCAACCTCTCTGAACTTCTGTTTCTTGATTTGCAAAATGAAGGAACTGGTCTATATATCCTCTATAGCTCTTTCTAACTTTTGCATACTAAATATTGTATCTAAGTTTGAGGTTGAACCCACAGACAGATTTTTTTCAAACATGATTAGAAGAGGTTACCCTTCAGGCAAGAAAAGCCCACCCATGTATTATTTTCTTACATTTCTCTGCAATGCAACTGCAATATCAGTTAAGGGGGGCCGGGGGAGAGGGAAATATTAACCTCTTGGAGTGAACAGCAACCCTATTGCACAAAGACACCTGTTGTAAATTTCAGACCCTTATATTAAAAAGGGGAATTTAAAGGAAGTTAGGGTCAGGGAATGATTTGAAGACCTTGCCCTCACTTTACAGGGTAGGATTATGGAGGATCCCAGTCAATTTATTTGTTCTTTGAGTTCCACTTGCAAAATGTAAACATTTCCAAAAAATTCATGTGGCATTTCATTCATACAACAAATAGGTCTGTTGCATAATGACCCGAAGGTCTTCTGTGTAATGTGCTTCAGTTCTGCCATGAGCCCCAAGTTTCCCTCTAAGATTTCTGGCAGTTTCCTACATTTTGCTCACATAACATCCAAGGATTAGCCAGGTAGCTCGCATTCTCCCTTCCTTACAAATCTAACTGCCCTGGGCTTTGCAAAATCCTCTGCCGCGCTAGAACTGAACTCCCCAATAAGAATTCACAGTATGACTCTGAAGCTCAGAAAGGCAGCTAACAAACGCTCGATAGCAGAGAATTTTGCTGGTTAACAGGAAAAGTAAATGTATTTAGACTTTAATGCCTTACCCCTCCAAAAAAAAAAAAAAAAAAAAAAGAATAACCTAAAACTTTTCCTACCTGTCCTATGCTGAACTTTAGTTAAGGAGAAATAACTCAACATGTCAGTTTCCTCGGAGAAACTGAGCTCAGCAAATAACTTTTCAACTCTACACATCGCTATCCCCCCCCCCAACCCCGCCAGAGGCCTGAAACAGCCTAGGAAGTCGGGGGGGGGGTGGAGAGGGAACCCTGCACCCCATGGATGAGGTCCTGTAGGCCTCAGTCCTGCGGGCATCCGCACACCCAGGCCCAAGCCCTTGGAGGAGACAAATGGGAAGGGGCCTGCTTCAGAGGACACTGTGTCTTTCCTAACGACTTCTGTGACGGGTGCCTTTCTTTGCCAAAGGTTAAGCCATTGAGGACAGCCCTCAGCACCATCCCTGATTTCCCTGTGCTGTATCACCAACTGTATCACCAAGTGGGTATGGAGTCTCCTTGGTTCTGCCCAGGCCAAGGGCCATGCGCTGAGGGATCTTTGCACTCACCTGGGACTCTGGAGCTCACAGTGTTCAGACTCTTCAGTTCCGAGACTCCTGCCTCCAGTGGCCACCCCTCACGTAGACCCCCAGCTGGGAGGACAGGTCTGACTACCTAAAAAGGCAAAAAGATGGGTGGGGTTACTCTGCTGGCTCAGGAGGAGAATAGGAGAGACTGGGGGCAGGGACATTTTCTAGGAAATCAAGGAGTGGGTTGGCTGAAGGAAGGGAAAAGGGCAGAGGGGCACAAAGCAAGGATGCTGATGCCCCAGGAGAGTTTTTCAGAGATGCTCACAAAGTCCCTCCCCATACCCCTCCTCCTACCCCCAGTATGGGAAGTCCCTGGGACAAAGAAGAAGGTCTGGTCTGAGATTGCAGCAGGTTTGCCCAGCACTTTTGACTCAATCTCAATCCCTTCCTTTGCCTCCAACCTAAGGCAGATAAGGCAGAAGGACTCAAAGCAGCCCCAGGTCTTGGAAAGAGGATAGAAGGGGCAAAGGGGCCAAAAGGAGAAAACATGGTTCCAGCCATGGGTGGGGAGGAGAGATAGAAGGGGTGAAGTGTGGGTGCAGGGCAACCAAAAGGGGGCCTGAGGGTGGCTGCGGGCAGAACCCCCTAGCTTGGCCCAGCCACTAGGGGGCAGATGGCCGGGTGAAGGGGTGAATCTCCTAGGTGCCTTCACCCCTTCCTTAGCTCCAGAGACAACCTCTCGTCTTGATTTTTCTAACACAGTCAAACACTAAGCTATCTGACTGGGCATGAGGAGCCAAGTTTCCTCAGGGGCTTCTCGGACACGTCCCATTCCCCACGGAGAAGCCCACTGGGTGAGGAAGGGTCTCCAGCTGTCACCCCTACCCGCTTCTCTATAGGGACTCCAGAGTTTGACATCAGAGGCAAGTGCCTAGAAGTTTCCATCAGGCCCCTGGCTTACTGGGTTACGTGGCTTTTTTCAAGAGGGGTGTGCATTAGCAGTTGGAAGGTTCTAAGAGATTAAACCTCCCCCCCCCCCCCGCGCCGCCCTCCTTCCTCAGCAAAGGCAGAGTGGGGAGAAAGGGGGAGATCAGCTCCCACTGGCCTCGGGCTGACGCAGCTGCTTTGAGGAGGAAGGAAAGAGGCACAAAAAGCCACAGATTTTCACTTATTGTGAAGGGAAAGGGGAGGGGGTCCTTTCCTCTGTTCCCACCCGGACGGAGACGCCCCTCTCCGCAAGTCCCCCGCGCCCGGCCCGGATCAAAAGTGAGCAGCCCCGGCCAGCAGGCAGCTGCCTCAAGGCAGCAACAGTTGTCTGGCTGAGGCGAGGCGAGCCAAGAACTCGCTCTGGCGCGCACGACGCCGGCTTCGGTCGGTGCTCCGGGGCTCTGGAGCCCCTGCCTCAAACCCAGCCTCCGTGGGAGAAGTGAGGGGACTGGGGACGCAGTAACCCCGAACAGCCTGAGCTCCGGTGGCTCAACCTCTTCTGTGCAAGTTCACTTGTCTTAGGTCACCTCTCTCCCAAATCGGCGGAGATTCAGCCTTTTGGGGGCGAGGAGGGCTTTCAGGCTGGGGGGAGGTGGGGGATGTAAGAAGCAAAAGACAAAAAAAAAGAGCCGAAGGGACACAGGGTGAGGCTATTTTTAGCCTAACGTGGCTCTTACGCTTCTCCCTCCGCGGGAGCTATCGCTCCATAGACGGCCCCAGGTGAGAGGCAGGGAGGAAAACCCCCCAGGGTTTTTGCTTTTGCTCCATCTCCTCTGCAGATCTTAGGGACCCTTTTACTCTCCCCGAAAACGCAATCAGGGAGGGGAAATCTCCTTTATCTGGGGAGAGGGGCTCTCATTTAGCCTCAGAGGTTCAAGTCCTCGCCTTCAGTGACTTCTCCGTGCCTTCTCGCACGCTGAGCTATAAAAGATAGACTCTGTCCAGCACTCTCGGACTCCGCAGCCCTTTCCTTTTTCGGCAGACGGTAGAGTCTGGGTGCTTGGCTAACGGAGAGGGGAATAATGGTGGGCATTTAATTTACTGGAAGAACGTTGGTTGGGGTGCGGGGGGAATTCAGGCCCTCCCCGAAAATGGGAAGCTTCACGGCCCTCGGATCTTAGGCTTTCATATCCCTAGACTCATCCTCTATCCGTGCCCATCCCTGTGGGCGCCTGTGTATGTCTGTGTGCCCTTCTGGTCCAGTCCCTACGGGCGTCTAGCACTGTTTCTAGCTGGCGAAGGACACGGGGCACAAAGCATGACGAAGGCCTGATTTGTGTCACTTGTAACCGAAGTGGTAACGACTGCAAGGGAAGGAGGGGGACCCACATACGATCCTCAACCCTGCAGCTCTGCCTCCCTCCCCAGGACGGGGCGCCTGGAGAGGCCAAGACAGGGCTGCTGCTGCTACTGCTAAGCTGCTGAGTCGGGTACAACCACATCCCTCAAAAGCTCCTTCTCTGCGGGGGTTTCCCCAGTTTTCGCCTGTTTTACCCCCTTCGGTGCTACTTAGTTTTGAAAAAGATGAGATGGGAGAGACCTGGGGCTGCAAAACGCCCCAAATTAGGTTGGAAGCAGGTGCGGGACGAAGAAGAGACTCCGGGGAGCGGGCGGTGCCTGGGTGTTTTCCCTCTTTTTCCGAGCTACCCAATTCGCCGCGGCTCCCCGCACCTCCGGGTCCCCCACGCTAGGACAGAAGATGCTGAAGGCCTCCCACTCTTCCCTCAAGGGCTTCCCCACCCCTATATTGTAGAGTTGGATCCTTAGGGTCAAAAATGACCAGAACATGTCCTAACCTGATTTATATTCCAGGTACTGACTTAGTCTTATGATAGGATCCCCCCCTCCTTTTTTTTTGCAGTGGGTGAATAGGGTTATTCGGGGTGGGCGGGGGTGGGGGGAAGACACAACTTCTGTAAACTTTTATTGTATTTTAGCTTCTTTCCACTTCTCCGAAAACACACGCACACTGCCTGCTTCAATTCCCCCTGTGATACAAAGTCGATTTAAAAGTTGGGGGCGGGGGACCCGCGCGGAAGACAGGCGGGTGACCAATGCCTCAGGGAGCGCGGGAAGGACGGGAGGGAAAGGATTGTTTCTGCCGTGGAAAACGGGGAAAGGGCTGGGAAAGGCTCGGACCGAGCCGCTTCGGGAAGGTGCGGGCTTCGGCTATCGCTGCCGGCTGCGGTCTTCTCGACGAGCGCGCCCTCCGCGAATGCTTTTTGGGGTAAGGGCTTCCGGCTATTGAGTTATGTACAGCAAGCCCAGACCGCAAAAAGATTCGCGAAGGGCAGAGTCTGCAGGCTTCTTCAGTCCGCCGCCGCCGCCGCCTTCAGCCCAGGATGTCTCCGAACCCCGGAGCCGAGCCCGCTGGGTCTCCCCAGCGCGCTCCATCGCGGCTCTGCCTTCCCACCCCGCGCGCCGCCCGCCCCCCTGCCGCCCCTCCCTGAACCCCCCGACCCATCCTTGCGTTTCTTTACACCGTCCGCGACCCCCCAACTCAGCCCGCACAGACGCGAGCGAGGTGTGTGGAGGGCGAGAAGAGGAGCGCGGAGGGGAACCAGGGATCCCGGCGCCCAGCCTCCACCCCTCTTCCGTAGACTCAGCAACCCGAGCTTCCCCGCCTATCTGGCCTATCATCCCCATTCCCCTCTCAGGGTTCCGCCAGCCCCGGCTGCAAGGTCGTGGATCTCTGAACAGGTACAGTTCGGATTTCCCCTGAACCCGCTCTTGTCCCTTCTAGTCCCCCAGCCGAGGTTCCAGCCGTGACTACAGGCGCTGCGTAAAGAGAAAAACTCCCCCAGAGCACTAAATAAATACAGACGAGGCCGCCAGCTCATTGGTGCGGACTAAAATCGTCACCCACCAATCAGGAAAGAGCTCACATTTCCCTTCTTTTTTTTTTTTTCCAGAAGGGGGAGGGAGGAAAAAAAAATATTTCCATTTCTAATTATTCAACAAAACCCAGACTGGAACACATTAAAATCTTGTTGTTGCAAAAAGCTGGCCAAGACCCCTACCCCCATTCCAGCCCAAGCGAGGAGAGGGCTGCACGATATTGAGGAAGGGCAGATTCAAGAGAGACAGACCTCTCCCAACGGGACCCAAGCCAGAAGACTCAGACAGAAAACGACAGGCAAAGATGAACATAAAATAAACCCAAACTCCACGCTAGTCAACCTATTTCTTAAAAAATGAGAATGTCTCAATCCCCCCCTCAAAGAAAAAAAAAAAAGTTCTGAATCCTCAAGAGAAATGGTGAAGCTCCTCCCTCTGTACCCCCTTCAAACCCGCCTAGATATTGGGTGTCTAATGCCCCACTCGCCTCAGGTGCCCTTTCATTGCTGCAGCACCCCCCTTCCTCCCCATTCTGCAGAAGGTTGAGGGGAACAACAAGGGACGAGCCCCTCACTGATCGCCGGCTCCCACAACGACGGGAGATTCCAGCATCTGCAGGAGGAAAGAGAGGGGAGCGGAAGGGAGACAGGGTTGGAAGGAGGAGGGTGATCCCTTTTTTTTCGTTCTCCCTCCTTCCCTCTCCCCTGTCTCAGTCTAGGCCCTCTCTGCCATCCCATCCATCCAAACTTCGAGGGGCTGACCTCTTTCCTCCCAGTACAGCGCCACCCTTCCCATGTCTGCTCTTGCCCTCCCCCCTCCCCCCGCTCCCAGTATCCAAGAAGGGTGTGGGCAAAGGAATGTTCAGATCACCTCCCTCCACAACAGTAGCCCCCCACTGGGGAAAAACTCAGCCAGGGTGGGATGCTGCAAACATTGCAAGAAAGTTGCCATATTTGTTCTCTGCCACCCTGGAATCGACGTGCGGGCGGGCGCGGGCACACACACGCTCTTTGCTCTGCAAGCCCGGAATAAACGTATCTAGACGAAGTAGTCAACGTCTCCAAGTCCCTGTCGACCCACCCCCTCCGCCCATCCATCACCCTCCGCAGCTCTGCGACCCACCCACTCTCCCACGGCATCCCCTCCGCTAGGCGACCGACAGACGCACGCACACCGCCCCCCCCCCCCCCCCGAGCGTCCGCGCGCCCAGCGCGCCAGAGGGGGCTCCACGGTCTGCGCCCGCCGCCGCTGCGGCGCGGGGCAACTGGGAAAAAAAAGTTCAGCTCAGCCGACCAGTGAACCTACAGACCTCCAGCCGACCAGTGTACCAGCCCCTTCCTCCTTACCTGGGTCCGGAGGCCCCGAGAGCGCGCTGGTCCCGTCCGCACTGCAGCCAGCTTGAAGGAGTCCTTTTTCAACCGGCCCGCTCCCCTCCCGCCCCTCCCCGCCCCCCACGGGTGTTTGCCCAGCGGCAAAGCAGGCTCTTCCAGGTAAGTATATAAGTTACTGTACTGTGTGGGAGGGTCACGATCTTGGTAATTGCTGCTTTCCGAGCTTAACCCCTGCGTTCCTGCCTTCCTCCAACTTGTTGAGGACTCGTCGGGTAGCGGGAGAGCGAGCGAGCGCGCCAGAGAGCGCGCCGGCCGGGAGGGGGGAGAGAGGTGCACCGGGCCGAGTGGGGAGAGCGAGACAGCGAGCGGCGGAGTTCAAATGCCCCCCCTGGCAGCGGTTTTCATTGGATAGGTCTTCCCCCCACCCCACCCCCGTCTCCCCTGGCTTGCCCCCCCTCCCGTCTCCCATGTAGGGGACGTCTCCAGGCAAAGTCACGATTCCTTCTCAGTTCGGAATGAACTGTGACTAGAGCCATGACGCAGCCAGCGCGCATTACTCACTTTTTGCAGTCACGACTTGGGAATCCGTGCTGGTTCCAACCAAAATTACACCGCTACCATTGAATTATTTAATAGGATCCAGTTCGGGGGTAAACTTGTGCATTGTGCCAAGGGATGGGGGACGAGGGATGGGGGAAACGAGGACAGGGGGCATCTCCCCTCCCCCCTTCATGACTTTTGGACCACCCCCATCCCCACCCCCAACCAGAGCTCCACGTGCTGCAAGTGTTTTATTAGCCTACCACCCTTCCCGGCCCCGGCCCCTTCCCCCTACCCAGCTACTTCCTTTGCAAATGTGGCAGAATTTGTAAACACAACCATGCAACTTTCAGGACAGAGAGGGGCGAGGCTTGGGGAAAGAAACCAGTAGGTCTGGGTGAATGACGAGGAGGCCGAGGGGTGGGCCGAGAAGCTGCGAGCAGCTTTGGTTTGAGCTGAATTGTCAAGACACAGTGTGGGTTGCAGCGTTATTTGTGTTATTCTCCACAACATCGGTAACAGCCCTTGTTACTATTATGAGTTGACGAATACTCAGTCTCAACCAGGGAATCTTTCAGAAAGGGACTGCTTCTGAACTAAAAATAACTCGACCCACCCTCTTTATTTTCCCCCTGAGGGCTGCACCTTGGGTGCCCTGTGTGGCGGTCAGGTCACTAAAGCCAGAGACTGGCTGGATTAATATGGGGCAGAGGGAGCACGGAGTACCTGGTCTCTCCTCTCTCGCCTGAAGGCTATCCCCTTCAGATACTTACCTCACCATCCCGAGTTTATTTTTTTTAATTATGTAGAAAATATCCCTGTATGCACACAAGCTTATCGCAGATCTGCAAGATTCATTTCCCCTACCATGTACAGCCCACTTTTGTGGGCCAGTTAGAGGACGCATTTTTATTATTCCTCTCTGAGGAGTTAAGCAGTATGAATGTCTTTGCGTGCTCGTGATATTCATCCCCCCTCTGGCCTCTGATAACCTTCCTCCCTCCTCACCTGTCTGGCTACAGGTTTGGTCAAAGTGTCTGGAGCCGATTGCAATGAATCTCACTCTGGGTCGATCCCATAACCCCAGGGAGTGGATGGTCTCCCCAGTGACATTTAGCAACTTGGAGAAGAACCCCCATCCCCCAGTTTCTCTCGGAGTCGGTTTTCAGAAACCCTTGGCTTTTGACTTTAAGGCACCACGCGTTGTTCCCAAGCCTGGATTTTCTGCGCATCGCACCAGCAACTCCTGTGCTTTGGCTTCTAATTCATTCATTCCACAACTCATTTGGGGCTCCTATGACTAGGACGCGAAGGAAAGGGGAATGATAAGAAAAATGCCATAATGCACAGACACATCCTTACACACCTTACGGGAATTGCAGAATGTGGGAGTGTTGGGGGCATGAAGTGGGAGTGAGGAGGGTCCGAATAAAGCAACCTATGGTCTCTTATTTTGAGAGTCACCATCACCGGAGAGAAATCTTTCAAACCCACTGGCGGGAAGGTGCAGGAGCCTGGGAATGGAGACCCAGATAGAAACTGGCCTTTGCGGAGAAAGCCGGTAAGCCACCGGCTTTCGGTTCCTGGAGCGCTGGGCCTTGGCTCATCCTCGAATCTAACACTTCGCTCCCCCCTCCTTTAAATTTTTTTTCCCTTTCCTTCCCACTCACCCCTCCTTCTCCTCCAAGCTCTCACCGAAGTCACGACTCTCCCCTTTGAACATCCTTAACCCCCTCCTTTCCGAATCCCTCTTCTGCATCCAGGGCGGGGCTATCCGCAGCTGGCGCCAACCCCGCCCCCTGGCGCTCGGAGCTGAACTCGCGCAGGACGAAGGAATTTTCAGCACCTGCCTTCTATGGACAGCTACCGCGCCCTGAGCCTGCCCGGGCCGGGGTCTCAGTCCTCGGGCTCCAGGAACCGAGCGAGTAGGGAAGTTTGTCAAAGGAATGGAGATTTTACCCTCTCTTTACCGCCCAGCCCCATCCATGCAATTTTAATCTATATCACATCGTCTCCATTAATCTCACAGAGAGATGGTCCATTAAGTGGTATCTGAGTACCCTTTAAGACAGAGAAAACGGGGAGTGGAGGGGGGTAGTCGAGAGAACGGGGCTCAACAGCGCCGACCCATAAAGAGAGAGAGAGCTGCAGCAGCTATTGATTCAAAGATTCGTCAGGGTGATTCCCAGCTCTGCAAGAATTCCCCCTTACAGTTTCTTTGCATGCAGCCCCAAATTCATTACGCACACACACAGCTATACCCCTCAGCCTCCACTCAGTCCCACCCTCTTCTTCAGAAAGGGGTAGAAAGGCAGCCAAAAAAAGAACCCCAGAGCATGCACAAAGTAAGCCTCAGCTCATACTCCGTCTGCGGCATGCACATGACATAATATTACTTACCCAAACGGGAACTCCTTAAGAGAGAGAAAGAGAAACACAGGGGGAGGGAAGAGAAAGTGGAGAAGAGAGGGAGACAGAAGAGAGGAGAGGAAAAATCCAACAATTAATTTCCAGACATAGTTGGGGGGGGGGGACAATGCGGTGATGTCCAGGTTTTCTTCCACCCGCGCTGGCTTTTTATCCAGTACAGCCCTCGGTCTATTTCTGGAACACGATCAAACCCTGATGCTATTTTTAGCAAGTACTGAAAAAACCTCCACACACAAAGGCATTTGGCTGGAACGTTACATCCAAAACATTAAACGTGCATTAAGCGCCCCCTCCCCACTTTTTTCTGCACCACCAGACTCACTTGCATTACTGCAGGTGATGTTTTTCAAAGCAGAAAAATACACAAATATTATGTTTTCCCACCCTCCCATTAACTCTCATCTGCCTCTGCCTGTTGCAAGCTTCTCGCAGTCTCCCCAGCAGAAGGCTTTGGAGTGGTTGTATTCTTTTAAAGCTGCTTGTCTCCATTGACCAGATTCCCTGCATGCTGGGGAGGGGTGAAAGGGTGTCCTTAGGCCCCTTCCCCAGAGGAGCTTCCCAAGAAAGCTCTAGAGTCTAATGCTATCCACGATGGAGATTCCCAAATGAGGGAAGAAAAAAAAAAAAAAAGCTTCCATACCCTTCCCACGTTTCCCACCCATGCTTTGCAAAATCGCGCTGTGTTTGCAACACACCGCCTTTGGAAATGTATATTTTGAAAGCTGCATATGTGTGTGTGTGTGTGTGAGTGTGTGTTTTGCGTTCTAGTAAATTCACTACGAGAGGGTTGGAGAAAATAGACTCAGGAAGGCAGCGCGGAGCAGCCGCCTTGAGTCTCCTTTGCCAGCCTGCGTCAGTCATGAGCTACTGACGTCACGTGCAGATTCTCCTCTTTGGTGGGTCTGGTTCAGCCGAGAAGAGGCTTCTGCTCAGAGACAGCGCTTTGTGTTCGGCGCAGCCACTGAGCAGCCGAGGCCGCTGAGGCAGGCGCCACCCCAGGCTCGGGCTAGGCAGCTGCAGAGTCTGCACTAGGCGTGCGGGGGCCCCGAGGGCGTGCCCAGCAGGGCAGCCCCCTCCCCAAAAGCCCTCGGCCGCCTAGTGCAAAGTCCGCTCAGTACAGACTCCGGCGAGCGTCCTTTCCCCGCCCTTTCGCAACTGGTCACTGTAGCAAAGACAGCTATGGCTATGACTCGGATTAATTCTGTGTGTTTGTCGGGCAGATAGCCCCAGCTCCTCCAGTGACGCAAATAACAGATTCTACGGCTCCCGTTGTCTCCCCTGCTCCCCTCTTCTCCCTCCCTCCTTTTCCCTCTTCTGTTTCCTCTGCCCACGCATCCTGCTTGGTCTCCCACGGAATCAGCCAGCTACAGCTTCCCAGAGAGCAATAATCCGAGTTACAGACAGACAGACTCCCAGAACAGGAACAAATAAGCTTGCAGTTTCACACACACACACACACACACACACAGCCCTTTGTAAATGGCCAGCAGCGTTTAGGGGCTCCCCTGAATGGGGGAGGGGGAAGCTGATTCACAAATCCTTAGGCCGCCGCCAAGGAGTCACTGCTAGGGGGAGGGGGAAACCCGAGAGGGAGGGACAGGGCTCAATGTTGCAGCTTTCCCCTCTCCTCACCACGCAAAAAGGAAACCCACCTCTACAAATATCCTGATGGCAGGGTATTAGCGAATAAACAACTTTTGTTGAATGGTGAGAGAGAAGAAAATTCAACTAAAGAGTGCAAATGCTTAGTCTCTTGCAACATTATCAGAACTTTTTAAGACTAGGTGATGGTTTTACCTTTCCTCCCTCTAAAAGACCAAGAGATCTTTTATTTTTCTTCTTCTTAAAATATTATCCATAAGAAAGGAGACCAGTGGATGAGAGCTATTTTTAAACCAATTTGAATGGAGCTTGTTTCATGAGGGTGACAAAGTGTGTGTGTGCTCACATGCCTCAGATGTTGTATCTGAATCTGAGATTTCAGCAGAAGACATGCCACACCTCAGTATGACAAAGGGTTTATTGATTGGTGGAGTGATGAAGTGGGAAGAATTCCTGCCAATTGAAAGATCTGAACAAAACCATACACGCAGGGGTTACCCTTCCAAATCTACACAGCATTCTATACCCAACTCATCTGCCCTCTGCCCAGAAGGGGGGAGGGGGTACTGGAAAGCAGAGACCTGGCATTAAGCCAGGTCTTTATTTCCTATATTAACCCTCATTCTTAACATTCCCTGACAATGGGTTTCCTTGATGCCAGTAAGCAGTTTGTCAGAGGCTACTGCTACCACTTGGGGCACAAGACCTAAGAGTGATCATGATCTTTCAACAGTGTGATCCTTAATACCCTCTCATCTCCCTCTTCAGACCTCCCTAGGCTTCTTGGCTTGCCTTGGAGAATATAATTTAGGCTTAAACCCATCTTGTACCCTCAATTCCTGTCCGTGGCTTAAGTTTTGCCTACTAGACGGCCGCTCAGGATGGAGGACCCTCTCTGGCAGCCCCATCAACAGCTGCTTATTTTTGGCTCCATGAACACCTCTATGAACGCCCGTGAGAACGGGCTGCAGTGGGGAGGTATGCAGTCAGAAGAAATATCAGTGGGAGGCAGGCGGCCCTGGTTTTTACACTGAAGATGGCTTATCGCATGGTATCATCAGATGTGGCCTGACGGACAAGAAAGCTTCCCCATCATATGGCAGCAGCATTTCAAGGCAGTCTTCTTGGAATCATGAAGATGTCAGGCTAAGGATGTTTCTAAACGCACAAAGTATGTATGTTTCTAGAGTTAAGAGACTAGGTATAGTCTAGGTGTATAGACTAGGTGTAAGCATAAATTCATGTATATGAGCACATTCACAGAAACCATATAGTTCCGATACAGACCACAGAAACTATAAAAAGAAGAGACCATTTAAAATAATGTGACCTACTTTCTATGGTGGTTAGATGCCATTGTGTCTATGTTGAGATCAAGGCAGGTTCATTCGAGGTCACTTTGAGGGTCCCCTGACATCTTTAAGCAAACCCTGAAATCTAGCTCTTACAAATGAGGTAGAGTTGGAAAAAGAAGAAATGTGTTCAATGTAGCAGCCAAAATTATCCTAATCTAACTTTAGCGGACTGGTAGACTCAGCGTCTCTGCTTCTCCCCCTGCCAAAAGAGGGCGCCCTTCTGCCGTGTCCCTGTTTTACCTACTGCAGTGAAGCTGGCTGGTTAGATTGCAGGTGGGGGTGTGGCTAGGAAGCTGAGCAGAAACATGTTAGTCCTAGGTAGCCGTTGTCTCCATTCCCCCCTCCCACCCCCAACACACACACACAGCAATCAGGTCCTTTGGTACATGCCTCGACTGGAGCTGGTGTCCTTGGCTTTCTGAGCTGTCCCACCATTCTTTGTTAAGTGCTATGGTGCCCAATTCCTGTCTGAGCATTGAAGCTCAGTACCTAGGGAGTTAATAGACTGATGTGGAACCAGTCCAAGATGAAAACCACCTTCTGCACTGCCAGCCCATTCCTGGGCATCCCAAGCATGAAGAGGACTTGCTTCCCCTAATGCCTCCCCAGAGGGCTCTGGGGGTAGACTGCTGTCACCAAGCCCTTGAAAAGAACTGAGTCTCCTTTCTTTCAGGGTCACTGAAGCCCAGAAATGTCCTGCTTGTGTCTCTTGTCTCCTCTCCAAGCACCAAGAAAAATGCCAGTAGGTAAAGTACTAGGTTTGGAGAAGGAAAAAAAAACTGCAGCTCCCCAGAAATCAACTAAAGGGAATGTATCAGGGAAGTCCAGGAAAGAGACTCCTCTTTGCCTAAAGGTGTCTCCATTAGGGAGCTGACCTATTTGGGCCAAAATAAGGGATGGGATAGTGAAGAAAGAAACCAATAGTTTTTGGCACCAACTCTGTGGCAGACATCGTGCTGGGCACTTTACATAAATGATCTTGAATAGTACTTAAGGTAACTGTATGGGTGTCATTATAATGTTAACCTACCCAATTGGATTGTTGAGCACAGAAATAACTCCAGAAATATTAGTTATTATTTTTCCCATTTTAAACCTAAGGAAATGGAGACCAGATAGCTCAAGTGACTTGCCCAAAAGTCTTAAAGCTTGAAGTTGGTAAAACTTGGTATCCAATCAAATTCCTATCTGTGAGGCTCCAACACTCATGCCTATACCACTCCATCATGTTGCCTCTATTCCAATATCTGGTCTTCTATATTCCAGTTCTGGGCACCATCATGTAGAATTGCTGATATCTGGGACTTGCTCAGCGGTGGCCTGAATAATGAAACTACTTTATTCCTTCAAGAGGCCCGTGTGCCAGGAGAATCACCCCCCCTAAAAGACCATCTGCTTGAGAAGACACCCCCTCCAGTTATACCAAGGAAAGCACCAGCTGGCTCAGCCTCATCCAAAACTCAAGAGCTTTGTCCAAACCCAGCCAGTGTGGAGACGTAGCGAACTTTATGTCCATTCAGGCTGCTACACCAGTCATTGTTTATACCTCCACTGAGGGAGCCCTTTGGATGGCACTAGGGAGGAGTTAGAAACTCCACAGTCCAGTCTTCCAAGAAAGCTGTCTTAAGATGAGAACAGCAGCAGATCTGCATTTGGATTGGCTAATCATCCAAGCCCTCCTTCACCCTTTTAGAAACTGGCATCCCTGATCATATTCCTGATTCTGAAAACTTTAGAAGCTAAGGCATTAGCACGGTGGGGGAGATGCGTCACAGCATGCATAATACAAGCTATTCCACAATCCCCTTCCCCTGTTAAATACATGTTTTCATCACTTACCCTGATCAAGAGGTACATTCAGTCTTGGGAAATACTTCTTAGAAGCCAGCATATTTGGAGGTCTGAGGGTGATATTTTTAAGGACCACTTGCACGCTGGAAGAAATTGACTAGAATTCCACCACCCCCTTTTTTGTTGTTGCCATCAGCATTCAAAAGTCTCAACTAAATGCAGTGTTCAACTTCAGAACAGTTAAGACAGTATCTCTTCTTCGCACACCTTCATTATCAGGGAGTGAGCTCTTTCAAATGCCCTCCTCCCTCCCTATGCCACTCGGCTAGACACCCCGGAGAACCAGATGATAGGTTTTCCCATGCCTTGTCAGATGAAAGGCACATTTGAATAGGGACTGAGAGGGTCACCCAGGAATGTCTAGAGTAGGTTTCATGGTGAGGATCTAAGCAAAGACAAGGAAGCCAGAGCAAGCACATGATAGGGGGCTGAAGCTAAAGGGGTAGGGTGGGGTAGGGCTCAGGATGCCAGCATGCTTTAGTTTAGCAGAGACTAAATAGAAAAGGATCAGAGCTTGAAAAGCATGGACCAAAGGGGAAAAAAAGAACTACCTGAGGGGTGCTTCAAGATTCCTGTGTGAGTTTGGCTTTAATTTTGTGGTTGGTAGACACAGTCTGCCATACCTGAATTCGGTGGGCAGGAAGAGCTCAATCATGAGTTCATGGGGGTGTGAATTCGCTAAACTTTTTTTTTCATGATTAAAAATGCCTTGAAACTAGCTTCCTGAGTCACTATATCTGACAGGCAAATAAGAAAAAATGGGCTCCATATTTCTTTAATTTGTAATCCAATAACTACAGGCTGTAGCACAAGGAAGAATGGACCAACATATCTGCTGGATTGGCCAGTATTTTGTACTTATGGGCAAGGCTATAACTTAAGTAACAAATTGGGTCTGAATCTTGCCATAGGAGAGAGACTTGAAGCTCACATGTGAAAACCCATCATCTTCCATTAGCTCTAGTTTACCACTAAAAGCAGAAATAAGATGTGAGGAGGAATATGAATTCCAGGTATAGTGGGTTTTCCAAGGACCACACTTTTTGTAGTGATTGTCTTTGAGAAGGAGAGCACCATGACCTCAACAAATTCTGATTTGGGTAATCCTGGGGTCTGTTTTATGGATGAGATTAACATTGTGAGGTTGGACTAACGTCTGTGGCTTGGCTGGGGATCCCTGAAGGGCATTTGGGTCAGTAGGAACCCAGAGCAGACAAATCTTACTGCCTATCAGGGGGGATCTGGTTTATGAGCCCTGGGCTTCAGAGATCACTACAAATCACCCTAGACAGTGCTGGCAAATGTCACTTACCTCACCATCCAGGAACCTGTGGTTCAGAACCCATGAAGAAAAGCCTTGGGTCTCAAACGAAAATGTCTAGAGTGAAGCCATCACAATGTGGTAGAATGAAATGCAAATTTAATTGGAGAAAAAAAAAAGTCTAGATGATTCCATCCTGTATTCAGGGACAGTGCAATCCTGAGAATCTTTATCTTTCTCTTTCTTCCTACCTCCACATTCTCAATCAATCCAAATAGTCATGAGTAAGCTCTTTCACTATATCTGACTGGGACTAAGGGATTTCTGGTCTTTCCATCTAGTTTTAATTACATCACAATCAGATACCTTGAGTACCTTCACTCAGTGAGACTGCTCAGGTAGAGAGTCTTGCAACTTCATTTTGGGAGAGGTAGGGTGTGCTGTGATTTTCCTGACATGCTGGGCTTTGGGGCATGAAGCAGGGGGTATGAGAGAGGGCAACTACTGTTAGCCATCTGGACATAACTCAGAAGGGAACTTGCCAGAGAACAAAGCCACTGTCCATGAGATGGGCACCTTGGAGAAAGAGCTGAGTGGGTTGTGAATGGTGAAAGAATGGTGATCAGGAAGGGGTAATTATGGCAAGGGTTAACAGGAAGATGACTGTAAGCAGCAACATTGCAGAAAGCACGAGGCAAAGGATGAGGTGTGTCCTGGGTGTTTGAGGACTGCTTTGAAAACTCATCTGGTCTCCTCTTGATCGTTGGCGCTCCTACAACAAGCAAGAATGAAAGGGATAGGGTGTCAGCAACCTATATTCCATCACTCACAGTTCCCTGTGAGCACGCAGTTCCAGGCTCTCCCCGCCCCTCCTTCACTGATATCATTTTGGCTTTCCTGGGGGTGGCAGGGACATGAGGGACAGATGCTCGAGGCTACGGTTAGATAAAGGGTTGCTCAGCCTTACCAGCAGATGGCCAAATATGAGTTCACTTCAAATTGGCAGGCCGGGACCAACTTATTCATCAAGTAGTCACATTTCTGGCAAAGTAGAGTTTGTGGTATTAACAGGTCAAACCAGAGAGACCTGCTTCCAGTGGTAGCTCAGGGCCAGGGAGTTACATCACAGACACATATTTTTAACCCAACCACTCCATTTAAGACAGTGACAGTCCAGCTGCTCAGAAGGTGCTTCAGAAAGCCTACTCTTGGATCTGTTGTGTTATCATCACCAGAGACCATTCTGATCCATTATGACATCACTCTGTCTATAGGAGAAGCAGAGGCTGGCAGAAAATCTTGAGGCAGGGGTAGAGGAACTCGGTAAATCCGGTGTGGCTGATGTCCCATAATGGAGGTTTAGAGACACAGCAATGAAATTAGAGACCAGTACCCACCCAAAGAGAATGGGAATCCTGTGATTCCCCAGAAAGAAACAATGTAGAAATGCTTTGAGATTATTCTGTATTAAATGAAAAAGTTGATATCTTTGCCTGTACAGGAGAGTTGAAGTAATATTTAGGATTCTCACAGGGACCTAGATACCTTTGAAATGGGGGTTGGTGAGAGACCAGCCTTAAAAAAGGCAAGTGACTGTGTAATTTCTAATTCCCAAATGACTCACTATCAAGGGAGCTCAGTTAGGAACCATCCTGAAACAGGGAAAGGAGTGACTCAGGCCAAAACCTAGATGTAAGGATCAAGGAGGTGCTTTCACAGTATTTTCTGTAGTTAAAAAGCCCAATCTGGACCTCCGTTTCAACCAATGCCAACCAGAAAGTTAGAACTTAATCTGTGAGTGAAGATCTGGTCTGGGCTCTGCCATTTGCTCCTAACGAAAGTCTGGAACACGTCATTCAGTATCTTGAATTCCCAACTTATAAAATGAGTGCACCGCTACCTGCTCTACCCACCTCACAAGATTTGATTTTTAAAGATGTCGGTGTGAACATGTTCCATAAATTAAAGAAGGCCTCACCTCTGTAATGGAAATTCTTATTAGTCACTGTGGTAGTTACTCTGAATTCTTCAGTATGGGCATCACAGTAAAAGCACACACTGGGCAAGCATTGTCATGTACTTAATTGTCTCACGGGCTGGATTTTTTAAAAAGCAAGGATGATATGCTTTAGAATGTTTATGGAACAATCCCATAGCCAGGTGTAACCTATGTATATTAGGTGGTGAGAACAAGTTCCGCTTCTAATTTCACATTTGTCTCTTGGTTCTTGATTCTCTTGAGTTCTCACTCAGGAGAATCCTAAGAACAGTGAGTAGGCTCGGCTCTAGTCATGCCAGGAACCTACTTAATGTTCCAGGTTTGGGCTGTCTTATTTGTAAAACCTTGCCACATGGAGTTGTGGTATTCAATGAGATCATACAAGTAAAATGCCTAGCACTGTGTTGGCACCCAATGAATGTTAGATGAAATTATCGAGGAGGCAGAAGAGGCCAGCCTCTGGAGTTTCATCTTCCTTGGCTACCTTATTTTCTTTTTGGTTCAAGGCACGGAGAAGCTCAAATGCCTCAAATTGATACCCACAGGGCAGGGCAGAATGACTGCTTAGGAATTTCTACCAAAGAGCCAGTAGAGGGAGCTCCCAGGTAAAACTGCTCTTCTCTAGCCTATATTTGCTTCATTTCTCCATGAAACAAATCTCTGCCCAGAGGCCACAGCCTTTTTCTCTACCAGAGACCTTTTTACTGAGAGCAAGCTGGAGTGCTGAGCAAAAGACCTAGACCCAATCCTGCTTCCAGAGAATCCAGGAGTTCTTGAACGTCAGAGACATGTTGTGTCCCATGGCCTGGTTCAACGCTTAGGCTCCAGGTGTCGCTTGGAATAGAAAGGACAGTTCCTGTTGGGGCTGATCCAAGGAGATCTGGGGCTGAGACTTTGAGGCTAACACGTCTCTCGCCCTTAGAATCTTGAATGTGGTTTAGTTTTCCAGTCACCCTCTCTCCATAGTTATCTAGATTCATAGTCACTGAAGGACCTTTATTTTAAATTTGTTATAAGGCAGTCATGAAGCCTGGCCGCTGTTCACAGCAGAGTGAAGGAAATTGTCCTGTCTGCTGTTAGGAGTCTTTAAACAGAAGTATATGAGGAACTGAATGATGGACATGGCATGTCTTTCAGATAAAATACCTAAGATGGCTGCCAAAATGTGGTGGGGTGGATTCTACTGAGGGTCTGAGCTGAGTTTTTCCAGTTCCTTCTCTGCTCAGATTCCTGAGGTCAACCAGGTAGCCCACTATCAGGGCACAGAGCTTTCTTCCTCACACTTATTTTCTAGCTCACAGTTAATCAATACAATAGTAGGAGCCCCAAGAGATAGTAGGAGATATTTCTAGTCTTTCTTACAATTAACATTTGCTCACAGCCCGATTTTGATTAGCAGTGGCCTCATTTCTTTTAGGGTACCCAAGAGGCTCGGTGCCTTACTTACTTACAGGATGATACATAGCTTAGGAAGCACCCAGAATAAGGCAAAGACTTGACATATAGGAAGGTTGAAAATATATGGAGCTCCTCTCCCTCCTTCTGTTGCACAATACCAAGACTAACAATGACCAATATTTATAGTTTATTTACTGATCTCAACTACTGCGCTAATAGGTATGTATCATCCTATTCAATCCTTACAGCAACTGAGTGAAACAGTTCCTACTACCGTTACCATTTTAAAGTTGAAAAGCTGGGACTTAGAGGGGCTACATAAGTCAAACAGCAATTAAGTGTAACAGCTGGTCTGAGATACAGAGCAGCCCCTCTTTGAGCCCTAGCCGGGTTTTCCAGAATAGACAATAGTGGAGTTCCCTTTAGTACTAGAAGTTTCCACGAGTAAGGAGAGCCAGAGCATACCTTAAGTTCTAACCAGGACCAATGGAAATATCTGATGTTCCTTCTCATCCCATTGTTTCATTTCTACAGGGCGAGTGTGACCCTGGTCCAAACCGTGGAGAGCAAAATGGACTCATTACATCTTTGGCAAATGCACTGGACTTTTATAATTTGAGGTGAATGGAATGACTGATATCTGGGGACTTAGTTCAAGGATAGAAACCTCTAGGGCTCATGCCTGTAAAGAAAAGACTCTTTGAGAACTGCCATTAAGAATAATCTGGGAGGAGCACCTGGGTGGCTCGGTGGGTTAAGCCTCTGCCTTCGGCTCAGGTCACGATCCCAGAGTCCTGGGATCGAGCCCCGCATTGGGCTCTCTGCTCAGCAGGGAGCCTGCTTCCCCTTCTCTCTCTGCCTGCCTCTCAACCTACCTGTGATCTCTCTCTCTCTCTCTGTCAAATAAATAAATAAAATCTAAAAAAAAAAAGAATAATATGGGGAAGAGGGGTAAGCTATGGACTCTATCAGCAACTCTCAAACCATGACGCCATCTGCCCAGATCTGTAACTTTGGCAGTTCTATTTACCCACCTCTGGTTAAGGGTCAATGTTGGCTCCTTTGACATAGGGGCTGGGACCTAGCAGGGAAAGTACAGGCTGCAGAGCAAACATCACAGGAGGTACTCCTCATACCCATCGGTGACAAAGACTTCAATTACCCCATGAGCTTGGCTGCTACTACTCATCCTCCTCTTAAAGTCAACAGAAGGAAGCTATCCAGTGAGAACGCAGGCCTACTGATGACAAGGAGGAGAAAAAAATGAAGGAGCTACTGCCTTGAAGAGCCGGAGAACCACTGGCCACAGGGAGAAGAGAGGACTTAGGCCCAGTCTTGTCTTATCCTTTTGGTTCCTCATCTCTAGGGCTGATACCAAGTATTTTGACTCATGGAATAACTTGCTGCTGTGGGCCACCAGTATTAGCAAATATATAGGTTCTGATTGGTTTAAAATGATATGTAAAGTTGCAAATCAAAACACAACTTTGGTCAGCATTGTAACTCAGGAGAGTTACTAATGTTTGTTTTTTTTTATTATTATTATTATTTGACAGAAAGAGAGAGAGAGAGATCACAAGTAGGCAGAGAGGCAGTCAGAGAGAGGAGGAAGCAGGCTCACTGCTGAGCAGAGAGCCCGATGTGGGGCTCGATCCCAGAACCCTGAGATCATGACCTGAGCCGAAGGCAGAGGCTTAACCCACTGAGCCACCCAGGTGCCCCAAGTTACTAATGTTTTGATTAGATCTCAGACTCCTGCACATGCAGGGCTTATTATGATTAGAGATTTACGGTCAGGTTAACTTCCAGGCCCTGATAAGGATGCGCCAAATCCTCAGCAGGAACCAGCCTTCATTATGCTTCAACCTGCTTCATGTCCATCCTGCTTTGAGCCCTTCAGGGCCAAACTAGTTATAGAGTATTTATGTTTTCCTTGAAATCTTCAAGTGCATAGAAATCTCCCAAGGGGGACCTGAAGGGCCGGGATATTAGAGACAGAGACGCCTGATGAATGGAGGGAACACTAATAACAACAAGCATCCAACTGACCTCTTTTGATATACCAGGCAATGTCCTAAGCACTTTGTATGTATTCATTTACTCATTGTAACCATAGGAGGTGGGTACTATTATTATTCCCATCTTACAGGTGAGGAAACAGGTTACTGAACTTGTCTGAGTTCTCTGAACTACTTAAGTAGGCAGGATTTTCATGCAGGCTCCCCGACTTGTGCTCTGAGCCCCATGTGAGAGTCTCTCCTCTTTATGGAAAGATCTCCAAAGTCCTGGCAGAGGCTGGGCATGTATAGGTCCCAGCTGAAAAAGAATCCATAGTCAGTCTTGTGTTGTGTTTGCTGTGATGGTCTCTGCAATGCCAGACATCATGGGGACTAATGGGCCCAGAAAAACCTATTGTCTGAGGTCTGAGCAACCACTGAGCCCCCCATCCCATGACCAGAAAAGAAGACTGATAACAACAGTACATTCAACTCCTACATGCTCACTCTCCCAAACACCTTAAGAGCTCCTTAAGGACAGGAATTACTCAACTTGCTCTGACCGACACTCACGATATTACATAAATTATCGGTCTGGTAGACTCTGACCTTTGTTTTAGAGATGAGGTAAAGAGAGGCCAAGTGAATCACCAAAGTTCACTAGGTTAGGACAGCAGACCCAGGACTAGAACCCAGCTGACACCTGGTTCAGTCAATTTATCTAATCATAGGGTCTCTGAAGACTGGGGGACAGATAAGAGAATATAGCGGTTGCTGATGAGGCAGGCTACTAGTACTGAAGCTCCTACCTTTTGGTGGGGGAGTGGGGAGCGAGAAGGAAGGTGTTCCTTTAATCTGTGTAGGGGAAATAAAACCTGGAGGGAAAGTTAACTTGCCCCAGATCACAGGCCAAGGGAATGAGCTCATTGATTTCTGTTCCCAAATATTCAGCTCACCAGATTCCTTGAACACAGTATAGGTTGTAATGCTTTAAAAAATGTGAGAGTTTATAAATAGCAGGTTAATATAGAGTGGGAGAAATCCTCTTGCCTTGGTGGAGATGACTAACAAAGGAGTTTTCATGGAGGGATAGTGGCTATTTTACTTTTCCTTAAAAAAATAAATCACCTCCCCAAATGATTTGTTTTCCAAATCTGTGTAAATTCAATATAGGAAAGTAAGTAGAGTAAATAACACTTGTAGTGAATTGAGATCCTAACTCCTGCCCCAGACTGAAGCTAGGTTGAGGCCACTCCTTGGAAAGCAGATCTTCCCAGGCGCAGCAGTTCTTTAATACCCAAGATGTACTGGTTAGGGTAAGTCCTATTCTGAGATCCATAAGACCTAACATAATCATCTCATGAGCTTTGGATAGGATGAATTGCCACAAAAGCCTGGCTTCCTCCCCAAATATTACCAAGTCCCTAGAACGAAAAATCTGGACTTCAATGGATGGAACTTCTTCTTTTTCAAATGATAGATCCACATCAGTTAATATGCTCATATAAACTCATGGATCAAAGGATTCCTGACAGAATAGGACACAGGAAAGCTAAGTTTAGAACAAGGAAAGGAAGGCTGTAGTGGATTATTGGTCAAGCAAGAGCTTCCTAAGTTCCTAAGTTCCTAAGGGTCTTACCAAAGGAGGAATGTAAGTTGCTAAAGGCCCTTTTCACCTTCTAGACTATGACTGCCATGATGGCAAGCAGGATGCATGTCTTAATTACCTATCTTCAGAACCTAGTATATGATCTCTATCTAGGGGACCCTCCATAAATTTTTGCTGAGTTCCCAATTTTTCACAAGGTCAGGAGGACCGGGTAAGGGATTACTTTCTTCTGTCCTCCACTAGGAATGAAGTCACTGAAACTCAGGATCTGGATGAAGAGTAGATAGTCATACTTGCCTCCATGGAATCCCTGAGGGACTCTCACAGTGTCCAAGGAGGACTTAGAAATTTGCCCGAGTGGATAGGAGGGGACTAGAATCTTGCATCTAGGCTCCAGTGAGTCAAACACAGATGATCTTCTCACATCCATTCTCTTGAGGTCCAGACCTGTGCTAAGTACAGACTGAGTCCCTTTCCCCTTACCTGGATACCTCCTCTTTCAGGACTCAGGGCTAGTGGGAGAAAAGAACTTATGGTCTCTGAGCTGAGATGAAAGGTCCAGGAAAGTTTCCCAGGTCTCTCCCTGGCTTAGCAGGGTCAGTGGAGAACAGTTCCTTTGGCTATCAGAGGGTAGGGTGTGGGAAGATATATTTTACCCAGTGTCTCCCGAGAGGAGTCCCAGCATATGTGGGAAGGTCTAAGAACAGCCCCGCTATCTTCAGAGAAGGAAGAATCTACCCAGGAACGAAAGACACATGGTGGAAATACCACCCCACAACATGCCATAAGAAGATAGTCCCACCACTTTTCTGATGTTTCCTTGGCTTCAGAGGTCTGATAATAAAAGTAACAGTAAAAATGTAATGATAATATATCAAATACTTAGTATGTTCCAGGCACCGTACCAAGCCCTTTGCAAATAACTCAATGAATCATCATCATACATCTCTGAGGTAGATACTGTTATTACTCTAATTTTAACTGTCAAGAAACCAAGGTGTGGAGAGTTTAAATAACTTGTTATAACTCATGTAACCAACCAAATACAAGAACCCAGATTTGGGTGCAAACCCTGAACCATCCGCCATGATAATGTATTCAGGAAACCTGTGAGAGTCCATCCTATCAGAGACTTAGTTTACCCCTATTGCTAATTGGGATGGGAAAGAGAGGTAAGCATGATTTAAAAACTTTTAACATGTGCCTACGTGCACACATATAGGTGCAACAAAAATATCACATATGCAGAATATGCTAGAGTGCTTTTGGATAAGCCATCTAATTTCTCATTTTATTCTCAATGGGGTAGGTCTTATAATGTGAATACTCCCATTGTTCAGGTGAGGTCAGCAGGTCACAAAGAACCTAAATAATTTGTCCAAGATCCTATATTTCCTTGGTTGCTTGAATCTATGTCTTTTGAAGCCAAATCCGTGACTCTTTCAACTATAGCCTATACCACATATTCCACAATAACGAGACATGCTCAGAGTCAGCTAGCATTTATTAAACACCCACAATGGGTCAAGCACTGTGCTAGCCTCTTTCACAAACAGTAAATAATTACTCATCGACTGGTCTTCCAGTCCACTAAGTGAGCTGCTGCTGCAGCAGCCTCCAAGTCTAACAAAGGTTACATAAAAGAATAAGAGTAATTCCTTTCCCTCTTTTCTCTAGGTACTCTTAGTAGCTTAGTCTAAACTCCCATGTTTCATGAAAGGGTGTTCTGTCACCTAAAGGACCAGGCAGGAAAGAAAAGCTAGATTAAGGCTGAAAACACAATTCTCAAAATCCCTCAACCAATGATGGAGGGTCAATAGTGTCTCTGTTCTCTAGTTTGGATGCATTTTTCATGTCATCTGATTTCCAATCTAGTCCACCTCACATTTCTGAAGTGCCCGCTAACTTTGCTCCTTAAAGGGTAAGGAGGTGGTTGATGAAGGAAGGGAAAATTCCCTTTGCACTGGGGTCCCTCAGAATAATAGAGGACTATCTTCCTCTTGACTCTTTGAGTCGTAAGCCCTACTTCTTCTGTATCAACATCAGTTGAACCTACAGCCAAAGTCTTTCTGAGAACCTGCCATTAAATATCTAGCACCATTATTCATGAAACAAGTTGTTTTATTTTATTCATTTGTAGATGCTGAAATCAAAGTACTTATCAGGCAAAGGGTCTATTGGATGGGTCCAAGCTCGGAAGTATTGAGTAAGGATTGGAATAATACTTCATTTCCAGGCCTGGTCTCTAACCCAAGGCTTCAGCAGACCCAGAAGGATGAGCAGATGACTCCTCTCTTCAAAGCTGTGACAGGATCACCATGAACTTGTGGATTTTTCACAGAGTGGGACTTGGTTACAGGAGAAGAACACCCCCATTGATCAAAAATGGAGGTTGCTGAAGATTTTTTTTTTCCCTGCAGATAGTATTGTTAGCTTGATGAGCATGAGCAACCGTGTTCTCAGTCTAGGATCTGGATTACTTCTCACCTCCTCCTGACTAGGCTTCTTGGGTGGGTAAACTTGTATAGTCATATATGGCCCTGTGCTCAGCAGGGCTTCATGCTTGGCTTAATACTCTAATACTTAATACTCTAATACTCTTAATACCCTTGTCTTGAAATTCATCATAATTTTGCCTTCTAACTTGTGTTTTGTAAACAAAGTCTATGGGACAGGGAGAATATGTGAATATAGAAAATATGTGCCATGGACATGCTCACCATCTCTTGCTACCCCATCATGTTGACAGTCCCTCGAGTACAGAATTCCAGTGGAGCTCAGTGAGACTCAACACAAATGAAAGGCAACTCTGTGAGTAAGTGGGGGCACTGACAGTACTGAGAGGTAGTGCTGTTTGGACCAGAACTTGCTCAAAGGCAAAAAGAAGGCAATGGGGTTCTTTGAAACACTAATGAACAAGGAACCCTACCATAGAGTTTCTTATCCTCATTCCTTCCCTGTATTTAACAACGACCTATGCCGAAAATGATGACACAGGAGGAAAAGGAAGGATAGGACAGCTCATAGTTCTTTTTTCTTTCATTCCTTCCTTATCAGATAGCTGACGTCAGAGAGAGCTGGTAGAATGTTTGGTTTTAAAAAGTGAAATAAAACCAGTTGAGTACATTTTGTTTGAGGTTTCCATCATTCAGGTAAGAAGAGAATACCTATGCATGTATGACTGAGGAAATATGAATTGTGTAATTTTGGTGATTCTGCAAATAAAATGCTCTCCTATAGCACTGAACAATATAAAGATGGATGGTAAAATTCATGCTAATAATTTAAAATTTTAATTTTTATTTAGCAATTCAACAGCAAATAGAAAACAACACGACAAATTGAGAGAAACAAAGAAAAAAGTTTTATGTGTCAGTTCCTCTAATAGCACTTTCTTCCTGCTTTTTGAACAAGAAGCCCTACATTGTCATTCTATACGGACCCCACAAATTATGTGGTTGGCCCTGCTCCTGCCCTTATTTTTAAGAAAATAGCAGTGAAGCACCAGGGCTCATCCAAAGTGATGAAGGGAAAAGTTGGACTCCATTCTTCTCATGAGTGGGTACACAGCTGCTTGTGGTAAGGTTCTCCAACGTCGAGTGAAGGGGGAACTAACACTCCTGAATGAGTATGAGGAAACCCAAGGCAAATTCAGGTTCACCACATACACTCAGGGACGTCAGATCCACCCCTGAACCAGATGTGACAGAAGATGAAGCAGGTCCGCTCCTGTGTGTGTCGCCCATGAGCTCATTTGTGGAGAGGACCCTGCACACACACACACATACTTGCGCACGGGGCTGTGGTCTTGGCACACTTGTGAGGTACACGGTACATGTGTATCTGTACGGGATGTGTGCTTGGGCACCTGGGAGAACTTGAGACGGGTGGTCTTTATGTGGATCTTTGGGGACCAGCTGATAGACATGAAACACCTTTAAGGCTAGTGTGAAAATGGTGTCCTTCTGGAACTTGGTCCTCAGGACACCACAGCAGAGTAGAGAGTGATACCAATGAATCCGGGGGACTATGGAGGACACATAGCTATATTTCCAGGACCAGATTTTTTCCTGTAACCACTCTCCTTTCCAACTTTATATCAAAAGGGGACAGACACTTGCTGATTTAGGTAAAGAACAGAAATAATTTCCCTCTAAGAAGAGGCGACGAAAGTGACCCTACTTGCCTCCAAGGCTGTGAAAGACTATTCCTCCTCCACCCCTGGATAAAAAATGGGGTGGGGAGGCAGGTCCCTGAACTAGGACTTCCAGTGATGTGGACAGTGGATGTCAGGCACGTTGGCCTGGTTTTACTCCACACTGGCAGGTCCCTAAAGATGGCACTGCCATCCACTCTGCTTTCTTTAGCTGGACAACGCTTCACCCTAAGAGCTGGATCAGTCCAGTCTGTGTCACTCTGATCCTGTTTCTATGTCTCGACTCGATGCCTTTGGGTTATTCTAGCTCTGGAGGTGCGCCTTGCTGTGACCACGAGCGAGCGTTGCAGATTTTAACTTCCAAGCACCCTCCCTAAATCTCTCACCCCCACCCCTGCTGAAAGAGATTCACTTCTCCTGTTAATTTGGTGACCCAGCCCCCTCCCACCCCCAGGATCAAAAAGCTACTAAGTCACTGCTTGCCAATCCCATCCTCAACACGGTGGTCTTCACTACTACCAGCCCAGCCCAGTCCAAAAAACCATTGCCTGTCACCTTCCCCATATCTCTAAGTGCATTTTAACTTCACATTCAAACGGTGCCCCCACATCTATATTTAAAGGCTGTGTGTGTGGGGGGGTATTCCCCCCTCCAGAGACTTGAACTCCACCTCCCAGAAGTGGCTGCTTTTCAGAGTGGAGGTGATTCAGCTTTCCTAGAAGATCATTTGCAGGGAAAAAAAAAAATACAGTACTACCACTGAGAGTGCTGCTTACTTCCCTAGATTAAAAAAAAAAAAATCCTGCTCTCAGACACATGGAATTCCCATTGACGAGGTTTGGCCAACGCCAGGCATGGAATTTTTCCCATTAAAGATAAAGCTCAGTATGAAAGGGGGGGCGGGAGAGGGGGTCACTTTCTTTTCAGCCTTTTCTACTCTCCGGAGGATTTGAACTCTGGCCCCCAAGGTCAAATGGCCGAAAAAGTCCCCCCTCTCTGTCGCTCCACCTCTCTTCCCCAAGCTCCTTCCTAACAAAGAATGACTCTCTTTGCCACACACAATAAAGCTCTGGTGGATTTACCCAGATTAGAGAAGCTCTTGAAGTCTCTGTCAAAACTAATCTTCTCAGAAGAAACACTTGTTGATAACCACCCTACTTTGCGGGGCAGCAGGGAAACCAGGGCCCTGCTGGAAAACCTGGCCTCTGACCTCCCATCTCCGCAGGCACCAGGCGCCGCACAGCCCCTGACCTCACAGAACACACCCCCGCACACATACACCCTGCACGCCCTCGCCCCCTAGCAGCTTTTCCTCTTCAAGCTGGACCCATCTCCACACCAGGCTCCCAGAGCAAAGAGGCCAACTCTGCAGCTTCCCAGGCTTGAGAGACCCTGGCTGGGTGCCAGCCTTTCCCTCCTCTGCCGCCCCCGCCAGGAACCCTCCACCCTGCTGAGTTCAGCCTCTCTTGTCTTCATGCTGCAAAGTTTGCCAGGCGCCTTTTCAGGCAGTTTTCCTCTATACAACCGGCCCCAAGAAATCATGCATAAAGATTTCCCTCTACAGGTGGTTGTGAGCTGTAGCAGTTTTTCCTCTTGCAATGGAAATGTAGTTTTTTTTTTTTTTAATTTCATTTTACCACTAATAGGGTTTTTAAAATTATTTTGATTGCACCCACTAAAGAGCATTTTCTCCAAGTCGTGAGAAATTAAATTCTCTATGCAAGAAATGTCCCCACCACCATCACCACCACCATGCCCTGACTCTCTATCTCCCCACACTCCCTCACTTTGCTCTGACTTCATGAAGCCTTTTTGCAACTAAATTTTCATGTGCAAAATGATGACAAGAACGAAGACACTTAGTGAATGAGAATCAACCCAAAATAGGACAAAGTGGAAGAAGCATTTGCCCACTACAGAAGCGCCCCCCACCACCGCCCCCCCCAAAAAAAACATTAGGGTGGGGGGAGGCGAGACGGCACCCTCTACCCAGTTTACCACCACAGGATCCTCTTCCAACTGGCATGCCTCTTGCAAAAATCACACATACACACACAACCACGGAAAGCCTGCTTCAGAAGTCTAGGCAATCTGTACAAATATAATTGTTCAGTGAAAAAGACAGTAATCATGGCCAGTCACCCAGATCTACTCCTCCAAACATCCACCAACTGACATCATAAACTTTGCAAAAACCAAACACAAGACAGTGCATGGCATAACCTACCTTGGCGAGCTCCTTCACTTTTTGTGCAAATGTTTCCCCTCCGCATGCTTTACATAGATTTCTAGGGAAATTTGGAAGGACTGGTGAGGGGGTGGGAGAGGTGAGGGAATGAGGGTAATATAAATAAGGAAGCATTTTAAATGCACCACGCAAAAAGCTCGGGATTTCACGTTATGTGTCTGCACTCTTCCCGGAGCAAAGCAAAACAGTTCGCGTTCAGTGCCAGACTTGGAGGGAGAGGGAGAAGAGAGAGGGAGGGGGAGACAGGGAGGGGGGAGAAAAGGAGAGAAGAGAGGGAGGGGGAGAGAAAGAAAGAGGGTGGGGAAGGCTGAAGGAGAGAGAAGAGAAAGAGGAAATGAGAGAGGGATAGAGGGAGAGGAGAGGGGAGGTGAGCGAGGAGGGAGGGGGAGAGAGAAAAAGAGAAGAAAGGAGGGGGGGAGCCAGAGGAAAGGAGAGAGAGGAGGCAGCCCCCCTCCCATGTTCCCACCCCCACACATTCAGGCACCTCCTGAGTAACTGATCAGAGCAAGAACTCATCACCCACGTTCAAAAACCCGGTTTGGGGACTAAGTCCCCATGCACACACTCCCGGGATCTATTTATAGACAGACCCTAATAATATGCATTGCATTCTGCACGTAAATGTGTGTGTGCACGGATTACATACAGTTCCTTTGACAGGTATGATTTTTTTTTTTTTTTTTGGCACTGCAGTGCGTCTGATTGTATCTGTTTGGATTTTCTTCTTTCTTTTTTTTGCATCAGGAAAACATGCATCAATTATGAAGGTGTCCGGGGAGGGGGAATGGTGGGGGTCTCAATGCTAATAAAACCCTGGCTGCCCCCCCCACCCCACAAATCTGGGATATTTGCAGAGTTGGGGCTGTTTGAAAAGGCTCCAGCTCTGGCTCGGTGTAGCACGCCCAGTTCCAGCAGTGTGTGCTATTGACCTGCATTGACGTCAGTGCGTCATTAGGTCTCCCTTAGAAACACTGACTTTCAAAAATAGTATCAAATTAATTCAGTTGGAGCCTGGTGAAGAAAGGCTACTAGCTGGAATCAGCCATAAAACTCCAGAATTTTCAGCCCTAGATCTCTGCTTTTTCTAGGAGCCAAACAGAAATCAGATTGTATGGAAAATGCCATTGATGGGATTTTTTTTTTCCCTTAAGAAAAGGGAAGAAATTAGATTGCAAAACCCAGAACTGCTTTTTTTCCCCCCTTTCCCCTCTTTTTTTTTTTTTCTGATCTAAAAATAACCCCTTGCTTGAGCTGACTGCGGTATCTTTTGTATTGCGGCTCTGTTTTTAGCAGTGTGGTCCCAGAGAAGGCTGGAACTCAAGTACAGATATTGATCTATTGTTATTTGCAAAGCAAGGAATTAATTTTAATGGAGCAGGTGTGCCTTATGGTGGCAGTGGGTAACAGAGAAGAGGGGGCACCATGGGAGAGACTTATGCCATTCACACTTTCCTGTTTCATTTTTTCCAATTCATCTTTTTAAGATATAATTCCCACCCCACGTGTCTCACGTGGCCTCTGACCAGCACATGCAACCCCCATTCATACAAACACAAAGCACCAGCACATTCACACTTAGCAGAGACAGTACATTCATAAGCAAAGGCTCTGGGATGTTCCTTCCTCTCATGTCTGCTTGGCAGAAAAGACCTAGCAGCCCACCGAAACAGGATTAGGATTAATCTGGGGGATTTCAGTATGCAATCAGATTGATAATTAGATTGGACTATTAGATGCTGCACTTATTAAAAAATCTACTTTTTTGGGGGAGCAACTGCGCCTTTCACAGAGCTAACATCTGTTTTACAACCATACAGTTTTATACATACCTACGCATTACATACGTGAATATAAAGGGTGCCTCCCCAACGGAAGTGAGGTGGGTGATACAGAGTGACTCTCAAAGCTCGGGGGGAGGGTAGCTATTAGATTTTTCTATTCTCAGAGGCGGAGGTTTACCATAGTTTTGTAGAGCCTTCATTCCCCACATTGCTTGCTCCCCACCCCTCTGTCTGACCCACTCTCCTCCAATGGGCAGCACTGTGCCTCTCAGTGATAAAAGAATTTGGTTTCTCTGACCCATTCAGTCTTTTGCCTCTGCTGAGACTGTTAATGAGGGGACTAATTAAGGCCATTGTGTACAAGGGCCCTCTTAGGAGGCTACTTGGATGACAAGGGATGTGGGGGGCCTTGGGTGGAGGAGAAGGAGAACCCAAGATATATTTAAATCATTTGACTTAAAATTAAATGGGCCTTACTTTTTTTTTTTTGTACATCTACAATGTCAGATTGCCATTTGATAATTACCCAATCATCTGTGCTTATCATGATTTCCTATAAGAATGAGGACCTTTCTTTCAAGCCCTGAAATCTAGCTGAGAGAGAAGGGGGTAACATGTTGTGGACCTCAACGTTTTCAGACAAGGACACAATGTGCATAAATTCTACCATGATGGGCTAGTACGTCAGGGAAGCGGAGGTCAGAGATAAATCATACCCCAGCCACTCATCTGCCCCTTGCTCAGCCCCAAGGAGGAGCACTGAGGGCAAATCAGGAGGCTGTGGGGCTAGAGTTTATCTAAGGACAATTTCTGGTGTTTGGAGGAACCTTGAACTAATAACAGACTGACCACGTGGTTTCCTTTGTCTTTCCCTGCCTTTCTTTCCTGAGGGTTCAGGGAAGACAAGGCAATTGCCAATGGTTCAAGCTGCCACAGCAGCAGCAGAAAAAGGGAGGTGCTCTGAGCAAATCGAGTGTTCCCCCTCTCCCCCAACCCAGCACTTACAGACTGTGGTCTAGACGCTGATTGGTGGAGGATTCCAGACGCCAAGCACCTGCAAACCACTACCCCAGCTTGCAAGGGCTCCCATACACACTTCATCTCAAATGCATTCATTCACAGACACATACAGTCATTCATGCACCTGCACACAACCACATTCATTCATATTTTAGCCACAACACCAGCCATGCATTTGCCTGAAAGCCTGGGCAAGTGTACACGCGAGAATACGCCTTTATAAGGTTTCATTCTACCCCTCCCCTCCTACACACACGTAGACACGCTACAGTTTGCTTGCTGCTTCTTTTCCCGGGGGGAGGGGTGGTGTTCAACTCTGAAGTGTGCAAAATCCTGGCAGGAATAAATTTCTGCCATTGAGATGGTGGAATCCCCAGCCTGCATCAAGACCCACTGACCTCATCCGTGATTAAATCATGGATGAGATGCCCAAGTGTTGGCAGAGCTGCAAATGCCTAGGTGGCTGAGGGGGGCCAGCTCTTTTTCTGGCCTGATTTTCCTCCCTTGGCAGCCCAGAGAATAAAAAGAGGGCCAAGGGAGGGGCTTGCAGTGTGCCCCAAGGCTGTGCAGTGCCCCAGTTGGCTGGTTCAGATCTTGTCCTTTGGGGAGAGGTAAGCGTCGTGGAGAGCTGTCAAATACTGCCAGAGCCAAGCCTTGGCGTTTCCAGGTCTCAGAGATTCTTGTTGGTCTGCACACCAAGAATGGGGGAGCTGGGGATGCTCATCGGCCCCTCCTGAGCCACCCGGCCCTCTCTCCTCTCTGCTCTGTGCCCTGCCCAGAGGCTGACCTCTGTGGTCTACATTAATAGACTCTTGATCTGTGGCTCAGCCAATGGGGGTCCCTGACAGGGACACGGAAGACAAGAAGGGAACGCAGTAAGGGATTTAGTCCCTTATGTCCCTCCCTTTCAAGTTATGGGCTGTCTGTGGCTATGTCCCGTTACTAAAAGCCACAGCTCCTGTTACGTGGCTCTCTTGAACAGCTACAGTTATAGCTCTAAGGGGTGTGTGTGTACGGATGCATCTAGGCCATGAATTCTCAAGTTCTCTGCACATGTGGAACTCTTCAGCATCGCAGGAGGTCCCAAATCCACATGCTTCACTGGGTCCTACTTGGTTGCCTAGAACCATTGCCCATCAGAATGCTGTAGGGGTGGTGTTTGTTTTATGTGCATAAAGCAAGGTGGGCTTTGGCAGTGAACTCTACAAGATCAAAGACTAGATGCTGCTGGAGATACTGGAGAATAGTGTTTAAGGAGAACCCCAAAGTGGACCACCAAGTTAGCTGTCCACCAGCTTCATGAATCTGCCCAAGTTACTTAATTTCTCTAAGCCTCAGTTTGCCCCTCTGTAAGGTGGGAATAAAACAGTACTCTACTCTTGGAGGTGTTACAAGAACTGTATGAAATAATCTATGTGAAAATGTATAATATAGTACCTCGTTTAATGCACAGTAAAAGTCAATGATTTACTAAGAGAATAAATAAGCATTCTATAAATAGCCATCCATGGGACATCTAGAACTTTCAAAGTTTTTGAGCCAGAGCCAACAATAAGATATTTTATACCATGACCTGAAGACACACACACAAACACACACACAAACTGAAAGACAATACTTGGCCTTACAACTTCCAATGCACTTTGCTATTTTATTTGTTCTATTTCATCAAAGAAAAAAAAAAAAACCAGCTCAGGTCACACCCAATTAAGGGGAAGACAGTGATCTAGTGGACCTTCCAGGAATCTATGTAGTGATCTATGTAATGAAGACACCTTTTCAGGTGACCAAATAGATAAAGATCATTTCCCGTTATCTTCTAAACAGGTGTATTCACGTTATGGGGGAAAAATTGGTTGGAGATACTCTGTACAGAATGAGAAATTCACTCAAACATCACTTGAATGGTCTTCTGCATAAGAGACTAGGAGACAGGGAAGGGGACCCAAATGGATCCACATGGTGCTTGCTCTCAAGGATGTTCTGGTTGAGGAAGAGAGTTAAGATGAATTCGTTTAACAAACTGCGCACCTGCCACCTGTGAGAAAGCTTTGTTCTACATCAGTGAACAAGGCAGAAATTCCTGACTTCATGAAGCTTAACCTTCTCATGATGGTGTGAGACAATGAACAAATAAATAACAGAATAAATGTAATAAGGCTTAGATAGTGGTAACGGGCTTTAAGAAAAAGCAAGGAGGGGCGCCTGGGTGGCTCAGTGGGTTAAGCCACTGCCTTCGGCTCAGGTCATGATCTCAGAGTCCTGGGATCGAGCCCCGCATCGGGCTCTCTGCTCGGCAGGGAGCCTGCTTCCTCCTCTCTCTCTGCCTGCCTCTCTGCCTACTTGTGATCTCTCTGTCAAATAAATAAATAAAAAATCTTTAAAAAAAAAAAAAAAAAGAAAAAGCAAGGAAATGGGAGAGTGATGGGTAGGAAAACCAATTCTAGAAAAGCTAGTCAGGGAACACATCTCTAAGAAGGTATTTGACCAGAGAGGTGAAATGCAGGAGTGAGCCCTATAATTTCTAAGAGATATGCACTCCGTTAAGAGGGCCAACAAGGGTAAAGCTTCTGAGGAAGACATGAAATGTTCTAGAAACAGAAAGAAAGCCAGTGTGGCTAGACCTTAGTGAACACAGGAGAGCTAGATGGGGCCAGATGACACAGGATCCTAAATGTTGAGATAAATCTTGTGTTACATCTGAATGTGATGGAAAACCATTGTAGGGTTTTGAGCAGGAGAGTGACATGATCTGGTATATGTTTTTAAAAGATCATTCTGTTGCTACTTGGAGGGCTGACCGGAAAGGGCAAGAGGGAAGCAATGGGACTGGTCGGGAGGCTAACTCAGTCCAGGCAAGAGATGACAGTAGCTAGGATGAGGATGCCAGTTATGGAGGTGGAAAGAAGTAGCTGGATTAGCAGTACCTACTTTGAAAGCTGATGTCTCTACGTATCTGGAATACAACGGAGAACGTGAGGTGCCAAGATAGAGTACACGATGTTGTGGGAACTCAGATGAAAATTACATCTGGCTGTGGGATGAGCTGGCACTTGAGCTGTGTCTTCAAGGATGAGTGGGCAGAAATGGTGCGGGAGGAGAGGACATTCCAAAGAAAGGGAAAGCTTACAAGTGAAGGCACCAAAGAGGGAAAACAGAAGGCAGAATTACCAAGAGTAATTCTGTGGATTATGGTAGGCGTGAAAGGGTAGATAGAGGGCAGGACTGACAAGGTAGGTTTGGGATAAATCATAAAGCGCCTGCCTTGCCATAATTGAGTTTGGGCAATGGAGAGCTGCTGCACCTTCCTAAGAAGGGTTTTATATGATCAGAGCTGAAATTTGGAGAATATTGTGCAACCAGAGGACTGCAGGGGAACCCGGAAGCTTCTGCTTTGGGTCTTGATAGATTCACTCATTAAGGAGATCTTTGACTTCCTCTGATCCTTTTATTAGATCCTTTATTAGATCCTTTCACTAGATCTAAAAGGGCCTTCTCCATGACCAATCGGGTGGCCACAACCCAACCCTTGCCTCTGCCTTTGTTCATGTAGTTCTCAGCACCTAGGGTGTCTTCTCTGGCTCCTGTTCACTTACTCAAATCCACACCCCCCAACCTTTTCTGGCTCCCTGGCGTCTACTGCTCTCTCCCTTCTACCAAAGCTCTTGTCTACACCACTCATGTTGGCGTGTAACCTCATACACCTGCTTACATTTCCTTAAGTATGTATTTCTAGAATGTAGGACTTCCCTTATGAGATATAAATTCCTTTCGGTCAGAGATCTTACCTGGTACTCCTTCTGTTTTCTCCACAGAGTCCAGCACTCAATAACTATTTAAATATATTGACCACCCTCATACCTAATAAAGTGAGTGTTGAGAGCCAAGGAGTCTTCTTAAGAGCTAAGGGCAGAAAGACACTTGTCCATATATACTGATATCTAGACACACAGCCCGAGGGGACCCAACTCCCTGCTCCGTTCCTCCTCTCATTTCCTCACCACCCTAGAAATGAACCCACTAAGACCTGGACACACTTAGGTTTTCTCCCATAGAACAACTCTCCTGGGAAATTACCCCTGCTCTAGGGAACGTAATACATGTTCCAGAAAAGAGCCATGCCGATGATTTCCCACAGGAAGAGAGGGAAGTGAGCCTGAATCAGATTTCATGTCTGCCTCTCTCCACCTCACCTCGCTGGCGGACAGGTGGTTGTCCTGGCTCCTCCCTCCCAGTCTCTGTGCCACAGTATTTCATGGAGCCCGTTTACTTACCTTAGGGCCTTCCACTCCAGAGTGATTTCCCCTGGGCACTGCCCTTCCCCATTCCACCAGCCATTGGAAATAGCAACCAGTGAGACACAAGTTTCAAGATAGCAACAGGGCCGTGTGAACTCTCTCAGCACCTGACACCTTGCAGGAACACGGGTCACTTAAGGACACACTGCAAAGACACAGATGACAGGTTTCCTTCTCTGTTGCTGTGGACACTCAAATTGGCGTTTGGCCTGTCCTTGGCCTCCATTGCTTACTGGTTCTTCCCAGATGCTCCATCTGCCATTTCCTGGAGAGGGGTTGGGGGCCGGGGTTGTCAGCGAGGTCACTGACCCAGTAAGGATGAAGTTGTCAGATTCTTGGTCATGCCTTGAACTTGGTGCTTGGCCCGGGCTCCAATAAGCCAGGGTACCCCGCCCAACTGAGCTCAGAGTCTGGTGGTCAAGACCAACCCACACTGATCTGCCATGGCGCTGGCGCAGTAATGGAGATTAAAGAGGTCTGCGGGAATCTCCTCATTTCAAAACCTTTTCTGCCTGCCTCCCTCCAGCAAACCAAGCTTAGGTTTAAATCTAGAACCCGCTCTTCGCTCTTCACTTGGGGGTAAGAGTCCTCCCTGAAACTCAGGTGGATGGGGGGTGGGGAAGGGAGACCTCCTTTCACTCGAGTTCCAACTCCCTCCTCGAAAGCCAAGCCACCAAAAAGCTCTGCACCCCCCGAACCCCCAACTCCGGAGCAGTGAAGGGCGGGGGTCCGGAGGCCGGGTGTGCAGGGGCGGGGGCGGGGGGAAGGGTCGGGAGTAAGGGGTGGCTACACAGCGCAGACTTTCCCGCAGCCTCCCCAGGCCCGGCCGCCCCCGCCGCCGCCGCGGCCTCCCTCCCACGCGTGGAAGCCGCACGGCGCCGGAGGCGGCGGCCGGGCTGGGCGGGACGGTCACGCGGGCGGCACGCGGCCCTGCGCCGCGGGCACGTGAGGGGGCGGAGCCTGCGCCCAGGATCCCCTCTCGCGGCTGCTTGCGTAGGAGCCCGGAGCCCGCCCGCGCCCGGGCTCGCGCCTGCACCCGCGCGCCCGCTCCCTCCCCGCGCCGCCCCGCCCCGCCCCGCCCCGCCCCGCGCCACCACCCCCGCGCCGCTGCGCGCGCCGCCTCCGCCTAGAGAGCTCCCGCGCGGGGGCGGGCCGCGGAGCCGGGGGGGCGGGAGCCGGCGAGGAGGAGGCAGGAGGGAGGCGTGCGGACTGGAGGAGTGGGGTCCGGGGTTGTGCGACGGCCCCCTCCCCGGGAAGCACCCTCCCCCCACTCCTCCAGAGGTGCTCTGGGGTTTTTGGGGGGATTTGGGGCGCGGGGAAGTCGGGCTGCGGGATAGAGCTGCGCGCTGGAGGAGGCGAGGGGTGCAGTCGGGTGCGAGAACCCCTCCTTCCCCCCATCCACCCACGCGCCCTCCCGACGCTGATGATGTCCTGCCCGCTCCGCTGCTCTGGCTCCGCTCGTGACTCTGCTTCGTGCTGGCAGAATTCCGCAGCGTGCACACGGGGGCGGGGGCGGGGGCGGGGGCGGGGGCGGCGGGGCGGGGGAGGTGTCTCCTAGCGTTGCCCCTAGAGCGTTCCCACCTTGGGGCCTGCGAAGGACCCCACTTACCTGCCCCCACCCCCCAGACGGTGGCCTCACACAGGTCATTCCCAGGCCCATCCCCTGTGTCCCCATCCACTCCACAGGACAGTCTTTTGTCTCCATCCGGTACCTTGTTCCCCACCACCATCCCAAGGGCAAAGAAGGCACCCATCTTTTTTGGGGCACTCATAACCCCACCTCCGGTATCCACATGGGTGCTGGCAGCAGAGGGGAGTGGGGCAACACAGGCTGCCCATGCAGCCCCTTCGATGTACACGATCTCGGAACAGAGCAGTGGAAAAACAAACAGGAACTCTGCAAGAGGAGATGGAACCAAAACACCAGCTCGTTTCCACCCTCCACGTGTTGATCACTGAGGACGTGTGTCCGCCCCCGGGGTAAATATTGTGGTTTGGTTCCGCTCAGCACCCAGAAGACGCACTCGCTGCCCCTGGTAACTGGGCAGCAAGGCCTTGCCCAGGGCTCTGTCTTTTGGGATGCAGTGCTTCTGACGTAGGGTCCAAGATAAGGTGGTGTGTTGGACACACAGAGAGGGGTAGGGCGAGAAAATAAATATTATGAAAAGCAAGACGTACTCGGTAAATCAGAGTTGGTGCCCTACAGTTGGCAACACCGTGCACTGGAAGGGATGGACTCCTTTTTGGAGGCAGGACTGCGTGAGAACTATGTCGCCCCTTGCCTAGCCAGAGGCTGATTTGGGATGCAGCCCTGAGAGAAGAGATCCTGTCTTTCAAGTGGCAGTTGCCTGGGCTGAAATTTCACGGGGAGTGGGGAGTGAGGCAGTGGGGCTGGGCCTCTGATCTGGGCATTGAGAATTCCCGCTTCCAGGGATAAGGACTATCTAAGAGCTTGACCTGGAGAGGCTCTTTAAAACTGCTAGGCAGACAAGCTCTATCATCCCCTCAAAAGAAGTCTAAGAAGTAGGTTCAGTTTTCTTTGGTCCTCCTCTGCTGTAGGCTACTGGATGTTTGGATCTGATTGCCTTTAACTTTGGAAACTTGAGGCCATCTTTCAGAAAGGCTGTTACAGTCCACGCCATATTCCTCAGATTTCCTGTTGTTCTGGATAGCACAGCAACTTACTCTTTGATTTGAGCTAATTTTACTACCTGATGTCTGCTGGAAGGTGGGGATTTATGTGCAAAGGGCCTCAGGAGAGGGCTTCACTGCTTGGGGTCGAGATGACAGTGCCCAGCTTTCAAATCCTTTGAGCACTTATTGATTTATTCATGATTTTTGAGAGCTCATTATGTTCTATGTGTAGGGGGAGAAAAAAATTTCTTTTACTTTTTAAGTTTCTTCTATCTGTTCTAAGAAGTTGACATGAGACAGATGAACAGGAGAAAATCAGACTTAATTTTGTACATATAGGGAATCCATACAGACCTGAGATTCCAAAAACAGGCAAAATGGGGTATATATGTCATCTTGAACTAAGGAGAAGGGGGTAGGGGGTTTGGAACCTCAAAGGGAAGGAATACAACTCCCAGGAGTAAATGTTTGGTAAGCAAGTGGTTGCTAGACCTGTCAGAAATAATGGGACATAGACAAGACTTTGATCAAAGAGACCTTGCTAGGTTCTTCCCTGTCTACCATTCCTAGTTCATATTATAATGCAGTTATCTATGGTGATAGCTCTCTTCTTAGAGCAGCTCCTCTGCCTAAATTCTTTTAGGCAGTTGGAGTGAGGTCAGAGTTTCTTCCTGAGTCTTTTAGACCTTAATTGTTTTCAGCTAGAAATAATCTGCATGCCAGTGGGGCACATTTTGAGGCAGCCTACCCTTCAGCCCTACATGCCTTGTGCAAAGCACTGGGAAAACCTAGTTAAAATGAAATGAGCTCTAATGGGGAGGAGTTTGGCGTCCACTGGAAAGATTGTGAATGGTTATGCCACAGTGAGGTCATTGATACAACTGGATTGTGGGTGAGATGCAGTAAGGCCAAAAGCTGTCGTAATCTGCCCTGGGGAAATACATCAGTCAGCTCCAGTTACTGGTGCTGCAGTACTCGGTGACCAAAACATTTCAAGTAGCTTAAAACAATCAAGGTCCACTAGAGGTCCCCCCTGGTTCTGCCTTGTGCTCTCTTCATTCTGGAACCAAAGGTAAAGGTATATAGTCTCTGTGTGGGTCTGGCTGATCTCGATGGCAGAAGGAAAATAGATATGGCAGAGCCAAGGAATAGCTTCTGCTCCAAAGTGTCGTGTCCCCAACTCACACTTCATTGGCCAAAGCAAATCATGTGATTTAAGTTGGCAGTAAATGGAGCAAGAAGTATAATCTTTCTGCACGGTGAGGCCAGTGGGAAGGGGCAGTGAATATATAGACTAACTTACAATCCTCCACAGCCTCCCAATCAGCCTAGGCTGATTGCAAAAGCAGATTAGAACGGGGGCAGGTAGGCAGACAAGGTAGGAGAAGATATTCTGCAGCCACATGGGCCACAGTCTTAGAATTATAAAACTTCCTGGTGCCTTCAGGACAACCCAGTCACCCCTCATTCAGCGGTCTTTCCTCCTACATCTGCGTAGTATAGGGCATTATTCTTCATCCACCCCCCCTTCCTTTCTGTGAATCTCCTTTTAGGGGCTTGCCCCCAGCCCTGTTTCAAGGATTGTCACTAGAGAAAGGTGCTGATTGATTTTGTATGTCTTCCCAGAAAAAAATGGACCCAGATTACCCCCCAAAAGACTCTTGTCTTCCACAAATACTGGAAAACAAACAAAAAGATCAGCAGATTGTCATGTGGTTCTTAACACCTTAAAGACTGCACGTGGTGGGTCTTGATGTGTATACATGGGAGCTGGGGGCTACCAGAGTCACCACTGCAGATGTCAAGTCTTCTAAGATTCCAGCCTGTGTTCATGGGACACAATTTCAGGGCCACCTGGATGTCAGCAACGCAGCCTCTCTCTCCGGGTAAGCCTGATCAGTAACGGCCTCATTCCCATCTTCGTCTAGCACTTTCTATCCTGTTTTAGGAATTAAAAGAGGACGCCTCTTGGCCAAGATGCCTAGATGTTGGTGTCAAACAGCCCCTCAAATGCTATTAAGCAAGAGTAAAAATGCTGTTATTGATTTCTGAACTATTAATGAAACCTTGCATAGTAGTTAGACTTTGACTCAGAACTGGCAGGCTATTAGCTTCACCTAAATATTCTTTCGGCCAAAACAAGTCACAAGGCCAAGTCCAACACCACTGAGGCAGAGAAATATACTGAAGAAAAAAAAATCCAGGTTTTCTCAGTGCTGCAAAAATTGAGATTAGCAATGGGATTAGGAGTACTCGAAATTTCCAAAATTCCATCTGTATTGCCTTATTCACAATCGTCTCATGTTCATGTGAACATGCATAAAAGGGTTCTGCTGAGGAAATCACATATCAAGTGTTTTCCTTCTCTCTAACTTCCCTTTCCCCTGGTCCCAGCCTTCAGGCTTCCTCCAGATTTTCCTACAACTGTCTGTGATTCGTTTCACCTGTTTTTGAGATTGTGAGGGATGATCCAAGAACTATTGTTGGTGTGTATCCCGAACAGGTGAGTGCCCACCTGTCTGAATATCGTAGAAGTCATTCTTGTTGTGTGTGGAAGTTGGATAAGAAGAGATTACTTCTTGAGCCCTTTCCCATTCTACAATATTCAAATTCTGGGTATCCAAGTTAATTTCTGACCTGTGTAGTTGATTTTAGGACACAGGATTTGATCTGTGAATCTTTGATCTCCTTGTTTCCCTTGTCTTCAATTTGGGATCCATCAGGGCGTAGGACCACAGTAGGCTCATACACCAAGAAGACCACTGTTCTGTCCTCCCTGGGGGAAACTATGAGGAATAGAAATTGCAAGAATGTAAGTTTCTCAGCACCCACATTTTTTTTTTTTTAATAGCACTTCTCTCTGCCTCTGGACAGCTACTGGTGGAAGAACGGTTCTAGAAACATTAGTCTCCCCCATCCTTTTTTTTTTTAAATATACATTTATCTAAGAAAGAAAGCACAACTTTATATTTTTTATTCCAGGGGCTCAAAGCGCCCAACACCAGGAAGTTCTGCTTAGTGTCTAACTTTATTCTCTATGGTTAAAGGCCATCCTTTCTCCTTTCTCATCTTTCACATCTTTGCATATGGTGAAGGCCATCTGTAATGTTGGTTTTATGGAGACCTGTTTGTTTTGTGTTTCTAGAAGAAAGAACTGGTATTGTTTTCTCTTATTTCACATCAACGAAGAATCACAGAATGAGTGTGATCATCCCCATAAGAACTTGCGATATCCTGAACATTGCCTTTGGAGCCAGACTGTCTGTGTCCTAGTTCCAGTTCTTCTACTTACTAGGTGTGTGGCCTTGGGCAACTTATTCAGCCTCTCTTGTTTACAATCTCCTTGTATGTAAAATGTGATTACAATAGTACCTAAGAAACAGAGGTTCTCTTAAGGGATAAATGAGTTCATGTATGTAAGGAGCTTAGAATAGTATCTGGCACATACATGTTCATACATGTTCACATAGATGTAAGACCTAGCCATTGTCCTCAAAGAACCCAGACCCCAGGGAGGGAAATGGCACTGACCACACTGAGGCACTGGAGGATAGCTGTTCTCTTGACGAAGACGGTGAGGGGATATGGGTAGTTGTAGGAACACAGAGAGAGGAGGTTACAAGGAGGTAGATTTTTATTTAAGGTAACATCTTCCTAACAACTAGAATTTATCAAAAAATTAGTTAAACAATGGGATCCTCTGTCATCGGAAACAGTCAGGCAAATCCTGAATACCCATCCAGATGGATGGTAAATGAAATTCTCTAGAATTTGAAGAACAGACTTTGCAAATGGTTTGTTCATGGACTGGATCTCACTGCAAAGGTGTTTTATTTGGGCTGCAATGTATTTTTTAGAAGTGAAATGAGTTGCCAACAAATTAAGAGGTTTTTTGCTAAACAATATAGATTTTTTTTTTTTCTCAGAGTTGGAAGATCTGACAACACTGAGTCTACAATGTTGTATGTCAGTCATGGAGCTGAGCTGTGGCTACTCCCTTAAGACAGAGCCCATTTTATGTATGTCTTTTTTTTTCTTTTTAAAGATTTTATTTATTTGACAGAGAGAGATCACAAGTGGGCAGAGAGGCAAGCAGAGAGAGAGAGAGGAGGAAGCAGGCTCTCTGGCAGGCTCCCTGTAGAGCAGAGAGCCCGATGCGGGACTCGATCCCAGGACCCTGAGATCATAACCTGAGCTGAAGGCAGAGGCTTAACCACTGAGCCACCCAGGTGCCCCTGTATATGTATGTCTTATGCCTTCTAGGATCTCTCCTCTTATTTATGGGACTCACTTGGCTCCTATGTTATTCTGAATTTAAAACACCTGTGGCAGAAGGTTTGCCTAGGAGGAGGCTCGATCAAGCCATATCACCTTCAGGATGACCTGATCCCACATGAACTCCCTCCTAATTCTGAGAGCCTGTACTTGTATTCTGGGACACAGGTCTGACCCCTAGCACAACACCATTCACCAAACGGGTCCTGCACACCTACTCCTTGCTATGCCCAGTGACTGATCCTGGCACTCTAGAATACTACACTAGACTTCAAGGGGTCCTAGATTAAATATTGAAAGGAGAACATTTGTTTCCTTTACTCACTATTCACTGAATACTTCCTACACCAAATGTGTGTGGGGTTTTCCCCAGCAAGCAGTTCTCCAACTCTGTGGATGCCAACTGGGTGTCCTACAATTCAGCTCCATTCTGATACTGACTGCCTGTGTTTAGCACTGATCCCGCAGGTGAAGGGCTCAGCCCCACAAGACTGCCCAGCCCCTTTCAGACGCCAGCTGCAAGTCCAGGTTGTCACCTTGAACTTCTGGTCTTCCAGCTAAACATCAGAAATTCCCACAACCCTCCCCTCTCATTGATTATTTGCTAGAATGGCTCACAGAGCTCAGAAAAGCAGTATCCTTACCAGATAATTGGTTATAAAAGGATAGATGCTGTAGAAACAGCCAGATGGAAGAGATGCATGGGGCAAAGTGTGGGTGTGCTACCCTCCCAGCATTTCCTTGTGGTCAGCAACCTGGAAGCTCCTGGAACCCCAGGGATTTTTTTTTTTTTTTTTTAATGGCGACTTCATCACACAGGCATGGTGGATTGAATCATTGGCCACAGGTGATTAACTCAAATCCAGCCCCTCTAAAGTCCTCAGAAGACAAGTCAGGGACTGAAAGCTTCAACCCTCTGAATACACAGCTGGTTCTGCTGGCAATCAGCCCTCTGTTCCAGGGGCTTTGCCCAAGTCACCTCATTAACAACTTCCCCGGGGTGGCTGAAAGGGGCCTATTATGAATAACAATATTCCTTTTACACGTATTCTTTTCATCCCTTAGGGAACTCCAAAGGTTCTAGAAGCTCTGTGCCGAAAGTCCAAATATCGATCTATTACAAATCACAATGTCACACATATATTTGATTCTTTTTGTGGTAAAAACACATAAGATTTCTCATTTTTACCATGTTTAAGCGTACAATTCAGGGACATTAAGAACATTTACAATGTCGTGTGCGATCATCACCACCATCCATTTCCAAAACTTTTTCATACCAAACAAAAGCCATACCCATCAAGAAATAACTGCATTTCCTCCATCCCTTCAGCCCCTAGTAATCTGCCATGCTACTTTCTGTTTCTATGAATATTCTATTCTAGGAACTTCACGTAAGAGGAATCATACTATATTCGTCCTTTCATGTTGGATTATTTCACTTAGCAGGATGTCTTCAGAGTTCATCCATGGCGTAGCATGTATCAGAATTTTATTCCTTCTTAGAGCTAAATACTACTTCACTGTACTTAGGTACATTTGGCTTATTCACTCATCTGTGGATGGACACTTGGGTTGCCTCCACCTTTTGGCTGTGGTGAATAATGTTGCTGTGAACATTGGTGCAGTCATATCTGTGGAGTCCCTGTTTTCAATTCTTTGGGGGTGCATGTGGTCCTGTTAAATTTTAATTCAAATTAAACAATAAACTTCCAGCTCTTTCTTCTCATTGTTCCATAAGGCAATAATTAAAAAAAAAAAAATCCTGGTCCTTCCGTTTTACAGATGCAGAAACTGAGCTGAACTCAGGGCTGGAAACCAGAATGGGAAACTCAGTCTTTGTTGGGTCGTCACACCAGAGTAACATTCCCAAGGACCAGGGCTATGTCTGTTATCACTGACGCATCCCCAGGACAAGTGACTAGGATGCATTCAACGTGTTTTGAAAGAATAAGTGAATGGTTTTTGTGCTTTTCACTCTAACAGAGCTTCTAGAACAAGTTCCCGGTGTCTGGGACACTTATTCTCCTTTTCCCGGTCTCCCTGTTAGACACTCCTCCACGCGAGGGACTTGGACAGACAAGCCGGTCCCCCAACTTGCAGTTGACTCAAGTGATGACAACTCCAGTGTCAGTCCAGCCGGGAAAAGGCGGCTTTCCAAAGCGCTTCTGGTCACAGTCCCAGGAGTCCGTCTTTGCTCCCATCCCGTGTGGGGTTCCATTTGAGCCCCGCCCCTGAGTCCGCTGCAATCCCGGGAGCAACCGGCTTCTGGCTGGCGAACAGGACCCACGGGCGGGGGCGGGGGGCTGCCTCTGGCGGGGGGATGAGGGGGGTTCGGACGACTTTGAGGCAGATTTTGTCAGGGAATCTCTAGGCTGCTGCTGCCTGCTGGCAGGTCTGCCTGTCCTCCAGTGCGCTCCTGGGGTTCGGGAACCTCAACCCAAATTCCCTTTTGTTTAGAAACGGAGACAAAAGTAATCTTAATGGAGTGGTGGAAAGCTGCTCTCGGGAAACCGCACGGCCGGCTTGGCATTTGCTTTAGAAAATGAGGGCTCCGAAAGGATTCCCTGCTCCCTCCGCGTCGGAGCAGCACCACTCGGGCTCTCGGAGGAGGGAAGGGGTGTGGCGGACATCATCTGGGGCCCTTTGTCCACTGCTTCCTGCCTACCCGACAACAAAAGCTGTCATTAACAGCACAGTGATGGGAGGCACGAGGCGCTCGCGACCGTGTCTCGCTAATGGGGAGAGGCTGGGTAAGGAAGAAGGCGAGTGCCGGGGAGAAGCACGCGCAAGGCATCCATTTCAGGCCCCCAGAACAGTCAGGCTTGCGGTTCAGTTTCACCGGGGAAATTTCTTAGACTCTTTAGGAGGGAGATGCCGAGACAAAAGGTTTGGTGGGGGGGGGGGGGTGGAGGTGAGCTCGCGCAGGTTTGGCCAAAAATAGGGAACCCAATGCATTTCCCTATAGCCGGACGGGAGGCCCCCAGAGCGCCCCCTCCCTCGGCTGGAAATGGGCGGGCGGCCCCCCGGGCAACAGAGGGTTAACCCCTGGGGGCTCCCGAAGACCTGGGAGCGGGCTCCGGATTGAGAACTGTTATCCCTTGTTATCTTTCCTTTTGCCTTTGCTTTCCATTGTGTTTGGATTTCTGGATTTGGCTGTTTCTTTTGAATATTTAAAATATTTAGGAGAAAAAAATTCATCCCAGTGAATGGACCGGAAGCCCAGAGGGACGGGGTGGGGGTGGGGAGGGGCCATCGGGACTCCTGGTTCAGAGGAAGGGCATTCCACAGAGCCAAAAAGACCTCCACCTGGGCGGAGGGGCTTCCAGATTTGACGACCCACCTTCCACTAGTCGGCTTTGAGGACAGCTTTGATTAACAGGGACCCCCACCCCATCCCATGGGCGCTCCTCACAGACAGTTTGAGCTTCTGCCGGCCTGGGAGCCCAGGTGATCCCACGGTTCAGTCAGGCATCCTTATCCTTCCTCCTCTGCTGACCCGGTGGGGAAAGGGCATGAAGGAGAAGGGCACACTCTCCCTGAATGTGAACGAAGAGAAAATGGAGATCAGGTTCCAGAAATGATGGAAGAAGTGGAATAGGTCGCTCAATAATACTTTAGAGCTTCTTAGACCTGGGAGCTTATGTGATATTCATAAGAGAAAATGTTAAAACTTGGGTAGGGAGGGCGTGTTCAGCCTATGACAATATGGATTAGAATTTTCCAAAGCCAGCAGGCTTCACGTGAGGCGAAGGGTGCTGAGCGCCAAGGTTGAGTGAGAGAAAGGTAAGGTGGCCTGGGTGTGGCACTATGGAGCCAGAAATTGAGGCAGAAATGAAGAGACAGAGCTATTAACTCCAGAATCCCAGAGATGGAAGGGAGGTAGGAAGGTATTTAACTAGGGGGACCTGCTCCCCAGAGGAAGAATGGTGTTGGCCCACATGCTTGAGATGGAAGCATCCAGTCGGCTTGCTTATTTAGGGCCCTAGAGAGATGACTAGGGAAGGGATAGTAGCTACTTCTCAATGGAACCTTGTAGCTTGGAAGCCCTGGGGAGCTGCAAGAATTACAAGGAGCCGAGGAAGTGGCTGGAGAGGCAAGACCAAATAACATCTGCATCTTTCTTAGTCTTGCATATAGTAGCGCTGACAGAGAAATCAGGCCCCAGGAAATGGTGAGCTGGTGTTAAAAATCAGAACTGGGTTTCCTGAACCAAGACTTACGTGATAAAAATGGGCTTTCTACCAAGGACAGACCACATCTGAATGCGACCATGACCATGGTGCCTGGTGGGAAGGTCCACCACCCAATCAACATAAAGCTGAAATTTGAGAGAAAGAGGGAGGGAAAATATCTGTCTGCAATGAAAACTGGAAATTGTGGAGAATAAGCCTGGCATTGGTGAAAAATAGAAAAATGAAGAAGTTCTCAGTGAAGGAATGACGTTTAAGTGATCTCAGATGTGGACTTCTGTTTGGTTCAGCCAACCTAAGGTCAACCAGGAGGAGTGTGTCCATTATACTTCAGTACTTCAAAAATTTTTTAAAAAAAAGGAGTCAACTAGCAGGAGACTGGAAAGTGGGAGGAGAGAGTCAAGTTGGATTTATTTTGTGACTCCATGTGCTGGCTGCATCCCTCTCGGAGGACCACCATTCTTGTCAGGTGGTAATCTGTTATAGCAGCTCTCTTCAGATTCTGGTATCCACCCCTCCTTTTGCCCTTCCAGAGCTTGGAATGGTAACAGATACCCACAGTTACTAGCTCCATTCTTTGCTGGTTTCCCTTAACGTTGCCCACAATACTTCATCAGCCTCTTTCTTAAACTCTCAGTTGCCCCACTGGAGAGCGCCAGGCACTTCCTACCAGGATCCCGACAAAGACAAAAATCTGATAAATGACTTCAAGTTGAAATTGTAACATGAGGTTATTATACGCTCAAAGCCAAAGCCATCACCAAGACTCTACCGGATGAAGTTTATGACATGGGGTCTATGATATTAAGGATGGCCTTCATTCAAATCAACTGGACTCATTGCAATGAGCCAAGGAATAGGACTCAGTTCATTCATTTATTTAAAGAAATATTTGTTGAGTAACTGCTGTATGCTATTCAGTACATTAGGAATTGGGGACTCAGTGATGGGCAAATGACAAGCTCTCATGGTGTTTTCAGTGTAGGGGGGGAGAAAAACATTAATCACATAGCCACAAATATAAACATATAGGTAGAAACTAGGGCAAATCCTTAGCAAGATAACTCCAAGTGTCTTTGAGGGCATCTAATAGCAGGCTAACAAGGAGTAACCTCCTTTGTGGAAGTGACAGTAAGCTTAGCCAGGCACAGGCCAAGAGAGGGAGAGAAAAGCAGTGTAAGCAGAAGGAAGAACATGTTCAAAGATTCTGAGGCTGGAAGGGTTTTACAGATGTTCGGTAAATCTAGGAAACCCTCTACAGCAAGCTGAAATTGGCTTTAAGTGCAACGGGGAGGCTTTAGGGAGTTTAGAGCAAGAGAATATCATGATTTGATGTCATAGAAGCTTGGTGGTAGTACCGTGGGGAGCACAGGTGGGGATGAAAGGAAAATCAAGTGATGTTGCTGTGGGAAGTCCAGACCCCTGGTTGGGTTAACAGTGTTGTGATGCTTTCCTTGTCTAGGGAATTCTATATCTAGCAAGGGGGGCAAGAGGCCAACTGAGCTCATGGGCATAACAATTGGGGGCTCTGTTCTGTCATAAACGTTGCCATGGATAACATTCTTGATCTGATTTTCTCTTTCAGAGAGATGAGACAGCAATGAGGGGAGAGCTCTCACTTGGGACCTAATTCTGACCCGCAAGGCAGAGCTTGTGGATAAGGTGGAAGTGTCTGGAGGAACAGAAGAAGTTCTTGAGAGAACAAGACATGTGATTTCATGGTATAAGTGTATGTGTGTGTGTGAGAGACAGAGACAGAGAGATAAAGACGAGTGAAAGAGACAAAGAGATATGCTAGAAGAGCAAACCTTATAGACTTCAGAAAGAGAAGAGCTTATGGCTAGAGATTCAAAGAAGTAAAGGCTTAAAAGGTACAGGAAGCACAACTGTGTTAGTTTGCTGGGCTTACCGTAATGAAGTACCACCGACTGGTGGCTTAAACAATGGAAATTTATTGTCTCACAGTTGTGGAGGGCAGAAGTTCAAAATCAAGGGGTCGGCAGAGTTAGTTTCTTCTGAGGGCCGTGAGAGAGAATCTGTCCCAGGCCTCCCTGCTTGGCTTGTGGTTGGCCATCTTTTGCCCTTGTCTCTTCACATTGTCTTCCTTCAATTCATATCTGTCCCTGGATCCAAATTTTCCCTTTTTATAAGGACACCTGTCCTATTGGATTAGGGCCCACCTTGATAAACTCATTTCAGCCTATTTCTATAAAGACCCTCTCTCCAAATAAGGTCACATTCAGGAGTAATGAGTTTTAGGATTTCAACATATCTGTTTTTAGGAGGCATAATTCAATCCATAACAATTACCTGGTAAAATTCAAGCAGAACTTAAACTAATTCATCTATCAAACATGATTCGGGAGCTTATTCTGTACCAGCTACACTACTAGGTAAGGTTTGCTTACTTGCTAAGTAAGGTCTTGTTCACTGCTAAGTAAGATAATGGCCAAGAATGGCCCCCAAGGAACACTTGGTCTTGTGGTAGGATACGGGTATACAAAAGCATATCAGATAGGTTAGCAAATGTTATGATAAATATATTTATTTCTGTGATACACTGTTATATGATACAGTTTAATGTAAAATTAGAGGTAAGCACAGGGTACACAAAGCAAAGTATACAATGGATGGTCAGCTCTACTCAACGGGGTCAGGAAAAGCTTCTTGTAGGAGGTAATATGAGCTTAGTCACCAAGGATGACAAAGGCATAGCCTAGGTGACATGGAAGTGAGTTCCACACAGAGGGAAATTCATGGAGTGAGTGAATGCAGTGTGAGCATGAGAGCATAGCTTCACGGTCTGTGGAAGGAGATGAGGTTAGAGAAATCGGATAATGAAGGGTCTTAGGTCTAGGATAAAGAATGTGAACTTTATCCTGAAAACGGTGCCGTGTGTGTGTGTTGGCGGGGGGTGGACAACATCTAGGGGATTTAAGGAAGGGAGCGATAAGATTAGATTTGGCTTTTGTGTGGAGAATGGATTGAGGCAGTTGTGAAGGAGTCAGAAAGAGTAGTGATTAGGCAGAGAAACAGAAATGTGAGAGGAAGAGCAAATGAGAGTGAGAGTGAGAAAGAGACAGATGGAGAGCGAGATTGAGATTGCAGAGGGCCGGACCAGGGCAGTAGAGATGGAGAGGGGAGAAACCATCACACAGAGTACTAGGGTGGGATTAAAATCTGTTAATGACAATTTAATTGTGAGGGACAAGGGAACAGGGAATTTAGGATGGCTCCCAGATATCAAGTTTGAGGGTATAAGTGGACTATGGTGTCCATTCATAGGACAGGGACTTTAGGAGGAAGAATGGATATTGGAGATTAGTTCTGTTTGGACGTGCTGAGATTGAGATGTCTGTGAGAGTCAGGTAGAAATATGAAATAGAAAGTTATTGTACATACAATCTGGAAGTCAAGGAAGAGGTTTGGGTTTGAGATAATTTCTTGGGAATTGTCAGTAGTTGAAGTCGTGCACTTGGATAAAGTTACCTAGTATGAACTCTTAGAGTGGAAAAATAATATAGGGCTCACAGACAAAAACTTGAGGAAAAGAGCATTCCACATGTGTTTAAAATAACGAGCCTCCAAAGGAGATTGTGAAAGACCAGCCAGATGATCCTGGAGAAGGGTGTAGCAAATGTGTTGTCACAATATTATAGGGAACAGAGTTAACATTGGCAGATGCCCCTGGAAGATAAGATGAGGAAAAAAAAAATGAAAGGGATCTATTGGATTAGGCTATTCTGTGGCCATTGGTTACTTCACTGAGGTCAGTTTCAGTAGAGTGAATACAATAAAGGCTAAGTTGCTTGGATAGAGGAGTGAACAAAAGGGGAGAGAATGGAGGTGAATAGTGTAGATGATTCTCTCAGAAAGCTTGGAAGTGTGGGGAGAGAGACCTTACCTAGAGGGGCAGAGAAGATTGGGAGTTGTTGAGGATTTTTCTCCATGAGAAAGTGTTGGTAGTGTCTATAATGAATGAATAGAATAAGGAGAGGGAGAAGTCAAAGACACAATAGGGAAAGGGATTTTTGGAGATGAAAAGGATGGGATCCAGAGCAAAAGTGAACAAGTTATCCTTGCAGGAAAGATATCATGGAGATGGTAGTGGGTCCAGCAACTTCAGATGGATAGGCAGGAAGTTGAGGAATTCCTCAATAATGTTGTCTATGTTTTTCTTCCTTGACATATAAGAGGTGCTTCATTTCTGGGAAATGAGATGGGAAGTGGTTGAAGAGTAGAGATAAAAATTGATGAAGGGAAGAAAAACTTGTAAGGAAACATATCAAAAAGGGGGGGGCATATCAGCCAGAGTTCAGCTGCAGCTAAAAAAAAATCCATCCTAGCTATCTGAAAGAGAAAGAGATTTAATAATGTGAATTGGGTGCTTACAACATCGTTGGAAGGACTGGAAGGCCGAACTCTAATCTAAGACTCCAGGAATGAATCCAAGGCATCTCACCATTGACCTTCCAGAGGACTTGCCACCTCCAACACAGTCAAGAAATTGAGGAGTCTGGAAGCCACTGCTACAAATGTGGAATCCAGGAACGCACTCTTCAGCTGTGATAAAGGAATCAGGACGTCGAGATGCAACTTAGGATACAGGGCCAAGGTTGCAAATTCAAGATTCACTGAGTGTTTCTCATTGGCAGGACCTAAGTCATAATTTAAACCAAAATCTAAAAGTGCGAAGGATTCTGGGAAGTTTTTGATTTTTCATTCCCTGCAGTATAGGGATGCAGAGTTTTATTCTCACACTTTAAATTATAAAATAACAATAGCAAAAACATCATGCTCCCACCTGATAAAACCATCCTTTCATATAAACAATTCATCCATCCATCCATCCAACCACCCATCCATTTTTTTAGTTGAAATCACATTTTTGCCTAATATGTAACTACAGATTTTGACAAGCCTCATTAATAGCCACAGACTTTCATCCTTGAATAATAGATAATTGCCAAGAATCTCCATTTTAGCCAGATACAGAAACAGCCTAGTAGCTATTTACCTTGTCCCTTGTAAAGTTTACTATCCTCTTTCCCATACACGACCTCATTTGATTATCACATCATTTGGTGAACTGGATATACATGGGGACTACTGTTTTCATTTTATAACTGATGTAAGTCTCAATTGGTGCAGTATCATACAAATTTTAGTTGTATTTATATTAACTTCAAATTTCTCTAGTATTCAAATACATTTACAGTCCATCAAAGAGAAAGAGGTTGTGTATTACATTCAGTAATAATACTTGTGTGAGGAACAATACAGGTTGGGGGGTCAGTTGAGTCCCGTTGGGCAGTGTACTAATCTGTCTAGAAGAGACTGGAAGCGACTACCTTAGCCTTGCTAATAATTTCCTTTTTTTCAGCTTTATTGAGGTATAGGTGACAAGAAAGAATTGTATATATTTAAGGTGTTCGATCTGATGTTTTGACATATATATATTATAAAATGATCACCATAATCAAGCTAATTAGTGTATCCATCACCTCACATAACTATAATTTTCTTCTTTTGTGAGCATACTTCAGATCTGCGCTCTTAGCAGATTTCAAGTACACGGTACTTGTTAAGTACAGTCACCATGCTGAACTTTACATCTCCAAAACTTATTTATCCGGTATAGTTAAAACTTTGTACCCTTTGACCCCTGTCTTCCTCTATCCTTCTCCCCCCAGCTCCTGGCAACCACCAACTCTACTTTCTGCTGCTATGATTTTGACTATTTTAGATTCCACGTATAATTGAAATCATAGTATTTGTCTTTCTGTGTCTGTCTTATCTCACTTAGCACGATGCCCTCCAGGTTCATCCACAGTGTCATAGATGACAGGATCTCATTCTATTTGTGGCTGAATAATATTCCGTTGTGTGTACCACGTTTTCTTTAACCCTTCATTCCTTGTCAGACATTTAGATTGTTTCCGTATCTTAGCTGTTGTGAATAATACACTTTCATTTTGCGTCTGTCCATTCATCCATCCACCCCCTAACCATGGTCGGCATCAGGAGCTGGTCTGATACAGTACAGTAGACAGATCAGATCGAGAACAGCAGCTGCAATGGAAATCACAGTGCGATTTCTGTTACATAATCTGCCGTTATTCTCCAACTCCAACACATGTCTGGGGAAACAGACAGGCTCCATGAGGAGATGAGGATCACCAGTAGCTTGGTGGTAAACTGGCTTTCAGAAAAGAAAATAAAAAAATCCTGATTTGTAGTGTTTGCCGGTTTCGATGGTTTAAATAGTCCCAACTCGGCCAATTCCAAGCTCCCAAAGTGACGTCACTGCAGATGAAGTTGGGAAGTAATGTTCACAATCTTCACAATTCTTATGAATAAATGAGAATAATGTTAACACATTCTCACAGGTGTGTATGAGCTGATTCCAGCACGCCACTGGGTCACCAACCTTGCATTTTTTTCAAGTCTTCTGTGGTGGCACTGCTCTCTCTGATTCTCCTAGAAATGTCGTACCAGTTTTGATCTCCCTTTTTGTTACTATTTTGTTAGGAAAGGCCTGACGAGAGTTTTCACTTGGTCCTTCCTCTCATGCCAGTCCTTACTCCAGAGGTCAGGCAGGCGATTTTGCCTGTTGCTAAGTATATTTGTATTTTCCAGCTCTACATTCAGGACCTTAAGAAACAATGATATGAATTTGTTGGACTCACTATGAAATAATTTGGGCCCAAACTCCATTTATTTCCTGACTTCCGTTAATTCTCACTCAACCCATCACCTGGAATTAGCGTTAACTCAGAGCCAGTAAGAAGTCCTGAAAAGTCTGGGATTTCTCTTTGATCAGGGCACACTCACTCTACTTAATGGCCACAGAAAAATCTGGGTGGCAGGTGCATACTATAAATGTGCAGTGTTATATGGTACAGAATATGAAGTTTTTCTATTTACCCGACTTAGGTTGGGGATTTGGTGAAAACCTATAAATCTCCTGACGTCCTGAGATTTTGCCTGTCAGATCTCTAGTTTGTGTGTTTTTTAACTGAATGTGCAATGCTTCACGTGTTTTAGCCCTTGGTACCCAGATCGATTGGCCACCACCAGAGACGACCCTCACCCCCTCTTGTGTCTATTCTGACTGACATTCTGGTCCTGCTGCCTTCTGTGTCCACTTTGCCCCTGGTCACTAAGTGTCACTGCATCGCCCATGCTGGGATCTCATGATTCCCATTAAAACCCACGAACACGTTTCAATGGCAGTATCTTCCATCATCAGCCCCAGGACTGTTTCAGATGTTTCTCTCTGTCGGGGTGAAGGGAAAGTCTTTCGGTCCCTCTCAGGGCATATAAAGTGTGGATAAGCCAGTCATGGGTGGTAAACCCATTTCAACATACCTAGCTCCCTAAGTCACTGGCTTTCTCCCACATTATACCTAAGAATTCGCTGGCATGTCAGTTTCACTCGGCTCTTGTTGAAGCCAGACTTCAGTTTGCCAAGAGAAGTAACACTAGAACTTCTATCACTTTCTCAAGCTGGTACGCCAGCCTCAGAATCTCTGGTAAGCACAGCCATCCTGAAAAATTAAGCTGTGTTTCCAACTACATTCGTTTCTCCCTGTTCTGGAAGGAGTGGGACCTATTCTTATGACTATGTCTCAGGTTTTCATTGATATATAAATGTGCGCGTTTTGGTGTGTAAGCATTTGCTAGATTCACCTTTATAACTGACTCCTTGGGCACGTGGAGATTGTCTTTTAGCCATGGCTCTGGGGTACATGGGAGGTTGTGGAGTGAGGGACAGTCCTAGTCTTCAAACAAGGCAGGACCAGTCTCCTTAGGTAAGGCAGGAGGGGGTGTTCCTACTAGTGAGAGAAGCCTGGTGGACTGATGGGGTTCACGGTCTTCACACTGAACTGGGTTTTCCTAAATATCACCGTTTTGAATTTTGAGACCAGAGTCAAATGGTCTCAAATGGTCTCTTTCCGAATCACTGTCCCACACCGAGCTGCTGGCGTGGTTTTTACGTCTGGTTGGCTGAAGCGCATTGGAGATGAAGCATCGGTTTGAGCTCAGAGGGTCTGTGACTTGGCGATTTGGAACGTGAGACAAGCTGTCGAGGTCAGCCTGTCTGTCTTTCCCAGCACCTGGACTCCCCCGTTGGAGCTGTCATCCCAGCACTGCGATGCGCAGTCTGCCTGTCTGCCTCTCTCATCACATGTGAAACCATGCACCTGTCTTGTTTTCGTTATGTCCCCAGTGCCCAGCAAGGTGCCTGGAATACAGAAGTCCTCAGTACATATTTACTGAATAAATGTACCAATCAAGGAATAAATGACTGAATGGTTATCTTCCAGGTTGTTGTCCTTAGTACTCGGAGGAGTTACCCTGAATATGTTCCTTCACCCATCCGGCCACCCGCCACATACTTACTAAGCATCTACCCTGTGCAAGACACCTTGTCCCTAACTTCCTTGTAGTGGTTAGTGGTTTGTTTTTAGTCAACAATCAATCTGCTTATTGTGTACAGAGTAGTTCAGATACTGTCCGTGGTGGGGAGAATGTAATCTCTTCTTGACTTTAAAGAAGGAACATTGGAGCCAGGCAGAACTGAGATTGAATCCTGCCTACAACGTTTGATATTTTGGAAACCTTGAGCCATTTACCTTTTGGAGTAAAGAGTTTCTCCTTCTGTAAAGTGGTTTGAAGAATATCTACTTGCAGGATGGTCCTGAGTCAGCCTCAGTGAATGTTGTTGAATGATGAGATGTAATGGGTGAATGAATAAATGAATGAATGAATGAATGAGCGGTGATCGCCCCACTTAGGCTAGGTGGTCAGGCACAGTTTGGCTCCACTCCCATAGCCAGAGTCCACCTGCTGGCTGAAAACTCAGGATGGGTACAAGAAAGCCTAAGCCTCAAGCTTTGCTTAACCAAGCAAAAATGGCACAAATTGGGCGACAAAGCAGAGCGCAGGTGAAGTCCTCCCCCAAAGTGGACCTTGAGCCAGCGGCAGGGGCCCTTGGGCAGGTGACCCAAGAGACAGACGAACCGCTCCCTGGACTGCTGAATGTCCCACTGCCCCAGCCCCTCCCCTTCCCCCAGTGATCTGGGTAGCGCGATGTTGGCATGGTGACCAGTCAGCCTGTCTCCCCCTCCTCTGCATCCCGACGACAAAGAGGCCCTGAGGAGTAGAATGGGGCCCTGCGGGCTCGGCGGGCTGCAGACCGGCAGGGAGAGCGGGTCCAGAAACTGAGGGGGCCTGGCCGCTGCACTCTGCGCCGGGAACAATGGAGCCGTTGCCCTGGCAACCAGGGGCGGCCTCTCCCTGGGGCTCAAAGCCGAGTCTGGGAAGAGGTGTCCTAAGAAAGGGAGGCTGGGACCAGGGGAGGGGAGTGCCTGTTCTCAGAGCCGCCTGTCCCCCAAAGAAGGGCCAGGGGCCGCCTTCCAGGAGGATGAGCCGCGTCTCTGCGGACGGTTCCCCAGGGCGTCGGAGGAGAGCGGCTGAGCGCAGTCCGGGGCGGGCGGAGTGGAGCCTCGGTGGAGTGGGTGGGGGTCGCTTCCCCGCGGCGTGTGACGTCCACTCTCCACTGCTACCCACTCCTCCTCCCCTCCGGCCTCCCGAGGGCTGCTTTAGGGGCGGAATCAGGGCCCAGGGTCAGCGGCGCAAGGGGTCCCCCCACCTCGGGGCCGTCCTGCAAACTCTGGGGTGTGCGAGGCTGCAGTGGGTACAGGTGAGGTGGGAGGGGCAGGGCCACATTCTCCAGCCTGACGGCGGACACGTGTCCTGAGGGGTCCCGGGGTTTGTGAAGGTGACAGCTTCTGGAACAGGGCCGTCCTGGCTGCAGCTTGGCTGCAGCCCCGACCCGCTGCAGGAGCCCGAGGAGCCGGTTGTGTCGGAGGCCAGGTTTCCCCAGCTGAAAAGCAGGACTGACACCGGCCTTGGCGTGTTGGGATGGCATAGAGGAGACGGCCCCTGGGAGGCACCATGAGGGGCAAAGGGGCCCACTGTGGGGTAGCTTCCCCTCCCTTCCCTCCCTGGGCCGCACCTGTGGCTGGGAACCCTGGAGGGGTCGCCTCAGTTCTACCCAAACTGTGGCGATGCTCCCTCAACACAAACATATCCCCATTCTCCCCAAAAGGCTCTCCTGCTCTCATGAGCCTCCCAAGGAGCACAGTCCGTGAGGGTCCTGGGCAGGACATAACCTTGTGGTGGTGACCAGAGCAGTCTTTGAGAATGGCCAGTTACAGGTGTTTCTTGCCTTTCTTGAATTTTCTCCTTTTCCCCCTTTGGACGTGGGTTGCTCTTGCTATAAAGAAAATTGTAAGGGGAGATGAAACACACCTTATAAAAGGCCCCAGTACTCAGAGGCGCGGGAGGTGGCCAGGCTGGGCCCTGAGTGTGTCCTGGGCCTGGGGCCCACTGCACTTGCCTGAAGAGAAGCAGGTGGCTGAGGGGAGCCTGCCTCAGCTGGTGGCCACCTGAACAAGAGGACCCAGAGCGGAGGCTTGGCCGTGCACAACCTGCTCTGTCCCCCTCTGCAGTCAGCACCCCACAGGACCCGGGAGCCTGCGTGGGTGTTGGGGGATGAAGTCTGGAGTCACGATGTCAGCCAATGCCTAGTCCTTTCAGAACAAATGGGTCCCTCTTGTGGCCACAAGGCCTCATGGCAGCCGTTTGCCACCCCAGTACCCTCGGCTGTGGCTCAGACAGGTGTCTGAAGGGAGGCACACCAAGGACTCCGGACCTGGTCTGGCCTGGCTCTGGTGTACCCAAAGTCCAGATCACACCTGGCCTGGCTCTCCGAGTCGGACTGAAGAAGCAAGGTTCTTCCTTGCTTCTTCCCAAGGGAGAACCTTGTGGAGACTGAAAGGCAGCCTTTCTGAGAGGGCTCACCACACTGCGGTCCTGATGGATGAGGGGGGCTGCTGAGCAGACAGGCTGGCTGCAGGGATCTCACCCACAAAGGCGGTCTCAGATCCAAGATGACCGGACAAGAGTGCACATACTAATTCTGGGGAGTCTGTTATGTCAGAGTCCTGGGCTGGGCTCGTGGGGTGTGTAGGCAGAAATGAAGAAACTAAGAAAAACACACTTGTGGCTCTCTAGTGCCCTCACCCTGGTTAGTGTGTTCATTCCAGACAGAAGTTACTTGGGACACTTGGAGCAGCCTCAGGGGGCCTGTGAACCCCTCAAATTATATGCAAAACACGGGCTCAGGAGCATTTTCCTAGAGAGGGTCCAGAGTTTTCACCAGCTTCTTGAAGGATTTAGAAGAACCAGAACCACAATGAAAGGAGATGAGACCCGAACGTTCTCATCTGATGCGGTATGGGCCTCAAAATGGCCACCCTGTCCGGAGGCAGATGTGCTCAAATGATGCTGTCTGCTTCCATCTGGGGTTCCCTCCGGCTGTCCTCAGGGTAGCTTTCCAACGATGGAGGGATGTCAGTCTCATTTCTCCCTGGCCACATCTGGCTTTTGTCCCCAGAATGACCCAGCTTCATCACCCACCTTAGTCATCAGCTTTGGATCCAAATGACTGTCAGCCGTTTCCAAAAGTGCCATCCACCTTAACAAGGCAAAGATTTGTCACCCTCAAGAGTATTCAAGTGAACATGACAGGATTGCCGCAGGAGTTCCTGAAACTTCTTCAGAACTCTGAGTGGGAAAAGAGTATATAAAGGTATATAGTCTTTGGAGATGACTACTTTAAAGGTCTGCTAGATCAGTAAAAACTCACTGATGTAACTCAGTAATGATCAATTGTAAGCATAATGGAAAACTAGGAAGGCCCAGAAGGTGAGATAAAGGTTCAAGGAATGTATAGAGGCAGTCAGAGAATGCACGAGTTGTGGTGGCCAAGAATGGGCCATAATTCATTCATAAGGCATTCAAGAGACATTTCTCCATGTCCACTCTGGACCCCAGGCAAATAGGACAGGAGCTCACAGTGGATAAAGGAGAGAGGCCCTGTTTGTGCCATGTGTGCTAATGCCCGTGAACTAGGGATACAAAAGTCCTTTACTAGAGATTTCAGCACATTTCCCCTTGTGTAGATATGTGGAAGGACTAGCAATGGTCATAAAGGAAATTCACTCATCATGCAATAAATATTACTGAGCACCTACCACTCACCATGTTCAAAGTGCTATGGCAAGTAAAATCTCCTAAGAGGCTTAAAGTCTAGTAGGAGAGATAAGTATAAATACACAAAAGGGAGAATGTGATCAAAGTGTCACAGAAGAGACCAGACAAGGGGCTGGGGAAGGCAAAACTTGGAAGAAGGCTGTGGTTGATGACCTTAATGGTTTTGGGTCCTCATTCCTCCCTGTGTCTGTGTCCATTGCCATGGGACTTCTCAGCACTCTCTCACTGAATGCAAGTTGTAATTCCTGTCCCAGGATCATGGATAATAGCACAGGCCACATAAGCAGGGTATTTTAAAGTGCTCATGTGATTGTTCTCTAAGGCTTCTGCCATTGCCACAAGAAGAATGTTCTGGGCTATGTCCCTGGTCCCAGAAGAGTCTCTGGAAGTAGGACAGGCAAACAGAACCCATGTTCCAAGAACAGGGGAGGGGGTGAGGACCCTCAGAGTGCCCCAATCCGGTTCATGGGTCAGTCAGTGGTCACCTCATTTTGACGACATTCCCTAACACGAAAAATTGAATTTGAAATTGCATTCCACTTCAATGCCTAAATGGCAGTATCAGTAGGCGGATGGGTTAGAGGCTACCACACCGACCAGTGCAGGTCTGTGAACTCCCTTCACCTCCCTTCTGCCTCTTCATCCTCTGGCGGCGGGGAGCTCCCTGGATTGTGAGCATCTCTGCACCTGGAATGCCATGTGGTCTGTCTCTTAGTTACCAAGTTTGGTCCTCAGAAGCTCAGCCTGGTGTCCAGCTGCCACCTGCAGGATTTGGAGAGTAATGGGCAGAAGTTGGCCTGGTCCCTTATCCCTGGGGCCCCTGGTCTTCACTAGCTTTGCCCAGAGACACTCGACTGTAGAGAGACTGGCTGCTGAGAATGATTCTGGACATATTATCAAAACTCTAGGGAGATGCCTTACTGGAGAAGCCCCGGGATCTCACCTGCCTTTTTTATGGAGGTAACACGTGGTAAGGGTCTGGTTGGGCCTTCCTGATTCAAAAGGGGTCAGGGCTTGTTTCCAAATGGTATGAAGTACCTCCCGACATTTCCAGAATAGCTGGGCTTTCTGTAATAGGCTCCTGCAAAGATTTTGGGGTTGAAGGGTATGGCCTAACTCTGGAGGAAACTCAACTGCAGATAATGGATGTCTGCTCTGAAGTCAGTGGGTCTGAAGCCTTTTTTTTCCATTTGAGCCCTTATGGAGAACATAATTCATGTTTATCAGTAGCAGTGCTTCTCACATAAGGGCTCATGTTCCCCAACGGGAGGTTCTAGATTTCTTGAGGGAAAGGTCGTATGTAGTATAGAACTGGTCTTTTCAAACTTCCAGTCATGAAAGCAATGTGGAGCACACACGCTCACATCCCCTACCCTCAACTTCAGCACACACAATGGCCATATATAGTATTTTAAATATTGAGCTAATGCAAAGTCAAGAAGGATAGATCACGGTACCAGCAGCACTGCAACAATGCACAAGGCCTGAGAAAATCTCGACAGGCTGAGGAACTCTGGTCTCAGGCTCCATACAAGGCCAGGAATTAGGACAACTCATGGACAACTGAGATTTTGCAACTGGGCTCTGTGTAAGGACAGGAGCCAGGAATGAGACCCAGTCCACTAGGTAAAATATTAGAACCTTTAGCCTTCTACCTGTAGGAAGGTGGGACCCTAGTTGATTCTCCATACAGTGTGGAAACCTCATAGAAAAGGACATGAAAACATGTGTGACCTTGTAGAGATCCCATGTGAGACTGCCTCAAAAACTTCCTGTATAAGGGAGGTGTCCTCAACCCCAGGTACTTGTGGGATTACCTCAAATGTTAACTCCTACTGAATAAGGACAATGAATATAAAATATATGAGGAAGTCCAGCACCACTCAATAATTAATTAACTCAGCAGTTTTCTCCGGGTATCTTTTGTGTATCAGGGGTTAGAGATACATCAGGGCACAAAGTTAAAAACTTACTACACTGTATGTTAACTCGCTTGAATTTAAATTACAAAACAAAAACAAAAACAAAACAAAAACTTTGCAGTTAGAGCTGACTTTTAGGTTGGGAGTGACAGACATTAAATACGCATTGTACTCACTGATGATTGAAGTTAGAGAGAGAAGCAAAGCAGGAAAGGGGATTAGGACATAGTGGAGACAGATGCCACAATATTACAAATATCATGATCAGGGAAGGCCCACAGACATGATGAGTGGAGTCAAGTGGATTTTTGGGGAAGAGCAAATGCAGATGCCCTGAGGCAGGAGCGTGCTGGAAGTTTTAAAACATAGTCACGAGGCCAGCGCAGCTGAAGAGGACTAAGAGGGAAAATAATAGATGAAGCCAGAGAGGTGAGCCAGATTTTTTTTGGGGGGGGGGTAAGTCTTTATGGCATTGCAACTGCCTGGTTTTTAAGCAGAGAAATGACACAATTTGACTTACGTTTTAACAGGAGTTAGGATTGCTCTAGGATTTTTTGACCCAATTAACTGGAAGCAGGGAACTCAGATGGGAAGACCAAAGTTAGACAAGCATCTCTGAGAAGGATAAGGAATTCAATTTTGGACGATGTGAAGATAAGGGGTAGACAGATGATGAATTGAGGGCTAAAAGAGGCTATCTGTGCAGGAGGTGTGATTGTGGAGGTGTAAGTATGGAGAGAGGATCAGAAACCACATAATCAGATGAGATCACTAAGGACGTGAGAGAATACAAAAAGCAGAGATTTGAAGACTGAGAACCAGGGAATTCCAACATTATGGGGTCAATAGTCCACAGGCCCAACAAGTAGAATTTATTCCAGATGAGTAAGGAATAATTGAGTGATTTGAAAAGTAAGAATGCTGAAAATGTTCAAGGCGGTAAAAGAAAGACTAGCATCCACAAAACAAGGAGAGATCATGAAACATGAACAGGCAGATATGATGAATAAGAACCACCCAAAAACCCTATGAATGAAAAATATCATTCCTGCAACAAGAAATCTCAATGGATAAGCAGCAGACTAGACATAGCTGAAAAGTTACTGAATTGGAAGACAGAATGGAAGAAATCCACTGAAGTGAAAACAGATAAAAAATGTCTTCAGGTGGCATTTCTATTAAAAGCGCTCATGGGGCAAGCTCCTTACCTTCCAGGCTAGCAATCACTGTTCGAAGCGGTCAAACTTTTGAATCAGGGTCCAGAAATGGAACAAAACTCTTTAACATGGAGGAAAAGGTAATTTATTTCTAGAATTGGGAAGATGTGACGACTGGATTGAAGACCTCCGCCGAGGGGAGCTAACACTGGCTGGCTCCGTAGTGTATGCCTGTCTCTGCAGGATGCTCGCCAAGGCTCTCCACGAAGCTTCCCCGGGGTGAACCTCAGGATTGGTGCTCACCTGAGGGGAAGTGACTTTGCGCTGTAGATTATTCCTTTCCGGGAAGGTCAATTATATACCCACCTCTGAACACTTGCTGATCATGTACCTTTCCCGGTCAAATGTATCATGCTAATAAGTTCATCACCCATAAAGCCTAGTGATGGATTGTTTCTCCCCTCACCGTGCCGTTGTGGAAAGGAAGAAAGATGAAGACGACCCAAGACTTGAGAGAATCAGATCCAGAGTTACCGTCAGCTTCTGAGCTGTCCACATTAGTCTGGTTTTAAAGAAAAAAAAAAACAAAAACACTCCAGACCTATGTTGCTCATAAACAACTTTTATTTTTGTTCTCAGTATGTGCCCTTGAAGATTCCAAAATGTCTGGAGTTTCTGATTCTCCTGGGACCAGAGGTAAAAGCATTGTACGGAAACACTCAACCTTGGCGCCTCGCTCTCTCCCGAGGAGCTAAGTTTGAAGGCCTCAGAGAGAGGGAGCAGACACACCTTATTCCGAGATGGGTAACACAGTGAACAAAGAATTAGTAAAACATAGATTCAGCGTAGAGGGCTTCAAATATACATATTCTATATATATAAACCTGTTATATAGGATTTCAACTTATTGGTTTCCTTGTGATTTGTAATTAAAGCACAAATGATATAGATGTTGTACACTGCTGATTTCCCCTTCTCAGCACCCCCCTCCCTCCCCAACATAAATAACATGACAAAGGTCAGGTGATCCTAAGAGTTTTTGTTGTTGTAAATATTTTGTTTTTTTAAAAAATCATTTCCCCTTCCTCCCCTGCAAACTACCTCTGAGGGTTTGTGACATAGCAGCATGGAACAGACACGACGGGGGGGCGGCATGGATCTAATGGCGAGAGCGCACGACGTTGCTTCTCACTGGCACCGGGGCGGGCTTCTGCATTTCCACTGACAACAGAGGCTACGACAGGAAGCAGAGGATGCGCAGCGCCGCTTTGTCCTCTGCCAATGAGGAGAAGGAGGTGGCGGCGGCCGGCTGGACCACTGAGAAAAGCCCTAAAGGCATCGAGGTTTTGGAGACAGAGCACAGCTCCAGAAACGTCTTGGCTCAGTATTTACACGGTATCTTTCCGCTGCATTCTCCTTTTGAGAAATTTGTGTTTCTGAGATTGGCTGGGGGGAAAGAGAGGACTTCAAAACAAAGACAAACCGATTCCCACATATGTAAAAGTCCTGTTGTAAGTCCTACTCAGTTATTTTCACACACATCATTAAAAGTAGATACTGACAATGATTGGTTTCTTTTCTTATTCTTTTTTTTTTTAAGAGTGTGAGAAGAGAGAGAAATGAGAGAGAGAGAGAGAGAGGGAGGGAGGAGGGTGCACTAAGGCGAGCGCCGTCCCTTCTTTAGCATTAAGTGACACTGGATGGTCTGGATTCGGTTCTTGGCCGGAACGAACTCAGGCTGCAGCTTCAGCGTCGATTCATACCACACGAGAGCTTTCTCAAACTCCTCCTGTGAGGGGCAAAGGGACAGACATGAGTGGGACACCACCCCCTGGCCAAGTGTGTACCGTGACTTCTTTCTCCCCGAGAAGCAATTCTGTGCTAGGAGCATCCTGCAGTGTTTTCTCAATGGGTTGACATCTCTGAGGAAAACTCCAAGGTCTGCAAGGGAACATCACCCCCAAGGCACAAAGAAAAGGAAGGCAGAGCCCAAGAGCCAAAGGGGAAGGGGAGGTTGACTTTACAAAGGTCTGACCCAACAGTGAGGACCAATATTGCTGAATACCAGCCACAAGCCAGGCACTGTGCCGGGTGCTTTATGAAAACCCTCCATTTAATTCTCACAGAAATTTCTAGAACTGTGCCAGGCAAATGCTCCTTATGCCTCTGCCTGAATTTTCTACTATAGCTAGAAAGATGGCAGTTAAGTGTCTCAAAGTCAGTTGCTATAAATTTTGAAACTCTTTTGTTCTCCCTAGCATTTAAAAATATGAACATTGTTTGGAAATGGTCGCTGTCATACTAAAGGCGTTTATCTTCTACTTAGACCAATACTCTCAAAGAAGAGCCCAAACCAAATGGTTAAGTGACGCCTTCTAGGCAAATGAAAGGCAGAATTCCTCATTCATAGTAGCAAATTTCACATTTACTGGGGACAAAAATAGATTCTTTGATTCTAAGAAGCAGAGAAGGAAATCTGCACATTCAGCAATACCTACCTGGCCGAATTATACTCGCTGCGTTTCAAGTCAAGGCTGACATAAACCCCAGCCTCAAGCTGCTCATTCTATTAACCTTTACTGAGAGCACCTTGGGAATCGCCCCGTGTGGGGCCTCAAGCTAGAGATGAAAACGCATGGCACGATTCTCATATTAAATTCAGCTATGACAGCTTCTAGAGGACCCCTGGGATTTCAAGTTCTGAAATCAGTCCTTGTTTCTGACCAGAATGAGGGTTCTGGATGATGGCTTCGCCATTTTCTCTGGAAATGGTACCCTATGAAACTAGTGGCGTGCCGCCATCAGGGAACACGTGATGAGCACCTGGTGTTTGCCAGACACTGTGAAGTGCTAGGGACAGAAAGACGAAGAGGAATCTCTTCCCAAGGAAGCGCACCGCCTGGGGGAGGGACAGATACTTAAAAAATTCTAAAACAAGGTGAAAACAGAGACATGTACAGGGCGTCATGAGTGCAGTGATAATAGGCACCTAGCCCCAGCTGAAAACAAGGGAGCACAGGTGAGTTTGTCCACCCAGGTTTTCTGGAACGGGTGAAGTCTCCAGAAAATTGTAGGCCAATCTGACGCCACTGTCAGTGTGAAACTCATGGGGAGGGGCCACACAGTTGCAAGTACTTAGATGGGTTTCATGTACTGTGTTTTTTTTAATGCACAAATTCCTTAGCCATAAAATATGCCTTTGGTGGGGCTAGCAATGAGAGGCGCAAAGCGTACAGGAAACTGGAGGACACTGACACCGTCAAGGGAGTTTGAAGGCACAGGTGTGCCGGGGAGAGGCAGCGGCGGAGGTGATCTGCTCCGCTCATGCCAGCGACCTCACCATCGCCACGTAGACGTTGCCCAGCGTGAAGTGGTTCACGGCAAAGTGTGGCGCGATCTCCACGGCCATGGTGGCTACTATGACTGCATCGTTCCAGAGCTTGGCGTTGTGCAAGATGTTAGCCAGGCTGATCAGGGGCACGTCCTGGGAAAGGAAGGAGAAGGCTGAGAAGGAAAGGATACTGATTTTTGGGCTTTGGTTCCTTGTGGTCCTGACCATAAATAATGCAGTAAGTTTCTCCTGGCGAGTGACTGAGTAATGCAACCTAACCCGCCGGTCTTCTGTTTGCTACTGGCCCATGACCCATGGGGAGATGCATGAAGACATAAACCAATGCATTACTTGTTTCCTTAGGAAAGTCTGGTCTCAAAACACAAAGCAGAGGAGTCAACTGAGTAAACAGTCTGCTTAGTGAAATTGCTGGTTTACTGCTGGGGCAGGTTCCCGACTCGTTGTGACTGGTAATGAACAGCTCATGGCCAGTTCACAGACCACACTTGGAGTCCTGCTGTTGGAGAGTCCAAGTGTCTTCTGCAAGGCCCATGGCATCATCTGCTTGAAGCAGGGGCCGGCAAACTCTGGCCTACAGGCCGAGTCTAGCCTGTTGCCTGTATTTTAAGGTTTGATTGGAATGTGACCATTCCTGTTCCTTTACATATTTCTGCGGCTGTTTCAGGCCAGCATGGCAGAATGGACTTGACTCCAACAGAGGCTGTCTGGCCCGCACAGCCTCAATGTCTTACTGTGTAGCCCTTTACAGGAAAGGTTTCCTGACCCCTGACCTAGAGTGTCCTCTGGCTGAAAGTACAGCACACAGAATGGTGGACTGAACAAATAGCAACACTGTTACCAGCACAAAGACTTAGTCCTCTAAGTGTGCACCCAGCAAGCACCACCAGTATCACACTGTACAGGGTTCTCCAGGAGATACAGAAGCCCTAGGGTAAAAGGACCCACCTTTGTCCTTACCGGACACTCACAGAGTGAGATCATTATATGAGGTCACAGAGCTTTATAACTTGCCTAAGGTCACAAAGCCAGCAAGAGGCAGAGCTCCTGCCACCATTCCAAATGCTGCCCTTACGAGCAAACAAGACCCAAGCTGTGTCTTCAGAAAGTCTGAGATGTGGAGGCGAACACAGAACTCAGCCGTGTGGACACCACTGTGCTGCTGAAAAGCTGAACGTTCTCCATCATCACAGCAATAACTGGCATTTTTGAAAAGACTGATGTGACACTGAGTTAGCAGGGCTTTCTGTTTTTGTGGAAAAAGCGAAGTCAGACAGAGACCAGGAACTGGCCCATATGTAAGAAGAGATGGAAACTGCTTCAGTTTCAGGGTCCGAAAACAAGCTCAGATCAGCAGTACACATGAAACAAGTGTCACAGGCCTCCAGGTCCCTGGGTGTTGGCTAATCCCAGAAGGACTTGCAGGGTGATGGCCTACCTATTTGTTGTACATTGGGTGGCTCTGCACACAGTGGAAGGGGCATTAAATGATGGAATCTTGAAGACTTTCCCTTGTTCCCATTTGTGGAGGCAGGGAAGGCGAGGGAGTACGTCTCACTCCCAGGCCTGCAGCACCATCAGTGGGGTCAGAAGGTTCTTCCACCCTGTGCTCGCCTCTTGCCACTACTTTACTGGCTATGCACGAGGAAGGCTCGTTGAAACCTCATAACAGGAAAAGACCGGGAGACAGAAATTTGCACCTCTGAGTCCCACTCACCTTCATCTGGTGTGGAGCGTAGTGGAGGGCCTGGCGGAGGCAGTCGATCGCCTTCTTTCCCTGGCCTTTCACTCTCCAGTAGAGGGCTGCCATGCTGGAAAGGACCCAGGAGGTCTGGTTCTACAAAGGAATGGTTAGTTGAGGCTGGTGTCTCTTAAATATATATATATAGCAAAGGACTCCTTGCCTGTGATACGAATTACAGATACATTCCCTCAGTTCTCTGATGTTTGCTTTTGGACCTCTGGTGTTTTTTGTTTTTTGTTTTTGTTTTTTTTTTTTCAATGCAGGCTTTGATTTCTACATAGTTCAGTTTATTAATTTAGATGGCTTCTGGATTTTTAGTTGTAGCTGACAAGGTCTTGCTTACTTGAAGGTTATCAAGAAATTTTTACATTTTCCCCCCAGAACTACCCCCCCGTCGAACTTTTCTAGTTTCATTTTTTCACATTTAAATCTTTGATCCATTTGAAATTTAACTTGGTATAAAAAATATGGCTCCACCTTAAATGGTTACTAAGTTGTCCCAATAAGATTTAACAAATAATTCATCTCTCTTCACCCAGTGAGATGCTACCTTTACCATATACAAAATTTCAGTAATTAATTTAGATCTAATTTTGGATTTTCCTGTCTATTTCATTTGCCCCTTTCAGTGGATGGTCTCTAATTCCCGACCATCACTAAGCAGACAGATGGTCTCTAACTCCCAACCATCACAGAAAACCTGCCCTGATTTTTGCTTTCTATCTTATTTCTTTCTTCCAATACAATTCTTCGGTAATTTTATTATTCTTCATTGTCAGGGCATATAGTATTTATATTGTTCTATCACCCTATTCCCCAAGGTTTGTTTTTTATATTGATTTTGCACTTAAACACATTCATTGACCACTGACATGACTTTTGTGTGGTTTCCCCAATCATGTTGTGGTTGACCGAGGTTCAGCCCAGTACTGTTGGTGGGCACAATATTCTTTGAGACTGTTGTTATGGGCTGAATTGTGCTTCTCCAAGACACATCTCGGCCTCTAGTACCTCAGAATGTAACTGTATTTGGAGATAAGGTCTTAAAGGAGGTAATTAAATTAAAATGAGGCCCTCAGCGTGAGCCCTTAATCCAGTAAGACTGGATTTATACGAAGGATTTATAGAAGAGGAAGAGCCACGTCAGGGTCCTGTGTGCAGAGGGAAGGCCCTGTGGAGGGAAGCAAGAGTCTGGCCACCAGCAGCCTGAGGAGGGAGGCCTCAGAGGAAACCTGTCCCGTCGGCACCCAGATCCTGGACCTGGAGGCTCCAGAAATGTGAGAAAACAAATTTCTACCGTTTAAGGTCCCTAGGCTGTGGTGCTTTGTTACGGTAACCCTACCAAACCGATATAATCATGTGAGTTCAAAACTTTCTGTCTTCAGCCTTCATACCTGAAGGACAGCTGGCTGGATATAAAACCATGGCTCATTCTTTCTTTCCTTGAATAATGCGTTGGCATTGTTCCATCGCCTGCTGGCACGGTTGGCTGCTGCAGAGAAACCTGAGACTGCCTGATTTATTCTCCCTTCTCAGTGACTTAGTGACTTGGTCCTTTTGATTGGTTTCTCAAAAGGATTCTTTTTTTAAAACTCAAATTTATCTTTCTTTAATGCCAATATTTCACACATACAAAAGAACATGTTTAGGTAATTATATATACATAATAATTATATGAAAAAATATACCCCTATGCTATAAAACATAATGAATATCCCACACACTGCCACCCTGGTCTAGAATGAACTTGCAGCCAGTCATCTATGTGTTCTTAAACAATTCCAGCCTCTTGCCTTTTCTCCACAGGCACACACTATCCTAAATGCTGTGTTTCTTATCCCATCGCTTTTTCAAAGTGTTCTGTCTCACACACACACACACACACACACACACACACACACACACACATTTGTTTCAACAATAAAATACTTAGTGTACTTCTTATGCATTATAAAAGTGGTCTAATGTGGTAAGGAGTTTTCTGGGACTTGAACTTTTTCTTTTTTTTTAAAAGATTTTATTTATTTGAAAATGAGAGATCAAAAGTAGGCAGAGCAGCAGGCAGAGAGAAAGGGGAAGCAGGTTCCCCGACAAGCAGAGAGCCCGATGCAGGGCTCGAACTCAGGACCCTGAGATCATGACCAGAGCTGAAGGCAGAGGCTGAACCCACGGAGCTACCCAGGCGCCCCGGACTTGAACTCTTTACTCAACACTCTATTTCTAAAATTCATCCATGTTGTGTGTAGCTTTAGCTCATTCAATTTCCTTGCTGCACAATGAAATGTCCATTAAGTGAATCTATTACAATGCATTTTTCCCTTTTCTGTAGATGGGGGCTCTGAAATATTTCCTGTTTTTAAGTTTTCTGTTGCAAATAAATGCGTAGAGTTTCTCTAGTCTAGAGTAGGTACCTATGGGTAGGCTTGCTGGTTCGCAAGACATGTAAATGTCCAACACAACAAGAGAATGGCGACTTGTTCCCTAGAGGTGCTGTGACAATCCACAATTCCATCAGCAATGTTTAGAAGTGCTTCTTGCTTTCTAGCCTTTCTAATTCTTGGTGTCATCAGTGGCGGTACAACAGCATCTTACTGTGGTCTTAGTTTGCATTTCCTGATCATTAGTGAGACTGATACTGTTTCTTGAGCTTATTGGCCACACATATCTTCTTTCAGTGAAACGTCTGATGTTAATCTTTATGTATCTTTTGATTTTATTATTTATCTTTCTCACTGATTTGTTTCTATGTTCTGCGTATCAGTCCTTGCAGGTTGAATGTGTCACACATACTTTCTCTCACTTTGTCTGGCTTACCTCTCTTTCATTTAAAAAATCTATTTAATTAAAAAAAAGTTTAAACTTTAATGTAGGTGAACTTAGTCACATTTTCTCTTCTAGTTAGTACTTTAATATCTTAAGAAATCATTTTCTATTCCAAGGGCAGAAAGATCACCTCCTACATTTTATTCCAATTTTTAAGGCTTTGTTTTTCATACTCCAGTCCTTAATTCACATGGAATTCCTTTTTTGTATAAGCTGTGAGGTGAGGATTAATGAGCTCAGCAATTGCCCCAGCACAGCTTCCAGCAAAAATCCCCTCTCCCTGTTGATCTTCCACAGTCCAATGTATGTCAGTATGTTTCGGGGCTTTCTATGTAGTCCCCCTTGTCATTATTTCTGTTTATCCTTAAGCACAGGGCACTATGGCCTGTTTTATAATTTTTCATAAAAGTAAGGCAATTCTCACCTTATTTTTTTTCAAGAGTGTCATGTCTATTCCTTACCCTTCCATATAAAGGTCTGCTTTTCAAGTACCATTAAAAAAAAAAAAAGGAAGAAAAGAAAAACTTGTTGGTATTTTGTTTATAGTAGCATTGACTCTATAAATCAAATTAGGGAAAACTGACATGTTTATGATGTGTGTTGTCTTATCCATGAACATTATATATCTTGGTTTATTTAGGTCTTAAAATGCCTTTCAATAAAGTTGTATCACTTTGTGCAGTCAGGGCTTACAAATTTTTTGTTAGATTTATTATTGGGAAACTGATATTTTTGTAGCAATGGAAATACTTTGAAAATCATGTTTTCTAATACTTTCTGTTGCTGTATAGAAATGCAACTTATTTTTATTGACTTTACAGGCAGCCATCTTGATAAAAATGTTATTATTTCTAAAAATTTGTAGATTCTTTTGGGTTTGCTATATAGATGATCACATCATTTCTAAATAATACTTTGGTTTTTTTCTTCCTAATACGCCATTTCTTTCTTCCTTCCTTTCTTTTTTTCTTTTTTTTTTTTTGGTTTACTGTACTTGCTACGCTTTTGGAACAAATCTGGAAAAGTGGTGATGGTGGGCATTCTCTTTCCTGACTTCAAAGAATTATTTTAAATATTCCCCATTAAGAATCATCTTTGCTGAAATATTTTGTTGATTCTTCTCATCAGATTAAGGAAGTCTTTGTCTATTCTCAATTTGCATTAGTTTTAATGAATGGTACTGCATTTTATCAAATATAATCTACTGAAATAATTTCATAATATTAATCCTTTAATTTGGTTGATGAAATACAGGGTTTTCCTAGACTTAGACCATTTTTGTATTTTTTGGGATAAACCCAACTTGATCAAAGTGCATCTTGTAAAAGAAAAATATATCCTGCCGGATTTTGTCTGTTAAAATTTGGCTTATGATTTTGATACCTATGTTTGTGAGTGAGCTTACAGTATTATTTTTTTCTCATGTCTTTGTCTAGTTTTGTTTTCAAGACACTGGTCTTGTCTCAAGCAATTAATTGGGAAGTTGTTCCCTTTTCCGCTGTCCAGAAGAGTCTATTTATATTGAGGTGGTGTACTTCTTAAAAGTCTGGTAGAATTCACTTGTAAAATCAATAGGCCTTGTATCCTTTGTGAGGAGATTTTTTTAACGTACTGCTGCAATTTATTTGAGTTTTATTACCAAATCAATTTGGATAACTACATTTTTCTAGAAATTTGTCTTCTTTACAATTATTTTGAAATTTATTGGCATAAAATTGTTAATTGTATCATTTTCTTATCTCTTTAGCTGTAGTTCTGCTTCCCTTTTCCCTCAATATTGGTTATTTGTACTTTATTTCTTCTTGATTAATTTTGCCTGAACAGTGCTTCAAAGAAACAACTTTTAGATTGTGGATCTCCATCCTTTGGTTTCACTGATTTCTGCACTTAATAACAGAACTTAAAAATGCAAGAATCAAAAACTGATAGAAAATAAAATATATACAAATTCAGAGTTACAGCTGTAGATTTCAACATGCTTCTCAATGATGGACAGAAGAAATACACAAAAAAGTCAGTAAAGATAAAGAAGACATGGACAATATTATCAAACCACTTGACCTAAATGACATTTCTAGAATACTCTAACAGTAAAAGTATTCTTTTCTGAGGTACATGGAACATTTACCAAGACAGATCATATTCTGGATCATAAAACAAGTCTGAATAAGTTTAAAAGGACTTAAGTCACATGAACTATGTTCATTTACTACAATAAAATTATAAGTCAATTAAAGAAAGAGATCTGGAAAATGCCCAATAGTTGGAAACCCAAATAACATACTTCTAAATAACTTACAGATCAAAAGAGAAATTAGGAGGAAAATTATAAACTATTTTAAACTGAATGAAAATATGACAAAATTTGTGATATGAAGCTAAAATAGAATTTAGAGGGAACTTTTAACATTAAACACCTGCCTTAGAAAAGCAAGGGATCAAATAAATAACCTAAACCTACACATAAAGAAACTAAAAAAACCCCAACAAATTAAATCCTAAGAAGCAGAAGACAGGAAATAGTAAAGATAAGAGCAGACACCAATGACAGAGAAAATAAAAACAACAGGGAAAAATCAATGGATTCAAAACCTTGGGTTCTCGGTTCTTTGAGAAAATCAATAAAATGGATAAACTTCTGTCAGTCTGATCAGGAAAAAAAAAAAAAAAAGAGAAAAGATATAAAGTACCAACATCAGAATTACAAGAGTATATGTTACTACAGATCCCACAGATGTTATCAGAATTAGGAAAAAAAAAAAAAGAATTATGAACAATTTTATGCTAATAAATTCAACAACTTGGATGAAGTAGACAAATTTCTTTAAAGATACAACTACCAAAACTCACTCAAGAAGAGAGATAATTGGAATATTTACTAAAGAAATTGAATTTGTTGTTAGAAATCTCTCAGAAAGAAGAATCCTGGCCCAGATGGCTTCACTGCTTAATTCTATCAAATATTTAAGGAAGAAATAATACCACTTCTGTATATAGTCTTCTGGAAAAATAAGGTGGAAGGAACATTTAACTCATTATACAAAGTCATTTATTATTAACCTAATAACAAAACTGGACAAAGCATTACAAGCACGGAAAACCACAGACTAACACACTTCATGAATATAGATTCAGACACTGATTGGCTTATCAACAGTGGGGAATGGTATTTATGTTGGTATTTTTTATTTCTTCCAGTGGATCATTTTTGCTTTATATTTTTGAGATTACTTTATTGGGTATGTGTAAGTTTAGAATTGGTGTATCCTGTGAATTATATCTTTTATCATTACATAGTCATTTTCTCTGCCCCTAATAATTTTTTTGTTTTGAAATATATTTTTCAGGTAATTAATAACTATACCTTTCTTTTGATTACCAAATATCTGGTATATCTTCTTTCCCATTTTTTTCAATGTTTGTATTATGTTTCAGGGATGACTCATTAAATCTTTTTTTTTTTTTAAGATTTTATTTATTTATTTGACAGACAGAGATCACAAGTAAGCAGAGAGGCAGGCAGAGAGAGAGAGGAGGAAGCAGGCTCCCCACTGAGCGAAGAGCCCGATGCGGGGCTCGATCCCATGACCCTGGGATCATGACCTGAACCGAAGGCAGAGGCTTTAACCCACTGAGCCATTCAGGCGCCCCTTGACTCATTAAATCTTTAAAAAATTTCCGATTTGACATTATTTTGACTGCTACATCACAGAATTTTTTTTTTTTAAAGATTTTATTTGAGGGTACTGGGTGGCTCAATTGGTTAAGTGGCTGCCTTTTGCTCAGGTCATGAACCTAGGGTTCTGGGATCAAGGCCCACACTAGGATCCCTGCTCAGCAGAGAACCTACTTCTCCCTCCCTCTCTGCCTGCTGCTCTCCCTACTTGTGCACTCTCTCTGTCAAACAAACAAACAAACAAACAAACAAATAAATGATTTGAGAGAGTGAGAGAGAGCGCCAAAGCACAAGTGGGGGAAGGGGCAGAGGGAGAAGCAGACTCCCTGCTGAGTGGGGAGCCTGACCAGAGGCTCCACCCCAGGGCCCTGGGATTACAACATGAGCTGAAGGCAGATGCTCACCAGGTGCCCCTTATTACAGATTGTTTCTAAGATTGTCTACTTCTGGGCTTCTATTTGTTCTTACCACTTTTTGTTGCTGTTGTTCTGACCCTTAAATGCTCTTTTTTCCTTTTTTTTTTTTTTTGCCACTTCTTGCATTAATTTTTTTTTTTTTTTGATCCTCCCCTTCCTAACTTCATTATTTTATCTTCAAAGGATTGGGATCTGCATTCTTTCTAATGGTCAACCTTAAATCTTTACTCAATATTGAACCTAAGTCCAAGCAATATGTTAACTCATTCCTCCTAAATATTGAGGCCTTTTGAACACTTTTAACTCTGATCATCCCACACTCAAATGTGTATTGTTTCCCACAGTATTTCTGTTTAGTCATTTCTCTTAAAAATCCCACAAATTATTGTTTTCTACAGACATATTTGCTTGGGTTTGCATGCATGTATCACTTTATTTGCTTAGCAAATCTTCAGTCTCAGACAATCCTTCTTTGGCTTTCATATAGAAAAATTCGTTTAGGTAGAACTCCTGGTAGTAAACTTTTTCCAGTTATCTTTAAATGTGTTTACTCTTCTCTCACTGTAAGGTACACAATTCTAGGAGGGCCCACTGTGTTTTCAAAACTATCACCTGACTTAAGTGTTTTGAGAAACAGGCTGTCATTTTTTACCATCATTCCTCTGTAGGTAATCTGTCCCTTCTGTCCTTCCTAAGGGCAGAAGTCTTTGTCTAAATTTTTCCTCACTGATTTATCCCAAGCACTTAAAAAGTCTTTGGTACACACTAAGCCTCTGCTACATATTTGTTTGTGAGTAAATTCATGCATATGCACGTTGTGGTCTTTATCAAGTGGTCAGATGCAAATCCAAAATTCTATAATTTGCTCTGTGGGACTGTGGCTAGAACTCTGCAAATCATATTTCTCTTTTGTTAGCAGGCTTCTTGTCAGGGTCTGCAAACTGTGCAACCTAGGAGACTGACAGGTACGAGGGAGAAGGGACTTTTTTCTTCCTGTTTGCGTGTGGCACCTGTCAGTGTCATTTGAGCAACGGCATTTTGCACTCCCAGACCCAGCCTCACTGCATCCCTTCGGCAGCCAGGATATGCTCCCTCTTCAGAAGCCAGAACTCCCACTTGCCAGAATTCCTGTGAACGCTGAGATTTTGAAAACCCCACTGCCTGCCTGTTTCTCTCATCCCTAGGCTTGGGTCCCAGGCCCAGCAGTTGGTATTTCTAGCTTACTGGAGTCAGGTGTTTCCTTTTTCACCCTCCCACAACAATGTAATCAATTCTCTACCTTCAATTTGCTCTTCTGAATTACCTAATGTCGTTTCTGTTTTCCTGACAGTGCCCCAACTGAAACAGATGCTCTTAAGATACCTTTGTTTTTGCTGATTTACTATGACGTAGCCAGGCATGGATTTCTTTTTACTTATCCAGCTTGGAATACAGCATGCTTCCTGAATTGGTCGATTCACTTACCGTCTTGTCTCTATAATATTTTAGGTAATTTTTTACACAAAGCTTGCATTCACTATTTAATTGTGTCTAATTCACCCAATGAGTATTTGACTTAAATAAATATAATTTTAGTTTAAGAGATGACAATTTGTTTTTTTTAACTTCCTCATTTCTGGTATGGTATTTGTTTGCTCACCTTTGAGATAACATTTTAAAAAATATTTTATAATGAGAAATTTCAAATATATACAAAAGAAGACAACAGTATAAGAACTTCCATGCACTCATTGACGAGCTTCAACACTTATCAACTCATGGCCACTTATGATTTCCTCTAACCCCTCATCCATATTAATGTGAAGCAAATCCCAGACTTCACATAATTTCATCAGTAAGTTTTCCATGTGTGTACCTCTAAAAGATAAGAACTCACATTTAAAACAAGGTTAATAAAGCTTGCTTAAAATATTGAAAATTATTTTTTAGTATCATCAATAGTCCTGTTTCCCCTGGCTGTCTTATGCAAGTTCATTTTGCTTTTATAATTTGAATCATAATCTAAATAAAGTCTGCATGTTGCCATTGGTTAATGTGTTCCTTAAGCGTCTTTTGATACCGAGGGTTCATCTTCATCTACTTTTTAACATTCCTGGTGGAAGAAATGGGGTTATTTATCCTGTAGTTTTCCACTGTCTGGACTCTGCTGATGGTATCCCAGGAGTCATTTAACACGCTCCTTTGCCCCTGTATTTCCCACTGGTTGGTAGTCAGAGGCTTGACTGGCCTCAGATTTATTTGACTTACTGAGGAGGCAGGGTGGCCAAATGCTTCACAGGCGGTAACGTGAATGTCCAATGGTACCCACGTGCTGAGTGTATTTGTGAGGTTAGTAGCGAGTGATGATCACTGCCATAAATTAATTAGGAGCAGCGAAACTGTAATATTCTAATTTTATTATTTCTAGTTTACTAGTTGGAATACTCCTATAGAGAGACTTTTTCTCATCATTGAATCATTTACCCTAAAGTACAGTTCATTTAGAAAGAAAGGAAACATGCTGGTTATTTTCTTTTCATATTAGGAAAAACAAAACAAAACAAAAACAAAAACCCAAGTTTGTTCCCATGCATCTTCCAAAACCAAATCCTCAGTGTGAATTTGGGAGTCTAAATATCGTTTAATATATGTGATGTGATCTACCCACTCAGTTGCTTCAAAGTGTTCCATCTTTGGCCAATGGGAACATATTCCAGTTGGCTCTGAGTTCTTCTGACACAACCTTTGTAGAGTTTGGGAGTCTCTTTGCTTGCCTGGACTTGGTAGAAGCCATTTCTCCAAGGAATTCTGGCTCCTTTTAGTGGAAAATAGTATCTAAGGATCAATATCTAGGCATAAAGTGTGCTTATCAATACTGGGTTACTCACTGATATTAATCTTTTCGGCAAATAAAGTTAGGAAATGTGTAAATATATGAGAAAGTTTTGCTAGTATTTTTAATTCACAACTACAGACGTTTACTTAACATCATCATTCTCACACTTTTATGTCCTTTACCCATAACCAAACTCTAGTTTGCAACATCACCAACAAAATTATTCATTTATTTTGCATTGCATACACCTACAATCTCAGGACAATATCAATATTACTAACAATAGTATTACTGAAAACGAGTAAGGTTTTCTTTTGTGCGTAGGGTAAACCCCATCAGGGAGGTAGTCAAATAATGGTCTTTTAAAGTCACTTGGAATAGTTCCTCTTGGTATGGTTTTACTACCAACTGAGTATGTGGTCGGGCTCACTTAATTTTACTTTTAATTAGGAACTGCCTTATTAAAATTTGTTTTGATATTAAACAAAATATTAATTTTCAAAATCAAACAAAAGATAATATAAAGTCAAGAAAATCTAGCTTCATGCCCGATCTTTCCCAACCAATTTCTTTCTTCCCTCCACGGAAAACCATTTAAAAGTATTTTTAAAAGTTATTCTTCCATTTTAAAATATCTGTTTCTCGGGGCGCCTGGGTGGCTCAGTGGGTTAAGCCTCTGCCTTCGGCTCAGGTCATGATACCAGGGGCCTGGGATCAAGCCCCACATCAGTTTCTCTGCTCTGCGGGGAGCTTGCTTCCTCCTCACTCTCTGCCTACTTCTGATCTCTGTCAAATAAATAAATAAAATCTTTAAAAAGAAATATCTGTTTCTCTCTACACACATCCCCAACCTTGTCATTGTTTAAAAAGCAAAATATTGGGGCGCCTGGGTGGCTCAGTGGGTTAAAGCCTCTGCCTTCGGCTCAGGTCATGATCCCAGGGTCCTGGGATCGAGCCCCACATCGGGCTCTCTGCTCAGCAGGGAGCCTGCTTCCTCCTCTCTCTCTGCCTGCCTCTCCGTCTACTTGTAATCTCTGTCAAATAAATAAATAAACAAAATCTTTAAAAAGCAAAATATTGTAATCAGAGAGATGATTTTTTTCCCACTTTCCTTTTCCTTTTTTCACTGCCTATATCATTGAGATTATTTCATAGAAGTTTATAGAAATTGTCTTCATTCTTTTTGACAGCTGTAAAAGATTCCATTGTGAGGATGTTCACACCAAATAAACACCCATGGAGGACTTTTTATTTACTCAGTCTTTTTCTGTTGGGCATATGGGTTGTTTCCAGTCTGCTATTTCAAGTGAGGCTACCATCAACAGCCTTATTCATAGGTATTTTTGTATTAATTTTGTATTTTTAGAAAAGATTCCTGAAAGCTGGTTACATGAGTAAATGAATATATAATTTTATTAGATAGAGTCAATTTTCTCTCCACAAAGGTTATTCTACTTTGCCTTTCCACCAGGATGTATGAATGGTAGCACCAATTTCCCAACAGCCTCACTGAGCCTATACAAATTCTGGATTTCTGCCAATGTCACTGGCAAGAAATAACTCACTGTAGTTTTGATTTGTTCTTTTTCCAGCTTTTTGAGATAAAAGCATAGATCACAGATTTTTGGTCTTTTTTTTTTAAACTAATATATCCATTTAAGGGCTATAAACTTCCCTCAAGCACGGCTTTAGCTGCATCCTGCAAGTTTTGACCTGCTTTATCTTTGTTATCATTCATTTCAAAATATTTTCTATTTTTAAAAAAGATTTTATTTATTTATTTATTTGACAGAGAGAGAGAGAGAGAGGAAGCATGGGGAGTGGCAGGGAGAAAGGGAAAAACAGGCTTCCTGCTGAGCGGGGAGCCTGATGCAGGGCTCGATCCCAGGACCCTGGGATCATGACCTGAGCTGAAGGAAGTTGGTTAACTGACTGGGCCACCCAGGCACCCCTCAAAATACTTTCTCATTTTGCTTGGGCTTTCCTCACTGGCCCATGGGTTACACAGAGGTGTACTGTTTAATGCCACCAAAATTGCTGAGGATTTTCCATCTATCCTCCTGCTTCTGATCTTTATTTTTTTAAATTTAATTCTACTGTGGTCAGAAAATAATACTCTATAAATTATTTCAGTATTTTAAATTTTATGACTCAGTTTATGATCAACATGGTAAATGGTCCACGTGCATTTTTTAAAAAATTATTTTAAGTGGGCTCCATTTTAACATGGGGCTCGAACTCATAACCCCAAGATCAAGAGTTGCATGCTCTACTGACTGAGCCATATGCTTTCTTAAAAATGAGAATTATGTCACAGTTTAATGAAACATTATATAAATATGTGAAGTCAAATTTGTTTTTTAGCAAGATGGTCTATACTTTTTTTGTCTGTTTAGATCTACCACTTACTGAGAGAGGCTGACGTCTATTATGATTGTAGATTCATTTCTCTGTTTAGATCTACCAATGTTTAATGCTTGTCATATATAATTTGAAATTATCTTATTGGTTTCATCAAACAGATTTACAATTTTGTATATTCTTGGTGGACTGACCACTCTATTATTATTAATCGTCTTTTTTGTAGTAATGCTTCTTCCCTTAAATTCCACATTGTCTGATGTTGGTAGAGTTAAACCAGCTTTCTTTTGACAAGTGTTTGTATATCTTCTTCCCATTTGTTTAATTTCAACCACTTAATATCTTATAGTAAAGTGTGTTACTTGTGAACAGCACGTAAGTGGGTTCAGTATTTTAACCCAGTCTGATAATGTTGGTAATCTAATTGGAATACTTAGTCCTTTTGTATTTACTGTCATTAATGATGTATTGTACTTATCTCTAACACTTTACTATTTGTATTTTATTTTACCCATTTTTATATTTTACATATATATTTCTATTTTATATTCCTTTTGTCTTCCTTTCTTGCTTTACTGAATTGATCAAATTTTTTTTATTATTCCATTTTTCCTTAACTATACATTCTTCAATTGTTCTTTTAATCATGAGCCTAGAAACGACAATATGCACCTTTAAATTATTCCAGACTAAAAATACAAATTACTTTAATTTTGCTACTTCCCTGATAATGCTAATACCTAACACCCTGCCCATGTGCATTCGTGGGAAAATTAATCTCATGTTAATCTTTCAGCTGTGTTACCTTGGAAACCTAATAAAGGTAGAATGCCAGCCATGTTATCAGCCAACATACTTAGAGTAAAGACGACCTGACGAAACTGCAGTGGACGGGGAGGACTGTGACCATTCCCGAGTGTGACATTTCTTGTCCCTTGCTGGAACTCTTGCGCTCTAGCCCAGTGGACTCTTGTAAAAGTTATTGGTTCCTACATGGAACTTGCGACTTCTGAACTAGGGTTGTTCCCATACTCAGCTCATGTGGACTTGATCCCTCATCGCTGAACTGTCACTTGGGGAAAGGGGCAGATAACTCTCCCTGGGCCTGCTCCCAGACTGTTAGGGCAATTCTTGGAAAAACTCATGAGAAGCTGCATGGCTGGTTTACTGGGTTTCCTACTCTATCCTTCTGAGTGAAGGCAAGACCACAAGTGCCCTACTGAGTTGTGTGAGTATAAAATATTTATCTAGCTGGCCCTAAATCCTCTGGCAGTGGATACCACAGAGTGGTAGCAGCAGCAGAATGGACTTTCATAGCCTTGGTTCAATGTGGCCAAGGCACTGTGACATAAAAGAATGCCCAGGGAGACGCAGAAGAAACTAAAGTCTCAGTGCGGGGCCAACTTTCTCGGGGTCTGATGGCAGAAGTTTGACATTGTGTGACAGAGGATAAATCTTCCCGTTGTGGGCCTAGATGAAAGCTGAAGACAAACTTGTGCCGAGAGCAACTGCCCACTCCTCCCTTCCCCACTGTCCATGAAATGGAACTGACCAGAAGCACAGCTGTAAGTGGGCTGGCTGGAAGAATGACAATTGCCTTGGGGTAGCTGATGCATTTGGGTCAAACGGGGCCCTGATGCCTGGCAGGGGGCGTGGAAGAGACTCGAGCTTGACTCCATGTTTGTGAGTGGGACTGGACTAGAAAAGAGGTGGAGCAGCTGGGTCGGTTTGAACCGAAACTGGGTTGGCCATGGATCTACTCAGCATGGAGTGGTGCCCACGAGCCCCAAGCAGGGGGAGCAGGGGACAGAAGTAGAAGAACCACTCTGCACCAGCACACAGGTCGAAGAGGGCTAGGCGGCAAGCTGGCACACAAACTGGCTGCATGGCAATGGCTGTGGTGAGCTGCACGTCTGGGGAGGCAGCGCTGTCTGAGCAGCTTATGTGGGAGCAACTTCAGCTGCAACCTGGGGCGGCATCCTGAGGGTTTAACCTTCACATGGGGACTAATCAGTGTCATCTACGGACACTTAAGGAGATAATGAATGGCAAGGCAAACTACATACTCCTTGGGCTTTCCAAGAAATGACAAATGATAATGACTATTTTAAAAGCTGGAAGCAAAGAGGATATGGACATGCTTGTTCTTCTGTGAGTGATAAATGAGAAAGGGGTGCTTTATTTGTCATCACTGTCATTTTCTAAGGCATCGGTTTCAAAATGTGATCTTCTTACCATCAGTATCAGCCAACAGCTTACAAGAAATGTCCATTCTCAAGCCCAGCCCTAGTCCTACTAACTCAAGAAGCCCAGCAAACTGTGGAGTCTAATAAGTGCGCCAGGTGATTCTGGTGGACCCTAAAGTCTGGGAGGAGTTGTATTAAAGTTAGTAACTCAAGGTCATGGAGGTTCGTCTGTGAGCCCACAATGGACATGGTTACTAGATTAACCTTCTAGCTCTATTTTCCTGAAAACCTAATAAAGGGTGAATGTTCTCATATCAGGCAAGATAGCTTATAGTAAAAATGACCTCAGTTGGTAACTGTAACTAGACTAGGAGAACTGGAAATAAACTATGAACACCTCATGAAAAGCCAGTTCCAAGTTTCGGAGTGCCGTGGTTCTTATAAAGAGCGAGGCTCTTTCCAGGACTCAAGGAGCTATCACAAAAGATAATGGTTTTTATATGGAACTTGGAACATCTAAACCAGGATAGTTCCCATAATACATCATTTGACTTGTTCCCTTGCACTTGAACTGTGGCCTAGCAGCAAAGGGCAGCAGGCAGAGAAGGGTTGCTGGGCTAAGCAAGGACTCCCTCTGGAGGGACACACCTGATGCTATTACACTTTCCCATCAGAAGCTACTACTGTCATTACTTTGTATGGTCACACTCATTTATATTTAATATTTACCCTTTCTGTTGCTCTCTGCTTTTTTCCGTTTCCATCTGGGATAGTTTTTGTTCTGCCTGAAGAAATTCCTTTAGTGATTTTTAGTTCAAGTCTGTTTCAGTTTCTGGTGGTCTAAGATCCTTAAACCCTCATTTTTGAAAATAGGTATAATTTATACAGAAATGCTCAGATCTTAAGTAAAACATTCACTTTTGACTACTACTAAATACACAACATTTCTAACACTCTACAAAGTCCTTTCAGGCTGCTGTCCAGTCAACCCTTTCCCCACAAAGCAACAAGTGATCAGAATTCTAACACCACAGGTGAGTTTTGCCTGTTCTAGAATTTCATATAGTTGGAACTCACATACTAGGTACTTTTTTGTGTCCAACCTCTTTTATTAGTGTAGTATTTTTGAGATTCATCAATATGGATGTTGGACCTTTCTTGCTGAATCCATTAGTATAATTAGTATCCACCATGTAAACACACCATTGTTCTTCCATTCTTCTATTGATGAGCACCTCAATGTTTTTCTGGCTATTATGAATAAATCTGCTGTGAACATAAAGTATTTTGTGGACATGTATTTTCACGCCTCTTTGATAAATTCTAGCACTAAAATTCCTGGATCATATATGCTTAATAGACAACCAAACTTCTCCAAAATGTCTGTACGGTTATACTCCCAACTGGCAACTCCCAACATGAGAGTTCTGGTAGCTCTGAAGCATCTCCCACATTTGCCATTATTGATTTTTTTCATTTTAGCTCTTCTAGTGCTAGGAGTGCTTCCTGCTTCAAAGTCTATTTTTTTCTGATGACAACGTTGCTCTCTTTTTTTAACTGTTTGCATGGTATATATTGTTTTCCATCTTCATATTCTCGACACTTCTGTACCTGATATTTAAAGTGTTTCTCTTTTTTTTTTTTTAAAGATTTTATTTATTTATTTGACAGACAGAGATCACAGTAGGCAGAGAGGCAGGTAGAGAGAGAGGAGGAAGCAGGCTCCCTGCTGAGCAGAGAGCCCGATGCGGGACTCGATCCCAGGACCCTGAGATCATGACCTGAGCCGAAGGCAGAGGCTTAACCCACTGAGCCACCCAGGCGCCCTAAAGTGTTTCTCTTATAAGCAGCATATAGTTCGATTTAAAAAATCTATTCCATACTAAATGCTCAAATTACATAATCTTTTTTACCTAACTGCTGATACGCTTGGAATTTCTACTTCCTATTTTACCATTTGCATTTTATTTTTATGCACCCTTTCTCTTGCCTGACTTTCTTTAATCAAATGTTTTACATTATTCCATTTTCCTTCTGTTCAATTACATTTTAAAACCATTGTTTGTAGTTAGCCTAGAGCTTAAAACTGTATTCTTACTTATCACAGTCCTATGCAAATTATTACTTTAGTACTTGGCTGATACCAATTAAACCTCAGAACTTTTCAGTTCCATTTACTTCCCTCCCATCACCTGTTATTGTTACCGTGCACTTTAGTGACACGTAAAAGCGCGGCACTTCAGGGCCCTGCAGCTTTGACTCAACAGTATGGCTACTGTTCATTTACATTTGTCTTCGCGGTGTTCTTCATTCCCTCTTGCATGTCGGTATCTCTATCTGGGATGTTTTCCTGAGAACGTTTTTTGTTATTTCAGTGCAGGCCCTCTGGTGCCAGATTCTCTGAATTTTCGTTTCTCTGAACCCATCTTTATTTCACCTTAATATCTGTAGGACATGTTTGCTGGTATAAAATTCTAGGCTTGCAGTTTTTCTCTTCCAGCTTGAAAGATGTTGTTACACTGGCCTCTGGTTTCTTCTCTTTTTCTTTTTTTTTTTTTTTTTTAAGATTTTATTTATTTATTTGACAGAGAGAGATCACAAGTAGACAGAGAGGCAGGCAGAGAGAGAGAGAAGTGAGGGAAGCAGGCTCCCTGCCGAGCAGAGAGCCCAATGCGGGACTCGATCCCAGGACCCTGAGATCATGACCTGAGCCGAAGGCAGCGGCTTAACCCACTGAGCCACCCAGGTGCCCCTGGCCTCTGGTTTCTATCATCTCTGTTGAGATGCCGTCAGTCTCGTGGCTCCTCTGGAGGGACCCGCGATGTGTTAAAGATGGGCCACGCATTCTTTGTCACTGCTAGCAGATGGAGGACGTTTCCCCGGGCTTTGATTCCGAGCAGGCACCAGCACTCTCCGCTTGGACAGAGTGGTGCCGTGGCAGTTCTGGCTACGCACAGGCTCTCGGAGGCCTGCGTGCTTCTGCTCTCACCTTGTGGAGCTCCGAGCCGTCATGGAGAAAGTTCCAGCTACCCTGCTGAGAGACAACCAAGGCAGGGCTTCCCAGCTGTGCCCAGCTATTCCACCCTCTCCACCGGAGGTTCAGACACGTGAGTGAAACCTTCTTCGGTGGCCAGTCCCAGATGAGTCTCTACACGTCTTCCGTGGCATGAATGACTCCAAGGGAGACCAGAAGAATGTCCAGCTGAGTCTGGCTCAGACTGCACAGTCTTGAGCAAATCACGGTTTTGTTTGAAGCCAGTAAATTCTGGAGTGGCTTCTGAGGCAGAAATGGAGAACTGAAATAGTGTTTGGTGTCCAGAATAGAGTGCGGCCATACCAGACACTTAGAACCTGTGGTGTTAGCTCTAGGACTGGGTCGACTACAACTGCTGAGCAGCACTGAGACTCTTCACGGAGGCTGGACGAGCACGGAGGAAATCAGGACGGGAGGCTGGAGAAGGGGCGGACTTATCTATTGGTAAAACAGTGAGGCTGTATCTTAGAATACAGCAAAAATACCTAAGTTGTAGATCTGGCTAGGAAGACTTCCAAGAAGAATGCTGAAAGTGAAAAGGGTTTTTGAAAAGCTATTAAAAAAGAGAGAGCACTTTAGAAACTACAGTTTTCGGGCAGGGTTTAGAAAAACTGCTTTCAAGTTGGGACTTGCAGGGTTAGAAAATGAAACTTTCTCAATTGTCAGCTTCTCCAATCAGCATGAGGTTTTAAAGTAAAAAAAAAAAAAAAATTCCAGAAAGTTACCAGTAAAACTATGGCCTTGGGGTCAAGCTCAAATCAGAAACACGGCAATAGGACCTTTTGTTACTCCTGCCTCAGAAGGATATAGATGTAAGCCTCATAAGGCTTTCACAGACAAAAAGTGCCTAAAAATCTTAAGGGTATTTACACCCTGGACTCACATTCAAGGTAGACAGGGACCTTCTTGAAGAGATTTGAGATGTGGGTTCTGTCTGCAGTGACTTATCATTTGAAAGTCTACAAAGTCTTTTTTTTTTTTTAAGATTTTATTTATTTATTTGACAGAGAGAGAGAGATCACAAGCAGGCAGAAAGGCAGGTAGAGAGAGAGGGGGAAGCAGGCTACCCCCTAAGCACAGAGCCCGATGCAGGACCCGATCCCAGGACCCTGAGATCATGACCTGAGCTGAAGTCAGAGGCCCAACCCACTGAGCCACCCAGGCGCCCTCTACAAAGTCTTTTAAAGGAGTTGTGCCAGTTTGGACTAAAAGGGAGAGAAAGGTGGGAAGCAAGACGAGTGAGCTTTTCAACTGCAAACACAGGCCTTTCTTCCAGAAAAGGAAAGACCACTCAGAGAGAAGGGTCAAGAGTGGAGAAACAGATTAGGGAACCAAGCCCAGGAAACCAAAATGGACCATAATCAAGGAATATTCCTTGTAAAGCAAGTCATCAGGGGAAGTGGCGACATACGGGCCAGATGGGGTTCAGAATCGACACAGAATGGAGATTGCTATGTCTTTCCCACTTCCTGTGTTTAAAACTACCATGACTTCCCTATTCCTGCCACACTGTCATGTCGTGCCGGAAGCCCAGTAGATTCTCATTAGGTTATAGTACTGCTTTAACATTATATATTAATAAAGTGGAGAGATACTTAACCATAAAGTAACTAATTTTAGTTTTACAAAACCCCCTCTTTACATAAAGATCACACAGAAACAGATGAACAGTCTTAGAAACTCTGTGATATGTTCTCTAGGCTTCTAGAGAACAAAAACGCAGTTTTGCAGATATTTTGTTTCATTATTTTAAGAGAAGAAGGTATTTAAAGTTGTGTTTCCCATCCACAACCTGAAATACCAACTACTCTTCACCACCAGAAGAACACCCACTACGTCATACACTGAGATTCCCTGGTTGCCAGGAGCCCCACCTCCACGCAGGAGAAGACAACACTGAGGGGTGGGGCACACACAAATAAAGGCCACAGGCTCCAATGTGTGTGGTGTAAAAAAAAAAAAAAAAAAAAAAAAAAGACAAAACTGACAAGGTAGGTTCCACCATAGAAGGTACACAGAGCAGCCAAAAAGAGTACTAACTGAGTAATGGAAAAAGCAATGGAAAAGTGATGGAAACTCAGTGGTGGGTTATTTCACATCTTCCCTTTAGCTACTAAGCGCTGCGTAACTCACATAGAGGTTAGAGCCACTTAGTGGCAAATAATCTGGGAAAGTCAGAAGGTAGACAGACGGTAGTTTCCAGCTTTCCTACAGGGTGACTCACCTTTTCCAAAACTTTGGCAATTCGTGTGCCGATTTGTTCGAGTGACTGCTGTGGATACTGGTCTTTGCCAAGATTTTGCAGTACCTGGTGTAGGGAAAGACGGCAGGTGAGAGCAAGGAAAGGAGCAGGATCTAGGTGACGCTGCTGACGCTGAGCTGGACACTAGGGTCCAAAAGCCAGCAGCTGCTCTGGGGTATGTGCTGTGGTCCTGCTGGTCAGGCACTTTGGGGAAGACGTATGGAAACCTAGCATCCCTTCCATACCCTCCCACTTGACAAAAACTACAGACATGTAAAACATATTCATTACAGCAACATTAGAAAAGAGAGTAAATAAAGAAAATTAAAACTATCTGTATTCCTGTCACCCAGATGCAACCAGTGTTAGTATCTTTACACTACGGATATTTCAGGGATTTTTCTGAAATAGCATGTGTACACACATACTGCCTCTCTCACAGAATATGGGATCACACTACATATTGTCACCTATATTTTCACATAACATGAAGATTTCTTCATGCCAATAAATGTATTTCTACATCTTTCTTTTTTTTTTAAATAAAGGTTTTATTTATTTATTTGACAGAGAGAGATCACAAGTAGGCAGAGAGTCAGGCAGAGAGAGAGAGGGACGCAGGCTCCCTGCTGAGCAGAGAGCCTGATGTGGGGCTCGATCCCAGGATTCTGAGATCATGACCTGAGCCGAAGGCAGCGGCTTAACCCACTGAGCCACCCAGGCGCCCTCTACTACATCTTTCTTGAGGGCTCCACTGTATACCATCCTCTATCTGTACAACATTTATTTAACAAATCCTCTATTCTTGGACATTTGTGGTGGTTTCTCAATTGTCCTTCTCGGTACACTGTTTGCTAGGCATATGCTGGGTCTGCTCACCTTCCTTGCCTTCTTAAGAATGCCAACAGGAGAATAAGCTGCCTCAAGTAATCCTGACAAGAGCCTCTGTCCGCTGGCAAGCAGAGTGCTACCTACCTTGAGGAGTGAATCAGAATTCAAATTTCCTGGCCCTTAAAAGAAAAGCATAAACTCAATCCCAGGGCCTGAAATAAATCAGGCCTGGCCTAAAGCCACCTAGATTTAGGCCCTCTGAAATGTGGCCCGGCCCCCGGGCTTCCTGCTGTCAGCTGCGGCACCACTGCGGCGCTAGCAAGTACAGCCGCGCTGAAGACGGCTGGGCACTCACCTCTGTCAGCTGACTCTCGCCCGTGTAGTGCAGGCTGGCCCGGTTGGAGACCCCGTGCAGGTGGTCCAGGGTGTGCATGCTCGTGGGCAAATTGCCGTTGCAAAGCGGCTCCATCGCCGGCTGCTGTATTGGAGTGGCAAAGTCGATGTGTTCTGTGATGCTGGAAAATGGAGATTGCCACGTTAGCCATGAGAAACCCGAGTGGGTGGGGAGCAAGAGTATTAATAATCGGCTGATCGTAACTTTGCGATGTTACCAGGACTGTCTGGAACCACGACTCACAGACTGAAGAGACAGCAGAGGTGATCTAGTCTGCTCTCTCGTTTTATAGGTGCGAGAACCCAGTGCCTGGCATAACTGTTTGCTGAACGTATGAGCAGAGATCGTAGCCCTGGTCAAAGGAGCAGCGCTGGAATCAGAGTCCTGAACTCAGTGATTTCCCGGTCCACTCAAGCTGCCTCCTTTCTATGCACCATGGGGTCTGGTGTGGTCACTGCCATTGGCCATTTTTTCTCACTGGGGAAGTTTTGAACCTGGCGGGCTTTAGTCTAGGATTTCTGTTTTTAGGGTAAAATTCCCTTTTCAGTGATAAATACCCGCAAGTGGTTCCTATCTTTTATTTTCCCTTTATGCACAGAAGCCCACCCCACAGAAAAAATGACCCAAAGTTTAGACAGTACATTTTAAACAGATGCAGCTGTTCAATCTATCCATGCATAAGACGTAACTCCCTTTTGTAGACCCAAAGTGGTCATTTTCCTGCTATCTGCAGCTAAATGTTATACACTCTCATATATGCTGAAATGGCAAACTGGCATGGCCAAATTTTATTTCTAGCTATTTAAAGCTAATATGTATTAGGCAAACATTCATTCATTATTTATTTAGAGCCTACTACGTGTCACACACCAGAGGTACAATAATTAACAAGACATCGGCAATCCTTGCTGTTATGGTGCTCGTGGTCTTGTGAGTGGCTCGGTTATTACAGATGTTATAAAAGACAAAAACAAGGTACAGTGTCAGTACACTACGAGGAGGTATGTATTTCCCCCTATGCTGATGGAGGAAGGAGGTGACTAGTGAAGGATTCCCTAAGGAACCAAGATTTAAGTCAAGACCAGGGTGTGAATGAACCAGGTGGGAAGAAGGTGGTGAGAACATCACCCCACGCAAAGGAACACCACTGTGAAGGACCCGACAGGAGGGAGGGTGGCGAGGATGGAAAGACACATGGCAGTAGATCACAAAGGGCTTTGTGGACCACGGTAAAGAGCAGTAAAAAGGTATTAGAGCATTTTAAGAATTATTTGACTTGTATTTGAGGAAGGAGTCTGAGTATTGTAGGGATAAGGGGCAGAATAGAGTGAATAAAGCATGCGGCCCGGCTAGGCGCCTACTGAGTGGAGTGAAGTGGAGATGATGGTGATCCGGTTTAAGGGTCAGCAATGGAGATGGAGAAAAGCTGACGGCTTAGAAAAACACTCAGAGGGTGGAAATAGTAAGAATGGGTAATAGAGGGGTGCCTGGGCGGCTCAGTGGGTTAAGCCTCTGCTTTCAGCTCAGGTCATGATCCCAGGGTCCTGGGATTGAGCCCCGCATTGGGCTCTCTGCTCTGCAGGGAGCCTGCCTCCACCTCTCTCTCTGCCTGCCTCTCTGCCTACTTGTGATCTCTGTCTGTCAAATAAATAAATAAAAATCTTTAAAAAAAAAAAAAAAAAAAAAAAGAATGGGTAATAGACCAGATCTGAGGGTGAAGGGAAAGGGGTCATTAAGGACGACTCCCAGGTTTCTGGCCTAAGGACTGCTGGAGCGATCTACTAAGAATAAGAAACAGAAAACACACAGAACAATGATTTTTTGGAAGGTGAGTGGACAAGGAAACAATGAGTTTGGTTTTCCTGAGGTTGAGGGGTCTCAGAGGTATCTAGGCAGAGAGGCCAAGTCGGTAATTGGACAGATGATTTGAAGAAAAATCTGGTATGGAGATTCAAATTCAAGAGCTGTCAATATATTGGTGGTGACAGAAGTTCTGGGAGTACATCAGTCTGACTCGGAGTGATTCTAAGGTAAGAAGGCTTAGAGGTAAATCTTGGGGAACACCAACATTTAAAGGGCAGAGAAGGAGCCAGCAAAAGAGAATGAGTATCCAAGGAGGAAAACGCAGTTACCGGAGGGGCAACTTGGCTCAGCCTGAGTCTTGGTAGGTGTTTGTAAATCTAGATGTGCTCTGGCTCCCTTTTTAAGTACACAATGTCAGAAACACAGGTTTTTCCATAAAGAGGGATCCAGTCTTTAACTCAAACTTAGTAAGTTCCATACTTCTGCAGACCTTACAAAGTGTGGGGGAAGGCCCTGAGAAGGGAGGGCACATTCACTGCTTCAGTACAATGGACTGCGTCTACCTGTGGCCTGTGGTCAGCGATGGTCATCCTCAGAACCTCTAAGCCTAAAAAGGACGACTCCTCTAACAGCCACTGACAAAGAAGGGCATCCCTGAAGTCAACAGAGGCCCAACAGGTTCGCTGGTACATAAATGCCACGAAGGAGCGAGGGGTTTAAGATACTCACTCAATGTTTTTTGAAGAAACTGCAAGCCAGGTACTCACGATGGCAGTCAGCTCTACCCAGCGGAGTTTGAGGCACTCGTCTGGGCTGGGCCATCCCAGACTCTGGTAGTCACGCTTTTTTCCTAGAAGGAAAGTATGACATCAATGCACACGACTGCAAAGGAACAGAACCCACAGTGTCTTACTTAACCCAGGCTAGTATGTTTGGAGGTGCCAGTCATTCTTCTAGTCTTTAGGATTTTTACCATTTAGAGAATTAGAATCTTGTCATTCACAGCAAAGGAAATAAGATTATCTGAGTGAAGTCTCGGGCTCAAAGACAGATGATGAAGTAAAAATAAATGAGTCCACTGGATTTAAGACTGATCAACGGAAGATAAGAGCTAAGATATTCTTCGATGTTAACATCTTACCAAGTTTCATTTTTACCCCTCTATATCTTGATTTTATAAAGACAGCTCCAACTTAGGAGGAGCATGTACAGCGAAAGCATGGTTTCCCATTCTCGCAGGACTGACTGTGGCTGGGGGGTGCATTGTGTGGGGCTCTCCTGTGTACTGGAGGATGTCTAGGAGCATCCCTGGCTTCTACCCTATAGAACCAGTAGCACCCCCCATCCCCCCCCCGCCACACACACACAGATGGGACAACCAAAATGTGCCGTGGGAAGACAAAATCACTCCTGGTAGAGAACCACTGTTGCAGAGAAAAGCAGCAGATGGGGAATAATGGTGATAATGATAGGGTATCATTTATTTCCAGAGCACTTACTGTGTGCTCAGGTCCTGTGCTAAGTGCCTTATATCCACAGCTTATTTCTCAGGTGGGAAAATGGAGGCACAGAGAGATCAGGTGACTTGCCCAAGGTTACCTGGCTAATGGACGGTGGAGCTAGGATCCAGATCCAGGTTGGTCTGAGTCCAACATGTAAGCTTCCAATCAGCATGCTATTTAAAGCTATACTGGGCTTTTAAAGCTCTGTTAATTGACACCTTTCACAGGTACTACCTTTTGTGTACAGGCCCTTGACTTAGATTGAGTCCCCAACTAAGTCTTGTCTGGGATGGGGGACTTCTGGAAGACTTACAATAGAATGAATGGACAGGAAGGAGATCTTTGGTTCTGTGTAACTTTTTCTTATAATGTGGGAATTTGCCAATAACAGAAAACTGAGGTATAAGCAGGGCTTTAGATTTAAGTAAAATGGAAGAGTTTGGAAGAGTTTCAAATGAGCCCTGTTTAAATGAATAACTAAAGGAATTAAACCGTAAGTTTCACAATAAAGCTTATTTTTCTGTTATGTTTAAGAAATTCACTTGAAAAGTATTTATTGAGCATCTATCATAAAGAAATGGGAACTGTGTTGAGGCACTAGGAATAGTCAGGGGAATAATACAGAAGGGGCCTGCCCCTGAGTTCCCAGTCTAGTGAGGAAGGTAAACATGAACAAATCCTAGGATATGAAAGGATGACTGCCAGAGTGAAAGTACAGGACAACGGCACGGAGGTGAGAGCAACTAATTCTGCCTGAAGGTACCAAGGAAGGGAAGGCACGTGGCATCTGAAGTTTAAGGATGAGTGATATTTTAGCACTGCTGATGTGGCAGGAGGGCAGGCCAGGCAGAGGGGGCAGCATATGCAAAGGTGAGGGGGTAAAATAAGAGCATGGTTGGTTCAGAAAAATAACTGTATGAAGGACAGACAGTCTGGATGCTTGTACACCACACGAGGAGGTTTGGACTTCATTCTATAGGCAATGGGGAGCCTCTTAGCCCAGATTTCCCCATCTTGTTCACTGGAATATCCTAACAGACTCTATTTATTTATTTACTTATTTTTTAAAGATTTTATTTATTTGACAGAAAGACAGCAAGAGAAGGAACACAAACAGGGGGAATGGCAGAGGCAGAGGGAGAAGCGGGCTTCCCACTGAGCAGGGAGCCTGTGTGGGGCTCAATCCCAGGACCCTGGGACCATGACCTGACCTGAGCCAAAGGTAGATGACTGAGCCACCCAGGTGCCCCCTAAAAGACTTTGTTAAATGCTTTGCTGAAATCTAGTTACATTGTATTTACAGCATTTCCCTGGTCTTCCAGTCTGGTAGCTCTCTTCAAAAAAGGAAGTGAAATTAGTTATGCATTATTAGTTTTACTAGTTCTTAGTAAATTTACAGTGGCCCTCATTGATCTCCACTCTTCCCCATGGCCTCACAAACTATCTTTTTTAGGATTTGTTTTAAAACTTTGTCAGGATTTATCATGAACCTTATCTCCTAGTAGTGAAGAGAATGCAGATTTATTTGAAAACCCAGGATACTGTACCTCTCTGGCTACCTGTCATCTCTTCCAAGCCTTAGAACTTTTCATGTTACTGAGAGTAAGCAGGTTCCCTGATGTCATTGGCCAAGTACACTCAATGCCCTATGTGGGCCCACCCACTTGAATACATTTAAAACCACTTAAGTGCTTTCCTGTCATCTCAACCACACCAAGCTTTAATTTTCACTTTTACAAGAAATTTTTAGTTTTTTGTTTGTAAAAACAATATAGGCTTATTATAAAATATTTAGAAAATGGAAAAGCATGTAAAAGAAAATTAAAAATTACCCATATCTCTATCAGTACCCAGAAATGACCACTTACATTTTGGTATATTCTCTTCTATACTTGTTTCTACGTACTTGTTTATTTTAGCTTCTTTTATCAAATCTAAGAGGTCATAAACATTATTTTATATGGTATAAGAAAGAAAAAGACAGCCAATTATTATTTAAAATATCATCAGCTGTAAGATACACCTCAGCTGCAGATACAGAAATGTGAACAAGTGTAGTCATAATACAGTATATCTACTACCTTACAAAAACTGAAGGGTTCTATCTGCTATTTTATAAACCACTTTGGTTCACTTACTAGATTACAAGCATCTTGGCTGCACAGTACATGGCATGGATGTTCTGTAATTTATTTGGGCAATTACCAGCATTTAGGTGGTTTATAATTTTTTATTATGATAAGCAGCCCCATGATCAATCTTGCCACTTCTGTCTGGCATCTATAAAATGATTTACTTAGGGTAAATTATTGGAAGTAAAATTATTGGTATATTTTTAAATTTTCTGATCTATATGGTCAAATGATCCCCAAACTGATCTCATTAACTCTGTGTATTGTACATTTAAAGACAGTTTGAGGAGCAAAGAAGGCATGTCGCTGTTTGTGTTTATGTCTCTTTGATTGCTAGTGAGGCTGAACATTTCATCACATGTTCAGTGGCCAACTGTATGTGTGTTATTTGGGGGACTGTCTCTGTACTTGGACACAACTCACTGAAATGCTGTGTTTTCATACTGATTTGTAGGTGTTATTTTATTTTTTTAAAAGATTTTATCTGTTTATATGAGAGAGAGAAGGAGAGAAGAGCACACAAGCAGGGAGGGGCAGCGGGAGTGGGAGAAGCAGACTCCTCACTGATCAGGGAGCCTAAGCGGGGGCTCGATCCCAGGACCCTGAGATCATGACTTGAGCCGACGTCAGGTGCTCAACTGACTTAAGCCAGCCAGGTTGCCCTGTAGCCCTTGTAGGTGTTCTTTAAATGATACTGATATTTTGTGCTTATCACCGAGTCTGTAAAAATATAAATATTCTGCAAAAATACTTTGTTTCAGTGCTCTGCCTATTTTATGGTGTCTTCTGATGCCATAATTATTTTTTTTCTTTTTCTCTCTGCCTTAGAAAGTCCTTTTCCATTGGAAAACTATATAAATATTCATCTAAATTTTCTACTTTTATGATTTTATTACATTTACTATTTAATGGAATTTTCATTTCCATAATGATGTTTTACATTTTGAACACCCTTTCCCTAGCTATAGAAGACAGACCGAGTAAAGGAAGTGCTGTTTTCTTTCTGTAACCTGTTAACACACGATGTCACCCTTAAATAGTACAGCTACTACATGCCGTCAACTCTGGTCATGACAAAATGTCCTTTTTGGTGTCCTTTGTATTTTTCCCAAGTAACAGTTCACTCTGGGATTTAGCGAAACTGACCCCATTCTTTATATTTTATTATGTGCCTCCTGCTTTCAGCTTTAAGTATACCAAATTAAATAAGACATCTTTTCATGAAGTTAATTTTTGAAGTCTAGGATAATGAAAATATCCTTTCTTTCTTTCTTTTCTTTTTAAGATTATTTATTTATTGATTTGACAGATAGATCACAAGTAGGCAGAGAGGCAGGCAGAGAGAGAGGAAGGGAAGCAGGCTCCCTGCTGAGCAGAGAGCCCAATGCGGGGCTTGATCCCAGAACCCTGGGATCATGACCTGAGCCGAAGGCAGATGCTGTAACCCACTGAGCCACCCAGGCACCCCTGAAAAATATCCTTTAAAAAAAAAAAAAGATTCTTTATAAAAGAAATTTGATCACCACTATTTCATTGCTAGAAAAGAAAGTCAACTGGGCCCATGGCAATGGCCCTGAACCTGGAGTCCCAAGAAGCACTTCAGGACAACTATGAACACTAAAAGTACATGACAAATTCTGATGTGTATGCATTTTTCCTGGGCACAGTTCTAAAGCATATATCCAATACTTAAAGAGATATCCGACACATGAAATATTAAGTGTTAATATTTATTGAGTCCTATGTGGCCAGTTCCTTTAAAGTACTTCACATGTATAATTCTTATAGTTCTCACAACCATCCTATAAGACACATGGATCCTATTAAACTAGACTATCGAGAATTAATAGGACTTCAAGCTCACGATGATAAAAATATAAGCCCGACAGGCAATGGTAAAGAAGTCAAGTAATATCAAAACAAACTTTTTATACCAGCGACTGTTTCCTCATTCACTAAACCCCATTACCCTCTCATCTGATCTCCTTCAAGTCACAAACTCATCCTTAGTAAGAAATGAGACAGTGCAATCTGAAAAAAAAAACTGGCATATTAAACATTCAAATTTACCTTGTGGCCCAGGAGATGCCACCTTTGGGCCAGTGATCTCCAAGTTTGCTTGGTAACGATGTACATTTTCTGCTTGATTCTGTTCTACCTTTTTCCCAGGAGTTTTCTTATGATCTCCTTTGGGTTTCTTTACACGTTTGACCTGGAATGTGATCTGGAAAATGGAAATATGTTAGGGACAAATTAGACCAATTATCAAATCTGTAAAGGCTGTGGATATTGGTGGTTTTAAGAGTAACCGGTCCTAATTCTACAAAGAAAACATCCAAATGGCCAAGAGACAAATGAAAAAGTGCTCAACATCACTCAGCATCACGAAAATACAAATCAAAACCACAGTGAGATACCACCTCATACTAGGCAGAATGACTAAAATTAACAAGTCAGGAAATGACAGGTGTTGGCGAGGATGTGGAGAAGGGGGAACCCTCCTACACTGTTGGTGGGAATGCAAACTGGTGCAGCCACTCTAGAAAACAGAATGGAGTTTCCTCAAAAAGTTGAAAATAGAACTACCCTCCGACCCAGCAATCCAACTACTGGGTATTTACCCTAAAGATACAAATGTAGTGATCCGAAGGGGCATGTGCACCCCAATGTTTATAGCAGCAATGTCCACCATAGCCAAACTACGGAAAGAGCCTAGATGTCTATCAACAGAGGAATGAATAAAGAAGATGTGGTATATAGATATACACAATGGAATACTATGCAGCCATCAAACCCCCGGAATCTTGCCATTTGCAATGACATGGATGGAACTAGAGGTTACTATGCTAAGCAAAAGAAGTCGGGGCACCAGGGTGGCTCAGTGGGTTGAGCCTCTGTCTTCAGCCCAGGTCATGATCTCAGGGTCCTGGGATAGAGCCCCGCATCCGGCTCTCTGCTCAGTGGGGAGCCTGCTTCCCCCCACCCTCCCCACCTCCTGCTCTGCCTACTTGTGATCTGTCAAATAAATAAATAAAATTAAAAAAAAAAAAAAAAAAAAAAAAAAGAAGTCCACCAGAGAGGGATAATTATCATATGATCTTAATGATTTGAGGAATTTGAGAAATAAGACAGAGGATAATAGGGGAAGGGAGGGAAAAATGAAACCAGGGAGGGAGACAAACCTTAAAAGACTCTTGGTCTCCAGAGAGAAACTGAGGGTTGCTGGAGAAGAGAAGTGGTGGGAGGGATGGGGTGGCAGGGTTATGGACACTGAGAAGGGTACGTGCTATGGTGAGTGCTTTGAGTTGTGTAAGACTGATGATTCACAGACCTGTACCCCTGAAACAACAACAAAAGGGTAACCAGTGGTAGGAGTGCCTGGGTGGCTCAGCTGGTTAAGTGTCTGACAGAATCTCAGGGCTGTGAGATTGAGTCCTGCACTGGGCTTTACACTGAGCAAAGAACCTGCTTAAGATTCCCTCCCTCCCTCTGTCCCTCTCCACCTCCTTCCCACCCCACCCCCGACTTGAGCTCTCTTTTTCTAAAAACAAAAGAGTAACCAGTCCTATTCTAGAGTTCTGTTTCATTCTTACAGGTCTAAATGAAAAACGTTTAGTAAAATGAACAAATAGCCTAGCCCTGAAGGGTGTATAGAGGAAACTGAAAATGAAGATGTCTGAGCTGGGCAGTTGCAGGCATGCAGGCTGGACAGCCTCCCCCTTCGTCTGCCTCCTGGAAGAGCTAGCGATACAGATGGAAGTAAAGGGAAATGTTCCTCAGTACAAGGCCCATTCAAAGGCTGACTGGAAGGTGGAGTAAAGTGGTGCCACACCCCCAAGAGAGATGTCACACTCTGCGATCTTGGAAGCCCCCACCCCCACCAAGACCTGGGCTATGGTTTGGTGTGAACGGACTTGGCAAACTCTCACCCATTCTGTGGCTTCATCATCTTCACTTCTGCAGTCTCCGTAGCAAGAGCTTCTGGCCACTCCATCCTGGGGACCCTTCTTCAGCACTCGTATCCCCTGCAAGTCCAGACGTCGCCCTTTCATCTCCAGGGCTCCCCCAAAGCCTTCCAGGGGCCATGCCTGTTGAAATTCGTCCACCAAAGCCAGTATCTCTTCAGACATTTTTGTTTCATCTGAATTCTCCATCTCATCGGAACCATTGCTCTCCTCAACCACTGTACCTGAAATTTGAGCGCCCGCATATCATTAAAGATTTCGTAGTACTCACTCCAGTACTTGAATGACTCCGATCTTGCTGTCTGAGCAGCTTTGGCTCTGCTTGGAGCAAATTCGATAACCACCCATAAAAATGCCACTCATCATCCTCAAAATGCACAATAAAACGTCCTCTTTGCTGTGTAGCTTTGTCAAAAACTTGGATAAGGACAACAGTAGCAGCAAGGTGGCAGGCAGGCACTGATTACTGTATCACTAGTGAGCAGGGGGATGGCTATTTTATAGACTTATTACTGAAAAAAAAAAAAAAGACCCACTTGCTTTAAATATAAGACACGGATGGCAAAGGTGAAATTTATTATGATGTTATTTATTAAATATGTGAGATCCTTGAAGTTTTATTCAAATAGCAAATGAAATATCATGGCTGCATGTCCAGGCCATACAGTCTAACTGCCTTACCTGAACAACGACTTGTTTAATGGATAATTATCCTAATTCTACATTCAGGCTCTTATTTTCACTAATGGCCAGTGTAAAAGAAATAGTGATGGAGTAGTGTAATATTTTCCTAAAATGGTTATCAAGACAGTATTTGTTATGTTGATCAAGTTTCTTATGTAAAGACTTCCATGGATGTTTCCCAGTACAATGGCCTAGAAAAATTCTTTCTCTTGAGAAGTCAGTGTTTCTACTGTTATACATTAAAGGTTATATAACCTTACACTTTCCCTTCTATGCCTAGATGACTAGAACATTTAGGGCAAAAATTTGTCTGAGTTTCTTAATAGAATGCTTTCCTTCCTTAAAAAAAAAAACTTTATTACTTAACTTTTGCTATTTTGAATTAACGGCTGAATCTTATAGTGTGTGTTCATGAAAGTCATCTCCAATACTTTCCAGATGTAGATAGGGTACAAAAACAAATAAAATGGAATACCTCCTTTTGTACTATATCTACTGGACAACCTGAGAGCTCAGAAAATGCCAGTCTACATTATCCTAGTTAAGTCATCCCAATAGCCTTCAGTTGGTAATTCTGGTTTGTTCAGTGATTTAAAACATGGTACTAATAAGGCCAAGGTCAGGAATCTCACTTCCATATTGACCAGACCCATAACCATAGTAAGTATGAACTCACTTTAGAAATGCACAGTATTAGTCTCTGGGGAGGCATGGGTGAGAAAAGTGGCTGACCACCAAGGCTAAAGGCAACATAAAGCTTTGATCCCCACAACCAGAGTATCTCTCTCGGCTCTGGTGGCATCTCTATCTTCCATCCCACTTTCTATTCCAGAAAGTGGGAAGGTCTGTTGTCAGGCTGGGAGTACCGTTAGAAGTCTGTTATTCTTTCTTGAAATAACTATAAGGCTCCTTCATTTGATAACAAGTGACTTTGAAATGTACTGTGGTCCTTTCAAGTAAATTTCTTTTAGGTTTTTTGAACCAGTCTGCTGGGGTTTTTTTTGCTTATTATTATCATTATCACTAATGAAGTTCTGAGATAAGCATAAAGTAAAATAGGGGTTTACAAGGGCATTTTCTTTAGAATATTCAGATAACGATGGTTATTGCCTAAATTATGTGGCAAATAGTATATCTAATTTTCAATTTCTATCTTGTTGACTACTATATCCTGGATGTCTAACATTGTATGTGACACGTAAGAGGCTCGGTTGTAGGATGAGTTAATGGAACTGGGGAATATTTTGGTTTGTGAGGTTCTTGAGGATCTGCTGCTCCAGCCGTTGCCTTGTCCTGCTGGTGATTCAAGACTTTATAAACTCTAAGGTTGTCATGTGTTAAAAGCAAGCATCATGTCCTTAACATAATGTCTGGCATACTATATGACTTACTAATTTTTCAGTAGCTAACTCAAGGAAAATACCTGGACAGTGTTGCTATGGGGGACCCCAAAAAGCAACTTAATTAGAAGAACTATCTGCCATCTGACTTGTAGCAACACAGTTCTAAGTTGTTTTTTTTTTTTTTTTTAAGATTTTATATATTTGACACAGAGAGAGAGGTCACAAGCAGGCAGAGAGACAGGCCAAGGGGGAGGGGGAAGTAGGCTCCCCGCCGAGCAGAGAGCCCAATGCGGGGCTCTATCCCAGGACCCTGAGATCATGACCTGATCCGAAGGCAGAGGCTTAACCCACTGAGCCACCCAGGTGCCCCAGAGTTCTAAGTATTTTTCATGTTATTTTAGCTTCCTGTCCTTCCTTCTCCTATGGGCACCATGGGATTTCCTGCACCTAGTCCTGAGACAGGAAAGAGGTTTTGATATATTTGTGGCAGCCAAGAGTTTGGGCTTAAAGAAAAGTGGCTTTTGGCCAAAGGTAGACTGCAGGTAACTAATTCCCCAGGGTATAGTTAGAGCCGCATGCATATGGATGTGGTGTTTGGAAACCTTATTTCTATTCAGTAACTACAACTATTCTAAATAAATAAAGCTGTTCAGTTGCAAAGAGTTCTGCAAGCCCAGTTCCAAAGGTTAATGCTCCCCTATGCCCAGACCATATGGAAATATATGTATCATTACTGAAAAGTTCTGAGAGAAAGGGCCTTTCATGGACGGAAACTGGTATTCCAGTCAAGAGAGACTATGGAACTTGCTGCAGGCTTTTGCTGCTGGCAACCACTAGTCCTTTCAAAGACTGTAGGGGTGGGGGTAGAAGCAATTCCTAAAGAACAACACTAAATAAAGGTGAGGAATGGGGAGATCATTAATGTGCTATGAGTTAGAAACAATAAACCAATCTTTATTTATTTAGAACCTACTATGTGCCTATTTCATGCTATGAGCCATATAGGTGGGAACAAAAAGAAACTGAGGAATTACAGTTCAACAGCATGGGGGTTAGGGGCACTGACCCCCACACAGTTGAAAATCCACATAGAGCTTTTGTTCCTCCAAAAACTTAGCTACTAATAGCCTCTGGCTCACTGGAAGCCTTACCGATAACATAAACAGTCGATTAACATGTATTTTGTATGTTATAGGTATTATATACTGTACTCTTAGAATAAAGGAAGCTAAAATGCATTGTTAAGAACATAATAAGAGAAGATAAAGTACTATATGATATTTATCAAAAAAATATGCACATAGGTGGATGTATGCAGTTCAAACCTGTATTGTTCAAGGTTCGACTATATAGTCAGGTTGGAGACACTAAACTATATACATAAAATAATCAGAGCATAATTACATTTAGATACTTTTTTTCCCTAGAGGAAAAGCATAATTGAGTGTGGTCACAACATGCTCCCTAGAGGAAGGCAGACTCCTGAGGCAGGGTTTGGACAGGCAGACGGCCAGGGAGGGCCGAAAGGGAGGAGCTTGAAAGTATATACTCTCACAGCCACATGTATACACACTGATGTAGACATAGGGAAGGCAGTATGTGAAGGCACTGCTCATTTCACGTGAACTAGAACAAAGAATGCATACAGATGATATCAGCAAATAAGATTCTTAGGGAAGGTGGGTGACACTGAGGATGTCTGGGAAAGTCGGGAGCAAGATTCATTGTCAAGGGAGCCTCCTGTTTCCTAAACAGAAGAATAACAAGACGAGAGCCATAATGTGGCCTGTGCAGGCCAGAGTGGTAAACCAGCTGGCATACTGAGAGGTGGAGAAGGAAGATGGAGGACAGAGACCAGTTAGAAAGGTATTTCAACAGTCTCTCTACAGTTCTTTAAAGAGAAGCTGGCCTAGGGTGAAGATTGCAAAAGGGAAATTCTGAAAAGGGAGGAGAAAAAGGCACGTGAAGAAATTTCAGTGGACAAAAATAAAATTTGGTGGTTAAATGGATAAAATGACAAAGAATAGGGTAAGTTCAAAGATAATTTCAAGATTTCAAAGCCTAATGTGAAACAGGGAATATATGAAGTTTTAGAATCTGTGAAAGTGAAAACAATGCTATGTACAAGGATTATGGAATTAGGAGAGGGCAATAGGACTTATCATGTTGGGATTTCAGACACTTACTCATTAATTTATTTAAGCATTTGTTGCCCGTGTCCAAAAATGTGCTGAGGGCTCTCATAAAAGAACCACACATGGAGCTTACGGTCTAGGTTAGGATGGATAGAAGAACATATCTCCAGGCACTTTCTAATTCTGGAAATACAGAATTCAGATTTGGAGAGGTCTGGATCACAGAAGGTTTTAAATTACACTTGAAGCAAGAAGAAAAAGTAAAATATTAGGATTGCTACTTGTGGGACCAATGGTATAACATAAACTAAAAATAGATAAACTAAGATCCGTATCTCTATTATTTTATCTTCTTTAACATGTACCATTTTCACACTGGAAAAAGGAAAATAAATATTATGAAGTGAAAGAGACTGTGAGCACCCACAGTGAGGTTTAGATGAGTTCATGTTTTTTCACTTGGATGAATCCTATCTCAGGTACTAGGAAAACTTATAGATGAGTTTGAGCCACGTCAGGTAGTCTGTCAAGAATCACAGGGACTAGGGGCGCCTGGGTGGCTCAGTCGGTTAAGAGTCTACCTTCAACTCAGGTCATAATTTCAAGGTCCTGGGATCAAGGACCCTGCCCAGCCGGGAGCCTGCTTCTCCTTCTCCCTCTGCCCCTCTCCCCCTGCTTGTGCTTGCGCACGCACGGTCTCTCTCAAACAAACAAACAAACAAATAAATAAATAAATAAATAAAATCTTAAAAAAAAAATCACAAGAACTAGGAGAAGTGTTGAGAGACCAAGAGAAGTATAGGTTGTCCTCAAAAAGAAAAAAAAAAAAAGAAAGAAAGAAAGAAAGGAAAAGAGAAGAAGGGGAGGAGGAAGGAAAAGAAAAAGAAGTCCTGCATAATCTTGCCATGTTCCAGACACACCTGGAGATTCTTTGGTAAGTCTGGGCACCGAAGTTTAAGGGATTTTCAAAACAGAACACACTGATAGAAACATGACTTGGTGAAAGTGCCCAAAACCACATTAAATGAAGGACTGAGGAAACCAAAGTGACCCCATGGAAGGAACAGTAGCTGACATAGTACACACACACGAAAATCAGGCTTAAAACATATCTTGCTAGAAATATTTTTTTCTTCTTTTTTAAAACATTTTATTTTTTGACAGAGAGTGAGAGAGCGAGAGAGTGTGTGAGTGTGGGGGGAGGGGCAGAGAAAGACGGAGAGAGTTCCAAGCAGACTCCAGGCTGAGTGTGGAGCCTGATGTGGGGCTCAATCTCACAACCCTGAGATTGGGGCCCCGAGATCATGACCTGAGCAGAAATCAAGAGTCACACGCTTAACTGACCAAGCTACCCAGGAGCCCGGAAAGATTTTTTTTTTAATTCTAGAAAGATTACTTCGAGATTGGTGAAGGTACTAAGAGCCGTAACTGGAGTTGTTCAAGGAAACAAGGACATTTAGCTAAGGAAGCAAAACCATAGGGGGTAGGGTAGGTGGGAGAAGTTTCATCTTCAAATGTGATATTAATGAGAGACAAGACTGACTTTGTTAGCTTCAGAGGGCAGGACCGGAGATAAGAAGTCACACTTTAGCTCAATATAAGGGAAGACTTTTAAACGGTCAGAAAATGGAATGAGCTACCAAGGGAGACTGAGCTCCCTGGCCTGGAGCAGAAGCCAAAGCCACACAATGACTTATTGAGGATGCTCCTGAGAGGGAGTGGGACACCGGAAGATGAGTAAAAGAAAGTGACTCTATTGGGTAAGAAACGGTATTAATAATCTTGGAAGAGAGATTTTATCAAGAAGAGTTTTAGGAAGCAGAGAATGAAATAAAAGGTGACTTCTACCTTCAAAACAGAGCAGACTGACAGCAAAAAGAGGTAAAGATCACACATTTGAAGAGATGACCAGCAAAAAAAAGACCTTCCTTCAAAATTTGACTCAAGACATCTCCAGAAAGTCTTACACGATTAATACCAATAGGCTTGAGTACTAGAATACGGTTTCTGAAGGCAAGCAAGGCACATTCTACCTCTGAGGATGATACTACAGAGATATATCTCCCTCTGGCTCGTAAAATAAAAAGAAAGAATATACTGTGGAATTAGACAAATTTGGTTTCATACAAAGACTCTATCCCATAGGACCTTTGGCAATTCTGTCTTGAGTTCTAGTATTTACTTTAAAAGGCAGTGATCGGGTTTTGAAGTCAAGTAGACTTCCTTAAGATTTCATGAGTGAACAATGGCATAATATTTAAAGCCAGTAATTGCAAAGCACAAAAGGCTTAAATGAAAAGTCAGACTAAGGTAGGTAGGGAAACTGACTTTTCAGAAAAAAAAAAAAACAACAAATCATCAAATTTTCATTTGCACCATTGGTGTTTTAGCTAGGTCAGTACAGCAGGAGAAAACGGACTTTCAAGAAGATAACCCAGAAAAGCAAACAGGTAATCTTTCCTCTAACTCTTGTGGAAATGTCAAGGTTCCCTTTAACTGAACAGATGTTTATTGAGCAGATACTGTGTGTATGTATTTGTGAGGACTTTGGCTCACAAGCAGCCTCTAAATCTGGAAGCAGTAGAGTCGTGCCCATGTGTGCAGAAGTGAACACTGAGCTCCAACTGTGTACCCAGCTCTAAAAGAAATGTTTCATTTAAATACTAATCACTTGAAGGATTTTGTTTGTTTGTTTTTAAGTTAATGAAGTAAGGGAAGCTCAGAAAGAATAAGTAACTTGCCCAAGATTTAACAACTAGTTGGTGTTGGTGAAAGGACATGGTAGCAAGATCTCTAACTACAAAGCCTATGTTCTTCCTTCTACATCTAAGATTTACTGGGGAGGATTTTTGTACTAGATGATGAGGTATTAAAGCAGTGGTTTTCATATGTTAATTAGTGACACAATTTGTACCAATCCTTAGCAAAATGAAAAACATAAAAAAGATATGCATATAAAATTATAATACACACATACAACACACACACACATCCAGATACAAATTTTTGGAGTAAGGTTGCTGACTGTCCATTTCTTGAAAAAGACTTGACCTTTATTGTGAGATTGTCTTTGTACTTTTTGACATTAAAATTTTCTTTGCTTTTATAAAATAATGGTAACAGCAGATGCTAGTTTTCTTTAAAAATAACCTTACTAATTAAGAAATAAAGTTCTAATCCATCAAAGTCTCTATTTCTGAGACCTGGAGCCGAAGGGCACAATGCATGGGATGAATTTTAGCTCTGCTACCTACTGATGATCTCAGGCAAGGAACCCAACTTCTCTGAGTCTCAATTTTCTCATCTCTAAGATGGGCTTGATACTAGTATCTATTTCATATGGTTAACACATAATTCATAAGTTCGTAAAATATATATGTTACTGAAGTGAACATATGTTTGTAAATTGTAAAGTATCATAGAAAGGTAGTGATTATCATAAGTTATTGGTTACTGGAAAGGGCTTAACTATTTGTATTTCTTTAAATTTTCCTCCAAAAATAGAATTTTCAAAAATTCTTTAATATCTATACTTGGCTTTTATTATAACACATTTTTATTATAACACACTATTTACATTTTAAAAATGGAGTTTTTCTCACTCTGATAACCATACCGCAGGAAGCCTCCTGCTATGAACATACTAACATATCATGAATGTTGTCCCTGTGGACTTGTTTGTATCTAGGGAAAAGAAGAAGGTGCTCCCAGAATTCAACATATGGCAAAGAAAAGTTATTACTTGAGAGAGAAACCAGTCAGAGTCATCATTATACTATGGATTGAATTAGCAATCTGTAAAGGAATCCACCCTAAGAGACAGTCTGCATGATGCTGAAGGGACCTGGAGAAAAGACCCCATCTCAGCCAAGGCAACCATATTGCCTTTCCAGTACAGGGATGGATGGAACTCCATGGGAAACATGGGACAAAAGAAACTTAACTTAGTCACTAGGTTATAATCTATCTCAAACAATGGTATATTATTTGGAAAATGAGACAAACATCAAGATTCTGGTTGGGTTTTATCTGAATTGTCAGAAGAAAAAAACATCTAATTTGGTAGTCATAAGTATTCTGGTCATGAGGGAGCTGTATTATATTGGAATAGGAACAGTTTGTATAAACTGAATGAAACACCCCTTATCATTACTCAGTTTCATTTGTGGTGATTCTGAGTTTATCAAGCAACCTCATGATGTCCACTTGGTTGTGTGGGTACCTGATACCAGGTAGAGACAAGAGGCTGCCAGGCATTAGAGAGGAGTAGCTCCCTCGTAAATGAATAAACTGCCTATCCAGTTTAAGAATCCATCTCTTTTGAAATGGTAAATGGAAATTAGTTTTCTTTCTTTCTTTTTATTTTATTTTATTTATTTATTTGACAGAGAGACAGCGAGAGAGGGAACATAAGTAGGTGGAGTGGGGAGGGAGAAGCTGGCTTCCCACTGAGCAGGGAGCCCGATGTGGGGCTTGAACCCAGGACCCTGGGATCATGACCTGAGCTGAAGGCAGACACTTAATGACTGAGCCACCCAGGTGCCCCGGAAATTAGTTTTCTTAAAGCCCAATGATTTCTTGGGACGCCTGGGTGGCTCAGTTGGTTGGACGACTGCCTTCGGCTCAGGTCATAATCCTGGAGTCCTGGGATCGAGTCCCGCATCGGGCTCCCAGCTCCACGGGGAGTCTGCTTCTCTCTCTGACCTTCTCCTCACTCATGCTCTCTCTCACTGTCTCTCTCTCAAATAAATAAATAAAATCTTTTAAAAAAAATTAAAAAAAAAAAAAAAAAAGCCCAATGATTTCTGACAGAACTGATGAAACTAATTTTCTAAACCTGCAAAGGTGAAGGTCAAAACTTCCCCTCTGAGGCCTAGCTTGCTTCTCTTGGACATCATTTTTTAATATACACTACTACTTAGAAGGAAACACAGATTTTGTAATTGCTAAATATGCTAATCCAACCCACACAGGAAGACAAATGCCACAATTCATTACTTTTAACGAATATTTACTGTACACAGAAATGAAGTTATATAGGACATGATATATAAGAAGTTCACAGTCTGATGGGAAATAAGACTTATAAGCATTCCCATTGTATGAAATGTGCTTTGACAAAAAGTGTATGGAGCAACTTGTATTGACAAGACAGTGTATGGAGCAACTAAATGCCTGGAGACCTTTGTGACTCCCTCACAGAGGAGGTGACATTTAAGCTTGGAGGTGGGTAAGAGTTGTCCACATAAAGCAAAAAGTACGCAGGGGCCATTCCCAGCCTGTGCAGACATGGAGGCTCCAACAGCATGGCATGGAGGGAAATGGTGCAAGGTTTATACATTCTACTATGTAGAGTACTGGTAGATGGTGCACTTGGAGACAAAACTAAGGGCCAAACTGCCACATATCCTATACTATGATACTGGATTCTTCCTATAGGTAATAGAGAGCTATGGAAAGTTTTAAACATAGGCAACCTGCCTGATCAGATCTGATTTTAGAAACAACTCTTCAGACACAAAATATACTGGTAATAGGGGTTACTTCTGCTTTTAAAATTTTGTACGTATTACATGTATTATCTCTCTCCTGCAAACACACACACACACTCTCTCTCTCCCTCTTCCCATACACACAGAAGTAAAGGACTGGATATTGGGAATTCAATTATGAAGCTACTACAATTCCCCAAGCAGAAATGAAGAAAGTCTGAATTCAGGCGGTGGCAGAAGGAAACAGATGAAGAGATGAACGGATGCAACAGGCCTTGGATACTGCAGTGGTGACTGGGGGAGTTGTGATGCCATTAACAAACAGCAGGGACATAGGAATTAGAAGCAGGTCAAGTAAAATGAAGTCAAAATGAGGACAAGTTCAATTTTGGATATGTGAGATTTGAGGTGCCTATGGCACACCGAGATAGAGACCACTAGAAAAGTGGAAATAAGATCTAGTGTTGTAGACAATGTGCTAGCTGAAAAGAGAGATTTGGAGTCACTCTTATACTAAAAAGTATTTGAGACACAAAGAGATAAAACACAGAGTGTTAAACAAGAGGGTTAGGGAAAAAAAGACCAAGGTCAAGATCCTGGGTAACCCAACAAGTAAGAGGCAAAGTAAAGAATAAGTGAAAGAAATGGAAAAAGCTGTCCTGAAGACAGGAAGAGAGCCAAGAACAAGTGATACCCCAGAAGCTGAAAGGAGAAGAAAAAAGTTTCAAGGGGAGGGGAGTTGTGCATAGATCCAAACACAGCAAAGTGGTTAAGAAGGATGAGTACTACAAAATCATTCATTTTAGCAATTGTGCATTGACTGATAATGTCAAGAACTGTTCAGTACAACAAGGCTCAAAATGTGGTCATGGAATGGACCTTTAGGAGAGGGCCTGGTACGTACATCTATTATCCCAAATCTTTAAATATTACTGGGTTAGTGTAAATATAAGTTATCTTGCTTTTTTTCAATGGCTGGCTGAGTAGACTACTGATATTAAGAAGAAAGACTCGTATATAAATGAATCAAATTTGTCCTAGCAAAATAAGACATGGAGGTGAAAGAGAAAAAAAAAGAAGTGTGAAGAGCTTTTTCACATGCTAGCCTGTCTTCTACCTCACACCTGAGGGTCACCCTTGTGATTCTACAAATATAATGAGTGGCTATTAAAAGAAGGAAACTATTTAGAGTAAAGAAAAGCCTAAACTCAAAGCTTGAGAGTTGATTTTACCCCAGAAGCACAGCTCAGGTCAAATCAACTTACTTTCAAGTCTAAGGGCATCTGAGTCCCTCCCTGAATTCTCAACAGAGAGTACAGGCTCCTCCTCTGTTCCTGTCTCAGAGGGCTCTTCTTCGGCAGCATCCAGTGACTGTGAGTTGTCAAAATATTTCTGTTTGCCATGGCTGTTGTCCAGGGTTTTCTCAGGACAATTACCTCAAGGACAAGAGACACAGAGACAGCATATTAGAAACATCTCTTTTAGGTAGTCCCAAGGCTCAAGGTCTTCAAGCAGCAGGAAGAGCAAAAAGATGATGGTGTCAGTTTTTCTCCCGCAGGGCATTCAAAAATCAGTGAGCTGGAGCACCACGAACCAGATCTTTATTGTGACTCAAGATTTTGCACTGAAGTTCAAGTTTCACCTGCTAGACCAGCATAAGAACCAAGTGTTTGGGGGGAAAATTATGACAACAAAGATCAATTCCCAAGATCTCACTGCATTTACAATGAATGACTGTGAAATATTTCTTTGAAAGTCAGAAACATCACAAAAAAGTAAGTTTCCTTCTGTTTGTCTCTCAAGGGCGAGAAATGACCAATTAGTACCTGAATAAGTCTGGAGATGGATGAACTATAGCAGAGAAATATAATATCCATTCTCAAGTCACAAAATACAATACCCATTCTCGAGGCCTCAAAATGAAAGATACATCAAAAGGCAAAGGATTATAAATTAAAAACCAAGGACTTAAAGAGGGATGGTGGTGGCCGAGAATCCATGTTTAAGACCGCGACATCACAAAGATGAGCATTATTCTTTTGGAAAACGAATTCTGTTCATGTAAAGATTTACTTTAGTGTAAAATGTCACATCTGGAATGTAACTGTTGCATTCTCTGTTACTTTCTGCTATGCACAGGGAGCCTGACCTCTTATTATAGTTTTGCCATTGCGTTGAAGAGCCTTGACCCTCTTAGGGATTGTGTGTTCATGTGGATAAAGAGCCACTGCCCCGCTCCACCTGATGGCCATTCTCTGGGTGGGGGAATGTGTTACTAGGTTGGTGTGTCTGATGTGGCAGTGATCTGCCAGCTGAGGACTCCTCTTCCTCTTACATTTGATGTGCACTGTCACGAACCATGTATGTACAGTGGAAGCCTACACATCTCTCCTCTCATCGGACAATTCTTCCAGTAAGAGTATCTAAGTAACTTCCTTCCTTTACCAGAACCTTCAAACATGCTCTACAGGTTCATTTTAAATAAAAAATTGTCCTAAAGAGATGTATGTAGCCAATTAAGCTCTCTCTGCAGCAATGGAAGTACAAGAAGTCTCTTTCTGGATTTGAAGATTCCCTTTAAGATTTCATAATTGAGGAAAGCACTTCTCATGCCATTTCTGTTATTGTGCCAGGAAAACATAATGGACTCAAAACCTTTCCCAACTTATGGAGTTTGCAGTAAGGGAACTGCACGCTTAAGGAGTCACTTTTATTTTCCAGTTCTACACTCACACATCTGAGGCTACCATATCTAATAAGGTTACGTCAGAAATGGAATTTTTTTGTTTCAGAGGAGCTTTAGCGCTTAAGAAGCTCACAAGCAACTTGGGAAGACAGTAAATACAAGACAACAAACAATAATGAGGTAGCATACTGTGCCAACTAGGTGCTTCAGAGACTAAGCTTTGAGCAGGTAAACCCTAATTTTGAGGAAAAGGTAGTATAGGACTTAAAAACAGGGAATTACAAGGAAGGGAGCCAGGATCTCCTGAGTGCTTTTTGTATTTTTTCTTCTACTTACCCCTCAAAAATGCCTTGTGAATTAACTGATTTTCATTGTACAGATAAGGAAACTGAGTCTCAGTGAAATCAAGTAACTTGCCTAAGGTGAAGCAATTAAGTGGTAGATCTGAGATTTCAATCAGTTCTATCCTACTAGAAGGCCTCTTGGCTTTCCAATAGTCAATGCCACCTCTTTAGAAGAAATGAGAAGGTGGCACCGTACGCAGGAAGGAATTATGTGTTGAGCAAAGCAACAGGCGCAGGAGTTCTCATTTGTGTTTGGGAAACGATGAGAACCAGTTTGAGAGATGGAAGGTTGTGTGGTGGGCTGTGTGTGCGCCCATCAAAGGTTGACAGGAAAGATGCCATGATCAATGACAGTCATTCTTTCTTCAAATTCCTCTGTGAGAGAACAGAAGTAGAGGATCAGTTTCTGCTTCTGTCTTTACCATCGAGTATGTGCAAGTAAGTATGGGGAAGCTAAGCATAAGAGCATTAAAATAGTGACAAGAAACAATTGTACACACCCAACTAACTAAAATTGACTATGAAGAACATCACAATTCCTAGTGACAACTCTTAACTGGGATATAAATAAGCATGACGATTAAAGACACATAGAAAATAATGATGACAATGATGTTGATGATTTTCAAACATAGGTTATTCCTAGTGACTGTTCTCTGCTTTCAGCTTTGGTGAGTTTGTCTCTAAAGCATTCTGCACCTGGACACAGGCTGAGAGAAACAATGTTACAAAAGCAGAGGACAAACCTTTAACACTGGGACCCCGTAAAATTCTGTGTTTTCTGCAATTGACTTCCTCCTCCAACCTCTGCCTCTCTGATTTTTATCTCCCACTCTCTTCCCATTATGAAAATTTAATTGGTTTCATCTTTTTAAATGTCTGCAATATTTAAAAATGCCTCATAGGTAATTTATAAGATATGATGTGCATAAGATCCTGAAGCTAAAATTAGTCCTGCATGACCTCAAACCCAGACGCCTTCTTGAAGGAAGCCTTGTGCATTCTAAGAATGTCTTGTCCTCCAACTCAGGAAATTGGGGCCAACATCTCCGAGAGGGAGGGCAGAAGAGGGGATTAGGGAGAATTGGGAATAAAAAGGAATAAGAAGTTTATGTTATAGTATTTGTTCCAAGTAGGCAGATCCAAAATGATCAGGTAAAAGCTATATGCTTTAAGGATTCACTTTTTCAAGTTAGAACTGTTAATATTAATTTCCTTAGGCTGACAGTTAAAGACAGACTGGTTCAGTGTTCTGTTGTGATTTACATAATTATCTAGGCTAATAATAAAAAGCCAAATTGCCTATTTTTTAAATTGCTCCTTCCGGTTGTCTGAAGGAGAACTGAAACACTTCAGAAAGAAGTAAAGTTTCTATTCTTTGGGCTGCAGTATAGTTCTACTCTAGCTCAAAGGGGAACTAAACAAAGTTGCCTATATGGAAAAATTGTCACTTGTCTTCCCAGCAGAGGTGGAGATGATGTCCTCATTAAAGAAACACAGGAAAATGTTGGTGAAAGAAAAATGGAAAGATACCTAAAAAGTAACAAGTCATCTTCCATGCATATGACTATTATTTTTTGCTGATGCAGAAATGAGATTTTGTGTCTTAGACTAACTTTGTGAGGTAGGATTTCTTTCTAGCTTTCTTTTTTTCTAAGTAACTACATGATTTAAATGAAATGCTTTGGATAACAAGGTCCCAAGTGAAAAAGGAAGCACTTTTCTGTGCTATACTGCTGTGCTATATACTTGCTTGCAAAGCATTCAGCATCTAATTCAAATCCTGACAGTTCAGTTTTTCTTGGAAGTAGGCAACTACACAGCAATACCAACTAAGCATAAAACTCCAGGTAGGATATTTCTGATTCTGGAATAGCTATGCGATCTTAGACATATCAACATCCTTTTCTGTGGCTAGAGTATCGTCTGCATAAACTGAATTATTAATAGTAACCTATCCTACAAGGATGTTCTGGAAAACAACTAAATATTTAATATATCGTGTCAAAGCATTAAGTCTCCTAAGGCAAAGGCACAATTTATCCTATGGCTAAACAGGTTTTCAGAGTAAACTAAGTTCTCAGGAACACCTATCATTACTAAGGCTGAGGAAATCTTCTATCTTCTCATAATTCTGTTTACAGAGGGCCCAGAAGAATACTTATTTTCTAGAATTGGGTAACCACTTACTCTTTAAAAAACATGCTTACCTTTTGAATCTTTTAAGTTGGCAAGCCATTCCTGGCTGGGTACTTTTAGGACCCTTTAGGATTAGTTATAACAAAGAAATGCCACAAATAAATCGAGAGGAATCAGCTTTGAAAGAGCCACATAACTAGAGCTAGTCGAGAAGAACTAATAAAGGCTCATGTAGTTCTGTTAGCCTAGAGCATCGTGGCTAAGAGCTCAGATGAGCCAGCCTAAACGAGTTCCAATCCTGTTTCTACTACTTTCGAGCTGCACACAGCAGGGCAAGTTACTTTTACTCTTTTTGTGTATCAGTTTCTTCATCTGCAAACGGAGCTTCATGGTAGTGCCCACCTCACAGAGTTGCTAAGATTCAATTTAAGAAGTGAGACCATGGCCTAGCACATGGTGAGCTATTACTGTTCTCTCTGAAAAGGTGCAAAGGAATAAATTATCCCAACGTCATCTCTTCCACCAAGGCCTTCCAGCTATAGCCCAACTCAATCTCTGTATGAGCCACTGGCTCTAGAAGTCATCAGGGGATCTGCCTCATTTCAGTGCCAATGTATGTGTGTGCGTGTGTGCGCGTGGGTGTGTGTGTAAGAGATGATGAAGGCAGTACAGAGTTCACTTCTACTGGGCTTTTAGAAGAAAACAGCAACTAATTCAGATTCAACTGTTGGCATATCTGAATCCTAAAATACTTAGCACATTTAGAAATTTGCCTCAGTCTGCTCTATGTTCTCTGAATTCATAGCCTTACAATATGAAAAGAGACCACAGATCTGCTGTTCAGTTAAATCAACACTTACCTCTCTGCACCCCACAATGTGTTATATTGTGACATATTAAAGGTTGGCGCCAGTCTTCTTCCAAATTTTTCTTGCTTGAACATACTTTCCCCCATGCAACAAATAATGTAATACTCCTATGCTTCCTATTATATAATGACTTTTTTCTAAGGCATAAATAACAAACTGATTTATAATAGGAACTAGAATTTGAATTTGAATTTTATGTTGCTAAAGGCAAAGTAACAGATGTTAGAAAAATGGCCTTTCTGAACAGTGGAATATTCTAAAGATATCCTTACTATCCCTGTTCTAACCAGATTATATTATACTCTAAGGTCTCCTTTCTTATGCCTATAAGAAAAGTCACCTTACAGGAGGCATTCTGGTACATTCAACTAAATATAAGGTACCCAGGTAGAAAATACCCGGGTTGTCCCCTTAATAGACATGAGTATTTTATAGTATTTATCTTTCTCCTTATCTTTCTACTCAATTCCACTCAAATTATGCAGCTATGTAACATTTTTTTTCGTATATAGGTAACACCGTGAAAGTTTTATTATAATTTTAGATAACTCAAAGCTTCATATTTCCCTAGTAAGATAATCTTTTAGAAAAGGTAGTAAAATAAATCACGAAGTGAACAGAAGTCTATCTTTCAGTTGCTCACCATGCTATGCAAAGTTACTTTAAAAATACTAGCAGGAAATGTTAACTGTGGGTGTTAGGTGGGGCTTGGTACCATACAAAGTAACAAGCCTATCTGATGAAGAAAGAAACCTTTCTGGGAACAGGTATCTTTAAGATTTCCACTTCCAGAGGTTGTGACAGAGGTCCTGTAGACCTGGTTCCTAGAAGAGCATTCCACAGTATAATTCAAATCTGGTCTTAGCGGCAGCCTTTCTGTACACACTTGAGCCGATCAACTTACTTCTGTATCTAGGTTCTTTATCTGAAATGAGAGCACTCCTGGGACACAGCACTAGTGAAACCGCCAGGAAGAGGGGCCTCGGAGCTCCCTGGGTCTGGGTGAGACCTAGCTTGCTGATGACCACGCTGGAGACAACAGTGAGGCTGCCTCACCTCCTTTGCCCTGTGCTGCCCTCTACTTAAGACAAGAGAAATCATTTCGACAGAAGTACTGGCTCCTCAGACTTGTTCTCTTTCAGCAATTACTGCCAAAGGAAATTCTTTGCAGGAGGTTTAAAGTAATGGTTATGTACTGACTGACCTTAAAAGTGCAATGCCAGATAGAAAACAAACCATATTAAAGACTTGAAATTAGCAACCTCGGAATTATACACGCTTTCCCTCCTGGTGAGGTGAATGAGTCAGAAACGAGTTCAAAAAAGAAAAACTAAGGAAAGGCTGTGACCTCAAATACAAGTGTGTGTGTGTGTGTGTGTGTGTGTGTGTGGGAGGGTGTATGTATGTGTATGTGCGTTTTCCTTTTACTCCACATTACAGGTCTGAAGTCTATGCTGGGGACCACTTGGTCCACATAAGGGAGGGCAGTCTGCTTTGCCTAGGGATTCAAGTCTGCGCTGCTTTCTGTAGACTTAAACTCCCAACCTCCCTTTAGAGGAGAAAAATGAGAGCTGGGTGTAAATCTGGCCTGTCTTCCCATGTGGCCATCTCTTAAGTGACTGCGGCATAGAGGGCAAAGGCAGCCAGTTGAGACACAGACACCATAACCTGTGGTCTGTGGAAATAACTCCAGTGATGGAATCCAAACTCTTGGTAGCTACTGTTTTCTTTAGAAATGGGAAGAATCAGGTTCGATCTCTAAAACAAGGGAATTTAAACATTCACCAAAAGTTTACTATGAAAGATTTTCCCATGCAGAGAGTACATTGAAGAAGAAAGCTAGTTAACTGCCACAGCTGCTAGTCATCGTCGTCGTCGTGATCTTAGTAGTAGTCTTAGTCACAGTATTTAAATCTCTGGGTTAGTTCAGCTGAGGCAAACTTGTTTCAAGCAAGTGTGCTGAGTTTCTAAACCCAACAGGTTTTCTCTGATTTACTGATCTACCCGTAAATGATAGTTTTTCCATGAGGGTCAACAAGGACATAGGTTTGTAACTTTCATTGAAAACAGTGCATACAGGGAGTGAGAAAGCAGGCTCTAGGACATGTCAGCTCCCAGTGGACAAGAGAGACAGTATGATTCCTTTCGTCTTCTCCCTCCTATGGTGTGGGAGCCGCAGACTTTAAAAGAAGATCTGTATCTATATATGTATATTGAGTGGGGGTTTGGTGTAAAGCATTCTGGGTAAATGGTGGGTGGACAGAAGTTAATTACTCTTTATTACTAGGTATTCTCAGTAGTTCAAACTTGAAATATCACCAGCTACTTTGTCATTTAAGTAAATTTTATGTGCTAATCAATAGGGGGCGGGGCGCAGAATGTATGGTGGGCCAGAGTATGAAAATGAAAAAAGGACTGGTCCCTGCTCTCAATGAGTTTAAGAAGCCTTGTAGGAGAGTTGTGTCTCATACACAAATAACTATAATGGCAAGACACAGGAGCTTTAGGAGAGGATCAGGTAGAATGATTAGTTACAGAATACTTATAACTAAGGGCTTGGGTAAGGCATATGGCAGAGCTGGACCTTGAAGGATGGGTAAGATTAGGATTTTTGTAGAGGGGAAGGACATGATGGAGGGTGAGGAGGAGGAGCTGCAGAAAACATGAGCAAACATGGATTCCCTGGATCCAGGGAAGTGGGATGTGTGTAGTAAAGGAAACAGGCTATCCACAGTATTATCCTCCTATATTACGGTTACAATTTCTATTGACTTTGCCAGAAGCAGAAAGATATTAAAGTATTTATGTGGTCAGTGAGCTTAAATCCAGCACATCTATTCGCGGCAACCACACATACTTGAGTTGATTTCACTCAATTCTTAATAGTCAGAATAAGCCTACAAATAGGTGGTAGGGGGAAGGGCTTAGATTTCCTAGCTACCCACAACCTTCAGGGTTTATCATTTGCCTCTCCCTTCTCCTGCTGCAAGTGAATGGTCACCTATGGTGTTGAGGAAAGGAAACTAGCAGGAAAATCAACAGACCTTAACTCTGGTTCTCTTCCTCAAAATACAAATGGAGCCAGAGAGAGAGCACAGTTGGGAAGGGACCTACCATCAGAAGCACTTACTTGTTGGGCATATCAGGATTGCCCTTTTTCCTATTGCAAGGGTATTAGGCCAGGTCAAGCCTAATAAATCTCAAAGGCTACTTGGTCTTTTTTTATTCCTCAGGGTAAGTGAATCATAATGATGTCTTTAAATGAGAACTCAAGACCCTAGTTATTCTAGAATCGATAAGGACTTGAACCTAGTAATATCTCATAGGACTCATATGTGAAAACGAAGAGCATTAGCAATTGTCCTTTTCATTGGTATGGGTAGTGAGTATATTTAAACCAAGGGTTTTTTGGTTTCGTTTTATTTAAAAGGCCACTTAAGTCCCTCCACCATGGAATATTTTAAGGAGGGCCTTGTGGATTTCAAGAAACAAAGTTTCTTAGTTGCCTGACGGCAGACACCACTTCGTGGGTATCAGATTAAGACAAGCACTTTGATTAGAGCATATCTAAGTATATATATATATAACCAATGTACTAAATCAAGTAAAAAACATGGAGAAATAAATGGTGCTATCACACTTTTTCCTTTTCCTTTATGTCACCAAAAGGCATTCACCTTGGTGGCCACTTTGCACATAATAACATGGTTTCTAAGACCTTACACTTTTCCAATTTTTAAGATTTATGCTTTTTAGGCAGTGAAAGAGGTAGGGAATTGTTTAATTTTTTTGTTCATGTTAGGTTTTTCCCTAGCTATATTTCACACTGCCAAGGGAAACCTGGCTATGTTATTAGACCTGTGGCGGGAATAGGAACATCTGATCAACAAATGGTACACTATCAACTGCCACGGACCTCCAGCTCTTTTTCCTGAAATTTGATATGCTTGTAATTTTTTTTATAATAATCACTTTGGATATGAGATCTGACTGGGTTGTTAACCTGTGCCTGATAGCTAAAAAGGTTTAAATTGCTTTGGGTTTGGTAAATTTCAAATGGCAAATATAGGCTTGTTATTATAAAAAGCAATTAAATGAGAAGATAAATCCAAAGCTACGAAATTTAAATTTCTCCTGCATTTTCAAGATCATAACCAAATAAACCTTGCTAAGAAAAAGTTAAGAGATGGGATGCCTCGGTGGCTCAGTCAGTTAAGCATCTGCCTTCGGCTTGGGTCGTGATCCCGGGAGTCCTGGGATCAAGTCCTGCATCGGGCTCCCTGCTCAGGAGAAAGCCTGCTTCTCCTCCTGCCTGCTGCTCTCACTGCTTGTACTCTCTCTCTCTAACAAATAAATAAAATATAAAAAAAAAAAAAAAGTTAAGAGATTACTGAAATTTTCTTGGTCAAAGAGCATGGTAGTTTAGTATGAAATACTATCTGACTACTAGTAATTACAACACTGGAAGAAAAAAGGCGGAAAAAAAATCAAAGCCAGCATTCCACATACACATATACATGCCAGAGAGCCTCAGTCATACGTATTTTAAAACTAACTAATGTTCTTTTGTAGTGATTATCAGGTTTAACTGCTTTATTTCCATCAGGCCATGAAACTGAGTAGAAATCATTCAATGATTAAATTTGTAAAAGGGTTTAAGGACTTAGTGCTAATAGTGTTAAAAATTTCAAAGCTGGGAATTCACTTCAAATGGCTGGCTCACAGCACATATAAAGAACTTACAGAGGCACAAATCACTTAAAAAAAAAAAAGAACTCATTCCACCAACGCGGAATGGACTTCCAGTGTGTGTGTATGTGTGTGCGCAAACGCACGTGTGTGGGTGCACAAGTTCTGAATCAGAATAATCTTTTTGAAGGGGAAGAGTCGTGCAAATGCTTCCTATATAGGATGGCAAAATAGCTCTAAAAACATCACCAACAATGAATGGAAGCTGAAATTTAAAAAGAAAGACAGCAACCAATGAACTTGCCTAACTTACAGAATTAGCTGCCTTCAGTTCTTATCAGGAAACTGATCTACAACTGCAGTCACAAACCATATTAAAAGTACCTTGTTCAGGGACGCCTGGGTGGCTCAGTTGGTTAAGCAGCTGCCTTCGGCTCAGGTCATGATCCCAGCGTCCTGGGATCGAGTCCCACATCGGGCTCCTTGCTTGGCGGGGAGCCTGCTTGTCCCTCTGCCTCTGCCTGCCATTCTGTCTGCCTGTGCTCGCTCGCTCTCCTCTCTCTCTGACAAATAAATAAAATCTTAAAAAAAAAAAAAAGTACCTTGTTCAATCATTACTAAGGGCTAGATTAAACAGACCCCATCTTGCTCATCCTTACTATCTTCTCGTAGGTGTACAATCTCTTTGTCCATAGTGATCTGAGTGTAGGAAATTACAGTGAGCTCCTGATGTACAATGGAGTCTACATACAAAGAAAGATGTCCAAGTAGAACTTCCCAACCCTATTTGTAGGTAAGTGATCATAAAATAGGATTAATGATGCCATCCAGTGGGTATCCTCAAACTATACAAAGAGCAGAAAGGAGGCAGAACTGTGTTCTAAACTTACTTTAGTACCCAAAAATATGGGACTCAAGATAGTAACCCTAATACTGGTGGAGACCATTTGCACACCTCAAGTGTTAAGCTCAGCAATTCAGAGATATTATAAATTTATTTTTAGATCAGTGAATAAAAGTATTCCATAACCGAGTAACAACCTCCACTGACGTCAAGCAGTGCTACGGAAACGTCTACACTGACAGCTCAGTTGCTACCCTCAGTCTCGGTCCTCCTGGAGCATCACAGACAAGGCAGCGCTGATTCAGTTCCGACAGACCACTGGGAGCAGAGAAAATCACATGCTCTGTGATATTACATGCTGAGGTCTGAACGCTCTCCTGATAAATGCCCCCTTGTTTCACTCCCCTGGCAAAATTTTCTGTTTTATTTCAAACATAGTTACTTTTTCAATATTTCTAACAGGTGAATTTAAAAAATCTTCCTTATGTGTATCCTATTAATATGTTTCTAAAGAATATTTCTCGGTATCATTATCTACTTGCTTTAAAGTTATTTTAATCACTGAGTGACAGGCTGAAACATGAGTTATAATTTAGAAACTATGGCAATAGCTCTAAAAGTAAGAGCTCATTTTAACACTTCTATTATCCTAAGCTTTATTCTTGTTGTTTTAGTGTAGATATCTCCTCATTTTACAGAAAATACTTTTGATAAAATGAAGTCACCAATGACTTCTTAAACTGTTAAACCCAGGGTGTTCCACACTCTTCATCTGCCAACTACCGCCATGATTTTTCCATAGGTACTGGCACCACTGTTTATGTAATGTTTTTCTTTAAACGGATTCACTGTATAATCTTAGATCATGTTAAAATGAGAAATCAGTACCACTATTCATAAATCACAGGTTTGATGTGCTATACATTTTTCCTAGTGTCCATCAAAAAAACCCATAAATACTAAAATTATTTAAAAAAAATTTTAATACTAAAACTATTTATTTATCTATTTTGCAGCAAAGGCCATAGTCGCCAAACTGTGGAAAGAGCTAAAACTATTTTATTTTTTTTTAAAGATTTTATTTTATTTATTTGACAGACAGAAATCACAAGTAGACAGGCAGACAGAGAGAGAGGAGGAAGCAGGCTTCCCGCTGAGCAGAGAGCCCGATGCAGGGCTCGATCCCAGGACCCTGAGATCATGACCTGAGCTGAAGGCAAAGGCTTTAACCCACTGAGCCACCCAGGCGCCCCCTAAAACCATTTTAAAATGTTAACCTAAATAACACCTGAAAGCTGGTGTGCCTCTAGTGGTATCTGTCCCATACTTGGGGAACTAACACGGAACAGACTACTACTGATTTCTTTTTCCTTCTCAAACCCTCTGTTCTTCTGATCTTGAGGACATAGCTCCCCCTTGACTTCCCAATACTCCTCTACTCCTTCACTGGCTCTGCTCCTTAAATGGCAGTATTTTCTAGGATTCCACCCTTGGCCTTTTCTTCTCACCTTTCACATTCTCTCTGAGGGAGCCAGAGGCATCTCTAAAAGAACATGTCTATTGCGGAACTTATTCTCCAGCCTTATATCAATGCAGAAATTATTTCTTTTCCATATACTCTCTCTTAATTAATGACACTGACATTTATGCAAATACCAAAGTCAGAAACTTCTCTGGTCACTCTCATTCTGAGTCCACTGTTTTCAGCCTTTCCCACCTCAACATTACCCACAACATCCTCTGCCTCTGACAACTGGCCTCTCATTTCACCGAGAAGCAATAAAAAATCCACAAGTATACCTATATATTGTCCGACTCCTATTTCACGACAAACCCTACCCTACGTTTATGCCTCAGATGCCATCCCCCCATCTATTCAAGAACTTTGCTTCTACAATTAGCTTCTCTCTTTTTTTGCATCCTTAATTTCTCCTTCTTTACTGGATCTTCTTCTTTAATTTCTCCTTCCTTACTGGATCAGTCCTATACAAACATATTGCAAAATGTTCTATTTTTAGAATAAAATCCAAACCAAATTTATCCTTAATCCCTCATCCCTTTCTAACTTCCATCTCATTTTCTTCTTCTCATTTTAGCAAAACTCCTTGAAAGAGTTGCTAGCCATCTCCAAAAACCCCCTTCACAACCCATTTCATACAAACTTTTAAGACTGCCAACGACCTCCATGTTCCTAAACTCAATGACTTATTCTCTGTCCTCATCCAACTCACCTCTCAGGATGCATCCGTGTGGTGCAACAATAATGATACAACAGACTACTTCTCAAAAACATTTTCTTCATTTCTGGGACAAAATACTTGCCTGACGTTCCTACTGTCTAGCTGGCTATTCCTTTAGTGTTCTTTCTCTTCTCAACCTCCTAATGTTGACTGGAATATCCTAGTAATTCACTGTTGACCTACTATCCTTTTTATACAAACCACTGAGGTAACTTCATCCAAGCTCATGATTTAAAACACCATGCCTAAGCCCATGGCTCACAAATTTTCATCTCTAGTCTGGGGCTCTTCCCTGACGATTATGACACTCATATATCTAACTGCCTCCCTAACACTTGCACTGAAACATTTAATAAGCAAATCAATCTTAACATTTACAAAGCCAAACTTGTTTGTCTCCCTAAAATTGCTCCTTCCTCAGACTTTACTATCTCATTTAACAGCACCAATGGTGATTACAAATCTTACCAAATAGCACTAGTTGCTCAGGTCCCAAATTTAGGAGTTATCCACTACCTCTTTTTCCTTCGTTTCCAACATTCCCTCTGGTAGTGTCTTGTTGGTTCTGTTTTCAAATATGCAACCCAAATACAATGATGACTTTTCACCTTCTCCCCCTCCACCTGGCTGGTTCAAGCCAATACTATCTTTCACCTGTATTTTTGCAACAGCAACCTAATTGGTCTTCCTGCTTGTGCCCTTACCCTATCACAATCTATTTTCAATAGAGCAGCTAGAGGAAACCTGCTAATATGTAAATCAGACCATTTTTCTTATCTGCTCAAAACCTTCCAAATCATACATCTTTTTCTTGGAATAAAAGCCCAAATTATTAGAATGGTCTGCAAGGCAGTAAAAACACGGTTATATCCTCCTCCCATTCACCTCTGTTTTCATCTCTTGTAGGTCCACTGCAACCATACAGGCCTTCTTGCTATTCCTAGCAAAAGCCTTTGCAACAACTACTCTCTCTCGTATGCTGTATGTCTGCGTGGCCTAAACGCTTACCTCCTTCAAGACTTTGCTCAAATATCACTTTCTCAGTGGGGCCTCTTTGAACAATCCAGTTTGAATCTCAGCTGACCTCCTGCTCTATTTCTCCTTATCACTATCTTCTAAAGGATGTTAGAAGAGTTTATTTTTTATTATAATAAAATAAATTAATCTATCATCTGCTCCCTGTTTCTCTCCAGTAGAATGAAGCTCCATAAGACCTGTAATTTTTTTTCTGTTTGGTTTCCAGTTCCTAGAATAGTGCCTGGCAGACACTACTGGATGAATGAATAAACTAAGCAGTTTTTCACTCGGTTTCCTTTAGTTAAAAGAAAACATTCTGTTGCTTTAGAAGGTTGTATCCATATCAAATTTCACTTTTCCTTAAATATTATTTGGCCAGGTTAACAATCTATAATAACTGGAGGAGAACTGTGGAAAGATCTTAGGCAGGGGCCAACAGGCTCATTCCTCAAAAGAAAAAAAATTTCAAAAGTTCACATCAAAAACCAGAATGTATTTGAAAACTAAAACGAATAATTTTATATTTAATGTCTTTCAGAGGGTGCCGTGTAAAACAACTGGCTATCAGAATTTGACTTACTGTCCTAAGCTCTTATGAAAACCAAAGGTAAACACTTTGTTCATGAAAGCTAAATGCTGGGAATCCCAAAAGATTAAAAAAAAAAAAAAAAAAGCAAGTACAGCCGCCAGATCTGTGTATAATCAATTCAGAAGGGACAGAGGTGACAAGCTACACCGAAAGGGACTGTTTAAGATGGGCCTTTAGGGTTATGACTGCCCCCAGAATCTAGTTCCGGTTCACACTTTATACAGGGAAGTAACTCTTCAGTGATGACATAAAAAGTCAGTGATTATACCACCTTCACAAAAAATGTCTCAAGAATGAATTATTTCAATCATAGCAGTGGAATAAGTTATTACTCATTGGGAGTAACAGAATTATGCACAGGAACCACAGTGGCCTTGGAAGGCAGAGGACTCAGATTTCAATCTCGGCTCTACCACTGAGTGACACTTGACTTGAGTAACTCATAATCTTTGCTTCTAAACTCATCAAAAGGGGCCTTTACCTATTCCCCCTCTACCACATAGATACTTGTCAAAGGATAATTTCTAAACCAAATAATTATAGCCCTTTTTAGTAAAGAAACATGAAAATCTTAAAAACATAAGGAGTTACATTCGGCTTTGTTGCAGGATATGCTTACATTTAAGGATTTTGAAATCTGTAGCATATTAAACCAAAGTTTTATTTCTTCTTATGGAAATAAATGGAGGGAAGCTAACTAGTAGCATATTAAAAATGCTGTAAAAACTGGAACTTTAAGACTTTATCTTGTTTTTTTAAAGCAGACATCTTCATTAATTTTTATGAAGAATATCATAAAGCAAAGTCTTAATTGCAGGTAGCATATTCTGGGTAGTCCACAGGAGGGCAGCAAAATGCAAGATTTCTTTTTCTTCAAAATCTAAACTCCAGGTAAAATTGCTTTAAGCCACAAGTTATAAATCTACAGAAATTTAGGTTGAAGAACATAGACTAAAACTATAGGTAATGAACCAAATTATAAAAAGAGATAAGGAGGGAGGAGTCAAGATGGCGGAGAAGTAGCAGGCTGAGACTACTTCGGGTTGCGGGAGATCAGCTAAATAGCTTATCTAAAGATTGCAAACACCTACAAATCCAACGGGAGATTGAAGAGAAGAAGAACAGCAATTCTAGAAACAGAAAATCAACCACTATCTGAAAGGTAGGACTGGCGGAGAAGTGAATCCAAAGCGACGGGAAGATAGACCGCGGGGGGAGGGGCCAGCTCCCGGCGAGCGGCGGAGCAACGGAGCACAAAATCAGGACTTTTAAAAGTCTGTTCCGCTGAGGGACATCGCTCCAGAGGCTTAACTGGGGTGAAGCCCAGGCGGGGTCAGCGCGGCCTCAGGTCCCGCAGGGTCGCAGAAGGATCGGGGGTGTCTGAGTGTCGCAGAGCTCACAGGTATTAGAACGGGGGAGCCGGCTACAGAGACAGAGCCGACGAGTGACTCTCAGCTCGGGGTTGCCTTGAACCGGTCGCAGGCTCGGTCAGCTCGGAGCGCGGCCGGAGGCCAGGGTGGCGGGAGTCATTGGGCGCTGTTCTCCGATGGCGCACTGAAGACTGGGGCCCTGGGCTCTCGGCTCCTCCGGGCCGGACACCAGGAGGCCGCCATCTTCACTCCCGTCCTCCGGAACTCTACGGAAAGCGCTCAGGGAACAAAAGCTCCCGAAAGCAAACCTGAGCGGATTACTCAGCCCGGCCCAGGTAAGGGCGGTGCAACTCCGCCTGGGGCAAAGACGCTTGAGAATCACTACAACAGGCCCCTCCCCCAGAAGATCAACGGGAAACCCAGCCAGGACCAAGTTCACCTACCAAGGAGGGCAGTTTCAATACCAAGGAGAGCGGCGGAATTCCAAGGGAGAAGAAAGCAAAGCACGGAACTCATGGCTTTCTCCCCATGATTTTTTAGCCTTGCAGTTAATTTAATTTTTTTTCTTTTTCAATTTTTTTTTCTTTTTCTCTTCTTCTGCTAAATTTTTTAACTTTTACCGTTTTCTTTTTTAACGTTTTTTAAAATAGTTTATCTAATATATATATTTTTTTTCCTCTTTTTATATTTTTTCTTTATCGGCTTTCTTTTTTTTTCTTTTTTTTTTTCTTTCTGAATCCCTTTTTATCCCCTTTCTCCCCCCTCACGATTTGGGATCTCTTCTGATTTGGCTAAAGCATATTTTCCTAGGGTTGTTGCCACCCTTTTAGTATTTTACTTGCTCCTTCATAAACTCTTATCTGGACAAAATGATAAGGCGGAAAAATTCACAACAAAAAAAAGAACAAGAGGCAGTACCAAAGGCTAGGGACCTAATCAATACAGACATTGGTAATATGTCAGATCTAGAGTTCAGAATGACGATTCTCAAGGTTCTAGCCGGGCTTGAAAAAGGCATGGAAGATATTAAAGCAACCCTCTCGGGAGATATAAAAGCCCTTTCTGGAGAAATAAGAAAACTAAAATCTAACCAAGTTGAAATCAAAAAAGCTATTAATGAGGTGCAATCAAAAATGGAGGCTCTCACTGCTAGGATAAATGAGGCAGAAGAAAGAATTAGCGATATAGAAGACCAAATGACAGAGAATAAAGAAGCTGAGCAAAAGAGGGACAAACAGCTACTGGACCACGAGGGGAGAATTCGAGAGATAAGTGACACCATAAGACGAAACAACATTAGAATAATTGGGATTCCAGAAGAAGAGGAAACGGAGAGGGGAGCAGAAGGTATATTGGAGAGAATTATTGGAGAGAATTTCCCCAATATGGCAAAGGGAACAAGCATCAAAATTCAGGAGGTTCAGAGAACCCCCCTCAAAATCAATAAGAATAGGTCCACACCCCGTCACCTAATAGTAAAATTTACAAGTCTTAGTGACAAAGAAAAGATCCTGAAAGCAGCCTGGGAAAAGAAGTCTGTAATGTACAATGGTAAAAATATTAGATTGGCAGCAGACTTATCCACAGAGACCTGGCAGGCCAGAAAGAGCTGGCATGATATATTCAGAGTACTAAATGAGAAAAACAGCAGCCAAGAATACTATATCCAGCTAGGCTATCATTGAAAATAGGAGAGATTAAAAGCTTCCAGGACAAACAAAAACTGAAAGAATTTGCAAATACCAAACCAGCTCTACAGGAAATATTGAAAGGGGTCCTCTAAGCAAAGAGAGATCCTCAAAGTAGTAGATCAGAAAGAAACAGAGACAATATACAATAACAGTCACCTTACAGGCAATACAATGGCACTAAATTCATATCTCTCAATACTTACCCTGAATGTTAATGGGCTAAATGCCCCAATCAAAAGACACAGGGTATCAGAATGGATAAAAAAACAAAACCCATCTATATGTTGCCTACAAGAAACTCATCTTAAACCCGAAGACACCTCCAGGTTTAAAGTGAGGGGGTGGAAAAGAATTTACCATGCTAATGGACATCAGAAGAAAGCAGGAGTGGCAATCCTTATATCAGATCAATTAGATTTTAAGCCAAAGACTATAATAAGAGATGAGGAAGGACACTATATCATACTCAAAGGAACTGTCCAACAAGAAGATCTAACAATTTTAAATATCTATGCCCCTAACGTGGGAGCAGCCAACTATATAAACCAATTAATAACAAAATCAAAGAAACACATCGACAAGAATACAATAATAGTAGGGGATTTTAACACTCCCCTCACTGAAATGGACAGATCATCCAAGCAAAAGATCAACAAGGAAATCAAGGCCTTAAATGACACACTGGACCAGATGGGCATCACAGATATATTCAGAACATTTCATCCCAAAGCAACAGAATACACATTCTTCTCTAGTGCACATGGAACATTCTCCAGAATAGATCACATTCTTGGTCCTAAATCAAGTCTCAACCGGTATCAAAAGATTGGGATCATTCCCTGCATATTTTCAGACCACAATGCTCTAAAGCTAGAACTCAATCACAAGAGGAAATTTGGAAAGAACCCAAATACATGGAGACTAAACAGCATCCTTCTAAAGAATGAATGGGTCAACCAGGAAATTAAAGAAGAATTGAAAAAATTTATGGAAACAAATGATAATGAAAACACAACGGTTCAGAATCTGTGGGACACAACAAAGGCAGTCCTGAGAGGAAAATATATAGTGGTACAAGCCTTTCTCAAGAAACAAGAAAGGTCTCAGGTACACAACCTAACCCTACACCTAAAGGAGCTGGAGAAAGAACAAGAAAGAAACCCTAAACCCAGCAGGAGAAGAGAAATCATAAAGATTAGAGCAGAAATCAATGAAATAGAAACCAAAAAAACAATAGAACAAATCAACGAAACTAGGAGCTGGTTCTTTGAAAGAATTAAAAAGATTGATAAACCCCTGGCCAGACTTATCAAAAAGAAAAGAGAAAGGACCCAAATCAATAAAATCATGAATGAAAGAGGAGAGATCACAACGAACACCAAAGAAATATAGACAATTATAAGAACATACTATGAGCAACTCTACGCCAACAAATTTGACAATCTGGAAGAAATGGATGCATTCCTAGAGACATATAAACTACCACAACTGAACCAGGAAGAAATAGAAAGCCTGAACAGACCCATAACCAGTAAGGAGATTGAAACAGTCATCAAAAATCTCCAAACAAACAAAAGCTCAGGGCCAGACGGCTTCCCGGGGGAATTCTACCAAACATTTAAAGAAGAACTAATTCCTATTCTCCTGAAACTGTTCCAAAAAATAGAAATAGAAGGAAAACTTCCAAACTCATTTTATGAGGCCAGCATCACCTTGATCCCAAAACCAGACAAGGATCCCAACAAAAAAGAGAACTACAGGGGCGCCTGGGTGGCTCAGTGGGTTAAGCCTCTGCCTTCAGCTCAGGTCATGATCTCAGAGTCCTGGGATCGAGCCCCGCATCAGGCTCTCTGCTCAGCAGGGAGCCTGCTTCCTCCTCTCTCTCTGCCTTCCTCTCTGCCTGCTTGTGATCTCTGTGTGTCAAATAAATAAATAAAATCTTTAAAAAAAAAAAAAAAAGAACTACAGACCAATATCCTTGATGAACACAGATGCAAAAATTCTCGCCAAAATACTAGCCAATAGGATTCAACAGTACATTAAAAGGATTATTCACCACGACCAAGTGGGATTTATTCCAGGGCTGCAAGGTTGGTTCAACATCAGCAAATCAATCAATGTGATACAACACATTAATAAAAGAAAGAACAAGAACCATATGATACTCTCCATAGATGCTGAAAAAGCATCTGACAAAGTACAGCATCCCTTCCTGATCAAAACTCTTCAAAGTGTAGGGATAGACGGCACATACCTCAATATTATCAAAGCCATCTATGAAAAACCCACCGCAAATATCATTCTCAATGGAGAAAAACTGAAAGCTTTTCCGCTAAGGTCAGGAACACGGCAGGGATGTCCGTTATCACCACTGCTATTCAACATAGTACTAGAAGTCCTAGCCTCAGCAATCAGACAACAAAAGGAAATCAAAGGCATCCAAATCGGCAAAGAAGAAGTCAAACTATCACTCTTCGCAGATGATATGATACTATATGTGGAAAACCCAAAAGACTCCACTCCAAAACTGCTAGAACTTGTACAGGAATTCAGTAAAGTGTCAGGATATAAAATCAATGCACAGAAATCAGTTGCATTTCTCTACACCAACAACAAGACAGAAGAAAGAGAAATTAAGGAGTCCATCCCATTTACAATTGCACCCAAAACTATAAGATACCTAGGAATAAACCTAACCAAAGAGACTAAGAATCTATACTCAGAAAATTATAAAGTACTCATGAAAGAAACTGAGGAAGACACAAAGAAATGGAAAAATGTTCCATGCTCCTGGATTGGAAGAATAAATATTGTGAAAATGTCTATGCTACCTAAAGCAATCTACACATTTAATGCAATTCCTATCAAAGTACCGTCCATTTTTTTCAAAGAAATGGAACAAATAATCCTAAAATTTATATGGAACCAGAAAAGATCTCGAATAGCCAAAGGAATATTGAAAAAGAAAGCCAAAGTTGGTGGCATCACAATTCCGGACTTCAAGCTCTATTACAAAGCTGTCATCATCAAGACAGCATGGTACTGGCACAAAAACAGACACATAGATCAATGGAACAGAATAGAGAGCCCAGAAATGGACCCTCAACTCTATGGTCAACTCATCTTCGACAAAGCAGGAAAGAATGTCCAATGGAAAAAAGACAGCCTCTTCAATAAATGGTGTTGGGAAAACTGGACAGCCACATGCAGAAAAATGAAATTGGATCATTTCCTTACACCACACACGAAAACAGACTCAAAATGGATGAAGGATCTCAATGTGAGAAAGGAATCCATCAAAATCCTCGAGGAGAACACAGGCAGCAACCTCTTCGACGTCAGCCGCAGCAACATCTTCCTAGGAATATCACCAAAGGCAAGGGAAGCAAGGGCAAAAATGAACTTTTGGGATTTTATCAAGATCAAAAGCTTTTGCACAGCAAAGGAAACAGTGAACAAAACCAAAAGACAACTGACAGAATGGGAGAAGATATTTGCAAATGACATATCAGATAAAGGGCTAGTGTCCAAAATCTATAAAGAACTTAGCAAACTCAACACCCAAAGAACAAATAATCCAATCAAGAAATGGGCAGAGGACATGAACAGACATTTCTGCAAAGAAGACATCCAGATGGCCAACAGACACATGAAAAAGTGCTCCATATCACTCGGCATCAGGGAAATACAAATCAAAACCACCATGAGATATCACCTCACACCAGTCAGAATGGCTAAAATTAACAAGTCAGGAAATGACAGATGCTGGCGAGGATGCGGAGAAAGGGGAACCCTCCTACACTGTTGGTGGGAATGCAAGCTGGTGCAACCATTCTGGAAAACAGCATGGAGGTTCCTCAAAATGTTGAAAATAGAACTACCCTATGACCCTGCAATTGCACTGCTGGGTATTTACCCTAAAGATACAAACGTAGTGATCCGAAGGGGCACGTGCACCCGAATGTTTATAGCAGCAATGTCTACAATAGCCAAACTATGGAAAGAACCTAGATGTCCATCTACAGACGAATGGATAAAGAAGATGTGGTATATATACACAATGGAATACTATGCAGCCATCAAAAGAAATGAAATCTTGCCATTTGTGACGACGTGGATGGAACTAGAGGGTATCATGCTTAGTGAAATAAGTCAATCGGAGAAAGACAACTATCATATGATCTCCCTGATATGAGGGAGAGGAGATGCAACATGGGGGGTTGAGGGGGTAGGAGAAGAGTAAATGAAACAAGATGGGATTGGGAGGGAGACAAACCATAAGTGACTCTTAATCTCACAAAACAAACTGAGGGTTGATGGGGGGAGGGGGTTGGGAGAGGGGGGTGGGGTTATGGATATTGGGGAGGGTATGTGCTATGGTGAGTGCTGTGAAGTGTGTAAACCTGGCGATTCGCAGACCTGTACCCCTGGGGATTAAAATATATGTTTATAAAGCTGTAAAAAAAAAAAAAAGAAAAGAAAAAAGAAAGGATGAATACCCCCCCCAAAAAAAAAAAATTTGTTCAAGAGCTCTCTCTGAAACAACTAAAAAAATATTCCCTCTTCCCAAGTCAAATTATTTTCTTTTATTGTATTAGATCAAGTAATAATATCTGTGGGATACCTGGACAACTAAATATTAAGATACTACAACTTCGTAGATTGGTTTCAGGTTATTAATTTCCTGGGCTAGTTGAAATTATGCTCTGGGGAAGAAGTTTGAGACAACTGAATTCCTTCTCTTGACATGACTGACATAAAATAATAAATTTCAAGAAACTGAAATCCTAAACAAAAGCATGTAAAGTAATATTAGCAAAAAGGCTTTTTAGAAGAGGGTCACTATATATATACACAAAACTCTTCTTTCCAATAACAAAGACATCAAGAGGGACAAGGGAGATGAAAGCAGGTAAAAAAATATGAGAGACTATTAATAAAAGCAGCTCATTGAAAAAAGTGAAATTCTGTTTACAAGGCTATTTGGTAATCTAGGGAATTTAAGAGACCACAACATATTTTCTGGAATTAAGTAAGAAGATAAAGATCCATAACTCGCACCCTTAAGGTGGAACTATTTTGTACTTATTATGAATTTCTAATGGCTTACTTTTACCCAATACCTATCATGTGATAAGGATCTTATTTAATCCTACCAACAGGTCTATGGCATAGATTTTCCCTTTCATTTTATAGATGAGGATGGAAGCTACTTTACAGGGATCAGAAACATCGTAATGGCAAAGCTAAGGCTCAGACATGAGTCTGCAGGACTCTGTTGCATCGCTCAGCTACGCACGGTTGCGTTGCTGACACACTTAGGCCTTCCGCACTGATGCAAGCAACTCCAGATTGTGCTCAGTTCTTATTGACAACTGAGCAACGGAGTTTTGCTGCTACTAGATTTTTAGTTTCCTCACTAAAAAATTGGGCTCTGATACTTAAAAATGTACACTACTTACTGCCTATCATTTCAATAAGATCCCAAGGCAGTACAGTGAATGGAAAATCATTTGCAGGATGTATATTTTCCTTCAGTGAAGCAGATGGACTGATAATGCTCTGCTTGAATATTACAATCTGATCTGAGCATTAACAAAGCACCCATGGTGTTTTCTACAACAGCAAGGTCCTGAGGGTCCACATAGATGTAAACCTCACCTCTCCTAGCTCAAGCCAAAGGTTTTTTTATTCTTATAGTGAAAATTAAACAAGTAAGTAAACATAATGGATTCCTTAAGGAGTTCTAACTGATGAATTTACAATAGTTCAGATAGCTATTGACTCAACAAATAATTTTTTACCCAGATGAATACACTTCTGCACAGGTGTGTATGTGTGTATGTGTATGTGTATGTATATGTATATGTATATGTATATGTGTGTATATACATACTGGTGGCTGTTGGAGAAAGTGGAAGTATGCAAGACGATACCCCTCAGTGTCAGGGGACTACTTTAAAGTGCAGTCAAGATCTGGATCATCTTCACTGAAAAGCAAGGGGGTTATTTCAGTGAATGAGGATCAGATCTTTAAATCTTATTGCAGGTTGTCTATATGGAGATACATATATATATATATATATAAAATATATCCCTTATCATGAATATCAGTCATTAAGAAACATCATAGATTCTGGGGAGAGAAAAAACTCTCACATCTATCAATCTCAGTTGAATACACTTTAGTCAGCCTTTTTCAACGGGTTCTAGGACAGAATTAGACACAATACCCTAAGGCATATATATGTAAGTAATGAATTAATTTCCTTCTGATGTATGTAGAATTATGCTAGTGATGTAAAATCCCTGGGAAAAACAGAGAAAATCATTTTCTGTGTTCTGCTGATCAGAACAGGAACCCTGGTCGAGCTCAGTATTTTGCCAGCATTTAACAGCTGCTTACCACTGCAAACAGAAGAGGTGATGTTGTACAGAAAAGGATAAAACTGCATACAGCGTATCAACTTCAGGTTGTTTTCACATTCTGGGCATTTGGTCGTTAGTTTCAAAGCCTGTCTAAACGCCTCAAGTGCCCCACTGATATTCTTCAGAGCAAGGTAAGCATTTCCCAGGCTCAAAAAGGTCAGGGGCTGAAAAAAAAAATTAGAAAAATGTTAGTGAATTAATATTTTCTGAGAGTTACAAAACTTTTGAAGTATACGTCTTTTGGCTTCTTTTAGGTTATCCCATAATAGTTAATGGCTAACTGTCCATTTTATTTAAATCAGCCAATTCTACAATTTTACCCTTTTACTAAAATAAAAAATAAAGTGTAATATACACTAAAGTATATAGATCAGTGAATTTTTATATGTGTATATATCCCTGTAACAACCTCTCATTCCAAGATATAAAACATTTAGAATGTTTCTAAGACTCCAAAGGATTCCCTTGGGCAACCCAACCCAAATCCCAGATGCAACCAGTGTCGTTACGTTCTAGCACCATACATTAGCTCTGCCTGTCCTGAAACCTCATATAAATGCAATCAAACAGCATGTTCCCTTCCATGTATATGTAATCTGTATGCTTTTGTAGATTCTTTTACTCAATACAATATCTAAGGTTTACAGTAAAACTGAATGTTTTTGTGTTAGTAGTTTATTATTATTTTTTTAATTGATGTGTAATGTCTACCATGTGAATACATAGTTTGTTCATTCTCCTACTAATAAGCATTTGGACTGTTTCCAGTTTTGGGCTATGATGAATAAAGCTACTATGAACATTCTTGCAACTACCTTTTGATAGACATATTTGCTCATTTTCCTTGGATATATACTCAGCAGTGGGTCTTAGGGCAGGCATATATTTAGTTTTATAAGATAAAACCATTTTTTTTAAGATTTTTATTTATTTATTTGAGACAGAGAGTATGAATGGGGGTAGGTGCAAGGGGGAGGGAGAGGGACAAAAAGACTCTGAACTGAGTGTGGGCTCTGAGGTGGGGCTCAGTTCCACAACCCCGAGATCACAACCTGAGCCAAAACCAAGAGTTGGGTGCTTAACTGACTGTGCCACTGAGGCGTCCCACAACCAAGGAGTTTTCTAACTCCTGGGATGTACAAATTTACACTCTTACCAGGAAGTATGAGAATCTACTAGTACTGTCAGTCCTTTAAATTTAGCTGTTTTAGAGAAATAATGAAGTAGCATCTCAATGTGGTTTCAGTTTGTATTTCCTTGATTAGTACTGGTGTTGAATATTTTGTCATGTGCTTATGGCTATTTGTTGATCCTCATTTCTGAAGTGCCTGTTGTTTTCCCCATTAAAAAAAAACAAAAAACCAACCACAGGTTGTCTTTTCCTTACTGATTTGAAGGAACTCTTTATGTATGTACCAGATATGGGTCCTTTGTTGGAAATATTTATTGCAAATATCTTCTCCCAGTCTGGGGTTTGCCTTTTATTCTTTGACTAGTATCTCTGATAAAAAGACATTCTTACTTTTGATGAATTTCTGTTTACAAATATATACATGAATATGTATATGTAAAATATATATTTATACCAATATATATTTTACAGTTAGAGCTTTTTTAAAAGTTTGCCTACTATAACATCATGAAGACCATCCCTTATTTTTTCATCAAGCTTTATTATTTCATGTTTCACATTCTGGTACATGATCCACCTCAACATAATTCTGTGTATGAAGTGAGGGAGGAGTCAAGGTTCATTTCTTTTTCCACAGGGATATCCAAGTATTCCAGCATTACTTACTGAAAAACCACCAGGTGTCCCTATTGCCCTGAACTACTGGTATACCTTTGTCATAAATCAAGTAACCATATATACGGGGGGTACTTCTAATTTTTCTCTTATGTTTTATTGATATGTTTGAGTATCCTTGTGCCAATACCACACTGACCTAATTACAGCAAGTCCTGAAATATAGTAATAGAAGCCTTCCCACTGTTTTTTTCTTCCCCTCACCCGTAAATTTTCTGGCTATTCTAGATCCATTTCTGTGTAGATTTTAGAATCAATTTATCCATTTACACACACACATACATGCAATCACCGGGAGTTCAGGGTTAAATCTATAAACCAATTCTGGAGAGAACTTACATCTTAACAATATTGAAACCCTCCAATGCATGAGTATAATGTCTCTTCACCTATTTAGGTCTACTTTGTCTTAGCAATATTTTGCAATCCAGTATAAAACTCTTATATCTTTCTTTAAATTTATTTCTAGATATCTTGCTTGTTATTATAAATAGTTTTTGTATTCTATTTTCCAATTGTTTGTTGAGACTGTTTTTATAAGCAGCCCTACGTATTCAGTTTAGGTCCTTTTAGTTGAAATACACCTTTGCTTGTTAATTTGTATTTGCTTGTGTACAAACCATTTTTTCTACACTTATTTTATCATTAAAAATATTTTAAAGGATCTAAGAACGTTTTATTTTTCAAACTGTACAGTATATCCCTATGAAAAGCAATACCTATGATTTATGCAACTACTTGCTTTTTTTTTTTTCCCCTTCTAACTACTTGCTTTTGATTCAGGCTGTTATTTATTTATTTATTTTTTAAAGATTTTATTGATTTATTTGACATAGAGAGAGAGAGACAGCAAGAGAGGGAATACAAGAAGGGGAAGTCGGAGAGGGAGAAGCAGGCTTCCTGCTGAGCAGGGAGCCTGATGCAGGGCTCGATGCCAGGACCCCGGGATCATGACCTGAGCCGAAGGCAGATGCTTAACAATGGAGCCACCCAGGCGCCCCTGATTCAGGCTGTTAGGTCATCCACAATATCTCATTATAACCAAACCAAGGTATACAAAATATTCCATATCACAGAGGCATAATCTAAGTAGCTCTCAGATTACATTTAAAATCTTACTTTGTGGTTCATACCCAGATGCAATTAAATCCCATATTTGGATTTCAAAGTGTCTTTATATTTTCACATAAGGAAACAAAATGTTTATTCCTATGACCAGAATGATGGTTGTGCAAATATCTTATACTCATTAGTATTTTAGGAAAAAAATGAATTTTCATCAGTGCATCCAGAAAATAACTGAGTTTTTACTACTGTTTTATATACTGGGGATACAGCAGAAAATAAGAAAGCTAAGTCCCTGTCTTTGTAGATGTTTTAGTCAAGTGTCATAAAAACATGAGGGTATCACACAAGTATGAGAAGAATGTGATGGAGAAGAGTATAGCTGGGAAGAAACATTAAATAGACCAAAGTGGGGAACAGAATGCCATTTTAAATACTGGAGGAAGGGAAAGACCTACTGAGTAGTTAATATTTTGAAGGATTTCAAGGAGACGAGGCAAGCTATGAAGAATCTTGGTGGAGTGAAGTATCCAAACAGAGAAAATAGAAGGTTCAAAGAGGCTGAGGTGGGAGCATACCTACTGTGTTCAAGGAAATGCAGAGGTAAGTGAGGCTAGAACAGAATGAGCAAAGGAATGATTTCATGGGGATGAGGTCAGAAAAATAACAAAGTCATGTAAGCCCTTCTACACTATTATAAATTCTTGTCTTTTACTATGAGTTACGTGGAGAACCATTGCGGCGATTTGAACAAATGACAACATATGACCTTTCATAAGGATCTTACTGATTGCTATGAATAGACTACAGGGGGACAAATGCCAAAAGCAGAGAAGTGAGGCCGGAGACTAATGAAATAATTCAGAATAGATAATGGTATATTGGATCAGACAGCAGTGGAGATAAACTGCAATTCTGGGTATATTTTGAAAATATCAGCAAGGTAAGTTACTACACTGAATTTACCCTGAGAGAGGAAAAAAGGTGTGAAGGACGGCTCCAAGTTTTTATCCTGAACTACTAGCTTTACTGTTTCCTGAAATGGGAAAGATAGAGAAGAAAAGACTGGAACAATGTAAAGGAGCTTAGTTTTGGCCTTTAGTTCTAAAGTGTGTTTTAGACATCCAATGGCGGTCAAGTAAGCTGCTGGATAAAGGATCTGCAGTTCAGAGCAACCTGACAGGTGACTCAAGACGGAAATGATAGGGTTCTCAAGATGTGGTGCTGGAACAACTGGATGTCTATGCGATATGAACTTTGATGAATGAACTTTGATCTCCACTTTGTATTACAAAAACAATTTAACTTGAAATGGTTCACAAACCTAAATGTAAAACCTAAAACTTCAAATGGTCTCAAAGACAACATAGGAAAATATTTTACTGTATTTGAGTCAGCTATTTAAAGACAAGTAATAGACAGCAAAGACAAAATAGAACTAATTGCTTTCAAATTTCTTGTGAGGATACCTTAAATCTAACAATAAAAATCAAAAGAGAAAAGATGGGCAAATTGAAGGGTATTTTTAAAAGAGAAGACAAAAGCGGGGTACCTGGGTGGCTCAGTGGGTTAAAGCCTTTGGTTTAAAGCCCTTGGCTCAGGTCATGATCCCAGGGTCCTGGGATCGAGCCCCACAGTGGGCTCTCTGCACAGCGGAGAGCCTGTTCCCACCCTCCCCCACCTATGTGTGATCTCTGTATGTCAAATAAATAAATAAAATCTTAAAAAAAGAGAGAGAGAGAAGACAAACAAAAAAAGAGAAAAAATTTTTCATGTATGATGGAGTTAAAGATTTTCTATAAAGAGTTTGTATAAAATAAAAAAATCTAAATTCGAAAATGGGCAAAGTGCACACAAAAACTTTTATTTTAAAAATACGATTAAAGGGTTGCGTGGCGGGCTCAGTCTGTGGAGCGTGTGGCTCTATCTCAGGATTATAGGTTCAAACCCCACCTTCAGTGTAGAGATTACTTAAAAAAATAATAAATAAAATCTTCAGAAAAAATTAAAATAAGAAAATAAAAACGCAATTAAAGGATAAAGAAATTTATGTTCCAACACAGGAGAGATATTTTGTAAAGTACACTTGTTTTACAAATGTTAAGTCAGAGGCTGTGTGGCATGGCCAAAGGGTGTGAGTGCTGTGGCCAATCTCCCGGAGTTCAAATAAATCCAACTTTGAGACTTCTGGTAAATCCCTTTTGCCCGTTTATCTATCAAATGGGCAAATTCTATCTCGCAGGGTTATTGTGAGGATTAAATGAGTCATCACATGTAAAGGGATCAGTATGGTGCCTGGCTTTAGTAAACAATAACAAAAGTTAGCAATTAGTTCAATTGCCAAATTCTGGGGAAGCTACAGATGAAATGAATACTTTCCCACCTTGATGATGGCAATGTAATTGGCCCAAATCTTTTGGTAGATGTTTGGCATTTTGTATCAAAGCCATCAAAATACTCATTGATTTAGTAATTCCACTGCTAGCCATCTTTCCTAAGAAAATTACGTGGAATGCAGAAAAAACCTTATGCAGAAAACCATTATTGGTAATAGGTAAGCACTGTCAGCAACCTAAACATTCACCAACTGAGGAAGTACGCTGTGATATACAAATTCAAAAGCAGCCATTAATGATGGCTAGTAAAAACTATGTGGTAATAAAACTTTTTTATATAGTAACTTTTGAAGATCGCCTGTGCAACAGTGTTGCAACACTACGAAATATTTGAAGAGAAGAAAAACTTACAGGACTTTCCAAATGTTGATAGTTGAGGGAAGGGTGCTTGCTGATTAAGGTGCATTTTTGTGGTATCTGTTCTGATCCACTGATTTCTCTTTTGACTATTACTGTAGCACCATAGTATTTAACAACTGAAATTTTATTGTAATTTTCAAATATAGAAAGGCAGTTAATCTCTAAAGGAGCTCTTTTTTCTTCAGAGGAATACTGCCTCATTGCCTTTGCTGGTGACAACAGGAAGTGAAATAAGTATCAGGGGAACACAGCTGAGGTGAGCCTTTGGGGGCCCAATCATCACATCCCATATATAGCATCTGTTCCCACTGTACCTGCACCTGCCCCCCCAGCTTTTGGCCCACAAAAAAACATTTGGTAAATATCTGATATACTTTTTTGGCACCAGGCCTGTTGTACAGTATAGCAACTGTAAAGTTTGGCTTAAATCTACTTGTGAATTTGTGTATTTCAAGGGAAACTCTCAACAGGCAATGTTTTCTTCTCATACTTAAAAAATTAGTTCTGAAATATCACAAACAAACCTAAAGCACTCATGCACACTTCTTTTAAAAGTTTTTTTTTGGATGGGTACCTGGGTGGCTTAGTCCATTGGGCATCTGACTTTAGTTCACTTCATGATCTCAGGGTACTGGGATGGAGCCCTGCATGGGGCTCCCCTCTCAGTGGGGAGCCTTCTCCCTCTGCCTCTGCTTCTCCCCCTGCTTGTGCTCTTGCTCAAGTAAATAAATAAAATCTTTTAAAATAAATAAATTTTTTTTGGATATAAAACTTATGAACATTTAAATATAGGTATAAGAGCAATTTAATTGTATATTTACTATAACTGTATTTCATCAAACCTAGGTTGTCATCAATTGTAACACGCATCCTTATTTCAGAGAAGCTGCATCTCAGAAATTATGAACTAGAGTAATTAACTACACAGCAGTGATTAACTCCATGGGCTGCATGTGGGAGGTTCAGGGCATGAATATTAACCCATCTATCTATTCTTATCAATGCGACCTTTAAATTATGCTCTGGCTTGGTTGATATAAAGATATCTATAAATCGGGGCGCCTGGGTGGCTCAGTGGGTTAAGCCGCTGCCTTCGGCTCAGGTCATGATCTCGGGGTCCTGGGATCGAGTCCCGCGTCAGGCTCTCTGCTCAGCGGGGAGCCTGATTCTCTCTCTCTCTCTCTCTCTCTGCCTGCCTCTCCATCTACTTGTGATCTCTGTCAAATAAATAAATAAAATCTTTAAAAAAAAAAGATATCTATAAGTTAAAGTTGTAAAACAATATAATATTAAGCAGCAGGCATACTGTGATGAGTAGGATAAAGAACCAGATGTTTCAGACTGACATAAAAAAGTGGCAGTATATTTTTAGCAGCTGTGTCATTCTTATTTAAACATTAAGTTCCTAAAAATAAATTAAGCACATAATTATAAATTTCACTCATTTAAAATAAAGAAATGACACAAGAGAACTATAGGCCAGTATTTCTGATGAACATAGGTGCAAATATCCTGGACAAAATACTAACAAACTGAATCCAACAATAAATTAACAAAAATCATTCATCACAATCAAATGTGATTTACTCCCAGGATACAATGGTGATTCAATATTCACATATCAATCAATGTGATACATCACATCAGTTAAGAGAAAGGATAAAAATTTTATGATCATTTCAGTAAATACAGAAAAAGCATTTGACAAAAGTACAACATCCATTCATGATAAAAGTCCTCAACAAAGTAGGTCTAGAGGGAACACACCTCAACATAATGAAGGGCATATATGAAAAACCCACAATAAACATCACCCTCAATGGGGAAAAACAGAGCTTTTCCCCTAACATCAGGAACAAGACAGGATGTCCACTCTCACCACTTTTATTCAACATAGTACTGGAAGTCTTAGTCTCAGCAATCAGACAAAAAGAAATACAAGGAATCCAAATCGGTAAGGAAGAAGTAAAATGTTTTACTATTTGCAGATGATGTGATACCATATATAGAAAAGCCTAAAGACTCCAAAAAATTACTAAAACTGTTAAGTGAATTGAGTAAAATCATAGGATATAAAATCAATGTGCAGAAATTTGTTGCATTTGTACATACTAATAATGAAGGAGCAAAAAGAGAAATTGAAAAAACAATCCCATTTACAGCCGTACCAAAAATAAGACCTATGAATAAACCTAACCAAAGAGGTGAAAGAATTATACTCTGAAAACTGTAAAACACTGATGAAAGAAATTGAAGAGAACACAAACAAATGGAAAGAAATCCCACATTCATGAGTTGGAAGAAAAAACATTGTTAAAATGTCTACACTACCCAAAGCAATCTACACATTGAATAAAATCTTTATCAAAACACCAACAGCATTTTTTGCAGAACTAGAACAAAAAAATCCCAAGATTAATATGGAACCACAAAAGACCTTGAATAGCCAAAGCAACTTTGAAAAAGAAAAGCAAAGCTGGAAGTATGACAATTCTGGATGTCAAGTTACAGTATAAAACTGTAGTAATCAAAACAGAATGGTACCGGCACAAAAACAGATATACAGATCAATGGAACAGAACAGAAAACCCAAAAATTAACCTACAATTATATGGTTAATCTTATTAAATCAGGACAGAATATATCTAATCGAAAAAAGATAGTTTTCAACAAATGGTGTTGGAAAAACTGGTCAGTAAATAGTAATAAAACTGGACTACTTTCTTACACCACACATAAAAATAAACTGAAAATGGATTAAAGACCTAAATGTGAGACCTGAAAACATAAAATTCCTAGAAGAGAACAAGGCAGTAATTTCTCTGACATCAGCCATAGCAATGTTTTTATAGATAGGTCTCCTGGGACAAAGGGAATTAAAAACAAAAATAAACTACTGGGACTACATCAAAATAAAAAGCTTCTGTATAGTGAAGGAAATAATCAACAAAATTAAAAGTCAACCTATGGAATGGGAGAAGGTATTTGCACATGACATATCTGATAAAGGGTTAATATTCAAAATATATAAAGAACCTATACAACTCAATACTAAAAAAAAATACAATTACAAAATAGGCAGAAGACATGAACAGCTATTTTTCCAAATAAGACATCTAGATGGCCAACAGACACATGAAAAGATGTTCAACATCACTCATCATCAGGGAAATACAAATCAAAACCATGATGAGATACCATCTCACGCTTGTCAGAATGGCTAAAATTAACAGCACGGGAGACAACAGATGCTGGCAAGGATACAAAGAAAGGGGAACCCCTCACTCTGTTGGCGGGAAAGCAAAATAGTGCAGCCACTCTGGAAAACAGTATGGAAGTTCTCAAAAAGGTAAAAATAGAACTACCCTATAACCCAGCAACTGTACTACTAGCTACTTACCCAAAGGCTACAAACATACTGACTTGAAGGGGCACATGCTCCCTGACGTTTACAGCAGCATTATCAACGACAGGCAAATTAAGGAAAGAACCCAAATGTCCACTGACTGATAAGTGGATAAAGAAGATGAATTCATAAATACAGTGGAATATTACTCAGCCATCAAAAAGAAGTCTTGCCATTTGCAAGGACATGGATGAAGCTAGAGTGTATTACGCTAAGTGAAGTTAGTCAGAGAAAGAAAAAAAACCGTATGATTTCACTCATATGTGGAATTAAAGAGAGAAAACAGATGACATATGGGAAGGGGAAAAAAGAGAGGGAAGCAAACCATAAAAGAGACTACAGAGAACAAACTGAGGATTGATGGAGGGGCGGTAGGCGGGGAATGGGCTAAATGGGTGATAGGTATTAAGGAGGGCTTAATACCTATTGTGTTGAATGTGATTAAATTCTATTCCTAAAACTAGTATTACACTGTATGTTAACTAATTAGAACTTAAATAAAAATTTGGAAAAAAAAAACATTAAAAATAGAACTCCTGGGGCGCCTGAGTGGCAGTCTGGTTAAGTGACTGACTTTTGGTTTCAGCTCAGGTTGTGATCTCAGGGTAGTGAGATCGAGCTCTGCATCAGGCTCCACGCTCAGCACAGAGTTGGCTTGAGATTCTCTCTCTCCTTTTCCCTCTGCCCCTCCCACTCATGCTCTCTCTCTCAAATAAAGAAATAAAACTTAAAAAAAAAAAAAAAAAGAACTACCCTATGATCCAGCAAACACACTACTGGGTATTTATCCAAAGAAGACAAAAACACTAATTCAGAAGGATAAATGCACCCCTTTGTTTATAGCAGCATTATTTACAATAGCCAAGATGCAGAAGAAGCTCTATGGTTCATCGATAGATGAATGGATAAAAAAGATGTGGTGTGTATACACACACACACACACACACAATGAAGTATTATTCAGCCATAAAAAAGAATGAAATCGTGTCATTTGCAATGACATGGAGGGAGCTAGAGAGTATAGTACTAAGTGAAATAAGACACAGAAAGACAAATACCTTATGATTTCACTCATACATGGAATTTAAGAAACAAAAGCAGCAAAGGAAAAAAAAAAAGAGAGAGAGAGAGAGATAAACCAAGAAACAGATTCTTAGTTACAGAGAACAAACTGATGGTTACCAGAGCAGAGGTGGGCAGAAGGCAGAGGCACCTGAAACAGGAGATAGGGATGAAGGAGGGCACTTGTGATGAGCACCCAGGGATGTATGGAAGCGTTGAATCACTGCATTGTACACGAGACTAATATAACACTGTATGTTAGCTAAAGTGGAATGAAAATTAAAGAAAATAAATTAAATATATCTAAGATATATCTGGGAATAAAAACAAGAAGATACAGAAAAATGTGATTAGCACAATTTTACATTTGTACAAAATAAATCAATACAAAAAAACATCAAAAATAAGACAAAACAAAATTTGTTTTATGTCATCCTAAAGTATGCAAACTGTACTCTGATAAAAACGTGAGACTTTTTTTTTATGCCTTCCCCAGAAAAATACAAATTGTACCCTGAATTTGAGTTACTCCCACATAGTATATGGAGCTACAGAGAAACATAAAACCTCACCTCAGAGCTATTGATGGCCAAAGCTTGAAGGAGCAGTTTAGTGGCATCAAGATGGAGACCATAGTGAATCAAAAGGTTGGCCAAGTTCACAAGAGGAATGTCCTGGTATTGAAGTGGAGCCAAATTCAAAGCTCTCTGAAGACAGGCAATAGCAAAAGTGCTGTTTCCTACTGCTCTCCAGTAGAGTCCAGCTTCATTGAGTATCAGCCAGACAGGGGCATTTGGCTGAAAAACCCAAAATACCTCAGTTGCTGAAAGAATACAGTACTAGTTCCAACAAGGATTTTTAATGCATGCATTTTAATTTTTAATTACAAATACTAAGCATTTAAATTTCAACTGTCTAAAGCAGGAGACTTACCTTATTAATAGCGTGAAATAAGAATGACCCAATTTCTTCTTCTGGGATAGTATAGTTATTAATACGGGAAAGCAAAATCTGAAAACATCAAAAGGAAGACTGACTCAATTGAAAATAAGAGGGAAGACATTTGAGAAAATTCTATAGATAGCAGTCTTGAGCTCCTCAGGAACAGCTAATTTGAATAGACATTTATAATCATATATTTATATATATAAAACATGAGGTCATCACCAACAGGTGTTGACCTGCTTACATGAAAGCCGTAATTTCCTCTAAAACATGTTACAAGATGTATACCACATACACATACCCCTTAAAGTCAACCTAAGTATCCAAAATCAAAAGAGAAATTATTCAAAAGACAACAGCATGTAATACCCAATGGCAACAAAAACCTTCTATCTTTCCTAGCTGGAAAACCACTAGATCTGCAACTATGCTATGTTCTTGCAACACGTGTGTAACTGTGAGTAACTCTAAGGTGGGGATCATGGTCTATTTATCTTTCCTAGCAATCCAAACAGTGCCTGGTACATAATGTTTTCCGCCTCAGTAAATGTTTGTTGACCGTCAGTAGTAACTGTTCACAGTTTTAAAATTAAGTTTTAAAAAGGTTATTGTGATGGTCTGTTTTCTCTGCAAAAATCTAATCTTTCATTTGTATCTCTGGAATGGTATCTAATGTAGAATTTCTAGTCAGTAATACAACACTCTTAGTTATACATAACTAGCAGGAATTAAGGTACAATGCATAATGGAATTTATCTATATTATCTGTAAATTCATACAAACTTCCAAGGACCTTACATAAGGCCACAGGGTTGAAAAGGCCACAAAGAGAATCTTCAAGCTTTCAGTTTATACAGACTCCTGGAGACTTGGAGGATGCAAAGCTAAACTGAAGGGGTCAGAATGGCTCCCAGTAGATGAGCCCCATCAAGTAAACAGAGAGTTCTGTGTTGCTCATCTTTGCGGCACTCTTATTTGAGAGAATGCTCATGTGGTCTGCATGAGCAGCCCTGAAGCACATTTCCCTGACACTCCTTCAATAGCATGAAAGTCTTCTTAATGATTTCACCAATGCTTTAACAGTTTTAAAAAAACTTCACGTTCAATAACTGCCTTCTATCAAGTTTTCGTTCCACCTAAGAGGCTTGTGAAGTCACCCAGAATGGACGGCAATGAACACCAGCCTAAGTGAGCCTTACTTTTCGTGCATGGTCATCTGGCATTTTGGCTTTCAGATCCATGCGGACCTCTAATTCTTTGACTAAGTAGGACAGAGTCTGGCTTTTTCTGAAGTCAGTTATGGAACAGTCAGGGGTTTGGGCCTCTTCTTCTGAAGAATAATCATCACTGTTGAGTTCGTGGATCCTGGCACAAGAAAAAGGAACAAGATTCTTATTTTCAAAGTTTGGGTGATTTCAAGATAAAGACTTAACCTTTCAAGTCCAAGGCTGGTGCTCTCAAAGAACTGCCAGATGACAATCATGCAGAATCAAGTGCTTTGCCAAATCCATCAGCACTTGCCTGAGTCCTTTGTTTTCCGGTGGCAGAAAATACGTTGGTAATTCCCCGCCAAGAGGGACTCTAGGATAGCTTTCTGCACAATCTGCTCTTTTAGGCCAAAGAATATGCTGTTTGTCCTAATAAACAGAAAAAATTTCTCATAAATTTCCTTGCATTCAATATTTCAACATGCTAAATAAACTTTTAAAAGAATATAAATATATTAAGATAACTGAACAATTTCGTATTTAAAAAAACCTGTAGACACTGTTGTAGACTCTATCATGTTCCTTCTACCGAAGACTATTAGTCTATGTTAGTAATTCTACCTGCTTTACCATAGACTGGTTCAGGGTTGGCAGGCCTAAGTCGGCTGAGCCCCATGCGATACAAGGAGAGGCTTGCTTGGGGCTTCTGAAAAAGAAAAGCCAGTCTTTGTCTCCTTTGCCACATAGGAACAAAGAACACGTTGCTCCAAGTTGCTGCAGGCTGTTACCTCATGACCATGAGGAAGACAAGCATTAAGATGAAACCCAAACCGGGGATGGCAAATTAAAAAAAAGGAAAGAAACGGGTCCCTGATGATATCACTGGCCCATTTAATCAACCAAACCCAAAGCTTGCTCTCATCTCTGGACTTTCTGTAATATAAGGCATATTTTCTTTTAAGCCAGTTTAAAGTAGAGTTTATGATTTGTACCTGAAAACATATATGAGCTTAAAAAACAGGCACAGAAAACTACTTTTCCCTGAACTAAGATGGTTTCTTTTCCAATGCCAAAATTTAACAATTGTTTTGATATGTAAAATGTTCATTTTTCTAAATATAAATAAGATACATCAGAGGCTTATTAAACTTAAATCTTGGAGTTATCAAACTTTTGGGAATTTATTTTACACAGAATTAAATCTAAGTGGCTATATTAATTCTGATAGAATATAAACTGGACTAAATTCTAAAAATTTAATACTGAATAAAAAATACATAGTGTCTGTCCTCATACCTTGGTATCCCCATGGGCTAACATACAATTATTTCTTAGCTAGTCAGAAATACATATTTATTGGGGCGCTTGCGTTGCTCAGTCGGTTAAACATTTGCCTTTGGCTCAGGTCACAGTGCCACAGCCCTGGGATCAAGTCCCACTTCGGGTGCCCTGCTCAGTGGGAAACTTGTTTCTTCTCCCTGTTCCTCTGCTACTCCCCCCAACTCCCCCTGCCTGAGCTGTCTCTCTCTCTCAAATAAATAAATAAAATCTTAAAAACAAAAAATACATACTTATTAACTTATTATCTGTATCATCTGATAGAATACAAGGTCCAGCAAAGAGCTCGCATACCATATCCACAGTACCAGCCTGACGCACAAATAGGAGCTCAATAAAAGAATGCTGATTAAAAAGTGAAATATAGCTGGCCCTTGAAAAGCACAGCTTTTCAAGCAATGCAGGTCCATTTACACGTGGATTTTTTTTTTTTATAAATACAGTGCAGTACTATATATGTATTTTTTCTTCCTCATGACTTTCTTAGTAACATTTTCTTTTCTCTAGCTTACTTTATTGTAAGAATACAATATATAATACCTACAACATAAAAAAAAGTGTTAATCTACTGTTTATGTTCTCAGTCAGGCTTCGGTCAATAGTAGGCTATTAGTAGTTAAGTTTTTGGGGAATCAAAAAAGTTATACGCAGATTTCTGACTGTGTATGGGGGGGTCGGCCCCTCTAGCCCCCATGTTGTTCAAGGGTCAACTGTATATAGAAGCATATACTTAGGTCAAGTTTAGAAACTTTTGAGGGTTGGTAATTATACTCAGAGCCCAAAGTTTTGAACCAAAATTGGAGTGTCTATATGCCTCACTTGATTGGGAAGAAGAACTCAAGGCAAACCCTGTGTCTTGCTAATCTACTACTTAGAAGAATGCCTTGTGTTTAATAGAAGTTGACTAAGTGTTTGCTGAGCTAAGCTCAACAGTGATAAGGACCATCACTGCTTTCAGAAATCTTGTTTGAGAAAAATGCTTCATCATCCTTTATTCACTCACCCTATATGCATCAGAATCCCTGCCCCAGATCCAGAGAATGGAATGGGCTACAGGAGAAGACTTGACCAAATCACTGATATCACTCTGATTTGCCTGAACATCAAAGTTCACAGACATCATACTGGAGGTTGATGAATCCTCACCAAACTAGAAAATGAAAAGAAAAGTTGAATCAAACTAGAAGCAGAAAAGAAGTTGTGATTAAGATTTAATCCAACTCAAGGGGCGCCTGGGTGGCTCAGTGGGTTAAGCCGCTGCCTTCGGCTCAGGTCATGATCTCGGGGTCCTGGGATCGAGTCCCGCATCAGGTTCTCTGCTCTGCAGAGATCCTGCTTCCCTCTCTCTTTCTCTCTCTCTGCCTGCCTCTCCATCTACTTGTGATCTCTCTCTGTCAAATAAATAAATAAAATCTTTAAAAAAAAAAAAAGATTTAATCCAACTCAAAACCTCAGTGAATACTCAAACCCAGAAGGAAATCTGAAAGTAGGTCAGTAATAATCAGAGCTTTACATTTTTAGAACTAGGCTCCAACACTATTCTCTCAGAAAATGCACAGTTTAGCAACTTTTAATCAACTATTTTATTGGAGTATGAGAAAAATGGCATGGATTCTTTCTTTCTTTACTGTCCCTTTACTTCCCTTCTGTGATTTAGTCTCTTTTAAGTTTAAACATGAGCTGATTATCTAAGATGTTTGGCTCATTATTGCCCTCCCCTGTCTAGACTAAAATGATCGGTACTCTGTAGAATTAGTGTGCTATGTGAGAAGCAAGGAACTTGAAAAAGGGCTCTCAGGAGTTTAATATAGCTATGACTTAGGCATTATAACCATTATACAATCAACTCCCAATAGAAATATAGCCTCCCTCCAAACCAAGGTAAATCAATGCTTGATATTCTTAGGGGATACCCCAATTCCTGTTTATTTCTAAAACATTGTTAGATAAGGGAATGGGACCAGGATGGGAGGGAGTAGAAAAGAATGGATTCATTCACTATATAACAGAGATGCAACTTATGGATATATAATACTGAAGCTACACTAGTATAGGGGAGTCTTCCAAATGGTCTTCTTGAGACCATCATGATAACCAAAAGTCACCTTGGTTTCAGTCTGTGTCATCTGTAAGTATTATTCCCTTTTTCCCCCTTAAAATAATGTTTGGATTTAAGACAGGGATCTATAGGGGCAGCTGGGTGACTTAGTCACTTAAGCATCTGCCTTCGGGTCAGGTCATGATCCCAAGGTCCTGGGACTGACCCTTGCATCAGGCTCCCTGCTCCATGGGGAGCCTGTTTCTTCCTCTCCCTCTGCTGCTCCCCCTGTTCGTGCTCTCTGGCCCTCTCTCATAAATAAAGAAATATAATCTTAAAACAAAAAAAAGACAGCTATAATATCAGCTGTGTAAGTGTGATCTCCCTTTACTGTGTTTGAAAACTAAACATGGGATACTGTTAGGAACTAGTTGACAAAAATCATGGGAGGCATTTGGTCTTCATTACTAATACTCCCCTAAACAGCCTCTTAATTTTTGCTTCTTTTTCTCAATGAGTTCTGGGTTTTTTCAGACTAAAGAGTACTAATTCTTCATCGTTTGTCCTCCTATAGAAGCTGTTCTGATCTATTAATTATCTTAACTGCTCATCTCTGGAAATTCCTGTATCTATGATTAAAGATATGATAGGTTTCAATAGGATATGATAAACTTCACTTTATTTCCAACATCCTTTTGGATGATATTTGGAACTCTGGTTGTGCTTACTATCTGCTATCAGTCCAATTAGATGCCCTCTGGTATCATTAAATATATGTATTATTTCTTCCCAACTAGTTAGCCTAGGATTGTATGTATATGACTTCATGCATGTGTGTGTGTGTGTGTGTGTGTGTATACACACATGTCTATGTATGGATACTCACAGAGAAAGAAAGAGAGAGAAAATACCCATGCCATGTAGCAACAGTGCTTAATAAAAATTTTCTGTTGATAATGATCATTTTGTTAATGTTTTTAGTTGAAGCAACATAACTGGACTGATGACTCGAGGAAAGAGCATGGCTACTCTTTCCCAAATTTTAAATTACTGGTCTTACTCCAGCAAGTTAAAAGGGAGATGAAGGCTTTGAGTTAAATACAGCCCAATCTAGCTCTCATGGTAAAGGAGAAAAGAAACAAAGACATATACAGCTAGTCCTTGGGGGGACTGGAAATGTCATGCAAGAAGTAACTGAGTACTATCTATAAAATCTGACTTCATAAACATACTCAAAATCTTAAATTAGTAACAAATTTGGGGATCAAATATACAAGGAATCAAGGGGGAAAAGCGATATTAAGCAGTATTACTCTTAGATATGCAAAGTTATAAGAACTAGAAGACAGCAAGAAAAAGACCTGAACATAGTCCACATTTTCAAAAATATCTCCACGATGGTAGCGCACAGGTTGGTCCCACTGGCAATGTAAACTATGCTGCTGGTTGACCAGACGGCATATCTGATGATTTCCTGGAATAAGAAAAGAAATTACAATTTTTGAGAAACATCAGCAACGCCAACACGGTTTCTTTGGTCTGAGTCACTTCATTCCAGAGCCTGGCAAAGTACTTACACAGGGGGTACCATACACGGAAACAGTCATTAATAGTTAGCTAAATTAAATCGTTCTAAAGAAGTCTCAGTTTCTCTAACTATAAAAAACAAAGGGGTTCCACTAAATCACCAAAATATCTTCTAGTAATTACATTCTGTGACAGTAAAATCTATCAATTACATTGTTTTAAGAGACTTTTGCCATCTCTCTGGAGACAATCTGCTTTATATACTTCATAATTCTGTTTCAAAATTATTACAAGAGCTCTGGTTACATTGTAATATAGAGCAAGCAGTAAATAACCCAAAGAACTGAACATATTCTTTATACTCAAAATAGCAAAGAAAACCTAGTACGTGGATTGTAAAATGGACTTTAAATGGTCACAGCTAAGGTTCAAAGATTTAAGAGACCTTCCATATCAATACTCCATTAATTTATTCTTTGGTGTCAGTTGTTAGATCTGCTCCCTTAGGGTTTTATTAGAAGTGAAACATTCTGGATATAACCAAGTCGCTGATATCCTGTCACCCCAAGTGTCCTTAGACAGTAGTTCTAACTTCTGGGTCATGGACTCTGAGAGATTTTAATAAAAGCTATATGCCTTCTTCCCAGAAAAAAAATTGTGCACATACATATTACAGCATATATTTTGGGGGAGGATTTCAGAATCCCCTGAAATTAATCCATTGACCAAAGTTAAGAGTTCCTGCTTGAGACAAATTCTAGCCTAAAATATTTGTTTTTAAGGGAGGAAGAAAAATAAGACAGCCTTATTGCCAGTGTTGGCTTGACAGTAGATGGTTTGTTTCAAGGGTGTGTGTGGCTTGTGTTTACTTGGTATAAGGCCATGTTACTCACGTTGTGTTTTCAGACCAACAAAAACAGACATCAAATAGGAGCTTGCTAGAAATTCAGAATCTCAGGTCCTACCTCAGAAGAATCTGTATTTTAACAAGGTCTCCAAGAGACTTACTAAATCAAACAACTGTTGTTAAGACTTCTAAGATTGAAAAGATTTAATTTTTACTTTAAAATGTGAATTAAAAAAAAAACTTGATGATGACTCGATTTTAAGACTGAGGGAAGTCATAAGCACAACTTTATACTGTTTTAGGGCTACACAAAAGTTACGAAAGTAGAACATGCTAGAAGTAAACTTCCTAAACTGTCTTTATTTGGAATCAATACTCACCTAACTGTGCCTCTTTTGCCATCTGTGTCTCGTGGATGATATTTCTTAAGATTTGCTCTTCCTGAATCAGCTTATGTTTTTCTAGGATCTCCTGCTGTCTCAGGTAGTGGTCATGCTGTTTTTGATATTCTTTCAACTCATTCAGTGTTCGCTGGAGGGATCTTAACATTTTTTAACACCAGGAAAAAGTTACAGAGCTTTAAAATGGAATTTTTAGAACTTCTTAAAAAAATTATTTATTTATTTATTTATTTGACAGACAGAGATTACAAGTAGGCAGAGAGGCAGGCAGAGAGGGGGAAGCAGGCTCCCTGCTGAGCAGAGAGCCTGGTGTGGGGCTCAATCCCAGGACCCTAAGATCATGACCTGAGTTGAAGGCAGAGGCTTAACCCACTGAGCCACCCAGGTGCTCCTAAAACTGAATTTTTAAACTCACATACTGTATAGATTTTTTTCTGGTCCTCAGCAATAATTGCTAGTTTTTTCCTTTTAACATACAACCACTGCACCACAAATTTAAAAATAATGGGGGCAAAATAAATCTATTATTTTATTAAAAGTTAGTGGCAAAAAGATGGATGCAAAGTTCTTCCCTTACAAAGGGCTCTTTTGACATTAAATGGTGTGTTGGACTGTTCAGGTACCCAAGAGATATAGCAACACACTATAAATCTTGACATATTCAACAACTATTCTATTTCATATTCATACATATTGACATATTCAACAACTATTCTACTTCCCCCCACAAAGTCCGTGTTAGTTCTACTGCCACCTTTTCATCTTTTCTTTTGATTCTACATAAAGACAAGGTTAAGAGAAAGGGCCAACAGTACCTTGCTCTTAAACTCTAGCTCCTTGTGTTTGTGGATTTTTGGAAAAAAAACACAGAAACCCGGCTTAGAAAGATATTTTGTGTACCATCTGGTATCAATAAATCAGCTGCCTGATTATATTCAGTCACAGAATCATTTTTACCTACTACATCGTAACACATGGAGATTTACGAGCTGTACAGATTGTGTATGGGAGAACCAATTTGCTCAGCCAGGACAAGTTCTGATCAGGTGTAACAGAAGTCAGTATAAACAAGTAAGTGGTCATTCCTTCCTTTTCACCACATTATGCTTTAAAATGATTGGAAAATAAGCAAATGCAATAGTTTAATGAGTTCCAAATCTCCATTTAATTCTCTAATAATCAAAAACTGCCTCAAAACATGGAGGCTAATTCCGTAAGAATAATTCATTTCAAGTTATGTGAAGTTTCCTAACTGGCCCTACTATTTATGGAATCAAATACATTTTTATTGAGTATATTGCAAGGACCAAGTACAACAGCACTTCATCACTGCACAATTTACAGAAATTGGATTAAAATATGGGCCAAATAATGTTTCTCAGTGTCACTTAACTAATGTAACATTAGCCCAATCCTAGCATCTAACGGGGAGAAAGAGCAAATACAGCATGTGCAAGTTATTTTTCTGACAATGTATTCTGTGGAAACTAAAACATAACTGAATTTCTAATTATCTGGCAGTGCCCCTACTCCATCATAAAAGTAACTGATGGTCAAAGTATAAAGACCTAAATGACAGAATTTACTGCAAATATTCTCTAGTTCCTGGAACTCATACTATTAAAGATTCCTCTACACAAACTCTGAGTTGTGCTAACCCACACTGGATCTGAAGAAAAGGGATAGGACTAGCAGCAGTGAAGAGGTGTTTTTAATTCTTATGAACAAATTAACACGGGCATTACCCTACACGGGTCTAGCTTATGGTTCTAGAGTGTTACAGCTTCAGTAACATTTTCTCTCCCAATTACCTATGTTGAGCTTCCAATTTCTGCTCGAGTTTTTGCTGACAAAGGACAGCATGCTTCCTCTTTATAGCTTGCTCAAAGCCAGGTTTGGCCTGCAAAGCATGGTCATAACAGAGCACTGAGTGGTTATACTCCCCCAGCATCTGAAGAGACAAAAACACACACACACACACACACACACACATATACACACACAGAAGGAAAACATTAGTCACGGCATGGTTGGACCTGCCCAAACCCCCTAACGACTTACAAGATCACACTTACATCTCACTCTACAGCAAACATTATTTTTAATAATTTTGTTTTGTTTTATTTATTTATTCATTTGAGAGAGACAGAGAGACAGAGCACTAGCAGGGGGAGGGACAGGGGAGAGGCAGAGGGAGAGGGAGCAGCAGACTCCCCACTAAGGTAGCAGCCCAAGGTGGGGCTTGATCCCGGGTCCTGGAGATCATGATTTGAGCCGAAGCAGACGCTTAACCATCTGAGCCACCCAGGTGCCCCTGGTGAACACTATTTTTGATCAGTGACCAAATCCACAACATAAGATATGCTGTAAGATTGCTTAACTAGAAAGTAGTGCTATCTTCAGAGGGGTACTCTGCAGGAATTTAAGACTCTTATCAATTTAATTATTTTTCTTTTTTGTCAAGAGGCTAGGACCATTAGGATACATTATTATGTTGAGGTATTTTCCCCCTAATTTCTTCATTTCCATTCCCTTTTCCTCGTTCAGACCAAAAGAGGAAGGGGAAAAAAGGTAATTTTTTAGTTGAAAATAAAATTTTTTTAAAAAGAAAAGGAAATAGCAACTGGTTTAGCTCATGAAAACACAAAGTTGTATTTACTGCATATATATTTCCCAAAGTGTAATAGCTGGTGAAGAAGTCACTGTCATCCAGGGCTGCATGGACCACCACTGCAGCATCTGCAGAGAAGTGTGCTCTGTGCAGCACATTTGCCAAGTTGACCAGGGCAATGTCTTTATTGTGCCTACAAGAGAAGGAGAGGTGCAATTCGGTGTTAGGAGAGACGTGTGTGCTCCGTGACTCCGTGTAACTATTTGACAAGAGAACATTACATTCGAAGTTATTGAACTTAGAAAAATAACTTTGAGTGTACTGATAGAAAAAATAATTGAAGAAAATCCTACTGTTCCATTTTTATATAACTGATGGTGCTTATTCAATCTGACAGCTATGAATTTTGCCATAGAAATAAGGTTGGGCAGATACTTTATGGCTGTAAAATGTATTTAGGGCTCATTATTTGCTTTGAGAAAAATTTAATTTATGCTAATTCCTCCAGGCAAGGTCCTTATAGTCAAGTTTCAAGTGAACCAGAGGGCCTCTACATTATATATTTTTTCCTTAATGGAAATCAGAAAGATACTGTGCTATTAACAACGAAACTCTTTGACATCTGTCATTTTTTTGTGATGGGACTAAATTCTTTGAACATGTACAGAGGAGAGTGTTAAGTACAACACAATGCTTCTTCATATTGCTTTCTTATGTGCTGCTTCTTTACCACTCTTGATTTATATGGAGAGTCAGGAAATCCAGAAAGGGAGAAAACTCACCTGGAAGAGAAGTGAAGTGCTCGCATGGCACATTCCACTACTTGATATGGCTCATTCTTTATTCTCCAATAAAATGAAGCCATGTTATACAGTACCCATGAGGAAGAATTCTAGAGATTAAACAAATAAGAGAACAATCCAACACAACTCATCACACTTTCTTCGACTCAGAATGTTCAAAATCAGCACCTTCACTATTCTGCCTCTTCTGAAATATAAGCTGAAGAACAAGACATTACACCAATGAATAAGCAGGGGACAAAGTACCAAGAAACTACATCTGTCAAAGGAGCCTCCTGATCACCAGCAGAGCAAGTAAGTGCCTTCAGGTGTCATCTCCATGGAGAGACCACTCAAATTCAAGCTCTTGCTCCAAGAGGGAAATTAAGCTGAAAAGCCCACCAAGTGACCCTAACTTGTTGATTCCTATTTCAGGACTTTAGAAGTTAGGACCTAACCTACTTAGAAATGCCAGTTGTTCCAACATGAAATTCCTCAAGTTAACAAAGTTTCCTATTTATTTAAATATCTGAATGAAGGTACATATGTAAGCAAAAGGCAGGCTTATCCTTTTGTAAACAATGAATTTTTATTTGTTCTTCTTTCATCTGTGTTCACAATCCAAACCTTCACTGTTAAAAATTATGTCTTTAGTATAGAGTAGTAAGTGTATTATTTAGTGAAGTTAAACAGAAATTGAGATAGGTATGCTTCTTCTGTGGCTTGGATTCATAACATATACTAATTTCAACCACACAGAGGTCTAAACACTGAACTGGACCATGACAAAAACTCAGTGTAAATCGTTTAAGCCCATGTAGAGAAAATTCAAATTTGGCATGGCAAAAAGAAGTCATATGAAGTTAAAAAAAAAGTTATAAAATTTAAGATAAACTGGGTAAAGTATATATGACAACTACTGTTTACTATCTTTAATACATAAAGAGCTCTAAAAAAGAAAGACAAGAATACAAGACAAAATACAAGAGAATATGGGTCAAAAACATGCAGAGACAAATTCAAAAGTTCAAAACAATGGGCAATTAGCAGGAAAATGATGTAAAACTTAAGAATATAAAGAAAAAAGATACAAATTTTCCTTTTATAAATTCGCAAAGATTAAAAAGAATGCCCACTCATTGTGGGCTATACTTTGAGTTGTAAGTATATTAACTTCAGATATTAACCGTAGAAATGTTAGGTGAATGCAACATTTCTGGGGGACAGTTTGCAACATTATGTAAAAAGCCTTAAAATATGATTACACTTTGACGCCCACAATTCCACTATTAAAATTTTAGGGGCACCTGGGTGGCTCAGTGAGTTAAGCGCCCAGCTCTTGATTCGGCTCAGGTCATGATCTTAGGAAAATGAGACGAAGCCCTGCATCAGGATCGGAGCGCAGAACCTGCTTAAAGAATCTCACAACCCCTCTCTCTGCCCATCACCTGCCTACCGCCCCTGTGTTCTCGCTCTCTTAAAAAAAAAAAACAAAAACTTATGAAAATAACTTTTAACTATAAAGATGTGTAAAAATAAAAATAAAAAGATTACATTGTAAGATAGTAATGATGTCTGAATTTTTTAAAATTTTCTCTTTTATAGATTTATGTAGTCTGAATTTTTTCCACAAGGACAAATTGTTTTCTTCAAAAACAGTTATTTTTAATATTAAAACTAAGTACAATTCTGCATTAATCAGCTTTAAGTATTCCCTCTTCAAGAAATGTATGGAATTTGCAAGTGACGCAAATAAGGGTATAACCCTTGTGTATGTTGTTAAGGGATATGTGCCACATTCTTTCAGATCTGACTTAAGACTTAGGTTTCAGTCTGTTTTGACAGCCCTTTGAGAAAGTTTTTTTCAAATTAACAAATGCTTTGATTTTTATCTCTTACGTTCAGACTTTGTGAATTGGGACCAAAAAATCGATTACAAATTCTATAGGAATAAGTGAAAACACTGTGATAAGTAGACTATGATGGTCTATACATGTGTTTGTATGTATGTATGTATGTGTGTGTGTGTATGAAGTATATATTGGAATATATTGGAAGTAAGAGAAATCACAATATATTGGAAGTAAGAGAAAAACACATCTTTAAAGGAGAAATTTTTCTGTAAGATTTCTCATAAAATTTCACCGTCAATACTTTCTCCTTCTCTTGGACACCTTTTCCCTTGGCTTTTAGGAGACCGCATTCTTCTGGATACCCTTTTGGATCTCTTTTGCTGAACTCTCCCCCTATGCTTGACAGCTAACTATGGAAGGACCAGGGACTCAGAGTGGCCTCTTCTCAAACTTCCCTCTCCTCTAGATGAGCTCATCCAGTCCCATGGCTACAAACACTCCTACTTAACTATCCTTTGTCTATCTATCCAGCTCTGAACCACCTGGAGCTCAAGTCTCTTCTAGGTATTTTTTTTTTTTTTAAGATTTTATTTATTTATTTGACAGAGATCACGAGTAGGCAGAGAGGCAGGCAGAGAGAGAGGGGGAAGCAGGCTGAGTACCTGCCTGATTCATTTTCTTTTTTTAAAAAATATTTATTTATTTATTTATTTATTTATTTGAGAGAGAGAGAGCGCGAGCGAGCAAGCGAGCGAGCACGTGCGCCCGGGCAAGCACAAACAGTGGGAGGGTCAGAGGAAGAAGCAGACACAGACTCCCTGCTGAGAAGAGAGCCCCAGGCAGGGCTCGATCCCAGGACCCTGGGATCATGACCTGAGCTGAAGGCAGAGGCTTTAACCCACTGAGCCACCCAAGCGCCCCAGGTATTTCAAAATTTAATGTGACCAAAGCAGACTCTATCTTCTGTCCCTCTACCCCAACACTGCTCTTCCTTCAAGTTGTTCATGCCAAGACTTCAGGAATTATTCTCAATTCCTCTATTCCCTTCATTCCCCACATCTAACTCATCAGCTTCTAAACTTCTAAACACTTCCTGAAACAGTTTAAGTCCCTCCATTTCCAATACTGACCATTCTAGTCCAAGCTATGTCATCTCTCTCATGAATTACTGCCCACAGCCTTAGAACTAGTCTCTCTGTTTTCAGTTTGGGTTCCTTCAGTCATTTCTCCAACTAAGTTTAAGAGTATATTTTTAAAAATAGTAATTGCGGGGCACCTGGGTGGCTCAGTCGTTAAGCGTTTGCCTTCGGCTCAGGTCATGATCCCAGGGTACTGGGGTCCAGTCCCACATCGGGCTCCCTGCCCTGCGGGAAGCCTGCTTCTCCCTCTCCCACTCCTCCTGCTTGTGTTCCCTCTCTCACTGTGTGTGTCTCTGTCAAATAAATAAATAAATAAAATCTTTAAAAAAAAATTAATTGAATTATGTCATTCCTCCGCTCTAGCCTCCCAGCACTCAGGTCTCAGCGCACAGAGTCTTACTCTAGTTTTCAGAGGCCTGCTTAGTCTGGACCTGGTCTACATCTTTGGCTCCTTTCCTCTCCTTTCCTCACTAGGCTCCAACCTTAGGGAGCTTCACCTGTTAAAGACTGAATTTTGGTGTCTCTCCCTGACCCCCGACCCTGTCAATTTACATGTGGAAGCCCTAACCCCCAGTGTGACTGTACATGAAGACAGGGCCTAGGAAGAGGTGCTAAAGGTTAAATGAGATCCTAAGAGTAGGGCCCTAATCCAATAAGGCCAGTTCCTTCATAAGAAGAGGAAAACATACCAGATCTCTCCCCCACACACACACAGAGAAGGGGACATGTGAGGACACAGTGAGAAGGTGGTCATCTGCAAGGCAGGAAGAAAGTCCTCAGCAGGAATGAATCAGCCAGCACCTTATCCTGGACTCCCCAACGTTCACAACTATGAGAAAGAAGTTTCTGTTGTTTAAGCCACCCAGTCTGTGGTATTTTATGATGGCAGCCTGAGCAGACTCCTACACTACTGAGCTCATAAAGTCTTCAGAGCCTTTGCCTTGGCTTAGAATGCTCTTCCTCGACTGCTGACTTTTGGTTCCTTCTTGTCATTCAGGTATTAGCTTAAATTTCACCTTTAGAGAGAGGATGACCCTAACTGTTCAATCTAAAGTAGCCACACAATTACCCTCTACCTTAATTTTCTATAGAGAACTTACCACTATGATCTACTTTCAACTAACCATCCTCTGAAGGTATTTTAAATCCTAGGCCAGTTTTCCTAGGTAGTTTTTATTACTCATCAAGTTCTGGGGATGCACTGTTTTACATTACCTTCAGAAAAACAAGACGAAGACAGTAACTTGGCTGTAAAATCATCAAAATATATATATATGTAGTATTTGAATAAACATATAAACATATAATAAACTCTATATAAATGTTGCCCGTTCACATTTTACCTAGTACCATTATAATACTGCTTAAAAACTAGCCTCCATTTTGGGGCACCGGGGTGGCTCAGTCGATTAAGCATTCTGCTCTTGGTTTTGGCTCCAGTTGTGATCTCGGGATCATGGGATTGAGCCCTGCGTCAGGTGCCACACTGGGTGTGGAGCCTGTTTCAGATTTTCTTTCTCTCCCTCCTCCTCTGCCCGTTACCCCGGCTCTCGTGTGCTTGCTCTCTCTCTCTTTAAAAAAACAAAACAACAACAACAAAAAAAACCTATTTATTTATTTATTTATCTATCGGGGCTGGGGGGAGAGAGAGAGAGAGAGAGAGAGCCCACAAGTCGGCAGAGTGGCAGGCAAAGGCAGAGAGAGAAGCAGGCTCCCCACTGAGCAAGGAACCCGATGCAGGACTCCATCCCTGGGCTGAAGGCGGCTTAATTGACTGAGCCACCCTGGTGTCCCTCGCTTACTCTTTTTTGAATAAATGAATAATTTTTTTTTTAAGAAAGGAAAGAAAGAAAGGGAGAGAGGGATGGAGGGAGGGAAGACACTAGCCTACATTTTATGATACAACTCAGACACAGAGAAGAGTTAAAAAAAAATCTGCTTTCTAAATTCCCACACGTCATGCTGAATGACACATTTAATTTCTTGCATGCTGTTATGTAATTTAATTCTCTATTTCATGTTTTTAAAAGTAGAGGGTTCCTTAAAAGAAAATTATCAGAAGACTTTATTGTTGGTAGTGATTGTTTTCTGTCCAGAGAACAGTGATGATCTATGTACTGGGTAAATATTTCAAAGACGCTAATGTTAGATTTTCTTTCACATTCAAAATATATAATCTAGCCTATAAGCCCTGTTGCTTATGTTGGCTTATAATTTGCTTTTTCATGAATTAGTTTAAATAAACCTTTTGGCATCCCTTCCTGGTAGAGGGGACTAGACTACCAATGTTTCTCCCTAGCTTTGAACCATATAGTTTATATTAATGTAACCATATTTAAAATCACTCTCTAGACAAAAATAATCTAGGCAGATTATTTTCTGAGGAAAAAAGACCGTCTGCACACAGAGTCTCTGGCCCTTTCAATCACTGATGACTTACCTTCTGCAGCCCTTCATGAATGAGGTGACCTATGTCATCTATACTTCTTCCTAGTCGTTTAGATAAATATGTGAAGATTGGATCTTCTTTAGGTAATAGAGGTGCAGAAAGATTAACTCTCTCTTGTACACCCTGAAGAGAAGGAAAAAAATGAAAAAAAAAAAACAAAACAAAAACCACACACCCAGAAAAAGGAAATCATAAGACGAAAGCTCACAAGTAACTCAGTATCTTATAGCACTTATTTTAAAGGAGTTTTAAGAAATAGGAGATGTTTGTAAAATTATAAATCTGTTTGGAAGGGGAGAAGAAAGAAAAAATATTTATAAGCAGGAGACTAAATTACAGAAAAAAATATTAAAAAAAAAAATCCCAAATCTCTCTACTTACTCGCAGATGTTGAAAAGCATGTATACTATATGGAAGTTCTAGAATTTTGGTACAATCAGGTTGCTCAGGGTCTGGAGGGACAGGAGATTCTGTGTCTATATAATCTTCAGGGCTAAAATCAAGAAGCCAGGGGCAATAAATCAATGAAAGGTGAAAAAATGTCTAGTTTTTCCCTGACTGAACTATACTCTCCTAGCATCTCATCTTTACAACCAGTATTAGTCCACATTCAACCTTTCTCTCACAGCAACTCTTGGGAGGCAGTATTTTAGGAGTTTCACTTAAAGGAGATAAATCAAAAGAGAGAAAACAGCAGGTAGACCAAGGAATGTCAGGATTATGAACTTTTTTAAAAGTTTTTCAATATTCTTCCCAGAAATGTTAAACTGATTTACACTTCTGTTGACAGCCTCTCCACATTTTTACTAGTTACTGATTTTTAAATATTTTTTCCAATTTGAGAGGTGAAAACTATCTAAATGGTTTATTTTGTACTTACTTGATCGTTACTGAGAGACAGATCTTCCACATGTTTGTTGGCCATTTGTATTTCTTTTCCTATAAATTGTTCAATCTTCTGTGGTATTAAGTATTTTTAATTGATATTTAAAAGTCCTACATGTATTTTAAACTTCCAAATTTCAATAAACTCATCTGTGACTGAAGCTTATCCACTTTGATAAATAATTTCTTACCGATCTGAGAAAGGTCTATTCAGGAAAACATTAATTTTATTTCTGGAAAGAGAATTTCTTTACCTGATGTCTTTGCTTTCCAAAGTTATGTATGTGCCATCATACAGATCCAGGTCCCCTAAGGGTACCTTGGCTTTGATGCAGTCTGGATCCTCTTTATTATGTCTCTGTTCCAGTCCAGTATCTCTGTCCTCATTCTCTTCTATATGAATTTTTTGAGCAACTAATTGCTTCTGTTGAGAAGACAATGAAAACACAATGGATTTTTCTAATATTTCAGTCTAGACAACACATAAGAGAAGGGAGAATTTAATGTGTTGAAGTCAGAAAAATCCTCTATGAAGGAAGATAAGGATTCTGAACACAGAAGTCCCCCCTTACCTGTAGGGGTATATTCTAAGACTCCCAGTGGAGACCCAAAACCACAGATAGTAACAAAACCTATATATACTGTATTTTTTTAAAAAAGATTTTATTTATTTATTTGTCAGAGAGAGAGAAGCGAGAGCAAGCACAGGCAGACAGAGTGGCAGGCAGAGGCAGAGGGAGAAGCAGGCTCCCCGCCAAGCAAGGAGCCCGATGCGGGACTTGATCCCAGGACGCTGGGATCATGACCTAAGTCGAAGGCAGCCGCTTAACCAACTGAGCCACCCAGGCATCCCTATACTGTATTTTTTGCTATACATATATATCTATAATGAAGTTTAATTTATAAATTAAGCACAGTAAGAGATTAACAATAACTAATAATAAAATAGAACAATTACAACGTTATACTGTAATAAAAGGTGATGTGGTCTTTCTCTCAAAGCATCTTATTGTACTGTACTCATCCGTCTTGGGGTAATATGAGATAATAAAATGCCTACATGATAAGATGAAATAAGGTGGATGATGCAGGCATTGTGACACAATGTTAGACTATTATTGACCTTCTGAGGATAGGTCAGAAGGAGGATCATCTGCTTCTGGACCAAGGCTGACCCATGGGTAACTGAAACCACAGAACACAAAACTGTGGATAAGGGGGAATTAATTTGCTGATATAAATAAGCTTCTCTAAACAGGTGTCCATATATAGAAAGTAATATGATATGACATTTATAATAATGGCAGCTGAATACCTTCATAATAGATCTCTGACTACCTATAAAGCTGCATCTATCAATTTAACTTCCCTGGAACAAAATGGCTCAGAAATTAAAACTACTTTGAATTGTCCATACATCGTATTTCAGTCCTTCAAGATATCCAGCATGTTGATAATGTGGACTGGAATAATTTCCCCTAATGTCCTGTACTCCAGGTAAATTCCTGCTACTCACAATTTTTTTTAAACATATAGAATTATTACATAAAAACCTATGTTTCCACCACCCACATCTACCATATGATAACATTTGCCATACTCATTTCAGATTTTTTAAAAAGGAAAAATAAGGTAGTTGAAACCATTCTTTACTGCCTTCAAAATCCCTCTCTCCCTTCCCTAAGTTACCACTATGCTGAATTTGTTTGACGTATCATTTCTGTGTGTATCTTTATAAAATATTACTTTATTACACTTATTCTCTTAAAATATTATGCATATATATCCATATATATGTCCCAAATCAACATCTAACATTGATTTCCACCTTTAAAACCTTTATGTTAACAGGATCATCCCATATCATTCTACAACTTATTTTTTTAACTTCATGTTTTTAGGATTTATCTACAGTGATCAGTATAGTTCTAAATTTTTCATTTTAACAAACATATAAAAATGTTTTTATCCACTTTTCTGTAAACCTTTAGGTTGCTTCTTTATCTTTTTGCTACTATAAATGCTGTGATATTCTTATAAAAGCCTCCTGGTGCACATGTGTAAAAGACCCAGAAGGGGTAAAAATATGGGATGCAGAGGTCATATGGGATCCACATTTTCTGATTTAGGTACTTTCTGCCTTTCAAAGTTGGTATAACCACTAGAATTCTACCAACAGATAATAACAATACCCATATCCCCACAAACTTACCAACATCACATTTTTAATTTCTGTCAACTTGATGGGCATTAAATGTTATGATTATTGGTGTAGACTGTATTATTCTTAATGAATCTGCTGCAACTCCTTACAAAGGAGCCTACACATCACTGTTCTGCTGAACTCAGATGTGGCCAGTATGACTCACCTTGACACATATAACATGAGATGTGCAATGAATCCTCTGAAGAGAAACATGTTTAGAACCAGTGTATGCTTTACTATGTTCTTTTTTTTTAAGATTTATTTATTTATTTGACCGAGAGAGAGAGAGAGCACAAGTAGGCAGAGAGGCAGTCAGAAAGAGAGAGGAATCAGGCTCCCTGCCGAGCAGAGAGCCCGATGTAGGGCTCGATCCCAGGACCCTGAGATCATGACCTGAGCCAAAGGCAGAGGCTTAACCCACTGAGCCATCCACACGCCCCTACTATGTTCTTTCTTTTCCTTCCAGTACTGAGAATGGCAGTATGCCAGACAGCGGCTGTGCTGTCAGCCTGGGTTCTGGCATTTGGACCAGAGTGACATTTAACACGACCTCATTGTTTTAAGCCATGAAGATTATTGGGATGTTACTAAATGATCTGTTTCTACTTACTCATTCCCTCCCGACTCTTTCCCTGTAGGTAGGCTGTACTAGACAGTGCCCTATGACTTCAGGCTTGTCCATGTGACTTGATCTAGACGATGGAATGTGAGTAGAAATGACGTCACTTCTAAGTAGAAACTTTAAACAGGCTCGTATGTTTGGTTACTCTTCCGTGAACCTCTAGCTTCCTCCATGAAATAACACTGAGATCTTTGGGACTATCTGTTGCAAAAGTTGTCATATGCTGCAAAATGGAGCCTATCTTAACTAATGCAATCATTAATGTGATTGAACATATTTTCATATGTTTGTATTTTATAACTTGACTTTCCAAATCTGCCTATTTTTCTCCAGTTTTTTTTTAATTGATTTGCAGAAATTTAGAAGACTGATTTTGTAAACTCAGTCTTTATCAGTCATATGTACTACAAATATCTTCTCCCAGTTTACAGCTTATGTTTTAATTTTGTTCATGGTGTCACTTGCTAAAGAGAAACTTTTAGTCTTAAGATGGTCAAAACTATCAGCTGTTTTCTTAATTGTGATTTCTATGTCATTTAAGGAATCCTTCCTATCCTAATGTCATAAATAAAATATTTACTGATAAAAAAAAAACCCAATAAAGTAAAAAGGTAAGGCAAGCACTAGAATAACAGAAATGTAATCTATAGTTTTAATCCTTGTAATTTATTTGTTAAACATGCTGAGTCATTTGTTCTGCGGAGTCTGCCACTCTACAGGATTTTGCTGACTGCATCTCCTTGGTTCATTTAACATGTCCCTTTCTTTGTCCTCTGTATTTCCTGAATATTGACAGCAGGATCCAGGGATTCTTAACTCTTTTGTGTCACAGACTTCTTTGGCAGTTTGATGAAAGCTGTAGATCCCTTCTCAGAGTCCTCTTTTAAATACATAAAATAACATATATAGAATGAGAAAGGAAACCAGTTATACTGAAAATGACACTGGAAAATAAGTGGATTAGATTCACATTTCTTTTGGCAAAAATACTTATTAGGTAGCAATACTCTTAAGATATCAGTATGTTTGCCCATAAATTTTCCAACAGGATTTTAATTTGTTCAGTTAGTTCTACCTTCTCTTAAACATGACAGAAGAGTCTAACAGGCTTTAACTAATCACTGAACAGGCTTCAACCCAACTATGTATTATTTTTACCTAGCTTTACCTTTCAGAGGGCAAAAAAATAAAAAATTAAATAAGTTTAGCAACTTCATCAGTATTTGTACTCATCATTATACATCCTTTGCATATCTCTTAGGTTTATTTTTCTTCTTGTAGAAGTAGGTCTTTGACTTTTTTAAAAAGCGAGTCCGCGGTAAGTAAACTCTGTCAGAAAACATCTTTGCTTTGCCCTCACTCTTGAATGATGGCTTAAAAGAACATAAAATTCTAGTTTGAATGATTTTCCCTTAGCACTGTAAGGCTATTCCTCCACTGTCTTCTGGCACTTTAAGAAGTCCATCTCACTGTCACCACTTTGTAGACACATGCTATTATTTAGTTTCATGACTTTAAGTATGTATTTCAATGACTAACAAATTTATATCTCTAGACTGTACCTTTACCCCACAATCCCTACTACCTTAATCAAAAATGGATGGAGTCAACATTCTTCATTTTCATTGACATGGTAAATGCCATTTTCTCCCTTCATATAGCCTCATTTACTGCCACTTAACAAGAGAATGGCAATAAACATATACAATGTGTATATGCATCTGAAAATAAAAACTACTTTCTGTACCACTGCATTTTTAGAACACTGTTTTTAATAAAAACAGATAAAGCTTCCAAGCACAATGCTGTATAAATATACCTATTGTCTTATTCCTACTTTTTCAAATAACAAATATTGTTTGTTATAAAGCAAAATCAGTTTATGGAAATCAATGATAGAAACAAAAAGGTCAGACTTTATTAGTACTAACAGATTTCAAAGTTTTCAAAATGCAAGGTCATTAATGCTTTCAACTCACCATAAAAACACACAATAACAAGACTCTACTTGGGAATTAATAAAAAATACATTTTTATAAGTAATGAAATCATTCTTTTTGTATTTTACCCAAACTCTCCTTTCAAGTGTATGCACAGAGATCATCCCTTTTCATACTTGATGGAAAAACTTACACATGGAATCCCTGGTCAATGATATATTAGTCAAGAATCGGGCAAAACTCGGGTTAGTCTGTTTCTCTTACTATCACTCAAATGTCGTTCTAATTAGATGTTACTTTAAAAAATGTGATTAAAAGTATATATGAAACTGAGAAGAACTGGGCTTAAGAAATAATACACTTTTTTTTTTTTTTAAATTACAGGAGCTCCTGTGAAATGCAACAAGTTTCAACTGCATATCACATTTCCACTGCCTCACCTCCAATTCTTTGAGGTAGTTAACTGTTGTTTCTTGTCTCATTAATATGACTAAGTCATGGGGATGCTTCAAGTTCATTGGTGAATCCACCTGTAAGCAAGCAAGCAATAAACAAAGCTCAGACTTCATCAACATTTGTTTGAATTCATAAAGTTTCCCTTAATATGCTTTAAATTACTGTTCAACCACCATTACAACCAAAATTAGGTGTTCAGTAAAACTCAAGGTGTATTTCAAAAGTGATTGCACAAAAATTTCAGCAAAGAGAATTACATATTCAATAGCTGCTCCCTGAATTCCAACATTAAAGAGTAAGCTTTTGAGGTGAATATTCTAACTTGGGTCAGTCACATAAGGAATATTCAAGAGGAGAAGTATTTGGCAACAAATAAAAAAGTAAATTCCTTAAAAAGATAATTCACACCTGTAATAATAAAAAAGGAATTGTCTTGTCTTGACCGAACATTTCATATCTGAACAGGTTTGGAATGATAAAAGGAAAATTCTAAAACACCTATTTTTGAAGGCTATTTGTAGAAGCCATAAATCAAAGTCAATATAAAATAATCTTGAGATTTATTATTTACAACTCGTTTTCTCTGGATCATAAATGGGTAACTTTGTTGTTGAAGATGTAGTAAAAATGAACCCTCATATGCTAGTAGCAGGCTTATAAATTTGTTCTTGTTGTCTGGAGGGTCATTTGATAACATGTATCAAAATGTTAAAAGTGTATCCCTTCTGATCTGGCAATATTAACTCTAGGAAACTATTCTTAAACAGGCAAAAATAAACACAAGGATGCTTACTACGACACTTTAAACTGCAAAAAAATTAGAACCTAAGTCCATCAATAAGGGAATAGGGAGGGGCACTTGGGTGGCTCAGTTGGTTAAGTGTGCGACTCTTATTCTCAGCTCACAGTCACAATCTCAGGGTCATGAGTTCAAGACCTGCATTGGGCTCTACACTGGGCATGGAACCTACTTAAAAACAAAAAATAAGGGAATAGGGAAATCCATTGTCTAAAATGGGATACAGGGGCGCCTGGGTGGCTCAGGGGGTTAAAGCCTCTGCCTTCGGTTCAGGTCATGATCCCAGCGTCCTGGGATCGAGCCCCACATCAGGCTCTCTGCTCAGTGGGGAGCCTGCTTCCCCCTCTCTCTCTGCCTGCTTCTCTGCCTACTTGTGATCTCTGTCAAATAAATAAATAAAATCTTTAAAAAATAAATAAAATAAAATAAAATGGGATACAGAAGACTAGACCTACTGTCATAGAAGGATAGTCACACCTCATAATTTAACTAAAAGAATAATAAGCATACTATGATATTTTTGAGAAATTACATACAAATACTTAAAGATGTATACATGTCTCTATATGCACAAAACTAAGTAACTTTACAGTGGCTCCTTTGGGGAAGTGGGATCAAGAAGAGAGGCACACTCATGTCTATATACTTGTGTTATTTTTAAACTGTATATAATGAAGACATAATACATTTATAATAAAAAAAAACACATGTGCACACACACACACATGATGTTTGAATACCAGAAAAATCTGACAGTGGCCTTGGTACCTAAGGGATGAGCTAAAGTTCCTGCTACCCTATGATGCGAGATTGGAGCTGTCAAATTATATATCAGTCCTTCAGGAAGTTCGACTTTGAGGAAAAAGTATCTTTTTGTAACCTCTAAGAAACTGGTATCAGCTCAACTAATCGAATTTAGAGGTAGCTTTAAAAAAAAAGATTTTATTTATTTATTTGAGAGCAAGAGCACGTGCAGGTGAGCGAGTTGGGGGGTGGGCAGAGGGAGAGAGAGAATCTCCAGCAGACTCTGCGCTGATCACAGAGCCTGACCCAGGGCTCAATCTCAGAAGCCTGGGATCATGACCCGGCTAAACCGACTGAGCCACACACGTGACCCTACAGCTAGCTTTTTAAGTGCAGAAGATAGGCTTGCGTAGATGTTGGTGATATAAGAGTCTATTTAAAAAAAGATTAAAAAAAATGGGAATAATAACAACATGAAATAAAGTTGGATGACTGCTTTAATAATATGCATTCTATTGCACAATGTTAGGTGACTACAGATAAAATTCATCTGCCTTTGCTGATCCTACCATCTCAGAGACACCGGAGGAAAAAGAGATGCTAGTCCAGAGTAACTTCCATACTTCCACTGCAATGATCTGGACGATATAATTATTATTGTATCATTGTGATAATTATCATAGCCCATGGTCTTGCTTTTAAGATGAGAGCCCTTCATTGCTCCCCCTGGCCTTTCCACTATATTGGAATCTATACCAAAATTGGACTCTGAATTTAAAAGGCACTAAAAGTACAATATAGCAAGGCCTATAATACTCGACAACCTGAGCTATAAATCTCTTCTATCAAACAATCAAAGCTAGCAAAAGCCTACAAGCAAAATGCTATGTTTATCTCAATACAGAACAGAGAATTTCACTTGTCTTTTCATAGTATTTGAACATATGCCCAACAGTCAAATTCACGTAGGGAGGGAAAGCTACTATAATGAATTGAATCTGAACTGATTCAACTCCAAAACCCAATGATCTATTTTACAATGTAATAAATTACAGCACACCATAGTTTTTTTTTCCATAATTTTTATAGAAGAAAATGTAAAAGCTACAGCCAGTGGTCAGAGTGCTAAAGAACTTTCCATAAGGAGGCCAAAGAAAGTCTGCTTACTTTGCTACTCTGTCCAGAACTTCAAGAGATAGCTATTTAGTACATGACTCTATAAGGATTTTTAAATGAGGATTTTATAAAAAAATAAAATAGGAGGTGGGGAAGGAATGTTGGAGTATGACATTCCAATTCCAAAATACCTAAGCAATCCGTTCACCTGATATTTGGAGAATTGCAAGAGAAATGAAACAATGCGATGAATGAAGATTTACACTGAAGAAATACTGAAGCACATTCTTAGTTTTAGATTAAAAGGATACTAGCTAATCAGGGCTTTACCATATTTGAACAGCATGGGATTGGCCAACATTCAGTTGTGAGGAAGTACTTTTCATTTCCTTAAAGCTTTATGTTCAACAAATATACAAGAGCTAGAAGAGGTATAAAGATAAAATTATTAGCAGAAGGAACGAAGTGAGCTCACTGACAGCTGTGCTCTTTTTGACATGGCAGCAAATGGCATGGATCTTTGCCAGATAAGGGTTGGTTGCAGATTTATAGCCTGACATATATATTTGAGGTAACCTCAAGTTCTTAAAATTTCTAATTATCTTTGGCAAATGCCAATTGACTTGAATTTCTCTCCTTTTGAATACCTCCCCTCCTTAAGTTACAAAAGAGAGTAATGCCTGTAAAGACTACAACATCCATTCAATCAATAAAGGTTTATTAAGCCTCTACAAACCAGGCCCACTATGTCAATATTTGAAGCCTATGTACTCCAATTTTATATACAACATGAATGCCTTCAAAATCTTTAGCATTTAGAAGAGGCTGCTATCAGCCCAGGAGCAAAAAGTGACAAGAATTAGAGACGTAGGTTAAAAAGGACACGACGCATACATAAGACCTCAAAGTACCTTACAGCTTTTTCACAAGGGACAAGCACCCCTACAAATGTCTGTTACTTCACAGCATAATAAATGATGCTTGTAATGACCTGAATCATAAAGTAAAAGGAATGATTTTCAATTTGTTCTACTTAAGATGGTGAAAAAATATGAAATATATTTAAAAGCAAAGCTTATACTACAGGGAAAAATTGACCAAATATTTGGAAATTAGCTATCTGGACTTATATTATATAGAATGATTCCTTCTCTAAGAGTTCTCAATTCACTTTCATTTTCCTTTGAATACATTATGTAAGCACATGTGTCCAATTTTATATAACAGCAGTAAATATTTTACTCATATCAAGTTCCTTTTCATATATTTCAAAAATTTGCTGCTGTCTCTATCGTTAATACCTACATTTCTCATCTGGAGCCCTACCTCTGTGAATTCAGTAACTTCACATGGTAACAGAGGGAAATGTCACTGTAAAAGGATAATTACTTCACTGCCAAATCAAATAAAGGGTGAACAATTTAAACTTAAAATAACCAGTCTACATATTTAAACATTTTTGAGTTCTACAAGAGCATGAGTGAGTCCATCACTTTCCAATGGTCCTTTTTGACAGGAAATTGACCATTTCCATTATAATATTAACTCCAGCTCTCACATGCAACTTAATTCTTCACATATGCTAAATATTCTTACCTCTTATTTCTTAATGGTATTCAAATGAGTACGTGAGAGTAGCATTATTGAAATCTTGTATCATGCTGTACACATTTTTTTTTTAAGATTTTATTTATTTGACAGAGATCTCAAGTAGGCTGAGAGGCAGGCAGAGAGAGAGAGAGGAGGAAGCAGGCTCCCTGCTGAGCAGAGAGCCCGACATGGGGCTCGATCCAGGCCACTGAGATCATGACCTGAGCTGAAGGCAGAGGCTTAACCCACTGAGCCACCCAGATGTACCTACATGCTGCTCTAATAGTGTTTATTACATTGTTTAATTATTATATGTCTGTCTCTCCAAAAAATTTTTTTTTTGTATTCTCCTTTCTACTTTCAGTACTTCATAGGCTTTCAGGTATATGTCAGACACCTAATATACTGTTCATTACTTGATGAAGTTATCTGATGTCACTTCTGTTAGAGAATCTCTGTCAGCATTATCATTCAGTGATGACTGACCATCTGTAAAGGAGGTAAAGTGGTTAGGCCTCCAGGAATCATGACAAAATAAGTCCTTGACAGGTCTATGACTAGCTGTATGACCTAAAGCAAATCACCTTCCCTGCACAGGCTTCCATTTCCTCATCTATAAACTTGGGGGGACCCAGCACGATGACTTCCAAAGTTCCTTATACTCTTCATATCCTACCTTCATAAAACACTTAACACTACCATAAAAGCATCACATTTTTACAAGTCTCATGCACCACTGAAGTAATACAATGTTCGAATGAATGAAATGATCATTCTTCCAATTAGCCCAGATAAATCTGTACGCACTCTAGGTGGGGACACTCCAAAGCTGCAGCTAAAAAGCTTCTTTTCAAACTGTCAGTTTGTCAAATTAAACTAAGGTTCCAATTAGCAGTGGCTATTTATTTTTGAGCAATTAGGCCGCTCATTGTATCATGGGCAAAATTAGCTCTCCCAGTCCTTATGCCACTTAATTCCAACAAAGTTCAATTAAAAAAAAAAAATCTCTTCTGAGCATAAGCTAAATACGTATGTTACTGTAAAAACAAACACATTATGGATAATATAAAGAAGAAAATTAAAATTACTTAAAATGTCACCTTTCGAGGTAACTATGTCAGGATCACTTTTCAGGCTTCTGCACCTGTGTCTGCATGCATGTGCCTGTGTGCGCACACACACATACGGCTATGTAGATGAATATTTTTACAAAAACAGGATCATATTTACCATATTGTATCCTTCCCTTCTCCACTCTTTCCTAAAGTTTATCAGATTTCTTCCTCAGGAATATAGATCTACATCATCCTATTTAGTTAATATTATATTAATTTATCCAGTTTCCTACTAATTAAAATTTGAGTTATTCTCCCTTTTTAACAATATTGAATGAATACTTATAAATTTTTTTGATTGCTGCCTAATTATTTTCTTCCTAAAAATAGAATTGCTAGGTTAAGAGGACTGCATTTTTAAATGTCTATTTTTTGCCAGCTTTTCTCCAGAATACCTGAATCAACTTAAATTGCTAACAACAGTCACTGAGGTTCTACACACTCCGAAGAACACAGGGAAAGGGTGAATACATTTTAATCTCTTTGTTGGCCATATGTATTTCTTCTTTTGTGTACTTACCAAAAAAAAGCTTCCTCATTGCCTCACTTTAAATCCATCTGACAGTTTACATCACAATTTTACAACTGCTGTTTTCTAGATGATTACTCTAGATGATTACCTTCTTGTTTCTGACTTTTTCTAAAACAAACACCTATTTCTTCCTTTTTAACTGATATCTACCCATCTTGTTAAAATGAAATTTTAGAGTGCTATGCAACATGTATTTTAAAGAGAAAACAACTGTAATGACAAATAAGCTTAGTTCTGAGGAATAGTCTCGTAGCTTTTCCTTTTATATTCATAGAGAAAAAGTTCCTCTTGCATACGTGGGGCCAACCAAAACACTTCAAAAAGTTAACATCTTTGGTATTTTCTTGTTCCTTACCTTACTCTCCTCAGACTTTTATCCTTATTTCAAATCTAGTTCACTACCATTTTCAAATGATTGCCCAAAGAACCCTCACCTTTATGACCCCTGTCAGGTGAATACAGGGGCAAGCAAGATGAGTTTAGAGGGATGGAATGAGGGAGACAAAAGTCTGTTGCCTGACTTGTCATGCAATTTTTTCTTCAGGATCCAAGTCTAACCATCACAGACCTGTACCTTCCTCCAGGTTCAGAGAAATGCAAGCTCACAAACACAATACCAGTCTAGCCTCGCCTCTTGAGAGGGACTTACACGGGTTCCTGGCTATGATTTTTAAAACTTTAATACAGGAGCAGATATTTTACTAGATATACTATCAGATCAATAAAACACTATCATTATGAACTGTCAGGATTGGGAAATATTTTTGTTAAAGATGACTTTTTTTTGCCATTAGGTACTTGTACAATATGGAATTTTAATAAAAACATTTTAGAACATGCCTCAATTTTGCATCAGAAATCAGGTTATCGAAACTAATATAAACTTTAAAGAAACAAAAACACTGAATCTTGGCCAGCACATGAATTTTTACAGCCTTATATCTCTACTTTCTGAAGTTTTACCCTCAGATTTTACCTTCTTCTCATTTTCACCGTTCTTGGAAGACAAAGTTGTAAATGCTTAAGTGCACTTAAAACAACCTAGGTATCTGAAGTATATTATATAGCTATAATCTAGATTGGACCATGTACAGTGTTGCAGCCAATTTTTTAAACACCATTTATTTATTTATTTAGAGGGACGGAGGGGGAGAGAGAGAGAGTGAGCAAGTGAACGAGCACAAGTGGGAGAGAGAAGAGAGGGAATTTCAACCAGATTCCACGCTGAGCATGGAGCCTAACATGAGGCTCAATCTCACCACCCTGAGATCATTACCTGAGCCAAAATCAAGGACACTAAACCGACTGACCCACCCAGGCGTCCCTGTTGCAGCCGATTTTATGAGAACATTCATATCACAAAATCACCATGTCCTAACAGAAAGCAAGTTAATAACCATTTTCAACATGAACAACAAATGAAGAACTTCTTTTAAAAAGTGCTACCAGTCTACATGTTTCGATTTGTGTCACCAGGAAACATACAAATAACAAAATGAAACAAGTAGACAATTCACAACTTTACAAGGAAAGAAAATGAAATGCTGGATCAGGACTCAAGAGTCACAGATACTTCTCATTTGTGTATTTATGATATTCTTATAAACGTATACAGAAAAATTTCACTGCAGTTAGAGCTATTTTATATTGAACTCAGAAGTGACTCTCATTTCAGCAGCCAAAGCTTATCAAACACAGAATAAGGGCCCAGCAAAGATGTCCCTGTCCTAATCTCAGAACCTGGGGCTAGTTAGGATGCATGGCAGAAGTTAAAGTAGCAGATAGAGTTAAGATTGCTATTCAGATTACTTTAATTAAGACAAAGAGTAGAACCTGATTATCCAGGTGGGCACAATGTAATCACCAGGGTCCTTAAAAGTGAAATAGGCAGGTGAAAGAGAGACGTGGATAAGGAAGAAAGGTCAAAGAAGGGGGCCAAGAGCCAAGGAATGTGGGTGGTTTCTGGAAACTAGAAAAGGTAAGGAAATGGACACTCCCCTAGAGCCTCCTGAAAGACAGGCAGCATACTGTCCCCTTGATTTTATTTTATTTATCTTTGTTTGTTTTGTTTTTGTTTTTTCTTTAAAGATTTTATTTATTTGACAGAAGGAGATCACAAGTAGGCAGATAAGCAGGCAGAGAGAGAGGAGGAACAGGCGCCCCGCTGAGCAGAGAGCCTGACGAAGGGCCTGATCCCAGGACCCTGAGATCATGAGCTGAGCCAAAAGCAGAGGCTCCAACCCACTGAGCCACCCAGGCACCCCGTCCCCTTGATTTTAGCCCAAGGAAACATGGGTTGGACTTCTAACCTACAGAACTGTAAGATGATAGATTTGTGTTGTTTTAAGCCACTAACTCTGTGGTAATTTTTAACAGCAGCAAATAGAAAATTAATACAAGCACCCACTAAGTTCTGGCTTAATGCCAGTCTTAATATGATAAATAAAACATGTGTAAGCTTGCAAATTCTTAGATGGATACTATGGATTGAACTGTGTCTCCTCAAAATCATATGTTGAAGCTGTAACCTCCAATGTGACAGTAACTGGAGACTGGACCTTTTGAAGGTAATTAGGTTTAGATGAGGTCATGAGGTTAGGCCTTATGACAAGACTGGTGCCCTTAGAAGAGGAGACATTAAAGCTAGCCTTCTCTTTCTCTCTGCCACATGAGAACACAGCAAGAATGCAGCTGGTCTGCAAGTTAGAAAGAAAAGTCTCACCAGAACCTGATCACTCTGGCACTCTGATCTTGGACTTCTGGACTCCAAAACTGTAAGAAAATAAACTTCTGTTGCTTAAGTCACTCAGTTTATAGGATTTTGCTAAGACAGCCAAACTAAGATTTGTTAATCAAATATTGGAAAAGGGACACTAAAATGAGTGCCAGAAATTGAACCTTAATTTTATCATTACCCAGGTGATAGCAAACTCAAATCAGGAAATTACTTTGCTATTCATGCTAGAAATCATTGCTGTAAGACACTACTGAATAAAGTTCAACTTGATTATTCATCAAACAGTAGTATTAACATGGGGAGGTCAGCTTGACTAATTTCTTTTACTGCAATCCCAACAAGTGTGAAGTAAGTATTAATGACAAAGGTTCAATTTTCTATGAAGATAACCAAACCAAACTGAAGGTTCCTTTTTGTTCATACTTCCACAGATGGGCACACACTGTTTCACTAGGGCAATGGATGGGATAAGGGGTCTTTCACTAGAATCAGATTATATAAGCAAAGATCTGACACATCCCAAACATTGTTGGGCATTTTCAAACACTCCTGATGCGGTCCTTTAAAAGGAGGATTCGGCAATATCTAAGAAAATTAAATATGCATTCCTCAAACCAGGGAATTCCATCTCAAAGGATTCGATTCATCTTACAAATACACTCACAGAAGGACACAGAGACCTATGAAGGAGCACGTTCACTCACAGCAATATTGTTTGATAGGAAAAGCCTGGAAACCATCTAAATGGCTATCATTAGGGAATTGGTTAAATAAATTATAGAATAGCCATATAACCAAATACTATGCATTTTTAAGGGTAAAGAAAGTAGCTTTTCATTTCTGATAGACGTTTACCTCTTATTAAGTAAATAAAAACTAGTCATGAGACAAAATGTTCCCAGTTGTGGTTTTTAAAAAATCTGTATGAGGGGCCGTCTGGGTGGCTAAATTGGTTAAGCGACTGCCTTCGGCTCAGGTCATGATCATGGGGTCCTGGGATAGAGCCCTGCACTGGGTTCCCTGCTTGGCAGGGAGCCTGCTTCTCCCTCTCCCTCTCCCTCTGCAGTTTCCACTTCTTGTGCACACACTCTCTCAAATAAGTAAAATCTTAAAAAAAAAAAAATTAAAAATCTATATGAGGATTTGCAAATGCATGGGAACTTTTTGGAAGAATACACAAATAATTATGTGATTACTTCCAGGAAGGACTGTGAGTGGTTATGAAACTTTCACTTTTCATTTTATATCATAAGTAGCTTGAAAAAAATGTTTTGAACTATGATCACACATTTTAGTTTTAAATTCAACTATAAAATTAAAAAATACATCGGTGTCTTATAGATAAAACTATAGAAATATTTTTCTTTATACTAGTAGTAATGCTTAGCAGTACAGAGAACAGAGCTTAGAATGGGATCTGAACTTAAGTGTACACAATGCCATTTCCTACCTTCATGGCCTTGGGCAAGGAGTTTAACCATACTTAGCCTAAATTTCTGGATTTAAGAGAGAGATCAATATCCACATCATACTGAGTCTATAGGACAATGAGATATGAATATGAAAACACTTAGTAAAGTGTTCAGTGAAATAGACATAAAATTTTATTCCTATAAAAGTTACCCGTTCTCTTCCCCTAAGTGGCCTGAGGTGGCCTCTGAAAATGGTTCGCTATTTGTTTGACCCAGAAAAGCCTACAAAATCATGCAAATCAAGAGGTTCAAATCTTCATGTTCACTTTTTTTTTTTTTTAAGATTATTTATTTATTTGACACAGAGAGGCACATCGAGAGAGGGAACAGAAGCAGGAGGATTGGGAGAGAGATAAGCCGGCTTCCAGCTGAGCGGTGAGCCTGATGTGGGGCTCGATCCCAGAAGCCTGGGATAATGACCCGAGCCGAAGGCAGCTGCTTAACTGACTGAGCCACCCAGGCGCCCCCATGTTCACTTTTAAGAACACACATGAAACTGTCCAGGCCATCAAGGGTATGCATATCCGAAAAGCCACCAAGTATCTGCAAGAGGTCACTTCGCAGAAACAATGTGTGCCATTCTGTCGCTACAATGGTGGAGATGGTAGGTGTGCTCAGGCCAAACACTGGGACTGCACACAGGGTCAGTGGCTCAAGAAGAGTGCTGAATTGTTACTGCACGTGCTTAAAAATGCAGAGAGTAATGCTAAACCTGAGGGTTTAGATGTAGATCCTCTGGTCACTGAGAAAATCCAGGTGAACAAAGGCCCCAAGACGCGGTGTAGAACTAGTACAGGGCTCGTGGTCGGATTAACCCACACATGAGCTCTCCCCGCCACAGTGAGATGATCCTCACTGCAAAAGAGCAAATTGTTCCTAAGACAGAAGAGGAGGTGGCACAGAAGAAAAAAATATCCCAGAAGAAACTGAAGAAATAAAAACTTATGGCATGGGAGTAAATTCTGCATAGAAAAAATGCAAATAAAAATAAAAACAGGCGGGGCGCCTGGGTGGCTCAGTGGGTTAAGCCGCTGCCTTCGGCTCAGGTCATGATCTCAGAGTCCTGGGATCGAGCCCCGCATCGGGCTCTCTGCTCAGCGGGGAGCCTGCCTCCTCCTCTCTCTCTGCCTGCCTCTCTGCCTGCTTGTGATCTCTCTCTGTCAAATAAATAAATAAAATCTTAAAAAATAAAAATAAAAACAGGAAAAAAGTTTACTTTATCCTAAATTAGAGCGCCCTCCATGTGTGACTGTATAAAATGCAAACTCTGTGAAGGCAGGGACTGTATCTCCCTCACAGCTGTATTCCACCTACCCAACACAGAAAGCATTCCAGTATGTGTTTAATGAGCTAGCTAAGCCTGCCAAATGTAACCGCGCACAAAAAGCTCCCAGCAAATACTTCCCCAAATAAAAACGCTCCTGCCTCCATCGGACCACGTCTGGCAAGTATCATTCTCTTGAGTTTTACTAAAGATTACTACCCATCTCAACTCCCTACCAAGCAATTAGACTCAAGGTAGAAAGGGCTGCTGGGTGGAGGGGCAGGATGTGTGTGTGTGTGTGTGTGTGTGTGTGTGTGTGTGAGAGAGAGAGAGAGAGAGAGAGAGAGAGCGAGCACTCTCTCTTGTCCGTCCCCTGATTTCAACTTAAAAGTGCCTCACTGGTAAGTGAAGACTAAGTAAGATGTTAGTAAAAAATACATAAATGAGTTCTTTTCAAAAGTCATACTCATTAAGTAAATAAATATGGAAAGCATAATCTGATCTGTCCAGTGTAAATTTCTCGTAGTAGGTACTGAAAACAAATGTGTACTTTAGCTTATGTAAAACTGTCATGACAGTACAGACTTATTAAAAATTTATTAAAAAATGTTTCTATGTACATGTTTATATTAATGTTAAATGACTTACCTATAAAGTATTCGACAGTTTATTTATATAATATTCAATAATTTAAATAATGCCACAATCTCCAAGTTCTTTGAGCATATCATCAAAGGTATGTACCTGGAGAGCACATCAGTATGTAAGTTTCACCAAGAAAAGAGGAATTCAGCAGAAGAGAATGAAAAGTCATGACCAGGGATACTGAAGAAAGCTAGGAGTGTATGTCTCAGAAGCCATGGAAGAAAATAGTTCAATAAGGTCTGAGGACAAGTGCTGGCTGGGGAGCTAAGAGGTTAAGAGAGAGAACTGAGAGCAGAGCACGGAATCTGGCAATAAGGCCAGCCCTGGGATGTCTTGACAAGAGTCGCACAGAGGATCTACGGATGAAGGACTGACTGGAGTGGCTTTAAAAGAGATTATACAAAGAGAGGGAAGAGAGCCCATGAGCACAAACAACTCTCTTGAGGTGCCTGGCTGTCAAGAGCCACCCAATAGAGGAATTCCCCTTGCTTTGGCCACCACGGAGTCTAACTGAGATGAAGGTAAGGGTTCACCCCGCTCTCCACACTCTGGAGTGCAAAGCTGTTCTAATTTTTGACCTGACCTGCTGGCAAGCCCTCTTAATTTCTCACTGTCAGAGAACCTTCTGTTCATTTCCACCAATGTTGCTTCTGAACTTGCAACAACTGCTGAACCCCACAGCTGATCCTAATCCCCCCTCAACAATGCAGCTGCCATTTCTCATCCATCTTGCCTCTGCCTTTTCTGATGGGTTTTTTTTCTTCTTCTTTTTTTTTTTCTTTTTTTTCCCTTATCTCTTGTCTCCTCTTCATATGTTTCAATGCCTGAGCAATAAAGACGACCTTTTAGATATATCCTCAGTGACAAAGGATGACTTCCTTTGCGTGCACAATCTGACCACATTAGCTAGTCCAGGAGCTATCCCTGAAAGTACGGCTCTTCTCGCATGCATACTGCACCTTTTATGAAGGCCTAATGGCTGACTCACGAGGAGTTACTTGGAACTTTACAGATCTTCCAGGAGTCTGAGGCCTCCTGTAGGCTAGCCTCCAGGATGACTGTCACATTAGTGAGTACTGCACCTCACACAATGGTAAATCCCCGAATGGCAGGAAGTGCTTCCCACATTTCTCTGTATCATCCATTCAACAGATAACTACTGCAGCCTACGGGATTAAGCACGAAAGATGCAGGAGGTGCAGAGAACATGGATACGGCCTCTCCCTTCATGGAGCATGTAGTAGTCTAGGAGGGCATTTACATAAGTAAATTGACACAATATGGCATGGTAAATGTCTTTTTTAAGGGAATACAGGATACCATGAAAGCGCATAGAAAGAACAGCTTATTCAAACTTGGGCATTAGAAGCATCTCTGAAAGTGATGTTTAAGTTGTGAAGAGTAATAAGTTAGTCAGGTTGGGACATTTTGGGGGAAGAACATGTGCAAAGGCCCAGAGGCAAGTGAGAACACGGCATATCTGGGGACATGGACTATGGTGACACTAACTATGTTAAATATAGGTAAGGTGTATATGTGTGTATTCTGAGGTGAGGGTGGGCCCTCAAGAATGAGCAAAGATAAAGCTAAAGAGAAGGAAGAGCCAGATCACAAGAACTGTTAAAGGACCATATCCTGAGATATGCACCAAACTAACTGTGCAAGGTAGTTTTCCTTGGGGAGTAAGAATGGGGAGAGGTGGAAGGACTTCGCTTTATTACTTTAAGTACTCCCATAACATTAGGCACTTGTTTTTACAATGCCGCACACTGCTTCTGTAATTCAAATTTGTAAAAGTAGTCTAACTGCACTGAGGACAACAGATTGGAAGCAGGACAAGACCTGGGCAGGGAGAGCAATTAGGAAGCCGTGACAAGAATCAGGTGGCCTGAATTAGAGTGACGGTTGTGGCAATGGCAAGAAGATGTAATTAGAAAGTAAGACGGAAAGATCTTGGTAAGGAATAAGGGAGACAACTAGATTTCTGACTTGGGCAAATGGGTGGATGGGGAGTGGTGGGCTCTTCCATTCAATTTGGGAAAACAGGGCATGACACAGATATAGGTAGGGTAAAAATGAGTTTAGAGTTGGTCATATTAAGGTTTAAGTATCTAGAGGACATTCACGTGGAATTAAAAGTTTATAGAAGTCCTGAATCTATAACCCTGGAGAAAAAAATGTGCGTTATAGAAGTGTGATTATTCTCTGCATATATATGGTAATTTAAGTCTGAGAAAAGAGGAGATTGCCCAGGTATATGTAAAGAGTAAAAGCAGAAGGCTGGAACAGAAGTTGGAGGCAGAGCAGTATATAAAACTGAATTTCTCAGAATGATCTGAGACCCATCTGTATCATAATCTCCCGAGGGGTTTGATAAAAATGTAGAATTCTTGGCTTTACCACCAACCTACTGAATCACACACTCTAGTGGCCTGGGAATCTGTATTTTAAGCAAGCACCCCAGATTATTTTTGTGCATCTAGAAGATGAATGGAGGAAGAGCCAGGGAAAAGAAAAAAAAGGGGGGGGGGGAGTTAAAAAGGACTTGTGCTCTGCTCACCCTCAAGGAAAAATGAGAATTTCGTGTCACAGTAGCCACTGGAAAAGTGCATATTCATCAAAGCACAGTGGGCTGGTGAAAAATAAGCAGTCAATAAATATTTGTTCAATAAATAACTGGAAGAAGTATTTAATGTTATAATTTACCTCTGTATACTTAGAAGCTCCTATTAACTACTGTAAGTATAAACAAAGTTAACACCTGGGTGATTTATAAGAAAAAAGATAATAGTGGGAAGTCTGAAAAAAATGGATCGAATGATAATCGTTTTGATGCCAACGTCCAGGACAAATTGCATAGGTTTAGCAAGTTAGTGATTAAATCACCATGACCTCTCAGGACCAAGTAAATCCCTCAAGTGTATAAACATAGAAACAACACTTTATGACAAAAGAAGCTCAGTTTTGGGGCGCCTGGGTGGCTCAGTGGGTTAAAGCCTCTGCCTTTGGCTCAGGTCATGAGCCCAGAGTCCTGAGATCAAGTTCCGCATTGGGCTCTCTGCTCGGCAGGGAGCCTGCTTCCCCCTCTCTCTCTGTCTCCCTCTCTGCCTACTTGTGATCTCTATCTGTCAAATAAATAAGTAAAATCTTTAAAAAAAAAAAAAAAAAGAAGCTCAGTTTTGTTTTTTTTTAATAAACTTTTTAAAAAAAAGATTTTATTTATTTATTTATTTGACAGACAGAGATCACAAGTAGGCAGAGAGGCAGGCAGAGAGAGAGGAGGAAGCAGGCTCCCCGCTGAGCAGCGAGCCCGATGAGGGGCTCAATCACAGGACCCTGGGATCACGACCCAAGCCGAAGGCAGAGGCTTTAACCCACTGAGCCACCCAGGCGCCCCGAGAAGCTGTTTTGAAAAGCACTGAGAGAAAGCTGTCAGCTTCATAGTGTCATCTGGATGCCCTCTCCCAGATGAAGCAGTTACTTAATATCAGACCCAAATTAAACCACTCCTTCACTTATAAACTATTAAAGGCCAAGAGATAACGATTTAGCCTGTGTATCCAACTAAATCTGATAGCTCTTGCTCAAATCACAGTTGCTGAACTAACAGCCTATCGAACACTTTTATGCCAAGGCTGCTAGGCTCCAGAGCATTGGTTTTTTTAGAAACCTCATTTGTTCTAAGCAGTTCAAAGGATCTGTACTCTTAACACATTTGCTTTAGAGAAGGCAAAATGATTAAATAACCCCAAATTAATTCACACCTATTTCTGACCCTCCCCGACCCACTCCCAACTTAAAAGTCACCACAAAATATTCTGCAGAGGTAAAGCAAATTGGACAAGAGAAGACTTTTACTTCACTATTCCCATTTTCCCTTTTTCCTTTTCTTTCTCTTCTTTCATTGGTAGGTACTACGAAAGAGGGGGAAAGCATTTCAATCTGAGTACAAGGTGCTTGCCTGCATGCTACTGCAGAGTTTTATTTACTGCTATCACTAACTGCCACTCACTACTTGTGTGACTTTGGACGACTTGCTCGCCTTTGAGTTGTACTATACATACCCTTTAAGAATTGTTTCCAAATCTAAAGTTCTACGGTTCTAAGATTAGAGAAGAGGGAAACAGTAGCCAAGTAAATAAATACTATGTTGTGACAGAGTTGATAACAATTATACTCTTTATTTACTTCAAGTTTTAGACCTCCACTTAGGAAGAGACAGACTATCCGGAGGAAATGAACCCAGGACTAGAAGTACTACTTTTGAATTCAAGAAGTCCAAGACAAACTGGTAACATTTCAGGAATTCATCTGTTAGCTGCTAATTTAGAACATGGAACATTTTTTCCACAGAAGTGAAGTGATACATAATGGTTAGCCTTTAGGCTAATTCACAAAAGTTCATTCAACCTTCCACTCAAGTGACTCTCCAGACTGTTTTGGTAAAAATGGAAAATAAATGTTGCCATACTAGTAATAAAGGAAAAAAGAGAAAAAGGAAACGAAAGAAACCACAAAATTATCTTAAAGCCTGCTCTTCACAATGAAGCCAACCACCTAATCCATTGACCTGATGACACACAGATCCTCCTAGTGTCCACATTATAATGGCTCATTACTTAGGTCCATGGACCCCAAGGATCCTGGCTTTATTTAAGGCACAGGGGGCATGAGGCGATCAGAGGTATGCCAAAGCCCAAAGCTGGGAGAAAAGCATAAAGCCGAAGAGGAGCACCTTTTCTTAGTTGTCCCCTGACTCCAGTGGGACAGGAACTTAGTGACCAGAGTATTCTCTTCACTTCCCAGCTCCAGGGTTCCCTGGCCACTGCTCTGGGGAGTTCAGTGGCAGCTCAGTAAAGACGGGACCTAAAAACATGCTTTCTAGCTCAGGCAGGGACTGTGGAAAGGAACAATTCCCTGAGCTGCCATGGCCAGTGCTCACTGCTTGCTACTGGCAGAAGCAACCACAGCTCTGACAGTGAGGAGGCTGCCTGGAGGAATGGCCGCTTCCTGCTCTGACTGAAGCCCCATATCAACCCCCTCAAAGATCTAGGTCTTCCGACGCATTTCCATGGTCACAAGCCTGAAGTCCGTAACTTGTGGGTACCTATCTTTATCATTCGCTAAGGCCTGAAATAGAAAAACCAAGCATAAAGCCAAACCAGTTCTTCTCCTGGGAAGAACTGCTTAATGTACTTAAAACTTTATAGTGATGTTAACTATCCCTGTGTAAGTCTGTATTTTGGGCAATTCGGATTTTTAATTCATAAGTACTTCTCCAAGTTCACTATGGAAAACAATTACCTATTAGATCTAATTTGGACAGGTTTAAGTATCAGGCAAAGGTATTTGCCACTCTGATATTCTAAGATTGCCATTTCAGTTTGCCGTTAGCCCTCTCCCTGACATTAGAGCACTTTAAAACTAAAATCAACCTTCTGTTTTCATTCAGATATTATTAACAAGTAGCAAGGCATATGGTATGTCAGTTATCATTTATATATATACAATACACCATATATATATCTCCTATATAATATATAGCTTTTAATTAATTGATTCTGAACGTATGAATAGATCTGCAGTATACCCAAATCCATATACTAAAGGGATCTTTCAATTCTTTAATAGACATATATAAATGTGATAATCACAATCAAAACTGAGGTTTGGATCCTGCCTGAGTTCAAATTATTGTCAGGAAGGGCGGCGTGGGTAAATGTATGTACAACTATCACAGTGGCACTCAGAAGCTGATCACGTATTCAACTCTCTTTATAAATGTTGCTTTTCCCTCAGATTAAATCCAACTTTCCTTCCTGGCCTCCTCTTGTTTTGTTTTTGTTTTTATTTTATTTACTTGAGGGAGAGAGAGAGTGCACACACAGGCATAGGGGAGGTGGGTGGGATGGGCAGAGGGAGAGGAACAAGTGACTTCATGCTAAGCTCAGAGATCATGATCTGAGCCAAAAACAAGAGTGGCCTGCTTAACCAACTAAGCCATCCAGGCACCCCCCAGACTCTTGTTACGTTGTAGACACCAACTTTATTTCTTCTGAAATAAAATTCTGTGGTTCTCTGAACTTAACATTGTAAATGCTACATAGCAAAGTACTAGAAAATTCACTGAAAAAGTTAACTGTTAAAAGCTTGTAGTAAAGAAATCTTTCTTTCCTAACTTTAAGCCTAACTACTTACTGCAGGGGTGACTTGGCAGACTTCCAAAAGATTTTTCAGATTTCTCCCTTTCTGAGGCAAGTTACCAGTAACCCCTACCTTTCCCCCACTAAAACATAAGTATCCAGTGTGGCGGGGGAGGGGGGGGGACGCGGGACAAAAGAATTTGTTTTTGGCTTGGTTTTGTTTTTCAAACAAATCAGGTTCTGCTTTCCCATTGCAACATTCAGCAAATAATACAATTCCACCAGCTTTCACTTTTTAGATGGGCTACTTCCTGGGCTGAGTGGCAGGACACCAAAATGGGAAGGAGAAGTCAATGTCAGAGTGTATAAATAGCTGTGGCCAAAAACAATATTACAGAAGAGCCAATAAGAGAAGGGCTCCCCAAATTGCAGCAAGTGACTTAATTCCCTGTATCCCTTCATGAGGGCCTCAGGGAAAACTATCATCAGGAAACAAAAGAAAGAGGGTGGGGGAAGCAGCCAGGACTCACATAAGATTTCTAACCTTTTGTTAAGGAAAGAAGTAGCAGTGTTTTCTAGGGTTTCTGAAACACGCATCTATCTTTTAAACCTCAAATGGTATGGCCACGAAGAGGAAATTTCTTCTAAAGTAAGGTAGATAGAAAATGCCATCCAATAAGAAGCCAATCTCTTTTCTCACACACAGTGAAAACCACTCACCAATACCAACCCGATTTTTAAACTATTTAACTCACTCATTATACTTGAGGGAAAATTCGCCATCAGGTGAACTTCACTTTATACAAAAGTAAACCTTGCATTATGTTCCTATCATCATTCATTACACACAACCCAAAGGTCCATAGTTCCACACAATAATGATTCATACATTTGAGATCAGTGAGCGAAACTGCATGGGGCACACAATTCACTACCTAAATGTTTGCTGGACTTTTCAGGATTGCTCTCAAGTGCTGGAAGTCATTAAGTTTACCAACAGCAGAGCACACACATGTACTGCTTCGGGATCAGCAGCATTCACGAAATGTAGGCAATCATAAAGTTATGTAAGGAAAGCAATCTCTCCTCTGAGCAATTAGTTCGGGCATACAAGAATCCAGGAAATCGCGTATCCTCCTTGCGGGGCTGGGTCACAGGAACTAGGTAAAGAAACAATGCAAAGTACACTGGGAAACGAGGGCAGTTACAGCTAGAAGATGCAGGCAACGCCGCCAGAGGCATCTTCAAGCATTCCTTAAGAAGGAAAGTGTGTGTTGCCTCTAAAGAACCCCTGTTGACCTGGGTAACGGTACAAGCTGAAACCACCAAACCCCGATACGAATTCCAGCACATAGAAGAGGAGACTGGGGAAGAAGCATTAGATGACCCACTGCCTAGGGGTGCCGAAGCTGTCACCGCCGTGGGACTCGCGCACACCACGGCATTGCCACCTGCTTTCTACTTCTTCGGGGAGGGCTGGTGACGCGTGGTGGGCCCGAGAGGAACGGAGGCAAGGATAATGAATCTGCGGTTTCTAAAGCCCAAGCACAACAAAATGTCCCCAGAGCCCGACCCCCCCCCCGCCCCCACGGCCGGGCGACACTTCCCACGCGGCACGCTGCCTCAGGGGTGGAAGGCTGAGAACTTGCAGGAGGCTGAGGCGAGGGCCAGAGGACAAACGGGGAGGGAGCGACGCCAGCTCTGAGTACTGGGGTCGCTCCGGCCGCAGCGCCGGGACCGTGGGAAGGTAGGCTGGGGGCGGGACCCCGCGGAGCCAAACAGCCAGGGGCCGGACCTGGGAATCCCCCGGGGCGAGGGCGGGCGCGGGCGGAGAGGGACGCCCTGGTCGCTACCTGCTGCTGGATCTTCCCGTCCTCCGTGACGACCCAGTGCGTGGTGGCGAAGGCCTCTCGAGCCGCCACACTCAGCAAGGCGGAAAGGCTAAGGAGCCAGCCTGGGCCGGAGCAAGGAGGCAGCTCGCACCGGCCGCGGACCCCTACTGCCGCCGCCATCTTGCCCCCCCGGCCCTACTGTTCACACCGGAAGCGGAAGCCGGCCCCCGCCGTCCGCCATCTTGGGGAGGTCGGCGCTGGAGGAGGTGGAGCCCCGGAGGCGCTGCCCGCTGACGACCGACTTTCTCAGCCTCGGTTTGGGCGGCGCGGACAGCCGGGTTTGGCTTCAGGTCGGAGACAGCTTTTTTGTTACTGTTTTCCTGTAGGCAGTTCGATCTCGTGGCATGGGAACCAGAGGGAGATAGAAGGAGTCTTCTAGGTGGCGCCTGAGCGGATATGAGAGGACTCTGTGTATATATTTACATATATATGTATTTAATAAAACCTTGGTTTTCATTTTATTTCATTTTTATTTCTGGTTGTGTCATATAGTTTTGAAATAAAAGGTATGCTTTCGAAAGACTTAAGGGAAGAGATGGATTCTCTTTTGTTCTTAAAGCCTCGCAGTAGTGGAAGCTTCAGAGTTGGGCGCATTGTCCGTCTAGGGCAGCGCTGTCCCGTAGAAGGATGTGAGGCTCGAGCCACGGAGAAGTGTTTTAAAAGAGCGAAATAACGCATTTGATTTAACCCATTGTATACAACACAGTATTAGTTCAACATAAAATCTGTACAAATGACTGAGCTATTTTATTTTTAGTACTAAGTCTTTTAGGCTTCCAGCTCGTCTAAATTGAGACTGGCTAGGGGTGCGCCTGGGTGGCTCAGTCGTTAAGGGTCTGCTTTCCGCTGGGGTCATGATCCCAGAGTCCTGGGATTAAGCCCCGCATCAGGCTCTCTGCTTGGCGGGAAGCCTGCTTCTTCCTCTCCCACTCCCCCTGCTTGTGTTCCCTCTCTCGCTTTCTCTCTCTCTGCAAATATATACATAAAATATTTTTAAAATTTTAAAAGTTAAAAAATAAATTCAGACTGGCTGGATTTCAGGGCTTAAGAGCCATATGTGCCTAGTGGCTACCTTACAGGGCAGCACGGGTCTAGGCTGGAGGTCTAGATCAGGAGACCCATAGCATCGGCATCACCTGGCAGTTTATTAGAAATGCACCTTCTTGGCTCTCTTACCCGACCCCACCAGATCCTGACTTTTGGCAAGAGTCCCAGGTGACTGGTATGTACATCAAGAACTCTTCTCTCTAGTGAACCATCATGTAGGGAGGCCAAGGGACTAGCCTGGCTTCTAGTAAGATAATGTTTTAGGTATTTCACTGCTGCCTTCTGGCTTTGTGTGTCATTTTGTGTTTAGGTTCATTATGCTTTTGGTTTTCTCTTTGGGAAGAGGAGGTTGAGAATTTTGCCTGACCGCCTTCCTATGCTGGCATATTGTCAGAAAACAAAAATAATTGCCAAGTGTTTAAACATCTCTTCCTACTCTGGGAGCAACGACCACAGCACTGGTTTTTAGTTCCTTTCGAAAGTAGCTTTTCTTAGAGGATTGAAGTAATGAACATTCATCTCGCTAAAAATGAATGACTTACCCACTTTTTTGCCTAGTACTCTGCTAGACAGCAGGTATGGAAATCTGACCACCGAGCAATGTGCAATTCAGTGGAATATTGGCAGGTTAACAATTGAAATACAGGATAATGGGGGTGTATAACGGTACATGTGTAGAAGAGAGAGCAACCAACCAGGTGAAAGGCTTTAAGCAAAGGTGCTGATTCAAGCAGAATAAGCAATACATGAAAAAACGTGAAAACTGTCAGGTTGTAAGGGGTTCTTGTATGTCATACCGAAAAGTTTAAACACAGACAATAGGAAGTGTTCCACAATTTTGAAATGAAAAAGTGGAAAACGAGTCTCCCCGTTCTCAGCATTTTATTTTAAGGCACAGACATCAATCCTCTTACCGCTGTATAAAGGTTGCTAAGTAATGGCAGTCATCATCATCTAACATTTGTTAAGTGTTTTAATACATGCTGGCACTAGTACTCACATAGTCATCTTTGCTGACTTACCGGGCATAGACTAGTTAAGTAATTTGGCCAAGATCATATAGCTAATAAGTGGCAGACGTCAGATTTGGACTCAGATCTACCTGACTCTAGAGCCTGAGCATGGCTGAAGGATGGTGAGGAATTTGAGAGCAGCCCCAACATCACCTATTTTGGCCATCAGCAATTTCTTTCACACTCGTAAGTTAACCTATAAAAGGGCAGAATCATAGCTTCTGTAGCTTTAATGTACCACAGGCCTCTGCTTTCTCTAGATGATAACCCACGTCCTTGGAGATCCTGTATTAGTTTTCTGTTGTTGTGTAATAAATTACCATAAATTTAGCAGCTTAACACATACCTGCAATCTCACTGTTTTCACGGGTCAAGAGTCTGGCGTGGCATGGCTGTGTTCTCAGTGTCTCACATGGGTGATAGAAGGCTGCTTTCTTTCTCCAGGGTTTGGGGGCCTCTTTCAAATTCTTGGCAGAATTCAGCCCTTTGCCGTTGTAGTCCGTTTTCTTGCTGGCTGCTGACTATGGCCATTTTCAGCTCCCCCCACCATTCCCTGCTACCATGGCCTTCTCAGCATGGCAATTATTCCTTCAAGGGAAATGGGGAAAATCTCCACTGCCTCAGTTTCTGACTTCCTCCATTTCTGATGGCTCGACCCAGATTTAAAGGGCTCATGTGGTTAGATAAGGTCTGTCTGAATAATCTCTCTTGATTAGCCCCAAATCAACTAATTTGGTTGATTTGTAATTTGTCAGTGCACATTTGGATTGCTTCCATATCTTGGCTCCTGTAAATGATACTGCAAGAGACAGGACAGTGCAATCTATATTTTCAAATTAATGTTTTTATTTTCTTTGGGTAATTCCCCAATAGTGGAATTACTGGATTGTATGATATTTCTATTTTTAATTTTTTGAGGAACCTCCCTGCATGGCTGCACCAGTTTACATCCCTAACAACAGTGCATAAGTGTTCCTTTTGCTCCGTATCCTTGTCAACACTTGTTACCTGTCTTTTCGATTCTAGTCTTCCAACAGGTGTAAGGTGATTCACATCGTGGTTTGGTTTTGTTTTAAAGATTTTATTTATTTATTTATTTGACAGACAGAGATCACAAGTAGGCAGAGAGAGAGGAGGAAGCAGGCTCCCCCCTGAGCAGAGAGCCCGATGTGGGGCTTGATCCCAGGACCCTGAGACCATGACCTGAGCCGAAGGCAGAGGCTTTAACCCACTGAGCCACCCAGGCGCCCCCTCATCATGGTTTTGATTTGAACTTGCCTGCTGATTAGTGATGTTGAGCATCTTTTTATGTGTCTTTTGGTCATCAGCATGTCTTTTGTTGTTGTTGTTGTTGTTAGAGAGAGAGAGAGAGAGTGCACAAGCAGGAGGAGCAGCAGACAGAGGGAGAAGCAGGCTCCCCGCTAAGCAAGGGGACTTGATTCCAGGAGACTTGATCCCAGGACCCTGGGATCATGACCTGAGCCAAAGGTAGATACTCAAATGACTGAGCCACCCAGGCATCCCAATTTGTTTGTTTGTTTTTAACTGTCTACTCAGGTCCTCTGCCCACTTTTTTAAAAAAATGATTTATTTATTTATTTGAGAGAGAGTGTGCGTGCGAGTGGAGGGGAGAGGGGGAGAGGGAGAGGTGAAGCGGACTCTGCTGAGAGCAGAGCTCAGTGCATCCCACAACCCTGAGATTCTGACCTGAGCGGAAACCAAGAGTCACACTCAAATGACTGAGCCACCCAGGCATCCTCCTCTGCCCATTTTAAAATCAGATTATTTATTGTTTATTTTTTATTTTTTTTTTTTTAAAGATTTTATTTATTTATTTGACAGAGAGAGATCACAAGTAGACAGAGAGGCAGGCAGAGAGAGAGAGAGAGGGAAGCAGGCTCCCTGCCGAGCAGAGAGCCCGATGCGGGCCTCGATCCCAGGACCCTGAGATCATGACCTGAGCCGAAGGCAGTGGCTTAACCCACTGAGCCACCCAGGCGCCCTATTTTTTGGTTTTAAGTTATTTATATATTTTGGGCATTAATGCATTAGCAGATTTGCATTTGCAAATATCTTCTCTCATTCAGTAGGCTGCCCTTTTGTTGATGGTTTCCTTGGCTGTGCAAAAGGTTTTTTAAATTTTTTTGGTTTTTGTTTTTGTTTTTGTTTTGTTTTGGTGTAGTCCCAATACTTTATTTTTCCTTTATTGTCCTTGCTTTAGGAGACATACATATCTAGAAAAATGCTGCTAAGGCCAGTGTCCAAGATATTACTGCCTATATTTTCTTCTAGAAATTTTATAGTTTCAGGTCTCACATTTAGGCCTTTCATTCAATCTGAGTTTGTTTCTGTGTATGGTATAAGAAAAGGGTCCTGCTTCAGTCTTTTGCCTATAGCTGTCTATTTTCCCCAGAACCAATTATTGAAGAGACTGTCTTTTCCCATTGTATATTCTTGCCTCTCTGTTGCAGATTATTTTTTTTTTAAGATTTTATTTATTTATTTATTTGACAGAGAGAGAGAGAGAGATCGCAAGTAGGCAGAGAGAGAGGGGAAGCAGGCTCCCCGCTGAGCAGAGAGTCTGATGCGGGTCTCGATCCCAGGACCCTGGGATCATGACCTGAGCCGAAAGCAGAGGCTTTAACCCACTGAGCCACCCAGGCGCCCTAACTTGTTCCTTTCTGATTTGGATGCCATTTCTTTTTCTTGTCTGATTGCTGTGACTAGGACTTCCAGTACTTTGTTGAATAAAGGTGTTAAGAGTGGATATTCTTGTTTCTGATCTAAAGAGGAAACAATTTTTTTTAAGGGCAGAGAATTTTTTTTTTTAAGATTTTATTTATTTATTTGACAGACAGAGATCACAAGCAGACAGAGAGAGAGGAAGGGAAGCAGGGTCCCTGCCGAGCAGAGAGCCCGATGCGGGGCTCGATCCTAGGACTCCAGGGTCATGACCTGAGCTGAAGGCAAAGGCTTTAACCCACTGAGCCATCCAGGCGCCCCCTAGAGGAAACACTTGATTTTTCACCGTTGAGTATGATGTTAACTGTGGGTTTTTCAGAATATGGCCTTCATTATGTTGAGGTATATTTCACCTCTAAACCCACTTTGGTGATTGTGAGAGTTTTTATCATGAACAGATATCAAATTTTGTCAAATTTTTCTGTTTTTATTGAGATGATCATATGATTTTTATCTTTTGTTCTGTCAGTGTGGAGTATCACATTGATTGGTTTGCAAATACTGAACCGTCCTGGCATCCCTGGAATAAATCCCATTTGATTGTGGTGAATGATCCTTTTAATATATTGTTGAATGCAGCTTGCTAATGTTTTGTTGAGGATTTTTTTCTTCTTTGTTCATCAGAGATATTGGCCTGTATTTTGGTAGTTAGTTCTGGTAGTACCTTATGTTATTCTTTTTTTCTTTTCTTTTTTTTTTTAAGATTTTATTTATTTATTTGACAGAGATCACAAGTAGGCAGAGAGGCAGGCAGAGAGAAAGGAGGAAGCAGGCTCCCTGCTGAGTGGAGAGCCCATTGGGGGACTCATCCCAGGACCCTGAGATTATGACCTGAGCCGAAGGCAGAGCCTTAACCCACTGAGCTACCCAGGTGCCCGAGTAATTCTTTTTTTCAATTAGTTATACATTGTTAGTGTCTGATGGCAGGAAGCATTTCCTATACAAATATACTTTTATCTTCCAGAAAGCTTGGTTAGTTTGACTTTTCCTTACTATCTCTATAAAGTATAGAATTTTTGAAGCTAGGAATTGGACAGTGATAAAACGGACTTTCTGGATTGTTTCCTCCTTTGAGCCATTTTATCTGAAAGTTGCAGAGAATCTCCATACTATTTATTCCTTAGAGAAAATATAAGATATAAATGTATCTGAGAGTTAACATTCTGTTTTAATTCTATTAATTATCTTTTGCTTCATGGTAAACCAACTTAAATTTTAGTGACTTAAATGTTTAATTTTAAAACATAATTTATTGGGGCGCCTGGGTGGCTCAGTGGGTTAAAGCCTCTGCCTTCAGCTCGGGTCATGATCCCAGGGTCCTGGGATTGAGCCCCGCGTCCGGCTCTCTGGGCAGCGGGGAGCCTGCTTCCCCTTCTCTCTCTCTCTGCCTACTTGTGATCTCTGTCTGTCAAATAAATAAATAAAATCTTAAAAAAAAAACATAATTTATTATATTTCATCGTTTATTGGCTGGACTCAGCTGGGTGGTTCTCTTGCTGTTGGCTTGGGTCACTCATAGGGCTGGGACCTCAGCTGGGGCCGGAATGTCGTGAAATGTCTCCACACACATCTAGTACATTTGCTGGAGTGGCTGAAATGAACAGGGGTAGCTGTGCCGTCTCTCGGGGCAGTTATAGAGGCTTCTTACATGGTAGAAGCTGCCAGGCTCCTTGAGGGCCCGCCCCAGAACTGGCAGTGTCACTTCTGCATTCTACTGGTCAAAGAAGGGAATAAGGATAGCTCAGATTCAAAGGGAAAAGGAAATAGATTCATCATCATAAGTGAAGCAGCCATGTTTAAACGGAAATGGAGGAAGTAACTGGCAGCCTACTCTGCATATAGTTCATTCCTTTAGAGGGAATTTGAACTGATAGATGTTGATAAGGTGGTTAAGAAAGGAGGCTAGTTATGGCTGGAAGGGTTGTGGAGGTATATCTCCCCAACAGCTTTATGCAGAGTGGGTAGGATTTTCAAAGAGGAGACAGAGGATACCTAAATATAGTGATTTCACTTAGAAGCAGTTTGCCAAATAAATCAAGCACTTTGAAGCATGAGGACTACTACGGGTGAGACCAAATGTCCAGTCAGCCCAAGATTCCAGCTCACAGTGATACTAGGGCTGCTCTGAGGGTAGCATGATGGTCAGCCTCAAAAAAGAATTTTCCTGATACAGACTTACTAGACATTAATTTATTGAAAGTCTTGCAGGTGTTACTGTATTTGGGGAGGACAGTTTTATTGGGGGAGTAATTTTATTGTGACTGTTCATTCTGTAAGAAGCTAATGGTCATACCTGCTCCCATCCCCAGCTTTTACTCCCACATACACTCAGGTATCAGGATCTTCATTTTATGATGAATCCAATTCATTCTATTCAAATCTTTTTAGTTTGTGCTTTTTTACCTCATCACCTTATAGCAAGCTAAATTTTAGTTTTTCCTCATAGGAATACCATTTCCTTTTTTTTTTTTTTCTCTCTTTGGTCCTTTTCTACTTAAGTATTTCTTGAGAAATACCAACTGGAGCTGTATGTGGTATTTCATCTATCTAAGGCCTTGTCTCAGATCTTGTTTATAATATCAACTCTTTATGACCAGAATCTCTTATTTGTGATTGCATTAGTTTTAGGGAGTAAATGTACAACTTCTAGGAATGAATTTACGATTTCTTAGGTTTTTGACAAATTAGGTTTCATTAGTCTAAATTTTAGTTTCCATCACGCTTGTTAGACTTGAATCTCATTTGCTGTTTTCTACCTGCCCAGAACTGCTTTGAGTTTTTTCTATGGTTTCTAACATGGGAAAATGATCATGTGCTAAGGGAGCACACAAGTGGTTGGTCCTGTACCCAACTTGGGAGGAAAGGCTTCCCAGGGAGAGTGAAATCTAGTGTGACCTGAAGGATGAATCCTAAATTAGCTGGATGAATGGGGGTGGAGAATAGGGGGTAATGATTTTCTGGGCAGAGGAAACATGCCTCAGTGTCAGAAAGTGCAGTGCCCTCTGAGTTATTGAAAGCAGTTCCTTATCATAGATGAGGAATTCAGGAGCGCAGGGGTTGAAACTAGGAATCTACAAGTTTTGGGATAGCGGCCCCCCCCATTTTTGTTTTGTTTTAGCACAGCCTGGTGCTCTTAAAGCCAAGTGTTAGGGGCACCTGGGTGGCTCAGTGGGTTAAACCTCTGCCTTTGGTTCAGGTCATGGTCTCAGGGTCCTGGGATCGAGCCCCACATTGGGCTCTCTGCTCAGCAGGGAGCCTGCTTCCCTCTCTCTCTCTGGTGCTCTGCCTCTTGTGATCGCTCTCTGGCAAATAAATCTTAAAAAAAAAAAGTCAAGTGTTATGTAGGTTTTGTTGCCTCCGTATCAAATGCTTTTCCCTGACATCTTCACTAGGCTGGCTCCAAATCATCATCCAGTTCTCAGCTCAAATTAATTGACTTTTCCTAACTGTTCTTTCTGTGCTGTCACATCAGAATGCATGTGTTTTAAAACTAATCTCTGAAATCAGCTTATGAGGCCTGTGTAATAGAATGTGAGCTCCCAAGAGTTTGCCTCTGTTGCTCACCACTATATTCCCAGAGCCTGAAACACTGCCTTTTTTTAATTGAAAACTTAATATGTACCAAGCACCGTTTTAGTTGCAATTATCAGGGAGTAAAATACAAAAATCCTTACCTTTGTGGCATTTTAGCCAGATTACATTCTGTCAGGGAGAAGCAGACAAAACAATGCACAAGTAGAGTATACAGTATGTTAGAAGTCGGCAAACGCTCTAGGGAGCATGTGGTAGGGTAAGTGGGATTGGGCATCTTTAATTTTCCTTGAGAAGGTAATCTTGGAAGATTTGAAGGACATGGAGATGGAGTTAGACAAGAGATATAAGAGAAAGAGTGCCTGGAGGGAACAGCCAGTGCAAAATCCCTACGGCAGGAGTGTCTTTGCCTAGGCCGCATGAAGCTAGCAGACTGGGGCAGAGTGATGGAGAGGAAGGATAGCAGCTGAGGTCAGGGATGGAAGCCATGGCAATGTTTCTGATTTATACTCTGAAATGAGCCACTGAATAGCTTTAAGTAGGAGTGGATCTCTGCTGTCCTGTTTAGAACAGGCTATAAATGAGTCAAGTGTAACAGGAGGGAGATCCATTAGAAGGCTGAAATGATGGACATAGAAATTTGACAGTCCTCAGAATATAGGTGGCATTAAAGCTGTAGGCCTGGATGTGATCACCAGGGGAATGCAGTTATCTCGTTCCATTCCATTTAAATTTGGCTTTAGAACACTCCTAACCATTCTAGGTGCTACTTCAGGAAGACTTTTAATAAAGGCTGGTAGCCAAATTAAGAAGTTCCAACTTCCTTTACATATTAACCTGAAGATGGAAATTATTTCATAACAATTTGGCAAGTATGTATCTGATATTTTGTTTCAATAAAAAAAAACCAAATCATTTTTTTTTTCAGAAGTGTATTAACTTAAAAAAAAAATAAATCTCCAAAAATGAAAATTAAAGATAACTTGCCTATCTTTATATTTTCATGTTTGGCACAACAGAAACAACCAATATTGTTTAATGGATATCCAGGAATCTTAAGTTATCATAATCATAACACATCAAGACACAAAACAAAATTACAAAAGGAAATTTATTTCAAAAGCATAAGGGAACATTTACATTTGAACAAGGTGATAACAGGTGTCTTGCAAAAGGAAAAAAAAAAATCATGGCATGAAGTTTTTCTTTCAAATTTTTGAAGCAAAAATAACCTAAGATGTGTACTGTTGCCTTTGGAAAGGTAAGGGGAACGATGAGGTGGTAAAGGAAGGAACACAGTCAACTCAGAATCAAACTTGAGAAAGTTAAGTCACTTCTGCTCAGCATTTTTTTTTCTACAAATATGCTTTAAAAAAGAAAAAGAGGAAAAGTTACATTTATGTTCAAATTTATATAACTGTAGTTCCAATACAGTTGCTGTACTTGAAATGGCTTTAGGCCACCAGCTGATGCCTCTGAGGTCCAGACTATCTGGTCACAGTTTTCAAATGGCAATTCCATATTCCTATGTCTTTTCGGATTCCAAGGGAGCTTAGGTTCAGCTCATACTCTTTTGGAATGTTTTAGAGATTATTGCCACCACTCCATAGTCAAGCTGACCAATTTCTTTTGCTCACTTGTATCATTCTGGTCTTTAAAAATATTTTTCCCATAAACATGTGCAGTAATTCTAACAAAGGGGTTTCGCTTTTTCCCCAATGTAGAGGTAACAGTAATGTAGACACCTGCATTAGAATCACAAACTATTCCTCGAAAAATATGTCAAACTACTAGAAAATGTCATTCAGGCATTGAATTTGAATAGCAAACTTGGGGAGGGAAGATTAACTGTGGAACAAAAACATATGAAACATTCAAAAGGCAGAGCAAAAGGGCCTATGCTACTAAAAATGCCCATGACATTAAACACTCCACAAACCCCCCCATCTGTTGTTTTAACCTAAAGATTCTATCAGCTAACTTATACAATAATTTTGATTAATAACCTGAGAAGTTAAAATCTTGAAAGTGGCAAAAGCAAACCAAGAGAGCATCCCTTGCTTATTGGTACACAATGTTTTCAAGTCACTTTTCCTGGGTTGCCCTGGTTATTAAATCCCCAAATTCTAAATTAATCTAGCGCATCCTGTAGAAACCTATATGTACATCAGATTCAATATTTTGGCTGTATTTCTCCAGCAGGGATCTCCAAATTTATCTTTGAAAACGCAGCCTTGGTTTATTTTTAGTTTTAAATAACAATAATCATGTAAGTGCAACTGACTCAAAATCCCTCACTACTGGGAGGAAAACCTAGGTAACAAGTTAATGGATTCAGCCTCAAAAAGGATCATCACCGTGTCAAAGACTACCCGTTCCAGGAATTTAAAAAAAAAATGATTTATGTTGTGTAGTCAAGTTTCACAGCACGCATATATACACACACACACATATATGCTTATGTATGCATGTATATTATACATACACATTTCTATTCAAATAGTAAGATCCCATAGTCAAAAGTTTATATCACAACATATGGAGAAGAGTTAAGTAAAGGGTGCAAAGCAGCTTACTTCCTCCTAAAAATGTAATTTCTACATTTTAAGAAAGCTGGTAAGTATTTTGCTTTTAGAACACTAGGTAGGAAATGCCTAGCAGCTTTATTAAAAATAATGAAAATAAAATGTAAAGATCGACCATTACTCTTCTCCATATATTGGGGGGGGAAAGAGAGGGTAGAGGAAATCAATAACCTTTCAACTTTCATCTTTACCATTTATCAGAAATAGACTGAATTTCATTAATTTTAGACTCGAATAGCTTTCAATAACAAATTACCAAGATGTTTAAAAGTAAAAGATTCACAATATGAAGTCTGAATAATGATGATATTGCAAAAACAAGTCAAGATTGTGGACAAAGCATCCAAAAATATCACTGTGGTTTTTACCTTGGACACAACCATGGTCTGTTACAAAAGTAGATCATACATACAAAGGTATAAAGAACATTAAGTTTTTAGCTGAAGGCAGCAGTCCTTTTAAAGGGACATCCCCGGCAATCCAATGAGTAGTAGAATTTAAGTATTATTAAGCTCATGACAATGCTGAAGAATGTGATGTCTTACTCAGTAGAGTCTTCCCCGACTACGATTTCCTCGTGCTCCCCAACCTCGGCCACCTCTACTTCCCCTGAAGGCTCCTCTCTGCTCTACGAAAAAGCGAACAAGGGTTTAGGTCTTGCTCAGGACTTCACGGTACAGCAAACACAGAAGCGTAACTCGTAGCTTTGAGTGTGTAGCAGCAGGTTCTATGAAAGCAGCGCTAGCATTCTGTTAGTCTGTAAACTCAATCTGTACATAAAACCAGGGCAACACATACACTAAAGCACATATGGCAAGATGTCAAATATATTCAGAGTAGGTACTCAATTAAAACACACAAGATATTTACACTATAAAAATTTCTATACTTGATATGGAATTAACAAAAAGCCACTGGCCTTCAAAAGCTAGTGCCATGAATGCAAAATATCTTGAATTATCACTGATCAATTTTGAAAAATTATGCTAGACTGAAAAGCATACCTTTCAAATGCAGTGAATAGGCAATCTGTTTTGGTCACAATATTTCAAGCACCTGGACTCACAAAAATGTGGGTATAAATGCCAACAGCTTTTCTCACTGCTTTATCAGCTACATGAGCTGCTCAGAGCACTGCCAAAAAGGTGATTATGTACAGAGTGCTTAGATTACTGATGTACAGTAAGTATATCTTTTGCTGAAAAGTCAAGGCACTTGTGTCATACAGTAGAATGAGTCTTTGATTCATTCACTGGTTACTCTCTTTTATTGCTCCAGAGAAATATTCCTTTAAGGAGTCTTTCCGGTGAAGAAAACTGATTGACGTTATCAGACAGGTTGGACTTTTCATCATACATAAATAAAAGCCTCAAACTTCTAATTCCAGAGGTAAAATCTCTTCATTGAACTTTTAAACTTCCTCATTGCAACAATCCTGTTAGGAGCAATAAAAACCACCTGGCGTTGCTGTTTTGGATCCGTAATGTTGAATGTTTGAAAAATTCCTATTAAGTCCATATTGCAACCCTTTTTTTGACATTATGGCTAGAAATATAATTACTTTATTTGGGTAATGTTTTTACCACCTCCCCACCCCCCCCAGCCCAGCAACCATGAGTTAGAAAACTAACTCGACCTTTCCCCAACTTAGCCAATATTTATGTTTAATAGAATGGGATCTGATTCAAAGTCATCGTTCATGTCATGGAACATTTTTCTAAGTTGATCCGTTTGAAAGCCTTTTAAATGACACCACCATGTTTATTACCCCTTGAACATTCTCAGAAAATCAGAGGTGGTCTAAAGGTAAGATGCTCCCCGTAATTTTGCAGTGACTGTAACAGGGAGCATAGCAACCCTTATGTAGGCTGTAACTCTTGCATTTTTGACTGTTTAAGACCTGGCCTTATCTATGCAGATGTCAGCACATTTCCCCCCTACTGTACTCATTATAAAACCTTCCATTTTCCAGTTAACAACACACTTAACAAATTAACATCTTTTTTTAAAACAAATTAACATCTTCATAGGAATCATTATTACCTATTAGCTAAGTGACTACTAAAATACACCCTTTCAATTGTTTTTAAGATTTTATTTACTCATGAGAGAGTGAGAGTGCGTGTATATACACACACGTACATGTACACACACACACACACACACACACAAGCTGGAGGGGAGGGTAGAGGCAGAGGGAGAAGCAGGCTCCCTGCTGAGCAGGGAGTCCAATTTGAGGCTCCATCCCAGGACTCTGGGATCATGACCTGAGCTGAAGGCAGACACTTAGATTCAGCTACCCAGGCACCCCTCAACTGTTCAACTATATCAATGAGTATATTACATACACTGTATGAAGATATTGTTCGATATGGTTATCTTTCCTATACTGGCTATTTCTTTTTGCTCTACAATGGATGTAGCCATTTCTACAGTTCTGGAAGTCTCCAAATTTTCTTTCTTTGAAGGGCTCCATCCTGAGGGACCAGTCTGCACTTTTGGATCTTTTCAGTGGTTTCAAGCTTACATTACTAACTTGAAAAACCACTGCTCCCAGTTAAAATTATACTTTATTTTTACAGTCTAAAAAGGTAAAAGATGAAGGATACAAGTCACAACATATAGCATGTTCAGTATTTCTGGATTACTGGGCAATTCTGTATGCAGGAAGGAAAACCAAACCTGAGCAGGTGTTTGTAAATACTTCAACTGAAAATGTACCAGGAAGCTGAACTGACTACATATATATAAAGCAAATAAAAGACCTTGGAAAGTAAAGTGATAAACTTGGATAAGGAAAAAAAAAAGTCTACATAAGCCTGCCTGGATTCAAAAAACAATCACAAATCTGGCTCTTCTATGATGAATAAGTTCCAGCCTATGAAACTGGAACAGTCTATTTATTTCACTGTAATAAGACTGTACATTAATACTACCTGATTCTCTAATAACCAAAAAGAGTCAATTTCCTAACCCCTCAGCATACATGATCTTTAAAAAAAAAATCCAACCAGTTTTTGGAAAGATAAAATAAAACGTGAGCTTGACTGACAAAGAAAAGTGGAATTACAATGATTTTGCCAAATGTGGTTAAGAAAATCTATCTACTAAGTGACATTAAAACATGTTCTCCTCTCCAATTTTGAGGCAACACTGATATCCCAGGAAAAAAAAAAAGCAACGTGCTTCTTTCTTCTGGACACACTGTCAGTTCCCTAAGGAAAGGACACAAAAAAGGTGGAGAAAAACTTGATGTAGATAGGTCTTCCAAATCCCATCTGTAGTATCAAGAACTGTTTTCAACGGAATGTGTAAAAGAAAGCCAAGAACTCTTAAAATTGCTACTGTGAGAATACCTATGACCTGTTAACATTCAACTCCAAAATGTAAAATGCTAGCAGAAATTTTGCTGCCACTTTCCAATAAAAAGAGTCAGAGTTTAGTTTGCTTTGTAATTCTGTTTATGACTAGCACCCCAAGGACAAGGTTGACCCCTTTAGGAATATTAAAGTACTGTAATATCAGACACACAAAAAACAATTAACAGGCAAGCTTGTTCTGCCTTTGTTACTTTGAGGACTATAAACAACTGTAGTTATAAGGGACTCAGATTTTCTACCGACAGTGAAAAACAATCACCACTAAGGCTTTGTATTTTTCACATCTCTTTTCCACATGCATTGTATCATCTGATTCTCACCATCAGGCAGCCAGTGAGTTCACACGGCAGAATCCTCCTGGAAACTCAGGAGTAACTCACTTGCCCAAGTGACAAGGAATACAATTCTCTATGCATTGTCATTGCTTTCAATTACTTTTCATTTAAGCAAAATGAAGATAGTATTTGAGATAATAATTGGATTTTAAGAATAATTCTCATAGACACATTACATGATACAAGTGACAGAAGACTATCTTTGTTGCAACGAGGTAGCAGAATCCTTTCGATTTATAAAATGTTTTCACAAATACTGTTTTTTCCCCCTTATTTGAAATTTTTAAGAGTGCTATGTTGTCCCTATTTTTCAAGTTAAGAAAAGAGGCTAAGAAATGTATATTTACATATTAAGGAAATGATTCCAGTGATCTTTCCTACACTAATTTGCTTCCAAACTTGACTGGAGTAGAGGGGTCATTTCATAATCTAAAAACTGCTTTTCTACAATGTTTGCTCAGATATTAAAGGAATCTAGCTATTGTAGGATGACTTTAATGTCACGATTACCTCACCCTGGAAATGATTATAGACAGTCTATGTTTCAGAATGTGTTTTAAGAATAATTACTGAAGAATTAGTTCAGACCAGTAAATAAGACCAGTCATAATAAGTATTTTCAGTTGCAAATATTACTAAATTTATCTTTTTCTTCTCTTTAAAGATCTTATTTATTTATTTGACAGAGAAAGACACAGCGAGAGAGGGAACACAAGCAGGGGTAGTGGGAGAGGGAGAAGCAGGCTTCCCTCTGGGCAGGGAGCCTGACTCGGGGCTCTATCCCACCACCCTGGGATCATGACCTGAGCCAAAGGCAGCCGCCTAACAACTGAGCCCCCCAGACTCCCCTAAGCTTTGTCTTCTTAAGCAAGATTAAGGAGCTGATTCAGTGATATTTCATCCTTTCTTCTTTGAAAGAATCCATCAGACTCTAAGTCAAATGAAATAAACTTCACTTCTTCACAGCACTGGGAGACAATGGACTAGTGGGAAGCTCTTCTGGCACCAATGGTTAACACTGACAGGGAGACTGCACTCTGGGCAGTGGAGACAGACTGCAATGGGACACACTTTCCTTGCCAGATGATACTTTAAACATCTGACTCCACTTCTAGGACTTTTCCTTTTCAAATAGTTAAGAAGATGGAAGACAAGCAGGAGGCAGAAAAGGTCCAAGAAGATTACTGATATCCTCACATCTGCCAGAAGCTGTAACTACTCCTGAGGGAGAATGCACAGGATGTCTTGCCTTGAAGTTACAACAGGGAAAACCAGGAATGGGTGGTTCATGCCAACTTCCTTCGTTTTGTTCCTTCCTCTGAATACAAGAGGCATATTATCTTCTCTAAGTTCTTTCCTAAGTACCGCATGCTCTATTTAGTGAGCCCATAAGGAACGTTAGAAAGAAATGGGGTAACTGGTTTCCCCAATAGCTCTCATTTCCCAAGCTACCTCAGAAGTCAGTGGAAAAAGGCATTATATATGTGACTATATATAATTAATAATTAAAATAAACTGTTACACAATTTCTGCCTAATTTCTCATATTGCTTGTACCCAAACGGAAACGCTCACCATAATTAAAGTTGCTCAAATTGCTGCTATATTTCCCACTAGGAGGATTATATATCTGCCTGGCATCCCTTTTTGGTCCGGCTGAAGATTTCTTGGGTGGTGAACCAGAAGTTGTATCTTCATTGGCTCTCTTCTGCCTATAATGGTAAGAAGAATGGCAATAAAAAAATTCTATTACCAGAGGCCATTAAAACCCTTGTGATTTAGCGTATCAGTTACAAAAGACATCCCAAAGATGATAGTTACATCAGAAAAAAGGAAATAACATTCTGAGGTCATCAAATTAACTGTGCCTTTGTAATCCACACAATGCCAGAGGGGATTTACAAGGCTTGAAAATACTCTGGAATATGTGATTACAAAATTTTAAGGGCAAATGACTTAGTTTGTAAAATTTGTCAAAAGTCTATGCCACAGAAGTACAGACAACCCTGAAAATGCCAGGGTTATTCTGTACCTATTTATTTGATATACACTGCAATTAGACTTTATATTTTAAGTCATGCTTCTAATACTCATATTTTAACATCTTATTAAGACTATTTAACTGGATAAAAAAAAAGTAAAAAAAAAAAGACAATTTAACTGGTAAGATACTCTTCTGTATAATAAATATAACATCTAAATTCAGATTTTCATATTTATAAATCATAACTATTAGAACACTTACAATTCTTTTAAATATATCTTACCCAATTTCAACCTTCTGTACAGGTTTCCAGGATAATGTTACTGTGCTTTTATAAGAAGGAGGAATGTGGAAGAGATCCTAAAAAGACAAAATGAAGACAAGATTTCTAATATATCTGGTGGTATGGAGAATGGTGGTTGAGGGTAAGAAACATGGAGACATCTTAAAGTTTAGGAGAGAATAAGTTCTTATCTATCCTTGTTCACCTAAAAAAAAGTTGCATGAGAAAAAATAAACAGACGATTTTGTTTACAAATTATATCTATTACACTTCATTAATGTCATTTTGTATGTATCACTTCAGAAACTGTAGCAAAGTTTTTTTTTTTGTTTTGTTTTATTCATTTATTTGAGAGAGAGAGAAAGAGAGCACATGAGCTCCAGCACGAGGTGTGGGGCAAAGGGAGAGGGAGAAGCAGACCCCGACTCACTGAGGAAGAAGCCTGACATGGGGCTTGACCCCAGGACCCTGGGATCATGACCTAAGCCAAAGGCAGATGCTTAACCAAATGAGCCACCCAGGCATCCCTAGCTAACTTTTTTCTAAATGATCGTTTAGAATTCCAGGATAAAATATATCAACTGTAATAAAATGAAGTCTTAAATATTTCTTTTGCACAGATGCAGTCACTGAGGTGCCTTAAGGGAAAAATAATGGTGCAAACTATATTTGCTTTTGCAAATTTTTAAGTGTTTCAAAATTAGAACAAAACTAGAAAACTAAAGGCCTGGTTAATATTTTTCTTCTTCTCAAATATCTATAAGTTACCAATAAAGGAAAAACCCACAAGACTTAAATACCAAGTTATTAGTATATGGTAATGCAAATGTTTGCTGAATTTAAATGTTAAAGTAACTAAAATAATCTAACCTCATGATATCCTCAAAATTTAGATGGATTTCTAAACATATTTATTATTAGTTTTTTACCTAACATTTCTTATCAGCTTTAACTTTGATTTTTAAAAAAGATTTCATGTATCTATTAGAGAAAGAGTGTGTGGGACAGATGGGGGGAAAGAATATGAAGCAGACTCTATATTGGTGCAGAGCCAAAAATGGGGCTCAATCCCAGGACTGTGAGATTATGACCTGAGCTGAAACCAAGAGTAAGACACCCAACCGACTAAGACACTAAGGCAGCCCACTCTGATTTTTATATATCAGTAAAATTTGATTAAACTGTTCTTTCTACAGTTAAACATTAATAAAAACCATCATGATATGAAACAAGTCTACTGTGCCAGATAAATGCAGGGAATTAGCGGTAAAGTCCTTTGGATCAAAAATGCTTGAGGTTTCTAACTAGACTCATTTAACATATGATAATGTTATTAAAGAAAGGAATTTTACTCTATCTATATATGAGAAAATGGATGTTGGCTGAATCTATTTGTAGTAGTAATAATTTCATCGTATATGTATGTTAATCGTATATACTTTAAACTGATAACAATGATATGTATAAATTATTTCTCAAAAAAATCACATTTTGATATATGAATTCACTGTTTGAAATTATTATTTTTAAGGTTTGAAATAAGTAGTGGCTAAACTTATGGAAAGAGCCCAAATGTCCATTGACCAATGAATGGATAAAAAAAATGTGGCGTGTGTTTGTGGGTGTGCATGTTTATACATACATATATATTAGAATATTACTCAGCCATCAAAAAGAATGAAAGCTGGCCATTTGTAACAATGGGGATGGAACAGAAGTGTATTAAGCTAAGTGAAATAAGTAAGACAAAGAACGATCATGATTTCACTCATACGTGGAATTTAAGAAACAAAACAGATGGAACACAGGAGAAGGGAAAGAAAAATAAGATAAAAACAGAGGGGGCGTTTGGGTGGCTCAGTTGGTTAGACGACTGCCTTCGGCTTGGGTCATGATCCCGGAGTTCCGGGATCAAGTCCCACATCGGGATCCCTGCTCAGTGGGGAGTCTGCTTCTCCCTCTGACCTTCTCCCCTCTCATACTTTCTCTCTAAATAAATAAATAAATAAAATCTTAAAAAAAGAAAAAAGATAAAAACAGAGGGAGGCCATACAGAGGGGTGCTGGAGGAGAGGTGGGTGGGGAATGGGTTAAATGGGTGATGGGTATAAAGAAGGCATTTGCTGGGATGAGCACTGGCTGTTATATGTAAGTGATGGGTCACTAAATTCTACTCCTAAAGCCACGACTACACTTACATTAACTGACTTGAATTTAAATTAAAAAATAAATAAATAAAAGGAGTAAAATTATAAGATTTTCTTAGGAGATGGGAGTACTCGCACCTCTTCTCTTTCCATGATACTCATTCCTTAATGTCTCACTGTTGCTTTCTCTGAAAAGTTTCCCTCTCTTCTGATAAAAAGTAATGATTCCATGGGAAAGTTACCAGATTAGAGTTAGGAGTATACCACCAGTCCTAATTTTGTTATTATCAGGCTTTGTGCTCTAGGTTTTAGAAAACTCATTGCTTTTTCCACCTGGCTATAATACTGTTGACTTATAGAAATAAGTGATGGTTACTTTGTTGTGATTCTTTTTGTTTTTCCCCTCTCAGATTGTCTTCTGTTCAGATTAATGTTTACCTGGGGAGGGTAAAGAGAACTGTGTATTTATGTGTATTTATGGTTTGATGGTAAGGTACATCTTAGCCTACAGTACAGAAAGCTCTAAATTTATTATATAGACAAGTTAACAGAAGAGACTATAGGGAAACATTTCAAGGGCCACACAGGCTTGTTCATCCTTAATGTAAGCAAAGTGGGGTTTTACTGGCCATTTGAAAGGACCCAACAGACCAGCAGAACTTAAGTCCGTGAAATTTCTGAGTCTAAATGTATTTGTTCCAATGCTTTGGGTCAGAGAAAATCTCCATGCCTCCCTTTGACTGCAGTACCTTCTGCAATAACTTTTAAATGACTTTATGATAGCTAAAGAAATGGCACTTGGTATTACAGAAAGCATAAAGCCTTAAAAGGCCGAATGCCTGGAATACAATGGTATCATTACAGATCTAAAGACACATGGATAACCTCTTGCACAAACTTTCTAGCTAGCTGGAAGGACTGGGTAAGAAAGAACACTTACCTTGATTAAAACATTAATATTATTTGTTATTTTCAGTGCAACAACTTTAATCTTGTTCTGCAAAAGGAAAACAAAAGTGCCAATAACTTTTATGATGCATATCCCATTCCCATATAGAACTGGAATAATTATACTTTTCTTTCAGAGTCATTTCTGCTTATTCCCACTTCTTGACTCTAAACCAGTGTAGAAATGGCAAAGAAAGCAAATAATCTTTATGTTCTCTTGACAGGTTAGAATATTAAAGTGTTATCTACCACTTATCTGAAAAAATGAGTGAAAGACTGGTCTTACGTATATATGAGTTGTTTTAAAACTCATTAGCTTAAGTTATAGGAAGACATAATGAAAACTTAAAATATTTCATGAGAAGTGTGATGAAGATTGATCACAATAGCTGAGATGAGAGAAATCCAAAAATCCCAACACAAACACACATACAGTTTGGTTTAGAATTGGCAATTTAATCCTTTTTTCAATGTAAATTGCTATTTTTCCAAAAGGTAAAAATTAAAATATCACATCATCAATCAAATATTTGAACAAAATGTGCTAATGAGACCCTAGTGAAAGACTGGTATGTATCTAAGTTTGTAACACTGCTCACAAACTTGGACATATTCGAGATATTTCAACGAGGATAAAAATATAATTTAGCAAATAACTAGGCAATCTTCTAATATCATATGGTATCTTCAACACAGACTTGTATTACCAGTTCAAATGAAGTCAAATGTTACATTTCGACATACGAATTGAGACTGAATTTGCAGTACATGTTGGCTATTATAAAAAATTTCCTTACAAGATGTGACCCAGTATTCTTACCTCTTCTGTTTTTAAGGCTTCGCCTGTTTTTCCCTGCAGAGCCAAGCGAAGTTGTCGGATATAAACCTGCAGTCCCCGTGCAAAGTACTGCAGCCTAAATAAAGAAGTATTGGTTGGTTAGCAAATCACCACTTCAATTTTGTTTTTAAATTCAGAGAATCTTCTACTATAGCTAAAAGTTCTTAACTAATAAAGGTCATTTTTTTGAGGAACTTTTTTTATTATCAATATATGATCCCAAGAGATACATAAATAAGCAAAATAAAAAGTTTTCCTTTACCAAAAACGGGAATAAGTCCATACTAAATCTGGCAAGGGTAAGATCTGTAACACTGTGCTTGATATGTTAACCTGTAAGGCGCAGTCAGAGTGAACCATTCAGGAACCACAGATCAGAATCGATGGCCTCAGTTCTTCTCTTTCAATGACCAACTGAAGGTCAAGTGACCTTACACAAATCACGTAACCTCTACATATTTATCTGCTGACAATGGACAGTGTTTGATGGTCAAGGTCTAGTTAAAAATAAAACTGCTGATCTGAGAATGTACTATAAATGCATATAAATCTCTAAGGGTTCAAAGAAATACCCCTTTCAAGTTTGTTCCCAGATAATATACGAAAGAAAGGCAGTATATAGCCCCATCCTGCTGACTTCTAGAACTCTGCTTAATAACCTGGCATCATTTTTTAATTTTTGCAGGAATTTAACTTGTTGCTTTTTTTTTTTTTTTTTTAAAGATTTTATTTATTAATTTGACAGAGAGAGAGAACACAAGCAGGCAGAGAGGGAGAAACAGGCTCTCCACCGGGCAGAGAGCCCGATGCGGGGCTTGATCCCAGGACTCTGAGATCACAACCGGAGCCGAAAGCAGAGGCTCAATCCAGTGAGCCACCCAGATGCCCTTAACTTGTTGCTTCCGATCAAATGTTTCACCAAGTATTAAACCACTGCCTTACCAAACAATAGAGGACAGTAACAGATGATACAGTGGCTAAGCATTTCAAATTTTAAGGTGTGTAGTTGTTAATAAAATGATTCCATACAAGTGTGTTCGTGAAAACAACTTATGATTTCTCCAGTGCTGCTCCCCTAGAATACTCTAAGACCTTAACAACAGCAACTCCAATTTACAGAGTACCCATTATGTGCCAGGCACAGTGCTCAAAGCTTTCTATTCACTGTCTAATTCTCACAACTCTATGAGGCAGCTGCTGTTCTCATTTAAAGTAACTGCTGAGGAAAATCAGGGGGTTAGTAGAGAGGTTGGGAACCTGCTCAAGATCATAAAACAAGTGGGAAGAGTGAGTTTGTTTTTGAAAAAGTTCTCTCCCCCACATGGGTTTTTATGCCACACTTTTATATACATTCCTGTTTTGTGGATCTTCCATTTTAACCCACCAGGTAAGGCAGGGTGGGGACACAGCTCTTGTAAAAGGAGAAGAAAATCAAGGGCGTATCAAGATAGCCATCATCTTTGTCAAGGATTGGACCTTCAATCATACATCACCTAATTTTAAAATCTTTCAGTTTTTCGGCATTCAGTTTGGCCGTTAAGAAATCTGGAAGTTTTCGGCCCAACTGGTGAAAGCTGTACAACAAACATTCCACGTAGCTGAACTGCAACTTGGGTTCTTCATTACCGGCATTCTCCCCATTTTCTGCTTCTTCTGGAGGAAGAGGCATATATTCCTAAAAGATTAAAATATAGAGATATTTGCCATCTGCCATAAATGCTCTAATTATAAACAAACAGTGAAGTGACTACAGAGCAGGCTTTTAGGGCATGAAGCATTAAAAACTACCAAAATCAGAAATTTAGGTAAGATATCCCTTTTACCCATCAGATCAATGACCCAGCCTGTCAACCCCTCTATATTAACCTCTGTTGTAGCTGCTGCTACCTCCACCACTGCTACTACTCCTCCTGACAGTGAAGAAGCTAGTAACATTTATTTTTTATTTTTAAATTTTTTTTAAAGATTTTGTTTATTTATTTGACAGACAGAGATTAAAAGGGAAGGGAAGCAGGCTCCCTGCTGAGCAGAGAGCCCGATGCGGGGCTCGATCCCAGGACCCTGGGATCATGACCTGAGCCGAAGGCAGAGGCTTTAACCCACTGAGCCACCTAAGCGCCTTGCTAGTAACATTTATTAGGTACACTTATACAAATGAAGGAACGAAAATCTGAGGTAATTTTTCTATGGTGAAAAAGTCCATGATGAAGAATCAGGATTCAATCTTGGTTTGCCATCAAAAGCTGATGCTTTTAATCATTTATTATGCTAATCCAAAAATCTTTTCTGAACATTTTCCCACACTGTTTGACTCTCCTTACAGTCCAAGTACTTCCAAAGGCATTCAGTATGAGTGCTATCACACCCCGGGGAAGGTGTACAGGTCTGGATGAGCTCCAGATATTACATGATTCAATTCATACTACAGGTCTAGTGCTTATCACGCACTGTGTCAGTTACACAAGTGTTTACATCCAACAAGAAAAGCACTTGGTGATGCTGATAATGATTTTATCAGATGGCCTACTTTCTCCCAATTATGACTTAAAATGATTTTATTTGCTGGCTGCTCTAGCTACTACTTGGCCTTAGGCAGCAACCTGGAAGGTGACCTGGAGCAAATGTGAAAAGTATTTTGATAAAGGAATAGCAGAAAAACTTACTATAAAGATCCTGTATTATCTTTTATGCAAACCATCAAAAACAGAAGAAATGCCAAAGATTTTCTTTTAAAAGTAGACAACATGTGGCCTGAACTAAAAATACTTGCTAGAATTATTCTATCTAATTTGGATTTCTAAAGTTGGTTCTCTACAAATTACACCACACTATTTGACTTTGGGATTACATACTGACTATGCCATTAAGAAAAGAAAAAAGTTCTTACCAGTAACTTGTCAAATAGTTTCCTTAAATTTGTTTCTAGCTTTTCCATGTCACCACAAAATGAACTCATCTCTGCCAATAGTTTCAATACCTAAAACAAATAATTCACGGTTATTAATTTTTTTTTGAATAGGTGAGGGCTGTAAAATAAGAATGATTCTAGGTAACTTTTAAGGCTGCTTTCTGCTATAGCTTAATACTGTACTACGAAGAGATACTTAGGAAGAATTCTTAACAGCAAAGAATTATTTATTAACATTTAGATGGGCTTCATTTGCTATTAAATTTAGTCTCTGGACACTAACTCAAAGTATTTGTAGTTGCTACTATTCTCGAGGTTCAACTCTCCTTTACTCAGTCCCAGTCTAGTAAGTCAAACCCAGGACATCTGAAGCAAATGACAGCATCAGTACATAGTAGGACTCTTCTCTATCACAAAAAACCTATGAGGGAAATGGCACACACATGTCCACATTTCAGCCCAATTCAACAATCATTATTAAGTGCCTTTCAGAATCAGGCTCAGCACTAGATTCTGAGAATCTAGAGAGGAATCAATTAAATGTGGAGTGATAAACAAATATTACAAGTGCTGTGAAAAAAATGTGTGTGTACATTACAGCTGAGATACAGAGGAGAGTGGAAAACTGGAAAAAGGATAAAGGATATTTTGTATTAACCCAGTTTAAATCTGGCTCTTATCAATTACGGATAGAGAAAGAAACAGTCATGAATTAAACACCTTGAAGTATTAAGGCTACCAAGAGAGAGAGTATCATGAACACTATATGCAGTGCTTTTCCACTGCAGCAAACTTTCATTAAATTCAAAAAGCATTCCTATGTGGTTAATTCTGGGACAGATTACTAGCTAGCCATCATACCTTTACTCTCTTAGAAATCAGAACTCTATGTTATTTATGTTAAAATATGGGAATGTCTTTTTAGTACTAAAAAGCAGATGTTTTTGTCTTACCTCCAACTGTATATCGAGACCCTCCACTGGGGTAGTCAAGGAACTGAGGTTAGGGAGAACCTGCTCACAGAAGTAAGTCACAAACCTTGTGGAATGCACATTTTTCTGTAAAAGTCCAAAGAACAGTGAGTTGTCAAAAAAAGGGAGGGGTATATATTCTTTCAAATATAACAATGCCATCCAATAAATGCTGAGCATGATATCAAGTACTGTGGCTATAAATACAACACAGTCCGTACCCCAAGGCACCCCAGAAATAACGTTGGTAGACAATATACACTTTTTTGCAAAGTAATCTGGAGCATCTGGACCTCTATAAATTTTCAAACTCTTCCTCAAATCTCATGTCAAACTTTTGGGGATATTTTAGCGTTGAATTCTGTACATTTTTCAAAAGGGAGGAGTCCTTTACACAGTGTTTTTCAAACTATTCTATGCAAATCCAAGAAGACTCATGGCCAGAGGAATCACAAAGCCAGAGGAAAAGAGTATATTTACCTAAAACAACGATCTCCTAGAAAATTTACAGAAAAAAGCTAAATTACTGAACCAAATGGTTTAAAAATTCAGCCAAAACCATAAAATGTTGATGCAAAATTTTCTAGACTTTAAAAAAAATCTCTAAGCAAGACTTTAAAAAGAAATTTCTTGCTGCTTTGGGCTCTCATCAACCCCACCACCAAGGGTTCCATAAAGTAATATTCACTCCACTGTGTTACTATTTTATGCAAAAGCTTGAGGAGAATGTTCAAGTGAATATCTATAGAAATATAAGCTTCAACAGAGTAATCAAAATAGCAACTAGATAAAACAAAGAGCTCACAGAGAAGAGGGGTACTGCCTGCCGAGTGCATTGTAAGAGCCTGTCCACACAGTCGGGATCCGAGGGATTGAAGGTTTGTTCCAGGTCGGCCTGTTCAGCCACCAGTTCTACGAGTTGCTGCCTTCCACTCACTGTCTGCAAGCTTTTTAACCCAGAGAGTATCTTCATGAACAGGACAAATTCTTCACCAGTCACATCTTCTAGGACCTAGAAAAGACAATTCAGAATTATAGTACTGTTATCACTTGAGTGAAAAAGAGCAATACTAAAACGGTGTTAACAAAGTTATTTCCCTTATTAAAGTCAGGTTGTTGTTCGTATTTCTGAAACACTGTTGAGAGGACATGGCTTCAGTCAGTTTAGCTTTACAGTACACCGTGCATTCTCAGTGGGGCGAGATATGGTCTCCAAAGATGCAAAACCTGGTTCTTATGAAATGTACTTCTTTTATGTATAAAGTACAGATACACAAAGAGTGCATAAACAGATACAGTGTATCTGTGGCATTAAAATTTCACAGGAGAATAGCTAAGAAAAAACAGACTAAGAAGGCTCTTTGGAGGGGTGGTGAGAGCAAAAAAAAGTAGAATTCTATAGTCGACTGTCAAATCAGATTAAGTTTCCTATATGTAAAAGCAGCTTGGGCTGCCTGCCTGGCTCAGTCAGTAGAGTATGTGACCCTTGATCTTGGGGTTGTAAATTCAAGGCCCGCATTAGGTATAGAGATTACTTAAAAAAAATAAAACTTTAAAAATAAAAGCAACAATAAATTATTTAGTTTATTAATTCACATTAATTAGGCAATTATATACAAAATAGGAGACCATACAAGTCCACATGAGTAGGCCTAAGCCTTTCTAGTCACCTATCGAAGAAACAAGCAATTATGACATACTCCGCCAGGTTATTAGCTGGGGCATAAGTAAAATATGTTGATATTCCCAGCTGGAGAGCTGCTCCTTTTGCTCTCACTGAAGAAATCTCCTCAGTAAACAAGTCAGTGGTGTTAGTACAATTCTGATTTTTCCTGAACATATATATCAAAGCAATGATCTTCCAACTTTGGCACTTTATGAGTGAAAAGTTAGCTGTGACAAACGTTGCAAATATTAGCATGCCTAGCTATGCTAGATGCTGGGAGCACAGATAAGCTTGGTCTCCTGAGCTTAGAATGATATTGGGTAAGATGGGGGGGGGGGGGGGGAAGAGGCATTTCAATCTGTTTCCTTGTCATTTTGAATTGATCCAGAATACTATAAGGAGAATATCCTAAAACTGGGGAAAGGAGTGGAAATTAGGTAAAAATCTCCCTGAAGGAAATGATTTGCACAGAGTACTGAAGAATACATAAATTTTGAGGATAACACCACAAAGATTTAAATGTGGTCACATCCCTTTAAATTAACAGGCTGATTCATCATTACTGATAACCAAAATGCAAAATACCATATAAGAAAAGCATGACTTCTATGGCGGTTTTAATGGAATATATAATTTTATACACAGCTAATTTCATCTTTTTTTTTTTTTTCCCTTAAGATTTTATTTGGGAGAGACAGCGAGCAAGGGAGAGAGAGCACAAGCCATGGGGAGAGGTAGAGGGAGAAGCAGACTCTGTGCTGAGTGGAGAGCCTGATGCAGGGTTCAATCCCATGACCCTGGGATCATGACCTGAGCCAAAGGCAGAAGCTTAACTGAGCCACGCAGGCACCACATACATACTGCTAATTTCAGATATGTTCTTCTACTGTAGGGAAATCCTGTTAAATGATCTAAAGCTTACCTTTTTGGATTCAGTTAGTATAAGTTCCTCTACTTCCTTTGTTAAGACTTCATCTGGTAAAGTCTTAAGTTTTGTAGAAAGGAATTTGATTGCTCGTTCTCTAACAATGTCCTCTCCTTGAAGTATTTGGCTAAACAAACCACCCAAAGTCCCTGCAAAACAAAACAGTTGTACGTAGCAAGTCAATTATATATCTTCATGACGTTTTTCCATTTAACTCATTTAACAATATTTCTTTTCCAGTGAGTTAATAAACATCCTGAATATCATAGATTCTGGCTAAATTAGTCTGAAATTTCTATAGCCCCAACCATAACAGTAATCACATGCTTTGTTCATGGATTCAGAATCAATGTGAGCATGACTTTCCCCCTTTAATCATTATTAATAATAAATAAACCCAGGTATTTTGGAGAATTTCTTTTATGTGGCAAGGAGAGTCTTTCAACAGATTACTAATGGAAAAGTTTGATTTGTTTTTGCCATTACTTCTGCTGTTCTTTTGCATCACTAATAGGTTGTGCCTTTTTTTTTAAGATTTTATTTATTTATTTGACAGAGAGAGAGAAGGGGGTGGGGTCAAGTAGGCAGAGCAGCAGGGAGAGGGAGAAACAGGCTTCCCACTGAGCGGGGAGCCTGATGCAGGGCTTAATCCCATGACCCTGGGATCATGCCCAGAGACAAAGGCAGATACTTAACCAACTGAGCCACCTGGGAAGCCCTGCTAAGCAGCTTTTTTAAAGAACACTTAGAACTTTTATGAAATAGATTTCTGGGTGAATCTGACTTTATCCTTAATGAATAATGCCAAGCTGCCCAATTTTTGTTTAACACATCAAGCACAATTCAGAACAAGAAGCAGGCCTTACCTTTTGCATCCATCTTAAATATACTTAACAGGGCATTGTTCACTAAGTTAAACTCTGCAGAGTCATCTGGATAGAGAAAAAGTAGTACAATGTATAAAATGAATGAAAATATTTGCTTCATTTTCAAACCTAAAATTCAGCATAATTTCTCAGAGACTATATTGAAAGCAGACATAACTAAGCATTCTTCTCAAGTACCAAGAAAATACACCTTCCCTATAAAGGTAAAGAACCTGATCTGGCATAGCAGGAAAGCTTTTGCATTAAGATGTACAATTAAAAAACTACAGCAAATTGGGGGGAAATCATGATACATCAAAATTCCCAAAAGAATCAGTATGTCTTTATAAACAATTAAAAACAAAGCAAAACATGAGGAATTAGATAATCACAATCCAGTAAGCTTCAAACTACTGAATGAAAAAAAAAGAATTTTAATTTCAATTGGAAGTAGTACCTTCAGCCATAAAGGAAAAAAAAAAAAGCTGAAAAACAGAGTTAATTTTTCAAAGAGAAGTTATATTTAGATAAAAGGGTAATAATAAAATTCCTTACCGGTCTGCAGAAGTTGGGTTAGTATATCTGCCACTCGGGGAAGATTTTCTCCAGCGGCAAATTGAGGCAGCTCTTTAATTGCCTGTCGTCGAATCTGAATACAATTTTAAACAAAAAATTAACCAAAGTTAAGGAAAACTAAAACCTCAGAGAAACCATAATTCGGGGCATATGAGTCACCAAAATATAAAACATGAGACTTCTAGCTGTTTTAGAAATAATTTGCTCCAATATTAAAGTCAAGCTTACAGAATAATTAAATATGTGGTAGAAAGGGATGTTAAATACGATTACTGACCAGAGTAGACAGATTTGAGATCATTAACAACAATTTATACACTGATTACATGTAACTGTTGGGTCTTTACTACCTTTGGGCACATACTGCAGTAGCCCTTAAGAACAGCTAGAGTGGCAATGACCTATCTAATAACTATATTTACTTTAGAATTTCCAGTATTAACTATTCAATATAACATCTGTGAATATATTGTGTACTTAATTCCAAATTTGTGGGCCTGGCTTATTTAGTTTAAAATAAAAATGGATAGGACTTATATCTAGCAAATTGTGCATGAAATGTTGGTGATTCACTAATTTTATTTGAAAAGCCAGGAGGTGATAATTTAAAGTTCTTAGGAACCTGAATCAGAAGCCAGAATGCTGACAGTTAATTCTGTTCCAAGGAAAAACGATTTCTTCTTTTTCTAGAGTCACATGTAATAATTACATAGACAAATTATTTTTTTGCTATACACAGTATTTTGGGGTGTTGAAACTATAAGATGTAACAATATTTTAAATATCTAAGCAAGTACAAACTGACTGAAAACATTAGTCTAATTTCATGTGCACAATATATAACACTCTATGAAAAAATGTGAGCCACAACCCATTTTTACCATTGGATAACAGATAAGCAAAACAAAGTATTTTGTAATTCCATGCATTTTTCACAGTTGAAAGGTGGTGAAAGAGAATACATTTTCTCAAACACATTTAAGCCTCAGTATGGCATCATGCCAAATGACACTGCAGTATTTCACTGTGCATGGATACAACTGGTGTTTCAATTACATTAGCTGCACACTGGAAGTATGGCAAGTGAGACATCTGCAAGCTTGTTGAAAGCATCAATCATAAACTTACTGATACATCTTCATCCTCACAGAGGTCTAACTGTGCATTGATAGCAGAATCAGCCAATTCTGGAAAATGTTTAAAGAATTTCGGAATAAACTGGGCTGCTAATCTTTTTTCTTTTGTACCACCTTTCACACCATCTAGTATCACTTGATAGGCATCTTTATGCTGAAAGAAAGAATAAAGCAGAAAAGAAGAATTTTAAGGATGGGAAGCTAAACAAACTCGAGTCTGCGTTAAATTAGGAAAGTTTTACATAGGCTAAAAAGTAGGGCTTATGTTTGGAGTTTTACCGTTTAAATCGGACACCTATATTCCTACCATCTTCTCCCTTGCATGCCCCATGCCCATGCATTATCTGTCAGTTGGGGAAGAGAGAAGGATGACTTGAATTTTAAATGCAGAAAGCAAATAGTCTGTTGACACATCAAAGCTTCCTTGTACTGTTGATTACTGACCCTGACCTTGAATACTTTCTAGATAGTCAACTTTTGGATTAAGATAGATTCTAATGTCACATATTTAAGTTTTTATTAGAATACATTCAAAGCTCACTTGTTTCCTTTCACTTATTTATTTTTGAGAGACAGACAGCACACAAGGTGGAGGGGTGGGGAGAGGGGGAAACGGAGGGAAAGAGGGAGTCTCCAGCAGACTCCATGCTCAGTACGGAGCCCAACACAGGGCTTGACCTCATGACCCTGAGATCAGGACCTGAGCTGAAATCAAGAGGTGGATGCTTAACTGACTGAGCCACCTAGAAGCCCCTCATTTGTTTCCTTAAAAACAAAAAACAAAAAATAAAAAATCTTTCAGAAGTGATCTCCCTCAGATACTCATAATGTGAAGGGCGAACAAGACCCCACTCCCACTCACACCCTTTGCCTCCAAACCAGTCCTTTTCTTAAATGACAAGGATCAAGCTAGCAAACAGGAATGATAAATCCTCAGACTGTAGATACACGTTCTGTTTGGACATATGGATAAAATTTCTAATTACTGAAAACATTAAACATGATGATAATGGTACCAAATGTGCACACAACGTAGTGTTTACTCTGTTCAAGGCAATGCTCTGCTTTAGATACGTGCTCTGGATACGTCGATGCCACCAAAAGGAAAATAACCAATAAAAATCCAGTGGATTATAGAACTGCCCACACTTCAGTTTCATAATAACTCTTTCCATGGACGATACTATGTTAAGTGGAAAAAATTAAGCAAAATACGAAGTTATTTAGGTACAGTAGGATCTTTTTTTTTTTTTAAAGATTTTATTTATTTATTTGACAGACAGAGATCACAAGTAGGCAGAAAGGCAGACAGAGGGAGAGGGAGAGGAAGCAGGCTCCCTGCTGAGTAGAGAGCCCGATGCGGGGCTCACTCCCAGGACCCTGGGATCATGACCTGAGCTGAAAGCAGAGGCTTTAACCCATTGAGCCACCCAGGTGCCCCGGTACAGTAGGATCTTAATGAAGGATTTTAATATCAGAAATAAAGTGTTCCAGTATCAAAAAGGCTAGTCACAATTAAATCTTTTTAAGGTACAGATTTTAATAAATTCTGCAAAATACTAGACTGAAAATTCAAATACTCCCAACCTACCTAAAAACACATAAATTCTAAAAGTTAGTTCGAAAAAACCTAAAATTCCACCAACTGATTGACAACTCCTCTTAATATATGAAACATAACACCAACTCCTAAATAAGAAAAATGTTTCTGAATTAGGTTAGCTTCTTCATGCAGTGCAGACACAAAATCAATCTTCAGGAGTCACTACTTCGAAAGTATATTACACACTGGGTGCCTGGGTGGCTCCGTGGGTTAAGCCTCTGCCTTCAGCTCAGGTCATGATCTCAGGGTCCGCAAAGGGCTCTCTGCTTGGTGGGGAGCCTGCTTCTCCCTTTCTCTCTCTGACTACTTGTGATCTCTCTCTCTGTCAAATAAATAAAAATCTTAAAAAAAAAAAAAAAAGTTTCCCAAAAAACCTCCCCAAAGCATATTACATACTTTTTAATGCAAAGGTCTGAAAAACTATGGCTAACTTCTCTACCACTGTGCATTCCTGTGTTTTGCCTCATGTCTTCCAGACAGGCTTCATAAAAACCGAAGTTTTAAACAGTTCTGACACCCTTACTTTTTGCAGGGTATCAAATCCAATTTCCTTTAAATCAAACTAAGCTTTACTTATAAAGTCTTTTGAAGAAATTCCTTACAGTGCCTAAAACTAAATGAAAAATCCCTACCTCAAACAATTCATTGTCAAGAAAAAAAAATCTGAATTAAAAAACAAAAAAACACGGGGCGCCTGGGTGGCTCAGTGGGTTAAAGCCTCTGCCTTCGGCTCAGGTCATGATCCCAGAGTCCTGGGATCGAGCCCCACATCGGGCTCTCTGCTCCGCGGAAAGCCTCCTCCCCCCCCCCCCCTCTCTGTCTGCCTCTGCCTACTTGTGATCTCTGTCAAATAAATAAATAAAATCTTAAAAAAAAAAAATCTGAATAGAATAAAAAGGAATCATTAGCTACCAGGACTGAGTAATGCCTTATGTACATGCCTCACAGTAATCCTGTGAGTTAGGTGTTACTACTATCCCTATCTTTTATTTTATTATTTAAAAAAATATTTTATTTTTTAATTTGAGAGAGACAGAGAGTGACAGAAATAGAGCACAAATGGGGTGAGGGGCCGAGGGAGAAGCAGACTCCCCGCTGAGCACGGGGCCCCATCCAGGGCTAGATCCCAGGACTCCGGGATCATGATCTGAGCGGAAGCAGACACTTAACCAACTGAGCCACCCAGGCACCCCATCCCTATTTTTCAGATGAGAAAACCAAGACTCAGAAAGTGAAATAATTTGTCCAGAGCTACACAGCTAGACAAATAGCAGACCTGAACACATTTTTTTTTTTTTTTAAAGATTTTGACAGACAGAGATCACAAGTAGGCAGAGAGGCAGGCAGAGAGGAGGAAGCAGGCTCCCCGCTGAGCAGAGAGCCCGATGCCAGGCTCGATCCCAGGACCCTGGGATCATCACCTGAGCCAAAAGCAGAGGCTTTAACCCACTGAGCCACCCAGGTGCCCCATGAACACAGTTCTGACAGGCTCTAAAGTCAAGACCTGTGCCTAATACCGAGCCTCTTTAAGTCCTGAAATCTTTCTTAACAAAGGAAGAGAGAAAGCAAGCTTGCCAGATCTAGGACTGTCAAAGGGAAAATGTGAGTCCTAAATATAGGCTCTACACAGGCATGTACACTGAGATATAGCATCCCAAACACAGCAATTCCTTTGAAAAGTTAAGCACTTTAACGTATTCAAACTAGAAATCAAAGCATCAATTTTATCAAATAATTTCTATAAACATTACTAACAGACTTCACACTGATTACCCTTTATATAATGCAAAATAAAATGCTCTTCTTTGCCAGTTCTTTTTCTTCTAACTGTAGCATAGGGATTAGACTTTTTACAGAATCTCTCTAAAATAGTTATTACTTCTGGTTTTCCAAGCAGGAAACAAAATATAAGTGATATTTTCAATGATCACAGTGATTTAGTGGCAGGTAGACTGTAACCATTATAAAGTATTCCAAATACTACACGGCACTGCTTTTTTCCTCTTCCAACACAACCGTATATTTCAGATAGATAAATAAATTTGTGATCCTAACAAGAAGTTTTTTTTTTTTTAAAGATTTTTTATTTATTTGACAGAGAGAGATCACAAGTAGACAGAGAGGCAGGCAGAGAGAGAGGGAGGGAAGCAGGCTCCCTGCTGAGCAGAGAGCCCGATGCGGGACTCGATCCCAGGACCCTGAGATCATGACCTGAGCCAAAGGCAGCAGGCTTAACCCACTGAGCCACCCAGGCGCCCCCTAACAAGAAGTTTTAATTGTAAATATTTTAATGCATTTCTGAAACTATGTATTTGTGTATGCTTTTAATAGGTAATTAAAAAAGCAAAGTCTAAAGAAATCACTAAAATATTTTCAAGTAAAAAGTCAAGCTACAATAAAATCCACATTCAGCACTTTTCTTCTACAATAAGAAATTTGTGATAGTGATTGTCAAAACACAACCAATATATTTAAGTGATCAGTGACATGCCAGGTAAAGCCATGTTTGAGATCAGGATGCAGCTTCTAGGAAATAAACAATTTTTAAATTTTATTTATTTATTAAGATTTATTAATTTTAGAGAGAGAAAGCAGCAGCGGGAAGGGCAGAGAGTGGGAGAAAGGCTCTCAAGCAGACTGCCTGAGCATGGAGTCCTACACAGGGCTCAATCTCATGACTCCGAGATCACAACGAGAGCCAAAACCAAGAGTTAGCCGCTTAACTGCACCACCCAAGCGCCCCAAAACATTTATTTTAGAGAAGAAACGATATAGTTCCAACAAACATATTTCTCAAGTATGACATAAAAAGGAAACGGATAGGCTAAGCTATATTACTACTTTCCTCTTCACTCAATAATCTAGTTTATAGGAAATACTGAATTAACACTTTATTAAGGAAGTATAGTGACAGACTGGAGGGTCTTGAGGCATTAAATAATGCTTTACTTAGAATTTATTACTACAGGTTTGCTTATTAGAAAACACACTCATGGTTTAAATATATGATGTGAGAGTATAAAGTTCTCATCTTCATTCATATATATATACATGTACACACAGTAATTACATGGATATATCATTATATAACATATTAATTGTATAACCTTATTATTAATATAATTATACCTGCTCTTTGAATGTATTTCTTCAACTGTAAAGAAAAAATGTCTACTGAAGGGCAAGGCACAGTGCAAGGAGAGAAACAAAGAAGAGTCTTAACCTCAAGACTTTATAATTTGGTAAGGGAATAAGAGAAGTCCTCACATGAAATAAAATATAAATGTGGAATACTATAAATGAATACGCAGTGCCAAGAAGGTTCATCAAGAGAAAGATCTGGTCTGAGTTTTTTTTTTTTTAAGATTTTATTTATTTATTTGATAGAGATCACAAGCAGGGGGAGGAGCAGAGGCAGAGGGAGAAGGAGGCTCCGCACTGAGCAGGGAGCAGATGCAGGACTCAATCCTATGACCCTGGGATCATGACCTGAGCCAAAGGTAGATGCTGAACTGACTGAGCCACCCAGGTGCTCATGATCTGAGGATCTTCTGAGGAATAATTCTGAGGAAAATTAGCCAAAAACCCCAGGGAACTTGTGTTTTTCCTAATATATTCAGAGAGCATTACTCTGAAAGAAGTACTGACAGTAGTGAAGAGGGCGCTCCCCTCAACAGCAGCAGCATGAACAACTGTGGTACTCTGATCTTTGACAAAAGATAAAAATAAAAATAAATGTTAGAAGGAAGTTCTAGACTAAAAACTCAAATATGGTCTCAGAAATGTCCAGAAAGGTACCTGCCAGGAAACTAAACCCTTGAATGTAAACCTTGTAAGTTAACTGAAAATCAGGCTTTGCTACATGAAGAATGTAAACACTTTCTCTCCTTAAAAAAAAAATTGTCAGTGCTGGGCACCTGGGTGGTTCAGTGGGTTGAGCCTCTGCCGTCACCTCAGGTCAGCTCAGGTCATGATCCCAGGGTCCTGGGATCGAGCCCCGCATTGGGCTCTCTGCTCAGCAGGGAGCCTGCTTCCCTCTCTCTCTGCCTGCCTCTCTGCCTACTTGTGATCTCTGTCAAATAAGTAAATAAAAATTTTTTAAAAATCATCAGTGGTGTTCCTTCCAGTAAGTTGGCTTCTGCTTTTAGTTAAAATTCATATGTAGTATCTTGAAACCTACTATCTTTTTTGGTAAGCAGTTTCAGGACCTTTCTCTAAAAGGGGAAAAGTTATTACACAATAGAGCAGAATGAGTAGCCATTGTGGATTCGTCCTGCTTCAGACCTCCCAGAATTCACTGAGCCTGAGACAATCACTGCACTTCATTATGCACAGGTCTTTTTGCATCAGAGAGCTGCCTGCCAGCTGTCATTAGAGTGTCATGAAGGTATCGATCTCACATCATGTCAAGAAATTGTGCTAAAATTTTAGCAACTGGCACAGTGTGTGGCACATGGTAGGCAATCAAAAAATGTACTGCATAACCCTCACTGAAGCCTGAATGAAAAAGCTCCTCTTCTGTTTTCACAAACTTCTGTCTCCTAAGAGCTCTTTCCAAATTAAAAGCAGATTTTTTGCCTTGACAAAGACATTTTTGACCTCTTGAGGGAGAACTCTCAACCTTACCCGGTACTTAAGATTAAAGATGACATTAAGAGGAAAATGTGAGCAATTCTTAATTCTTCACAACATATATGTAAATTCCAGTCTGGATTCTATTTGCCCTAACAGACTCTAAGCAGGTGGCTGTCAACCTTTTTGCTATCCAGTAAAGAATGAGGGTGGGGGTATGGGACATGACTAGGCACACAGTTTCTAAGTTTTCCTAAAAAATTTCTGATCTACCTCTTTGGGAGGGCACCATCTACAAACTGAGTATCACTCTCCTGGTTTCTACCCCATCTCCTCTGCTGCTCTGCAACAAAGTCAATTTTAGGTAGAACAATCTGCTACAATATTCCTCAAATCTGTCACAATGAATAAGAATATCTTCACTTCTGGGCCACCTGGGTGGCTCAATGGGTCAAGCCTCTGCTTTCGGCTCTGGTCATGATCTCAGGGTCCTGGGATCGAGCCCCGCATCGGGCTCTCTGCTCAGCAGGGATCCTGCTTCCCCCTCTTCTCTGCCTGCCTCTCTGCCTACTTGTGATCTCTCTTTCAAATAAATAAATAAAATCTTAAGGGGCGCCTGGGTGGCTCAGTGGGTTAAGCCGCTGCCTTCAGCTCAGGTCATGATCTCAGGGTCCTGGGATGGAGTCCCGCATCGGGCTCTCTGCTCAGCAGGGAGCCTGCTTCCCTCTCTTTCTCTCTCTCTCTTTCTCTGCCTGCCTCTGTCTACTTGTGATCTCTCTCTGTCAAATAAACAAATAAAATCTTTTAAAAAAAAATCTTAAAAAAAAAAAAAGGATATCTTTACTTCTAAATCTTTCTAGGAACAGTAACAAAATCAAAATATGACCGATCACAGTTTTTCCAAGAATTTACCTGAATTACACAGCCCCAGAAAAAGGGGCTGAGGGGGACAGTGCCACACAGCCTTGCTAATGTTAGTAGCAAACTACAGATCTTCTACTTCCTACTCCATGCAAGAGACAAGCAGAAGAATCACACAAAGTTCTAAGCACTGAAACGATATGGCATAGAATTTCTAACAACAATGATCAAGATTACCTGGGAGAGCCTGGTTCTTCTCCCAAGGAAACATATACACACACATCCCAACTCCTTAAGTCCAATATACTCCAGTTCAATGTACTCCAGGGCTTGAAAACTCACAAAGAAGCCGGTATGGCAACTCAACACTGCTGAAACTGTGTGTCTTGGGGCAAACACTGCGGAGAGCTCTTGCCAGACAACTCTATTTAAAGCTGCACTCTCCCCCTCCCCCCTGCCACGGCACGGTCCCGTTATATTTTCTCCACAACGCTTTCCAAGGCGGGTACCCAGCTTTCTTACTTCTCGCTAGTTTCCCTCACGAAAGTACATTCGGGGAGAGCACGGGTAACTTTCTATCCTGTACCTTCAGGGCCCGGCACAGCGCCCGTTGTGTGTAGTAGGCGTCCCAAACCGTACTGAATAAATGAAATCGTAGGCCCTAGTTAACATCTGGGAAAAGGGCCCCTCTTCTGTTTTTCACAAACTTTTGCGAGCTAAACACTCTTCCTAAATTAATAGCAGATTTTTCGCCTCGACAAAGACATTTTTAACCTCTTGAAAACTCTGTTTCATCTTCCGATGGGCTGAGGTCCAGCGGAAAGGAGAAAGACTTAAGAGCCATCTGCAGGGCAAGACTCGGGATGAGAATTAGCGGGGAGGCGGGGGGGTTGGCAGACGAGGCTGAGTTAGGAAACCGCACGGTGAGAAAAGGGAGGCGGAGGAGCCTGGGACCGGGACCCGCGCTCTCCCTGGTGAAGCCAGAGTCTACACTCCGAGAGGAGCCCACCCCGACGAAACAGCCGGGGACGCTGGGAGCCCGCTGGAGGACGAAGCAGCAGCCCCCGCACGGCCCGGGGAGCGCTTTCGAGAGGCCGCGGAGCGCCGGGCCCTGCAGGCCGCTCGGGGACTTACCTGGCCCACTTGCTCCGTAGCATCGGCTAAGATGCCATAGTTGCGATAAAGCTCCTCCACGGTCGGCATGGTGAGCGACAAGCCCAGGGCCCGCTCCTGCTGTCGTCTTCGTCGCCGGCGCCACCGCCGCCTCTAAAGTTCTCCAAGCCCGCGATCCGCACTATTACGCCTCTAGCAGCCGCCAGTGCCGCCGCCAGTCACCGCGCTCCGGGCGGCTCCGCCCCCAACGTTTACGTAAAGACGTGCGCGTTGGGAGCGGCCTTCATTGACAGCCCATGCACCCCCCCCCGGGGTTCTAGCGCCCTCTAACGCTTGGCTGTGCAAAAAGCTACAAAGATGATTAAATTCTCTCAGGCTCCTTTGAAGGATTGTGTCTGGGAAGGAGTTCTCGGTGGGGGTGGAGGAAACTGCAAAAATGACTGCGTTTCTGCTCTTCAAAGATCTCCCATTGGGACGCCTGGGGGGGCTCAGTCGTTAAGCGTCCGCCTTCGGCTCAGGTCCATCCCAGGTGTCGTGGAATCGAGCCCCACGCCTTGGGCTCTCTCTGCTCTGTAGAAAGCCAGCTACTCCCATCTCCCACTCCCCCTACTTGTGTTCCTTCTCTCGCTGTCTCTCGCAGTCAAATAAGTAAAATCTTAAAAACAACAACAACAAACAACAAACAATAACAAGAAAAAAACCCCTCCCATTGTCTAGAAAAGTGATCTTAACCGGAGATAAACAGAATGAGGGGTGGAAGAGTTTCAGGGTTGAAACGTTAAGCTATTATAGATAATAAATTTCAAAGTCAGATCAGTTTATGCCGAATATGTACAGGCAATAGTCACAAAACAGTTCCCTGGCTTTTGTACTCCTTGGTCAGATTAAGAATATTAAAAAGGATTAGGGAGCATAAGGAAAGGAATTGGTGAGGTTTTGTTTTGTTTCTGAGAGAAATGTGCATAGAGATGTGAGTAGCATAGGGCAGTCACCATCTCCTGCCCTCAAGCTTCTGTCCATTCTGCAGAGTCCAAAATATGGTGCCTATTGGGAGACTACAAAAGACTGGTGTCTAATGAATGCTGAAGAAGTTTGAGTTTCCTGGGGCAGGAGAGCAGAGGTGGCCCTGTTGGGACCTACCTGCATTCCCAGATTTCGCTGGAGCAAAGGTGTTGGAGTGATTTCCTTGTGCCAGAGGTGGACCATGCAACAGAGAGAAAGATGATAGATCCATTCAGAGCCTTACTCCAGGGATTTTCTGCCTGAGAGAGAGAAAGCCCCATGACAAGAGTCAATAGCAGCAGGAACTACGTGATCATTGAGAACAGCAAACTGGAATCTCAGGGCGTCCCACAGTGTGACTCACGTGAAAGACTTGGTCTCTACCAGACCAGACAATGTCTGGAGGACTGCACAGTTCAAGACCCTTCTTATGTACTAATTTCTTCCCTCTTCTTGCTCCCCTTATGCCTGGGAGGGCTCAGAAACTGCCTTCCAAATTTAGTCAGGGATGAGAAGCAGAAGGGCAAGATGGGAAGGAGGCCCCAGCTGGAGCAGAGGCGATCTAATTGCAAATCAAATTTGCAATTTGGGTTCACGTGTTGGAATGGACATTTCAATTTCTGAACTGAACTGAGGATTGTCTTTTAACTAAAAGTGAGCAGAAAAGTCGTGGATCTGCCAGAATTTCTGCCTAGAGCCAGAATAAGATTACTCCATCTGAATAAATTTTAAAGAGATCATGGAAGACAATAATAAAAATGTATCTTGATGATGTCCCCCAAGTTAGGTATTCAATGTAGTGTCAGGTGTGTGTGTGTAAACGTAGAGAAAGGGATCAGGGGCAGAAGTGAGTCTGTGTGTGTTCATGTTTTAATTCATTATGACAGGAGTATGCTAATATATACATCCTATGTGTTTGTATGTCTCCATATAATTTACATATCAAAAATTTTAAACAGAAATTTAAAAAGGAAAAAGATTCAATCGTGTTCCTCCGTTGTAAAATGTAAGTTAATCAGACAAGCTCCTTCCAACCTAATCTTATCTAATGTTCCAGGGAGTTTAACTCAGCACCATGTCCTTCACTTTCTGGTGCCATCTATTAATTAGTAAGCCATCGTCATCAGGCCTGTGAACTCTTCTTGTTTCCTTATTCTTCTGCGACTCTCACTCTTGGAGAATGCTTTAAATCATTTTCTATTTCTCTCTATTTCCAGCTAGTCACCTAAGCTAAGGCCTAGGACTGGCCCGGATGATGATAATGTTGATGATAATGCTGGCAGTGGTGGTAGTAACCGAAGTCATTCTAATACTAACCAACATAGACTGAGCAATGATGATGTTCTAAGCTCTTACATGAACTGATTCACAAAAGCTCTATGAGCTAGGAAATAATATCCCCTCCATTTATAAACAGGCAAACTGAAACACTGAGATATGAACTAAGTTGCCCAATGTCCCTTAGCTGGTAAATGGCTCAGTTGGGCTTTGAGTCTTGGCAGGTGAATTCCAAAGCCCATGCTCTTTACTATGAAAGGATATTGTCTCTCATCCCCGAACCAGGACCCTTCCATCCCACTACAGTCAGTCAATCACAAGTCTCGACTCTACACCTGAAATTGATCACATGTTTATCTCTTTCTCACCTTTCTTTCTGCCCCAGTTCAGGCCCCACTGCCTCACGTTTGAGTGATGGTCACAGCTTCTTGAAAGGTGTCCTTGTGTCCAGACTCAGTTGACTCTACTTACTGAGTATCTTTTCCTCTTTTAAGAATTTTATTTATTTATTAGAGGGAGAGAGAGAGAGTGCATGAGTGCACAGTCAGGGGAAGGACAGAAAGGTAGACTACCTGCTGAGCAGGGAGGCTGACATGGGACTCAGTCTCAGGACTCTGGGCTCATGACCTGAGCCAAAGGCACACACTTAACAGACTGAGCCACCTGGGTGCCCTGGAGATTTTCCCTTTAATTAAATAAGGTCATATAAGAATAGGGTACTGTCATAATACATTCAAATACTACAAAAATATTTCACATAAAATCCAAAAATTCTTGCTCATATCTCTCTTCCCCAGAGATGACTATGGCGACCAGGATGGTTTATATTCTTATAGATCTTTATATACAATATATCATTTTAAATAAATATATGTAAATAGTGGCATATCACATGTTTTGTTCTTTGCCTTGTTTTGGTTACTCAGCATATGTTTTGTAGATCTTTCCATGACAGTGGTACGTAGCACTGATGGACCATAGTTTATCTATTTCTTTTGGGGCATGTAGGTTGTTTCCCATTTTTCATTATTACAAACTGATAAAGGGATGATTTTTATTTCTTTCTTTGTGCTTTTCTATCTTGTCCAGCTTTTCCAAAAGAGGTTTTGTAGCTTTTTTAAAAAAGATTTTATTTATTTATTTATTTATTTGACAGAGAGAGAGAGAGAGATCACAAGTAGGCAGAGAGGAAGAGAGAGAGAGAGAGAGAGCGACAGCAGAAAGCAGGTTCCTTGCTGAGCAGAGAGTCCAATGCGGGGCTCAATCCCAGTCCCCTGGGATCATGACCTGAGCCGAAGGCAGAGGCTTTAACCCACTGAGCCACCCAGGTGCCCCAGGTTTTGTAGTTTTATATATTTTTACATATGTTCTCTCTTTTTGCCATTGGCTCTATGAATGGGTTCAGAGGTCATTTTGTAGAATTCCCTCTCTTCTTACAAAGGCAAAATTAAGTCCCAGCAAAGAGAATGGAATTGGCTCAGCTGAGGTCATATATCTGCTTTGGTCCAGTCCGTTAAGACCAAGAATGCGACATCATACAAAGGAAACACAACTTCCAGGGGCCCATGTTACAGATGGGGGAGGTTGGGCCAGAGAAGGGAGAGATGAGAAGGGTGTTGATCTCCTTTTGGGAGAGTTGCTACTGCATCCTCTACCAATGAGAATGCTTCAAGGCCATTTGGATTCCATTCTACCAAATTGCCTGGTTGAGTAGAGGTTGTGGGTTTGTTTTGTTTTTTTTTTTTTTTTTGCCTTGTTTTGTTTTTTTGTTTTTTGGCTTACCGTTCCACAAGTATTTTTTGAACACCTCCGGTGAGCTAGGTACTGTTTTAGGAGGCAACGAGGCCAAGCAGGCATGAAGCTTACATTCTGGTAGAAGGAGAGAAACGATAAACAAAATACTCAAATACAATGTATTTGGTTTACAACAAAGCAATAACATCAATATCCAGTACGAACAGCCAAGCGAAAGTTCTCATAGGTTGACGCTATGGTATGTGACTGATGACCCCGTCTGAAATGAGCTTCGCAGGGACACAAAGAGCTCCGGACAGCTGTCAGATTTACCACTTACCCCAGAAATTTGTGGTGAACGTTTCTTTCCTTTTATTGTTCCTCTACAACACTCAGTTCTTTCGAACCTGGTTTGCAGTTGTTTGTATGCACCATCATGAGCTAATAAAATCTGGAACTATTTATTATTGAGCAATAAACATTCAATACATGAAGGAACGAGCTAAGGAATAAACAAATGAATTCAAACTTTCCTGACCAGTTTATTACAGTACGGCACGTGCTCCTATAGATTTCTTGGCAGTAGGAATTTTTTACTCTGCTTTTATGTTTATGATTTTCTTTTATTTTTAGGCAAACCGTTTTCTCTGTCTCCTTACCTCCCCTTCCCTCACCTACCTACCAATCAGTGCCATTTGCCCTAACAAATTGTGACATTTCCACTGCTGTGACTACCTTTGAATCTACTTATTTTGTAATTTTGAGAATGGGTTTAATTCTCTACTAAATGTATGTTGAAAGGCTTAAAGGACCGCCCCCCTCCCCTGCCATTACTTTAGGTGCCTCGTACTTTCTGAGAGCCTACATTCTGAGAGCTTTTATTTTAATCCAATTTCTGTCTTCCAAGGAGGTCTTTTTAATTCTAGCAGAAGAAAAGATCATGGTTCCTTGGAAATATCAGAGAAAGATTAAGGCCTAGCTGGGTCTTCATTGAACTAATGATAACAATAGAAAATATCCATTGAACGTTTACTGTTGCTTTCTAGCACGTGAGCTACAGCAATAACTAACTCGACCTTACAGAGGGCCCACAACCTGCTAGGCTTCATCCTAAATGCTGTGCGTGCTTTCACTTACAATGACCTTGTGTAAGGCAGCTTCCAGCATATGCTCACTTAAGCGACGGAGCTATCGGATGCCTGGGTGGCTCGGTCGGTGAAGCATCCATCTTCAGCTCAGACTATGATTCCAGAGTCCTGGGATTGAGCCCCGTGTTGGGCTCCCTGCTCAGTGGGAAGTCTGCTTTTCTCTCTCTCTCTCTCAAATAAAGAAATAAAATCTTAAAAGAGAGAGAAAGAGAGAGATATGAAGAAACCAAGGCACAGAGAGGTTAAATACCTGCCCAGGATAACACAGCTGGTGAGTTGAGGTTTTGGGGTTCACACCTGGGCACTCTGGCTCTGATGGCTGGACCCCTAACTAGTATACCTCACTGCCTCCTGGTTAAATGTGTTTATTTCTTCTATGGGTTATGTCATGTCTAGGGTCCTGCAGTTCTTTATCAAGGCAAATACTCCAAATCTAGTTTGGGCCCAGCCAGGGGAGATTTACATGTTTATCAGTGAATCCTACTCTATAAGGTTGTGGAGAAGAGTAAATGAAATAGTAGACTGACTGTTCTGGGCTCACATGAGTGCCCAGTCAATTTAAGCACCCTTCCCTTGTACCATTGCAAGATCTTATTCATTTATATTTCAAGAACAAATGATCTTTGGTCACAACAAGTTGCTCACCAGAGGGACATGCACAGGTTCTGAGAGTTAGGAAGTGGATGTGTCATTTTAGGGACCATCATTCTACCCAATCAGTGTAAGGGGTTAAGAACATATGCTTGGGGGGCGCCTGGGTGACTCAGTGGGTTAAGCCGCTGCCTTCGGCTCAGGTCATGATCCCAGGTCCTGGGTTCGAGCCCCGCATCGGGCTTTCTGCTCAGCGGGGAGCCTGCTTCCTCCTCTCTCTCTGCCTGCCTCTCTGCCTGCTTGTGATTTCTCTCTGTCAAATAAATAGATAAAATCTTAAAAAAAAAAAAAAAGAACATATGCTTGGGAGTCAGACAGCCCTGACTGAGGCTCTGCTGCAGGCTCCATGGGTAAGAGGCTTTTTAGGGCAGGGTCAATACAAGTGTCTTTTCTTCCTCCAAATCAAGGATCAGCAGTTCCTTTCCTCTCCATCCCAACATGGGGAAGATGACAACCCAAGCTGACTTCCTTTTCCTAAAACAGCAGTGAGCTTGCATTCCTCAGAGTTCTCCAGACAAACAGGAACAATAGAATACATACACAATACATACACATAGAAGGACATTTGCTATGAGGAGTCAGCTCATGCAGTTACGAAGGCTGGGAAATCTACCTCTGAGGTTTTGCCAGCCAGGCAGAGACTCAGGAAGGCTGGCAGTATAGTTCCAGTCTGAAGGCAGTCTGCTAGAGAATGTTTCCTACTGGAGGTAGGATTTTTAATGTTGTTGTTGTTGTTCTGTTCAGGCCTTTAACTGATTAGACGAGGCCCACCCATGTGGTGGAGGGCAATTTGCCTTATTCTGCTGTTAAAATGTTACTCTCATTCAAAAACACCCTAGCATATACACCGAGAATAAAGTTTGACCAAATATCTGGGCATCCCTTGGCCTAGTCAAGTGGTCACATGAAATTAACCATCACAGGGCTTAACCATTTGATTCTGCAAATATTGGTTGGGGACCCATTGCATCACAAAGCCCAGGAACTCAGACCCGGTTCTTAGCACTAACCAAGAGCAGGAGGAAAAGTTGAATTGTTTACCTGGAAAAAAGTTCCAAATGAGCAACCTACCAAGGGTCAGCTAGCTCATAGCCTCCCACTGTCTGCCACCCACTGGAGCACAGTAGGCCCACATATTATGTTACGCAGGACGTTCCCTGCTACAGAGGGGAAGTTGAGAGGGAGACACTGCATGTGCTTAACAGCAGTGGACTGGAAACCCGAAAGAGGAGGCCAATCACATTTTCACCGTTGTGATTTTCAGCAAGTTACTAAACTGTTCCAAACCTTAGTGTTTCCATCTTGAAAGGGGAATCAAAATTATTCCACGTCAGAGGGTTGCTGCAAGGTTAAGATGTGAGCACGCTTCCCAGAGCCTGGCCCATAGTGATGGCCTAAACATAATTAATAACAATAATAACTGGTACCATGTTTTGACATGCCCCCAGGCATCCCCAATTTACAGATAAAATGACTGAGGCTTAAGTAAGACCAGGAGAGGTTAACAGAAGCAATTTGTATTATTAACTCTTCTTTGCCAGTTACTCAGTTCATTTGACTCACTCAGCCTCCTTTTTCTATCTTCAGAAGGAATAATTCCTACATTAATGTGTTGCAAAGATTGAAAGGATATAAAGTACTTTGAGGTTGAGCTGCTTGTTTTATTTTAAGGAATTTGGGCCCATGCCTCAGTTATTAACAGCTGGCATTACTTATTTCATACCTTTGAAAAAGCTTTAAATTTGAATACTTTGTTTTGCAAAGTGCTAAAAGCTCTGGAAATTGGTTCTAAGTTTCTTAAACAAGGCATTTGTAAAATTCGAAGAAACAATTGAGAATTCCTCCTTAAGCTAAAGAAATTTCATTTTGATAAAATCTTCAAAAAAAAAAAAAAAGAAGGGGGGGCGCCTGGGTGGCTCAGTGGGTTGAGCCTCTGCCTTCAGCTCAGGTTATGATCTTAGGGTCCTGGGATTAAGCCCCACATTGAGCTCTCTGCTCAGCAGGGAGCCTGCATACCCCCGCCCCGCCTACTTGTGATCTCTCTCTCTCTGTTGAATAAATAAATAAAATGTTAAAAAAAAAAAGTTCATTTTGTCTGAAGCATGGCACCTTCCATAAAAGGCTTTGTATGTACTTTATACTGGGTAAAATGTTTCATCACTATTGTCTCTTTTTTGTTTTTTTTAAAAACTGTTTTTTTCATTTGAGTATGGTTGGCACATAATGTTACATTACTTGCAGGTGTACAATCTAGTAATTCAACAACTCTCTACAGTACGCACTCACCACATGCAGAGTTACCATCTGTCACCCTATAATGCTATCACAGTATCATGGACCATAGTCGCTATGTTGTGCCCTTTATTCCCACACCTTCTTCATTCCATAACTAGAGGCCTGTGTCTCTGACTCCCTTTCACCCACTTCGCTCATCACCCCACCATTTCCCTTCAGCAACCATCAGTTTGTTCTTTGAAGCTATAGGTTTGATTCTGCTGTTTATTCCTTTGTTTTGTTTTTTTAGATTTCACATATTAGTGAAATCACATAACATTTGCCTTTCTCAGTCTGACTTGCTTCACTAAGTACAATACCCTCCAGGTCCATCCATGTTGTCACAAATGGCAAGAGCTCATATATATATACATATACGTATACGTATATACACATATGTGTGTATATATTTTTTACAGCTGAGTATTCATTCATATATATATATATATATATACACACACACACACACACTTGGGCTGCTTCTATATCTTGACCCTTGCAAATAATGCTGTAATAAACATAATGGTACAGATACCTTTTGAATTAATGTTTTCATTTTCTTTGGGTAAATACCCAATAGTGGAATTACTGGATCATACGGCATTTTTACTCTTGATCATCAAGACACTTACCAGTTTGTGAGTTAACAGTGATGAAGGCATAGTGGAGCCTGGGGCTGGTCCCACCTTCCTCGCTTGGATTGCCTGCCAGCCCTGCAGGGTCTCAGAGGGTGGACAGCATGTGAGAGAGGGAGGGAGAGTAGCTGAGACGATGCAGCGTTTGCTGCCTGTATTCATGGTCATCGCCATCACAAAAGTGACACTCCATGTATAGAGTATTTTCTCTGTGCATGTGCCCCTTCCTTTTTCCCTTCTGGTTTGGGAAGTATAGGCTTAATTCTGTGCCATATCAAAGAAGTCAGGAGTGACATGAATTTCCAAGCTGGCTCAGTTTGATTGGTGACAGAGATGGGATTTGAACTCAGGTCCATCTGACTTCAGAGGCTGAGCTCTTAGATTCTGCAGTTTTGTGTCTTCTCCACTTTTTGCCATTGCAGAAACTGACTGAAGCTGACTAGAAAACCTCTTCCCTCCGTTTGCTTTCTTTTCATAGAGAAGGAGCAGAGACTGTGCATCTCTATTCCCTCCACGCTCCCCATTCATTAATCAAAACAGGCCTACAGGGTGAAAAGAGGTGAAGGGAGGGAAACAATTCATAAATTAAAAATACAAAAAAAAATTGCCATAGATCGTGACAGGTGCTGTGACACAGAATGACATAGGTGGACGTGGGGCTAGGGGATAGTCTCTGTGAGGACAAAGCAGTTGCCATAAGCCTAGAGGATGAGAAGGAGCCAGTTGCTTGGAGAGCGGTCCAGAGGGGGAGGTATTAGTATGGCTAACTTACTTGACTTTTCAGTGCCTCATTTTCTTCATCTGTAAAATGAGGATAATGGTAGTACAGAACTTAAAGGTAAGATTATAAAGATTTAATGAACTCAATGTAAAATGCTCACATCACTGCCTGGCATGTGATAAGGACTTCGTAAGTGTTAGCTATCATTGCTGTGGTGCCAGAGGGTTCTTTGAATTCCCAGGGACTTGCATTTTTCCTTGATGGCTCTCTCTGACTCTAGTTCCTGGGTCATTGGTGGCACAAGCTATCTGTGTTCCTCCCTCTCTCAACCTGTGTCTTGAAACTCAGCCCTTCACTGGCTTTCATCAAAACAAACAAATCGGGATGCCTGGGTGGCTCAGTCGGTTAAGCGGCTGCCTTCAGCTCAGGTCATGATCCCAGGGTCCTGGGATCGAGTCCCGCATCGGGCTCCTTTCTCCATGGGGAGCCTGCTTCCCCCCACCCCTCTCTCTGCCTGCCTGCCTCTCTGCTTGCCTGTACTCTCTCTTTCTCTCTGACAAATAAATAAAATCTTAAAAAAAAAAAACAACAAAAAAAGCCTTATAAGCAAACAAATGAACAATAAGCAAAAGCATATTAATAAATGATAAAAACAATTTCATTCTTCTGAAGCATTCATAAATGTTTTTTAAAGATTTTATTTATTTGAAAGAGAGAGAGAGCTCCAGAGAGAGGAGGGTCAGAAGAAGAAGCAGACTCCCCGCTGAGCAGGGAGACTGATGTGGGACTTGATCTCAGGACCCTGGGGTCATGACCTGAGCCAAACGAAGATGCTTAACTAACTGAGCCACACAAGCACCTTCATTCATCAATGTTTAAAGTCCACTTTACTGAAGACTTGGAGATCACAAAGGGGAGTGCCATTAGCCCGCAGAGGTCCATCGTCTTGTGAGTTTCCTCCTCCTTTCCCGTGTCTCCCTCTCTAGAGCAAGACTTTCTTTTCCCATCTCATGCATAGAGTTTAGCTTCTTTCTGTGGCTTGAGCATGGCATAAATGCTCCTTCTGTGCACCCAGAACAATATTTTTCCTGAACAGAGATGGTGCTGTTACTAAGAAACCTAGTTTTGTTAGTCTCGGTTTTGCTAAGCTGTTGTAACAAAGATCTCTGAGATCTCAGTGGCTTAAAACAAGAAAGATTGATTTTTTTCCCCATCCTGTTGTCTTTTGTGGGTTTGGGTGATTTTTTTTTTTTTCTTTTGGGTGTAGCTGACTCACAATGTTACATTAGTTTCAGGTATACAATGTAGTGATTTCCCATCTCTATACATTATGCCGTGTGTAGGTACCATGTTTCAGCATGCAACACTATTAGAATGTCATTGGCTATATCATCTAAGATGGGGGTTTTGGTGACTTTTTAGGGCAGACCCCTGCAGATAATGCTCAGTGTTGCACTCCTTATCTACGTGTGCTGCCATAAGTCCTTGCAGCAGGGTAAGAGTGTAGTGGAATTGAGCCCTGCCAATTTAATACCTCCACTCTGAAATGACACTCACTTCCTCTGGTATTTCATTGGCGAGAGCAAGGTGTATGTCTCTATCTAACGATGAGGTGCAGACAAGTACAAGCCTTGCTTGTGCCCCAAAGTAGAGGGAAATCGGACATGGTGAACCATGTTCATGTCTGGTAAAAAGGCAATCTGGACTTCATTACCTTGAGACAAAGTGAAGGGCTGGCAGAGCAGGATCAGAATCTAGAACTCTGGCCGTCCATTTAGGGACCCTTCCCCCGGGAGACAGCACTACCAGAAGGGAAACTAAATACCTATGGAGAGCTTGTGTTCTGAGATCAACTCCACCCAGACTACGCCACATGGAAGCAAGCAAAGAAACTCCCACCTTCAGTGTGGTTTCATTTCGTAAACTGGACACAATGAAGGTATAATGATTCTGAGTTCCTTTTTGGGGGAACATTTCATCCACCTTGAGCTAAATATTCATAGGGTACAGTAAAATGCCTCCATGTCATGTAAAACATCAACGTTCAATATATTTTCACAACAAGAGAATTGACACAAGTTTGGCTTTTGTGCAAAATATTATCAGCAGCTGACTTTGAGACGAATTATCAGGCAAATGCAATCACTCAGATCAGGCGTGACCAACGGTTGGGTTCCATTAAATCTTTGTGCAATGAGTAGATGAATAAACTCTATTCTCCCACAAGCCCTGTTGCACATATTCATTCAACAACAAATATTGAATGCCAATGTGATAGATGATTACCTTGGGGGCTCCCAGGGGAACATCCTTCCCAGTATTCATACCATAGGTAATGACCTTGCACATTCAACCTTGGGCTCGCTCATGTGTCTTGTTCTGTCTGAGGGAACTTCAGTGAAGACGATGCAAACAGAGGCTTGATAAACACTTGTGCACTGGGGCTGATGTTACCAGCATGGAGGGAGATGTCGTCCAGCCTTTTTGAGGATGAAAGACCACAGGGAGAGAGCAGCTCAGTTATCAAGACCATCCCAGCTGAATCCACCCCCCAGTTCATCCTCGAGATGAGTTATCCCAGGAGAACGGCAGCAGAATGACAGAAACCATAGCATTGTGAGATGGAGAAAATTCTTAGCATAGGTCAGTGGTCAGCAAGACTTTCCCGGAAAAAGAGCCAGATAGTAAATATTTGAGGCTTTCATACAGTTTCTCTTGTGGTGACTCAACTCTGCCATTACAGCCTGAAAGCAGCCAACGGAGATATATAAAGAAATAGATATGGCCATCTTCCAAGAAAACTTTATTCCCAAAACCACATGGCAAGCTGAATTTGGCCCATGGACCAGAGTTTACTGGTCCTGTTTTAGGCCGCTAAGTTTGGGACAGTTTGTTTTGCTGTGGTAAATACCGGAAATAACCTGCCATCTTCTTCTTCTCCCAGGTGTCCTCCTTCCTGGGAACATTCCACTGCTATGACTTCATTCCTGATGACTCCCTGGGGTGGAATGCCCTCATTTCTCAGGCCTGGCCCTAGGAAAATTAGAAATTCAGCAGCGTGTGTTTTTAGCTTTCCTGTTGAAAGGTTCTAAGGGGGCTTAGAGGAAATGGTTGGGGAAGGTGCCAGGTCCTAAGTTCCAAATGAGTGGAGGAGACTCTCTTCCTGCCCTGGGGCCCCCAGGCTCCATGAGGTCTGAGCAAAATGACTTCAAGCTGCATAAGAGGCAGTTGAAGTTAGTGTAATGGAAGTGTCCTAGCCTGATGGTCTCGTTATGTCATTAGAAAGACTCAGCTGTCCCCTTAAAATGGTGGCTTCTGACCCACAATCCGCAGATTGATCAGAAGCCCTCAGATTTCCTGGCATTTCTACCAGAATTTCTAGAACTCTAAGTAATGATATTCAAAAATCAGAATTATTGCATAGGGAAGGGTTAATCATCAAGGAAATCGAGAAGCTGCCCTGTTATTATTTCTGTTCTAGTTTGGCAGTATATCTGGGGATAAGAGTGCTGATTCTGGATTCAGGCTGCCTAGAAGCAAATCCTGCCTCCCATTCACTTAATGACTACATGACCTTGGGCAAATCATTTAATACTCTAAGCCCAAGTTAACTCAGTTACAAAATGGTGATAATAATAGCATTTACCTTTATGATTTTTGTGATGATTAAATGATATCATCCATGTAAAATATTTGTCACAGTGCCTGGCATATACTAAATATTCAGGAAATGGTAGCTGCTTTTATAATTTTTTAAAAAAGATTTTATTTATTTCTTTGACAGTGATCACAAGTAGGCAGAGAAGTAGGCAGAGAGAGAGAGGGGGAAGCAGGCTCCCTGCCGAGCAGAGAGCCCGAGTGGGGGCTCCATCCCAGGACCATCACGACCCAAGCTGAAGGCAGAGGCTTAACCCACTGAGCCACCCAGGGGCCCCTGCTTTTATAATTATTAACCCACTGTCAGTCAGTGCAGCAGTTTCTGAATTCTGTAGATTTTTATAGAATATTTATTTTATTTCCTCAAGTGCTCTCACCTCCCTAACTCATTTATTTGCCTTAAAAAAATTGGGGACTAGGTAGTTCAGTAACAATCTCAACTTAAGGGGGAGGTAAGTAAGTTTGAGGTGTTACATATTCTTCTATTGTCCCAGTTATCTTTATTCTTGCCCAGAGAAGTGGTAAGAGACAAGTATCTTTGTCCCCATCCTTGTTCCCTATCCTAAGTTTACAGGTCTGGAAGAAAGGCAGGGGTGTGCAGGCACAAGAAATAATTATCATTTAGGTGTTGCAGGACAATTTCCCAAGAAGCATACTGAGAAGATTTCCATGAAACAAGTCACTGGAAAGTTCTCTTTGGGTCGACAGCTGTGTGGAAGGGAAGGAAGCCGGAGCAGGCGGAGGGAAGAGTTGGAATGTGATTCCGATGCAACAAAAGTCTTGGTTGTCCCACCAACTGACCAGTCACGGGATGTAGGCCACCTCCAGTAAGGACTGTGACCTGGGGCCATGCTGTCGTCTTTGGTTGAGAACAGGTTTCAGGACAGACTCAACTGTGAGCTTTCAGCTGTCGCCCCTCTGTGCTGAAGATTTTGGGGTGATCTGGGTCTCTGACACATCAATGTCCACAACATATACCTTCTACTGTGTGCTAGGCAGAGTGCTATGGACCATCGTGTCCATCACTTTATTCAAACCTTACAAAAAACATGCGGAATAACTCACGAAGGCAGCTATGATACGCTTCATGCCTCTTATGTCTGGAGGTTTTCAAGCTCATAGTTCATGTAATTTTTTTAACAGCTCATCAAGGTTGGAATTGTTTTGTGCATCTAGTGGCAGATAAAGTTCAGAAGAGAAAATTGGGAGTTCAGAAAAGCCAAGTTAGTGCTCAGTACACAAACCCAGCTCTGTTTCATATCAGCTGGCACCTGTCCCAGTGGGCAGCACTGACCCATTTTCCAGATGAGGAACTTGATAGTGAGTGAGACTGAATGACTTTCCTCAAGTTCAGAGATAGTCGAGGGCAGACTTGGGGCTTGAACTCAGGTCTGTGGGGTGCTCTCTATCAGGTACCAGGCTGCTCTGGAGGAATGAGAAAGTTGTATATCGGGAAAAGGGAGCAAGGCCATGACATAGTGGGGAAAAGGCAGCTGAGATGCAGCACAAGTTCTCTTGAACTCTGTTAACTTCATCCCTTGCTGCTTCAAAGGTTTTCAGATGCTTCCTGACAGCGACAGTATATGGTCCTTGAGCATTTCATTAGGGCTGCTGAGAAGGCTTTAGGAAACCACCTTTTTGTTTTGCTCCTCCCTTCTCCCCCCTCTACTCCTGTATCAGCCCCTAGGACCCGGCCACAACTTTGAGGAGGAGGTGGTGGGGAGACGCTAGAAGTCTTATACCTGGGAATATTGAAATTACCAGTGAAGTCTGGCGCTTTTGGCTGTGCAGTTTGCTGTGCCGGTTTTCAGTGGGAAGCCACTAGATGGCGCTCACCCTCCATTCCGGAGGTTTCCGTTGCCAGAGGGGCTTGGTCCCCTCCCTCCCTTCTTTCCTGTCCTTATTAACAGTATTAATAGCAAATAGTTATTGGGAAGTTACTGTGTGCCCAGTAAGTTACTCTGCTAAGTTCTTTACATAAATTATCTCGTTTAGTACTTACCATAACCCTTTCAAGTAGGTATTGTTATTCCTAATTGACAAACAAGGATAAGCGACTTTACTGGTAACAAGCTGGTGCTTGCCGGTGGGTGAGCCAGCGACTGAAATCAGGTTGTCTGACTTAGAACTCTGACCTCCATCTCCTACTAGCTCCCCGGTCATTATATAATCATGACAACCGAGTGTTTACTGTGTGCCACAGTGTGCTAAGTGGTTTGTAAAGTCCGCTTCATTTAAAACTCAAAATTTTCTGTCTCTGTCTCTCTCTCTCCTCACACCCACAGACACAAAATTATGTGAGGTGATGGATGTGTTAATGAACTTGTTGGGGACAATCCTTTCACAATATGTATGTGTACAAATGATCTTATCATATGCTTTAAATATCTTGTCAATTACAACCCAGATTAAAAGAATTCCATAGGACCTTGTGAGAAGAGCACTACCATTCTCCCTCATTTAAAATCCAAGACAATGAAAGACAAAATCATATGATTTCACTTATATGTGAAATCTAAAAAGTAAAGCTCACAGATACGGGTAACAGATTGGTGACTGTCAGAGGCAGGGGGTAGAAAGTGGGAGAAATAGAGAAAGAGGGTCAGAAGGTATGAAATTCCAGCTGTGAAATAAATAAGTCCCGGGGATGTAATGTACATACAACATGGTGACTACAGTTAATAATACAGTATTGCATATTGGAAGTTGCTAAGAGAGTGTATCTTAAATGTTCTCATCACAAGAAAAAAATTTGTAACCATGTATGTGACAGATGTTAAGTAGACTTATTATGGTGATCATTTCTCAATATATACAAATAGATATGCCTTTTTTATATTTTACTTTTTAAAAAAAGATTTTATTTCTTTATTTGCAGAGAGAGAGAGATCACAAGTAGGCAAAGAGAGAGGGGGAAGCAGGCTCCCCGCTGAGCAGAGAGCCTGATGCAGGGCCTGATCCCAGGACCCTGGCATCATGACCCAAGCCGAAGGCAGAGACCCAACCCACTGAGTCACCCAGGCACCCCTTATTTTTAAATTTCATTATTTATTTATTTATTTTAGAGAGAGAGAATGTGCAAGCCCTGGTGGAGAAGGAGGGGCAGAGGGAGAGGAAGGGAGAGAAAGAATCCCCAAGCAGACTCTCTGCTGAGTGGGGAATTGCTGGGCTTGATCCCAGGACCCTGAGATCATGACCTGAGCCAAAATCAAGAATTGGACACTTAACAGACTGAGCCACCCAGGTGTCCCACATATATATATACACTTTTATTGAAGTATAGTTGATACATAAGTTTATGTTAGTTTCAGGTGTATAACACAGTGAGTTGACAAGTCTATATGTTATGCTATGCAGTTACCATCTGTCACCATACAATGCTGTTATAATACCATTGACTATTAAGTATTGATTTATTACATTGTACACCTGTAACTAATATAATGTTATATATCAATTATACCTCATTAAAAAAAACATTAAAAGAAAAGTGAGAAGATTGGGGTATAGAAAGGCTATTTAATTGCCGAGATACAGCTAATCAGTGAAGGGACCCAGATTAGAATTCAGGTTTCCTAGGCTGTGAATCCCAAGAAGGTCTACCCTCTGAGGGATCACAAAAAATGAGAATATTAGAGGACTTGGATTCCGGAGTCACCCCAAGATTCTTTCTGTATGTACCTTCTACCTCTTCTCAGTGGGCTTACTCTACTGGGAGGCAGTCCAGGCTTTGAGTCAAATTTAGGTTCAAATCTTGGCTTCACTGTTTTCTGGATCTGTGTGACTTCTTTGCCTTTTTTGCTGCCTTGGTTGTCAACATGCAGAAATTATGGTCCCAGTACTGTTGTGTTACTGTGAGCTCACAGGCCAGGCAGGGAAAGGGCATTCAAGAAAAGGTGTCTCTTTCTCCTCTCTCTCAGAGTCTCCATGGCTGAAGGAGGCCCAGGGGGAGCACTGGGCACAACTTTTCTTAAGTGGGTCAGGGGCCATTTAAAGTTGATGCCACCTTTTCTGGAGATGCTGAGAGAAGCAATCTCCATGTCTCTCTCCTTTTCTAGTCCAGCATCTGCCAATAGAACTTTTTGCAATGATGGAAATGTTCTGTAACTGTACTGTCCAGTATGGTAGCCAAGAGTCACTTGTGGCTTTTGAGTACTTGAAATGTGGCTTACGAGACTGAGGAACTAAATTTTAAATTTTACCTGATTTTAATTACTTTAAATTGAAGTAGCTAATGTAGTTATTGACTACTTTATGAGAGAGATCTCTAGATGGTTCAGTGTTCACAGCTGCCTCCTCAGAGCCTGTATAGCATGTGCCCTTGGAAAGGGCTGGATAAATATGTTTCGAATGAATGAATGCACCAGTAGGGTTATGCATGTAGGAAGCCTCGGGGTCTGTGCTAGCCAGAGATGTGGTGGAGAAAGGAGAAGAGGAGACAATCAGATTTGTAGACATCATCTCAGAGAGGAAGTCAGTTTGAAACAAAAGACCACGGACTATGTCTGGAGTAATGTAGCAAGTTAAGGAACACTTGTCACCACCCCAGTTTGTTGTATTTTATTTTCCCTTCAGTGGTTAGGATCAACTCTTAAAGTAGGAAGGAAACTGGGCTTGATGGCAAGGACCCCAAGAAAGGTAGGAGCTGGAAAGACTTTATCACTCATTCCACAAGCAAGAGGAAGAGAGAGACAGAGAGAGTGCCCAGGAGGTAGACCAGAAGTCAGGAAGATGGCAGGGCTCTTGGGTTTGTGTCAGAGGGAAGGGAACAAAGATGTCACCCTAGGAAGTTAACAGTCTGGAGGCTCAATTAGGCCACTAGGTGTAAACTCACTTATATTCATAATCTCTACTTTTGAGTTAAAATCAGAGATCTGAGAAGAATATTGGCTCTTTCTATTTTCCTATGAAGTCTCTTCCCTCTTTCCTGTGGACCTAGTGTAAATTTTTCATAATTGTCATTATCATGATTCATTGAGCATATACCAAATGAATGAATTACATCATTTAATCCTTCAATAGAACTCTGAGGGAGATGATCTTAGGTCACATTTAGTGAGCATTTATTATGTACCAAACATTCTAACTCTTTAAATGTTCATAACCTCCTCACTCTCCATGGGCAGGTGCAATCATCATCACCACCACCATCATCATCACTCAATTTACAAACGAGGATACTGTGAATAGATGGGTTGAATAACTTGCCCAAGATTATACAGCTAGTAAGCAGCAAAGCCAAGGTTTAAATCCTGGGCAACTGGGCTCTAGAAATTATATAATACTGTCAGGTTCTGAGAGTTACCATATGTGTGTTGACTCTTAATCTTCATAGTAACCCTGTGAGATGGAGATTATAATTATCAGACCCATTTTATAGGTGAGGAAACTGAGGTTTAACAAGGTTAGGTAGCATGTCCCCAATTATACAGGTAGTTAGGACTGGAGCTAGGATTTGAACCCAAGCAGTTGGGCTTCAGTGGTCACCCTCAAAAACCACCAGGGTGGAAATACGGAGTTGAAGAGTGTCCTCCCATTTATGTCCTTCCCAGAACTCCAGAATGTGATCTTTTTGGAAATAGGGTTGTTACAGATGTATTGGTCAAGATGAGGTTATAGTGGAGTAGGGTGGGCCCTTCATGCAGTGTGACTGCTGTCCTTTTATGTAAGGAGAGGAGAAGAGACACATAGATGCGCAGGGATATATGTGAAGGTGGAGGCAGACATCTGGGTGACAGATCTGCGAGCAGAGAAATGGCAATGATTGCTGGGAGAAGAATGCTGCCCTACAGGTTTCAGAGGGATCATGGCCTTGCGGATGCCTTGATTTTAGACCTCTAGGCTCCAGAACCAGGCAAGAACAGCTCATCAGCACAAAGAAGCCTAAACCTTTCAGTCTTCCCAAGAGCTAACATTGAGGACAAGCCTTGTGGATGGCAGGGGAAGAGGCACACAAATAGAAGAGGCAGCCTGACTGCCTCCTTCAATGACTTCATCTTTCTTACAAGAGCAGTACGGCTGACGGCTGCTTGGCTCTGCGCCTGCTCTTAACACACCTGCTAAGGTTCATGCTTTGGAGGTAGATAGACCCAGATTGACACCAGGCTCCTAGTTTTACCTGGAGACTTTAAACAAATTCCTCAATGTCTCCAAGCCTCAGTTTCCCCCTCTGCAGATGAGGATGATAATACTCTTTAACTTGAGTGCTGCTGTGAGGATTAAATGAGATACTACAAAGAATGTCCCTCATTGAATTATGGTTGTTTTTCTTCTGGGAGCTGACAGAGAGATGGAGGAAAGACAGGGCCTCCGGGCTACATGGTTTATGTTCTGGGGCTGGACTCGGTGATCAGAGTGTTGAACCTACAGTCTCCAAGGTCTTTTGCAGTTCCACAATCCACCCCTCTTTTTGGCCCTTTGCAGATTAAAGAGCTGTAATCAAGGAAGGATTTTGCTGTATTCTTTTCTTCCCTAATCCAGTAGGTGGCAATAAGCCTCCACCATTGTTCTTTAACCAGCTTTTTCTCTTTGGCCCTCGTTCAGGCTGCGCTGTGGAAGGGGCCACTGGGAAGGGTTGAAACAAATTCAGACTGAGAGGCCTCCTTAGGGAAACATGAAGCACCCCTCAGGGCACAAACAGGCCTTCATCTCCATCCCAGAGGGACTTCCCTAGAGCTTTTCTGGAGATTTTTATGCCCAACACAGCAACCACAGATACAAAATTTATATTTGTAACAAGAGACCTTCTATTTTGTTACCAGAAAGAGGGTAAATTATCTTCCAGCGGACTCCCCGTCCTAATGGTTAAGAAGTAAACCCCACCTTACTCGCAAGGCATCTAAATGTCTCAGTGAATATTGGATTCACAGCGCGGGCAGCACCTGGGAGTTTCTTAGAAATGCAGAATGTCAGGCCTCATCCCAAACCTGTCCAAGCAGAATCTGCATTTTAACAAGCAACCGAGGTGACTCCTGTACTCATTCAAGTTTGGGAAGTTCAGGCTTATAGGATCTCCGAAGAAAAGGATTCCTCCTGCCAGGCCGTAATTAGTTCTTTAACTCAGCCGAGAATAAATAATTAGCTAGCATTGTCATCAGGTGTCATATCTACAAGGGGTGTTTTTACTCCCAAAGGACGACTATATATAGAGAGAGTCCTATTTGATGGCTGTACTTCTCGAAACAATAGCTCAGCTTAACACCATTTATAGCTGAGGAGAGGAGCCTTGGAGGGCTGGGCGAATCCAAGAGTAGAACTGAGGTGTGATGAGCGCAGGATAAGCAGCCGAGTCTGATCTGTGGTTTCGCTTTTGCCCACGTTCCCGCCGGGAGGTCAAACCGCAGTCTGGAGCACCTGGTCTTCCTTCTGCCCAATCCGCAGAGAGCTATCGGCAGCGCCACGCTGCGTCATGACGTCACAACGCTGCGCCCCTCCCCTCATTCCCTCTCATCACGTAGGCATCTTGTCATCTCCTATCATCACGGGAAGGGTGAATACAGTACAGTAAGATATTCGGAGACTGTATTCCCATAAATTTTATTACAGTATAGTTGGCCCCTGAACAACACGAGTTTCAACTGCACGGGTCCACTTGCGTGCGGATTTTTTTTTTTTTTTTTTTTGGTAAGTCCGGTCCTGCAAATGTTTTTTTCTCTTCCTTATGATTTTCTTACCATTTTCTCTTCTCTAGCTTACTTTACTGTAAGACTACGGTGTATCATACAGATAACATACAGCAGATGTGCTGAACGACTGTGCTATCGGTAAGGTAAGGTCAGCAGTAGGCTATTACTAGTGAAGTTATATGTGCATTTTCAACTGCACAGCGGGTCGGTGCCCCTAACCCCCCCCCCCACACACTTTGTTCAAGGGCCAACTGTATATTGTTATAATTGTCCTTTTTAAAAATTAGTCATTGTTGTTAATCTATTACTGTGCCTAATTTATAAAACGTTATCCCAGGTATGTATGTATGTATATATGTATATCATAGGTATATTGTAGGAAAAACCACAGTATACATAGGGTTTGTGACTATCTGCGGTTTCAGGCGTTCACTGAGGGTCTTGGGATGTATCTTCGGTGGATAAGAGGGGACTACTCTAATAGAAATAAGAGCTGGGGGCACCTGGGTGGCTCAGTGGGTTAAGCCTCTGCCTTCAGCTCAGGTCATGGTCTCAGGGTCCTGGGATCCAGCCCCACATCTGGCTCTCTGTTCAAGAGGGAGCCTGCTTCCCGCCCCACCCCCGACCTGCCTCTCTGCCTTCTTGTGATCTGGCTGTCAAATTAAAAAAAAAAAAAAGAAATAAGAGCTGACACTCAGTCCTATGTACCAGGTCTTATGCTATGTTACACGCATTATTTTATATAATCCTCCTTACAATTCTAAGGAGAGGGTACTATTGTCACCATTTCACAAATGAGCAAAGGAAAGAGTGGAAAGGTCAATACACTGGTCCAAAGCCATGCCGCTGCTAAATGTGTGACTGATCTAGAATTATAACTCAAGCCAGTAGGACTCCAAGCCCGAGAGCTTAACCACTACAGCTTAAGTTCTCCCCGAGGGTTGTATGAATTTCTGGTATGTATGCCATTTTAAAACATTTGCCTATAATTATAATATACTTTTGAGTAAATCACTTTTAAGCTTAAATTAATAATTATTAATAATTCAGGACCATTTCTTCCCCAGTGTTTAGTCTCTTCTCTTGGTATCTCTATTAATTTCCTGTGGTGGCCATAGGTGCCACAAACTAGATGGTTTAAAACAACAGAAACTTGTTTTCTCCCAGTTCTGGAGGCTAGAAGTAGAAAATTGCGGCATCAGCAGGGCTTTGCTCCCTCTGAGACCTGTAGGGAAGAATCCTTCTTCACTTTTTCTTGCTTCTGGTGGTTTGCTGGTAATCCTTGACGTTCCTCAGTTTGTAGCTGCACATTTCCAATGTCTGCTTCTGTCTTCACCAAGCATTCTGCCCACATGTGTCTGTGTTTTCTCTTCTTACAAAAGCACGGGTCATAAATAAAGGATATTGGATAAAGGGCCCACCCTACTCTAGTATGATTTCATCTTAACTAAGTACATCTGCAATGATCCTCTCTCCATATAAGGTTACATTCTAAGGCACTGGGGTCAGGACTTAAACATCTTTTTTTGGGAGAGTGGAACACAATTTAACCTGTAAGAGCATCTCCTAAGGCATGTGGGTTCCAGAACAAAAGTGCCAGGGTTCTAATCCTGGCTCTGTCACATAAGCTGGGTGACTTAGAACAAATCACTTAGACCGAACCTCACTTTTCTTCTCTGTCAAGCAGGAGAATCTCATGGGAATATGTCATTATATGTGTCATTAATACATCCTCAGCACCCACCTAGAATGATGTTGTAGTAGAAATGCTGGTGTCCCTCCCAGGTCCCTCTTTACCAGCTGGTGCCCCCATTCCCATCCACTGTTAACAGCTTACCCCAGTGACCTTCTATGGAGACTGATCCTCAGCTACAGGACCACCTTGTTGGAGATGGCTGGGACGTTGATCTCTCCTGCCTGGTTCACTGACCAAGGCTACGCTTCATCTCAGACTTGATCTCGGCTCTTTGCTAATGTTTACTACCTTATCGGTCCTTCCTAAGGGCATGGCCTTAAACCAGCATATGGATCTGAAGCCCCGCCCCATGTTCTGCTTTTCAGGGACTCTATTTGACATGAGTGCCCAGGATGAATGTTTTGGATTGATGTTATTTTCAAGGAGCCAGGAATTTACCTCCCAGTCTTCCTGCATTTTTTCAGGGACTTAGTACTGCCATTAGGTCTTATTTTTCCTGCAATTAATCTTGTAATGTCAAGAATGGTCACGTTTTCCCCATACACACTGACTGGTTCCTGGGTTGAGCTGCTCAGGGGAACCAGCTCCTTCGCTGCTGCTGGCCACCTCTCAGAGTGTGTGCAGACCCTGAAATCTTCAACCTGCCTCCACTCCAGACTGCCACATTCTCTTCCTTGCTTCACAGTGTCCATTTCTGAGAAGTGAGCCCATTTCTTAGCACTTGTTACTCAGTCCTTTGAATAGAGAGCCAAGTCTGCTTTATAACAGGATCAGGGATTAGTAACTGTTTTTGTGTCAGCCTAGCACAGTTCTACCTGTCGGTTCCCAGTTGCAGACACCGTAGCCCCGCCCCTATTACTGTCATCATAATAGCTATACTTGGTGAAAGATTAAGGTGTGGCAGGTGTGATAGACCATATGTAGTCTATATAATAACATGGAAATTAGTTTTATCCCTTGAAAACTCTTTGAAAGGGAGAGTGACATCCTCATTTTCCTAACAAAGTGCAGATGGTCAGAGATTACATCACTTACTTGTGGTCATGCACTGGTTAGGTCAGTCTCTCAACCAGGATGATCTGGTGGGGAGGCAGTGTAACTCTCAAGTTCCTTGTTGAAAGCCCATTCTCTAGGGGCGCCTGGGTGGCTCGGTGGTTGGGGCCTCTGCCTTCAGCTCAGGTCATGGTCTCAGGGTTCTGGGATTGAGCCCCGCGTCGGGCTCTCTGCTTCGTGGGGAGCCTGCTTCCTCCTCTCTCTCTTTCTCTGCCTGCTTCTCTGCCTGCTTGTGATCTCTGTCTGTCTAGTAAGTAAATAAAATCTTAAAAAAAAAAGAAAGTCCATTCTCTAAAGCACTCAAACCACAAACCACCGATTTTCTCCCTGTGAGTGGCACTTTTAATAGCTGGGGTCCTATTCCCTGCCTAAAAAGGTGAATTGATATCTTAACTCCTTGAATTGTTCTTTTCCTTTTTTCTCCAGTCTGGGCTTAAAGTTTTTTCCTAAGTTTTTACTTCTATCTGCCATCTGATGCTGCTTTGGGCTTCTGCCCCAGCATCCCTGTTCCAACCCCATTCTTCAAGCCACAGGCTTGCATATTCATGAATATTATTCACCCATTTCCTTTTGTCCCCAAGATTTCATCTTCTCCAGCATTCCATTTATATCTCTCCAGTTCCAATTAATCACAAAATTTGCATTTCAGACCCACATTTAAATAAAGGCATATGTAATCTTCTTCTTTTTTTTTTAAAATGTTATGTTAGTCACTATACAGTACATCATTAGTTTCTGATGTAGTTAGTGTTCCATGACTCATTGTTTGTGTGTAACACTCAGTGCTCTATGCATTATGTGCCTACTTAATACCCATCACTGGGTAAATTACCCCTCCCCCCAAACCCTTAGTTTGTTTCCTGGAGTCCATAGTCTCTGTTGGTTCATTACCCCCTCTGATTCCCGCCTCCCTCTTCATTTTTCCCTTCCTTCTCCTAATGTCCTCCATGCTATTCCCTATGTTCCACAAATAAGTGAAACCATGTGGTAATTGACTCTCTCTGCCGGACTTATTTCACTTAGCATAATCTCCTCCAGTTCCATCCATGTTGATGTGAATGGTGGGTATTCATCCTTTCTGATGGCTGAGTAATATTCCATTGTATATATGAACCACAACTTTATCCATTCATCTGTTGAAGGGCATCTCAGCTCTTTCCACAGTTTGGCTATTGTGGACATTGCTGCTATGAATATTGGGGTGTATGCAGCCCTTCTTTTCACTGTATCTGTGTCTTTGGGGTAAATACCCAGTAGTGCAATTGCTGGATCATAGGGTAGCTCTATTTTTAACTTTTTAAGGAAGTTCCACACTGTTTTCCAAAGTGGCTCTACCAGCTTGCATTCCCACTAACAGTGTAAGAGGAGGGTTCCCCTTTCTCCACAGCTACTCCAACATTTGATGTTTCTTGCCTTGTCAATTTTTGCCATTCTAACTTGTTTAAGCTGGTATCTCAGTGTGGTTTTGATTTGAATTTCTCTGGTGGCTAATGATGTTGAACATTTTTTTTTCATGTGTCTGTTCACCATTTGTATGTCTTCTTTGGAGAAGTGTCTGTTCACGCCTTCTTTTTGACTGGATTATTTGTTTTTTGGGTGTTGAGTTTGAGAAGTTCTTTATAGATCTTGGATATCAGCCCTTTATCTGTAGTGTCATTTGCAAATATATTCTCCCATTCTGTGGGTTAAGGCATATGTAATTCTTAACTTGGCCATAGACTTTGAAAAGGGACTATACCAGTCATGTCATTTATCATATTTACCTATAACGATGCCTTGGGAAGATTTCATTGATTAAGCTCTGAAACAAAGCCTCCTTCTTTCTTCCTGGTAGCCCAGCCATTCGTTAGAATTAGATTATTTTGAAATCATTACTTTGTAGAAATCTATGGCAGATTTCTGAGTTTCTTAAGAAATCGTGGGGGTCCCATGAAATTACATAGAGAAAGCTTTCCACATGGAAAAATCCACTAAAGAACTCACCACTTACAACAGTTCCCAGTCAGACATCCTTCCCTGATCAACTCTAGCCTCTGTCCCCTTATATTTGTGGGCGGCTGTCAGGCTCTTGATGATTTATGAAGGGTAAACATCTGATAACTGCAATTCAATGTAAATCAATTGCAAAGTGAAACTGGGAATACTGCAAAGGGTGTAGGATTTCACAAAGTCAATGGAATTGGTGTTGGAAGGCTGTCTGAATCACATGTATTCTGTTTGGCAAAAAAGATTGGGAAGAATGCTTAAAAATTGAAGCAGTCGACGATGATAAGGATGCCTGAGCTTCTTCAAGAGACAATGCTTAGAATATCAAATGCTTAAGAGAGTCCCTTGGGAAAACTGAGGAACACTTTATATCTTCCAAAAATGTCTCTCTTTGCTCTTGCTGTGCAAGTTAAATATGAAATCAAGAATATACTATTGTGCAGTCATACAATTTGTGGAAAAATTATGCAAATGGAATCAATACATGATTTATTCTTTGTTATGGAATAATAATGACCTGAATTTTGTTAAACATAGGCAAAAATAAATCAATTTTTACAACTTTCAACTTAAAAAAATTTTTTAGAAAAGACTTATATATTTATTTGACAGAGAGAGAAACAGCGAGAGAGGGAACACAAGCAGGGAGAGTGGGAGAGGGAGAAGCAGGCTTCCCACTGAGCAGAGAGCCTGACATGGGGCTTGATCCCAGGACCCTGGGATCATGACCTGAGCCGAAAGCAGATGCTTAATGACTGAGCCACCCAGGTGCCCCACAACTTTCAATTTTTTTTTTAAGATTTTATTTATTTATTTGAGACAGAGAATGAGAGGGAGAGAGAGAGCATGAGAGGGAGGAGGATCAGAGGGAGAAGCAGACTCCCCACTGAGTGGGGAACCCGATGTGGGACTCCATCCTGGGACTCCAGGATCATGACCTGAGCCGAAGGAAATTGCTTAACTGACTGAGCCACCAGGCGTCCCACAACTTTTAATTTTTAACAGAGAGCCCCTGACAGAGCTGTTTTTTGGCTATTTACTATGACATTTTGCTCTTATTTTATACAAGTAGCTTCATTCTGTGGAGCTCAAGGTCAATTACCCTTGGAGATCAGAGAACTTGCCCTCTTAGAGCTTATGGTCTTATGGGGAGGCTTTCCTAACACACCGGGGACAGGACAGTGATGAGTGGGAGGATCCCCTTGGCCAGGTTGCAAGTACAATTTAACAGTAGGAAGGAGAAGAGAAAGGCGGGAGAAAGTGTCTTCTGCTTTGCCAGATCTTTAGCCTGGCCCTGGCCTGGCTTTCTTTGGCTTCCAAAATGACTCTCTGCTACTACACAAACCCTTCGGCCCCGCTGCTGTCAGTAGCATGTTGACAAGGCTCCTTTGTCGGCTTCCTGAGGGAGCTCATGAAGAGCGCGTTGGGAATTCAGCAAAACACCGGGACTCTAACTGCTCCTGAATGAGACAGAATTAGAAAATGGTTTCAAATTGAAAACTTAATTTTCAATTAGTGTACATTCAAGCAGGAGTGGGAGGGATTAAGGGATGGCAGCTTGTTTGGTTAACATGCTTTTCAGAAGACATGCTTGCGAGCTCTTAGTTAGCTTCCTCCTGCCTCCTCCCCCCACCCCCAAGTGCTCCTTGCTCTGTGATTTGGCAGCGGCTGCTCAGGGACCCGCAGCGTGCTCAGTCCCTGACTAACTCAGATGCAGATGGCAGCAACCGCAGCCACAGGAAGTGGGATGCAGCCTGTCATCTCTGAGACTGGTTAGTGTGTGTCATCCTCGCTGTGGACCTTGTGAGGCCATAGGTGAGCTTGTCACCTCTAAAGATGCATGCCCTCTGATGACTTTAAAAAAACACATTCAGGAAAAAAAATTTTTTTCCCCTCTCTCCAACATATTTTATCATAGTTTGAGGCTCTCCACTGGGCAGACATACTCAGTATAACTTGAACATTTGGGATTTGTGATAAGGAGTGGAGCTGAAGGTGGTCGAAGGGATGATGGTTGTTATGCCCGAGTTTTCATGTCCTAGAGACCACCAAGGAGCCGACACTGATGCAATCACACGAGGGTTTATTTGACAAGCTTAAGCTTGGGCCCAAGTATATCCCACACAGCGGAGTAGGGACTTGGACCCCCGAACCAGACTACAGTCAGAGTTTTTAAAGGCAGAGTAGGGGTGGACTCGGCGGTGGGTGAGGACAAAGGGGATGATGGTAGTCTCTAAGGAATTTTGGAAGCAAGGTCTCCAGGACCTAGAGGGGCTAGCTATTGTTGGGAGAAAGGTTATTTATTACCAGTAGTAAAAATCTTCTCGTGAGACCCTTTAGATGTATATCAGTGGGTCATATGCTTGGGAATGATCGCTGACACTATCTTGGAGGTTTAGAGATAAAGTTTCACATTTCTCCTATCAAGCGTCCTTGTTAGTGAGATTTAGGTTTAGAAGAAATTAAACTTTATTTACATTTCCTTCTGCCTCAACCTCCTTCAGTTTTATGGTGGGGAGGGCGACATTAGGGCTTGGGGAACTGAGTTATTTGCCTCTGGAAATTGGACTGTTGTTAAATCTCGAGGACATTTGTAAACCAAGGGAGACTCCTGTCTTGCAGGATTGTGATCTCTGCAAGTTAACTATTTGTTTTTCTTTTAGGGCAGCCAGGGGTGGCTGAGGAATGTCACACATACTACCGAGGGCAGGCGAGCGGGTGGAGAGGGGGTGCAAGGTGCCAGCTTTTGCTTTGTCAGGGCTGGACTCGAGGTGGGTACAGCCTTGTTGGATGTAGGAGATGGAAGGGGCTGCCTACTGGGGATGTGGATGGCTTTATTTGTCCCCTAGTGTCTTCCTTCCTGTCTTTAGTTGGAGTTCACATCTCTTTCCTCCCTCCCCCTCTTTTCCCAGTTAGAAATACTTTCCAGGTTTAGAGTGTTCTGGCAACCACAGCGGGTTCCCCATGGTTAGCCCTGTTTTCTCCCAACATTTTGCTACCTGTGGTGAGTTTACTGGGGAGTCAGGGTCTCCGAAGTGCTGCCTCAGTTCACATGTGAGCACTTTCAGCGCAGTGTGTTTACAAGCACTGGAACTGGAAATCATTAATTCAGTCAGCAGAGCAGTAACTTCATTAGGAACTTCCTTCTGTCATTAGGAGGCTCGAGAAAGTGGGCTACAGTGACTAAACACGCCATCTCAGGTGCGCTAGGCAGGGCTGCTAGCTGCATGCCAGGTGCTTTTCATCTGTTCGTCTAACTTCCAACTCTTCTCCGATATGGCAGAGCAGGCAGCGAAGGGAGGAAGGAAGCGTCCTGTCCTTTTAACAGACATGGCTGCTGGCTCCACAGATCTGCCACTAGGTAGGGTTTTCGGACTTCTTCTCTGACCTTGGCTCAGTTCCTGGTGACATCTGCTCCCCGCAGATTGGACTGAACAGATTCCCAGTGCCTTTACTTAAGGCTCTCTCAGTGAGTGCAACCCTAGGCTAATTCCTGCAACCCTTTCTCAAATGGACAGGTGTCTTCAGTCACCTTTGGTACCAGCCTCCCCAAGGTCAAATTGCTCTCCAGAGAAATGATCACTGCTTCTTTCTTTAATCTTATCATGCCACTGTTTCTTTCATTAGTCTTATCATGCCAATGAGCAGCTATTGCCAGTCCTCTTTCCCTACTATCCAAGCTGTAGCCTTCCAGCCTGGTTCCAAAAAGTGCTGGATTTCACAGAAGATAGGATGAGAGGGAGACATGTAGTGGCCCAAATGATAACATCAGCTTCTAGACTAACAAAAGGAAAATGGGAAGGAAAAGTGTGGTTTTTTTTTTTTAAAGATTTTATTTATTTCTTTATTTATTTATTTGACAGATAGAGAGAGAGAGAGAGAGAGAGAGAGATCACAAGTAGGCAGAGAGGCAGGCAGAGAGAGAGGGGAAAGCGGGCTCCCTGCTGAGCAGAGAGCCCGATGCGGGGCTCAATCCCGGGACCTTGAGATCATGACCTGAGCGGAAGGCAGAGGCTTAACCCACTGAGCCACCCAGGTGCCCTGGGAAGGAGAAGTTTTGAAAAACATCTTCTGCTAGACAAACACCAGTAAATCCTGACAGCTTAGATGTAATTAACTTAGAGAAACAAAACAGAAAACTCAGATTTGGGGGTTTGGATGGGGCTTTGAAGTCTTGTAATCCAACCCTCTTGTTTTATAAGCAGGCAACTCCGACTTAAAAAAGGCTAAAGGGCCAGCCCAAGTGACTAGAGAATGGTAGAGAAAGGTCTCTAAGCCTGTGACTCTTCCTGTCTTGTTTTATTCACTAAATCACACAGCCTGTCTCATCTTTCCCTTTGTGAAAGGAATTGAGAAGGGTTTTTTGTTTGTTTGTTTGTTTTTCTTTAAAGATTTTATTTATTTGACAGAGAGATCACAAGTAGGCAGAGAGGCAGGCAGAGAGAGAGGGGGAAGCAGGCTCCCTGCTAAGCAGAGAGCCCGATGCGGGGCTCAATCCCAGGACCCTGAGACCATGACCCGAGCCGAAGGCAGAGGCTTAAGCCACTGAGCCACCCAGGTGCCCCGAGAAGGTTTTTGGTGAAGGTGTCAAAAAGCTCACTGACTTATGATTTTTCAATATACCAATATGCTTTTTCCCAGGACTTAGGGGTATGTCTGTCAGAACTCTTTTGGGTGCAAGAGACAGAAGTACAACTTGTTAGAAAGGAGAGATCAGTAGCCCGCGGAATCTAAGGGGGGTTGTCATGGATATTTGGGACAGGGAAAGGACTAGAACATCACTAGCCCTTTCATTGTTTGTTTTGGCGACTCCTGCATTCTTTCCTGGAGACTGCTTCTTTGTCCTCTTTTTTACCCCCCTACATGGAGGGAAACCATTGTTATTAATAGCTCTGTGTTGTGTCTTATAGCTCTTACCACTGGAGAAGATGTAATCACACAATCTCTGTCCTCTCAATTTTTGGAAAGCATCTGTTTGGTTGAGGCGGGTGGTGATAGGAGACTCAGGTGGCCTTCCCTGAGCCAATCAGTTGTAGCCAAGTGAATGAGGTACTATTATTGGCTGTGCTTGGGTCAGGGCCTCACCTAGGACCAATATTAGTGCTCATGGTGTTGGGATCTGTACGAATGTGGCTACTCCCATATAAACCTCATGGTTGGAGTTTCATGTGGGGAGGGTAGGCAGGGAATGGCATTTCCACCAGGAAGCAGGGGCCGGGTAGACAACATGACAGTAATCTTACCATCAGGGCTAAGCCTGTCTCTTCTTGTTGAATGAACCCCATTTCACATGGATCCTCCCCTTAGTGTCGACTCTGAGATGACATAAGGCAAATTTCTGTTCTTCCAGTATTTCCCACCACCTTACCGAATACAAGACAGTAGAAATTGACAAAAATATATGGCACACACACAAAAAAATTCCAATAAAAAGCATCTCATTGGACTGGTCAAATTTGAAAAGGAGAAGTGTAAATGTGTGCCCTGCTCAGCCTAATGAATCCAATCCTTGCACTTAAAAATAACAATATATTCTTTACTGTTGAGTTTGTTCATTTGTGCCCATTGCACCCAGTTATGGTTGTGAGTCTCCCATCAGTCTGTCCTAGAGGACTCAGAGGTCTCAAAGTGATACTAACACCTTTACAACACTGGTGGGATTTTAGAAAGCTCCTTTTTTCTTCTTCTCATAACAACTCCGGGAGTACAGTGTGTTTCATAAAGTGAATATGAGTTACTGTTACTGTGAAACTCTGAACTTTCCATACCTTCCCCAGGTTTACATTTGTAGCTTTCCTGATGCAAGGGGATATTCTTCTGATTCCTGTGATTATTTTATCCCTTCATTAAAGGATGCACGATTAGATCAGCAGTCAATAGAATAATAATCATAATAACTTCAGTACCTATTGCGTGCTTACAAGGTGCCAGCTACTGTTATTTTTTACATGTTTTAACACATCTGATCCTCAAAACAACCCCAGGAGTTTAGTACAATTAATATTCCTCCTTTGTAGGTGGAGATAATATAGTAGCACAGGTAAGTTAAGTCACTTGCCTGTGGTCACACAGCTAGAAATTGGCAGAGTTGGGATTTGAACCCAGGCCATCTGGGTTTGTGGTATGTGCATTAAAGCATCATGCTATTCCATTTCTTATTAACATATAATGTATTATCATGCTATTCCATTTCTTACGTGGCCAGACACTATTATGGGATTTAAGAAGTTTTGGAAAAAACTGTTCTTCTTCCTCAAATACTTTACCTACCTGTTGAATAAATGACTGATCGATTTAATTTAAAGTATCTATTTTACCGTAAAAAGTAGAAATAATCCTGGAACAATATACTATTAATTTTGATTTAGTAAATTACCCTCAAATTCAACAAATATTTCTTAAGTGTCTGTTGTATGCTCTAGCTTATTCACTTGATACAGGAGTACTGTGAAGTGGTGATACAGTCTCCATTTTATACGTGAGGAAACTAAGACTTAGCTAGGGTATGTAATTGCCAGAGTCACAGGGAAATAGGTGGGCGAGCCAGAATTTGAACCAGGCCTGTCTCACGATGGAAGAGTTTAGTGCTCGCTGTCATACTTGTTAATGAAATGAATCTGTGAGATGTTTGCCAGCTGGCAGAGCAGATTTTAATAGAGAAGGAAGGTGGAAGGTATATGACATTGCCTCCTTGCTGGAGAAGAGGTGGGATCCCTTGAAGGGTCTGAGGGGACTGGTGTAGGAAGAAACCACAGGGCAGATGTGATAAGCTATCCTACAGAGTACCAGTTCTCTCCGTTCGCTGCCTGGAGAGAAGGGAAACATTTACTTAGCTCACATTTTTGGAAGTCTCTGGCAATTAGAGTGTTAATACTCTGTGTAGTCACAATTATGCTGTAACTACCAATTATGGGAAAACTCATCATTTTACTGTAATGTAATTACATTAAATAGCACCAGTCATGTCAGTGCAAAGACTGGGGCAGCCTCTAATTATCCCTTGCGCCCAGACACCTCAGCCTGGATCAGGAATAATTGGTGTAACACAGTTTTGCCTTTCGGGGCTGGCCTCAGTTTTCCTCAGAAAAGCTTTTTTTGTCTTCTGATCCTCCCCCGTGTGTGTGTGTGTGTGTGTGTGTGTGTGAGAGAGAGAGAGAGAGAGAGAGAGAGAGTGATATTCGGCTGTGTTGATGATCTAGAAGCAGATGAGATGCTAATGTGCCCAATTTAGGTGTGACTTAGTATTTTCCTCAGTGAGAAAGGATTGGGGAGGAAGTTTCTTTTATAGGTTGTGAGCCCCCCTGAGGGCCAGGACTGTCTCCATTCTTCTCTCACCATTGCAGGGGACAGAGAATGAGAATAGTTAACATGTCCTGACTGTCTCCCTTATGCCAGGGACTGTGCTAAGCACTTTACATATATTTTATTATTAATTCTCCAAACAGCACTCTAAAGGAGATATTAAAATCCCCATTTAATAGAAGATGAAACTAAGGATGAGAGATGAAGCAATTTGCCCAAAGCTGACGAACTAACAAGGAGTAGAACCCAGTTCATTCTTTGGCCAATGCCCGTGCTCTTTCTGCACCTTCCAGAAGGTGGCTGATAAATATTGCTGGGATGCAGTTGGAGCTAGGCTACACATACTTGCACGTGAGGGCGGTCCTTTGCTTTCTGGTCTATTTCATCAACTTTTTCAGAAGTAGATCTCTAGTTTGGTTAATTTCTAAAAACTCCTCTTTTCTTTCCTACATGATAAGCCACATCCAGTTCTTTTCAGTATTTGGAAAGGGCCTTCTGATTGTGTGTATGTGTGATGTACACATTTTAAAGACCAATCAATTGTGAAGTTGACCTGAATTAATATCCTCAGGGAAGACCGAGGTCTTGGAAGGAAAAACCGAACTACTGTGAAGCGAAGAGACCCAAATGTATGATAACGCTAAAAATGGTCTTATTTTAAAAATTCCTTTGGCATTTGGATTTGGCAGTGATCTGATCTAAAATTTAGGGGAGCGCATCAGCTGTTGCGATTTGTGTTCACTTATAAAAGGAATGATGTGGAGGCCCCTGTGGGTTTTCAGTTTGTAATAGCTGGGATCACTTTGTTGTACTGTGCAGACACATAGTGTCTCGGTCATCTTTGATCGATTTCTTCTCATCCTAGAGGCAGCAGAGGCAAGAATAGGCACCCCCGCTTCAGAGATGGGGACACTGGCATGGGTTGGGTCGGGGTGAGGGGGATGATGAAAAACCAGATTTACCTTGGGAGGGCATCTGCACGGGTCACTGCTGTGAACTGAGGTCCTGAGAACCCAGCTGATGGATTTTAGTTCACCTTTAAACAGAAACAGAATTTATTACAGCGGGGGTCGTCAGCTGACCTGTACCGGCTGTGGGGTTTGGCGTTTCCTTCTGACGGATGGGCCTCACCTTTCCAGATGAATTTTCTTTGCTTATGGTAAGTCTCCTCAGAGAGGCTTTTATTGGTCTCTAAAATCAGAGAAATTTGGCTTTTCTGTTTAGGCATTACGATAGTGAAATTACAACAGAGCTTCTTAGTTAATTAAAATCGAAGGAGAGAGCCATTACTTTGGAAAACCCTTCAAGTGATTTCACAGAGAGGGTAAAGTGGGATGCCCCTTCCACCAGAAGACAGGCAAGGCCAGAACCTGGAGGAGAGAGCACTTCAGGAAAATCCAAAGTGGAAGAGCGACCCCAGTGGGATGGCGTGCAGCACTGCTGTGAGTAGTTATTATAAAGTTATTGGAATAACCAAAAATCCAGAGAAGGGCATGGAATTTTCAGTTTTAACATATTTCCTCTATGTTTTGATCTGAATTCAGAGTTTTTGCTCTCCTTTTTATCCTAAAAGTAATCAGTGCTTCTGATAAAATTCAAACAGTTAGATGAGATATGAAACAGGAGACTCCTTCCCTCCCCCTTAACCTTCTATCACACCCTTTAGGACTAACAACTATAAACGATTTCTTGTATTACCCATCCAAGAACATTTTAAATAAACACAAGGAGATATTTATGTGTGCGTGAGTCATGCTTGTGCTGTATTTCCACAGCTGTATCTTGGGCATTGTTCTATATCATTCACAATGGATTTGCTTTGTTTATTAAAAAGTTATTGCAAATTGTTGCTATGCATGGATGCACCATTATTTCCATATCTTTCTTTCTCTCTCTCTCTCTTTTTTAAGATTTTATTTATTTATTTTAGAAAGAGGCGGGGAGAGAGTGAGCCACAAGCCAGGGAGAGAGACAGAGGGAAGGGGAGAAGCAGACTTCCTGCTGAGCCGAACCCTGGGATCATAACCCGAGAAGAAGGCTGACACTTAATCAACTGAGCTACCCAGGCACCCCTCTTTTTTTATTGTTTATTCTTTAAAGATTTTACTTATTTATTTGAGAGAGAGAGATAGCTACAAAGATAGTGAGAGAGAGCACAAGCAGGGAGGAGAGGGAGAAGCAGGCTCTCTGCTCAGCAGGGAGCCTGATGCAGGGCTCTATCCCAGGACCCTGGGATCATGACCTGAGCTGAAGGCAGATGTTTAACCTACTGAGGCAACCAGGCGCCCCCATTATTTCCATTTCTTATCAGTGAACATTTGGTTGGTGGTCATTTTTTTAATGGTTTTTAAAAATTGTTGTTGTCATTGCAAATAATGCTACCCTGCATGCTTTTTGTATGAGTCCATTTCAGAAACCCAAAGACCAGAGCTGGAAATAGCTTTAGAGATCAGTGAATTCAAATTCCTTTATTTGCAGATGAGAAAATTGAGATCAGACAAAGAAGAGAAGTGACTTTCTCAGGATTATACATTCTATTATAGTTTAGCCATGCATACAATCCTGATTTCTTGGCTCCACAATCTTCCGTGTCCTGGGATTTAGATAAAAGTGACATGGCGCGCCTGGGTGGCTCAGTTGGTTAAGCATCTGACTCTTGATTTCAGGTCAGGTCATGATCTAGGGGCTGGGAGATCAAGCCCCATGTGCTGGGCGTGGAACCTCCTTGGAATTCTCTCTCTCTCCCTCTCACTCTGCCCCTCTCCCCATCCCTCTCTAAAAAAAAAAAAAAAAAAAAAAAAAGTGACTTGAATATTCCTTGAAATAAATAGCCTGTAGGCTGAGCTTGCTATTCTTCCATTATGTAGTTTTCTGTTGGGGCTGCTGCATGCGTATGGATGCATGTTGTACACTGCACAAAAGCACCTAGGCTAAGAGGTAAGTGATGGCTGAAATCCACAGTAGGCTCTACTTGCTAAGCCCTGAAGTGGGCCTTTGTGCTGCATCAAAATGATTTTCCCAAACTGGACACTTTTCTCAAAATTGCCCCAAAGCACCTCATGAGCTACCAGTGGTCCTCATTCCTGGGGTAAATACCTAACTCTTGAGAACAATCAGGCACCTTATTTTATCTTATGCAAGGATGCGATGCCATTTATTTTAGTAGAAACAGCTTTCCAGTGTTGTTCACACTTGCTCATGGCTGACAGTTTGCACTTGATAGATAATTGTGTAGGAGTCGGGCTACAGCTCACTATGATGGGTAGGTTAAATGTAATAGTTGAGTGTGGCAGACAGAGAGGTCTCTCACGGGCAGAAGGTCTCGCTCTCTCTGTGGTTTGGTGTTCAGCTTTCGGGAGCTAATGGTGTTTCTGTCTTGTGGAGCAATTTGCGTTAGTTGCCATTGTGAAGCACATGAGCCTGTTTTTGAGGTAAATTGTAGGCTGAGTTGTCCCCTCCTTTCCGTTCAGCTACCCTTGATCTTGCCTCTGAGCTACTAACCTTCAGTTCCGCATCACAGGGAAGCTGTTCAGCTACAGACTACTTGCCACAACAGCTCTTGAAAAGTTATTCTACTTTTTTGAACACTGATTCTTGTTTTTGGTATAATGACTCTTATTTTATTTATTTATATTTATTTATTTAAGATTTTATTTATTTATTTGACACAGAGAGAGATCACATGTAGGCAGAGCAGCAGGCAGAGGGAGAGGGAGAAGCAGGCTCTTTGCTGAGCAGGGAGCCCGATGCAGGGTTCGATCCCAGGACCCTGGGATTATGACCTGAGCCGAAGGCAGCCACATAACCGACTGAGCCACCCAGATGCCCCATGACTCTTATTTTAAACCTCAAAACACACTAACAGATGATTTAAGGAGGCATCTTCCAGCGTCACATTTATTGGCAAAGATGGACCAATTTACGATTTTAATATATTATTCAATCTGTGTTTGTTTGGGTATCATTGGTCAGAATGAAGTCAATTCAGTTTTTTTCCCATTAAAATGAATAAAAATATTGTTTTATTTAATGATTCTTCATGTAGTGCAGAATTTTCAGGAGTGAATTGGAGTCATTAAACAAAGAGTGGGTGTAATGGATCATGGCCTGTTGAGGTCAGGGACCATGGCTTTCCATTTTTATGTCAATGGTACAGTATAGAAGCATGTAATAAGCTTTCGGTAAAAGTCTGTAGGATGAATGAGTACATCCTTTCACAGAAGTGCAGGGGACATATTTTCCAGTAGAAACTACTGGGATTGTGTAGCATAATCTCCTTTTCTCCCTGGGTATGGCTTTTGGCATTTCCTTATTTGAATTGGCCAGGAGCAATGGAGCAATCTTCGTAAAGGTGGAGGTCAGATGGGCACATATTTGCTTGGCACCGGAATGATTTAACACTGTGTCTTGCTCAGGCTTTTTGAGAAAGGCTAAGCCTTGGGTGCCCAGGTGGGTTACTCTGTGAAGTGGGTGAAGAAGGGAATGGCGGAGTGGTTCTGGAGGGGCAGGAATGGAGGAAGCCTGAGCCATCAGGAGGGGCGGATCAAGGTCGTAGGGGCAGTCATTATATAAAGCTAGAAAGCCATGGAGCAAGGGTGGTGGGGGCACAAGGAAGAGGGGGGCTGGTTTTGGGAGATTTCTAGGGAAAAGGAGGAGGAGGGGCCAGCATGCATTAAATTGTGGAGATGTCAGGGGCCAGGGAAGCAGCTCAGCAGGAAGAGGCAGCAGGTTGAGGGCTTTGATTTCCAGTGCTTAAGAGAAGTGTGGGAGAGGAAAATAGAGACACAAAGAGGGATGGAGAGAGGAAGAGAGATGGGCAACTCACAGACGAAGAGAGAGAAAGAGAAAGAGCAGAGAGAGGGAGAGACGGAGGGAGGGAGAATGAGAATAAGAAAGACATTTAGAACAGAAAACAACCAAGACCGAGATAGACACAGAGACACAGAGAGAGTCAGAGCGTGCTAGTTGCTCTGCTGAGAGAAGTGTGTGGTGGAACCAGGAAGTACAGCATATTATTAAGCACCTATCTAAAGAGTGGGGGCCTGCAAAATGTCACTTCCTAACGGGGAGCGTGCCCTTGTCCTCCAGCTGCCTGTGGGCCTCGGGTCTCTGCACACTGTGGTTACACTCCCATTCTCCAGCTGACTGGCTGCATACCCCTCAGGCTAAAGAGACACAAACCAAATAGAGGCCCTCCTAAGAGGTAAAAGGATGTGAGAAGCCAGGAAACTAGGGCCTTGGTTATAATAGAGACACACACACACCCCAGCAAGCATTTGCTTCTCGGTTGGAAGTGACAGGAAGGCCGCCACCTTGAAAATATCCTTCAGGGTCTTACATGATGTTGCCTTGGGTCTTCTTTTCTTTTTAATCAAAACCCATGATGAGGCAGAGAAATTCCTTCTTTCTGGGTGTAGGTTGAGATGAGGATGGATAGTCCCGTTAAATTTTGGAAGTTCACGTTCTTTCTTCTGCTTCAGCTACTAACTGATTGGCTTCTTTGCTACTCAATAACATGGCAAATCAGAGGTAATGTAAGCAGGGAAAAATGTAGTGCTTTCCTTAATTAAAGTGTGGTGGGACCAAATGGGACACAGGAGATGTTCTTGCTGCCAGGTTTGGTGAGCGGGTACGTTGTCCTGCCCCTGATGTCCTGATGGGGACCCCATGAAACTAGTAGACAGCGTTGTCTTCCATCCCGGCTGGAGACAGAGCAGCCCTGAGGCTGGGGGCAGGCCACCAACCTGCTCTCGAAATGGTTATGAGGAGCTGTATCCACCATCGCCTCTCTTCTTGTATCAGAGGAAGAATGGTGGCTCTTTGTAGGAATACGGCGTTTGTGGTTTTGTGGAAATGAGGACCTCAGATTTGAAAGCTTATGTCGTTTATGTGTATTCCTAAATGTGGGTACAAACTGTGAGGTCTGATCTTTCATGGCCCTCAGACCCCAGAAGACCACCAGACATGGATAAACAGAAAATAAATATTTATAGTTTAGGCCTGAAAGTGGGAAAGGCTATTTTGTTTTCCATGGGCCAGGAACCAGCTAAAGAAAGGGGCCTTGCAGCCATTCACATTTTTGGATCTTCAATTTCCATTATCAATTAAAAGACAGTAAACTGTTATCCCGAATAGAAGTACAATTAGATCCAATAATGAAATCATCAAGTACTATTGAGGTGGAACTTGGCAGTAATTAGTTTTTTGATACATAAATACAATTTCCAAATGCAATTTGTCCCTAAGCCCAGGCTGCTGATTCAATTCACTGTGTTTGCTATTACCAGGGAATGTGCGGTGAGGTATATTCCAATTCATCAGGGCTGTGTCTCTCCACAGAGAATGAATTGAGTTGCCTGACATCTGAAATTACTAGTTGGACATGGAGAGGACGTGTTATGTGACTCTTCTGGGAACTGGGAGCGGAGGGTGTGCTCCCCCCACCCCAAATCTTATTGGCATGCGAATCACTTGCGAAAGCTGATCCTCTCTGCCCGCCCTGTCCTTTTTCCATGTCTGTTTTCCTTCTTTCCTTCTCTTCCCACCACTGCCCCATCATTCATTTATTTATGTCTTCATCTATTCAATATTTACTGAGGGTCTGCTATACTGTGTAAGGTGCTGGGATGTAGCAGTAGAGAAAGTAGATGCATTTCCTGCCCTCTAGGGACTGTTTATTTAGTATTCAACATTAACAAAATACTTGTTCAGTTATAATTGTGGTAGTGCTATGAAGGGTCCCATGAAAGTGGAAAATGAGGTCTCTATCCTAGTTTCAGGGTTCAAGAAAAATTTCCCTGAGGAATGGACATTGCAGCTTTGATCTGAAGTATGAACAGGACTTAGGCAGAGAATTAGAGAAGACCATTCAGGCACAGAAAAATCTAGAAGGAAATTTAGTACAACGAACAGGGAAAATGCCAGTGAGGCAGGAACAAAGGCAGGAAAGGGAGCGGATGGATGAGATGATGCTGTGTGATAGCAAACAGCCAGCTCGCTCAGGGCCTGGTAGCCCTTGTTCAAGATTTTACATTAGGAGTTATTTGAAGATTTAAAAAATAAAGAAACAATATGATCCTACTCTTTAGTTGCCAGGCTCCCTTCAAGCTCAATAATGATGTACCTCTTAATTGGGAAGCTCTATTTGATTGCTCTTCAAGTCAGTTTCTGAGATTCCAGCGGGGAGAAAGGTATAGTGAATGGCAGACCCCGGACTGGTGATTTATGATGTCAGAATTTCAGTGCTCCAGAGCTATGAAGCCCTGGCAATCATAATAAAAAATACTTCAGGCAAAGGTTAAAGATCCATGTTATGGATTCATTATATGAGAAAGATATAGAAAGATTCTATATGAATGGATGTATTTATAAAGTTTTGTTAGAGGTATTTCCCCCTTGTTGCCCTCCTAACCCAAATCCACCTAAAAAATACTAAGATCAGTTTTATTTTTTTTCCTTACTCCTTGGGTCATGGAAGGTCATAGGACTGACTTTGGGTTCTTTCTACAAAATACCAGAGTGAAGTGTCTGTTGACCCAGTTTTCTAAATGAATGGTGACTGTACTTTCAGTTGTCCCAGCATGTTGATTAGGAGAGGGTAGGCTGCTGTGACAAAGAGATCCAGCAGGAGAGCAATTACAAGAACCAGAAAAGTCTGTTTCTCCTTCATACAACAATCCTGATGTGAACAATTCAGGTCAGGGAGAAAGTTCTGCTTCTCTCAATCATTTGGGAGCCCAAGTTCCTTGGCAGTCATTACTGCTTTCTCCCCTGAGACATTGTTTTCAGCTGCATAAATGATGCTAGGTTGTTGCTACATTGGGATTCCAGCGGGTGAGAAGGTAGGATAGAGCCTCCCAGCAGACATTCCCAGATGTCTTAAGTAGCACACATCACTTCTGCTTGCACGGCATTGGTGAAAACTCAGTCTACGGTAAGAACTTTGTCACCCATGGTACATCTAGCTGCAAAGGAGACCGTGAAATAGAATCTGTATGGCTGGCTGCTGTTCCATTACTATGGAAGAATGGAGAGTGGATTTTGATGGATAGCTAAGATCTCCACCATACCCAGTGTGGTAGATTGAGGGCCAAATGGCTCCAATTCTTCACATCTCCCTATATCCACACTCTGTGGGATGAGACATTAAAGCTCCTTTCGTCAAGAGATGGAGTCTGTTTTCCCATCCCTTGAATTTGGACTGGGCTTGTGCTTTGCTTTAGTCAATAGAATATGGTAGAAGTGACAGTTTGTCAGTCCAAGCCTGGGCTTCAAGAGAGCTGTGTGTTCTCCTGGACCTCTGTCTCTACAACCAAAGTCATCCTTGACAAGTTCTGATAGCTGGTTGACTCCGAAATGTGTGAGAAATCCAAGCCAAGATCCGCACAACTGGATACCCAGCCCATAGCTATCCATGGATGCCATTAGTGTGTCCAGCTGGGGCCAAAAGAGCTCCACAGCTGACCAGTAGACCCTTGAGCAATAATAAATGCTTATTGTTTTTAGCCACTGGGTTTTGGGTAGTTTGTTGTCTCAGCAGGAGATAACTGATACAGTTCTAGATATTTTCTTACTATCATCATGTAGCCTCTGGGATTGATTAGAAAGGAAAGATAAAAGGCATGATACCAATATACAAGGATGTTAAACTGGAAGTTTTGATTGAAGTAATGAGATAAGATAACCTTCTGTCACCAAAATAGGTTGTATTATAGACCAAACAGTAAAAGTTCAAGGTAGAGGTCCTAGAAGATTATTTAGAGATCACCAGATTGAGGGCGTAAAAGGATATTGAATAAAGATGGGAACTAGTTTCCAAGGATTGCATTCTTGGAGCATGTTCTCCAAAATAGAGGCTACAGGGGAGTGTCTGCTTCTTCCCTCTGATCTGGTGCAAGAGACTTCAGCTGGACTATTTGGAGACCTTGATATGTGTTCTCTGCAGTTGGAGGGCACAGTGGATTAGTCTGCTTCAGTCTTACCCAAGAAATCCAGAGAACAAGAGGTTAAGTGGTAAGTGCTTTGATAATGTATTTTGGAAACTTGCTGTGTTTTGTGACTGGCATCTAATCCCAAAGCTTTCAAGGTAAAACCATGTGGGAGCATCTAACCCATGGACTGAATGTGGATCTTGTATGCAAGAGAGGCAGTATAAGAGTCAGCTTAGATCTAGCGAAAGCAGGCTCCCTCAAGGGCAACTCTACCTTGGTGGAAAGGAAGCTGGCAGTGGTTGCTGGATTCGTGGGATAGCACAGGGAGTATTTCAGACTGCTGGAATAGAATACATTTGCCCAGGTCGGTGATTCTCAACCAGGGGCGATTTGGCTCTCCAGCAGACATTTAGCAATGTCTAGAGACATCCTTAGTTACAGCTAGGGGGAGAAGCTACTGGCTTCGAGATCGTAGAGGGCAGGGAAGCAGCGAAACATCCTTTGATGCAGGGAAAAGCTTTCCACAGCAAAGAATTACTCAGACCCAAATGTCAGTAGTGCTAAGATTGAGAACTCTGGCTTAGATTGAGGTGATATTGCAGGGTTCTCTGAAGAATGAGCAAAAGCACCTATGAGAGAAAGCCAGGTTTAAACACGTGTCAGGGTCTGAGAGCACAGAGCCATCTAGAACATGCCAGTCACACGAAAACATTCCTAATCCCCTAACATCTCCAGCTTCCCTGCTTCTCCCCTCCAGCTCCCAACCCCCTCAGCACCACTGTGGGAGACGTCAGAAACCTCGATGGTCACGAAGAGGAAATAGGATGGAAGTTGCAGGTGGAGAAGGTGATAAGAAAGACCACAACCCTCTTTTCATGGAGAGTGGGTAGTTTACAGCCAGCTCCCGCGGAGGAAGGGAGATTTATTGTTACGTTGGTTTTGGAGTTTGGAATATTCCACTTTAGAATTACTGAGTCGAGACCGTGTTTACAGCTTAATGTAGCCCTAGGACTCCCTGGAGCGAGCAGAAATGTCTTGGGATCTACTTGAAATTTTATCCGGAGCTTTCTAAAGGGGTATTGGAATGAAAAATTAAAAATAAAGTTGCTGATTGCATTCCCTGGGTCCTGCCTATTTTATATGCCCATTACTTTAGCAGTTACTGAGCAGCCCCTATAAAAGCTGGGAACTGTCATAGATATTCCCTCATTTAACCATCAAGTTTAAGGAGAGCAGCTATTATTCTCTTAGTGTTTGAAGTGGCATTATTCGTACTTTATAGGGAGGAACCTGAAGCTTGGAGAGTTGAAGTAACTTGACCAGATCGCATGTCCAGGAAGGATTGGACGGTGGGACTGGAGGCAGGAAAATGCCAAATGTGGTTTCAGTGATTTTCCTCTTGTAGAAACACATTCACTTCCAGAATCCTGGAATCCCACAAAGTTAGATTCAGGTGCGTAGCAACATCTTACACTTCCGCGTTAACGTGGTCCGCTAAGAGGGCAAGAGAAGGGTTTTTAATGCACTGCACACCCACTGCTTCCGAGAAGTTATTTAGAGCTGATCTTTCCAGTTTGCGTGTGTGGAGAGGAGAGTCCACAGGTGAGTCCAGATCCAAACAGGTCTCTGTGGAGCTGGTTGAATTAGACAGGTGTGTGTCCTTTCTTCTGCAGGCTGACCGAAAGCCTTCTTCATGGCACTTATAAGAACCTGCATTACAGCCCATGTTACATTGTTTTATAGTAATTACTTTTCATGCCTTTTCTTTTCCTTTTTTTGCCAGTTAGGTAATCACCTTCAATTTGAGGATTTTTGCTTTACTCCTTTTTATATCTGTAGTAGCCCCTAAATATAGTAGATATTTAATAAGTATGGCATAAATAACTAACTGGTCCCTGCCTTCAAGGAGTTTCCAACGTATGGTGGGGAAATTGAAAAAAGAAAGTTGTGGGCACACCTCGCTGGCTCAGTCGGTTAAGTGCCTGCCTCTGCCTCAGGTCGTGATTCCAGCGTCCTGGGATCAAATCCCACGTTGGGTCCCCTACGCAGCAGGGAGCCTGCTTCTTCCTCTGCTTGTTGTTCTCCCTTCTCGTGCGTGCGCTCTCTCTCTGACAAATAAATAAAATATTTAAAACACAGAAGAAATTTAAAAAAATTGTAATATAGTGTAAATGTTACTATTTCTGTTTAAAAATACATGTATGTCAGTACGTGGATCAAAAATAATATCAGAAGAACTCTGTACCAAGTGGTGAACAGCGGTTACCTTTGTGAGGTCAAATGATGGGGGCTTTACTTTCTGTGTAATATATTTCTAGAAGATTTTATAGTAAGCAGAAGTATTATAGTCATTTGGTATTTTATTTAGTTATTTATTTTATTTGACAGACAGAGATCACACGTAGGCGAGAGGCAGGCAGAGAGAGAAGGGGAAGAGAGAGCCCTATATGGGGCTCCATCCCAGGGCCTTGGGATCATGACCTGAGCCGAAGGCAGAGGCTCTAACCCACTGAGCCACCCAGGTGCCCCCATTTGGCATTTTGGTGTTCAGTCAGGGAATATAATAAGATACAAATAAGAGAAATGAAATACTATCTATAATGCAATGTTGTGTGTGATTCGTTTTAAAATAAGTCAGCATGCGGCAAAGCATGATAGACATTCAGAAGAAACTTGAGACTGGACTGGGGGCAGTCAGGGAAGCCTCCAGGAAAAGGATTTGAATTTTACTCATTATTCAGGACTTTGAAATAGATTTCCAAAAGGCATCCCAGTCCTGATCTTCCTGTTTGATCTCGGGATCTTGTTGTTGCTTTTAGAAAAGCCAGTGCCATCTGTTTTTGGAAGCTGGTATTCACCCCTGGCTGCTAATTTGGACTTCTAAACCACTTGAAAAATTAATGGCTTTATAAAAGGTCTGCAACTCCCTCTTAAGAGTTTAATATCATATTTATAAACTCAGTCTGTGTTGAGTTCCAGCATATTGCAAATAATTTACAGTGTTGTCCTGCTCAGAGCATAACTAATGTGGATCCACAGCTGTGCAGATAACTTTTCCTATCAGCGGATGATAAACTGTAAGTGGCCCCATTTGGATGCAGGGAAACAATCCAGATTTTAAAAGCTGCACCGGTGCAACTGGGAGGGAAGTGGTATAGCAATGGCTTCTCCTACCTGGAAATATCTCGGTCATGGTAAATATAGTCAGCCTCACTGCTAGTAATTATTATACCTGGGAAGAATGGGCTGATCATGGTGTTTATGGCTCTTTGGTCTGCTTGCAAGAACGCTTTCCTGAGCAGTTGCTAAATAGTTTAGAAAGTGGGTCAGCCAGCCCAGGGGCTCTGAGGTCAAAAGGCATTATCTGGAATGGCAGAATGGTAGGGATTAAGATTTTGGATCTGGATTCATTGCTTCATGAAATCGACAACAGGTATGTTTATGCTTTTTACTTGTGCCTCAACATCCCTTTAGCAAATTTTCAGTGCATTTCAGAACCCCGGAAACCAGCTCTGCTCTTCCTGGTGGACTAGGTGTGAGGTTCTTGCCTTCCAGGTCATGGTTCCTGTGTAAGATTTAATCCACCTGTATCTTGAGACTCCTGCTTACCCAGACTCCACTGACAGCCTGTGGGGTGAAGTACGAAGGGTGTTTGATGCTGAATTTAAGTTGAAACCCAGCTGAAAATTTTACACACTTTTCTGTTAGCTAGGTTGACTCTGTGTCTTCACTATGATTTTTATTCATTTTTGTCAAACATTCATTAGTAAACACCGGCCATGGGCTAAGATTGGTAATTGGTACTAGGGACAAATGTTAAAACATACACACACACCCCTCAGTAGCTGTCTTTTGTTTATCCTCTTGTCTCAGTCTAGAATTCTCTTTCCACTTATGAACCTGGTACTTTGGTATCGTTTCCTGGGTAAATATAAAGTACTTGCTTTTATTTTAAAACTGTGTCCTTTAGAGTCCTAAGTCCTGATGAATTGCCCCAGGAACCACCATGGAAGGCAGGAGAGAGACCCCAGGTAGAGAGAAGATATGGGCTGACCTGTCCCAACCATCAACTAGGGTAGCCACAGTTGCTCCTATTTTATATTTGGAGTCTCTGATAGCTTAGATGATTTGGTGGGTGGGGTGGGTAAGTATTCATTCCCACTCTCTTTCTGCCTCCGGGCGAGGAGAAGACCTACCCACACATTAAGGTTGAGCTTGACTGTGTGATTTACTTTGACCAATCAGATGTGAGTACAAGTAACAAGGTGTCATTTCTGAGCTAAGGTGAGGCACTGCTCTTTCTACTCATCCCACTGGGAGCTTTCAAAGTCAGCCACAGGAAGAATATGCCCCAGGCAGCTGCTGCTCTTCCGGCCAGGTCCCTGGAGTGAGACACATGTTAATAATAAATGCTTAATTTCATGACACTGATATGTTTGTGGTTGCCTATAATGCAGTAGTAATTGATATGAATGTCTAGGTGAGATCTCACTTAGAGTGAATGTTTGCCCATTTGTTCATTCATTCATTCAAAAAATATTGAGTGCCCTTATACATATATCAGGCAGAACATCACTGAAATAGGTGTTTTTTTAAAACCTATTAGCTTTGCTCATCATCTTGACTTTTGCTTGTTAGATTTGATGTAAAGGCATTTATATAAGAGATAAAATCAAGACACACCCTCAAAGGAAAAATAGTACTGGAACATCAATTTGAGAAGTGCCAAAGAGTTGACAACAAATTAATGTCCGTTTGCAAGAAATAAACAAGCCATATGCAAATACACATACCTCAAAGCACTCTTTTGCAAAAGAGATGCCCCATGATGAGAGGGCTGGCTACCAGGATTTACAGTTCCAGTTCTTGCTCTGGGCATTGTATGCCACAGAAACCCAACGGGAGTCCCTGACAATCTTAGAGGCGAAGTGGGAAGATATGACAAAGCTAGCTTTCCTCTGACCTGTGTGACTATAGCCTATCTTTCAGGCCTCAGGAAGATGCCAGGGCTGATCTGAATGTATTTAGAATGAATCTTTTTAATGATCTGTCAAGTTCAGTGGAATTGCCAGACCTGGGCTTTAATAACTTCTTGGTTTTTAGTGCCTGAGCCTATAAAGATGATATACAGGCCACAAAGGATATGAGAGTGGCCAGGGTGCAGTGAAAAGGCGGGTGCAGGGGAGTTGGAGCTGCCATTAGAATAGGGGGCATGTGTAAACCTATCCATCTGACTCTCTGCGGGCGCACCTGTTTTTGCAGCTAGAGGTGGGACAGATAGAGGAGAGGGGAAGCAGCTAGGGACAAAATCATGAAATAGACAAAGCATGACGGTGGAGCCATCTGGCCCCCTTTTCACAAAGCCTTCCTCAATCCTGCCTTCTCTTGCCCCATACTCACTCCATCCCCATCCTCTTTTCAGTCTACCCTATTTATTTCTCTCAAAGGCATTGCTCTTTAGTTGTTTTTTAAGTCACAGTGTTTTGAGACTCGGTGGTGTTTAGAGTTATAACGATCAGCAGTCCATACCCTTCATTTTATAGACGGGGAATCTGAGACCCCAAAATGAACTGACTCCAAGTATATTGCCCAGCTGGTCAGTCACAGACCCACAACTGGGTCTTTTGGCCTTAGACAGTGCTCTGTCCAGTACTGTGGTGGGAATTAATCTCCGCTAAAGGCTTGAGACATTATCATGATCCTGAGACTCTTGGAGAAAAATATAATAGGGACATAAAAGAATGAAGGTATACTCAAGAAATTTTAGGTTTTAAATATAGCAAGTAGGAAGACATTTCTGGACTAAGGAGACTTCCAATATCGCTCAAGTTAAGCTCTGTCTGCTATCCCTTTTCTGCCTGGCAGGGGAGGTACTTTTAAAACGAGAGACCCTCCAGATTTGCCTGGTGTGAAAGAGGGGGCAGTCTTCTCAGAAGTTCAGTATGCACAGACACTTTGAGAGCTCTGAGCCACTGTAAAAGTCCCAAACTGGCAAATTCTACCATAGCGAATGTGATTTGGCACTATTTTGACATATTAAGGGAGAGTTCCCCTTTCATCCCTCATTTCTTTTTTTTTAAAGATTTTTTTTTTTTATTTGACAGAGAGAGAGAACAAGCAGGCAGAGAGGCAGACAGATAGAGAGAGAGGGGGAAGCAGGCTCCCTGCTGAGCAGAGAGCCCGATGCGGGGCTCGATCCCAGGACCCTGAGATCATGACCTGAGCCGAAGGCAGCGGCTTAACCCACTGAGCCACCCAGGCGCCCCTCATCCCTCATTTCTTATATCCCTAGGTGCCTGCCCCCCCCAACCCGCCCCACGCATTCAGATAAGGTATTTTATGCTTACTGCTTTAGTGAAGGACTGACCCAACAAAATGCAGTTAAAACAAAGAATCTAGGTCTTGAGGGGACTAAATAATGAGTGAAGGCAAAACTTAAAGCCACAGCCTAGACAAGACCTCTGTAAGTGGAGAGGAAGAGGGTTGGAGAGAAGAAGAAAATTTAGAAAATGGCATTTTGGGGGTCTCTGCACCTTGTCCACCGTTTTCTGAGTCGTGGGGCAAAAAAACCCCCCAGAAAACCCCTAAAACTTATAGGTAGTTTAGAGGTCTGTCTGGAGAGAGGAAATCTGGTATTATATTTGTTAACTAATGTTGTGACAAAGTACCACAAATAATGAGGATGTACCTAGCTCTTGCATCTGTGTGTTGTCTGGGAAGTGGCTGAAATCGTTCTGCTGATCTCAGGGGGGCTTGTTTACTCACATGTTTGGGTGTTGGCTGGGATCAGATGATCTAACCTGGGCTCAGATAATTGGAGAAGCTTGGCTCTGCTCCACATGTTTCTCTTCCTCCTCAGGCTAGTGGTCTATCCTGGGTATATTCCTAGGACTATAGTAGAGGTGTAAGGGAGCAACTGGAAACATGCAAAGCCTCTGAAAGTCTACCCTTGGACTTGGCACAATGTCCCTTTTATCTCATTTAATTATTTAAGAAAAGTCCTGTGACCAAATCATCATCAAGTGGCAGAGAAATATAGCTTACTGGAAGAACTGCAAAAGGTATAACTAGAGAGAGTTATGAAGAACTAAGCCAAATGTACAATTGGCCATTGTCTTTTCTGAGTAGAGCCCAAAGAGAGGTCAAGACCTCAGCATCTCATGGGAGCAAATAGGTATATTACTTGTCTAGAAGATAACTGGGCTTTAACTAGTCACACACTTTACTCACATCCCATGAGGATATTTCCTGTGGGCCGTGGCATAGATGTAACACAAAGAGATGGACCTGAAAGGGTGTCAGATGGTTATAACCCAGCAATGACACACTGGTTTAAGGGCTGAGGATCTCATGGAATAAGAGACAGTTATAGTGCATGCCTATATGATGCATGATAACCAAAGACTGGATGTCCTCTTGTTCCAAAACCTTGGCACTATGAAAACTTTCTAGAACCTAGATGTAATCTCTAGAAAAGAAGATTAGTGTGGAGGAGCAGATCCCAAACTAGTTGGGGTTAAAGTTCTTCTTCTTTTTTTTTCCCCTTAACTTTGAAACTTACTAAAACATCTTACATTTTAAAACTCACTGAATAATTCATTTGAGTATGCCAACAACAAAGAACTCCAAAAAATATAGACCAGCACTATCCAAAGAAATATAATCTAAACCACATGTATAATTTTTAGTTTTCCAATAGTCACTTTAAAGAATATAAAAAGAAACAGGTGAAATGAATTTTAATATATTTTTATTTAACCCAATATATAAAAAATATGAGCTTAAAATTTTACCACTAACTGGAATGGGGCACTGAAATAGAAATTACGTTCTAAAATCACATTCCTAGCACACCTGACTTTCTGATTTACAACTGATACCAGCTTTCTCTATTTATAAAGTTGTTCACAGGTTCTATTTTGGTTCATTCATTGCTTTCTTTGGCCTCTGTATTTCCAACATCAACACTAGTAGTTGGCTTTCTTGCCACCAAACAATACTTTTTCTTTTTTTAACTCCATCAGAGTCACTGAATACAGGAAAGAAATGGTGACCTTTAGATGCAGAGGCTAGATGAGCAATTAAGCTGCTCCACTGAGTGACTTGGTCTAGATACCAGCTTTGTGACCCATGATTCAAATTCTACCTGAAGGGCCATAAGAGTTATTTCACACTCAGGATCTTCTGTATTGCCCTATTAAATCCAGGAATATTCAGAGTCCACTGTGCATTTTTGCTCATTTGAGCCATCCCCCATACTCCTACACTTCTCCCACCCCTTCATAATGAAGAAAGTCAAGAGTAGGTTGGGAAGATTTCAATGAATATTTAAACATAGCTCCAGTTTTTCCTCCTTAAAGATGCTCTCAGTGCTAACACCAACACAGTTTCAAGTGGTGTTAATATATTCTAGTGATTTGAAAAATGAAAAAAATTTCTTGGACATACTTTACTTTTAACTTTGTAAACAAACTATGCTAGAATTTCATTCCTGAGATTACCTCATTGTCCTCATTGTTTTTTTCTCCAGGTATTGGTTTATTTATAGATGACATCACTTACTGTTGTAGGGGGTAGATCTGTTGAATTTTAGAGTTTCTTTGGCCATGGAAAAACTCAGGGTAGATAATGGGCAGATAAAAAGAAAGATAGAACCATCAAACAGATCTTGTACACTTTGTCCAAATAGCTAATTTAAATTTTAATAAGACCTTGTGAGGCATTTGGCATTATCACATTGCAAAAATGTTTTCTAACCATTCTCATAACCCAGGTGAGGTTTCTTCTTAATACACTCGGCTCTACTAAAACTTTGTGGGAGCCATCTACCTGCAGAGAATATGTGGATGCCTATAGAAGAAATTCTGGTGGAAATGGTCATCCGTCATTCCTGTTGGGTGGTCACCAGGCAAGGGGCTGCTAGAGGATGGAACAAAGTTTCTTCTCTTTAGAGGCTAGCTTTAATGGTAGGACTCAGGTGCATATAATGAGAAACTCTTTGTTGAGTGAGAGTGAGGCAGTTAGCTGGCAAATATGCAGTCCAGCATGGCTCCTGGGCTCTCAGACCATACCCCTTGTTTGTGCATTGGGATAGGTCGTGGGAATGCATGAGAGAGGCTTTTTAGAAAACCTCCAGTATCAGATCTGGTCCCAGCAAACCACCCACTGCACCACACCCAACACACACCATCCAATGTGTTCCCTTTCTTACCTCCCTCCAAGTCCCCACCATCCCCCAACAGGAAACACATACATTTTCTCCTAATTTCATGCACAACTGTGAGCATCCCATTGAAATGGGTTGGGTGATCATATCCTGCTGTGCTCCTTTTATGGAAGTGAAATCAAAGCTCACTCAGGTTCATTGTTTACACAAGATCCCACAAGGAGTGAGTGGCAAATGTGGATTAAATTTTGTTTGTTTGTTTGTTTTTTTCTGATTCTAGCAGTCCTGATATTTCCACCATGTCAGAGCATGTAGCTTTTAGATCTTGCCCTAACTAATAAACACACACTGTGAACAAAAGGGGAAAAAAAGCCATTTAAGTTTAACGCTGAGACTGACAGTTTACATGACATGGACTGTGCTGTGCAGGAGAAAATAAGTGTGCATCCCCTCCTCCTATGTGAATGCTTAGCCCACAGCTCAGGCAGTGGTTGGATTTGAGAGAATTTCATAAGGGGTACTAATTAAAATGACCAAAGCAGAAATGGATTCCAGTTCCATTAGAAACTGGAATTAGTCGGGCTCTTTGCTCAGCAGGGAGCTTGCTCCCCGCTCCCCCACCCCGCCTGCCTCTCTGCCTACTTGTGGTCTCTCTCTGTCAAATAAAATAAATAAATCAATCTTAAAAAAAAACAAAAAAACTTTCCTTCCTTGAAGGGATGCAAAGATCAAGTGAAAGGCAGTTGCCAGACTCTATCCTGTTCCCTGGAATCTAAAGGGCCATGAGGGGAAGGACGTTCCTGCCAACTCTAGATGCAGCCAAAGAGGAAACTGCAGCCTGGGGATTACAGGTTCTCTTTCTTTTAAAGCAGTTTGTCCACGTGACCACCTCAGGAATTTCAGAAGCTGGTTCCATCCTTTTCTTTCAGCTTGATCTAGATGCCGGTATGGGACTGATTGATTGATTCATTTAATGAACAATAATTAATTAGCTCAGGAAGGAATTTCAGCAGCCAATCTGAGACCCTTCATCTCAGAGCTGGGTTCTTAGTAGAGTTAAGCTCAGACTTGATGGATTGATTTATTCATTTATTTATTCACCTGATTTCCAGTTGGCAAATCTGTGTGCTTGGCAGTGTACGAGGTTCATGTTTCCAAATATGTGTTTTTTGGAAACTGTCTTTCTTTTTAACACAGCACAAAGCTGCACACTATTTATTAACAGCATGTTAAATGTGTTAGAAAAGTATATAGCTATCATATCAAACTTGTAATTTCATGATTAGCATTTCTTAGCATGTAGCTAAAACAGAAAGCAAAAGAGGGTAAATTGAAAGAAAAAAAATTAAGTTAATAATAGTAGGGGTGTCTGCTCACCAAATGTGAGCCTTAGCCATATCTATATTGTCCACAGCACTTAGCACAGTGCCTGGCACAGAGTAGGTGCTCAGTAAACATTTCTTGAATGGATTGAGTTCCCGTGCCTGGCAGACACAGCGCTGGGCTGGAGGGTCTCTTTGGTAGATAGGAGTTTTCCCTCTAGCATGCCACTGCTCTCAAAGTTGGAGCTGGGACATTTCCATAAGAAGTATCAGAAATTTAAAGATGAATAATAGTAATGGAATTGATAATAACAGCCACATATTGAATGTTTCCTGTTTTCTAGGCATGGTTCTAGGTAAGAACACACATCATCTTTCTTTTCTAATCTTCACTAGGACTCTGGGCATAAATGTCAATACTCCCTTTTTACAGATGAGAAAATACAGGCTTAACAAGATTAAGATCACTTGGCTGCTTGTGTCGGAGCAAGAAAAGGAGTCTTTGTGTACCTGACATCAAAGGCATTTGACACTCTGTTCCTCTGTATGATACTGTCCCTTAGAATTTTTTTTTAAATATGGCTAATAAAGCCATCCAAATTCTAATTTGTGTATCACTTACCTGATTACCATTCAGGACTGACTACATCAGAATGGCAGTTCAAAATGGCTGAATTATCTCCCTGCCACAGTTGGGAAGACAAGAAATTGTACCCATGCCACCACTGAGCCTTCCAGTTACATTTTTCATTTAATTACACACACACACACACACACACACACACACACACACACACACCAGCCAGCCAGCTTTGAGCTCTCTTGAAAAATGTTTGAACTGTGGATTTTACATCAAGGTTTAGGGGGGAGTAATGGGAAGAGAAAGAAGTGAGGGAAGTCAGCAGAGATTTGGTGAAATGGGTTCAGGCAGCCATCTCTCTGACCTCAAGACAGGAAAGAGGGGCGCCTGGGTGGCTCAGTGGGTTAAGCCTCTGCCTTTGGCTCTGGTCGTGATCTCAGGGTCCTGGGATCGAGCCCCGCATCAGGCTCTCTGCTCAGCGGTGAGCCTGCTTCCTCCTCTCTCTGCCTGCCTCTCTGCCTACTTGTGATCTCTCTCTCTTTCTGTCAAATAAATAAGTAAAATCTTTAAAGAAAAAAAAAAGACAGGAAAGAAATGTAATCTAGAACTCTGTCCTCCATTGTAATGACTACACTTGCCTTTCTTTGTTATCCCAAGAGAGGGATAATAACGGCCACTATCTTTCAGTGGGGCGCTACAGGACATCCCCTGTGTACTAAACACTTAAAATCATCCCAGGTCTTTTCTTCCAGCCACTGCATGTCAGCAAGTTCTGTGCAGGCTCAGACCAGTTTAGGTAGGGGCAACTCAAGCGCTCTCACCTTTCACTTCTTGCCGTGGTCCTCTCTGACATCATGACAGTGGCCACCAATCAAAAAAGATGCAGCCGGCAAATGTGGAGTAGTCAGTGCCCTCTGGCAGTTCCCATGAAGAGTGGGAGACAGAAATGAATAAATAAAATGCTCCCTCTCTATTTTTCTGGTGGATGTTTCTGAGATCTACTTTGGTAGGTGTCCAGGAAGGTGCTGGTGGTTCCAGTAACCAGTTGCCCATAGTGGTGGCCAACTCAGTAACACAACCTTATGTTGGTCTTCCTTTTTATTTAACTTCACTTCCCCTATCCATTATCTCTTCGTGTTCCCAGGGGTAATCTTTTCAAGTAAACCATGCACACATAATAAGCCTTTGCTTTAGACTTTTAAAGGGGACTATACAGGCAAAGAAAGATTCTAATAGTAATAATAATGAGTAACTCAAATTTGCATAACATTTTACAATATACTAAGCTTTTTACACAATACTCCTTTTATCTGCACAACAAAGTTATACATACATGTATGTAGATACGCAGTATATAGTACTTGGATTATTATTATTTTCATGTCCTAGATGAGACAGCTGAGATTATAGGTGGTAAAGAAGTTTATTCAAGGGTATGAAGAAGGTAATGGAACTAGAATAAGAATATTGGTCTTTGAACTCTTAGTCCAGTATTCTTTCTACTTTGACCACATTTGTTATTTTTTAAAAAGATTTTATTTATTTATTTGTTAGAGAGAGAGAGAGAAAGAGCAAGCACAAGCAGGGAGAAGCAGGTAGAGGGAGAAGTAGGCTCCCCACTGAGCAAGGAGCCCGATCTGGGCCCAATTCCAGGACCCTGGGATCATGACTTGAGCTGAAGGCAGACGCTTAATTGACTGAGCCACCCAGGCGTTCCTACTCTGGCCACATGTAGTGTCTTGGAACCACTTGCCTAGAATTTTGCCTTTTCTAGACGTCAATAGCCAGTATGTTAAAGTCCATTGTATATATCAATGAAATTATTCAAATGACTCAATGTGTCCACTTAAATGCAGCTTATATTTCCTGAAACTTTTCTTAAGCAAATATTTCTTTTACTTTTGTGGGGTGTGATTTGAGGCCAGCCTGCTTCATAAGTAGCTCATCTCCTCAGAAAAATACTAGGAGGAAGGTATGATAGTAAAAATAGCTACCCTTTATTGAGAATAGGCCACTGCCCTAAGTGCTTTTCATGGTTATCCTGATTAATCCTTAAAGATCCTGTGAGGCAGGTACCATTAATATCTTTATTTTGAGATACTGAAGCACAGGGACATTAAGTAATTTACCTAGGGTCACACAGCAAGTAATAGATGTAGTTAGCATTTGTACTTAGGCTTCCTCACTCCAGAGCTTGGACTCTTAAACATTATGCTATACTGTCTGGGAGAAAAAGTATATTTAATATTGCTCATTTTGTCTTTTTTTAAAATTTTATTTTCTTAAGATTTTATTTTTTCATTTGACAGAGAGAGACACAGCAAGAGTGGGAGCCCAAGCAGGGGGAGTAGGAAAAGGAGAAGCAGGCTTCCTGCTGAGCAGGGAGCCTGATGGAGGGTTCCGTCCCAGGATCCTGGGATCATGACCTGAGTGGAAGGCAGCCCCTTAACCGACTGAGCCACTCAGGTGCCCATCATTTTGTCATTTTATATTAAATGATAACTTTGCTGCTCAGATCCCCTGAGTCTGGGAGAGGATGGTGAAAGACTATTTCTTCTGCCAGCATCCACTTTTATCAACTCTGTTTTACAAAATACAGCAAGTCATGACTGTATCAAAGTTACTCCTCTGTGTATAACACTAATTTTCAACAAAGAACCAAAACAGAGGGTTATTTGGGAACTTGATCAAATGTCTAGAGTCTCTTTACAGACAATGGTATACAATTTTATGAGAAAATGTAGGCATCGTATTGAAAAATTAGTTTGTCTATTAGAATCTTTGTTAATATGTATTAGAAGTTATTTCTAAAATGTTAATCATTCTTAGGTTTAGAAATTAAACATCAAACTGCTAAGGAACTAAGGTTTAAAAGTTAAATGTAATTTTAGACTACATTTGTAATCCAATTTTGGATTAAAGTTGGGATCATCAGATGGTAATCCAGTACACACAGGATTATACAAGAGCTCCAGGTACCTTCTAAATGTTGAAGATAAGTGATTCTCAAACAGTTGTGGGAAGAGATAGGTTGAAATCATGGGGCAGGGGGAGGGGGTTACTCTTCAAGGTGATTATACCAATGTATACTTTTTTCAGCCATGTAAGGGGTTTCCATTTTCCTACATCTTCCACCATGGTGGTGTTAACCGAGACTTTGAAATTTTCCAAATCTGACAAATATGAAATGGATTTTATTTCTGTTCTATATGAAATTTCTTAAATGAAGGAGGTTGCTTATGAAGTGCCCTTTGATCTTGATAGCCTTATCAGTAAGTCTTTTTTCCCTACATCCTATCTTGCTTGCCATTTAGGCTAAGCCATATGAGTTGATGTCACATGAGCGAAGAGAAGTACTTAGAAGAGCAATGTCCTCAAAGTAAGGATAAAGGAAGGTATGATATAGAGGTAATTTCTGCCCAAGAAATGGAAGCCCTTCTAGAGCTTAAAAGAGGAGAAAGCAGAGATGACAGACACTCCTGCAGTGTTACCTCCTCAATCATTAATGGCCTGGGGTTACCTGAGATGAGGCTACTTAATATCCAATAAGGGAAAGCAAACAAATTTTTTTTCCCCTGTACGTCTGATTTGCTCTATGTAAAAATATTGCCCCATATCTCCAATGCAAGAATACCTGAGCTCCATCTACCAAAGTTCGGTGCTGTCTCAACTAAGCACTTCATCTCTGTCATTTCCTTTAACCACCCAAGTGGTCCTTTCAGAAGATGAAGCAACGTGTTTGTTCCCTTTCCATGGGAGGAGTCTGAGAGCGGTGAGATAAAAGGAGCCTGCCCCAAGCTGCATGAATATGTGGTGGCATTGCTATGCTAACCCAGAGGAGACTGGCCCCGGATAGGCACACCTGACCACTAAACAATCCAGATTCCAACGGGAGCACCCATTGGTAGTGGTCTCATAGGAGAGTCTTGGACGTTAGGAAGATTGGACACCTTTGAATTCTATTCCCAGACATCAGGGCCAGAGTAGCTTTCAACATTGGACTTCGGGCAAGAAGTCATACCTTTCAAGTGCTGCCATCATGATTTCCTGGGATGACAGGAGCCAGTCTGGACGGAAGCAGGCCGTGGGCTCTGGAAGCCTTTAGGGATGTGGTAGATTCAATTAGCAGGTGAATGACTTAAAGGATGATAGAACACAGTCATTGAGAACTTGGCTCTGGATCCAGTTGACGAGGTTTTTTTTTTTTTTAATTTATTTTTTATTTTTTTAAGATTATTTATTTATTTATTTGTCAGAGAGAGAGAGGGAGAGAGAGCGAGCACAGGCAGACAGAATGGCAGGCAGAGGCAGAGGGAGAAGCAGGCTCCCTGACGAACATGGAGCCCGATGCGGGACTCGATCCCAGGACGCTGGGATCATGACCTGAGCCGAAGGCAGCTGCTTAACCAACTGAGCCACCCAGGCGTCCCAGTTGACGAGGTTTTGAGTCCTAATCTCTGTTATTTCTTTTTCTTAAAACCTTAGGCGAGCCACTTACCCTTTCTGAGCTCTTTTGTGAAAAGTGTATTGTTATGTGGATTATAATGATTTGTGGATTAAGCGAGATACTACAAATAAAGCCTTCATGCACTACCAGATATACAGTAGGTGCTGCATGATGGGAGCTAGATGTTAGATGGATGTTAGATGGATGGATGGAGCATCAGGGAGGTCTGGTAATACGCAAAGGACAGAAAATTGGGGCTGACTTTGACAATATAAAATCACAGGGGGAAAAGTTAAGTAGCCAGTGGATCTAGAACTGTGGATTTTAAAAAAGAGCTCCAAGTACATATCCACACCCACACCTGGGCACTTAGTGCTATTATCCTACCCATGTGGCTTACAATGGAAGGCAGCTGGCTGAGGCAGCTTCTTCAACTTCATTTCTGAGAGAATATCCCTGAGGAGGCCTGTTTCCACGGGCCTCTCATGTGGGATTCAGAAAAAATTTCAGGCGAGACCAGTTTTGCTGTTCTGAAAGTTTGCTGTTTTGTGGTGACAAATTCTCAAGGTTTCTGGGGGCATTTTCCAGAAAATAATAGGTAGAAGGAAACCAGGACTCCAATTGGGTAAAGTCTTTTGAGTTTCTCGGGGGTGGAGAAGGGTATGATTTTTGAGTGAGGAGAGAATATGGTAGTGTGTAATAGCAAACTGTTCTTTAAGTAGATAACACACCTGGCTTGCTGTCCCTGGGACATGTTGCTTGATTCATTTCCTCACCATTAGGCTGGGGGAGCGCTGAGTCCACTGAGGTGAGTGCTGGGGTGATTGTGTGTGAGAGCCTTTCTGGAGGACCACCCTCTATCTCTTGGCCTCATTATTCCTGGGGTCTAACCATGGAGCTAAACTAATCAGCTGAGTTAACTGGTCATGGTATGTGTTGTATTGCCCTGGGGTTCTTTGTTGGTATTCCCATAAAATGCCAGTTTCTCCCTTCAGGCCCTAAAAATGAAACTCTAGTGCCTCAGAAGGAGCAGCAGAGGAGAGAAAATGGACAGAAGAGCACAAGGTAGAGAGAACTGCTATCGAGAGGAGAGGACTGTTGTCATTCTGTCTTTCCTGAGCATAGAGCTGCTCTGATTAACTCTGAGAGAGCAGGTGAGACCTGGTGCGGACGAGGGAGGTGCTGTGGGGCAGCCTCCCCAAAGGTTAATTACTCTTGGTCCCTGTGTCTCTGGGAGCCTGATACTGATGACACAGCTCCTTTGCTGTTTCCCTCTTCCCATCAAACTGCTTTTATCCAAGAACCATTAGCCTTATGCTCTTTCTCTCCAGGTGGGGCCAGGACCACAGTGGGCTGGAGGTCGCAGGTGCCCTTGGAAATGGTGGCTTTGGTGTTTATTGCCTCTGGAGTGTAAGGACCAGAGAGAGGGGATCAAAGCTCTAACTGCTGTCATAGGTGAGGGGAAAGGGGTATGGGGCCCTTTTTTTTAAGGACTGAAAGAGTAAGGGTTTTACTTGTTCCTTCAGCTGTCCATTTTTGTTTTCTTTATCTGCTTATTAATCTGGAGACCAGAAATGACCAATCCAGAGCTTCTGGCTGAACTGAATTTTGTTCCCAGAATTGAGCCTTCATCCTACATGTTCCTATGTTCTCTTTCTCTTCCCTAAGCTGATCTTCTTGGGTAGTTGCTATAGTCAGTACTTTCCCCCAAACTTATGTCTCCCCTTCTCCCCACTGAGGATCACTTCTAAACCAGAGTAAATCCTCTTTTGTCCCAGGACTCTGCTAACTGGTACCCCATTGCAGGCATCAGCTCATTGTTGCCCTGGTCCTCTGATACTGCATATTAAATCCCACATTCTCTATGGATACAGAGTAATTTGCTCTTTAAAGAAACAGAAACCATGTCCTGTACTTCCATGTGGTGAAGGCTTATGCTGGCCTCTGATGGTTCTTTTTTAATTGGAACTTATAAGACACATAAATTGCTCTAACAGAGGGTTTTGTAGAATGCCACTACTGTCAAACTCAGTTTCATCTCCTTGAGGGAATCTACAGATGAGGATTTAAGTAAAGATGAAAGCAATTTGGTCATTTCAGATTAATTCCTAAAGGTAATCCTGGGTCTTCTCATAGTTCCTGCAGCTGTTGCCCTTGAATCTAAAGAGTGAGGAAATTACTCCTAGTGTGAGAGAGACTGATGTGAGACAGACGCAAAGCCCCTCAGGGTTGTTTTTTTTTTTAAATTTTATTAAATTTTAATTTTAATTCCAGTGTAGTTAACATACAATTCAGCAATTGTAGGTATTACCCTGTGCTCATCATGGTAAGTTTGTTCTTAGTCCCCTTCACCCATTTCCCCATTCTCCCCACCCACCTCCCCTCTGTTGACCATGAGTTTATTCTCTGTATTTAAGAATCTGTTTCTTGCTTTGTGCCTCATGTTTTTTTCTCTTTGATCATTTGTTTCATTTCTTAAATTCTACATATGAGCAAAATCATACGGTGTTTGTCTTTCCCTGACTGACTTCACTTAAAATAATACTCTCTAGCTCATGTTGTTGCAAATGGCAAGATTTCATTCTTTTTATGGCTGAATAATATTCCATTATGTGTGTATATTATACATATATACACACATATATACATATACGTACAATATATACATAATCCATTGTGTGTGTATATATATATACACACACACACATACCACTTCTTTATTCATTCATCTATCTATGAACACTTGGTCTGTTTCCATAATTTAGATATAATAAATACATTGCAATAAAACATAGGTGTGCATATACCCTTTTGAATTAGTGTTTTTGTATTTTTTAATTTTAATTTTTATTATTTTTTAAAGATTTTATTTATTTATTTGACAGAGACAGAGAGAGCACAGAAGTAGGAAGAGCAGCAGGCAGAGGGAGAGGGAGAAGCAGACTCTCTGCCGAGCAGGGAGCCTGATGCGGGGCTCAATCCCAGGACCCTGGGATCATGACCTGAGCTGAAGGCAGACGCTTAACTGCTGAGCCACCCAGGCACCCCTGTGTTTTTGTATTTTTTGGGTAAATACCCAGTAGTGCAATTACTGACTCATAACGTAGTTCTATTTTACTTTTTGAGGAACCTCCATACTGTTTTCCAGAGTGGCTGCACCATTTTGCATTCCCACCAACAGTGCACAACTGTTCCTTTTTCTCTACATCCTCTCCAATACTTGTTGTTTCTTGTGCTGTTGATTTTAGCCATTCTGACAGGTTTGAGGTGATACCTCATTGTAGTTTTGATTTGTATTTCCCTGATGATGAGTGATGTTGATTATCTTTTCATGTGTCTGTTGGTCATCTGTATGTCTGTTCATGTCTGTTCATGTCTTCTGCCCATTTTTAAGTTAGATTATTATTATTTTTTTGTGTGTGTTGAGTTGTGTAAGTTCTTTGTATATTTTGGATACTAATCCTTTATCAGATATGTCATTTGTAAATATCTTCTCCCATTCCATAGATTGCTTTTTAAACTTTTGTTGTTGAGTGTTTCCTTCACTGTGCAGAAGCTTTCTGCTTTGATGTAGCCCCAATAGTTTATTTTTGTTTTTGTTTCCCTTGCCTCAAGAGACATCTAGAAAGAAGTTACTATAGCTCATGTCAAAGAAGTTACTGCCTGTGTTCTCTTCTAGGATTTCTGTGGTTTCAGGTCTCACATTTAGATCTTTAATCCATTTTGAATTTATTTTTGTGTATGGTGTAAAGAAGTGGCACAATTTCATTCTTTTGCATGTTGCTGTCCAGTTCTCTCAACACCTTTTGTTGAAGAGGATGTCTTTTTCCCATCAGATGTTCTTTCCTGCTTTGTCGAAGATGAATTGATCATTAAGTTGTGGGTTCATTTCTGGGTTTTCTCTTCTCTTCTATTGATCTGTGTATCTATTTTGTGCCAGTATCATTCTGTTTTGATCAGCCTTGTAATGTAATTTGAAATCTGAAATTGTCATACCCCAGTTTTGCTTTTATTTTTCTAAATTGTTTGGACTATTCAGGGTCTTTTGTGATTCCCTACAAAGTTTAGGTTTGTTTTTTCTAGCTCTGTGAAAAATATTGTTGGTATTTTGATAGGGATTGTATTGACTCTGTAGATTGCTTTGGGTAGAATGGACATTTTAACATAGTTGTTCTTCTAATCCATGAGCATGGAATGTCTTTCCATTTGTTTGTGTCATCTTTAATTTCTTTCATCAGTAAGTTCAGAGTACTGGTCTTTCACCTCCTTGGTTAAGTTTATTCCTAGGTATTTTCTTATTTTTGGTGCAGTTGTCAATGGGATTGCTTTCTTAATTTGTCTCTCTGTTGCTTTATTATTAGTATATAGAAATGCTCTTGTACATTGATTTTGTATCCTGTGACCTTACTGAATTCATTTACCAGCTCTAGTAGTTTTTTTTGGTAGAGTTTTTAGGCTTCTATATTTGGTATCACATCACCTGCATCTTTACTTCTTCCTTACCAATTTGGATGCCTTTTACTTCCTTTTGTCCAACCATTCTGGCTAGGACTTCTAGTACTATTTTGAATAAAAGTGGAGAGAGTAGACATTCTTGTCTTGTTCCAGGTCTTAGGGAGAAAGCTGTCAGTTTTTCACCATTGAGTGTGTTGTTTGCTGTGGACCAGTCAGGTCTTTCTCTGGCAATTTCTACAATCCTATGAAGTATTTTGAATTGGGAGAAGCCACTTTGCTGGAGATCACAGAATTTGGAATTTATCTCTTGGTAAAAGCATAATAGTTGTTCACTGTAGCCATTTAATGATTGTAGGAAAACTGTAAAAATCTGACCCCCTGTGATGATTATGTTATGAGGTGAAGTGCTACACGGAGGCTCAAAGGTGATGCCAGGCTTTGGTGTTACTTATCCCACCTTCAGAACTCCCTATATCAAGGGTCAGTCCTTTGCCCAGAAACCCTCTTCCAGACCCAGGGTCATCCAAGTTACATGTTGAAGCTTGTTTTTCAAACAGCTATTCCTGGGATTGGTATTGGTTAGTTTTTGCTGTGTAACAAATCACCCCAAGACATAGTGGCTTAAAACAACAACCATTTATTTGCCTCATCATTCTTTTTGGTTGGAAATGTGGCCTGGGTCTCTTCCCTGCTGGGCTCACTCATTTATCTTAACTAACTTCTAGACTGTTCTGTGGCTGATTAATTAGCTTGGCCTCAGTGGGGTTAGGTTATCTCCACTCCATGTGGATTGTCATCGTACAGCAGGCTAGCCCAGGCTTGTTCACATGGCCAGTGGGCAAGATTTTGAGACTGTGTGGAAGCTGCAAGGCTTCTTATGGTTTAAGTTCTGGAACTTATATGTAGTCTCTTCTGCCACTTTCTTTTGCTCAAAGCAAGTCACAAGGGCATTCCTGATTGGAGGGTGAGGAAATAAATTACACCCTTTGATGGGAGGATCTACAAAGTCACATTGCAAGAAATGTGAATATGGAGAAGGGAATAATTGAGACCATATTTTAGAAACAATATTCTGTAGTGTGACGAAGTTTTGTGTTTTATTTGGGATAGATTTTTTGGTCAATGGAGTCTTAGTTTCTGCAAGCCTGAGGAAAACATTAGACTGCATTAAAAAATTTTTTTTAAATCAGTTAATTAACATATAATGTATTATTAGTTTCAGAGGTAGAGTTTAGTGATTCATCAATTACATATAATACCCAGTGTTCATTACATCAAGTGCCCTCCTTAATACCCATCACCCAGTTACCCCATCTATATCCCCACCCACACCCCTCCAGCAACTCTCAGTTTAGGCTGAATTTTTTAGGAATTTCAGAATATAAGCCTAAGATTTAGAGATCTCCATGGGATTGACTCAAATGCCCTCTTTATCTCCGATTATCAATGCATTCCACAACACAAGTATTTTGTGGGACTGTATTCTCAGGGATATTCTCCTTGGTTCTTAGACCATACATACTATCGTCATTTCTGTTGCTAGACCTTTTGTCATTGCAAAACCAATACTATGAATTACCACCAAAGGACAACATCCTCAAATCTTCACTCTCTATGTTTTAATTACTCATGTTTTGATTTATCTGAGGTGATCCACTCAGTTGCTCTGTTGATATTTTCATATTCATTCCATTTGTACCGTTCATGCATGTCGATATTACCCAAGTCATGAAGCTATCTCTGTTGTTGGGAGAGTTTGAATGAGTGAAGTTTGGCTTACAGTGCTCTTTTTGGATCAGCTTCATTGCAGGTCTGCTAGGTCTGCTTCGTGTGGGAGGTGGTGTATGAAAGGGCCATGGTCAGGCTGATTGTCCAGAGTCCACAATTTTTATATGGAAGATACATTTTAAAAATCCCTTTCCCTGGTTATCACATACAACTGAATTCAATGCAAATGTCCAGACAAACCTCAGAGTTTTTTTTAGATTACTCACTCTTTTGGACTGTCCCCATCTGTTTCCTTCCTTACGTGAAAAACTGGGAATTGACTGCATAGTCCAAGCACGTGGCTTATTTATGGTTTTGGATAGAGTCTCCTACATGCTTCATTGTGCTTTATGGAACGATAATCTATTCAGATTATAAATCTTTTCTTCTGCTGTTTGAAGGCAGCCTCTTGCAGTCCCCAAAACGTAGTAAATATCAAGACGGTAAAGCTTCAAAAGTACACTGTGAAATTTAAAAGTTAATCTTCTACCAATAAGAGCCTACTATGAGACATACTGCATGGGCACTTTAAATACATACGTAAATACTTCTCACCTCTTGCATGTAGGTTTTGTCATCCTTATTTCATATGTGAGGAAACTAAGGCTCAGAGCAATTAAGTAACTTACTTAGAAGACCACAGAATCAGTTTGTTGCTAAGCTGGTATGGGACCAAGGTCAGCCTGATTCTAGAACCCGTTCTTTTTATACTACAGTGGGATCCTTCGTATGATAATGACCTCTGACTACTGAGGCATTGCTACCATCACTTTGTGGGAATGGTCTTACTTTTTTTTGAAAAAGGTGGGGGAATTGATTCTCTCCCCATCTTTATGACTTCGTGGCATAACTATAAGATAGAAGTAGTTTTTTAAAAACTCACATGAGATTGGAATTGTAGACCTTTCACAAACCTAGGGGAAAGACACTGATATATCTTAAACCTGAAATTCAAGGTGTAGCAATGCACATTACTATAAGGTTTATCATTATCAGTGTTTTTGTAAAAAACTCTATAGAGTGGTGGCAAGGCTGCTAGCCTCTTCTCTCTTGACCCAGAATTAGATCTTGATGGTCTTCTAAATCCTTGGTGATGTTCACAAATGACGGCATTGCGTCAGATTCCAATTTCCTCTTCCTAACACCTCTCATTATTATTATTATTGTTAATTATTGTTGTAAACTGAAGTTAGATTTCATCACAGCTGTTCCTGTAAATCACATCATCAGCCCCGTGTAGGTAGTTCAGCCTCCTTCTTCGTGGATTACTTCCACTCCAGGGCTGTGTATTTGGCTTCAGTGGTTTGGTTCTAGTGGAAAACCATAGGTTTTCCTTCAAAGCTGTTTGGTTCCCGAACAGCATCTCTTGGGAGTGTTGTGGAACACCATTTCCTAAATACATTCCCAAGTCTGGGAAACGCTCAGAAATTAACAACACACTCTAGTTTATGAAAAGTTCAGAAAAAATACTGCATTTAACATACCCACTTAACTGCTTAATGCTGGACAGAAATCAAGAGCTCCATTTTGGATCTGTTACATTTAAGTTGTTTATTATATATCTGAGGGTAGATGTCCAAGGGAGCAAGTAGATATGAGCCAGGCACTCAGGAGGAGAGATTAGATTTAGAGATAAATGTTACGGAATTAATCAGCTATGGATATCATCTCTTTAAAGAAACTTACAGGACGCCTGGGTGGCTCAGTGGGTTAAAGCCTCTGCCTTCTGCTCAGGTCACAATCCCAGGGTCCTGGGATGGAGCCCCCACATCAGGCTCTCTTCTCAGCACAGAGCCTGCCTCGCTTCCTCTCTCTGCCTGCCTCTCTGCCTACTTAGTGGTCTGTCAAATAAATAAATAAAATCTTAAAAAAAAAACTTACAGTGATAAAATGGGACCTATCCTCTTAAAAAACATTAAGTGTACATTCTTATTGACTATAGGTGCAATGTTATACAGCAGATTTCTAGATCTTACTCATCTTACTCAACTGAAACTTTATCCCTGTTGATTAATAACTCCCCATTTTCCCTTCCCTCTTCGCCCCATATAGCCACCATTCCAGCCTTTGTTAGCATATAGATGTTTTCTAATGCTGTGGGATGCTCTCAAGTACAAATAAAGAGAAGAGGACTGAGCTTGGCCCTGGAACACCTGTGGGAAACCTATGACTCTAAGGGGTAATAAAATCACAATAAATAACATGGAAAGCTTTAGAAGACACACATAAGGGGAATATATTAATTAGTATTTCAAATCTTGAAAATTGACCTAAATAATGTTAACTTACATAAAACCATACTTAGTATTCAGTGCTTTTAAATGTAATTTGGGACCCACACATGTAAAAATAGTGACAGTTTTGCTGAGAATAATGTCTTGAATTAAAGAGTTCTTATACTTCTAACAGACCCTCCTCTCAAAAGTCTATGAATAGAATACACAGATTTCTTTTATTTATGGGCACTTCTGTTTGTGCTCTCTGTAGAAACTCCTTAACTTTAGGTCTGGATAGGTGGCTTTGGCTGGAGAGGTTGAAGGGAAGACAGGAAGGTAGAGGGAAGAAATGAAAATGCAACGTTAAATGAGCAAGGGACACATTCACAGTCACACATACAATTATAGAGGAAGTAGTAGGGAGATAAAATGATTAATACTTGTATCACTGAAGGAAACAGTGTTAAAATAACATCCATTAGGGCCCATACTTGATGGGAGACAATTCAGTTGTAATGGGTCATGTCTTTTGAAGATAGTCCTGTCTTTCTCCTGACGTAGAGAAAGTGTTGTGTTTTTTTGTTTTTGTTTTTTTTTTGGGTGGTCCTATAAAATCTTGGGGGGAAAAACCTCACAAAAGATGAGAGTAGGGCTTTTAGTTTTCTTTTCTATTTTTCAAATTCTTTCTCAGATTACTTCTCCCAAGTTTGCCGACTCCTATCCTGCCTGGTCTTTCCTATTAAAAAAAGTTCTCAGACCAATTTATACCGAATACATCATTTGCTTATTTATTCACTGATAGATGATTAGTTTATTCATTCAGCAAAGACTCATTGAACATTTACTGTCTTGTAAGTACTGTTCTAGCTTTGGATATACAGGCATAAACAAAATATATAAAAAATTCTTCTTCCATAGAATTTATATTCAAGTGGGAAGGGGAGGGAGGAGTTAGAAAATAAATAAAAAAATAAGGTACCCATGTCAGATGGTGGTACATGCTACAGAAAAAAATAAAGCAAGAAAGGGGTGGGTGGTAGTGGAGTTGAATTTTTTTTTAACTTTATTTTTTTCAGCGTTCCAAGATTCATTGTTTATGCATCACACTCAGTGCTCCATGCAATACGTGCCCTCCTTAATACCACTACCAGGGAACTGAATTTTAAGTAGGGTCATCGGGGAAGATAGCACTGATGTTCGAACAATGATCGGGAGGTAAAGGAGAGCTGGATATGTAGCTGGGGAAGTGTATTCTATTATCTTTGTTAGAGTACCTGGGAGAGGGAAATGTTCAACTCAAGGAAATAAAAAGTTACTAATGACATTTTAGATGACAAGGAAATGGTTTTGGTGCAAAGACCTTCTTGGAGTCCTACAGATCAGACTGTAAATCACTGCCAGCACACCAGTGGGAAAGACCAACCTGGGAGACGGGTTTTGAGTAATTCCATACAGAGGTAAAGTGTCTGGGTGCCTGGGTGGTTCAGTCAGTTCAGTGTCTAACTCTTGATTTCAACTCAGGTCATGATTTCAGGGTCTTCAGATAGCTCCTTGAGTTGGGCTTTGTGCTGGGCATGGACCCTGCTTAAGGTTCTCTCTCTCTCTCTCTTTCTCTCTCTCTCTCCCTCTGCTCCTCACCTCCCTCCCTTTCTAGAAAAACAGAAAACAAAAAACAAATGAGAACAAAAACAGAAAACCCAAATGTGAAGGCTCTGCTATCTGGCAGGTGATAGCCAATGAATTGATATATTGTAAAGAAGTAGAAGACTTCCAGGACATGATAGTATCCAGAAGGCATTTGAACATCATTGAGAGAGAAAAACAAACATCACAAGGATTCATTTTAATTTTTTTATTATTTTTTGCAAAATTATTCTTCTAACTGTTAACTTGGCTTCCATCAGCAATGACTCTTTGGACCTTCGAATTTGTGTTGGGTCTGCACATTATTTGGTTCTTTGGTCTAATAATGATCCTAGGTCCTTATGAATTAACCTTCATGATAAAATGTTAGAAGTATAACTGAGGAGGTCTCTCTAGGTTAGTGGAAGAAGTCAGAGAGAACCGGTAGTGGCTTCTAATATTTCTCATGTGATATATTGACTTCTGAATCTCTAGCCTTTTCTTCATGAACTCTAGGTGATTATGTCTCTGGCACCAAGGTAAGGTATTTAGGGCTGGCAAAATTCTTTGTTCTATGTGGTGCTTATATTTCTTATGGTCTGTTTGTCAACCCTCATCGTCTGAAAGTCTCCATTGGTTCCCTAGGGTGTCATGTCATTCGCTTAGTGGTCTTTCTTCCTCATGTCTCCAGGATTAGATGTCCCCAGTTGGGATCACCATGTATGCCGTGTAGATTGTGTCAAATACAAGGCACTTCATCAAGGATGCAAATAGGAGCTAAATTTCACCTGTGGTTTCCTTGCCAAGCTGTGTACCTTGTCACGGAGCAGTACCCATTTGAAAAAAGAGGTATCCCTTTCTAAGTTATCCAGAAGCAATCTGTTAGTTAAGCCATGTTCTCTTGTGGCTGCAATCACCCCAAAGTGGTGCCTTTTTAAATTTACACAGTGGAAATCTGGAGGCAAGCAGTGACCCAGTTCTACTTTTCAATGGCATATCTTCAAAGATCCTTTTCCTCCTCTATCTTTTTACATGCACAAACAGACATACCCATCAGATCTTGGGCATTTATGTGATCACATGCACATACATATTCCTCATCTCTGGTTAAGGAAAACTTCTTTAGTTTCTCAGATTCTGTTTCATCAGAACTGTGGGCTGTAATTATACTGGGAACCAGCCAAGGTTATTTTCCACCTAATCACTTCACAACAAGTGATTATCACTGAAATAAAACCAGGCCTGGTTTATAGTCCCCTTTTAATGTTTGACTAAAGTTTAGGAATATGGTGATAAAGACGGACTTGCCAGGCCATCCTACCTCTAGGAAATGCTTTACTGAATCATTTCAATCAGGGTTAGTTACTTTGTGTAGGATCAGAAAAAAAGGTTTGGAGTGAGAAATTATGGTCAAGTGTGAAGGCTAAGTACCGAGTGGGAGACAAGGGGCAGGTTTGTGATGGAAACATTTGGACCTGCTCCCAAAACAGTGAGAGTGGGCTGCTCTTTCAGTTTGTGTGAGCCAGGAATTCTATTTAGAGCATTGTTTGGGGCCTAAGAGCAAGAGCTTTGGAGCCAGATTTCTAAGATTTGAATTTAAATTCTACCCCTTATGTGCTGTATAAGTTTGAGTATTTCTTTTAACTGCTTTGTGATTCAGTTTTCTTATCATCACTACCACTATCATCCTCATCTAATTCTTGCCTCCATTCCTTCAGTGGCTTCCCCCTACAGCTGGATACTCTGCTCCTTTTGTCCGTAGTTCTCTTCTTCCCTGTGTAGTATCGCCTGCCAAGTGATTCTTTTCCTCCCTTTCTGTATTGCCTGCCAAATTATTCCCAAGCACCAGATTGGGCTTTCCTCGGTGTCTGGGTTCCTCCTGCGTAAATATCCTGGATACAGGCTGTTTCAATTCAATTGGATCCAAAATTAACAGACTGTGTTCCCTACAGGAGGAGAGAGTTAGGGGTTTAATGTGTTCAGAAAAATAAACCCATAAATAGGACAAAAAGAAAATACTAGTCTTAATGATCTTTGTGAACTTATTTGGGTTGAGTTTAAAGAAAATATGTAGGCATTATATGCATTATAAAAATGATAGCTATCATTTTTTGAGCATATACTATGCACTAGGTATAAGGTTAGATTTTAAAATCTTAGCAATGCAGCTAGACAGATAGGCTGATGAGCAGATATGAGGAAGATGAAATGCACAGTAATGATAACTTTGTAAAGGGTAGTGTTAATTCAAGCTCTTCTGTAACAGTTTTCTTCTATATATTGGTTTGATTGTTTTGCCTGACCTTTGGGTGCTGTATATATGTGTGTGAGGCATAATTTACCATAGATGATAAAGGCATCTTTTTTTCCCAGTAAACATATTATTTTATTATTATGAAAGTAACACATAATCAATATGCAGAATTTTGAAGATAGATAAGTAAATTGGTCATGCTGATCTGATAAGTGGCAGAATCAAGGCTCAGTCTCCCTTGGGAATCTCAACCAGTTTTGTATGACACCATTACCCTATGTTGACTGACCACACACAGGGTCAACTTCATTATTATTTAATGTACTGACACATCTCAGCTCAGGTCCATCTGTCTCTAACAGGTTAACAGTATGGGACTTTTCTTGGCCAAATATGTAGTTAGTTTTGGGGATAGTAACATCCTCATGATAGCAAATGTAACTGGAAAGGCCAGTGATGCAAATGAACTGGTGTCTGTACATGATAAATTGGCTTCTTTGAAGGAATAGCTAGGGATCCTTAAGGTCATGTCTAGCTTTATGACTGTGCTCTCATATTATATGCGTATTTGTAAATTTTTTGCATACTCTTTGGCCGGGGAGGTCATAGGTCACCTCCCCCTTTCCTTGTAGTTCCCTAAACCTTACCCATGCTGACAGGGACTGACCCTTCCTTCTTTCCTTCCTTCCTTCCAGGAATTACACTTTCAGATGATGCTAGATAAATACATCATCACGTTTAGTTTTCTTGGTAAATATTGGTTTACTTTTCCTTTTAGTCATAATTAAATTCAGTATAAGCCCTGTAAAGACTTCTTTTGATTCTTGGTTACTCCTCTTAGTGATGTGTGAGTTTAGTCATGTTGTTTAATTTCTTTGAGCCTATGTTTTCTCACCTATAAAATAGAAATAAATAGAATGTTCCTCAGAGGTTCATTGTAAATATTACATTTTTAAAAAATTTTAAATTTATTTTCAGCATAACAGTATTCATTGTTTTTTGTACCACACCCAGTGCTCCATGCAATCTGTGCCCTCTCTAATACCCACCACCTGGCTCCCCCAACCTCCCACCCCCCCCCCCCACGGTTGCCAAACTATGGAAAGAACCAAGATGCCCTTCAACGCACGAATGGATAAGGAAGATGTGGTCCATATACACTATGGAGTATTATGCCTCCATCAGAAAAGATTAATACCCAACTTTTGTAGCAACATGGACGGGACTGGAAGAGATTATGCTGAGTAAATATTACATTTTAATGTATCAGTAATACCTAATGCTCAACAAATCCAGGTCCAGAGTCTCATATTCAAAATTTTAAAATGCAAAAGTTGTTAATATTGTTTCCTTGAAACCCTCTTGGTAGCAAAACTTCAACTGTCTGTTCTGATTTTCCTTGGCAGATAAGTTTTACCCGATCATGTGAGGTTTTTTATGGTCTTTATCTGATTCCATGTGAATATTTGTAGGATTTTGCTGCATAAATATAAGTGTTTGAGTGCTTGTGCTGTTTCAGACCCTTGTATAGGAATTACACAATATACAATTGACTAACTTTCTAAAATGTGGAAGTTCCTGAATTCTGAAATTTAACATGGCCCCAAGGATTTCTGATAAAAGATTTTAGACCTATAGTTCTTTCCTGGTTTCAGAGTGAATGGACATGAAAAAAACTTTTTGTTATTGGCTTATTCTAGTTAATATTGCCTGTGGTCATTTTGATAAAATGATCTTTAGGATTTTTTTTCTGTTTTTTTTTGAAGGGATATTTTCATATTGTCTGAACTAAGATTTATGATTATGACCTCATAACTACCTTAGAGTTCAGACTTGACAAAGACCCTAAGACTTAGAACCCAGTGGGACTTACAGTAAGATAAAAAAACATTCCACATTCTGCTTTAGTTTGGCTGATCTAAAAGAGATCCTTTCTCATAAGCTCTAGTAGTCACTTAATAAATACCTGTTGAGAAGAGTTGAAATCTCAAGAAATATGCATGAATGTTAATGATTGTATGACAGTAGATGGAAGAGTGAAATTTAATAGATTCTTAGCCTCTATGAAGATACTTCAATTGGACATCTTTTCAAGAAAGTACAGTCTATCCAGGACTGTAACATGCTAGGCTCAGCTTTTGGTCTCTTTTCTAGAAAAGTTACATTTATTATTTAAAAAGGCAAATCAACGACTTTCCTGATTCTTCACTTCTTACACTTAAACATTATTATTCTCACACTTAGCATTGAGTTTCTGTATTTATTGCTAGGAATTGTGGAGGTCTAAGGAAGTTTTAAGTACAGATTTACAGCCAAAGGTGGGAGCTAGGCTCTAGGCTCTATCCATGGTACTGAAACAGTCTTGTTCTGCTGCCGAGAGCAGAAGCCACTTGCTGAACTGTAACAAAACGGAATGATCAATTGCCTGAAGTGCTTGTAGCTCATTTAAAACAAATTCCAGGTTTAATTGAGCCTGTATCAAATAGATCATCCTGTATTGAGAGGATGTTTTTGTAGTTTAAGACTTGCAAGAGAGACTATCCGTAATACTCCATATATGTTGTGAACAGATCGGTATAATTCACAAGCTACTAAAGAGAAATTATTTTGTAGGCTGCCTAGTCACCGAGTAAAAACTAATTTATTTAATTATCCTTTGGAGGGCTCTCTACATTATTTTTATGAATGCAGTAGAAACATTGAAAAGCCAAAGGAAAAATAAGAAATTAACTTACATGAAAGTTAGCTTATTAATCTTCCCTTCATGTAGAGATGTATTTTATTGTGTTTAGAACAATGTAATTTCAGAAGCAGTTAAAGTTTCTTAACTCATAAAAGGGAGCAAATGGAAATGGGATCAGAGAAGACATATTCTGAGCCTTCGAAGGGATGAGGGATTTGGTATGTCAAGGTGCTTGATTTTGGTTCTGAGACCACTGTTGGTGCAATTCTGTTCTAAGACAGAGACATGTAAATGGTTAAAAGCACCAGGGTGGGTCTTAGTTAAAAATGGGAAGTTGTGGGGCGCCTGGGTGGCTCAGAGGGTTAAAGCCTCTGCCTTCGGCTCAGGTCATGATCCCGGGGTCCTGGGATTGAGCCCCGCATCGCGCTCTCTCCTTGGTGGGGAGCCTGCTTCCTCCTCTCTCTCTCTGCCTGCCTCTCTGCCTACTTGTGATCTCTCTCTGTCGAATAAATAAATAAAATCTTTAAAAAAAAAGGGAAGTCGTAGAAGTGTGTTTATTTCCTCTTGTTTATTCACCTTCTCCTCCCCCTCTCCTGTGGAGCACTGTTACCTTCCTCACTTCCCTTCCCTCTCCTTTATCAAACCAGCCCTCCCAGGAATGTTTTGAGTTTGAAAGTTTTCCTTAAATTGTAGAATGAAAGTCCTTTTTATGTTTAATATGATCACAGGAGCTACAGATTAGGAGGTTTTTTGGGCAAGAGGATTATGTTGCTGCTCATGAAATCATCCAGTGGGCCTGCTAAGAGCCTGTTCAGTTATGACATAGAACTTTTTGAGCTCATCATCTGTAGAAAATTATAGTAATGTTAAGGAGGGTATGTGATGTGATGGACACCGGGTGTTATACGCAACTGATGAATTATTGAACATTACATCTGAAACTAATGATGTACTATATGTTGGCTAATTGAATTTAAATAAAAAATAGAATAAAAGCTTTCTCCAAAACAAAAGAGAGAAAAATCTAGTAATGATTGGAATTTTGCCTCCTCTCTTGCCTTCTACCAATCCATTTCACCATGTGTCAGATGGAATTTTTAAAACTACAAATCCTATCTAATTCTCTCACCTATTTAAGGCTGCTCAGTGGGTTTCTTTTTTATTCTCAGGCAAGAGAGAGAAGGTTACAGCATGACCTTGTAACCTCTCTAATAATATGGCTTCTGTGTACTTCTCTCTAATCTCTGCAGTCCAGAAACCCTTGCTTTGTTTTAATCCTTTGAAGATTCCAGGGTGGTAGAGAGTAATTTTATTTAGTGCTCTCTTTTTAGTGCCTAACCCAGTGCCATGATGAACAAATATTTCTTAAATGAATAAATGAAAGAGTGGATGAGATGTTGGTGTCATTCTAGTTAGTTTTGGTAAAACTATCCCCATGTATGGTATTGTCCTTCATATTCATATTGTCCTTCAACATACTCATATGTTGAGTACCTACCATGTGCTGGGCATTGTGTAAGGCACTGCTAAATAGTAATTACAATGTGTGATAACTGTTGAGAAGTCAGGGTGGCCTCTAAGGGTGGTTATAATTACAGACAGATTTAGAGATCTAAGTTAGCAGAAATGGTAGTGAGTAAAACTCTACCTTTTTGCTGCTTTCAGACTACAAAGAAGATTTAATCTCCAGTAAGGCAGAAATGCTTTTCAAAACAGAAGCAAAACACAAGATGAAGAACTTAATGTTAGCCGCTGGTTATGTTTGTTTGTTTGTTTGGTTTTTGCCACTAGTTATGTTTAAAGAGTGACATGTGAAGAGATATGTGTGTTTTTCCTACTTTGGAGTTCATAAGTGAAGAGACCTGAGGCTACATTGATTCATTTTCTCTCACCTAACTGTTTCATCCTGGGCATAACAGGAATGAGATTGTGGGCTGTTCTGAAAGCCCATTCTAAGTCTGAAGACATTAGATGCTTTATTGTGTCATTTTATAAATGAAGTGCTCAGGTGTTCACAACTTCTCTAGCATGTAGTGGCAGAATCACTATCTTTTCTGGAGGGAGTTGGGTATAGCAGAGAGGGGGTGTGTTACAGAGAAGCTAAATTAGAACTGATATACTTCTACAGAGGGATTCTCATTGAAGAAAACGTAATGTTTCTTTTGGATTCCTAGTGATTTATATCTGTTGCATGATTTGATCCAAATTGGTTTTTGGGGAAAGTTTTGCAACAGATAAATATTTGGAGGAATGGTATGTATACATATTTGTGCCATATGATTGGCTGCTTTTTTTCTAAAAGACAACTAATTTGAGTGTGACTGTCTTGAATACTTGGTTATTTTCTGCTAGTGATGGTACTAAATTGGCACGGTGTTGGTTATGTACATGTGTTGAACCAGACATAATTTTATAACACCAATTTAGAAGGAGAATTTTGAAATTTTAGGGATGAAAAGTAGGAATTAGGATATGATTTTTTTTCAGAAGGATAATTTGTATAAAAGTAACTTTATGATAAATCATCTCTTTTGTCTGATTATGGGACTACATGCAGTAGTATCTCCTTAAAGAGGCCTTTATTCTAGTGAGTTTTACAAAAGGAAATTACTGTTCCTCATTTGTAGTAAGGGCTGTCATTGTCTCTTTTTATCAATCTCCTTTAATTTCACATTATAGTCACAGTCTTCTGTTTAAATATGATCATATCTCCACTTGACACAACAACAAACATTATGAGAGTCACAGAAATCATAGGTATGAAAGCCTCTTTGCTCCCCTGTCTTGGTTTGTTTGTTTTCTCAATGAATATACCTTTTTTTTTTTTTTTTAAGATTTTATTTATTTATTTGACAGAGAGAGATCACAAGTAGGCAGAGAGGCAGGCAGAGAGAGAGGAAGGGAAGCAAAGCAGGCTCCCTGCTGAGCAGAGAGCCCGATGTGGGACTCGATCCCAGGACCCCGAGATCATGACCCGAGCCGAAGGCAGCAGCTTAACCCACTGAGCCACCCAGGCGCCCTGAAGATACCTTTGTAATCTGGTTATTTTATCTATGGTTAAGTGCAAACTTCAGGACAATAATATTTTCTCTGGATCATGTACAGTCATTTCCCAGTGTAGGACATAGTCTAGAAATTTGTTCCATTTTAAAAGAATTTCCAAATGGGGACTTTTTTTTTTTTTTTCAAAGATTTTACTTATTTTTTTGACAGAGAAAGAGATGACAAGAGAGGGAATACAAGCAGGGGGAGTGGGAGAAGGAGACACAGGCTTCCTCCTGAGCAGAGAGCCCAACATGGGGCTTGATCCCAGGACTCTGGGATCATGACCTGAACCTAAGGCAGATGCTTAATGACTGAGTCACCCAGGTGCCCCCCAAATGGGGACTTTTTATTTTTATAATTCTGCATAATATACCACCCATCTGGGAAAACTACAATGTAGCTGAACAGGTTAAAGTCTCTGGGAAGTGCTTTGGTAAAAAATTGTTTTTTATTTCTTTAACTCGACATTTTCCCAAACCTAGTTGACTTTTGAACCCCTTTCTGTAATACCAGTTAGCATCCTGCTATAGAAAGCAGCTCTTTTGTTTCAGACTGTTGAATATAAGTTCTTCTGACTCTTATAAATCAATTTGGGATTTAATTCTGGGAATGAGGATGTATGTCAGCTTGTTACATCTGTTACTCTGTGGATAACTAACACAGTGGTTGATTTGGTTGGTTTGGCTGGTCTGACGACATTGGTAGATATTCTGTTCTTTCTACCTCACTGAGGAGGACAACTTTCTCAAGCAGAAGAGTATAAAAGTAGTTCTCTTTTCGTACTAAAATCCAAACATGAAATTAGGCTCATTTTGAGGGAAACTTTGATTCTGATGTTTGTGCATATGCTTGTTAGGGGTGTGAAAGTTGTGGTACCCTTACATCATGCAGATCAAGGAATAGTATAATATGACATATATATCATAATAGTATATATATAATGGTATCATATGATAGTAGTATAATTATAGTTTAATAATAGTATAATTATCAGAGAATAGTATAAACACAGGGCAGGATGGTCCAATAAAGGTCATAGAATGGGGCTGGTCATGGTGGAGTTGGGGATCCATTATCATATGAACACTAGGGAACTCTTTAAGTTCAGCTTCGCTTAACAATAGGTTGAATGTGTTTGGTGAATTCATATAATGTACTATTCTATTCCAGAAATTTCGTCTTTGTCTTTAGTGTGTATTCCTGGGCAACCTCATCACTGCCTGTCTTTATAACATACTCCTATTTCACTCCGTTTTGTTCCCAACAACCCTTCCTCAAGCCCAATGACTACTCCAGGGATGTTTCTATAGTTTAGGGAAGAATGTAGAGTCACAACCAGCTTCTTACCAGAGTCTCCACTTCCTTAGGTTTAAAGTGCTCCCTGTGGAATTAGTGACATGGAAACAATTTGTGCTTGCATAACTGATACAGATAAATCTGGTGCCACACCCTGCCTGGTCTTAGGTGTTGCTTGACCTCTTACCAGAAGAGAAAGTGGTCAGCCCCCATTTCATGCTCTCCGACATGCTTCCTAGAAGGGTCCTTGATACCTGTGTCAGCAAAGCCACAGCTGAACCAGTTGAACAAACTGGTTTGGGCCCCTTGGAGGAAGTAATTTGCACTCTCAGGTATGAGAGAGAATGGCTTTTCTGCAGGAAGGAGCTCAGATGGCATAAGGGAGATAAATGGCCCTGAATGAAAGGGTGAATAAAACCCTCAACAGTTTGAAATTCCTTTGGAGGAAACTGGAAGTTAAGCATTTTCTTTCTTCTCCCTTTATCTCTTGTCTGTCTCATATTTCAGTTTTATTGCCCCTCTTTTGCTGCCTATGGTGCTGAATTATGATGAGCCCCAGACTTAGTTTAACCTTAGCTATTTCCTGACCCACACTTTCTTTTAAGGTAGAAAATGACGCAGATTACTTCTTTCTCTGCAGTCATGACTATTATTAAACCTTTTATAATAGTTATATCTAATTTCTTATTATGCTTCCCCCCCTTACCAACACACTGGGCAGTGTGTCTGGCAGAAAGAACACAGGCACTGTGGCTGGCTAAAATATAACATCAAAGTCTAGAGCTAAGACTCAGCAAGTGTACTTATTTAATCAGAGGAGGACGCTGGAGCAGTTCAGAGTACTCCTGGATCGCCGCCTTCTCTGCAGACATTAACCTCAGCTGGACATGGGTTCCAATTCTCACGCTACATTTACTAGTTGTATTGCCTAAAGGCTGTTACTTAGCATTACTTCTGTTTCCTCATCTGTCAACTGAAGGACTAGCAATAACTGTGTTATAGGATAATTGTATAATGTGAGATTACATAAAAAGTTTAACACAGAGCCTGGCACAGATGTTCAATTAATGCTAGTTTCCTTTCCTTATTTGAACAGCAGTGGGTGCTGTCTTAATGCTAAAGAGGGACATTGATAATTCTTTTTTTTTCTTGTATTTAGTCAATTATTTTATTGATTTTATTATTTAATTTATTTGTTTTATCATGTTCGGTTAGCAACCATATAGCACATCATTCATTGCTGATGTAGTGTTCAGTGATTCATTAGTTGCATATAATACCCAGTGCTCATCACGACACGTGCCCTCCTTAATACCCATCGCCCAGCTACCCGATCCCCACACCTGCCTCCCCTCTGAAACCCTCAATTTTTTTTTTCCTGGAGTCCAGAGTCTTTCATGGTTTATCTCCCTCTCTGATTTCTTCCCCTTCAGTTTTCCCTCCCTTCCCATATGGTCTTCCAGGCTATTCCTTATGTTCCAATTATGAGTGAAACCATATGATGATAGTTGTCTTTCTCTGCTTGACTTATTTGACTCAGCATAATCCCCTCCAGTTCCATCCATGTCAGTGCAAATGGTGGGTATTCATCCTTTCTGACTGGCTGAGTACTATTCCATTTTATTTATGGACCACATCTTCTTTATCCATTCATCTGTTGAAGGGCATCTCAGCTCCTTCCACAGTTCGGCTATTGTGGGCATTGCTGCTATGAATATTGGGGTGCATATGACCCTTCTTTTCACTACATCTGTATCTTTGGGGTAAATACCTAGTAGTGCAATTGCTGGGTCATAGAGTGGCTCTATTTTTAACATATGTAATTCTTGATGACAAGGTTAGAAGCCCAAGTTCTTTTCCTCTATTACTTCTTCCTGATATTGTTTCAAGTGACAGCAGCTCTAAGACTTGATATTTGGGTTTTCTAAAGAAAGTGTGCAGGGCACCTGGGTGGCTCAGTTAGTTAAGCAGCTGCTTTCAGCTCAGGTCATGATCCTAGGGTCCTGGGATCAAGTCCCACGTTGGGTTCCCTGCTCAGTGGGGAGCCTGTTTCTCCCTCTTCCGCTCCCCCGCTTGTGCACATGTACTCTTTTTCTCTCTGTCAAATCAATCAATCAATCAATCAATCAATCAATCTTTAAAGAAAGTATGTAGTAGTGGAGCTAAATATTTTATTTGGGAAAAAGATCTAGATTATCTGAGTAAGGGACAATATAGGAACTAGCAGGACATTCAGACAATGGTGGCAGGTACAGGCTGAATGATCCATGCACGCATAGGCTAAAAAATGTAAGTCCATCTGAGATGGTGATGATCAGTCCTTGGTGGTGGTATTGGTGGTAGTTCTAAGAGGTAGCCATTCTAGTGACTGAGAGAGTCGAGGTGGGGCTTGTACTTTGAAGCTAAATCAGTTTCTGGCTCTACAAAACAGGCTAATTTCTGAATGAGCTCAAGTAGTTGGGAATATGAGTGCTTGCTTGGGAAGAAGAAGACAAATCAAAGCCTGGGTCTCATAGGCTTGGACAAAAGCGTGTGTTATGTGTGTGGTTGGTTGGGAGAGATAGGAGGAAACGTGATGGCTATGCCCCAGACTCGCAGGAAATAGTGTGTCATGGTAAAGGCTTCAGCATTGGACATGGATTTTAGGGTAAGCCTATTTATTGTCTTATATATTGAGAAATATTGAGGCAAGATAGGCTGTAGGCCTACTATGTCAGGGCTCTGGCTCCATTTCTTTGTGATTCTCTTGGTTCTGCCCTTCCCAGGCAGTTGGCTTAACTTCATTTAGGTACAAAGATGGCAGCAGCAGTTCTGGGTCCCATAGCTAGGCATGGGCATCTCCAGAGGAATAAGGGAGACTAGTTTATTTCTGTGTCTCTTCTGTAGGAGTGAACAACCTTTCTGGAAAGCTCCATAGCAAATATCTCCCCACTTATCATTGGACAGAAAAGGTTGGCATACTTACATGTCCATTTTTAAACCAGTCATGCAAGGGGAATGAAATTATAATGATTAACTCAAACTAAAACAGATTTCTTTGGGAGCTTGAGATTTGGGTCACCCTGAATAATATGAGAGAGGAGAGGATACCTGACCAGAACTGGCTCTCTGTTAGAAAAGAAGGGGTAGACAGCCAACAGCATTTGCTGCAACTCCCTAGCAACAGTATCGTGTGCATATGTCACTTGCCCAGGGAATATTAAGTGAAATAATATATGTGCAGCACCCAGCACAGTACCTGTGACGGAATCAACATTTAGTAAAGTGGCAAGTGTACTTGGCAATTGAGCTATCGTGTTTATTGGCTGCAAGCCTGATTCGAAGCTCTTACTGCTTTGTGTGACTCTATGTTCTTGAGGAACATTCTGAACTTGTCCTAACTGGCTAAGAAACCAGAATAACATTGAGATTCTAATCTAAGTATTTTAATGCCTCCTTTCTGGAGGGCTGAATCCGAATGGTAATGTCACTGAAGATGGCCTTTGGTCCATTTCTTATGTAGATAGACTGAGTTTCCATTTATAAGTGGGGAAAGGCCTAAACATGGTGTGCCATTGTGGTCGCGCGCGCGCGCGCGCGTGTGTGTGTGCGCGCGCGCACGCATATGGGTGTACATTATGCATAAATATGTGTAGATTTATTTTGCTTCCAAAGTACTTGGCTGAGCACTTCAGTTATTTTCAAAGTACCAGTAAAGTCTGAGGACTAAAACAAGATTGAGCAAGGGGGATGTCAGCAGGGCTGCTACACTCCATAGCTCCAGGCTGTGCCATCACAGAAGCTACACTGTGAATGGCAGCCCCCAGGGCTGTGTGGCTCTGTGACAGCCCTACATGCCAGTGACCTTCAGAACAGGTTAGGAACTTTGCACAGATAGCTTGGGAGAACAGGGCACATGGTTTATACGCATTTGATTAGTTCTCTTCGAGTTAATTACTCCTTTATGAAATGTGTGCCAGTGGATTCTTTGCTGCTTTATAACGCGCAGGATAATTCACACTTAACCGTTTTATCCAAAGCCATTTTATCAGTACATAATGGGGACTACAATTCTCTGATATTAACTATCTCTGGAAGGAGTTAGCTATTCTTAGAGTTAGAAGTTAATTCTTGTTGTTTTATAAAAAGAAGAAGAAGAAGAAATAGGTTTTTTTTTGTTTTGTTTTGTTTTTAAAGAACAGCTTTGCAAATTGGGAGTGGAGAGTGGTGGCTGAGTCCATCACTTCTGCGTGACTGCCTGGGTTCAAATACCAGCAATTGACTCTCTGTGCAACTTTTGCTGCCTGTGTGTCACTGTCCTCCACTATAAAATGGACATAATCATAATGTTAGTCTCATGGGGTTGTTTGGAAGATTAAATGAATATGTGGAGACCTTAGATCAGGGCCTGCAAGAATTAGTTGTGAGGATCAAGTGTTAGAAGTCTTGTACAATGTGGGGGGGGGGGGAATGCAAAACAGTGCAGCCACTGTGGCAATGGTATGAGGTTCCTCAAAAGATTAAAAATAGAAATACCATTTGATCCACAAGCCTACTTCTGGTATATATCCAAAAGAATTGAAATCAGGATCTCAAAGGATAATAGCCCTCCCATGTTCATTACGGCACAAATAGCTACAATAGCTAAGATGTAGAAACAACCTAAATGTTCACTAACAGACAAATGGATGGTGTGGCGTATGCATACAACGGACTACGTAAGTGAAATAAGCCAGATACAGAAAGACTGGCACTATATGATTCCACTTAAGTGAAGTATCTAAAATTGTAAACTTATAAAGTCAAAGACGAGAATGGCAGTTACCTGAGCGTGAAGGCAATGGGGAGGCATAAAGTTTCAGTTAAGGAAGACAATTAAGCTCTGGAGATTTGCTGTACAACATTGTATCTATAGTCAGCAATAACGTAGTACGTACTTAAAATTGTTAAGAGGATAGGTCCCATGTTAAGTGTTGATTTTTTAAAAAAGATTTACTTATTTATTTAAGAGAGTGAGAGAGAGAAAGAGAGAGAGAGCATGTATAAGCGGGGGAGGAGCAGAGGGTGAGAGAAAGAGAGAGAGAGAGAGAAAGGGCAAGCTGTGAATCGGCAGAGCTGGGAATCAATCTCCAACAGACCCCCTACTGAGTGCATAGCCTGACGCAGGGCTGGATCCCAGGACCCTGAGATCATGACCTGAGCTGAATTCAAGAGTTGGACGTTTAACCGACCAAGGCACCCAGGCACTACGCCCTGCGCCCCCCACCACGTTAAATGTTCTTAATATACACAGAGGTGCACACACACACACACACACACATACACACACGCTTATCCCAAACCCTGTATGTCAAATAGAGTAAGAATGAGGCATCCATTAAATGCACTTACTTTTAAAAAAGGCTATTAGAAAAACCAATGTTAATATCCTCCATCACAGAGGGAAAATAATTTCTATGAAGCATTTTCAAAAATTCTGATTATTTAACTCCAACTCATTATTTTTGTTGTAGCAAATACATACAAATATCCTCTAAATAAAAGAGCTAGCTGTGATCATTATTATTATTATACCTCTTTCACAGGATTTTGGCATTTGTAGACAATTGGATGCAATTCATATTTTAATACCAGTTTATCTCTTACATTGGGCTTCATGCTTTTTTCCTTGGGATTTTCATACCTGTTTTCTTCTTTGTCCTTACAGCAATCTGTCAGCTAGGTAAAACAGAAATAATTATCTCTGCCTACATTATAGCAATTATTTAACTGCACAGCCCTTTTCTAATGATTTGTCTGCCTTCTCTACAGATAGAAAACTTGCATGACAGCAGTGTATCGAATAGCAATGCAATTCGCTGTAAGAAATACACAAATAACAGGAACTTAAATCATAATGTACATTATTTAATAAAAATTGTGAAGGAATATTCAGTGGCTCATTCATAGTATTAAAGACCCAAGATTTTCCCATCGTCCTAAAAGAATTGGTTCATTTTCCTTCTGTTTGTATCCTCATGGTCACGGGTGATTGCGACAGTTTCAGGCACTGTATCGCTAACATCCCAAGCAGGCAGGCAGAATATGTGGGAAAGGGGTCTCCTTTTATTAGTGAAGAGAATTTATTTCAGTTCACTCCACATTCCTATTTGCTTTACTTACCAGAACTGGACTGCTATAGCCACTCCTGGATGCAAGGGAGGTTGGAAAAGAGAATACCTGGTGGGGTGCCTGGGTGACTCAGCTGGTTAAGTGTCTTGGCTTCCACTCTGGTCATGATCTTGGGTTCCTTGGATCAAACCCTGTGTTGAGCCCTGAGCCCTGTGTTGAGCCCTGCATTGAACCCTTCGCTGGGTTCTGTGCTTACTGGGCAATCTGCTGCTGCTGCTTCTCCCTCTGCCCCTATGCTTGCTTGTGCACACATGCTTTCTCTCTGAAATAAATAAATAAATAATGTATTTTTAAAAAGAATGTTTGGCAAAGGGAATAATTGTCATGATTTACCTCTTGAAGCTGGGCACAATGAAGCTTGAGCAAAATAGGGTTCTCATTTCTTCCCTTCCCTTCTCTCCCCCTCTCCCTTCCCTCTCTTCTCCTCCCTCCCTCTCTCTCTTTTCCTTTCTTCTTTCCTTCCTTCCTTCCTTCCTTCCTTCCTAAATCGGGGAAAATTGTGGGGGCAGAAGAGCCAATGGCTATAGGAAAGGAAACTAATAGTGTCAGCCATAGGCAAGGATTGTCCCTGATTTCTTTTTTAAAAATACCTGAGCCTGACACAAAGAAACCCCATAAATATTAGAATAAATGAAACTTTCTTTGACAGATAAATGGAGGCCCTCCAAATAGGAAGTATATGATCTTCCCAAGACCACACAGCTAATTAGAAGAATAAGGGGAACTGTAACTCACTTGTGCTAATTTCTGGCCCGGAGTTCTTTCTATTAGCAAAGCCACATACTGGTTTTTGTCTTATTACTTATGGAAAAGATAATGCAAGATGTTTTCTTTCTATTTTTTGGGTGTTTGATAGAATGGCTCAACTTCTATAACACATGTGTTTCTCCCGGAACTTAAGTAAGGAGAAGCACATGAATGTTTTTTTCCCCACAAGAGTCAATCAACCGTAGCCTCCTTGAATGACCTACAGTTATGAAGGAAGATGACCGGCATCGAATATACTGTCGTTCAAAGACACACTGACCTGTATTCTTTTGTCTACTTATTAAGATTTTAAACCATGAAGTAAAAAGACTTCAGAACTGAAAGAACTAATGTTGAAAACTACTATGTGCCAGACCATTTTGAATATAACTTATATATTATTCTATTCATTTTGCAGGTGACAAAACTGAGGCTCTAGAACTTATGACTTGCTAATGGACATAAAACTCTGAAGTGGCAGAGCTGGGAATCAAACCTGGCAAAGTTAGGATTCAACACTTGAGCTTTTCCCACTGTCTTACACTCTGATCCTATGCTCGGACACTACAATAATCATATTTTAATGAGCACCCACTATGGACTAAGAAGCCATTAGTAGTTAGACCAGTATATAGTGTATGTCTGAACACATTTTTTTTTTTTTTTTGCTTCTAAGTTGCTTGAAAATTAGCATTTTAATATTTTGCATGTAAAAATGCTTTATGTCTTTTATAGACTGAGAAGTTTTATATAACCATACATTATCATTTTTCTTATGTCAAAATTCAGGTTGACTTTCTTGGAATTTCAATGTAGGCCTTTAAAAAACTTTGTATGGTATTTTGAATATTTTTGTATTAACATAAAGAGGTAAAACATACATTATGAGTTGTTTAAAGATTCCAGCAGCTATCATGCATCATAATATGTACTGAAGTTAATTCTAAAGCATATCTAGAGCTCATTTTATTTTATGCCATGGCACCTTGTTTATGGTTCAGCATATTTATGGGTTAGAATACCTTTAAATATTCTGGTCTTATGTACTTGTTTTTTTTTTTCTTTCCTGATAAAATTTTAAAGTGACATTTAATGTTTTAAGAAACATTGTATTTGAGATACAAAGCTGTTTTATTATTTGTTACAAGATAGCTTTATTCATAATCATACTGACCTGGCTTGTGTTAAAAGTTTGTTCTTCTGGTTTTATGATTTTCTGCTTATGGAGGTTTGTAGTTAGAACAAGCCAAGTACTGTATTAAATTTTAAAACTTTAAGTATAGGTCCTTAACACATATAATAATTAGTCCTATGTTATTGCTATTATAGTGGAGTACGTCTTCACATATTGCCAAGTGTCCTGTTAGGAAATAATTCTCCATAGGTCACTTGTGTTTCAGAAAATTTTATGAGCAAAGTCATTGGCTGTTTTCATCCTGGGTTGTCTTTTCAAGGATGCTTGTATAGCGATCAGTCTTGGAAGATAAAATTTCTGTCAGGAGCAAAGGGCAAATTTGCCCACAGCCATAGAAGAGAGGCATAGTGTCTTGAGTGCAGGCCAAACAATCTTACCACCCATTAAAAATATTAGGGTTCTATAAGCTCAGTGTCACTCTCCTAAATATATTTGTGGGAAATGGGATTTGGGGAACCTGCATAAATGTTGGTGTTCTGCCTGAGGCTCTTACCATGAGTAATAAAGTCTTTTGTTTCTGACCCAGGAGCCTCATGTCTTCTGTTAGCATATATGAAACTGTGACAAGCTACATTGTTAGCTTATATGTAAGATAACATCTCAGACCCTCTGTAGCTTTTGACAGTTTCTCAACTAAACCATTTTGGGCTTCCCACCTAGATTAGCAATTTTAAGACAAACTAATTAATTTTTTTTTTTTTTTTGAGGAGGAGGATTTAAACTTTAGAATAGTCCAGACTAATATAAAAAATCACCAATAAATGTTAAATGTCATCATATTTACATCAGGTTTAAAGGATAAAATAATTGAAACATCACAAATAAAGTTGAATTCTGCTTTGTCCTTTTCTTAGAACATTGCTTCCCCTTTCCTTCCTGGAGGCGATCACTACTTTGATTTTGGTGTGTGTCTTTACACACCATAATTAATACTTTCACTATACATATACAAAAAAAGTATGTATTTCTAGATTGTGTTTTCAAAAAATTACATAATTTCTTTTATATTGTATGATTTTTTTCAACTATCTTTTCTCAACATTGCTTTAAGATGCACTCTTGTTGATAAATGATGATCTGGTTTATTAATTCTCTTTTGCTTCCTTATATAAATATAACATATTTTATTACTCTAAACCCTACCGATTAGACATTTGGGTTGTTTCCAGTATTTTCATGTTACAAACAATGCTGTGATGAACATCTTTATGTCTTGGCACAATGATAGCAAGTTACTCTGGGATAAGTAATCGAAAGTGGCAGAATTGACACTGTGCCAGTCTGGGGCTTAAGGCAGTAAGGCAAGCTCTACTTTTGTTCTTTGGAGGAAGCCAGCCACTGCATAAGAGATCCAGCTACTCTGAGACTGCCATGCTGTGAGGAAGTCCAAGCTAGCCACGTGGTGAGGCCACAAGGAGGGAGTAGGAGAGAGGTGTCCCTCCAGCCTCCCTGCTGTTCTAGCCATCCTAGTTGAAGTGTCAGACATATGAGTGAAAAAGTCACCTTGGACATTCTAGCCATAGCAAATGTCACACGAAGCACAGGCAAGCTGTCCCCACTGAGGCCCTGCCAAAACTGTAGACTCAAAAGCAAAGAAATAGTTATTATTGGTTTGAGCCTTTATGTTTAGATAATCAAGACCTCCAATTTTCTCTCATAGGTATTTCTTTTCTTGTATTAATTAGAAAGTATTCTTTATATGTTTTCTTTTATATACCGGTGCCTTAGTGAGGACTCTCAATTCATCAAGGTGTAAACCTAAATCCTTTTCCTAGTAACTGCTACCATTTTTACTACGTGGAAGCCTCCTTTCCCACCAGCACAGTATCTCAGCCTCGTCATTACTTTTCAGCCACATTCTGTTTTTAGAACAGACTTGTAGCATTGTCTAAGATTTACCTCTGTGTTTTAAAACCTAAATCTCTTAGTTGGTTAAAAAAATCTTCTAGATTGCTCTTACGAATAGGTGAGACCTGCAGCACTAGGACTTTAGTGTGTGTGGGAGGGTGTAAGACACATCTCCTCTCACACACCGGGGGGTACTGGGCAGGCAGAAGTGATGAGCCAGGTGGATGCCGCCCTGCTCCACTGCCTCTAAAGTGTTGAGGTTTAGTTCTTTTCTAAGTGATGTTTGACCTTGATGCCTGTGGGCTCCACAGGACAAGATCATGGCTCTGACAGATCAAACAGATGATGATCTCCCTCTGGAGCTGCTTTGGAATGCCCTGGGGTGGAGGTTCCTTACATGATTGGTTGCATCTTCCACTGATCCTCAATTGGCACCTTTGCAGAGCATGTCTTTGAGTTGAGTGTCTCTTTGCCTCTTGATATAACTGCCACCAGCGAGACTGTTCCCCAGATTTGAGTCTTTTGGAAACCTGAACTCAGGGCATGGCTGGGGGAGTCCTAGCCTTCCTTCTTCTTGCCCTGCTGTGGCCCACCTTGCCATTGCTCCCAGTCCTCTCTTCTACTACACTGTTAGTGCAAGGGAGATTATCAAGGTCAGTGGCAATATGACCAGGAAGCAATATGATCTTCTTGAGGGCATTGTCAGACTTAACTAATCACTGTCTTAGTGTTCCCTTAGTTTGGGGGAGAAGAAGCCCCTCTTTCCTTTCTCTCAGAGACAGGGGAGAGGTGAGGGAATAGCTTCTATTCACAAACAAAGACAACTTAAAATTTCCTTCCAACCACATATAAATTAGAAGTTTATGGGTTATAGTAATGTCAGTTCCTTTTTTTTTTTTTTTAAAGATTTCATTTTATTTCCCAGAGAGAGAGAGAGCATGAGCAGGGGGAGCATGGCAGGCAGAGGGAGAAGCAGACTCCCTACTGAGCAGGGAGTCCGATGTGGGACTCGATCCCAGAACCCTGGGATCGTCGCCCATGCCTAAGGCAAATGTCTAACCAACTGAGCCACCCAGGCATTCCAGTAATGTCAGTTCTTTTAAAACTGCACCTCTCAGGAAGATCTGAACAGAGTGACTAGTTCTGAAAGCTGGAAGTTTCTGATCTTGAATATGTGGTTCTTGGATCAGCTGGACTTTTGTTTCCTTAACAGCATTCTTTCATATAATTAATTCTTTGTTATGCATATTGCAAAGATCTGCTCCCAAACTACTGCTTGGCTTTTAATTTTGCTTATTGTGACTTTGGTCTTACAAATGTTTTATCTTTGAGGTCAATTGTATGTGTTAGCTAAGAATTCCTTTCACCTTCTAAAGTCGTAAAGTCATTCTCTTTATTTTCTCTAACAGTCATACAGTTCTGATTTTTACATTTAGGTTTCTCACCCATGTGAAATGTAAAAAATTTGTATATGATATGATAAAGAGATACAATTTATTTTATGTGGAAAGCCAATATTTCCAACATAATTTATTGAATAGTCTATCTGTTCCCCAGGAATCAAAAATACTAGTTTTGTCTTTCATCACATTTCCATATGTGCACCGCTCTGTTTCTGGCATCCTTATTCTGTTTCCTTAGTATATTGGTCCTCTTTGAAGCAGAAGTATACTGCTTTAAGTACTATGGCTTTATGTGTCTTAATATCTAGTAAAGCAAGTCTCCCATCCTTTTTCCCAGAATAATTTTGATTATTTGGCCCTTTATGCCTGCATATGAATTTTAGAATTCTCATATCAATTCCATGAAAAAACTATACTGGGAGTTCGATTAGCAATGCACTGGATTTATTTATAGACTAAGTTGGGTATGAACTAACTCATTAATGTAAAAAAGTTAATTAGGTAATTGCCTAGCAATCTAAATGCAGAAAAGTTTCCATTTAGCATATAATTTATCTTTCTTAATTTGCAATGTTTTTATGTAAAACTTTATCTGTTGTCATGGTCAATACCTAACACAAAGCTTCTCTCAATAAATATTTGTGGAATTAATGACTAGGACCATCTGTAGACATTTGTGCTAGACTTGAGCAGAAGGCGCATGCTTAACTGACTGAGCCACCCAGGTGCCCCTTTTCTGTATAATTGAAACTCTGTACACTTTGATAATACTGTCCTGTTCCCTGCACTCCCACCAGCCCCTGGCAGTCACCATTCTACACTCTGCTTCTAAGAGCAACTATTTTAGATTCCTCATATAAGTGATATGATGTAATATTTATTTGTCCTTCTATGTCTGGCTTAGTTCACTGGTATAATGTCCTCTAGGTTCACCCATGTTGTTGCAAATGTCAGAATTTTCTTTCTTTTTTTTTTTTTTTAAAGCTCAGTAATATCCTATTACATGTCTCTGTGATACTTATTCATCCATCCAGTGATAGGCATTGGTTTGTTTCCACTCTTGTTGTGAATAATGCTGAACATGGGGGGGCAGATATCTCTTTGAGATCTTGTTTACATTTCCTTTGGATACGTACCTAGAAGTGATGTTGCCAGATCATATGGTAGTTCCATTTTTTAATTTTTGGAAGAACATCCATACTTTTTTTCGTAGTGGCTGCATCAGTTTACATGCCCGCCAGTAGTATGACAAGTTCCCTTTTCTTCATATCCTCATTAACATTTGTTCTTTCTCACCACTTTGGTTAAATTTATTCCTAAGTATTTTATTCTAGTGATGACATTGTACATGGGATTGTTTGCTTTCTTTTTGAAAAAATTTTATTTTATTTTTTCAGTGTTCCAAGATTCATTGTTTATGCACCACACCCAGTGCTCCATGCCCTCCACAATACCCACAACCATCCGCCACCCCCCTCCCCTCTAAAACCCTCAGTTTGTTTTCTTAATTTCTCCTTCTGATAGTTCATTGTTAGTATATAGAAACACAACTGATTTTTGTATATTGACCTTTAGCCTTGCAGTTCTGCTGAGATAAGGGCTGCCATAACAAAGTACCAAAAACTGAGTGGCTTAGAGTGATAGAAATGTATTGTCTATAAGAACTCCTTTATTTTTTTGACAGGTAGTTAAGGTGACTTGAATTCAGTCTAATGGGACCATGTGATAGAGAAATAAAATGAGGCATTTCTTCGTTGATCATGTCCTTTGTTGATCTGATCAGGGAAATCAGTCTTTAAAAATCCCTTAAGGCATTTTCATTTAATTAAGGGATCAAATTAGAGATTGAAGAGGGCATATTTAACCTCAATAGCTCCTATGTTCTGTTACCTGCTTTAATTTGAATTTGGAAGTGACTGGACACAGGCGGTCATTAGATGCATGACTACACATTCTGATTTTGTGATTTTGTCTTGAAGTCTGATGCTTGAAAATAAATTCACTGTAAGCTTTGAATATGAGATTGTAGTGCACATGTATCCTTCCTTTCTGGCTACCCCTTACCTGAATCCTTTCTTCCTGTGTTTGGGGAATCTTCTTTGTCCCTGCTCTGGATCTTGTTAGGAGGCTGAGCTGTGTCCTACTACAGAAGCTGTAAGTGCCCAGTCCTTTCCTAGCCTTCACTGCTATTCCCAGTAGGGGTCAGAGGACCTCTCTGACTGCAGTGCTGCAGGAAGACTAGAAGCTGCAGTGATAGTGGTGGTGGCCAGTATTTGCTCAGAGCTGTGCTGATGGTGCAAGGCTGTGTTTGGTGGCAGAATCAATGGTGTCTTCCCCAGACCAACCACGTGGCATCTGTGGTATGCTGCTCCTGGCTGCACAGCTTCAGCAAGGCTTTTGTGCTGTACCATATGTATGGTACAGCATGTACCATATATATGTGCTGTACCATATGTACCAGATATGTACCGTATCTGGCTGGCCTTAAGCCTGGTTCTTTAGTCATTGTGAGTCTGAGATAAATTCATTTCCCTGCTTAAATCAGCCAATAATGACTATCACAGTTTTCAACTAAGAAGTGTGACACATCCAGGAATGTTGAGCATTTAACTGATCCACCTGTAATGAAATGTTAGATGGAGGAACCAAAATAAATTGCTCAGAGCTTGGTGTGTCATGAAGACTAGTCTTGTACTTCAGCTGCTTTGCTGGCTTTGACTTAGGCTTTTTGTGTCCTTTTCTAAGTCTCATTTATTCATTCAACAAATATTTCTTGACTACCTGTGTATGAGTTTCCTATGGCTGCTATAACAAATTACCTCAAACTTGGTGGCTTAAAGAAACACAGACTTATTCTCTTATATTTCTGAAAGCCAGACATTCAAAATCCATTTCAGTGGGTTCAAGTCAAGGTCTGGGAAGGGCTGGTCTTTTTTGGAGTCTCCAGGGAACAATGTGTTTTCTTGTCTACTCTAGCTTCTAGAAGCTGCATCATCATTCCAACCTTTTGCTTGTGATGTCACATTGCTTTCTCCTCTTCTGTAGTCAGATCTCCCTCTGCCTTCCCTCTTACATGGATGTTGTGATTCATTTAAGCCCCACCCAGATAATCCAGGATAATCTTCCCATCTCAAGATACTTAACTTAATCACATCTTCAAAGTGGCTTTTGCCAATAAGGTAGCATTCCCAGGTTCCATATATGAGGACCTAGATGTCCTTGGGGGCTATTACTTGGCCTACTGCACTCTGCTAAATACTATGCATTGGGAATATAAGGTGAGGAAGATAAAGATTCAATTTGCACTTCTGGTGTAGATGGGGCACACACATTTAAATAAAAATTACAGAAATAATTTTACAAGTTCACTTACGATAAGTGCTTGGAGGAGAAATACAAGATGGGAAGGGAGAGTATGAAGGACTGATTGCCAGAGTCTAGGTAGGCCATGGAAAAGTTTGGTAAAAAATAATATTGGCTAACACTATATGTAGACACTGTATTCCATGGGCTACATATATTCATAAATTTAATTGTCGCCACTACCTATGAAGTAGGTATTTTATGATCTGTACATGAATAAACTGTAACACGGATATTGGAAGTAATTTGCTCAAGGGTCTGTGGCTAACTAGCAGAGCAAGGAACATTTAAAGCGGTCATTAACATGGAGTGGATTTTGGTGGTTTTGCTGGCCTCCCATTATTGTGTTACGTCCTGATTTTCTTCGGAGGAATTTATGCTCCTCATTGGACTCTGCCTTCCCCTAGGAAGGGTTGGACACATGCTGCAGATAAAACAAAACAAAAAAACCCAAATAGCTGAGGATGATCCACCTTCCAGAGGAGTCTGTCAGTCCCTGCCATCTTTACCTCTTAGGCTTCCCGGCCTCTGTTCTTTTCTGGCTGTGTTTTTAAACTATTTTTTTTTTTTTTTTTTGTAACCTTTGATTGTGTGAGCTACTGCCTGTCTTCCCAATACATTCATTTCCTGCTTAAGTTTCTGCTGGCTTCTAATGATAGAGAACAAACTGAGGGTTGCTGGCAGGTAATGGGTGGGGGATGGGCCAAATGGGTGATGGGGATTCAGGAGGACACTTGTTACAATGAATACTAGCTGTTATATATAAGTATGAATCGCTAAATTCTATTTCCGAAGCCAGTGTTACACTAGATGTTAACTAATTAGAATTAAATAAAATTTTGAAAAAAAAAAAAGTTTCTGCTGCTTACACCTAAAGCACTCTTGGAGCAGAAGGAATTAGCCAGGTGAGGATAGAAGGCACGCAATTGCAAGGCAGATGGAAGAGTGTGTAGCCGAGATGATGAGCCGCATATAAACTTTCTGAGGAGCTGTGAGGAAGCCATGTGGTTGGAACTGAGTGAGTTGGAGGGTGGCATGAAATGAAGTTCAAAAGGTTGATGGGAGCCGGATGTATCTGAGCACAGAGCCTGGCATGGGGCCCAATCTCACCACCCTGAGATCATGACCTGAGCCAAAGTCAAGAGTCAGCCACTTAACCAGCTGAGCTACCTAGGCACCCCTGAGGCTTTGCTTTAAGGGTAATACTTTATTGTTCGTTCATTTGTTTGTTTGTTTTTAAGCAAGATAGTTATAACTAATGTATTTTGCCAGCTGGACTCAGTGGGGTACAAGTAGAAAGCAACTGTATTCTTTTTTACCACTTTCTGTTAAACTTGCTCCATGGAGTCATTTTCCCCTGGATTCTGGATGAACTCTTGGCTAAGGAGCATTCCTTCTCTGGTCCCTCTAAGATACGAATAAATGATCCCTTTAGGTTGTGAAGTGTCTAGTTCAGTCTAATATCAAACTCCACATTTTCATCGCATTATAAAGTTCTCTCTTAGCCAAGGCCTAAAGCAGGCTTTGAACCTGCTTCTGGAAAGATGTGGTCATCTGCTTGCCCACGTTGCTTTTCTCCCCCTTCTTGCCTACTGATTGGGCTACCTCTGGCTCCTACAGGATTGGAGGTAGGGGAGGGACAAGGCTCTCCCTTTCCTGAGGGATTTCTTTAATGTTCCTGTAGTTTCCTCATTGGCAATAGTGCTTTTCTTGCTAGGCACTAATGATCTACCTCATCCCTACTTCCATTCCCTAACTTCTGCCAGTTCACAGTTAGCCTCTCTCTGCTGGGCTCACCCTGCACCCCAAGTGGTCATTATGAAGAAACACTTTGCAAGGCGACTCAGCGTTGCACAGCCTACAGGATTCAGGCTCACTGTCTTACCAAACGAGAGAACAGTTGTTTGCCAAAAGCCTCACCTACTCTTCAGTCTGCCTTTACGCTGGCCAGATTCTCGTTTTCAGACTTGTTCAGGCATGCTTCAGTTAACTGCCTTTGTGTTCTCCCAGATTCCAGGGCGCCAGTACCAAGCTCTTTAGATGTTTCTTCTGAAGCTACCTCACGCGTGGAAATACCCCAGGATCCATCAAGCTTTCCTTATTAATCCTCGATTGGCTGATCGAGCCTATTGGGCTGAGATTTGTAAACCTCACTCTGGACGATTCTCTTTGCAAACCTAGCACTTGTTCTAATATGTGGGTGTAATTGGCGTCTATTGTTCAAACTCTGGAGCTTCAGTCCAACCTGAGACCATAGAAAAGTACCATTTTAATATTCTCTTGAGAAGAGATATGATCAGATGCCCAGTATTTGTGTAATTTTAGTGAATACATGCTCCGGTCACATTACTTCCCCAGCACCCATATAAAGCAAACAAAACACCAAATATTCTTATATAAAAAATAAGAATATTTTGTAAATCTGACCAGATTTGGGTTTCTTTGGTCTAGACAGTATTAAATTAGTCAAACATCTCTGTGCTCAGTATTCCATAGGAAGTGTGGGAACCTTTCTTTTGGTTAAAAAAAAAAGACAATCAGCTGTCATACACTTGAATATGGACCAAACATTTAAATATTCAGTAGAAATTTGGATGTATTGTATAAAGCGCTCAGCAAAGTGGAAAGCCCTCTGACCACTTTCAAAGTAATCCAAGCAAACAGCAATTAGGGATCTATTCTATTTTTTTCCATTTGTTCATAGCTCTCACCAGGACATAACATGAGCTCCTATGCATATTGGGAGGGAAATGGACAGCACTTTGATTGTTCCTTACTTTGATATGTGACTGTCAGGGTTGCAAATAATGTGCCTGCAAAAGAAAATTGCCTCCTGGTGCACCTGAAGATGGAATTTTAAAAAATGTTTCTTCCTCCTTCCTTTTCTCTTTCCATTTACTCAGCATTACGTGACTCTGTTGTTAAGCGCTTGAGGAGAAAAAGGAACTGTTTATGGTGGCTCCAGTGGGATAAGTCTGACCAAGAGGAAGGAGGCAACATAGCAAGGGAAGTGCTTCCAACATTTATTTAGTATATATTTATTAACCACCTATTGGGCACAAAGAACATAAAACATGGTGACTGCTTCCTGAAGCTTTTACTCTAGTTGTGAGGATGGGACATACATGTACCATAAGTTAAATTCAAGGTTTGTAGTGTTGAAAGCAGAGTCCTCCCGTACTGTGAGCCTGAAAAAGGCAAAGCTACAGCCAAGAAAGTGGTAGAAGCCACAGAGGGAGAGGTCTGGGTTAAACGTCAGGTTCTAACAGAGCTGGCCAAAGATGGGCTGGACTACCTGATGTGAAGGGGAGTTTCTTGTCCTTCAAGATATTTCACCCAAACTGAATGAGCACTTAGCAGGAGCATTTGTAGAGGGTATTATTGCATCCGAGGATGGTTATTCCACATGACCTTTAAAATACTCATGTGACTTCATGATGCCTCGATTCTGTGAGTCCTGAAGACTGAGCATGCATGGGCTCATCAATGCTTAGGAAAGAATTTATAGGGACAGAAGAAGGGAGGGAGGAGGGAGGTCCAGTCAGAAGAAATACTACGAGATTAATGAAAGGTCTGGAGCTTTTGCTTGTCCATATTTTGCAAGGGGAAACTACATTATCTCTAACCACATTTAAGGGAAGTTTACACAGGAGTTTAAGAAACAATAGCTTAATGTCTCTTTGCTTTGGAAAATTCGGCATAATTGACCCATAAAGTCAAGCTTGAGGGATGAGCTAGGGAGTTTGTCCAGTTCACTTAAACAAAATTTTGCTGAGTGTGTTCTACGCTGCAGGCATCAGGCACTGGGAGAGCAGAGATGAAAAGAGACATGGTTTCTTCTCTTGAATTGCTTATTGTTGAATAGGAGCTTTTAAAGAGCTCATCCTAAAATACTTCCTAATGAAGACCTACATTTAATTTCTCCAAAGTTTTTTTTTTTTTTTGTTTATTGGACAGAGAGAGATCACAAGTAGGCAGAGAGGCAGGCAGAGAGAGGGAGGAGAAAGCAGGCTCCCCACCAAGGAAAGAGTCTGATGTGGGGCTCGATCCCAGGACCCTGGGATCATGACCTGAGCCGAAGGCAGAGGCTTTAACCCTCTGAGCCACCCAGGCGCCCCAATTTCTCCAAAGTTTTATGGCCACTTTAATAATAGCTGTATTTATAGCTGTAATATATAGCTATATATTATAGCTATACTTTATAAATATATAGCTGTATATTTATAGCTATACTTCAAAGTGCGAGATACAATGTTAGTCTTTTTCTAGTTCTCATGACAACCCTTCAATGTAGATATTATCTTTGTTTTTCAAAGAGAAAATTGGAGCTGAGAGAGGCCAAGTATATTGCCCAGCCATTAGTAAATGGCTAATTGAAAACTCAGTCACTAAATTGATTGAGTGTGTACCATGCTCTAGGTGCTGGACACACAACATCTTAGGCAGTCTTTACACCACTGGAGAAGAGATGTCTTACTGTCACCCCAATTTTATGGTCAAGAAAACAAAGACCAATACAATTAAATTGCCCAGAGTCCCATACTCAGTGTTATGGATTGGATGTTTATATTCCTCTCAAATTTATGTGTTAAAATCCTATCCCCTAATGTGATGATATTAGTAAGAGGTGGGGTCTTTGGGACGTGATTAAAGTCATGAGGGCTCCACCCTCATGGGGCTGGTGACCTTAAAAAAGATAAAAAAGACACTCCAGAAAGCTCCCTTGCCTTTTCTGCCCTGTGCGGATGCAGCATGAAGGAAGATAACCTAATGAACCAGGACCTCACCAGACAGTGGATTCTGATAGGGCCTCCATCTTGGACTTGGACTCCATCTTGGACTCCATCTTGGGCTCCATCACAGCCTCCAGAACTGTGAGAAAGACATTTCAGCTGTTTAGAACACCCCCCTCCCTCCAACAGTCTGTGGTATTGTTGGAGCAGCCCAAAAGGACTAAAATAGTCTGTCAGTACAGAGCAGAGCCTATATTTGGCCAAGTGTGCTTGGTTCCAAACCTGACGGTCTTTAACCACTGTGCCCCAACCTTTCCTCTCCTCTCTCTGCTACAGAGGCCAAGGTTTTCCCCTGGCTCTGCTTTGCTTCTCCCTTTACCAAAAACCAGAGTGAATGACAAAACCATTTTGAGCATTTTCTTGAAGGGCCAGGAGTGAACTTGACTGGAGGAGAAATTCCCATTAGAATTCTGAGGCTCAGCATACAGCAGTGGCACCAGGGAGGTAAAAATGCCATGCTAATTAGGCAATTACTGAAACTCATGATTAAAACATAAGGTTGCCTTTCTAAGAGAATCCCTGGAATAAGTGGTATTCTTCATTTTGCCTTGGAGCCTGGTCGATCAACGTCTAAGAAATTCACCTTCCTCTGCTGGAGAAATGATGTGGGAAGCAAAGACTGTTTTATCCATTATCTCTTGGGATACTGATGACAATCCTTTGGAGATATATGGGGGAAATTTGGTTTGGGGTTTTAATGGCCAGTTAATCAGATCCCTCATTGTTTTGAATCCTGTGTGGTATGTGCAAAATATATACAGAAGTCAGGAATTCCAATTTCAGGTGGATTGCTTGGATTGGATCTCAGGCCTTGGATCTGTGCCCAAATGCCCCTCCTCAGTACCCGCCCTCCCCCCCAAAAACACACTCCTGCTGCAGCTGGACCCTGGGGTCTGCATTTAGGAAGGGCTGGGCTTATGGCCAGCTGAGCAGAGAACTGTAGTTTCTTTATACCTATGAATCCAGGGAACCTGGGAGATACATCAGGAGGTGTTTTATTGACAAAGTCACAGGGAGAGCGAGCATGATAGTTTCACCACAGTGCCTGATCTTGTTCTTTGAATCCATTGCCCTCTCCTGATTTGACAGGTGAGAATTTGAGGCTTCAAGAAATTAAAGTTTTGAAAGTCACACATAGCATGCCAATGGAAGGGGGCTTGGAGCTCAGGGGGGTCAGACCCTTTTTGTTGCAAATGTGCCCGGTGCCTCACAGAGAGGAAATGTGACTTGTCTAAGGTCTCACTGCCAGAACAAGACACTCAGGTCTTATGACTCCTTCTGGGGCTCTTGCTGGTGCCTCACAAAATTCTCCTTTCTAACACTATGATCTCTGTGCTCTTGGCTTGTGACCAGAGTCTTCTGGATTCTGGTCCTGTCCCTGAGTGTCTTTTCTCAACTCGGAGAGGAGGATGGTGGATAATGTCTGCCCCTCAGTGTTGTGAAAACCAAATGAATTTGTGTCTATGCAGATACTTTGTGATTGTAACACACTCAACAGATATTAGAATCTTATTTTGAGGTCATCACTCTCACTTCTGTCCTTTCAGATGGGCCCCTTTGAGCCAAGTGGGACACAATTGGCTCCGGAGAAAGCTGAGCTACTGGAGGAACAGAGCTGCAGTATTATGGTTCTCAGTGCAGGCTGCATATGGAAATCACTTGAAGAGTTAAAAAAAAAATACCGATGCCTGGGCATTGTCCCCAGACCAATTAACTCACAATCTCTGAAGGAAAGACTACTCACTGATCTATTTTTAAATAGATCTGATAATGTAGAAAGGTGGACAGCCACAGCTTTAGTGACCTCACACATTTGTTTTGTAGCAGTGACACTCTCTTGGAATGTAGACGGGTGATTGCATTTCCTGGTGGATCATCTGTCTCTTAATGTTGGAAACCTAAATCCAAGCCTCATTGGAGTCTTGTGTGAGCCTCTTCACATTACTTATGACAGTTCTTTACCTATACATAGGGCTTGCCCTCTCTTGATGCCGTTTAATTTTTACAACAGCCCTGTGAAGTCAATAACTATTGGCCTCATTTCATGAAATGGTTCCTACCCAACCCTGCATAGAAGCAGATAGCTGTCTCTGCTGCTCTTTAGAAGAAAGGCTCGCATCAAGTGGGTGGGTCAGAAGCTTATCTTTATCCCCCACTCTGACAACAGCATCTTCTCATTTGGGAATTCATGGAGAACATCCCTTTTGATCAAGTAAGCTTGTTGTTAACACCCAACAAGACCTGTGGTCAACAGTTGTGAAGGTTGTACACTATTCAAGCCTAAGAAATACCAATTGCATTACATTTGTGTGAATGGTACCCCCAGCTCAAGGACAGTGCCCAGGCTCGGTGGCTGCTTGTCCTGAACTCGAATGTATCGAGAGGTGCTGTCTGGATCTGGAGGCTCTCTCTCTGATAAGGTCTAAAAGATGCTGGAACAATCCCCAAATGCTGCCCTTCCACTGTAGGTCAGATGCTAACACAACATAAAATCAGAGTGTGATCTGTTTCTTTAACATTATCTTCTCCAGGCTTTTTCATTTTAAAAGCACGTACCCTTAGGAACAAGAAACTATTTTAGGCTCTTAAATGGATCTTCTCTTATATGTTTAGGAATTGGTAATTCATACAGAATAGGGGTTTATGTTTTTTCAAACAGTCTTCACATTGCCTTCTGTGATGTAGGCATTTCTCTTCCCAGTTTACACAGGAGCCAACCAGGGTTCCAAATAGTCACTGTCTTGACCCGAGTTGAACTCATTGCTTGTTTGTTTCTAGATCTGAGACTTTTCCCACTGTCTCCTACTGATAAGAATAAGGTTTTATTTTATTGTCCTTGACTACATGCATTCCAGAAACGTGTGCCTTCAAGCAAACATTCTGTTGGCGATGGTCCTGAGGCTGCAGTCCTGTCGGTGCTCAGGAGGGCCCTATGGGGTGACTCCTCTAGTTCGGATGTGACATCACTTGAAATAATTTATGCTGTTTCCTAAGTAAGAAACTTTACATGGTGGACAAGTTTCTTTTTTAAAATAGTACGGAGGCTGGGATAATGATATATATTAAAATATCTTAGGTCTCATTGAAAAACTCATGAATAGGAACATGGCTGGACTATTTACTCAATTATCTCCTCTTTGAATATACAATCTGCTCAGAGAAAACCAATATTTTTATTGGTTTTAAGTACATTCTTTTTAAATATATTTAAAATAAATTCTAATACAAAGAATATAGGCAGTAAAGAGTATGGACTTTGGGGTCAGTCCTGAGTTCAGATGGGTTTCTCCTTACTGGTGTCTTTGTGATTTGAAGTAAGTCGTGGGGCATCATTTATTCTCACTTTTCTCATCTGTAAAATGGGCTAATTAGATTTATCTCACAGGATAATTAATCTAAAGCATAGAACACATAGAAATTCCTCAAAAATGTTAATTTATTTACATCATTCTTGCATTAAAACTCTTTAGTTTCATTATTATGAGAGTTAGTTTCATTACTATAATATAATTAGATTGCTGAAAAGAGAAGTCTGGGTAGATGGGCTTTCGCAATGTTCATGTATTCATTAACTAATTCAGTTACAAAGAGTCATCTTTCTAAAACACAGAATTTATTTCTGGCTCTTCTACCTAATGCTCATCAAAGGCTCCCTATGACCTACTAAATAAAGCCCCAATCCATTAGGCTGGTATTCCAGACCTTGCAACTCTCTGCTCTTATCTCCTCCTCCCTTTTCCCCGTCTGTGCTCCCCTGAATGACGTTCTTCCTTGGATCCAGCGTGCTGTTTCATGCTTCTCTGCTCCCTTAGTCAGCAAGCTCCTTCCCATGACTTTTCACTTGCTAGACTATAATTCTTTCTGTTCTCAATGCTCTCCTCTTCAGAGAAGCTTCTTTTGATCCGTCTCCTTTCCCAAACACAAGTCATCACTGCCTCCTTTGTCTTGCCCCTGTCCTTAGCACATCCATTGGCTGAGGCACGTTCTGCAACCTCTTTTAGACTGTGAGCTCCTGCAGGGTGGGACCAGCATCTTCAACTTTGGTATCTGGAGCCCGGCACAGTACCTGGCATAGAGCAGCTGTGGACTGACCTTAATTGACTGTAACAACGCAATGTGCTTAGCGTTTTCCTAGAGCTATGCATGAAAGGTTCTGGTAGTTCAGGGGGAAAGGCTCTCAGCTCCTGAGCATACCAACTATGGGGAAGTTCCTTAACTTCTGGGATCTTCAGTTCTTTATCTAGAGAGATGACAAAATAATAAATAGTACCCACTTAATAGGTCTGTTGTGCAGATTAAATGTAAATCTTTAATGCATGTGAAGCACTTAGAATAGCGTCTGACATGAAGTATCTAGAAAACTGTTGGCTAGTATAGCTATTATTTTTCATTAAAAATAAAAATTATAAGAGGTGAACTGATTTAAACAAGGTCACAAGGTTAGTAGGTCATCAGATGCCAAGTTGGGTACTCTTTCCACTCTATCATAGCTTCCTTCTGATTCATGTGTCTCTCAGTGACCTACTGCAGGATCCCTAACATTTCCATCCCCCGGGGAAAAGCTTTCTTTCCACAAAGGGGTTAAGCAGCCATGCGTCATCACTTGTTAATACATCACAGCTGTGTTGTCGGGTGGGTTGTGTTGTGCTGTCAGATTAGCTGGGTGGTCCTTTGCAGGGCAAGAGCTAGCTGGTCAGTCCTGGCTGCAGTTGAGATAAAAAGAGTAGGTTCAGACCCCTGGGGACCCCACCCAGCAGAGGCTGGCTTGGGTGTAGTCTATGGTGGTTGGGAAGGAGGAAGACTTCCCAGTCTTACCTATAAAATTGGGAGAAGAATGGCTGTTTTACAGTCCCGTTGTGAGGATAACATGAGGTAACTATAATAGGCATCATTTATTAAACAAATACCATCTACATGTATTACCTTAGTCCTCCCGATAACAACATGAACTGGTTCTAGGATTATCCTTATTTTACAGAGGAGAAAACTGAGGCCCAGAGAGGTTATTTATTGGCCAGTTACTAGGTGGCAGAATCAGAATCTGAGCTCTACTTCTGTGCACTGAGATAGTATATGGGAAATGCCTGACCAGAGTGGGATTTATCCCAAACTTGCCCTTTCAAAGAATGGAGTCTTCTTTGTTTTCATAATTTTTTTAGCTATTTCCTGAGAAAGAGCATCTGACATTGTATAAGCTTCCAATCTACCTCTGTCTGTGAGCCTCACTGTTGTGAGCGCTTGTTAGAAATGAGCTGCCTTCTCTCCTAGATGGTGGGGTCTAAGTGCAAGGAGAAAGAAGATGAGGCAGGCAAGGTGAGGCACAGACCACAGGGGATGGGTGGGTAGCAGGGAGGGGGGCATGTTAACCCCCTTCCTGGCTGACCCCCTCCTTAACACAGGATATGGTTCCTACCAAGGGGTTCAGCTAAAGCCCAGAAAGCTTCACTGAGTTTTACTGACTTCCCGAAGCTTAATTTATAGCCAGCCAGTGAGTGGAGCTAAAGCTTCATGAGATTGCTGCTTGTCCAGCTGACCTGCTGGGGAATTCCTGCCTGAGCCTTTCCCCTCTGCGTGTGTCTGCCACACAGTCCCACTGAAGAGCTTATCTCAGCCTGGCAGAGCAGAGGGTCACACTGCCCACCCCTCCCTCAACTTGTTCTTCTTTCTTAGCCATGGCCCTTCACATTCTCGGGGCTAAATCCATGCAGCATCAGCTGGGTGCTTATTAAACTCCCTACACTGGAGAGAAATGGAGCTGAAGAGATTCTTTTTCTTATTCTTGGTTCGAAGAATGAGCATACACAGGCATTTTAACTCCATAAGCCAGGCAGTTTGTTTAAACCAAGGGTTGCAAACTCAAATGCTTGCAGGACCCGATGGGGAACATTATGGAAAGAGGCAAGCTAGGTGATGACAGTAGGGACTGGTGGGGATTATGGCAGACTGGAAAGCTCTTGTGCTTTCTCAGAAATGGGCAGTGGCTTTCCAGCTCCAGTCTTTGCAGCCTGCAGGGAATGCAAGTTGAGGGTTTCCTGATTCTCTGACATTTCAGGAGACTGTGTAGAGCTGGATTTTGTGTGAACTTTCTTAATTTTTAAAACATTGTCTGGGACAAACAAAATACCTCTATGGGCTTGACTTGTGTGTAGGTTGCTATTTTGAGAATGCTGTTTGAAGTTGTGAGGTGAAGTCTCCGCTCAGGCTACTTTTTCTTCCCTTTTCCCTATCACTTGGCCCTCTTTGATTTCAGTAGAAGTGGCTATCAGTCAGGAACCTTGTTTGATCTAGGGAAGAAGCTATTTGGGAAAACATGAGCGCAACATTTGCTTGTCCTTTCATTTTTGTCCATTTACTCATTCACTTATTCAACAACCACCAACTATTTTAGACACCATACTCTGGGGGGACAGGAGTGAACTGGTATAGCTCTCAAGGAGCTCACGGTCTCAGAGGAGAGGTGAGCAAGATGGCTGCTCTTACTGTTTCAGAGTGGTCAAAGCTTTGATGGCTGCCTGAAAGACCCATAGGAACATTAATGAGAGAATTCTTAGCTGCACCAGAGGGAATCAGAAAAGGATTTTTGGAAGATATGGGGGGTGTGAAGCGGAGAGCTGAAGGGGAGGAAGGCAATGGATTTGAACGCTGAGTGAGTGGAGAAAGTAGGTAACAGGGGTTGGGAGGGCCTTCCAAATAGGGGGAACAGGGTGAACTTGGGTTTAATCGTGTGGTAGACCATATTGTGTTTAAGAAATGTCAAGTCATCTGTGTGGGGTGCTGGTCTGGATTAACTGTGGAAGATGCTGGGGGAGTTGTCTGGAGTTATTGGGAATGGCCCTATGAGCTATCCTTACTCTATCTGATAAACTCTGCAGAGCTACTGAAGTTGTATAAACCAGGGGAGTCCCATGGTCACATCTGTTTTAGAAAGATCATTCTCCCTCACCATAGAGACTGTGGACTCCAAGAAACAAACTGAGGGTTTTAGAGAGGATGGGCGTGGGGGGATGGATTAGCCAGGTGTTGGGTATTAAGGAGGTCATGTATTGCTTGGAGTTCTGGTGTTACACAGAAATAATGAATCTTGGAACACTACGTCAAAAACTAATGACATACTATATGATGACTACCATAACATAATAAAAAGATAATAATAAAGGAAAGATCGTCATTATAGAGAAGCATAATTTGGAATGCCAGGCTGTGAGGGGGGAGGTTATAGGGAATCATGGGATAGGGTAGAGAGCAGACATGGAAGAAGGTCAACAAGCTAGGATAGGGTTCTCAATCCTAGGTAGACCACCTATGGCTAAACCTATCCCAGGCTAAGTAGATCAGAATTTCTGGGTTTGGGGTCCCAGCCTTGGGATTAAAAGCTCTCTGAGTGGTTGGGCATCACTGACAAGGAGACCATTGCCTGGTGGAGGCAAGTCTCAGAGAGAGGGCAGACATTGCTTGGGAATCCTTGTATCTCAGGGCTGGGGAGACTGTGCCCCTTATCCTGTCCAACAGCTCTGTGTTACAGATGAGCACCTGAGATCCTGAAGGAATATTTGCTGCTACATCAGATAAGGAATATTCAAAAAATTTTGATTATTACCTTGTGTTGGAAGGAGTCTGGGGTTTGAAGCTAAATGACTCTGGTTTTGAATCCTGCCTGGGTTACTCATTGGCTGTATGCTGGACAAGTCATTTGACCTCTCTCAATTGCCTTTCCTCATATTTAAAATGGAATTAATGATACCTGTCCTTGAAAGTTGTGGTGGGGATTAATATTTGTAAAATGTCTAACACTGTGCTAGGTAAATGATCAGTAAATGCTACTACTTTCCTGATGATTATAGTTACAAGGAACCAACTCCATGGTCAGTTGTGGTTTCTGGACTGCTCTATAAAGAAGACTCAGATGATATGGTGGTCAGTTGCAGGGGCAAGGGGGAGGTTATCAAAAAGGATTCTTTATTATTAAACCTTTATTATGAGCAGAGAAGAGATGGAAAGAGCAGGTTAGATGAACATCTCCTCCCTAACTGATCCCCTACTCTTAATTTTTTAAAGCATGTACTATTAGGTATTATTCTTTTTTTAAAATGTTATGTTTGTCACCATACAGTACATCATTAGTTATTGATGTAGTGTTCCACAATTCATTATTTATGCACCACATCCAGTGTTCCATGCAATACATGCCCTCCTTAATACCCATCACCAGGCTCACCCATTCCCCTACTCTCCTCCCCTCTGAAACCCTCAGTTTGTTTCCCAGAGTCCATAGTCTCTCATGGTTCATCTCCCCTCTGATTACTATGCTGCCTCCTCATGCAGAACTGTTTCTGTTTTTCAAAAAGTAAGTTTAAGACCCACAGAAGTTCCAAAAATGGTAGAGATTTTCTGTGTTAACTGTCACCAAGCTTCACCCAGTAATGACAGTGTCTTACATAACCATAGTTGTGTTATTTTTTTACAGAGCTATACTTCTACTGCTGTTGTTTCCCACTCCTCTCTCTTAATGTAGTAGTCGATATACTTCCCATACTTTCATGGTAAATATGCATTCAGTGTCTTGTTATCCCACACTCTGGACAGTTTCCTCACTGTTGGACATCTGATAGTATTCCAACCAATTGCATAGGTGGTTTCAGCTGTTTTCCTGTAGTCTCGCTGTGAGCATCTTTGAGTATAAGGCTTTTGCCATATTCGGGATTATTTCATTAAGATAGATTACCAAAGGTGGAATTGCTGGGTTAGAGAATCTGAATGGGTGAAAGATTTTTGACCTGTTTATGGCATTTGCTGAAAGAGAGCTGCCTGAAATGAGCTGGAGAGGGGGGGTGCTCCAGAAGTTGAGAGTGGGACCCCAAAGATGACCTTGAGTGGAAATGGCTCGGAGAGCCCTGGCAAGTGCCTGGGAGCTGATGCTGAACATGAGCTAGAGCAGCAGAAGCCTACTGAGACTCAATCACACAGTACCCTGTCTACTTCTGGCTCAGAAGCCCTGGGCCCCTGGGGTGCTTTGCAGTTCCTGACGTGGCTGCCTGCTCAGGACCACTGCTGAGACTTGCCTCTAATCTGCTGTGCCCAAGCTCTGGGCTCTTTTTTCCTTCCCCGTTTCAGGCCATTTCACTGAAATCTGAGTAAATGATTGATCACTTTAAAACAAGGAACAAATGGACTTGCTGGGCAATCAGACCTCCTTCCAGCCAGTGCGCATTTGTGCACCCAGTGGTGGGTGCAATGTCATCAGCATATGATGGTTGGAATTTGCTGTGCTGTGACAGGCAGAACAGTCCCAGTGGTTTGTCCGGGCTGCAGTTAAAGGCCGAACAGGAGCGTTCTCAGAGTAGGGATTGGATGTTTAGTCTCTTAGCAAGGGCTAAGAGTTCTCATGCAGCAGGTGGGGCCACAGGGGGCAAGTGCTGAGGTTGGGGAAGGAGAGTACAAAGTGAATTGGTAGCTAATTCCTCAGCATAGGCTAGAACCTAGAACTTCCTTGTTTTCCATACTGAAAGTAATGAGTCTTTCACTGATGAATAGAAATGACCTCTAAATGGTTACCAGCACCATGACATTTGTTCAACACCTACTATGTACCAGGCATTGTGATAGGTGTTTTACACACGTTAGCTCATTTAATTCTACATCATGTTCCTCTCTGTTTCAGGGATGAACTCCTGAGGGTCAGAGGGCATTATAGCTAAGAGGTGTTATGGTTTGAATTCAGGTCTCAGTCTTCTTGTTCTTGTTGCCCTAAGTTTGCTATTGCTCATGATAGGCTGATCATTTCATGAGTGCCCTTAAAAAAAATCCAGCATTGTTTTCCATTAGTAGCTGCTTCTTGCCAAAAATCTGTGCTCCTTTCCTTCTTGAGCTCGATGATATTTCCCAGCCTTCCTTGGGGGTAGGTGTGGTCATGTGATTGAATTCTGCTCAGTGGAGGACTAGCAGACATGATAGGCATCACTTCTGGGTACTCTTCTTCTATGGAACAGAGATTTTCCTTAGGGTCACAGAACCCACATGTATATAGTTTCTGTTAGAGTGTCTCCCTGAATGACTTTGTTGAGCAGGACCTTAGTCCCCATCCGTATTCATAACCTCTCCACTTGCCCATATAGGTATATAAGTAGTGTGTAAACTTTCTGTGGTTAGCTACCAGACATTTTTTTGGATCTGTTTTTACAGATATCAGGCTACCCAGATAAAACACCAACTTTATTATTTTTAAAATTCTGGAGAACCCAGCAGGGTTCTTCCAAGTAAGGATTGGGAGTAGGTCAGAGGAATTTACAGATGGAGCAAGGACTGCTTGAGGTTGGTATCCTCTGGGTTTGCTTAATGAAGGTTCCAGGGTGCTGTGAGACTAATGAACTCAAAGTTACAGAGAAAGCAGATGAAAGTCCTGTCCCTTTGTTCAGAGATCAGCCTATTTTTTTCCTCATATAAGAAGGTGTTCCTAGGAATAGTAACAGATTTCTATTCCCATTTAGTGAATCACCAACTATATTTGGTGGTAGTTGGTCCTAACGTTATGTCAGATCATGATAATCACAAGATTCTACTTAACTTCCATCTAGAGGATCCCAGAACTTTCTTTGACTCCATGGCTCTTGAAGAACTATCTGGGGTATTTAAATGGAATCAGGAGGTATCTTTGTGAATTCTGAATTTGGTATCTTTGTGAATTCTGTTGTTGGTCTGGAATCTGGTGGATGAAGAGGTCTACTCGGAGGAGGGGGTGGTTTTAATGAGCTGATGGGTTGGAATCATAAGGCTGGCCTTAGTGAAGAGTTACCTGTGAGGTAACTCAGGCTCCACTCAGGTGCATGGCTGGAGTTCATTCTGTATACCTTTGCAGAAAGGCTCGCAGTTAGGGGACTCCAGCAACCTACTATAGGTGGGGGTAAATGGAAGAAAGACTATTTCTTCTTCCCTTTGTTTCTGCTTATCTTTTGGTGTTCAGGGTGGTGGTGGTGGTGTGGTGACAGATGATGCAATAAAGAGAGGACCAGAGGCCATGCAATGGTAATTATATGGGAAAATATAATAATATAGTTGAAGAAGCTTGTGGAGGGCATAACAGTAATCAAATAATTAATTTATTTCAGTTTTTAATGCCCATTGTTATAACATATCTAGTTTTTCCAGGAATTTGCTCAAGTATCATTATTCCTACTCAGTATTTCCTGATAGCATCAGGGCTGGGGAGACTGTGGCCCTTATGCTGTCCAACAGCTCAATACCTGGTGATGGGTATTAAGGAGGGCAGGTGTTGCGTGGAGCACTGGGTGTTATATGCAAACCATGAATCATGGAACACTACATCAAAAACTAATGATGACTAAAACTATGGTGACTAAGATAACATAATAATAAAAAATAATCATAAGAATAATAGCTAATAGTATATGCTTTAAAAAATTAAATGTAGGGGGTCCCTGGGTGTCTCAGTGGATTAAGCCACTGCCTTCGGCTTGGGTCATGGTCTCAGGGTCCTGGGATCAAGCTCCGCATCTGCCTCAGCATCCCTGCTGAGCAGAGAGACTGCTTCCCCCTCTCTCTCTGCCTGACTCTCTGACTACTTGTGATCTCACTCTCAAATAAATAAATAAAATCTTTAAAAAAAAATTAAATGTAGGGGATCAGTTAGAGACTATTTCTAACCTCTTTCCATCTCATTCCCCACAGGCAGTTGATTGTATCCTCATGTAAATAGATCTGTTATAACACATGGCAAATTAATTGATTATTCAATTAATTTGTTGACTCACCAGAAGTTTATTGAACACCTACTCTGTCAGGCACTGCAGAGGACATCGGGGATCCAACAATGATTTCTATGCGGGTGACTCAGAGGTTGGCTGGGGAGACCAGAAGTGAGTCAGCACTTATAGGGCAGTGTGATGACTTATGTTTTCGAAGGTGGATTGAGGGTTGGTAGGACAAGAGTCCAAATCACACCGCAGGTGGTGCCTGGGAATCCTCCTGGCAGTGACACCAGCATTAGTTGAAATAAGCCCCGTAGGAGAACTGGGAGATGGCTGGGCAGAGGAGTAGCTGTTCAAGGCAGGGGGGAATAGCTAAGACGTGGAGGTGGGAAGGAGCACGATGCATTTCAAAAACGATTAAGTAACTTTTTGGGAGATGAGTATGGGGGAAATGTAAGCAACTCTTTGGAATTATTCAGTTGTTGTCTCTGTCTCTTTTGCTACTTTCTGAGTTCAGGGATCATGCTTTGTACATCTTTATAACCAGGTATCTGGAACATCAAGGGCATCAGTAAGTTTTTGCTGAGTTAAAGAGAGCTGGCTGATGTTGAGTCACTCACATCCGCTGGTCTCAACTCTCAGAACTGCTGGTCTGTTGTTCAGCCCTATAGGCACTCAAAACAAGATGGTCATGGATCCCTCTAGCTATGAAACAGCTGGAGGCTTCTTTGCAAATGACAGAAAAGAAGTACTAAATATTTAATGCTTTAAAGTTAAATATTATTATAAAAGTAATTTAATATAAATGGCTTTCAGCAAATCCTTATCCATATTTCATGACTACAGTGGGCGTCTGGGTCTAATGTTTGTGAGCAATTAATTTTAATGGTTATGTACTCTCAATTTCCCTCTATTTTTCTCCTTAGCAGAACCCCAGGTCTATCAGGAAAGTGAAGAGCTGGATACATTGGATGTCACTGTGGACAGAAAGAGACACAGAGCTGTTGAGCTGAGGTCTCCAAATGACAAGTTAATGGGCATTTGGGAGTTGCTAAGTGTTGTATAAGTTGTGATGCTATAAAACCCTGAAGTATAATGTTGACTTGTGACACAATGTCTTTATTCTCCTACTGAATAGTTCCACAGAGTTAGGCGTCTCCTCCTCTGTGAATCCACAATAATTTCATTATATTCCCTAAGAGCAATAGTAATTGTGAGGATGACTCTCATTTGCTGAGTACCTACTATGTACCAGAAGCCATACTGAGACTATTTCTATTCAATAACATGAACCATGGAAAATTGGCATTTTATTCTCATTTTTAGATTAAAAAAATGAGGCTAGAAGAATGAAGTTGCTCAGGTTTATGTAGTATATTGTTTTTTGTCTCTCTGGAGTGTGAGTTCTGCATCAGTAGGGATTTCATGATATTCTCTCCTGTAGTGAAGGGGATAAGAGTACTCAGTTAATGTTTGTTGAATGAATACATGAATGAAAACCAAAGTCAGTATTGTGAAATTATTAAGATATTGGACACAAAGATTCTAATGGAAGGCCCTTCTGAGGTGGCAGAAATGGTTGATTTTCTCTCATGCAAAGGTCCCCCAAATGGCATATATTCTTTTGATACTTTGTAGGAGTTTGGAGTACAAAAGTGAGCCCTGTATCTTCCTCTCCTATAGCCTTTAGCATGGAAGCTTCCATTTTGGCCACAAGGTGGAGGAGAGCTGTAGAATTACGTGATTTTCTAACACTTGCTTTATATGTTGTGGGAAAATACTCTTCTTTGGTATTCTACATCTGTAACTTCTTTGCCTTGGATAAATATATCATAGATTGATGCATAACATATGCAAAGTTATGCAAATATAGTCAGTCCTTCCAAATTAGTCACTGGGGTCACACAGACAACATGCCCTTTACAGTTTTCCACTGAGTGCCCCTGGTCTCTTGATAGGAGAGATCAGTGGGGGGTCAGTGTAGCTCTTGGCGGGGGAAAGGATTGGCTGAATACCAGAACACAGCTAAAATTTCCAAATTATGTGTCATGTCCCGGGGGAGGTCATACTGTTCAATTCAATGGACATTGACTGCTTGTTTTGGGCTAAGCTCTGTGCTAGGTGCTGGGGATTCTGGGCCAAGATTTGAAGCGTTCCATGGTGAAATGGCTGTGGCAGATAGAGATCCTTTTTTTTTTTTTTTTTCAAATTTAAAGATTTTATTTATTTACTCATGAGAGACAGAGAGAGAGAGAGAGGCAGAGGGAGAGGCAAGCTCCCCTATGAGCGGGGAACCTGATGTGGGACTCGATCCCAGGACCCAGGGGTCATGACCTGAGCTGAAGGCAGACGCTTAACCATCTAAGCCACCCCAGTGCCCCTAGAGATAGTTTTGAGAACTAATGACTCTTAGCGGAGAAAGAATGGGGGAGGGGAGGTGTGGGGTGGGCACAAAACTTTACAGAGTGGGACCTGGGCTTCAGAGAGGTTAAATAACTCACCGCAAGTCACACCTAGGAAGGGGCAGGGCTGGGATGGAAACCTTGGTTTCTGTAAAGGACAGTGTTAATCCTTAGTGATGAAGAGCGTAGGCTGTGGAATCATAAGACCTGGGTGTGGACCCTGACCTCTTTCTTCTTAGCTGTGTGGCCTTGGGCAGGTTACAGAACTTTTTTTAAGCCAGAGTTTTCTCAGCCTCTCTCTTTTTTTTTTTAAGATTTTATTTATTTATTTGATAGACAGAGGTCACAAGTTGGCAGAGACGCAGGCAGAGAGAGAGAGGAGGAAGCAGGCTCCCCGCTGAGCAGAGAGCCCGATGTGGGGCTTGATCCCAGGACCCTGAGATCATGACCTGAGCTGAAGGCAGAGGCTTACCCCACTGAGCCACCCAGGCGCCCATTTCTCAGCCTCTCTTGATGTTGCTACTTTGGAAGGTGGTAATGAGGTTGAAATAAAGAAACATAGGCACGGTACTGATCACCTTACTGGGCATCCCATGAGCACCAAATCGGTGGTAGCAGTTAGAGTCTGTCAGTTTGCGTCCCTTTATCAAAGCCCCGTAAAGAAGCAAAGACTGAGAAGTAGGAGTTCCCATAGGGTCCTAAATAAGGTCATCCATGGTAGATAGAACAGTTAGCTTAGGGTCCATGATTCTCAATTCATTAGGATTATCGGGGGAGATTTAAAAGCATGATGGATCTTTGAACCCAGAGATTCTTATCTCTGTACTATTATTTTTTTAAGGCTATTGGTGAATCTGACTGTGCAACTAGGTTGAGAATCACTAGATTGGATAATCCTAGGAGGAAGATGGTTTGATGATGAGCCACCGTCTACCTCCAGCTCTGTCTTTGCAACTGGGTCCAACCAAGGGGTCAACTTTATTTAAATTTGCTATTTATTTCTTTTTAATTAAGTGGTAGTTCTCATCACATTAGCTATAATAAACCAGTGTCAAAATTTTTATTTTTACTTTTGTTTTTTTAAAGATTTCATTTCTTTATTTTTGAGTGCGAGAGAAAGAGAGAGATGACAAGTAGGCAGAGCAGCAGGCAGAGGGAGAGGAAGAAGCAGGCTTCCCGTAGAGCAGGGAGCCAGATGCGGAGCTCCATCCCAGGACCCTGAGGTCATGACCTAAGCAGAAGGCAGAAGCTTAGCCCACTGATCCACCCAGGCACCCCCAAAATATTTATTTTTAAATAAAAAGCACATTCAACAAATCACTCAGAATAAACCAGTGGTTTATTTAGGTAATATTGGTCCCTTGAGAGTGCTGATAGTGGATTCAGCATGCTAACTCACCCAGAAGCCATGCACTCTGCCCTAAAGGGACATGATCAAAGTGGCATTGCTGAGGTCAGGCCCCTAGTGAAGCATGGCCATGAGAAATGGCATGAGTAACAGTCCAGAGGGGAAGCTGAGTAGTTATACCGTAGGACCTGAAGTGCATGTTTATAAACCCAGCTTCTTAGAGCTCTCCTCAGCCTGCTCCATCATGGTAAATTTTTTTTTTTAAGATTTTATTTATGCATTTGTCAGAGGGAGAGGGAACACAAGCAGGGGGAGCAGCAGGCAGAGGGAGAAGCAGACTCCCTGCTGAGCAGGGAGCCCGATGTTAGACTCGATCCTAGGACCCTGGAATCATGACCTGAGCCAAAGGCTGATGCTTAAAAAACTGAGCCACCCAGACCACCCCCCTCCCGCCCCAGCCAATGGGGTAAATTTATCCAGAGCTGCAATTCCTGGTCATTACATCTTGGCATGCTAATGTGGCCTTGTCAGTAGGATACACGTTTTGTTACCATAATGAACACAGATTTGCAAATGCTTTATTAACATACTGAATAAAAATATATATCAGAATGAGATGAGGTTACCTCCCCTTTTCTTTGCCTGTGCGGCCAGTGGTCCCCCTTGCTGCTCTTTCACTTCTGTTCTGGCTCCCCTGCCTTTCTCCACTCAGCAGCCAGAGTGATTTTCTTAACATGCAAATCAGATGCTGTCAGTCTCCCGCTTCAATCTGCTGGTGCCTTTCTATGGTACTAAAAATAAACTGCAAATCCCTTTGCGGGCCCTCAAGACCCTTCATTAAATGAATGCACCTGTCCACAGACATCTCCTTCCCTCCCCCTGGACCTCCCACTCTTGAGCTCCGGAAAGTACGAGTTCTTTCCCATCTCAGAGACCGTGTGTCTTCTGTTCCCACTGCCTACAATTCCTTTATCCTGGCTCTTTACATAAAAGGATGCCTAATGCTACCTTATGAGAGAGGCCTTCCCTGTCCACCTGAGCTGGAATAACCTCCCACACTTACTGTCCCCACTGGTTGCCTCCATAGCAATGATCACTGTCGCAAATGATTAAATTTTACTTTTTATTTGTATATCAATGTACAACAGCCATTCTCCCTAATATAATGGTACTGCCAAAAGGCTGGGCCCTTGTCTGACTTCCGATTTTACTGCCGGCATTTAGCATAGGACCTGACGTATTGTAACCATTCAGTAAATGTTTGTTGAAGGAAAGAATGAATAGTTTGATAACTCTTACACACTGAAGTACTTCAGAGAGGGAAAGAAAGGGTGGAATGATAACTGGTTTGCTGTAAGTGGGACATAAACTAAGTAAGCCTATGGGAATACACAGTTACATTTAGTCAGCAAATGAATATTGAGTATTTACTCTGGATACTCTTTTAGGCACTGCAGATACAGTTAAAAGTAAGGCACCAAGTTCTCTGCTCTTATTAAGCTTATAGCAAATATTAGCAAACAAATAAACAAGATTATTCCAGCAAGTAATGAGTTCTATGGAGGATTCATTCATAGCAGGATGATGTGGTCAAGAATATGGGGGCAGGTGGCTGTGGTGAGAGAGTGGTCAGAGAAGGCTTCCCTGAGTAGCAGCCACAGATAGAAAATCCTTCTTAAACTGATGTCATGTATCTTATATGTATGAAAGAAGAAACTTTCAAAGTCACTGCTCTAGGAGATACTACTCAAGTTTTAATTAGAATCCACTTAAGTCAGATGCTAGTTTGTTCCCTAATAGTGATTAGGACTGTCTTGGGTAATTAACAGCTCTTAGATTTGGAGGGGAAAATAACTTAATTATCTGCCTGACCTTGATTTCGTGAGTGCTGAGTCAAAAGGAGTGAAAGGGGCCAGGAGCTAGCTGGGTCATGGGGCCAGATGTAGACTGAGCTCCATCTGGCTACAAAATAATCCACTGGGCAAATGGGGGGGATGGATTGTCTGAAGGGAGGTGACTCCGAGGGCTGGCATTCATGGCCTCTAGCTCTTCCACACTAGCTGTCATGGTCCAGAGAGCTATTCCCATGCCGTTGCTGGTATGGCCTGGACTAAGAAGTCCATGTCCCACCCACTGGCTTTGCATGGCCTTACCCATACCCACTTTTCTAAAGATAGAATAGAAGGCTCACCATAGCTGACTCCCTTACCCTTTAGCTTCCCTGGCTAAGGGATCAGTCTGAAGCTAAGAAGTCCCCTTCTAAAAAGAAAGACAAACTTTTCACACCCCTCATTTTCTCTTTCTTATCCTAGCAGTGTCTCTAAGCAGCAGTCAGTCAGACTCTGGAAAGTTGTGGTTAGAAGAGACTGGCTTTTTTTTTTTTTTTTTTTTTTTTTCTTTCAAAGTGGTGTGTGTTCTTTAATTTTATTTTCCAGTCCACATCCTTCTCGCCTCCCGGCGCACCCCCTGCTTCCCTTTCTCTTCCATTCAAGTCAGCTTTGGATTAGAGTTTCAGATCAACTTTCAATTCTCTTTTAGCAGATTTTTAATTATCCCAAAGCCGCACTGCGAGGAGGCTGGTTCAGAGGCTCCAGGCGGCTTTGGTCACATCTGCAGATCACGTAGGTATCATCTCTATGGCAACTGACCCATGTTGGGTAGAAGCAAATAAAGCTCAGAACCAAAGGTTAATTGCTATTTCATTTCTGCTTCTCCCCCCCTTGCAATTCCAGCATTGTGGATGGAGGTTCTAATTAGAATCAAATTATCAGCAGATTGAACATCTTTGTGATTCTGGTGGCTGAAAAATTACTCTGGCTGGCTAGAAAAGGGAAAGTGATAGATGGTTTCTCTTGGCCTCAAGGTTTTCTTTCCCACCTCTGGGGAGGACAGACAGCTTAGAGGGTCTGGCCAAATGGTCTGCATCTTTTTTCTTTCTTCTTAGTCGTCGTCTTTTTTTTTTTTTTTTTTTTTTTTTTTAGAGGGGGGAGAGTGAGAGTGAGAGTGCAAGTAGTCTAGATCTCTGTAGCACCAAGGAGCAGGCTCCTTCCTCATTCTCACTCTATATTGACATTAATAATCTTACTGACAGTGCCGACCACTTACTGGGATTTTCTTGTTGCCAGACACTCTGCTAAGTGCACACACCCACACACGATCTCATTTAAACTGTAAAGTGATGCTGTAAGTTAGAGATTCCTAACCCCATTTTACAGACGAAGAAGCCAACCTCAAGGATATTAAATAACATTCCCACGGTCACATAATGAGAAAGTTGCAGAGCTGCATTTTGAACCCAAATTACCTGATGCTAAGGCTCTTAACCATTAGTCAGATCCCAAAATATGCTCTGTGAGGCTCCAACTTGATTAGAGCACATCAGATGTGCTCTGGGATTTGGCTAAACTCATTCTCTTTCCATTTGTGTTCCTGAGATAGTAATTATAGAAGAAGGATATCTTTCATGGTCCACATTAAATCTTACATACAGTTTCTCTGATTCCCTAGAATGAAAAATATCAATGCGAGGTCTTTACTCACCTTCCTCAAATATAATATGTTGTGATCATTTCTTGCCTCTGCTCAAGTTTTCCTTCTTCCTGGAATTCCTTCTCCTTTTCTATAATCTACTATTTGTGCTTTTCATCCTTCCAAGCCCATTGGAAAACACAATGCCCTTTATGAAGTGTATTTTCTTTGAAAACCATGGCTTACTTTTTTTCTTTTGTCATAAACTCCTATAACCATTCATTTTCTGAACTGTTGCCGTAGTGGTTAACAATTTGGATTCCAACTCAGATTTCCTGGATTTGAACCACAGCTTCACTCTTTCATACTTCGGTGTCCTGAGCCAGTGACTTCTCGGTTTCCTTACCTGTAACTGGGGGCCATCATAGATCCTCTACCTTAATGGGTTCTCTTGAGGCTTAAATGAGATTCTACATGTAAAACACTTAGGAGAATGCAGTGTTTATAGTAAGTACTACGTATGTGGTTTGCTGTTGTGTCCTGTCTTGCTCATTAATTGTTGTCTTCTGTGTTAATCCAGGACAGAAGTTCAGCTCAAACACATCTAAGCATAACAAGGGAATTTATTGGCCTGTTAACTGGGAGGTCCAATGATATACCTAATATGGGTATCACTTGATCCAGGGACTCATAGGTGACCCTCAACAATGTGCTTTCTCTGTGCGGGCTTGATTCCCAGGCAAGTGGCCCCTCCAACATTAGATTTACAACCTCCCCTGCCAGCAGTCAGGCAGCACCTCTTTCCTATAAGCCCCAGAAAAAATTGTGAGGTAGCTTTCATTGGCCCAACTCAGATCACATGTCTAGTAGTGAACCAAAGCTGGTAGCCAGGGAGATTCTCACTGTCCAGACCCTCGAAACAGAGGATAGAGTTAGGCCTGGTCAAAGCATGTGGCCAGGAGGTTCCCCAAAGAGAAATCAGGGCCTACGTCTATCTCAGTGTCTGTCAACCCATTTTTATAGTAAGCTCTTTTTTACAGAATAACACTGAACCCCTCTTTCACGCTTAACATGGGAGAAAAGCTCAAAAACAACTTCCTGCTTGATAGACTTGTATGTGGTATCTGCCCTTAAGAGTAGGAAGTAAATTTCCAGCATCATAGGCTGGAAACATAGATACATTCAAAGTGGCCTTGGAAAGCTGGCACTTGGGGGTAGAAGATGGGGGAAGGCAGGGAAGAAGACTGGGATGGATGGAATGGGAGGAGCCTTCACCTGTACGTGTAATACTTAGAGTGTTTTATTTCTTTTTTCTTTTTAAACAATTTTATTTATTTATTTGAGAGAGCGTGCATGAGCAGGGGGGGAAGGGCAGAGGGAAAAGCAGACTCCCTGCTGAGCAAGGAGTCCCACACAAGGCTCAATCCCAGGACCCTGAGACCATGACCTGAACCACCCAGTTGCCTCTGTGGTGTTTTATTACTTAACAGAATGATACAAAGCAAATATAGAAAGATGTTCATATTGGTTAAATCTGGGAGATGGGAACTAGGGTGTTATGATGGTCTTTGCCTTTTCTGCATATTTGATATATTTCAACTAAAAACAACAAAACAGAACAAAAAATAGTGGTTCCTTAGCCAGGCAACACTTTTCCTCTGAGTCTCAGCAATCACAGAATCCTTGGTGGTTTTCTGGCTAATGTCATTTATGAAAGTCAACCCCTTTTTCCCTCTCTTCTGATATAAAATGTAAAGTTTGCAGTTATCTTAAAGGAAAGTTCAACAGTCACTGGATATGGTAGAAAGAGCTTTACCTGAAACCAATCATGAGAAATAACAAAGTCAAAATTTATAATAATCATAGTAATAAAGCCCACCCCTTATTGAGACCTATTGCATTTAATCACACTTAATACATATGATCTCATTTAATTCTACCAACATCCCTTTGAGGTGGGCAGTACTCTTAGATTGGATGTGTAGATCGGATGCGGAGGCTCAGATTGGTTAAGTCACTTGTCCAAGGTGAAATAAGTGAAATTCATAGAATGGGTCTCAAGTTCAGATCTGTCTGATTCCAAGGCCCATCTTGCCCGCAAGCCAACTTCACCCTCCTGTTTATACTAGAAGTAGGTGTGGGCACCAAGAGACTTTGGCAACTGGTATTTCCTGCCCCAGAGAGCATCCTTAAGGACATGGGACTAAAGTCTGAATGCCTTTCTGGATGACTGTATTGCTTACTAGCTATGTGACCTTGGGGGAAATCCTTCAAACTCTTTGAGCCTCAGTTGTACCTGGGTGAAATGGAGGGAAAGATAGCAAGTATTACTACATTGTCCTGAGGATTATGTGAGAATATGCATGTACAACGCCCAGTGCAGTGGTTGGCAAGTGTTTAATGATCGTTGATGTTTTTTTCCCCACTAAAAAAGGGAAGGCCTCATAAGTCTGAGCCATTTTTTTAAAAAGATTTGATTTATTTATTTGACAGACAGAGATCACAAGTAAGCAGAGAGGCAGACAGAGAGAGAGGAAGGGAAGCAGGCTCCCTGCTGAGCAAAGAGCCTGATACGGGGTGATCCCAGGACACTGGGATCATGACCTGAGCTGAAGGCAGAGACTTTAACCCACTGAGCCACCCAGGTACCCCTTGTCTGAGCCATTTTAACCTCTTTCATCACACTAGTATCTCCCAGCACTCTTAAAACTTCATTTTTACCAAATATTCTACATATTCAGATGGCTCTACAAGAGTTATAATCAAAATGAGGACCCCCTTTCCCTGTCCTTCTCCACCTTTGATATCTAAGAGTCAAACCGAAAGTGGTTCGCCTCCTTATATTTTTTAAGTGATACTTCTAATTTTGAGATGACTATGGATTCACACAGCAGTTGTAATAAATAATACAGAGAGATCCCAGACTCCCTTCAGTCAGTTTGCCTCAACAGTAGCAGTAACTTCTTGTAGAGTGTAGTAGATACTACAACCAGGATCATGACGTTGAAACAGCCGGGAGACAGAACACTTCATTGCCACAAAGATCCTGCCTGCTGCCCTTTCGTGGCCACTTCTGCTTCTGTCCTGTCCCCAACCTCTCCTTAACCTCTGGTTAAGTTGTCTGGTTAAGAGTCTGTTGTCCATGCCTATAATTTTGTAATCTTAAGCATTTATATAAATGGAATTACACAGTATGTAATCTTTGGAGATTGGCCCTTTTCAATTAGCATAATTATCTGAAGATGGTTGCATGGATCCTTTTGTTGCTTTTTTAACAGTACTTTGGTTAAATGTACCCACCCATTCTCAGCATTCTTATCTTACCACTCGGTTATGTCTCTCCATGCGGCCCCTGCATTTATTTTTAGGGCCAATACCACTTCTCTTTATTCTCTCCCTTTTCTCTGTGAATGCCTGTTACTCATCTTCAGAGTGATGTAGTCCTCCATGCTTCCTTCCTGTCTTCTATTCTTTTATTGGCCATGACCCCAACAATTCAAATTATACTCTTAAAAAATACAGAAAAGGAAATCTATAAATTTTCCTTCTACATAATTTCCCTCTGGTAGTGTTTTCATTGTTGAGTGCAGAAGTTCTTTTGTACATTTGAACAGACATTTGAAGAATCATAAATGATCTGAGTTAGTAAAAACAGAGAAAAGCCTTGGTGGAGCAAAAGCTATGACCCAGCCTTTGGAAGCTAACTCTGGGTAGGCAGGGACTACAGGGCTGTGGTCCAGAGAGAATCTTCCAGTAATTAATTTGTCTTTCTCCTTTTCCATTTGGGTTCTTACTGCCTGTTTCTTTGGAACGCCCTCCTACGTAGCCCCGTACAGAGTTCACAAAGACAGTGGGAGCAGTAGAATCAATAAAAGAGACTGATATTCCCTACTGAAGACTCCAAGCCTTTTATAGGAAAGGACTACTCTTTCCTATATTTTTTTAATTGAAGTATATTTGACACACAGTGTTACATCAGTTTTAATGGTACAGCATAGGGATTTGACAAGTCTGCACAGTTCCCTATGCCCACCACAAGTGGAGCTACCATTTGTCACCTTACAATGCTATTACAGTAACGTTGACTATCTTTCCTGTGTTATACCTTTCATCCCCGTGACTTCCTTAGTCCATAACTGGAAGCCTGTACCTCCTATTGCCCTTCACCCATTTTGCCTATTTCCCTAACCCCCACCTCTGGCAACCACCAGTTCTCTGTATTTATGGGTCTGTTTCTGCTCTTTTGTTTGTTTGTTTTTAGATTCCACATATAAGTGAAATCATATGACATTTGTCTTTCTCTGTCTGACTTATTACACTTAGCATAATACCCTGTAGGTCCATCCATGTTGCAAATGGCAAGATCTCATTCTTTTTTTTGTGGCTGAGTAGTATTCCATTGTATATGTATGCCACATCGTCTTTATCCGTTTATGCATTGACAGACCTTTGGGTTGCTTGGGTATCCTGGCTATTACAAATAATGCTGCTATGAACACAGTGGTGCATATATCCTTTTGATTAGTGTTTTCACTTTCTTTGGGTAGATACCCAATATTGGAATTCCTGGATCATATGGTATTTCTATTTTTAATTTTTTGAGGTCCCTCCGTTTTGTTTTCCATAGTGGCTGCACCAATTTACATTCCCGCCAAGAGTGCACAATGGTTCTTTTTTCTCCACATCCTTGTCAGCATTAACATGGTCTTTCACATAGTAAGAACTCAATAAAACCTTTTTTTTTGTTTGTTTGACATGTTGTTGATTCATGAAAATGTGAATTAACATGATTTAGTTTTTTGAGTTTAGCTATATCTGGGGCTTTAAGAAGATGTTTTCCAGATTTTCTTTCAATTTTTTTTCTTTTTTAATCTCTGACATTTTACTAAAGGGTGTGGTTTATCCCATCCTTTCCATTCCTATAGAAGAGAGGGCTAGGAATCAGAAAGCCTTTTTTGCATCTTGGATTCATCATTTACTAACTGAAAAATGTTAAACAAGTCAATTAATCTCTTTAAAATGGCACTAATGATTCTCAGGCTGCTAGGGCATCCTAGAGGTCACTCTTCCCAGAAATTTTTCTGATACAAAATAAAATATTGTCATTGGTTATTGTGAGGAGGTACAGGGAATAAAATAGAACTCTTCCTGGGTATATATATAGAGGCATATATTCCAAAAACATGGACAGTGATGTTATTCTTCATTACATGTATTTTAGGGCCCTCATTAACAGATCTTTAATATCTTACACTTTAATTATCTCACAAAAGTTTGCCATATATTTTCCTGTTTCATAAGGCAGAATCTCTTCATGTAATTTGTTGCAATTAAAAATTCTTTTGGCTTTCCTGTGGAGCTCTGGGGATATCCCTTTTTCTTGGAGATTTCAGTGGAGTGATTTAATCTATATTCAAGCAAAATTAGAGATTCAATTACACGATAACCTTTAAAAGGATAATTATGTTCCTAATGCCTTTAGATTTGTTGTCAGAGCTGATTTCTGAACATTCCTTTTCAGCTTGGGCTCTGACTGTACACCCTAGATCAGTAATGATTCTTTCTTTGTGATATGTGATTTTCATAATATATAAGACACAGTGTTTGATGCCCTCAGGAAGGCATGGGACATCAAGATGCCTAAAACATTGACCGTTAATATAGATTCCTCAAGATGATGGATTGAGTAAGAACAAGTATAGGAAAAGGTGATGAAGAACAGTTGTTGCTGAAATGTCAAACCAAGGGGAAATTCACTTGATAACTATCACTTCTTGAAAATCACCGGGGAAAAGGACTAACATTTCTGCAAACCCCATCATGTGCTATACACTGGGAAAAGTACCTTATGTATATTATTTCATTTGCTCTTCACATTAGAACCGTTTTATAGATGAGGAATTGAAGGTCAGAGACACTGAGTAAGTATAAGATTGCACTTGGAGGGGGCAAATTTGAACACATCTCTCTGAATCCAAAGCTGATGACCTTTCAGTTGGACTTGTTGCCTCACAGTAGAGGAAATAGGTTCACTAAGATGTGGGGTTGGATGAAGATGCTGATTCTAAAGGGGGTTCTGGAAAGATAGCAGCGTAAACCTAACTCTTTTTTGTTCAGTATCAAATAAGTCAAATATACTTTCCTCTTCTGAGTCACCTAGTTGGGGTCTGCAGATTCCAAAGTGGAAATGAGGCCATAGGCCCCATGAAGTCCCTGTGGAGTGAACTGGTACAAGGTTTCTGCTGTGTGGGCTATGCAGATGTCTAGCTCCTAGTGACTGCCCTGAGGCAGGCGTTATAAAATGGAGACACTGAGAAGAGCTTGGCCCAAAGGGATGTGTAGACTTCAGGAAGAAATCTGATGGCCCTCCATGTGTGTGTCAGGTCTCCAGGAGATCTGAGATGCCACAAAGCGGCCAAAAATGTGGGCTTAGTCATCCCTGCCCTTGAGCAACAGGGAGGCTTCTGCAGAAACCACTGAGACTTCCTCTCCTTGGGGACTGCTACCCACTAATATATTCCAACAACAACCCCACCTGGGGCCCAGTTATCAAGAAGAATCACAACATGTTCAAACCAGAGATAGCAAGATCCAGCAGAGCACACAGAACACAGCCACAAATAAAACTGCTGAAGGAGACATGACAATTTGAACAGAAAAATAAGTGCACTTAAAAAGATTTGAGTGCAGTTTGAAAGGACTTTTTGGAGCTAAAAACCATGTTCTTTATCCACAGATGAGTTAAGGTAAAATGACTACTATTAAGACAGAAATAGCTGGCCTGGAAGAGCAAATGGAAGAAATTTCTCTCTGAGCACTGAGCAAAAATGTAAAAAAGTGGAAAATAGAGGAAAAATATGGAAGGTATAGAGGATAGAGCCAGGAAACCTCACCTGAGAATCATAGATTCTATAGATTAGTAGAAAAAGGGCAGTCACAAAGCAAACAAATAATAAAATATTTTCTTGAGATCAGGAAGGCCTGAGTTTACAGACTTACAAGGCTTAACAGAATTGCAAAAGCATTGTTCAGAATTTAGGGGTGTGTTTGTGTGTATGTGTGTGTGTGTGTGTGTCTTAGTCCATTTAGGCAGCTACAGGAGGATACCATGGACTGGGTGGCTTATAACAATAGAAATTTACTTCTCACAATGCTGGAGACTGGGAGTTACAAGGTCAAAGCCCTGGCAGATTGGATGTGTGGTGAGCGCCTTTCCTGGTTCATAGACAGCTGTCTTCATGCTGTGCCTTCACATGGTGAAAGGGGAGAATTCTTACCTCTTTAGTGTCTTATAAGGGTTCTAGCCTCATAACCTAATTACTTTCCAGAAGCTCTACCTCCTAATACCATCACATCTCTATCTCTATGTGTATGTTATAATATGTTTATAAAGTGGGGGACTGCAAGGTTTAAGATAATGGTTTCCTCCTGTGAGTGAGGCAGTGGACAGGATGGAGAAGGAACACATGGATCTCTAAGTTATTTCGAGTTTTTCATTTGGAATAAAGATGAACCAAAGAAAATAAGGACAAAGATTGTAATTAATCCATTTATATCTGTACCTGATAGTGAGAGACAGAGAGAGAGAGAGAGAGAGAGAGAGAGAAAGAAAAAGAAAAAGATGAAGAAAGAAAGGCAAAGAAAATGAAGAGGTGGGTAAAGAGAACCAGGGAAATAAAATCAGTAGTAGCAATATTATCACAAAAGATGAAGTTGCAGATTAAAAAGACTAAATGGAATGAAGGCATTATTTAATTTAAAAAGCTGTGACTTATTTAAAAAATAGAAAAGTTACATGTATTTTTGAATAAATCAAACCAGAGCCATTAACTATATAAAGAAGAAATGCTAAGAAAAGTTAGGAAAATATGCTGAACATGCTATGACTGGGATGCTACAGTACTTCCTTTTAGAATTTTATAGGTGTGTTAGACAAAAGCCACATAAGAAGAAAATATTCATTAACAAATTATAAATGCACACAATTATGCATATATACATATTTGTGCTATATTTAAAAATACATCATAAATTTTCATACAAAGGAAACATTTACAAGTAAAAAACAGATTTTACAGACCCCATTCTTTATTTTATTTTATTTTATTTTTTTTAAGATTTTATTTATTTATTTGTCAGAGAGAGAGAGAGCAAGAGTGAGCACAGGCAGATAGAGTGGCAGGCAGAGGCAGAGGGAGAAGCAGGCTCCCTGCTGAGCAAGGAGCCCGATGTGGGACTCAATCCCAGGACTCTGGGATCATGACCTGAGCCGAAAGCAGCCGCTTAACCAACTGAGCCACCCAGGCGTCCCAGACCCCGTTCTTTAATCATGACTCAATATATTGAAAAAAAAAAAAAGACCAAAGAAAGTCTTGATTACTTAGAATATTAAGAAGTATTATCTTACAAACCAAGACTTTAAAAAAAAATCAACATATAATGTATTATTTGTTTCAGCGGTACAGGTCTTTGATTCATCAGTCTGACACAATTGACAGCACTCACCATAGCACATATCCTCCATAATGTCCATCCCCCAGCTACCCATCCCTCTCCACACCCCATTCCAGCAACCTTCAGTCTAGAGATTAAGAGTCTCTTATGGTTTGTCTCCTTCTCTGGTTTCATCTGGTTTCATTTTTTCCTCTTTTCCCCTATGATCCTAGGCTTTATTTCTCAAATTCCACTTATCAGTGAGATCATATGATAATTGTCTTTCTCTGATTGGCTTGTTTCATTTAGCATAATACCCTCTAGTTCCATCCATGTCGTTGCAAATAGCAAGATTTCATTTTTGATGGCTGCATAATATTCCATCTTATATATACACCACAGAGTAGAACCTCAGTTCTCTCTTAACTACAGAGAACACACTGATGGTTACCAGTGGGAAAGTGAGTGAGAGGATGGGTTAAATAGATCATGGGGATTAAGGAGAGCACTTGTCATGATCAGCACTGGATAATGTTTGAAATTGTTGAATCACTACATTTCACACCTGAAACTAATATAACACTCTATGTTAACTAGCTAAAATTAAAGTAAAAATGAAGAAAAAGAAACATAGTCTTAGATAACCATTAGAACAAAAAATAAATTGAAAGAGGAACTTTAGCCTATTTAGAAGGTAATATGAAAGAGATAGATCACTTAATATCCAATTCTAAGTTTGCTAGAGCTACCGTAACAAAACACCACACGCTGAGTGCTTTATACAACAGGGACTTGTTTTCTTATAGTTCTGGAGGAGGAAAGTCCAATATCACCTTGTTGGAAGGACCGTGCTCTCTCCTCAGCCTCTAGGGGAGACTACCTCCTGGTTTTTTTCAACTTTTGGTAGCCCCAGGCATTCAACTTCTGCCTCCATCTTTACAAGGTTGACTTTTGTTTAAATTTGTGTCTGTCTCTTCACTTCTTTTTATAACAATACCAATCATATTGGATTAGGGCCCACTCAAATTCAGTATGACCTCATCTTAACCTGATTACATTTGCAAAGACCCCAGTTCCAAATAAGGTCACATTCATAGGTACCAGAGTTTAGGACTTAAACATATTGTAGAGGGACACCATTCAACCCATAGCAGAGACGAGTGACCTCTGCACTTAGAGGAAACATTTTAGCCTTAACTACTTTCATTAATAAAGAAAAAAACAATGGTTATTCATCTTTACGTGGAGAAAGAGGTCTGTGAAATGAAGCAAAGGGGGGAAAAGGGAATAATTAAAGATAAAAATCAAGAATAAACAAATACATAAAACTAATATAGCACTGTATGTTAACTCTACAGGAATTAAAATAAAAAAAAACAGTAAAAAAGAGAACAGAATTAAGTATATCACTGAGCTCACTTGCTGCATAATGGAGCACTCAGTGAGTAATTGTAAGCTCTGGCCTTTTGCGGGGGCTGAGAGTAGTCTGTGGATCTCAGTAATTAAAAATTATAGATTTGATTGAATCAGGACTTAGAAAATTATTTTATTTATTATTTTTAAAAATTTATTTATTTATTTATTTTATAGAGATCACAAGTAGGCAGAGAGGCAGGCAGAGAGAGAGGGAAGCAGGCTCCCCGCTGAGCAGAGAGTCCAATGCGGGGCTCGATCCCAGGACCCTGGGATTGTGATCCGAGCTGAAGGCAGAGGCTTTAACCCACTGAGCCACCCAGATGCCCCTAGAAAATTATTTTAAATGTAGAGAGATTGTGTGCTGAAAAACAGAACTCAGTCTAAAATCTAGAATGTTTAGAATTCATTTTGTAGTTAGCTGAGTTCTACTTTATATCAAAAAATGCATGTGCCCCTAAAAGGAAATTTGTGCTATTTTGGTTAGTCTACACATGAAACTGGAGGTTTAATTATGATTTTTCAGTGAAACTGGTGAGGTGACACTTTACAAGTCCTGGTGGGATCAATGTATGAATGTTTTTTTCTTCTGATAGTTTTATTAGGAAATTCAGTGAAACTGACCAAACATAGCATACCCAGAAAATTCAAGTCAGACAGAGGGCTTGAAGAAAAAAAGAAATAAACAAATATAAAACAAAAAGGATAAATTAAAAAAAATTGGTTCTTAGAAAAGAACCAGATAAATTCCTAATAAGTCTGATTCAGGAGAATAGAGCAAGAAAAAAAAATAGAAATCAATAAAACAAAATAGTCACAGATAAGGAAGAGATGAGAATGATAGTGCAATATTTTAAATTATAAAATTAGAAATTATGAGTATATATGAGAACATTTTGAAATCTAGAGCAGAACTTGGTAAACAAGTCCCACATATGAAATCTGGCCCACTTCATTTTTTTGGTATGACTCTTAAGCTAATAATGGTTTTTACATTTTAAACAGTTGAAAAAAATTAAAAGAATAATATTTTGTGATATATGAAAGTTATATAAAATTCAGTAAAAAATAAAATCAGTATAAAATAAAGTTTTATTGAAATGCAGCCACATACATTCAATTGTGCATTGTGTAGGGCTGCTTTTGCACTACAATAGTGGAGTTGAGTAGCCATGGAGTACATATAGGCCACAAGCATAAAGTATCTGTCCCCTTGTAGGAAACATTTGTTCAACTTGGACCAATTGGAAATAGATAATTTTTAAGCAAAATACAGCATATTCTGGAAAAAGTAGAAAATTGGAATAGACGAATTATCATAAACAAAATGAAAAATGATTGTAACAATTGCTTTGGAAAAGACAACAGAATGGTAGGTTTCATTGATGAGTTTGAGTTAAAGTTTCATTTAAAGACCAGTTAGTTTTAAATGTTGTGTTATTCCAGGCCATTGGTAACATAAACACACACACACACACACACACACACACACACACACACAGTTTTTCAATTCATTTTATGATTACAGTAGAATTTCAATACTAAAACCTGATATAAATAGAATTGAAAAGAAAACTGTACACTAATGTTACTTAAAAATATAAATGCAGAATTTTTAAATGAAGTTATAGTAACAGGTCTATGACAATGCATTCTGTTATCAAGGATTTTTCTTTCAGGAATGCAAAGGTGATCAGTAGCAGAAAATTTACTAACAAATTACAGGAGAAAAATTATATTCTCTCATCAATAGATTTAAAAGAATTTGATAAACATCTATTAAAATTTTTCTATTAAAATTAGAAGCAGATATTGCTGTCTAGCATCATTATTGTTCACTGTTGTCTTGAAATGTTGAATAATATAAATGCAATTAATGAATATAATAAGAAAATATAAAATAATTTACAAAGTATTGGAAAATAAGGAGATAGTATTATTACATTTTCTATATGAACATGTACCTCGATAACCCAAGACTCTGTTACAAAACCATTAGAATTGATAAGGGAATTTGATAAGTAGTTGGACGAATATATAAATATCAGTAATTATTCTTTGTTTTATCAGTAATCACTGAAGAAAGAAAATGATCCATTCACAAAAGTACAAAACCTATCAAATAAACACAACCAATAATAAAAATTCTATAAGAAATTTAGGTGGTTACACATGTACTCTGGAGACAGATCTTCTTAAGGTTTTTGACTACATGCAAATAGCTGTAAGAAATGGAGTAAACAAAGTTAATACAGAAATGACAGTTTTCAAAAAATAATTGTAATACTAATGAAAGACAAAGGGCTAATATTCTAATATATCTAGAGCTCTTAAAAATTGGCCCCAGAGGAAAAAGGAAAAGAACCTCAGTGCATGTCCAGACATAGAATATAAGTGGATATACCCAACAAACACATGAAAAGGTCAAATCCAAATGCAAATTAATTAGAAAAATGTAAATTGAAATAGCAATGAGATATCACTTCTTGATGTTCAAACAAGAGAGAAATTAAAAAGACAGATAGCATTTGTTGCTGGTTGGGATAAGAGAAATGGGCACTCCCATACATTGTGCTGGAAATATAAATTGTTATGGCCTCTCTGAAGAGCCATGTAAGAACATCTATTAAATTAAAAATATATAGAGTCTTTGAGCCTGATATTCCATCCTTGGAAATGTATTCTATACAAATAAAATCACCACTACACAAGCACATATATGCAAGTTTATTTATTACAACAACACTTGAGGCAGTGAAAAATTGGAAACCTAGTGAATTCTCATTATTCAAGAATATATAAATTATTGTATATAAAGTATCGTAGGTTCACATCATGGGACTATTACATAGCTTTTGTGACACATGAGTGAGAGTCTGTACTATATATCTCTTGTTGTAGAAGAATTTCCATGAAGTGTATGTAAAACAAGTATGTGTGGGAAAGTGCGTGTGTTTGTATTTGATTATATGACTATGGAGAAAAATATGCTAGGTTATTAACATGCATTATTTGAAAGTAGGGAAGAAGGGAGGTAGGAATAAAAAAAGGGAAAAGGAGAAATAAAATATGGAACTAAAAATACCTACAGCATACATGAATTTATCTTGTTTATGCATTTTTTAACACATGCGTATATGCTAAAAAAAAATTTAAAAAGCAGATGCTGAATTTGAAGTTAATGCCCTCTCTGTTCTGTTCTGTGTTGTACTTGTCTACAAGTTGTAGACTTCTTGGTTTGGACAGTTTTAGCTTAGTGGAAGATTCCAGGGAAAAGTTCTTTTTTTTTTTTTTTTTTAAGATTTTATTTATTTATTTGACAGAGAGAGAGATCACAAGTAAGCAGAGAGGCAGGCAGAGAGAGAGGGGGAAAGCAGGCTCCCTGCTGAGCAGAGAGCCTCATGCAGGGCTCAATCCCAGGACCCTGAGACCATGACCTGAACCAAAGGCAGAGGCCTAACCCTCTGAGCCACTTAGATACCTCTCCAAGGAGAAGTTCTTAAGGCTGTGTCAGAGAAAGCACAAAGGTCAGCCTTAGTCCAGTCCAGTGCCAGGGATCAAAGGTTTTCAATTGTAGAACACAGAGATTTTTTTTGCATATTATTCAGGATTTAGTTCTGTCCTTTTGCTTGTGTTTTTGGACTTGTCTTGTATTCTTTCTTTCCTTTTTTTTTCTTTTCCTTTTTAAGATTTTATTTATTTATTAGAGAGAGCACAAGTGATGGGGGGAGGGGGAGACAGAGAGGGAGAAGTAGATTTCCCCGCTGAGCAGGAAGCCTGACACAGGGCTTGATCCAAGGACCCTGAGATGATGATCTGAGCCAAAATCAAACGCTTAACTGACTGAGCTACCCAGGTGCCCCTGGACCTGTCTTGTTTTCTAATCCGTTTGTTCTTACAAGGTCCTTCTCTCCCGAAGCACAGGACAACTAGAAAGAAGTCACAGACTTGGGTTCAAGTTCTGACTAAGCAGCTTCTATTTGGCTGTGATTTGACTAGGCCAGTGGTCCTCAAACTTGAGTATGCATTGGAATCACTTGGAAGACTCTTTAAAACAGATTTCTGGGCCTTAACTCCAGAGTTTCTGATTCTGTGGGTCTGCAGTGAGACCTGGTAATTCACCTTTCTAACCATTTCTGGGTGATGATGTTGTTGGTCCAGGGACCACACTTTGGGAAACACTGAATTAAGCTGTTTAATCTCTTACAACTTCCTTCTTCTCCCCCATAGGCAAAAGGAAAATAATAACAGACTTGGGGTCTGCTGGGGTTTGATGGATCTTGTGAATTCAACCCTCTCCCTTTGTAGATCAGGAAATGGAGAATCAAAAATGAGGAGACCAATACAAGTTCGCAAAACCAGAGGAAAACCTAGGATGTTTGAGTTCGGTACAGTGTCTGGTGCACTCCACTATTTAATGCTGTCGGTGTCATAGTCTTATTGGGGGGTGGGATATGTGACATAATGCTGATAAAAGGGTCCCAACTGAACCCTTACCAAGCAAAGGGTTAATGTTATGTATTGAGTTGTAGTAGTTGGAACCCAGGGCATAGGGGGCCATCATTGAAAGGGTCTAATATCAGCATTCTTCTTTCTTGGCTATATTCTAAACCAGCTGATAAATAACATGGATGGAGGTGGAAATATTGTTTCATTATTGACAAAGATTATTTGAAGGATAAAGCATTTATTTTTGGTGAAGGATTTCCAAATACTACACCCAAGAATTAGAATGGGAAATAAAGGTTTTCTCCCTAATTCTTTCAACGTCAGGCGCTGTGCTCACATGTTCATTTAACCATTTCCATAGGCCTACAAGGCAGATTATAGTATTATCACTATTTTAGAACCGAGGAAACTGAGTCTCAGAAGGATTGAGTGATTTGTCCAAGGTAGAGTTTGGACCGGTACTCTCAACAGCTGTCTGCACTTGCGTTATGCCACGTGTTTTCTTTTGTGAGCATTTACTACGTGCCAGGTATGGTTCATCAGTAAAATAGGACCTCTGTGAGTGGTATGCAGTCAGGGTGAGGTTTTGCATGCTTGCAGAGTTGGAGAATCCACAGGAGGCTGTCGTGGTGGGCCTGAAGTCACTAAATCAGCACAGTGGGCAGCTGGAAAGAAATAGGGGAGAGGAAGGACAAATTAGAATTGTGTCTTTCACCTTCACTGCGCCCTCCTCCCCCTCCAGGGCAGTGGGGGTGACCTCCAGAAGGAGCTGGCATACATTCTGGCTTGGGACTCAAATAAGCTGAGGAGTGAGCCCACCCTGTAGTACCCAGCAAGGATGCCAACAGATAGTTGACTGCATGGGTGGGCTGCAGTGTCACCTGGTGTTCCACGCAGGTCTTTAGAGCCAGTTGCGTCTTCTTCCCTTCTGCTTTTCAAATCTCATCCATGCTTCCTTGTGACCTACTCTCCCCCAGGACCAGGGAGGGAGAGGAAGTCCAAGGAACGTAGCTCCAGCTTGGCTGAACTGTCTATATACAACCACCGCACTCTGTGAAAATCGTTTTTACATATGTTATTTATCTTCAAAGAAACCTTTTTATTTATGTATTTGTTTATTTGAGAGGGAGTATGTGCACTGCTGGTGAGTGGGAGTGGGGAGAGGTGGAGGGAGAGAGTGAATCCTAAGCAGGCTCCACGCCCACTGTGGAGCCTGATGTGGGGCTCAGTCTTACATCCCTGAGATCATGAGTTGAGCTGAAATCAAGAGTCGGACACTCAACTGACAGAGCCACACAGGTACCCCTTCAAATGAACCTTCTATGGCAGGAGCTCCCATGTACGGATAGGGAAACCAAGGTTTAAGAGGTTACATGGCTTGTCTTAGGTACAAACTTGCTTGAGGTACAACTCCAGTAAGTGGTTTCAAACCCAGATCTGTGTGACTTTAAACCTGTGCTCTTTCCCTGCTTGACCCCATTCACTGATTTTTCCCGAAGCTTCTGTCCCTGAGACTCTTATGGAAACTGACGTCATTGACTTAAAGTAAGACGCTTCATACAGTATGCTCCAGGCATATTAGGGACCCCAAATGCTTTTCTCACCTCTCATTCCCTAGACTAGAGCTTCCTTGTCAAGGAGCTGTGATTGGATTGTAGGTTTACTTGGGATGGGCTTGAGGCAGCAGAAGCCCCTGGGAAGGTCACCTCCAGCTCTTAGCAGCCTTGTCCATTTACCCCAGCATGTGTTATGACTTGAAGGCTGGGGAACACTACTGTGGTCTCTCAGGATGTGACTCACCTCACAGAGCTGGAATTTGTTGGCCTCTGGGAAATGAACCTATTGGAGGAAAGGGGAAAGCTGATGTATAGCCTGTTAGCATGAGAGAGACTGGAGGAGGAAGCTTTCATGTGACACTGTCAGGCTCTTGGGTGGCAGCCAGGTGTCCTGCTCTTGATTTTTGTTTTATAAACCTTTTTCCTGCCTGTCAGTTCTCTAAATGGAGGCAGACTCATCTCCATGGTAGCTGAGGCGTAAGAGCCCCTGTGAATATGTCAGCGCTGAAGAGAAAGTGCTACTGCAAAACAGCCATAAAAGGGAGAAAAGAAAGAATTTTGCTCTTATCACAGAGCCTGGACAATACTGAGGGAGGCGGGGAAATCACGTCACAGGATGTTAAATGGAAAATGTCCTGCTCATTCTGGAGATTCAGCTGAGGTCTTGAAGCCGAGGACACTCGTCGATAAATGCTCACATCCTCTACAAAGAAAGTTGTCAATCACACCTTATAAGACTTGCTATGAAAAGGCCACCAGCTTTGTCACTCTTACGAAGTGCATTTAAGAAGAGCCCAGAAGTTTATCAAAATAACACAAAAATTCTCTTAAGTTGGATTCTCCCATCAGCAGACCCTGAGTCGAAGATTCATATGCAAGTAATTTATTAAGGAAATGCACCCTGGAGAAACCAGCAAGGGAAGAGGGGATGAGGGTGGGGGACATGGAAGAGTCCCAAGGTGGAATGCTGTTTCAGCTGAGGTCTCTGGGTTGGGGCTGATCTCTGTGGAACTCTGGAAGGTAAATTACACCTCAGCACTTGTTCCCTCTTGAGACAAGGGAGCAGGGTTTCTGTACTCCCACACAAGGCCTGACCTTAGCTGTTGCTACCCAGGGGTGATCTTCTGAAGGTCACAGGTGCCAGAATTAGTAAGAAAGCATTGTAGAAACTGGAGGATGAGCTGATAAAAGGGATCGCAAGGGACTTAGGTGCAGTAGTAGTAGCAGCAGCAGCAGCAGCAGCAGCAGTGCCTTCTTCAGAAGGAAACTATGGAGTAGAAGCAGCTTTCTCTTTCTCCACTAGCACTTCAAGCTAACAGGATGGTCCCTAAGGAAAATACCTGTAGGACAGGACCAGGGCTGTCTGCACGTAGAGAGCCTGGCTTCTCTTGCATCTCTTCTCTAGTCTAATGGGATGCTTGCTGAGATGAAGGAGCTCCTAGGCCCACCTTATGCTGCACCTGGGCCAGAGTGGAATTCCAGGGACAACTTGATTTGTGCCTCCTACACTGGTGGGCAGCAGGGCTAAAGAAGCCAGATGGCAGCAGCAGCAGCCCACAAGGGGATTACAAAGAGGCAGGTGAGAAGTGGCTCACCTCCCAGAGCAGAAGCCATATGGTGTGATGGTTAAGGCTCTATACTCTGGAACTAGATAGGCCAAGCTTGAATCTTGGCTCTGCCATTGATTAGCTAGTTTTGGGTATTTCCTAACTTCTTGTTTCTCACTTCCCCATTTGTAAAGTGGGGTTAATACTATTACTTACTCCTGCAGTTGTGAGTATTAAGAACAGATCTAGCAAAAAAAAAAAAAAAAAAAAATCTAGCATGGGTCAAGCAGGAAATATAAGAAGAAATAAAAAGATACCTGGAGGGCGCCTGGGTGGCTCAGTGGGTTAAGCCGCTGCCTTTGGCTCAGGTCATGATCTCAGGGTCCTGGGATCGAGGCCCGCATTGGGCTCTCTGCTCAGCGGGGAGACTGCTTCCCTCTCTCTCTCTCTCTGCCTGCCTCTCCGTCTACTTGTGATCTCTCTCTGTCAAATAAATAAATAAAATCTTAAAAAAAAAAAAGATACCTGGAAACAAATGAAAATGAAAACACGATGGTCCAAAACCTCTGGGATGCAGCAAAAGTGGTTCTAAGAGGGAAGTGTATAGCAATACGGGCTTATCTCATGAAGCAAGAAAAATCCCAAGTAAACAACCTTAACCTTGGATCGCCTGGGTGGCTCAGTTGATTAAGTGTCTGCCTTCACCTTAGGGCATGATCCCACGGTCCTGGTTTTGAGTCCCACATTGGGCTCCCTGCTCAGTAGGGAACCTGCTTCTACCTCACCCTCTGCTGCTCCCCTAGTTTGTGCTCTCTAACAAATAAATAAATATTTAAAAAAAAAACCAACCTAATCTTATACCTAAAAAAACTAGAAGAAGAACAACAAACAAAACCTAAAACCAGCAAAAGGAAGAAATAATAAAGATTAGAGCAGAAATAAATGATGTAAAAACTTAAAAAAGCCAGTAGAACAGATCAATGAAATCAGGAGTCGGTTCCTTGAAAAAAACCAGTAAAATTAATAAGACCCTAGACAGACCTTTCAAGAAGAAAATAGAAAGGACTTCATTAAAATCACAAATGAGAGAGGAAAAATAACCAATACCACAGAAATACAAATAATTATAGGAGAATATTGTGGAAAACCATATACCAACAAATTGGACAAATAGAAGAAATGGATAAATTCCTAGAAATATTAAAGTCACCAAAACTGAAACAGGTAGAAATAGAAAACTTGAACAGACCTATAACCAGCAAAGAAACGAAATCAGTAATGAAAAAATATCCCAAGAAGCAAAAGTCATAAGCAAATTCTACCAAACATTTAAAGAAGAATTTAAAACTATTTTTCTCATGCTTTTCAAAAAACTAGAAAAGTAAAACTTCCATATTCATTCTATGAGGCCAGCTTTACCCTAATAACAAAACCAGATAAAGCATCCCCAGAAAAGAGAATTCCACGCCAATATCCTTGATGCATAGATGCAAAAATTCTCAACAAAATGTTAGCAAACCATATCCAACAATACATTAAAAAAAATCATTCACCATGATCAAGTGGTATTTATTCCTGGTTGTAAGAGTGGGTCAATATTCACAAATCAATCAGTGTGATACATCACATCAAGAAGAGAAAGGATAAGAGCCATATGATCATTTCAACAGACACACACACGAAATTTGACAAAGTACAACCACCATTCCTGATTAAAAAAAACAACAAACCCTCAATAAAGTAGGTTTAGAGGAAACATACTTCAACAGACCACATATGAAAAGGCCATATATGAAAAACTTACAGCTAATATCATCCTTAATGGGGAAAAACTGGAGCTTTCCCCTTAAGGTCAGGAATAAGACAAGGATGTCCACTCTCACAGCTTTTGTTCAGCATAGTATTGGAGGTACTAGCCTCAGCAATCAGACAACAAAAAGAGATAAAAGGAATCAAAATCAGCAAGGAAGAAGTCAAACTTTCACTATTTGCAGATGACATGATTGTTTATATAGAAAACCCAAAGATTCCACTGAAAAACTGCTAGAACTGATACACAAATTCAGTAAGATCACAGGATACAAAAATCAACGTACAGAAATCCATTGCATTTCTATATACCAATAATGAAGCAGTAGAAAGGCAAATTAAGAAAACAATCCCATTTACAATTGCACCAAAAATAATAAGATGCCTAGGAATAGACCTAACCAAAGAGATGAAAGACCTATACTCTGAAAACTATAAAACATGGATCAAAGAAATTGAACATGACACAAACAAATGAAAAGACATTCCATGCTAATGGATTGCAAGAACAGATATTGTTAAAATGTCTCTACTACCCAAAGCAGTCTACACATTTAATGCAGTCCCTATCAAAATACCATCAACATTTTTCATAGAGGTAGAAAAACAATCCTAAAATTTGTATGGAACCACAAAAGACCCCGAATGGCCAAAGCAATCTTGAAAAGCAAAAGCAAAACTGGAGGCATCAGAATTCTGGACTTCAAATTATATTGCAAAGCTGTAGTGATCAAAACAGTGTGGCACTGACACAAAAAGAGATACATAGATCAATGGAACAGGACAGAAAACCCAGTAGTAAACCTACAGTTGTATGATCAATTAATGTTCAACAAAGTAGGAAGGAATATCCAGTGGGGAAAAGACGTTTTCTTCTACAAATGGTGGTGTGAAGACTGGATAGCAAACATGCATAAGAATGCAATTGGACCACTTTCTTACACCATACACAAAAATAAATTCAAGATGGAATAAGTATCTAAATGTGAGATCCGAAACCATAAAAATCCTAGAAGAGAACATAGGCAGTAACTTCTTTGACATCAACTGTAGCAGCTTCTTTCTAGATATGTCTCCGGAGGCAAGGGAAACAAAAAACAAAAATAAACTATGAGGACTACATCAAAATAAAAAGCTTTTGCACAGTGAAGGAAACAGTCAACAAAACGAAAGGGCAACCTATGGAATGTGAGAAGGTATTTGCAAATGTCATATCCAATAAAGGGCTAGTATTCAAAATGTATAAAGAACTTACGCAGCTCAACATTCCAAAACCAAATAATCCAATTTAAAATGGGCAGAAGACATGAACAGACATTTCTCCAAAGAAGACATCCAGATGGCCAACAGACACATAAAAAAGATGCTCAACATCACTCATTATCAGGGACATGCAAATCAAAACAATGTGATATCACCTCACACTTGTTAGAATGGCTAAAATCAACAACATAATAAACAAGATTTGGTGAGGATGTGGAGAAAAAGGAACTCCTGTGCACTGTTGGTGGGAAGGCAAACTGGTGCAATTGCTGTAGAAAACAGTATGGAGGTTCCTCAAAAAGTTAAAAATAGAATGACCTTATTATGATATAGTAGGTATTTACTCAGAGAATATAAGAACACTATTTCAAAGGGATACATGTACCCCTGTGGTTTTTGCAGCATTATTTGCAATTTACAGTGGCCAAGATATGGAAGTGTCGACTGATCACACACACACACACACACTGGAATGTTATTCAGCCGTTTAATTGTAGAGAACAAATGGATGATTGCCAAAGGGGAGGGGGTGGGGGGAAGGGTTCAATAGGTGCTGGAGATTAGGAGTGCATTTGTCATGATGAGCACAGGGTGACATATGGAAGTGTTGAATTACTATATTGTACATCTGAAATGAATATAGCACTGTATGTTAACTAGCTGGAATTAAAATTAAAAAAAGGAACAGATCTTGCATATTGTAATCTATCATTACATATACTATATATATTACATTACAATATTATTGACATATATGAATACATTATATACATTTTATATTTAATACTTATTTTTTACATTCAATATAATCCATGATATATATCATGTATATTAGATATTACTAAGCAGTTGCTCACAGTCATTCTGTAATGACAGAGCTGGAATTCAGATCAGGTATCCGACTCCAGAATTTATGGTTTCAACCACTATGCACTACCGATCTTGCATGCACATTGTACTCTAAAGGATAGTGTGAGCTTTGAGATCAGCCATTTTGGACAAATCCCAACTCTGCTATTATTGTTGACCATGAGACCTTGGTAAATTGTTGAATCTTTCCAAGATTAAACAGCATCTCTTTCACTGCACTGTTAGGATTTAAAGTCTAGGGACTTTAAATATTAGTCATTTGACTTTCCTTTTGTGTTTTATTTATTTTCCAAACAGTGTCGTCAAGCCCTGGGTTAGGTTTTAAAATGGAATGAATCATCCCATTATCCTTGAGAACAGCATCAGGAACAGAAAGTATTATCCTCATTTCACCAGTGAAGAACTGATAAACAGAGAGGCTGAGTGTGTGGTGCAAGGTCACAAAGCCAGAGATAGTATTTGTGGTCAGTGTGCAGGCTTTCACGTGTTGCTGTGCCCTTTGATTATAGGATGTCAGGAGATGAGCAACAGAGGTGGCTTTAGGAACATGGAAGAAATGGAAGAAGAAGAGACTATGTTGGTTGATCACCTACCATGTGCTAGGGACTTTCCAAGGCATTTATATTGGTATTTTGCCCAATTCTTACCCACCCTATGAACCAACATATGGATCATTTGGTACTATCATCCCAGTAAGCCAACTGAGAACTTTATTGGGGTTTGAACTAGTCTTTCTGATTCCAGATTTTGTGTTGCTCTCATTATGTCTGGCTGCTTGTGGATATTTGTTCTCATTTCTATTTCATAGGGATCCTGAAGGCCTCTTGGGCAGCTCTCTCAAAACCAGTGCTTCCCCATATCCCCCCAATTTATTCTGTGACAACAGGATGCCCCATTTCCATTTGTTTGCTACTGCTTCCTGTCCTGCCTCTCCCCTTCCCCTTAAAACCTGAGAACTGGAGGGGATTTTGGTGATGTTCTCTGGGAAGGACAAACCCTGTGCAACCACAGAAGTCTTCAGATAGTTGGTATTGGCTACACAATGAAATTCATGTTTTTAGGTATTTATTGACTCTGATCAGGCCAGTAGCTTGTTAGATTCATTTCTATATCTCTGGAACCTGGTAAGCCCAATAGCTCTGTTATAGCACGTAGTTCAAAGCAACAGATATAATAAACAACAACGACTAAGTGGTTCATTGACTTTTCAGAAAAACCTAGCAGATTGAGCAGATTGCCATGTTTTTTTTCTTAATATTACAGATGAAGAAACAGAGAGAGAAGTTCAATTAGGTATCCAGACCCATATACCTAGTAAGAGGAAAAGCTGGGATTTGAAGACAGGCATTATCAATTTCAAAGCCTCTCCCTTTAATAATTTATTTATTATGCTTATATTATATAAATATTATTTATAATAATTGTTGTATCAGTTAGCATTTGCTGGGTAAGAAACCATTCCAGGATTTAGAGTCTTAAAACAGTAACTGATTTATTCGGCATATGATTTGTGCATTAGCTGGAATGGTTTTCTGGTCTTGGCTGTATCAACAGATCTCTCCTGTACCCTTGGACGTGTCTATGGTCAGCTGGCCAGTCATTGGAAACTGAATGATCTAGAGTGACTTCCATTACCTGTCTGAAGGTTGACGGGCCATCGGCTGAAGGGCCCTGATTCTCCCCTACTTAGTTTCTGATCCTTCATCAGCTGCTCTGGGCTTGTTCCTATGGTAGTCCAGGGATCTAAGCACAGCAGGAGAGCAAACCCAGTGCACCATCACTTTTCAGGTGTCTGCTTGCCCTCTTCCTCCTTCTCTATTAGCCATGTTCTATTGGCATGGGCAGCCCAGCTCCAGGGATGGAGGATTAGGCTGCAGCTCTTGGTGGTAGGGTGGGTATTTATAGGCAGTTTCTTATTTTCTGCTAGGGCACTCAGTTTGGTGAGACAGGCAAACAGTTAAGTGACAGGACATTTTGAGAACTGCTTGTAAATATGGAGGCTCCCTGTTTCACTGGCTTCTAAAATGCTCTGGGCAGCACGGAGCTTGGGAGTTCCCTTAGTTCCCTTAAATGAGTAAGATTTCCTTGAGACAAGAGCCAGTGCAGGTCTTGAAATGCCTGAGCAGCAGGTTGATGCAGTCAGGAGAAGCGGTCATGGCCACAGTGACTTAGTCCTTGAAACCCTTCTTCTTTTTCTGAGTAGGACTTTGTATCACCCCTGCATCATTGCCCCCCACTCTCCTGCTGAGGAACCTGGCACAGTGGGAAACTAAGCTGGGCATCTGTTTCCAGAAACTCAAAATTAGCTTTATGGCCAGAAAGTGCCAAACACGGCTCAATGTGATTTCTATCTGCTTTGCGTATTTGACAATCCCAGACTCAGCATGGCTGTCTTTTGTCATGTTTGGAAAAATACCTCTTACATAGTCCTGCTCTTCAAGAGAGTTTATGTCAGCTTGTTATGGAGTGTCTTAGATGTTTCTGTAAGTGAGCAAGGGTGGATAGGACCCATGACGGGAGCTTCTTGAGGCTTCAGGCTGCCACAGAGCCCTGACTGTCCCCCTATTGGCTCTAGGTCCACTTGCCACTTTCCTTCCACTATAAATGGAGACAGAATAGCATGTTTTGTTTTTGTTTTTGTTTTTTTAAGGTTTTATTTATTTATTTGACAGCCAGAGATCACAGGTAGGCAGAGAGAGAGGAAGGGAAGCAGGCTCCCTGCTGAGCAGAGAGCCCGATGCGGGGCTCCATCCAGGACCCTGGGATCACAACCTGAGCGGAAGGCAGAGGCTTTAACCCACTGAGCCTCTCAGATGCCCCAGAACAGCATTGTTAAGTCTGAGTAAGACTGGATCCAAATCCTGGCTCAACGACTGACTTTGTGATGGGGCTGAATTACTTAAACTTTTTGTGTTTCATTATCTCAGTTGATAAAATGAAAATGATAAAAGTAAGAATTCATAGGGTTGTTGTGAGGATTAAGTGAGTTCATGTACTATGAAGTGATTGCACTCATGCTAGCCACACAGGCTAAATAAATGTAGCTGTAATTATTAATAATGAACACTCTCATTAGTAGTAGTATTGTTACTCAGCAATGGTTCTAAAACCTAGTGGCATCCCAGAATTATCTCACATTGCTATACTCCTGGAGAAGTTCTAACTATGGGATGCCCAGGAATCCATAAATTTTAGCAAAAGTCAGATGATTTGAAGGTAACCAGTGCCAGAATAACATGTGAGAATCACTGTTTACCCTATAAAGCTTGGCACATTTCCTTCAACACTCAACACCTGGAGATATTGACATCACCTAAAGGGACTATTTAGAAAGACATGTATATAAAAACACCTTTTTCTGCCCCTACAGATGCTGAATGCAGAATCTACTCACCCTTTCTCCATGAGATAATCCAAGACGCAGTACTTGTCCTTAAGGTTCTGTCATTCCTAGAAAAATGCTCTAATAAGGAACTGATGTTCCTAATTACTTTTACATTAGTGAGTACTTACTGAGTGCCAAGAATTATGCTGAGAAATTTACCTGGCGTAGAGCTTTTAATTCTTTAAGTAATCTAATGAAATAGATATTATGTCATGAGGAAAGTGCAGGTCAGTGACAGGAAGTTCACTCGGGTGAATTGCTAGTTAATCCAGCTGCTTGGTTATTTCATGACTCATATCCAGGTTCTTAGTCTAAAGGCCTGTGTCCTTAACTACCAACCTAAACTGCCTTTTTGGTAGAGACTGCTAGTTGTTTCTTGTTACCTGTTCTCAATTTCCACAGTAACAGAAGACCAAGATTTAGCTGGGCATATTGCCACCCCAAAGTGTAAGTGTACATATGGCTACGTTATGGCTAATGGGATATGAGTAGAAGTAATGTATATAATTCTGGGTCATACCTTAGAAAGAAAGAGGCGTATCTTCCTTCTCCTTGAACTCCTGCTGGAATGAAGCCATCATAGTGTGCCATCTTGGAACTTAAAGATATCAGTAATATTCTTGGGGATGCAGAACAAAAACACAGAAAGAACTTGGGTCCATAGCACTGACAGCTCCTCTCGACTGCTTATAGAGACTCAGGTTATTAAATGAGAGATAAGTGAATTTTAGCTATCAACAGCAGCTGAACACCCATTCCCTCTATCAGCTCTTTGTTTTAAGAGGCTGCAGTTATAACTGACCTCTGCCTCTTCTGGATCTCAATTAAAGTTTTAGAGAGGGTCCTTTTATCCATGGTGAACTGACCTGATGAATTCTAAGGGATCCCACCTCCAGGATCCCCGTAATAATAAATCCATTTGTGTGTTCAGCAGTTTCCACAGGCCATTTTAGGGGGTCAGTAAAGTAAGACAAGTAAAGCAACATTGTAAGAAGTTGCAACTGCATTGTTGAGTCTACTAACCAGGCTACGGGACCCTCAAACTCCCCAATTCTCCCCTTTTTTCATGCTCAAAGGTGAAAAGGAAAGTTCTGGTGGTATCAATAAATTATAGTCTTGGCTCTTGGGTGCTGGTTATCAACTTTCTACCAACAATGCCCTATATCTATGGATAATAGATTGTGAGATGTCACCAGAGATACATTTGAAATTGGTAAGAGGTCCTTTCAGTGTTGTATATAGTCCGCTGGTTATGTTGTTAAAACTTTGGGGTTTTGTTGCTGCTCGCTTTAGCTCTTGAGATATAAGGTACTGAGAACTGTTAATCCATGGTGAGTATTTGAATGGAATTATTAGTTGATTTACATTTAATTGGAATAAAAAAATAATAATGGCTTAATATGAGTACCCAGTATGTACCAGTAACAATGCCAGATGTTTACGTACATTATGTCTTTTAATTCTCACTGTAACCCCCACAAGGGAGGTAATGCTATTATCTCATTTTCCAGATAAGAAAATTGATACAAACTTTCCAGCTGTCATACTACTGGGCTTCTGTCCAGTTCACTATGGACAGAGGAGTCTGGCCTAAAACCTATGACGATAGCTACTATATTTATTTTATTTAAGATTTATTTATTTTAGAGAGAGACAGAGAGAGTGCATGCACACAAATGGGAGGGGGAGCAGCGGGAGGGGGACAGGGAATCTCAAAGGGGGAGGGGGAGCAGAGGGAGAGGGACAGGGAATCTCAAAGCAAATTTTGTGCTGACTACAGAGCCAGATGTGGATCTTGATCTCACGAGACCCACCTGAGCTCATGACCTGAGCCAAACCAAGAGTTGGATGCCTAACCAACTGAGCCACCCAGGTGCCCCAAGAGCTACTATTTTTTAAGTGCTTTCCATGCATATATGTATTAAGTGCCTTGTATATATTTAATCCTTACAACAACCCAATGAAATAATACCATAGAGATGAGGGAAATTAGGGCCCAGAAAATTCAAATAACTTGGCTTTGGTCACATAGCTTAGAAAAGTCTTGACTGATACTCACTTTCAAGTCTGTTTGACTTCAAGTCCTGGGCTCATTAAGTTATCCATGCTACATTATACTTAGACCATGAAGACACTTTCAATGACCAGTATGCAGTTCTGATCTCATGGGATATTGATGGTGGGTTTGGTTTTCTTTCTTTCTTTTCCTTCTTTTCTTTTTTTTTTTTTTTAGCGATTTATGATTCAGAATTTTTTAAATGTATAAATATATAAGATATAAGTAGAAAAGATATACATATAAAATATAAATATAAAAGATACTTTTTATATACCATTGTATCTTTTGAATGCTCTGTATGAAAGGTCATATTTAGCAAAACAAGGGGCAGTATTCAATATGAACTCATTTGCTTAATAAATCCATTTAGGGCTCAGAAGATGCAAAACATACACAAACACTATCCAGCAAGAAAGAGGCAAGAATCCTCAAAAGGGATACATTAGAATCATGTGGAATTCTACAAATGTGATGAACACTTATTAGAAAAATGAAACTTAGACAGATGTGCCCTTAGACTAACTGAATAAAAGTCCTTGAAAAGCTCAGTGGTAGGCATAACTGGAATAAGCATCTGAAAGACTGAAAAGAATACATCAAAGGGACTATCCCAAATGTTTTGTATACAAAATGTTTTGCATTAAACTCTTAGGAGCCATATGATCTAAATGTGAAAATGCCCTCAGATACATTGGTAAAAGATCCTTGAACAAAGCAGAAGAAGAAAAAGAAACCTAAAATGATATGAAAATGGGCTGAGACTGTTAACATCAGTTTTAAAATGCTAGTTTGATATTAAGAATTTCGGCAAATGTATCATTAAGAAAATTGGCTTCAGGTGACTTGGTCTTCACTCCTTCTGCTTCTCAGTCTCTCAAATTTGTTCCCTTCTCTTAGTCCACATGCCCACTATCTGTATTAAAAATGTTCATTGTTCTTAGAGCAAAAGTCTACATGGTTTCTTTACCCTTTATCTATCTTCCTCCTTATAAAAGAGCAATTTTTAAAAAAGGATTTATTTATTTGACAGAGACAGCTAGAGTGAGTGAGTGCATGCAAATGGGGAGGGGGCAGAGGGAGAGAATATCCAAGCAGATTCCCTGCTGAGCACTGAAACTGATGCTGGGCTCTATCTCAGGACCCTGAGATCATGACCTGAGCCAAAACCAGGAGTGGACACCCAACTGACTGAGGCACCCATGCCGTCCCAAAGAGCAATTTTTTTTTTTTTAATGCAGATTGGTAAGTTGCTACTTAAACTCTTGTAGTGGTTTTCCATCCCCTTCACCATGAAGTCTGCCTCCTTAGCTCAGCAAAAAAAAAAAAGCTTTCTTTGTGATTTTGCTGTTTCCTGTTTTCTCTTCTCCTGGCTTTCCTCTTTCCCATATGCAACTTCAACCATAATGAACTGGGTATGGACTTCTACTTTCGTTATGAAGAGATACTGCATACTCTGAGGGGGAGCTTAAAATACAACAGATCCTGGATAAATTACAACATATATATATATAGTAAATGCATTGCTGGGCTCCAGGAGTTAAGAAAAAAAAAATGTGGGTTGAAATCTGAACAGTGAATGATTATCCTGACATATTTATTAATGGCACCTCTGTTTCATTCTCAAATGTGTTCTAGTTTGGACAATAAATTGTATGATTTTTTTAAAAAAAGATTTTATTTATTTATTTGACAGAGATCACAAGTAGGCAGAGAGAGAGAGGGGGAAGCAGGCTCCCTGCTGAGCAGAGAACCCGATGCGGGACTCCATCCCAGGACTGTGAGATCATGACCTGAGCCGAAGGCAAAGGCTTTAACCTACTGAACCACCCAGGTACCCCAATTTTTTTTTATATTATAACCAGTCATTTCATAATGAGAAAAAAAGATCACCAGATTCTCAGTTCAAGTTCAGTGGGTTCCCACTCTTCTTCCCTTTACCTTCTCTCTCCAGGCAATTCCACGTTTATAGGTTTATTACTTCCATTGCTCCATTTCTGGAAACAGATTCTGTATCATTTAAGAAACAATGTCAAAACTCACACTGCTTAAGTGATAATGAAGATTTACTGTCTCATACAATGCGAGAATCCAGACACCAGTTTGGGTGATCTAGCAATTTAATGCTGTTATGAAAACCCAGTTCGTTTGTTTGCTTCATTCTTTCTCTCTATTTATCTTTTCTTCCTTTCTTTATCTCTCCTTCCCTCCCTTTTTCCTTCCTTCTTTTCTCCCTTCCTTCTTTCATTCTTTCCTTCTTTTCAGCCTGCCCTTTACGTGTCAGCCTCATCCTAAACTGGGCTTTCCAAATGGTGGTAAAAATGTTGCAGCTGCTCCAGGCTTTACATCTGCACACCAGGCCCTACCACCCTACCAGCATTCCAACCAAGAATCCTGAAATTCATCTTCATAGGTTTGTTTGGGTCACATGCTCTCCCTAATCCAATCATTCTGGCCATGATAGTGTAATGTGCTGATTGGCTTAGCCCTGGAGCTGGGAAGGAGTCTCCCTTTCCTAAAAAATCAGGAAGAGAAGGGGAATGGATAGAGGATCAACAACCAGCAAATTTTCAGTCTGTAGTAGAAGCCTTGATGTGCCTTGCAAGCAAACCCAGCCAAGTTAGAAGAACCTCAAACCTGAGACTTACTGTGGAGGTTACACTAAAGAACTTTTGATTTATACTATTTGGGCCAAGAGAGGAGTTTGGGACATAGATTGGTGAGTGAGAATAGTGTTTACTCTGTTTCTGAAGTCAAACATCTGATTCTCGAATCTGGATATGAACCTCTTAATTGATTTTGAAGCTTGGGCCAAGATTATTACTTTTTGATCCCCATTTTTCCTTATCTGCAACTTGGGGATAATTTCCCTATCTTATTCAGTTTTGTGAGAAATGAATGAGATTATGCATATAAAGTGTCCAGTATAGTGTGTGGCACGGAGTAGATAAGTTCCCTTTTAGTTTATAGTCACTAAATTGACTCTGAAGTCATCAGCATAATGACTTTTCCTTGGGTCATTTAATCCACCTGCCAAGCTGTGGCTACTCCTTTGTAACATGTTATAAAGTAGGAGCCGGTACATTGGGAAATAACTGGGTCTGTTATTCTCTATATCTCTTCTTTGAATAGTGGGGAAAAAATCTGATTTCTTAAAATTTCTAATAAATATGAATATATTTAAATCTCAATAATAAACGCTGAGCAGCCCTGGAATCTTGCTAACCTGGAGTAATTTTCCTCTCACTCTGGGATGCTTCAGCCATTGTATTTGGCCCAAGTGTCAATCCTTTCCTAATGCCTCAGGAAACTATAGCTGTTTCTTCATTTCTCACCAAGACCAAAAGCTATTTTGCTCCAGGGGAGCCCATTAGCTCATTTGAATTAAATTTTCAGACTCTAAGCCAAAAAAATCTCAAGGTCACAAGGCCGTGGAGCATCAGCAAAATACCTGACTCCTTCTTGGTTCTTGCTTTCCACACCTGACCCTGACAGTGTTTAGGTCCACCGCTACCCCTTTTTCCCAACCTAACATCAGCTGATTGGTCACCTTACACTTGCAGGACCTAGCAGCATGAACAGTGCTTCAGTGAACCCTTCCAAGCAGTCGAGACCATGAATAATTCATCAGCTTGCAGCTACCTTCTTTGCCCCTGGTGGTCCCACCATGAGTTACAAGGGACTAAGCTCAGGGGAAGCCCTCTCCCCAGGATAATTAGTCTTCCTTCAGTTCCATTGAATTAGCACTCCTATTTTATTGTACCCTTGGGTTATAGGGTTTATTAAGTTATAACACAAGCAAATTATTGCTGAAGGCCTACAGCAGATTATTCTCAAGTCCCTGCCACGATATGAATGGGGTTTAATCATTATCATGGAAGTTTAAGTCTGTCTTTATGATGTTGAGGGATGTTTATTATATTTTGATTTTCAAAGACGAAAGTAGATTTATATTTCTTTCTGATCATAAAGGTTACAAAAATGAATGTTTGCAACTCAAATAATACAGAAAATCATAGTGAAGAAAGCAGCGGTAATTCTAAATCCCAAACCTAGAGAAAATCATTGATAGCGTTTTGTTGTATGTGACCCAGACCTCTTTTTCCCTTTTTCTCTTTCATTTTACATAAACGGAATGAAATTAAAATGCAATTTAACAACCACTGAGTGTATCTTTTATACCCATAAATACAGATGTATGTTGTTATCATTCTTATGACTAAGTGGCATTGGGTTGCGTTTATATACCAGGCTTTATCCAGTCCCCTGTCGATGGGCACTCAGTTCTTTTCAAATTGTTCTTATTAGCAACAATACTTCAGTGAATGACCTTAAACACTTTTGCATACATATCAGCTTATCTCCTTAAGACAGATTTCTAAAAGTGGAATTGCTAAGCACATCAGAAGGCTTTGATTCATATAGATAAACTGCTTGTCAAATGGTATCACAAATTTATACGTGGACTAATGATACTTGAAAGCCGTCCAAAAAATACTGTTTAAAGAAATCCATTGAGGAGATGGGCTTCCAGGTCCTAAGAGGAAGCAAACCAGCATGAGCTCCTGGCAACTTACTCCAAGTCAACCTTAGAGAATCATAGAAAGAAGGATCCAAGATGGTAGAATCTAGGAACAAACAAAGCAAAGCGTAAGAAGCTCTGACAGACTGAAAGCCTTGGATGGTCAGTATAGGAGGTGGATAGCCATGGTAACGGGCACAGGGAAGCCAGAGGTTTAAAGATAAAGATATCTCTAGGGGGTCAGCTCTCATTGTTTTCCCCTATTACCTTAAGACAAATCAGTGTTTAAGTCTTCTATTGCTAGGCTGCTAGTACTGGTGATTGCCCTATTGGGATGAAGGGCTGCTGGAGGTGTGGACTGACTATTCTTTTTTTTTTTTTTTTTTTTTTAAAAGATTTTATTTATTTATTTGACAGAGAGAAATCACAAGTAAGCAGAGAGGCAGGCAGAGAGAGAGGAGGAAGCAGGCTCCCTGCTGAGCAGAAAGCCCGATGTGGGGCTCGAACCCAGGACCTGGGATCATGACCTGAGCCGAAGGCAGCGGCTTAACCCACTGAGCCACCCAGGCGCCCCTGGACTGACTATTCTTGACATTATCTCTTTCCCTCTCCCACGAGCCTAGGGGCAACTACATTGCAAACTAGGGATATGCCGCCTCCTCATTCGTTTCTCCCTGCTGAGCAAGGAGCCTGGTGCCGGACTCGATTCTAGGACTCTGGGATCATTACCTGAGGCACAGGTAGATGCTTAACTGACTGAGCCACCCAGGGACCCTGAGAGAGAGAATCTTAAGCAGGCTCCACACTCAGCACTGTGCCCAACTCAGGGCCTGATCTGAAAACCTGAGAGCATGACCTGAGCTGAAATCAAGAGTTGAACGCTGAACTGACTGGGCCACTCAGGTGCCCCTGCAAGGGTTTACTTCTCTGATTGAGGAAGACCGTTTCCTAGTTTGGAATTGGGGGAAAATGAGGGATTATTGGTCCCTGCTATTTTCTTGTTGGTTTATTTTTATTTGAATTCCCTAAAGAAATTAGCTTCATGAAATACTGCTAGCCCTTTCTTCCAAACTTTCTCAGCATATCCGAGAATATCTGAAATACAAGAGAGTCTAACCTCAATGCCATATTAAGTTTAATTAACATATGGCACTGCATACGACATGCGTTTCATAGTATGTCAGTTTCTTGCTTTTTTTCAAGCCCTTCACACATACTCATCTCTGGCTGGAGTTATCTTTCTTCCATTTATTATCCCCATGGCTTATTCCTCATCTCCTCCTTGAGGTCTCACCTGAGATGCTACCTCCCACCCCAACATTGTTTTCAGGCTTGATGATCATTTATTCATTCATCCTTTTATTTAACACATTTATGGACCTTTCACTTGCTTATATGCCAGGCACAGTTAAGTGCTAAGTGTTGGCAAAAGTAGAATTGCCTTCTTGGAGCTACTGTGAGGAGAGGGGAGGAAGGCTTTAAGCAAATGAGCACACAAGGAAATGTAAAATTGCAACTCTAAAGGTACCATGAGGAGGAGGTGCGTCATGTTATGAGAATGAATTAGTTCTAATCTAGTCAGATTGGATGGACAGGACTTCCTGGAAGACATGAGACCAGCATCCTGTTTTTCAACATCATGGTTATTACTGGCTGAATTGTGTTCCTCCACTCCCACTTCAGATGTTGAAGTCCTAAGCCCTCATACCTCATGATGTGACTATATTTGGAGAGGCGGTTTTTAAAGGTGTCATTAAGATAAAATGAGGTCATATGGGTGGGCTCTAATCCTGTAGGGTGGGTGTTTTTACAAGAAGAGGAGATTGGGATACAGACAACACACAGAAAGATGACCATGTTGAGGACACAGTGAGAATGCCACCTGTAAACCAAAGACAGAGTCTTCAGAAGAAGCCAAACCTGTGGACACCTTGATCTTGAAGTTTTATCCTCCAGAATTGTGACACAACAAATTTCTGTTCTCTATCTACTCAGTCTGTGTTATTTTGTTTTGGCAGTCCATAAAATGAATTCAGTGTCACTTACAAGTTTTTATTTTATTTGTTGTTTGACTAATTTTGTCTGTACCCTCTACCTTCTTCCCCTGTTGTCCCCCCGCCCCCTGTGGCTTGGGAGGATTGAATCTGTTTTTTTTTTTTTTCCTTTTTTAAAAGTTTATTTTACTTCATTTGTTCAGTGTTCCAAAATTCATTGTTTATGCACCACACCCAGTGCTCCATGCAATATGTGCTCTCCACAAGTACCCACACCAGGCTCACCCAACCCCCCACTCCCCTCCCCTCCAAAACCCTCAGTTTCGCAGAGTCCACAGTCTCCCACGGTTTGTCTCCCGCTCTGATTTCCCCCAATCCACTTCTCCTCTCCATCTCCCAATATCCTCCGTGTTATTCCTTATGCCCCACAAGTAAGTGAAACCATATGATAATTGACTTTCTCTGCATGACTGATTTCACTCAGCATAATCTCTTCCAGTCGCGTCCATGTTGATACTATTCTATCACAGCATACAGCATGGTGCCAAACAATATTTGCTCCATAAATAGTTGTTGCATGTTGACCAAAAAAAATACTAAGTGTCTTCAATATTGTCATGGAGAAATCCAGGTTAACACTGGGCTTTGAAAGCCCACTTCTTTCCTCCACCTACACGGAGACTTGGTTCTGCCTGTGAAATCCTGGGATAAGGGCTTTGGTTGCTTGTGCTGCCTGAATTTCTTGAAATGCAAAAGTACTCACTTCACACTTTTTCTTGGAAAAGAACCATCTGGATGAATTTCCGTTAGGGGGATTATTCATTCCTTCTCCAGTTTTTGCACACAGCACATTCTGAATTTTCTGATTCAACAAATTCCTTGATTCATCTACCTTTCTGATAGATCCCAGTGGAAGTGCTGCTTCCTCACTTCTGCCAGCTCCGTCTCCAGTTAGTGCTGTGGTCTGCTCCACTTGCTCCACTCCCTGGGAGTCCACAAGCCACATAAGTGTCTCCAGCTGTCACATTTGCTTTCAGCACGGCATTCTTTGTTTGATGGTTGCTTACAGTTTTCACAGAGAAGAAGGAAGCTTATTTCTTTTCCCTGGAGAATACCAGCTCCCCTGTCTCCCCCACCCCCCTTCCCCCAGCTTTTTCCTTCTGGATATCTTGAGTTGGTTAAAATTTTGGGTGCTGGGGTCTGCACTTATTAGAAATGTGAATTTGAGAAATGTACGTAATCTCTTCAAGCTTATCCAAAGGAACTAAGAATTTTATGAGTTAAGAGACATGCTGCACCTAGCAAACTCTTAATATGTTTAACAAATGATGATGGTATAATGATGATGATTTTTTTTTTTTAAACTTTTTATTGGGGCGCCTGGGTGGCTCAGTGGGTTAAGCCGCTGCCTTCGGCTCAGGTCATGATCTCAGGGTCCTGGGATCGAGTCCCGCATCGGGCTCTCTGCTCGGCGAGAAGCCTGCTTCCCTCTCTCTCTCTCTCTGCCTTCCTCTCCGTCTACTTGTGATCTCTCTCTGTCAAATAAATAAATAAATCTTTAAAAAAAAACCTTTTTATTATGAAAAATTTCGAAATATCTTTACTATACAGAGAGAGTATAATGAAGCCCCATGTACCCATCATTCACAAGGCTAGTTTTGCTCTACATATGTCCTTAGATCTATTTACTATAGATGGAGAATTGTTTTCAGCCTTCTTTGGAAACCCTTTTACCCCACCATTAATCTGGAAGAATCTTTGGCTATAGTTCTCCAACAACATTTGGGTTTAGATTTCTGTGTCTTATTTACCTTACTCTTGCCCTTGAAATGTAAACACAATAGAACTTCATTCATTAAGATAAATTGGAGGAGAGAGGTTGAGATCTAATTTAGTAAAAACTTGACAGCCATTTAAAGACAATTAAGGTTTTATTATTTTTAAAGTCTTCTAGTTATTTACATTAAACTAACTATTGGGAAGCCAAGGTCTTTTGGGATCTATTTTGATGACTATTAGAAAGATATTTAAATGAATACCTTATTGTTTATAAATATGTGCTTGTAAAACTTGCTTTTTTTTTTTTTTAAATGGAGAGGCTAAATGTTTTCCTCAGAACTTATGTTGTAAGAAAATGTTGCCTCTCATGTTGTCAGAAGTACAGAGCCAGTGGGTCAAGATAAAATTGCTTTTCATTCACCTAACGCTTATTCAAACAGTTGTAACAATTTCTACCACCTATGGTGCATCTGTTGTTATGTCAGGACTTGATATAATCTTATTGCATTTAAATTTTCACAACATTTCCTCTGATGAATTGCCCTGATTTTGTCAATGAAGTAAATCAAACTCATGGAGATTAATTTGCCCAATTCTCTATGGCTTAGAAGAGGAAGAACTGGAATATGAACAAGTTTTCATTAACTTCAAAGCCCATGGCCTCCCCTTTATGCAGAGCCAACTCACAGGTGTTTGAGTCTGGTCGAATGTATCGAGAGCTCTGAGAGGTGAATAGGAAGTGTTACGGGACCCTGGGGGAAGGCAGGGCAGGGTACCACTAAGTGAGCCCAGGAATTTTTGGAAAGGCTTCCCAGAGAAAAGGTTGGTGGGCTTTGAAGGAAGATGAGGAAAAAAAATTTTTTTAAAACAGAGTCTGTTCAATGAGAAGGTAGATAGGATAGAAGCCTGGACCGTGGAACCTAACATATCTGGGTTCAAATCCCAGCTCTGTCACATTCAAGTTTGTCAAGTGCTTTAACTTCTATAAAGTTAAGTTTCCTCATACATAAAATGAAAACAATAGTTCTTACCTCGTAGCTATTACAAGGATTAAGTTAAAGGAGATGCTGAAAAGAATGCTTTTAGCATACTGCCTGGTACTTTTTTTTTTTTTTTTAAGATTTTATTTATTTATTTGAGAGAGAGAGAGAGCACAGGCAAGGGGACTGGCAGGCAGAGGGAGAAAGGGGAAGCAGCCTCCCCGCCGAGCAGAGAGCTCAATGTGGAGCTCAATCCCAGGACCCCGAGATCATGATCTGAGCTGAAGGTATGTACTTCACTGACTGAGCCACCTAGGTGCCCCATGCCTGGTACATTTTGATTATTACTTCTCACTATGGGAAAAAATGTATGCCCCCTCCCTTTTTAAATCAGTGATTGAGCAAGCGATTTCTTTAAGGATTGATCACACTCTTAGAATAGATCTTGTGCGTCTGTTTAATGGCAGTGCTTTACAAATTCTTTGGTCTTCCATACACATTTTTCCTGGGGCCAGTGAAAGTCCCAGTGAGTTTGTTGTCCCTCTTTATTCTAGAATTCCTCCAGACCACTGCTTATTCGTGACTTCACTAGTCTCTTGATCTTCTGGTCGCACACCATTCTTAGCATGCTTGTGTGACATCCTTGGTGTCTCTCAGATGTTTGATGTTCCTCTTTTGGAACATCATGATGTTTGGTGTTCCTCTTTTGTGGCTGTGCACTCCTGTTTTCATCAGAGCCTTCTGTTAGAGAGTGGGTGGTCAGACAACCTCAAGGCAAATCTGGGAGGGAGCACTGGCCACAGATTTCCTCTGAGGACCTGCTCAATATATTATTCCCTTTCTTGTGTATTTTTTTTTCAACTTCTCTGTGTCCTTATCCATAGTCATAAACATGATGTTAAGTTTTAAAAACCTGCTTCTTGACCTGCAAGTACTTGTAGGGACCTCTAATAATATATATATTTTTCTCTTTCCAATAGAGGATCCATGATGGCATGGTCCTCAATTTCTGGCTCCATTTACCATTCACTTATTAATTCTCTTAATGAATTTCATCTCTTTCCGTCTGCCAGAATACCTCATTCCCACCTCCTTCCTCTCTCTTCTCCTCCTGGATATCTTATATGCATCTCTCAAGATCTTGTCAAGCACCAGCTCCTCTGTGAATTATTTCCTAAACCTGTTGTCTTAGTCCATTTTAGCTGCTTTAACAAAATGCCACTGATTGGGTGGCTTATAAACAGCAAATGTTTATTTCTCAGATTTCTGGAGGCTGGGAATTCCAAGCTCCAGGCACTGGCTAATTCATTGTCCGGAGAGACCAGCTTCCTGCTTTGTTGTGTCCTTACATGGCTTAAAAAGGGTGAGAACATTTCTGGGGCCTCTTTTATAAGAGCACTAATTCTATTCCATGAGGACTCTCCCTTTGTGACCTAATTACCTCCCAGAGGCCTCATCTAAATACCATCTCATTAGGTTTCAATTTAGGAATTTTGGGGGGACACATTCAATCTCCTGCATGTAAATAGAATTGTGAGACTATTCCCACTAGAACTTGCCCTAAGATTTCAATTTGAATGCTAACTTCAATCAGTAGCTCATGCCTTGTTGATACACAGTAATATGTTGAGAAGGATTCTGAATTCAAATCTGGGACCTGCTGGGAGAAGTACTGGGATCAGTTAGTAGTTTTTTTCTGGAATGAGAGGCAGGAGGATGGTATGTCAAGCACATGTGAACTATTTGTTTTCTATAAGGAGGCCTCTGTCATAGCAACTATGTAACATTAGTTTCACTCATTTGTTTTGCACTTATATTTTGTTATACTACATTTAAGTCCCTCCGAGTAGGTGTTTGGCTTGTCTTTCACCCCAGCAGCATTTAGTAACCCTCAGTATTTGCTGAATGAAGAAGGAAGCCTTTGCTTTCTTGCTTCAGATTTTCTTGGGGGTAAAGTACTTTTTCTCTGCCTTTAGTTTGCACAATGCCAAATATTGATTTTTGCCTAGAGAAGTGGTTTTCCAACCATTTTTAGTGCAGATACCTCAACCCAAATGAAATCTCATCACGAAGCCCGATCTGTAAAATAGAGAGTTCCCTTTTCGGTAGAGGAGATTGGGGGTAGTCCCAAGCTCACCTTCTAGGGCTCCCTAGCCCTAGATGTTTCTTCCCAACCAGAGTAGTGGTTCTCAAAGTGTAATCAGTAAATCAGCAGCATCAGCATCGCCTGGGACCATGTTAGAAATGCAGTCTCTGCTCTGCCTTAGATTACTGACTCAGAATCTCTGGGGATGGAGACAAGCAGCCTGTTTTAATAAGCCCTCCAGGTAATTCTCAGGCATGCAAAAGTTTCAGAAGCTCTGCACGAGAGAGTTCATTTGGGGCTTAGTTAAAAACCTAACCATTCAGAAGGAGACCAGTGGCTTCGGATGAAATGCTATGTTTCATTAGCCTACAGTAAAAACATTCTCAGAACAGAGGGGTCTTTCTGTGCTATAAAACCACACGGCTACCACTTGTCAGATGGCTACATCACAACCAAATAAATTGGCGGGCACTTTAAATGTTGGCGGAGATGCAAGTGCAGGTGCAGGCGCAGGCGTAGGCGTAGGCGCAGGCGCAAGCGCAGAGCTGCGTGGGGCAGGCTGGGGGTGGGGCCTCCCACGTGGAGGCTGGAAACTAGGAGGGGACACGGAAGTGGGAAGTTTTCTGTTTGAGAGTTGTCACCACTGCTTTGGGACCAGACCTTGGTGGCGCTGAGTCTGGGCCACCAGGTGCGGGTGAAGGACGCGCTTGCATGGGGGAGGGGACGTTCCCGTCACGGTATCGAATTCTTTTCTTCCTAGCCTATCTGACTGGGAGCTGCTTTAGGTACTGCGGTATGAACAGTCACGGGCGACGTCTCCTAAGATGTCTGTAGTACAGTGTCAAATATGACGAGAGTTCTGTTTGAGTTCGTAATGCTCTCTTGACCCACTAGACGTAAGAACTTTCAGGAGAGAGTGCTGGGAGTGAGCAAGTATATACATTCCCTGCTTGGGAAGAGTGATGGTCTAGTGCCCGTGTTCATTTATACCAACAATGGCTTTTTCTTCACTCTTGGAGTCGGAGCTCTCTGCTGAATAACTGGATTCAAGGAGGAAAGAAAGAAATTCAGTGACTACAAGACAGTGTTGAAGCCATAGAAGGAATAAAAAACACACACACAGCACGTGTTTCAGCAGCCTAGCAAGCTGAGTTTCCTGGAGGAAGTTGCAGATGGAAAATTCAGAGCCAAGAGGCATCATTTAGTGTGGTTTTTTGCTTGTGATCCTGACTGGGTGCACACCATGGTCTGACCGATGGAGCTAGCTGAAGTGTTTATGGAGACCTGTCACCAGATGCATCATCAGTTTTAGGACTGGGCTGACCCCAGAAAATGTGAACTTCAGCATTAACCCCAAAACTACCCATAAAGACATGGAAGTCTGGCCTGAAAACAGTATCAGTCTGCTAGGATTAGAGACAGTAGAGAGCCTTTTCTGTAACTACTGGCTCAGTGGGGACAAGAAATTCCAGGACCAGGGACGGGAGAGCCTGCTGTGCTTCAACAAGTATGCCAGCATCCGTTTAGGTGACTGTCCTTCAGTTGGTAATGTTCAGAATCCAATCACAAGAGACAAAATGGAAAGTTACTTTTGGGGAGAAACTCCAAGTACATATATTTTCTGTTTTCTGATGACATGGATTTCCTCAACCCTGATAAATTTGTGTTAAATATAGAGGGTCATCTCCTGCCCATCTGGACGTCAGCTTGAAAGGCTTGGAACAACTCCCAATCATGAGACTTTTCTGGATAGAACATTGTGTATAGTAGAATTTTTCTTTTTTGAAGATTGTAGATTGGCAAGCCAGTTGCATATGCATTAAAATTAGTCATCCTTTGACTTTTTAGCCCAGCTGGTTACTGTGAGCTACACAAGTTCCAGCCCTGGGCTGAAGATGACAAGTCCAGTGGGATAGCTGGAGTCCAGGAAATCTTGGAAGGCCAGGTACCGATGGGTTTTTCAGGGCCAGTGGTTTTGAATCCATTCTCATGTATTTCTTTAGGTGTTGATTCAGGTTGGCTTTGGGATTTGTTTCTGTGCCCATGCTTTCTAAATCAGGACCACTGTGAGTAATAAGAAAGAATAAAGTTAGCCAAATTTCGACTTATAGGAAACAAAACAAAAACTACCAGTAACACAAAATCTTGCCAAACAGCCTGATTTGTGTTTTCAGTTAGCTCCTTTGCCCGGGGGTGGGGGTAGTGTGGGGAGCTGCACTGCTGTTGGGAGAAGAGAGAGGCTTATAGCTGGTGACAGAGTTGAGACACGCTGGCAGTGGAAGCAAATGGGGAAGGCAGAGACAGACTAAATATGCCCTGTGGAAGAAGATGGCTCTTGTTGAGTTTGGGCAGCTTGTGATTTAAAAAAGATATTAAGCAAAAAAATAATTGGGTGCATTGCCAGTGACACTTGCCAGTGTCATTCTCACTATTAATTGAATTACATACTGTGTCCAATAAAGTTTTAACAGAGCGAAGCATGGCAAATTTGTAGACCCAGCAGGTTGCTTATTGGGGCTGCACAGTCTGGTTTTTGCGATAAGCATGGAATGATGGGCTATCAACTTTACATTTACCCTCCAGCTGGTTGTCTCTGCTGTTTTAAAGAGCCAAGCCAGGTGATATAGGAAGTGAGTGAAAGGAACCCCAAATCCCATGCAGTTAATAATGAAAAAGGGGTTTAATAATGATTTTTTTGGTTAGAGAAGTACTGTCTCAGAACAGTAGAAAGGCCTTGGACAGCGAATAAGAACTCAGATTCCGAAGTTGGTGAGATCTGGTGTAATCGTTTGAATTATTGTTCTGTTCTAAAGATATTCTTCCCCCGTTGCACTGGAAACTATTATACTCTCCTTCGACAGTGATGTTGGGCTTAGCTGTGGGACCTGCTTTGTTTGGAATGTTAGCACATGTGATGGGAGCAGAGGCTTGGAATGTGCTTGGGTGGTTGGACCTGCCCCTTTGTGCTTTGGTTATTTATCACAGGAAAGATGTGGCCCTGGTAGCTACTCTCCTTTCAGCCTGGGATCTGGGGTAAGATAATGGAGACCTACCTGCAGCCTGAAGTTAAACCCCTCAGCGGAGGTGGCTTATTAGCAGAATCACAGTTGACCTGCAGAATATCAGCGCTGTTGTAAGTTATCGAGAGTGTGGGGAGTGGTTTGTTATGTGGCTGGCACGGTCTCTTGGGTACAAACACTCCCTCTGCTGCCCTCAAGTAGTTTAGTTCTGGCAACATACCACTCTCTTTAGGCCTTAATGGCCTTATCTGCAAAATGGGCAGCATAGTAATGACCATACAGGTAAGCATTAAGTGAAATAATGCATATGTGTGTTTCATTATACCTTGCACTCAATAAACATTTGCTCTTGTTAGAGCTATAAGTAAAAATAATGATAGCTAGAATTTATTGAGCACTTACTACTCTGTGCCCGGAGCTAATGCATATATTTTGCCTGTTTGGTCAATATTTGATAGATATTCCTTACAACTCCAAGAGATAATTATCATCTTAACATACTATATTAATACCACAGGTATTATAATATTAATACAGTTTTCTCATTTTACAAATGAATTCTCAGAGAGGTTAAATAACTTGCACAAAGTTGCACAGATAGTAAGTGGCAGAACTGACTCTTTCTAGTCTGCTTTACCTTGTAGCTTATGTTCTCTTCACTATGCTAGAGTACACTCATCTTTAGGAGTACAACTTATGTCAGTATAGTGCATCATGCTTAATGAAGCACTTTCACATTATCACATAAGGTCCTTTGAGTAACCAAGTTGGACCTACATCAGTGTGGCCCCCTAGAGATTATTTTATCTTTTCACTTTGGAATCATCACAGGCAGATCCCCCTCATTCAGTAGGGTAATGTGGTCACCTTAACATCACATCTGCTTAGAAGGGCAAATGTGTTTAGAGCCGGTAAGGCTAGCTTTTCTTACAATGGTAGACTATGTCCTTCTCAAGTCCTTCGGTAGACAAGTGGCCCCATATTGTGAAGGCAGAGGCTATAATTAGACCTTTTCAGTTTTGAGGTCTTCAGAGAAAAGCAGCCTGTTTTCCTAATCTGTAAGAAGGTGGATAGTGGTTTTGGATCTGGGAGGCAGAGGGTAAAGAGCCAAGAGTACTCTGGTATTCTGAGGCCAGATGGTTTCCCTGGAAAGTAGCTACAGGTGTTGGTTATTAGGTCTATAACTAACAGAAGTCCAGTTGTTGGGTGGGCAGAGTTCTAAGGGGGCTGAGACTCACTTCTCTTGAAGAATCAGTGTGCCAGAATCTGAGCAGTGAAATATCACAGTAATGGGTCCATAGCAACCTTGGTAAAGAACCAGCTCCAACAAAGAGATTCCAGCAAAGCACATCTGCTGAATGACCAGACTCTATTTTTCATACCCTTGACTATGAAAAGCCTTTTTTATGGGTCTTTAAATCCCTTGAGTTCCTTATTCATGGAAATGAGGAACTTCAAGAGGGAGATACTGGCTTTATTGCTGATAAAGCTAATAGAAATGATGTGACTCTATTTGTATCACCAGTGTGTGTAGCTGTTTATTATATACCAAAGCTTGGAGGCATGCCCAGGTATTTATAGTTAAAAAGTGGTGACACCAGCACTCAGATTCTGGTCTTTTGATTGTGTTTGCTGCAGCTCTTGCTTGGTTCCCTCCATCTGCCCCAATGGAAGAGTCTAAGTCTAGTACTTAGAGTAGTTGCCCTACATATGTCAGACATATATAAGGCAATATATAAGTGGCAATGTGTAAGTTTAACAAGATTTATAAGAAGTTTTACAACAACTTCAAAAAGAATATTGGATACTTCTGTTTATAGTTGTTTTTCACCTTGTAGAGTTTCTTACTGACCACTTTACCTCAGTTGGTCCTTATAGTCACACCCTTTCCAGAGCTTCCCTCTACCTATATCTGTCTCTTCTTTTTTTACATCTGTTTTTCTTGAGAACAAAACACAAATTCCTTTTATTATCTCATGGTTTTCTTTTTTGTTCCCTTGGCTCTTACATTCATATACTCAAGGGTTCACCTTGTATCCCAAAGACTTACTGGGTTATTTTGCCAACAAAGTCAGTTCTCTTCCTAGGAGAAATTCTTTTACCAACTCTTAGGACACTTGATTCATGTATCAAGTGATACACACATCTTCCTTATTGAGGAATTGCTGTGTTCCAGGGACTGTTCTAGGTGTTGGGAATATACCAAAGAATGAAATAAAATTTATGCTTTCATGGAGGAAAATAAACAAGAGCACTTTGGTATATAAGATGGTGAAAATACCACAAAAGAAAAAATAAAGCATGGTAATGGAGTAAGGAGTCTTGAGGGAGAGTGATTATTCCATGGATGTTTTGTATAAACTGACGTGTCAGAAGGAAGTGAGAAAGTGAGCTATATTTCCAGAAAGAGGAAACATCAAGTGCAAAAGTCCTGAGTGGAAGTCTGCTTAGCTGTTTCAGGGAAGACCAAAGAGACCAATGTGGTTGTAGCAAAGTGAAGGAATGGGAGTAGGGTGGGGTGTAACCGGATATAATTCATATCACAAAGAACCTTGTGGGTCATGGGGAAGGAATTTGGGTCTACTGAGTGAAATAGGAAGCCACTGGAATGTTGCGATGGAGGAGTGAATGGATCTATGTCGCTAATGGATCTCTCTGGTTGCTATCTTGAGAACAGATGCTAAAAACCCACAGGTATAAGTAGAGAGAGAAGTTGGGAGATAGTTACAGTAGTCCAGATGAGAGTTGAAGGTGTCTTGGTCCAGGGATATTGTGGTGGTGATAGTGGTAAGAAATGGTTGGATTTTCTACATATTTGAATGAATGAATGTGATGCTGGCAGAATTTGCTGACTGGTTATCTGTAGTTACTTGAGAAAGAAGTGATAAAGATGTCTTGGGCTTTTGGGATGAGCACCTTGAAGGATGGGGTTACCATTTGTTAAATAGGAAAGCCTATGCAAGGCGTGTGCTTGGTGGAGGAATTTGAGAAGCTTGCTTTTAAGCATATGTAGCCTACAGACATAAGCATGCAGATGTTAGTCAGGCAATGAAATATTCTAGGCTCCAGTTCAGTAAGGAGGTCTGTACTAGAGATAGAAATTTGGCAGTGGCTTTTAAGAGCATGACATTAGGTGACATTACCCAGGGAATGGGGCAAATTTAGAGAACACAGATGAAGTTTGGGGCATTGCAAATCAGAAGGTCTGGGAGATGAGAATTCAGCAAAGGACTGCCTTTTCTTTCCACTATGTACCTACTTTCCGACAAGTAGTCGTTCATATGTATGCAGGGTGAATATAGTGTTCAGTCTATACCTGAATTTTGGTGCCTATGTAAAATAGAACTTTTATAACTGTAGGCACATAGCAGACATGTAATAAAAGTTGAATGAAGAGCAAATAAAAGAATGAATGAATCACTTTGTCTTTCCCATACTTTCTGAGGGGCACAGTTAATCTTTTTAGCATCTGATTTTGTGGTGTTTATTGTGCCTTTGTGGACTGGAATGCTCTCCAGATTACTGGAAGAGAATATTGGCCTTGCATGTGTGCACTTCCTTATCCACCTCCCCATGGACATGGGGTGATCTGTTTAGGCAGAGCCCTCTGTGTGTCAGAAAGCCTGCTTAGAACTAGTAATATCACCACTTTGGGCAAATGCTGAGACATATCATTCCAACTATAAGTAGAGAAGGAATTTTCTTTTCAGGGGGATTGTTTAGAGAATTGAGCTCTTTTGCTGAGAGCCCTGCAGCCTGCCTAAGGCAGGGCACATAGGCGAAAGATCAGATTCTCTCCTGACCCTATGAAGAAATGGCTTTCAATTTGCCAGTCCTGCAGGAGAGGCAGCAACTCTGAACACCTCCCCAGTGCCTTTCCATCGGGAATGCACAGCTGGCCATGCTGATTGCTTGCCTTTCTTTTGATTAATATCCTCTTGGTGTTGAAATGCATTTGGATTCCAGCTGCCTCATCTTACAGATTTCAATTTAGAAGCAAAAGGAAAATACAATAAGATTCTTATATATAGAAATTTTAAATACCGCCAAACAGCCTCCCTCCTACTCTTTGCCTGGCCCTGCTCTTTCTTTGGAGAGCAGGACTTTTATTTCTTTGTGGGTGCTGGGAGCTCTTGGGCACCAAAGCCTAGGGAGCTCCCATCTGCAGTGCTGGTGCATCAGTAGAGGGGATGCCATTTCTTCCCCCCCCCACCCCCTGCCCTTTCAGATTCTTTTCATAAGAGAGGAAACACATGCCAGCATGTCTACTTCTACTGAAGGACTGGGGAGGAATCTTTTTTTGTTTTCTTTACTTCCTTACTTGACCCTCTCCTTGGGAGGGCAAATGGTAAATAAGATTGTTCCAAGTTACCAGTGGGTCTTCCAAGAGTATGTCAGAACCAGACTCTGTCGTTTTGTTCTCTCTTGGAGAGCTTCCCTTTCTGGTCTGCATTTGGTACCTGACCAGTAGGCACCTGCATTATTCAGGTCTCTTATTTTCTCTCTTCTGGGCTCTCTGACTGTAACTGGGTGGAGGAGTTCAGAGCAGAGACCCAACCATGACTTCTATCCCAGGTATATTATAATTAAGTGGGCCCTCTAATTTGATGCTGACTTTATCCTTTGTGTTGGCCTCAGTTGGTTAGAACTTGGAAAGGGGAGAGCTTTCGTTCTCTAGAGTCCCAGAAAATGGGCATTAAGCCTCAGGGCCTCACTCCACAGCCACAGTCCATACAACCAGGACTGGGAAACTCTTGGGGACAGGTGATGAAATCTACAACATAGCCAATGACTCATGTTATTTGTGGAATGGTTTTTGTTGTTGTTGTTTTGTTTGCTTTTAGTTTTAGATGTAGAGTTCAGGAATTCATTAGTTGCGTATAACACCCAGTGTTATTCACTGGGTGCCCTCCTTACTGCCCGTCACCCAGTTACCCCATGCCCCCACCAATGGCTTTTAAAAAAAAATAAAGATTTTCTCTCTGGAAATTAGGATTGAGGGAAACTTACTAGTAGCGTTTATACTTCAAGGTCACATAATATTTGGGTTGGGATAGTCATTATGGGGATGCATACATACTGAACACTGAGAGAATAGAACTCAGGGGAATGTGGTTGGGACAGAAATGAAAAGTGAGAAGACTTTGGGGGAAGAGGAAAGCAGGAAGCCGAGGGGATGACGGGGAGAGAGAGAGAGTAGAGCTGTCCCTTGGAGCTGCTTCTGTTTCTGCTGTCGTTGAGGTTTGTTGGCTCAGTTTTTCTTTAATACCCATGAGATATGAATATTTACCACAAACTCCTCTTTTACTTGGGCTAGTTCAGGAGGATATTTTCCTTTGTAACTTGAAGTTTTCTATAAAGAACGCTTACAAGTAAAGTGGACTGGATATTATCGCAAAGGTAGGACAATTGGATTCATGCCCGAGCAGAAACTTCAGGAAGGAGCCATCTAAGCTTTGTGAGATACGAAACAAATAGTGCTCTGGTATCTCTGCAGGGGCTCATAGATGCTTGCGAAGATAGATGTCTGGCTCACACTCTCACTCACTCAGCATTTCCCTTCATTGCTTTCTCTGTGCAGGTAAGAGTGCCATGAATATTGAACCTGTAGTAAGCTGAATTCTGATTATTAATTGTTCTTACTAGATTTACAGAATGTTGTTACCTGGAAGGACCCGTTCTGGCCTCTTGGCCTCTTGAGGAATCTTGTGTCATACAGCACTTCTGGTCCTCCTGGCCTCAATGCTGCTGCAACCAGCGAAGGCGCTCCTGACTCTGCAGGCACGACTGGCAGCATCTCTCCTCATGCTGTGTTACATGCCTCTTGCCTTCCGCCCCAGGACTTCTCTGTTGATGTTGAGGTGTAATGTGATATATGGTGCCACAGGACGTTCATATGTTATGTGTCACCTGAAAGTGCTAGAAGTTAGTATCTAATAAGGCAGATCTTTTCCATTGGGAGAAGGACACCAGTGGGTAAAGTCCACCATGTTGTACCCCCCCACCCCCTGCACGGCTATGGACACAGAGTCTTGAGACTCATTTTATATTAGAGCTTTTCAAATGGTGTGATTCTGTAAGACAGAGCAATTAGTTGTATTCAGCAGTGGCCAGCTTGATAATGTATCTTCATAGCTTTTACTCTTCTTCCTTGCTTTACCTTCCCTTGTCACTCACTCCTGTTGCATGTGTTACAACTCCAGATGCAGTAGGATCCTACAAGCCTCTGCTTCAGGCTCTGCTTTCCAGGCTAAGGTTCCTAAAGAACATGAACCTCTCATCACTTTTGAGGGTGTGGGTTACCAGCATTTGTAGTTACCAGAAACAAAATTAATAAACATGGCCTTGTGATCTTAAAGGGAGAAGAGATTTAATAAGTTGACCAGGAAGGATATGACATGATGTGCACAGCAGAACTCAAGGTGATTTTCTGTGTGAATGGGTTTTCTTTCTCAGCCCTGGGTATAAGCTGCTTGCCCTTCTAGAGCACCCTCCCAGACTAGGGCTGGAGAAGGGATCAGAGATCAGGATAGACTGGGTGGTTGGTGTGGGATGCTCACTGGGGCACCCTAAAAGTCTTTTTTGTTTTTCTTAATCGATGTGCTGAATGGGACCTGGATGGTGGAGGTACTCCCTTAGCCTCTTTATTGCCAGTTAGTAAGATCCTCTTTGGGTGACTTTGGCCAGCCTCAAGATTATCAAAATACTGCAGCACTGGAAGTTACAGAAATATAGCATGCATCAGGAATTAGTGGTGAAAAATTAGGGAGATGTATAATTTGTCAGAGACTGACCTGTTTGTGAAACCATTTTCCTTCCCAGGAGCACAGAGAGATTGCATTCCCAGCCTTCCTTGCTGTGAGGTGGGGCTGTGTGGCTGAGTGCTGGCCAGTAGAATGTGGGCAGATAGTAGGCAGTTCTAGGCTTCACCCACCTCCTGTGAGTGATTTTTCATTCTTTGTCCCCAGTTTATAGCTAAAGGGTTTCCTTGGACAAATTCTGAGACTTAGAAGACTGTGGAGCCCCAAGATGGAAGGAGCTTGAGTCACCAAATGACCTATTCCCTTGCAGTTAACCCATACTAGACATGCTATGAGAAATGGCCTATTTCTCTGTTAAGTCACTTGGGTGTTGGAGTTGTTTGTTGTAGCATTTAACCTTCTTTGACTGATATTTAAATGTTACAGGGGTGGTTATTGTAAACAAAATGCTTCCCTACTGATTGGTCTTTATAGTAAATACACATGGGAAAATCATTTGCGAGTAGGTGCTGGCAAACGATATTATATTTAATGGGCCTTTTTATTTCCTACAGTAACCCCCTCTCATCCCTGATGGGGAAGGTTGCTGAAAGCAGTTGATGGGGAAGGTTGCTAAAAGCGTTTCCTTGGGCACGAGGGAATGTTTTATGATTATAGCCAAGGGCAAGTGGGTGTCTGTGTGCATGTACGTGAGTTTTTGTGTGTGTAGTAAGCACTGAAGCAAGCCTCTCCAACCATTATAAAACCCAAAACCTTCCTTTCTTGCCTTCTCACCTTCTTCTCTCTTTCCCCTACTCCTTTCTTCCCTGTCCCCCTTCCATTTTATTCCTTCCTTCCCTCCCTTCTCCTCTCCTTTCTTCCTTGAACATTTATCGATGCTTAATCTGTGCTGGGTAGTAGAATATACTAGCTTAGATTCTATGTGTGTCAAGTACCAGGAACTCTTCTTCTTACCAGTAATTAGAATCTGTTTGAGTCATGAGAGCAATGCAACTTTTCGGTGGATAGAATCTTAGGAGGGCTTACTGGTACAGTTTCCTAATCTAAGCTTGACTCAAAGAACAAGGCTTTCATAAGATTATATAAGCTTTAAAATTACAATAAATTCTCACTCTCTCGTCAAAACACCATACCCATCCACATCCATATGTCAAGATGTGGGTGTAGGGAACATTATTTCTATCTTGTGAGAACAGCATCCTCTGTTTTTGATATCCACATAGGCTGGGATCAGACTCCCACAGCTTTTTCACTCCCTTGATCCCACTGTGTTATATAGCAATTCTTGATTATCTGTATTTTGGAGAGGTAAATTAATTTTTAAAAGGGACACCTTCTGTTCTGTATATACACTGTATAGATATTCAGAGAGTAAAGACTTGGACCAGAGGAGTGGCAGACCTGATGCCTTGGTTTTACAAATGAAGTGGTGACTCTCTGATGAAGTTGAAGAGGTGTCACAGGTCGTGAAGGAGCAAGTTGCTCTTTGGGGTCTAGAGCTCTGATCCTGTGAACAAGAGAGTAGTGGACCGAGGTTGTACCTTTATGTCCCTCTCCTTGTTTGTGAAACAAAGACATCGACATTTCATTTCATTTCCCTGCTCAGAAATGTTTTCTGCTTTCCCAGTATGTATGAAGGACATACCCTGAATAAGGACATGGAGCCGAACTCCCCTCTTCCAGTTAGGAGCAGCCATTCTGAATCATGCTTGATCAAGAAGTCAACTTTCTGAGATGTCAGAATTGGCAAAATACTCTGTTATCAGCTGGATTCTTTCTGACTGAATGTAGTGATTGAGTCAGGGAGTGGCCACATGTTTTAAGCATGATCAATCAGAGCATTCCATGAAACTGGATGTGATGCCTTCATTTTACAAAGGAGAGTGGGGACATTCAGACAAGAGAGGAGATACGATATTTTCCTTTTGGGGGATCATAAGTAATAAGGCTAAAATATGTTGGAGTTATGTGGTAATTCTTACCTCCTTATGAAAAGAATGAAGCCAGTTCAAGAGGAAAGCAGAGCTGAGTGATGGTGAAAGTGGGCCATGATACCATTTGAGCCCCTAGAACTGTCCATGTCTAAATTCCTAGGCTTTTCAGCTATGTGGGCTAATTAATTTGTGTGTTTGTGTAACCATCTGAATTGTCATTGGTGGGTGGAACAGTCCTGGTTAATACAACCAGAAGCCAAAGTGAGCGTCGTATTTAATTGCAGTGCTTTATGAAGTCCTATAGTTCTTCAATTTTTACCCTGTTAGGATTTCTATTTAATTAGCCACAATATAAAAAGTGAGTAATTGCTTATGGGGAAACCTGGCTTTGGTGACCTCTGGGTTGATTTTCATGAATTCCTTTCATTTTCTTAATCCTTGAAGGGGGGTCTTTAGTAGTAACTCAGTTTTGTGTCTTGGTAGTTTGAGAGAACAAAACACTTCTATGTTCCCTTAAAATGATCTGAGCCATGTTACCACCCTTGCAATTTCCTTGAGTTTGCCTTCTCTTTTTGTCAAGCTCTTGAAACAGCAATAAATTAAACTAAGCATCGATAAACACATTTTCCCTCAACTTACATTTCTGGTTGCCAGAAATCATTTCTCTTTGGTCTGTTGACAGGTAGCAGGCATGATTCCAGCATGGAATACACTGTAGAGTAATTGATTTTCCTGTGATAATAGTAATACAAATTTATTAAACTATCACCATGTGCTGGGACCTATGACTTAGTCACAAAGATTACTTTTCCTTAAGAAGCACTCCTAGGCTTCTTGTGAATGTCCATGCTAATTAAAGTCTAAATCCCTTGGCCTGTTTGGAGTATAAAATTTTCTGCAATCGACCTGCACCTTTCCTTCCAACCTTATTTCTGTCTCTGTCCTTTAGTCATATTGAATTGCTTGTGTTTCCAGAACATACATCTTGCATTCCTATTACTTTGCTTTTATTCATGATGTTTCTTTTGCCGGCAGTGTCCTTTTTCTGGTCTTCCTCCATATGTCCAAATCACTCATCCTTCCAGGCCAAGCTGGCATGCCACATTCTCCACAAGGCCTTTCTTGATAACCTCAATCAGAATGAATCCCTCTCTGCTTGGAATTTGGCAGCTCAGCGTATGTGCTCCTCTCTTACCAACTGCCACACACCACAGTGCTCAGACAGCCCTCACCCCCACAGCCGCCACAGTCACCCATCCCAGTCTAATGTTTCTCAGTACAAAGGCAGCTGTCACTGATCTCTGTCCCCGTAATAAAGCTGTGAGGTGCCAGAGTCAGAATTTAGCTCTAAGCTGTCTGACTCCAAAGTTGGAAGTTTTAACCACTGTACTTTATTACTTTTTCCTATGGCATATACTTTGGTATTTATGAATATGTCTTACTTTCTAAAGACATTTTTTTTAAAGATTTTATTTATTTATTTGACAGACAGAGATCACAAGTAGGCAGAGAGGCAGGCAGAGAGAGAGGAGGAAGCAGGCTCCCTGCCAAGCCCCGAGAGCCTGATGCGGGGCTCGATCCCAGGACCCTGGGATCATGGCCTGAGCCGAAGGCAGAGGCTTTAACCCACTGAGCCACCCAGGCACCCCAATATGTCTTACTTTCAAGACTGGACTATAATCTTCCCCCAAAGCAGGGTCTTCATTTAATTCATCTATATATGACCTTGTAAATGCTGAGTGGAGGGCCAGGCAAATGTAGATGCTTCGTAAATATTTGGATAGGGGCACCTGGGTGGCTCAGTGAGTTAAACATCTGACTCTTGATTTCAGCTTAGGTCACAGTCTCAGGGTTGTGGGATCAAGCCCTACATTGGCTCTGCACTGAGTGCGGAGCCTGCTTATGATTCTCTCTCTCCCTCTCCTCCTGTCCCTCTTCACCTCAAAAAAATTTTTTGGATAGATGAATAGGTAAGTGGAGATGTGCTTTTCAGCAGTGATATATTTTACAGGAATTGCAAATTATTTATCACTGGTTTTAGAACTTTGGAAGCGGTAGAAGAGTCTTTATTCTAATCATATGTGATGTGGATATAATACTTAAATAATCTTGGAGAAGAGAACTCAGAAATTCAGTGGGTATAAATGGAAAGATGATGAGAGAGTAATATTTGAAACAGAGAATCCATAGCCTGGATATGTAGTTAATTGAGTTATTATGTTATAATTTAAGCTAATGTATTAGAAGAGCACATGAAGATGTAATAGACTTACAGCTATTGGTCTGTCTTTCTTTCTTGATGTCCTGGTTCAGGGTAAAAATCCCTTATCTTTCACTTTTTTTTCCCTCAAAGCTGCTGACCCAACAGATCAGTAATTCTCAGTCTTATTTTCTGGCATGACATTTACATTGATGACCCTTATGCAAACATTTCTCATGGGCAGATCATAGAGCATAGTTTTACCTTTCTCTCCCTCAGCAACATATGTCAGAAAACTAGCAGTAAGAGTAATAATATTTTAATTGTTATAATCATATTCAGATTCATAGAAAAAAGCATTTGATGATTTTGACATTTCAGCCACAACAAATGGATTGTGATTCTCTCTTCAGAAGAATGGGGGTACACTGCATTTCAGAACTTCTGCTATAAACATTTTAAAGCCCAAGCAAGGTCTGTTTTGTTCCAGGAATATGCCTGGAAGAGTTGAGGGTGGTGCCAGAAAGGTGGGAGCTTTTCCATTGGTTGAGACTAAGTCTCAGGGCAAGATTTTGGAAGGTCTTTTCCTTCAGAGGTTAGAAACTCATCAAGGAGGCAGGTATTATATAAGCTAAAAACTGAAAGACAAATTAAATGTTACATTGGGTCAAATCAGTACATCATCTAGCCTAGAATTTTGTCCTAATGTGGATGTCAAGGCACGACTAGGAAGGTTAGACTCTTTGCTCCACATTATGGATGATAATGAAATTGATTTAAACATTTTAAGGGCGTGGGTTGGGCGTTATAATTCTTGAATTTCGTATTATTTTCTGGTGTAATTATACACTATGGGAACTAACACTTACTAAAAAATCCTTCCATTAGATAAGCCGTGTATTGGACCATGGCTTCATGTAATTCTCTCAGCCACCCAATGAGGCAAGTACTTTTATCTACACTGAAGATGAATAAATCGAGGCTCCACAGCAGTTCCCTGGATTCTCACATCTAGTAAGTCCATTGAAGAGAAGGAGGGGCTGTGTGGGAAGGGCAGAGAAGAGGGAATCCAGTGTCTCTGGAAGTGCCAGGACATTTCATTCTTCTGTACCACGGAGCTTTTGGGGTGAAGATGTGGAGATTTTGAAGTCAGACAGACCTAGATTAGAGTCACTTACTACCTCTGTGACTTTTTTGAGAATATAAATCTAATACTTATCACAGTGCTTGGCACACATGAAACAGTAAATGCTAGCCATAGTCACAGTTGTATTATTATTACAGGGTGAGATCTTGGGTCTGTTTGATACCGAAGTCTGCATTCTAACTCTGTGGACTCCCACATTATTTGTTAACTGAATGGATTCTCCCTAATTTCTTTTTAATAATTTCTTTTAATTGCTTACCATGGTTCTCTTCTCTATGTATTTACGTGCAGCTGTAGCCTTGGTAGGAGCAGAGCCTCAGCCGAGCCCTAGGCTCAGAGTTTGATTTCCACCACTGCGGATGGTCTCTATGCAGTTTTGCAATAGGTATATTTTATTGATTCCTGTAAACGCTGCATTTTAGATACTGGATCCTTGGCTATCTGGAACTTGAAAGGGGTCTCCTTGCTTATCTTTTGCCTCCATAAAAGCAGAGACTTGCCATTCACCATTAAGACATCTTAATGAGTGAGTTTGGAGGATCCATTATATACTTTGTCACTGAGTTTTACTTGTCAGTTTGCGTTTTTGTTCCATGTCAGGAAATTCTGTAGTTATTTATCTCTATGGGTAGTAAAACTTTTGTGCTCTCCCATATAATCTTTGGGGCTTTTAAAACAAACGCTGATGGATTTATAGGTTATAAAGACCCCTATTTCGATTCTTCCATAAAGCAAAGCTAAATTGATATTGGCTGGTCTAGACCTAGATTTGGTAGCTTGGAGAATAAGACTTTTGAGTTATATTCTGTATTTGAGTCTGTCAAAAACATTTCTCAAACTCAGATATTTAATATATTTAATTTTTAATTATTTATAATTGGAATATCTGCTTGACAGAGTAAGCATGAGACAATATAGTGTGATGAAGAGGAAAGATTTTGAAGGAAGGCAGACTTAAGTTCTAATCCAGGCTGGATTTAGAACTGGGAAAGTAACTTAACCCATGGAAATTTGAGTTTTCTCATCAGTAAATGGAAATAAAAATTGTATTTATCTCCTATGGTTAGCATGAGGGTTCAATGAGAAATTCCTGTAAGGTGTTTACATGATGCCTAGCGGAAGATAGGTTTTCCATCACAAGCTATTGTTGTTATGGATCAGAAGAGACTACTGTCTATCAGTTACAGTTCAGTATTCATTTTAAAATGAACAAAATTACATCTTCAAGGATGGAAGCTAGGCCTTCAAGCCCATGCTAGATTAGTTTTCTTCAGCCTGTCTTCTGCCCTCGTGTGAGCTTTTGATGTTGAGAGTGTTTCCATAGTAGTGCACCCACCTGTCCTGGTTTGCCTAGGACTGTGTATGCATGTATTAGCAACTAGCTATTGGAAACAATAAGTACTTAGTACACTTAGAAAAAGTTTTTGTGTAAAAATGATCTCATGATACTAAGAAATGCACAGAATATAGTAGAAGACTAGGAATGGTGCTGTTGGGAGATAGCATGGCACAGTGGACATTATACCCACGGGGAACTGATTAACTCTGCAACTTTGGGTGAGTACCATTCTCCTCTTGGCCCTTGGTCTCACAGAATGAGGGGATTGGATTAGATTATTTGCAACAGTTATCTTAAAATTGTTCTGTAGAACTCTAGGGTTCTGGGATGTGTCTTAGTGGCAGGTAAGGATGGTCATAGGGAAGTTGAACAGAAAAAGCTGTCTTCTCTTCCCCCGGTCCAGGATTCACTCAGGGCAGTTCCACTTTTCATAAATTTATAATTGAGGTTTTTTTTTTTTTTTAAAGATTTTATTTATTTATTTGACAGAGATCACAAGTAGACAGAGAGGCAGGCAGAGAGAGAGAGGGAAGCAGGCTTCCCGCTGAGCAGAGAGCCCGATGTGGGACTCGATCCCAGGACCCCGAGATCATGACCTGAGCCGAAGGCAGCGGCTCAACCCACTGAGCCACCCAGGCGCCCCTATAATTGAGGTTTTATGCAGGATTCCATATGACAAAAAGATTCTGTTGCTAAAATAAGTTTTAAAACCACTAAACTCAGGTAAGGGGATGGGTGAAATGGGCTAAAGGGATTAAGAGTACAGTGATCATGAGCACTGAGTAATGATGTATGGACATGTTGAATCACTATATTGCGCACCGGAAACCGATACACTACTGTTAACTATACTGGAATAAAATAAAAAATAAAAAAAAAGCACTCAACTCATAATTTAGTTCTTTTAGTTCTAAAATGTTACAGATTTATGTTACCCACACTATGGTTGACAAAACTCATGTGGGCCTCCAGCTGCCCATTCTGCTACAAGTATGTCTTTGGACTTTCCTTTGTCTCTTGGGCGTGGTTGATTTTTACCATTGCTTGGAATGGTAGTCAACATAGTTACACAAGAATGATCTTGTAAATCCATCAGTTTACTTAGCATGTTAGCTTTATTGTTTCATTTGTACATCCCCTCACGTTGATGAAGGAGCTTGACCAAATATTTCATGATTATTGTTATCTCTATTTTTAGATGAAGGCACTAAAAATAGAGAAAGCTACTTGCCCACATTTATATTTTTAATGAGCTGTGAAGCTTGAATGACATCACCATGCTGAGGTCACTTATAGTGGGCCTTTGAAATACCCATGACTTTCAGTCAGGAAGCCCCGTGTTTCTGTTTCTGCAGGAATTCAGGTGCCTGCCCAATCGTGATAAATGTTTTTTTTTTTTTTTTCCCTTATCACTTCCATCCTTTCTTTCATGAGCCTGAACCAGCAAACTTCTTGACGTTTTCTGAAACCTGTCATGCTGTTTCACTTCTCTGTATTATCACACATACTGTATTTTCTGCTCTGAATTCCCTCTCTCTCAACTGCTTCCTCTGCCTGGCAAGCTCCTCTTCATCCTTGAAATACCTGTGCTACTAAACTTATACACAACAAAATGCATTATACCTTGTTGGTTATTTGTCTCTCTTTCCTGCTATCCTGTGGCTGTTCAAATGGCCTGAACTATTACCTATATTCCTAAGACTTGGCATTCAGTATGTGCTGAACAAAATTCTGTTTGTATTTCTTACTAAATATAAAATCTCATAGTGATATGCCTCATTGTCTTAAATACCATGTATATGGTGGAAACCAAATTTACGTCTCCTCACTCTTAAAGTCCAGATTCATGTATTCACCTGTTTACTTGACATTTACACTTGGAATATCAAGTAGACATTCTAAACTCAGCATGTCCTAAACTTAACATCCTCTGTTAGGATGACCAGCTACCCTAGTTTGCCTGGGACTAGGGAGTTTTATGGGCCACAGGACTTTGAGTGAGAAAGTCTCATGCCAGAATGTTTGGTCACCCTAACTCCCCATGGCTATAATTCTGCTGTTCCAGATTATCTCCTTTATATTATTGTTATTATGATGATGATGATCAGTTAGCCAACATATAGTACATCATTAGTTTTTTATGTAGTATTCAACAATTAATTAATTGCATATAACACCCAGTGCTCACCCCAGCACGTGCCCTCCTTAATACCTGTCACCCAGCTACCCTCTCCTCCCACCCCTCTCCCCTCTAAAACCCTCAGTTTGTTTGCCATTGTCCAGAGACTCTCATGATTTGTCTGCCTCTCTGATTTCTTCTCCTTCAGTTTTCCCTCCCTTCCCCTATGGTCCTCCATGCCGTTCCTTATGTTCCGCATATGAGTGAAACCATATGATGATAATTGTCTTTCTCTGCTTCACCTGTGTCTTTACAGCACCATTCATGGCGCTCTATAACAGTCTACTAATTGCTTAGTGTCATGTGCTCATTCTTTTATTTAAAAAAAATGTATTGGGTGCTTATTACTCTCAATAACCAGGTAGTAGTACATGCATACTTATAAATAGCTGTGTTTATTCGTCTATTTTTAATGCATATGCATTCCCTGCCATTTTACCTTCCTCTGTTATGAAGTAGAGAATAGGAGTTTTGTCAAACCAGAACATCTATTGAAGTAATACAGTGAAATATCATCAAACCAAGTAAGAAAAGATCTGGATGTTTCCCTAACATTTTATTAAAGCAATTACCATCTCTAGACACTATGGTGGATGGGAGGTGGTGTAGCACACACAGACACTCAACACCCAACTGGCAGCAGCTCTGTCCTCACAGGTGCTCCGGCCAGAAGCTTTGGAGTCATCCTTAACTCTGTCCATACCCTCATGTCCCACATCCGTACACACACAGATACTCACCACACAGTTGGCACCACTCGCAGCCTTTCCCGTCTCGATTGGCAACAACTCCACCCTTGCAGTTGTTTAGGCCAAAAACTTTGCATTCATGCTGAATTCCTCTCCTTTTTCTCACATCCCATGTGCAGTCTTTCAGTAAACCTTTTTGGTTCTACCTTCAAAATGCAGAATCCAATCTGGTTACCCTACTTAAAATTGCAGCCAGCAAACCATCTCCACTCATTCGTTTTCAGTCTCCCTCGCCCTTCGAGGGGCGCTTACTACACACCTGTTCATGACGTTTATTATTTATTGTTTCTCCAGGGATTCTTTTTGGGTGGTCTGTTTTCTTCTCTGATATATCTCGTGTATAGGGCAGCGTCTAGTGTATCGTGAGTGCTCAGCGTATGTTCATTGAATGAATCTCCAAGTGTTAAAGTCAGAATTGAAGTTATTCTTCTTTCTACTGTTTGTTGAACACTTGTTATTTTTCAGCCATTGTTCTAGGTGCCTGGTATGTAGTCTGTCATTTAATCTGCACTAACTTGCAGAGGTTGCCTTCATCTCCCTTCACAGAGATTAACTGACTGAGATAGTGAGTGGCAAAGCGAGGCTTTGAACCTAGGTCTGTGTGACATCTGAACATAATGTTCAGCCGCTGTCATGTTGCCTGACACTACGGCTAGCCTGATGATTCTATTTCAGTAAATCACAGTCTCTCATGTTGTTGCTCACATCAGCATGTTCTAATTAGAGAGGAGCTGGTATCACCTATAACATCTGTCTTTGTGAGGAGCTGTGGTGGATGCGGACCAATTAAAATGCCATAGAGCAAATAGGATGTTTACTTGGAATAAGTTTTGAACTTACTGAAGAATACTGCTAATGAAAACATCACATTGAACAATTTCACAATAGTTTAAAACCCATTGAGCACAACAAGATAAGCATCGAGCTGTCTAGAGAGAAAGCTTGAGCAGTGTGGTGGAAAGAGAAACTATTTAAAAATATGACCATTTTAAAAATTTAGATTGTCTCTCCTTCTTTTTTCCCATCCAAATACTTAAAGTTCTTGACTTGTTTGCAAATAGCTCAGATTTAATTTCATTTTGTTAAGCACCTCAATTTTTCAGGCCAGGAAAAAAAGGCCATTAGCAAGTTGCGTTATCTGTTACAACCTCCTTTATAATATGAAATTTATATGGGAAATGCTAATTGGACGTTCATCATCGTAAAGATAATGATTTCTGTACTTTTGGTGGTGATAATTAAGATGAAAGATGAAAATGATATGGGGTGAAAGTCAGATTTTTTTTCATTTACCACTGGCTGGAGCCTGGGGAAGACATTCTGTTCTTTGCCTCAGATGGGTGACAGTGGAGGGCACAGCCAGGGGGTCAAGCAAGGGTATGTAAATTGGAACTGCCTTGATGTCCAGAAGTTCCTCAGTTACCTAATCCCAGGTGATTAATCCAGCTCCAGATGAAAAAGGTAGGAAATGCTTTATCTCTCAAAGACAGATGCATCTAAAAAGATCTCTTCCATTCTAGCCTGTTGTTTTATGGACAAGAGCTCCACTGAAGTGCTCTCTCATCAATCCTTGTTCTTTCCTATGGGGTGGAAATTAAGAGTAATAGGTATGACTCCTATAGGCTTCTCCACTGAGCATTGTTGCATCTCTTAGCTTGCTGATGTACTCAAGATTAACCTTTTGGAATTGACTCCAGATGAACAAGGTGTGGTCATGGTGGATAAGAAACCTTGTTTTATTTTTCCATCACGTTCCTAAAATGGTTTTAAGTGAAGCGGAAGCCGCTGACTTTTCTGTATGCAAGGAATTGGAAAGGAGTTTAATTTATTAGAACTTGAGAATGATGCAAGCATCCTTTTAAGCAGATTTCTACTCATATGTTTTTCAACTAAATTGGAAAACATTTACTCAGCATCTACTGTAGTGTAGACACTGACCTTTTGTAGGTATTATTGTACCTATTGTAGGTATTGTTCCTACTGGATAATTATATCCACCCAAGAAGCTATGAATGATTAAAATTCATTTTATTTTATTTTATTTTGAAAGATTTTATTTATTTATTTGACAGAGAGAGACAACGAGAGAGGGAACACGAGCAGGGGGAGTGGGAGAGGGAGAAGCAGGCCTCCCACTGAGCAGGGAGCCCGATGTGGGGCTCGATATCAGAATCCTGGGATCATGACCTGAGCTGAAGGCAGAGGCTTTAACCCACTGAGCCACCCAGGCACCCCGAGACTAGTGTTTTTAGTTGGCTTGCATTCATCCCTGACATGTGTACCAAGAAATAACAGGGGAGGCATGATGGAAAACCTTCATGTTGTTTGCCTCCAGGTGGATTTTTTTATTTGTTGTGTTGGTCACAGTGTTAAGTGCTTTCCTGTATCACTAGCCTCTTAACTCTTTCCTGCCCCTATGTCCACAAAAGCCAGAGACATCCTCCTAAAACATAAATCAAGTCATATTGTTTCCCCATTCTTATCCTTGGTCACACTTAAAATAAAATCCTGGTCCTTCGCTCACTTTCTGACCTCCTAACCCACCATGCTCTCCTTTGTTCATTGTATTCCAGCAAGTCTCACCTCCAAAACACCTAGCATGTTCCTATCTCAGGATATTTGTATTTAGTGAAACATTATTTTGCCAGATATTTGTTGGGTTTATTCCTTCACTTCCTTCATATCTATGCTCAAATGTCACCTCCTCAGGGATACATCTCTAGAAACTCAGATTTCACTCTTTATCACTCTTTATTCTGAAACCTAGTCCGCTTTCTCTTTCTTTTTGATGCTGATCACTCCCTGGCATTCTGTGACATAATTATGAGTTTATGTGTTCATTGTTTACTCTATTCAGATGGGAGCTCCAGGAGTGAGAATGTTTCATTCACACTTGTGTTCCTAGCACCTCCCCTCTGGCCCGTCCTGGGCCCCCAGTCCGGAGTGTAGTAGGTGTTATTCCTGCCCAGCAGAAGCAGACCTGGGGTTGGACGAAGCCAAATGATTTGCTGGCAAGGGGTGAATCCTGAGTTAAAACTCCAGTCTGTCTGCAAAGCTGAAGCTTTTATCTTCTGCGCTAGGTCACTTCTTTTGATACTCCTAAAGGACCGGGGCTGGGTTTTACATTTTCTTGTCTTGGTAGATACACATTGTTTGTCGAATGGATTAGTGACAATAGCATATATTTATTGGGGCATTTTTAATGTGTCAGGTACTCTTCTAGGCGCCTGACATGTACCATCTCATTCAGTCACAGTATGTAAGAGATGGTAATGTTATGATCTCGAATTTGTAGGTGACACAACTAAGGCAGAGGAGGGCTGAGCAGCTGAAGTGTAAAGTCACACGTTTGTAAGAAGCAAGCTGGGATTCAGAGGCTGAGATGAGGGTCTGTTCTCTCCCCTGAGCTCAGAGGTTCTCAGTGTTTCTGTCATTATCACCTCCTTCACAAAGCCTTTTTAGATGTTTTCTTTCTCAATTGTCGCACTTCCTATGAGGTTTTAGTTCCACAGAACTGTGTATCTGTTTATGTACTATATGTCTCTCTGAGCTTTTTACATAAAAGACTTAAGTTTTTTTTGCCTCCCCCTACGAAACACATTTTACCCCCATGGTCTGGGCTGATCTGCCCTTTGCTGCCTTCCTCACCCATAGCAGAGGACCCAGCATTGAGTTCGGTGATTAATTTTGCGCACGACATCGTTATCGTTGGTTTGTTTCTGTCTCCTTTTAATATTTTGCTAATTCCTTGAAGGGCAGGGTTTGTGTGTGCCTCAGCCTCACTTTCCGAGAACCAGGCGTGGAGTGGCCTCTCTGAAGGCTTTCTGAGCAGTGGTGTTCACCTTCCACAGCCTGCCGCAGGGGTGTCCTGCGGGCAGGAGTCGAAGCTGCTGGAGCAGAGCTGGCTTTCTTCAGGGCTGCAGCCGCAAGCGCCGGCCTCAGCGCGTTGCTTCCTTCTGGGTTGTCTGGGGACAGCGGTGACACGGGTGCTCAGGCACTGGAGTCAGCAGCAGGTTCCTGGCAACAAAGGGGAAGGCAGCACCTCTTGGAACACAACAGGCTTTTAAAAACCCTGGAGTGCCTGGAGGAGGGACTCAAGAAGGTTCCTGTCAGGAGGCAATGAATGAAAGCATACCTGTGTCTCTCCATGGTGTTCTCCATCTGTACTGAGATGAAGGAAGAGGCCAAGCGTTAGAATGAAGAAAGAAATTCCTTCTTTCATCTTTGGTTGCTCTGTCTCCAGGCATCCAGGCAACCTTCAACCCAGGGTTTTTTTTTTTTGTTTTTGTTTTTTTCCCTTTTAAGCAGGCCATTTGCAGCTCCCTTCTCCATCCTCACTCTGCCTGGGTAGGCAGACCTGTGTGGACCACGTGAATGATTTCCCTTGCCCTCTGGCTTTCAGCTGGGGTTTGCTGATGGGGAGCCCTAATAGGAAATCAGAGGAGGGAAGGAGAGAGGCTGAGTATTTATTGCCCTTGCTGGTGACTTTCTGTGCTGGGTCACTGTGGGCTGATTACATTCTTTGGCTGGGCCGCAACTCCTTTCAAGGTGTCCCTCTCCATGAGATTCTGTGTTTGGGTTCTGGTAACTGCTTCCTTTCTGCTCCCTTCAGGCCCGCAGGTGTGTATTAATCATGTGTTTTGCCTATTGTGTTTATGATGCTTTGACATCTTGGGGCCTTGTGGATCTGAGGAAAGGAAGGGATTACCTTTCTTAGAATTTGCTAATTCTTAGAGATCACAAAAGACTTTCCTGGGGCATGCCTTTGATAAACAAACCTACCAATGCCCAGTCTTTACTTTCCCCAGCACCTTCTTTTATAAGACTCCTATAGTCAGAGACACTATCCACCTGCCCTGAATATCCCAGGAGCAGGTACCAGGAGGAAATTAGGACCAATTTCTGTAGTCCAGAGCCAACCAAGATTATTGAAACTATCTAATCCTAAGCATGCTGAGCCTGTTTACCCTGCCTTGCCTGTTCCATCCTGAAGAAACCAAGTAAGTTCTCTTGCCCATGCTTTCTTCGTACTCTCTCTGCATCCTTACCAACCCTGGTGCTTCCCATGTGACTCCCTCCATGATTTGGCATGCTCCTTCCTCTTGGAAACTATGAGTAGTAAACTGTCTTTTCAGTGGCAGTCATCAGACCTGTTGGTCTTACCACAACTGGATAAAAACAAAATCCTGGGTATATTTTAAGATAGGGTGGCTCCTACCCACTGCCTCCCCCTTTGTAAGTAGTTGGAGTAGTCAACCCTTCTTCAGTGATCTTACTTGATGTGCTCTTTCCTGCTGTGGACCCTGACTGAGGCACTGTGCCTGTTTGCTGGACTCTGAGAGTCAGGGAAAGGCAGAGGAAAGAGAGCCAGGTCCACACAGCCAGAGGCTTATGTTTTGATGTACTTGGACTCAGCCCACTGTTTTTGTTGTTGTTGTTGTTGTTGTTGACCCTGGCAAGTACTTAGTGCCTAGCACAATGCCTGGCACCCATTAGGTGCTCAGTAGGGACTTGAATTAATATCTTCCCCTTGATACCCACACTGTACTGAAATACATCACGTATAACTCAGTACAAGTCAGATTGGTCATAATATTTTAGTGCTGGAAGGAATTTTGAAGATAATTCAACTCTTCCCATTTTCCTAATTTATAAATAAATAAACTTAAAAACACAGAAGGAAAAGGGATTTGTATTAGATGCAGAGTTAGGACTAGAACTCCGGTGTCCTCATCAGTATTTTTTACAGTGTTCAGTGATATTAATTATAGTAATAGTCCCAAAATTTTGTGCAGACAGACTGGTGCTAGTCCCTGTGTTAGCAGTTCTTTATATTAACTCATTTAATCCTCACCCAACCTTTAAAAATACCTATCAGTATTAGCCTTTTCTTACATATGAGGCAGAGAGAGGCTAAGTAACTCATTCAAGGTCATCTAGCTAGTAAGTGGTAGACCAGGGTTCAGATCAGGCAGTTTGGCTCCAGAGCCTTTGTTTTAACCCTGTTGCTCTATAAATTTACTATTACAGCTTTTTAATTTGGCCTCTCTCTCTGTCATGGAAGGGCTAGGCACCAGTGTCCTTTTTTCCATGCTCAGGGGACATCATGTAGTACATGGTAGACACCAGGTGGTCAGTCATTACTGACCAGGTGCTTACCCCAAATGCCCTGAGTGTCTCTGTTGAACTCTTGGATCCAGTCAGCAGTGATTCAGTGGCTTGCCAGTGTTTGTTTTTCTGTGTTATCCACCAGCTCCAAGTAAGCTTCACTGACTGCGTGGATGGCGCCTGCCTGGAGAAGAGGGAAATCCAGCCAGCTGAGGCACTCACACACTTTCCCCCTATGTTGAGGTCTGCCTTGGAGTCAAACACGAGCATAACTAGAAGGGGTGGTTTCCTCTTGCCAAAAAGGGAGACTGACATTTTTACGTGCCTTGTATTACAAAATTTGTTGCAATAAGGCAATTTAATTAGCACAGCAGTTTGAGGTTTTAATAGTTACTGTATTTAAGCTATTTCTCTGGCACTCCTGCTGTTTTATGAGGCTGTAATTTGGCTCCCAAATGGAGAAACAACAAGGCCAAATAAAGCAAAAAGATGGCAGTGTTATTCTGGAGGTTAAACTCCTCTTCAGCCCGAAGCAAGGTACCAGTGAAGCAGGGCAGCCATCTCTGCTGGCTTCCTCCAAGGACACTCTAATTGTTCAGTGTGTTTCATTGGGTCATTTGCTAAGAATTACACTGTGTAGCTATTGCATCCAAAGCTCAGACAGGATTGAATTCAGGTTGGTTTGTTTCTGTATAACCCAGCAAGGCACAAATGTCAGAATGGTGCAATTGTGGGAACCATATGGTGTCCGCATAGGAAAAGATGGTGTCCAGTTTTCATAGAACAGAGGATATGGGGGCCATGTGGTGTCCACACAGGAGGGATGGGGCCCAGTGTTTTTAATGTAGATGGCGTGGAGCCATACACTGTCCATGCAGGAAGAGGTGGGGTCCAGTGTCCTGGATCAGAGAATGTGGAACGTTATAATGCCCGTGCAGGAAGAGGTAGAGACCAGTTTTCCTGGTACAGAGGGTGTAAGAACCATGTGTTATTTACATGGGAAGGAGTAGTGTCCAGTTTTCCTGGTGTAGAAGATGTGGAACCATAGTATCTACTTGGAAATAGACAGGGTCCAGTTTTCCTGGGGCAGAGGATATGGTGTCTATGCAGAAGGAGTGGGAAACAGTTTTCTTGGAGCAGATGATGTCTGTTTTAATGAACTGGGAATTAGAAAGTAAGTCTTGGTCTGATAGTTTCACCAGAGAGAGACTGGATAAGGTGGGTGCTGGGAAAGTAAAGGTTTATTGTATCATATAGGTAACATTGTATTTTGAGGTTAAGATCAGAATCGGGGCAGCAGCATAATTGAAACTGTCATCTTTTGAGCTCCCAACAAGAGCAAGGCACTGTGCTAAGTGTTTAGATATTCATACAATCCTTGCAGTAACCCTTGAGGTAGGTGCCATTATTAAGCCCATTTTACAGATACAACTGAGGTTGATTAATTAATTCATTGAAACACTAAGCACTGCTGGGCAGTCAGGATACAGCAGTAAACAGTACAAAGAAGTTATTATTATTATTTTTTAAGATTTTATTTATTTGACCAAGAGTGCATGCACAAGCTGGGGGAGTGGCAGGCAGAGGGAGAGGGAGAAGCAGGCTCCCTGCAGAGCAGGGAACCCAATGTGGGGCTCAATTCCGGACCCTGGGATCATGACTGGAGCTGAAGGCAGTTGTTTAACCAACTGAGCCACCCAGGGGCCCCAAAGAAGTTATTTTCAAATAATCACATGGCAGGTAAATGGTGGGCACATTTTTGTCTGATTCTAATGTCTGTGTTAATGAGAACTGTTATTTACTAGTAGTGTGACTTCAGAACAGGAATTTCACCTTATTGTTCAATAGTTTTCTTATCTATAAACTAGGGATAATAATACCCAGTTTGTAACAGTGAACTGAGTGATGAAAGAACACAAAGTGTCTGCCAGGTAACAGCTGCAAAGAAATTCTGGTTCCTTCCCGTCTCTGCTGGTTTGAGGTTCTGAATGACTTTGCTCCAATATTCTAGATGGTACTGGATTTGACAAAATGCAGCTTCCAAGCCCCCAGCACTTTCTGAGTTCTGCTTTATTCTAATTTTCCAAGCAAGACACCCAGGGGCCCCAAACTCTACTTCTCTACAAACTCTGCAGATTCCACTGAATCTGTGAAAAGGGCTTTTTTTCCTCTTGGTGGATTTGTGTGGTGATAAGCAGATTTCTAAGATGACCTCCAGTGTTCCTCCCCTCCTGGTACTCACTTTCTTCTCTTTCCTCTCCCTGAGTGTAGGGTTGATATAATGACTTAGTTAACCAGTAGTATATGGCAAAGGTGGTGAGATGTCATTTCTGTGGTTAGGTTACTTTCTTCTTGTTAGTAGCCCCTATTGCCTTTCATCTTCCGCGCTTCCAGAAAGCAAGCTGCCATGTAGGAGAAATCTACATGGCAAGGAACTGAGGACGGTCTCTGGCCAATAGCTCTTAAGGAACTGAACCCTGCCAGCTGCCATGTGAGGGATTTTGGAAGCTGGTCCTTCCCCAGTTGAACCTTGAGATTACTGTAGCTCATTAGTTTCCTTCACTGAAGCGTAGTAGAGAGACTAAAGTAGAGGACCAGCTACACTGTGCCTAGAATCCTGACTCACGTAAACTGGAGGATAATAAATGTGTGTTGTTTTAGCTACTAAGTTTCGGGCATAACGTTTTATGCAGCAGTAGTTAACAAGTACATGCACGTGACATGTGCTTACTTACAGGTAACACCTACTATGACAATCACTTATTTTTGTTTATCTCTTCTAGGGCAGAGAATCCTAGATTGTTCTCTGTGAATGGGAATTGTACGTAGTTAGTACGTATCTGTTGAATGGATGGATGGAAGTACGTTGGAGCCTGTTTCAGAACTGGGGAGAACAATGCAGGCCACTTACCTCTCTTTTTTCTCAGCGTGTGTGGCTCACCACTTTTTTGCTTATCCAGCTTCTAGCCCTCTCTTCCTATTAGGATCTCTGTCTCCCTTCTGGGGATCTCCCCTTTGGTCTGTAGAAGGGTTATTCCTGACATTACCTGTCCCCTTGTCTTCGGAAGCAAAGGAGGGAGGTCAGATTTTTCCTCTCTGCCTGTCCTGGGATAGCCAGGGCTGGGTATGTGCTCCAGGTGCTGTTAGGTGCAGGAACAGTGAGCCCCGAGTGAGGGACTGATGGATGGAGGGGGGATTGGAAGACTCAGTGTGGTGGCAGGAGAGTCCTGTGTGACTCCTGCTAGGAAATGCTGTTGCCAAGCTATGTGGCATTTCCGATTCCCACTTGAGTTTTAGGCCTGGACCTCAGGGCTTCCAGTTGACCCTTAACAATAGATTTCTTAGGTGTTTAAAAGCCAGTTTCTGCCACTTGCAACAAGAACCCTTCCTAGTATGTGTTGGAAAAAATTGGAAGATGCATAGAGTATAGGAAGGTTATTGAATATATAATTTCCATGTGTTGGTAAGGGTCACATAACTGATCTCATTTCCTTCCACAGATTCTAGGAAGATATATTGCTTATGTTGAACAGAAAAGGAGAGCCAGAGAGTTGGATATCTTGTGTGTATCAGGTAGCACATAAAGGCTCTGTAGTATTAACCAGTCCAACTCAGTAAGGTATTGGCTCCATTTTACCTGTGGGAAAACTGAGACTCAAAGGCAAACATGTTACCCAAGTTCTCACAGTCAACCCTTGTTGGAACAGTGGATTTCAAGCCAGGAAACCTGTGCATGTTCCTCCCCTTCATATTATTCCAGGCGAATAGTCAGATCTAGCTCCCTCCTGTGTCCAGCAAGGCCTGAGCAGGCCTAGGAGCCCTTGGCTTCCTGCCTGTCTTCGCGTGCCCTTGTACGATGGGGCAGACTTAGTAGAGTCGACTCAGTAGTCACAGACTTCGTTAGCCTCCTTTCCCTTAATTCTAACATGTCGCTATTTTAAAATTCTCTTTCTGTGATAACTGCTGTGGAGTTTTGCTGTGTGTTTTTTCACTTTTGGTGGTGGTTAGTAATCCCCACGTAAGTAGGCCATTAGGATGAAAGGGGCGTTGAAGCCCTAGTTATCAAAGGTGCTCTGTGGCAGTGGTCATACTTCCTGGTTGAAATTTGCTCTCAGGGGAATGGAGTGTAAGTGAAGAAAGCAGGATATTTTGATACAGTGTTTTGACACTTTATAACTGTTAGCTTTGTGCAGTTTTTCCTCCTTGAAAACAGAGATTTCTGACCGTTGTCAGTAATGTTTGGTGAAGGCTAATGGTACCAATTTCTGTTTTTAGTACAGGGAACTAATTGGGATTTTTTTGGGAGTCCCCCAACCCACCCACCACCACCAAAGATAACACCTACTTTGTTATCCTAAAAAAGAAACCTCTGAAATGTCAGCGTTTGACAGCTGCCATGGGGCGTTTGCTGCCATCGGCAACATAAGTAATGTCTCATTTGTTTTGCTTGACAAACATTTGAAAAGTGTTTATTATGTGCCAGGTGCTATTCTCATATATATTTACAGTTCCTGATTCTGTTAATCCTCTCAACATCCTGTTGAGTTGGGTCCTGTGATGATATCTGTTTTAAAAAGGAGGAAATTGAGGCACAAAGGAATGCCCAGATCACACACCTCATAAGTGGCAGAGCCAGGACTCACACCTAGGCGGTTTGTTTCCCTGGCTTACACTGTTAAAATTGTCCCAGATTGCCTCTCTGATGTGGCAACAAATGGAGATAACACATGCCCCCTAGAGCTGCAGGGTTCTTTCCTTACAATACCAAAATAAACCAACCAGATCCTTCTTTTTATCTTGACTAGGATTCTCAGCTCATGCTTATCTGTGCTTAGTTGGTGTGCTGTTTTCAAAGTGAGCTGAAGTGTAAAGATAATTTGAATGAATGATCTTAGACACTGCAGGCATTCTCAAATGTAGAACTTGATGTTCTAGAGAAGTTAGTTAATAAGCCCTCCAAGATGTCAGAAATGATGAGAAGTTGGTTATGACTTAAAGCAGGGCATGGAAAACTTGGTTCCTATAAACATCTTTTTTTGGTTTGGTTGTTGACTTGTCATGGTTTTGAAAGGTGAACAAAAATATATAATCATCACCAAGTCTGTCAGTTGCACTCAAGATGGCTGGCAGGAAAATGATTGACTCCAAAAGGTGATGTGTAAAATGTCTTGAATCTAAGAGGATATGATGAGTTGATGGTGAACTTTGGTGGGACTGGAGCATAGATTGTGGACATAGGGGAAGAATGGCAAGAGACAAGACTAAAGAGGTGGAGGGGAAGTAAGGGTAGATTTTAGCTTATGGGAAATGGGGAGTCACTGAAGTATCTTAGGGGAAAGAGACATCATTAAATAGGGATTTTAAGGCATCCCTTCAGAACCAGTGTTGGGGATGACTGATGGCAGAAAATCAGTTGCTCTTCTCTACTTTCTAGTTTATTTTCTGATGGTTTCAGGAATGCTCTATCCTTAAGGACCCTCTAGGTCAAGATGGTGGTTCCTAATCAGCCCTGCTGTCCCCATTCCTGAATGCCCTCGGTGATGTTCTTTGGAGAAATTCAGTATCTGAACAATGGTCAATTTTTATCGATGTGATAATTTTCTGCCATTACGAAGCAACGTGTATAGACCTTTGGGATTCACAGATGTGGTAAGTCAGATTTGTTTGGAACCCCAAAATGCCAGAAGCCTGCCAGGGAACTAATGAAGGGTCATTTATCCTGCTGAGAGTCTCCTTAAAGGGAATCAATAGCCTCATTGGAAAGAAAAATTGCATCATTTCTGTGAGGCCCCTTTTCCAGGTGAGTAATGCTCTGTGGGTATTTTAGCTACCATTTGTAGAGTGCTCCCTCATGACAGGCCATGTGGACACATCTATCTATCTGTCCACCCACAGACACATGTGGATAGATAGGAGCTCATTTCATATAAGCTAGGTTTTATTGCTCCCATTTTTGGATGAGGATACTGAGGTCTGTACATTTAATTAATTTGCCTGCCATCATATGGTTGGTAAATGGTAAGGGATTTGAACCTAGGTTTGTTAGACACAAAAGACGCTATACTGTTCTGTGTGTGTGCATGTGTGTGTCTGTCTGCATATAGTCAGGGAAGTTTTCAGAGCAAATCATGAGCCAATGCCAGATAATACTCCAGAAAGCTGTCATGCCCACTAGGAAGCTGAGTGTCCAAGCTTTTGCAGGCTTGAAGAAGGTAAATAACTTGCTTTGATTGTTTGAATTGTGATTTAGAAGTGATAATCTGGAGAGTCAAATGTAATTACCTCAACTGGTCGTATGACGTGCTTTGGAAGCAGGTGAGAGTGATTGAGGCTCTACAATGACAGATAAAAGTATCTCATACTTAAATGGCACTTCTTATGTGCCAGGCAGTATTCCAAGCATTTGACATTTGTTAATGAATTCTTAATCCTTCTACGACATCCTGTGAGGTTAAGTGCTGTTATTAACCATTCCCATTTTACTGATGATAAAAATGAGTCAAGAGATTAAATAACTTGTCTCAGGTCATACAGTTAAGTGGCAGAGCTGAGATTCAAACGAGTGCAGTTTGTCCCTGAAATCCATGCGTGGTACTGCCTCTGTTTAGCATTCCCTCCAAAAAAACCAGCTCATACAAGGGGCCCTTTTTTCCTCCCCAGAACAAGGTCATTACCTTGAGCAGATCCATAAGGACTGGTTATAGGTGACTACCTCTAAGATAACTCTTCGGCTTTTGTCTCTAACCGGTAAGAGATTGGCCTGCAAACCCTGGAGCCCAGGACCACCTAGGCACATAGTTGCAGAGAATGCCTGATCCCAGGGGTGGGCCCATCTTTCTGTTTTCTTTGTTCTTCTACACCACCCTGCAAGGGGTTGGGTTTGACAGCTAGGCTGATGATAATAAATTTGCAGTGACCTATTGGTTATTCCTTTGCTGTGATACACGTGTTTAATGGGGCATCACTAGATGGGGAAGAAACTGTTGGTCGCTAAGGTAGAGGCATACAATGCTCACTGGGAGTTTAAGCTGAACTTTGCCCCCAGGCCCCAGGTAGAATTTGAAATGACCCTTGCATGCCTTATCTATGAGAACATAAGTCACTTGAGGGCAGGGATGGCATTTGCCTTGCATTTGTGTGCCCCAGTTTCAAGCATAGTGCTCAACTTATAGGAGATGTTTTATAAAGCAGTTGTTGATCCACCAGTATTTTGCTGGTCCTTCAAAATCTAGAACATCATCATTCTTTGTAGGTCTTCCTGATCCTTTACACTTTCCTTCTATGTTTGCAGAACTGATTGCCCCTTCATCTGGGTTCTTATTAGCCCGACTTCTTGCAAATTGTTTTAGTTATTTTTGTCTTAGTATCCTTACTTGTGAATTGGGGATTAAAGGTATGTCCATCTCTCATAAAAATTGTGAACATTTTAATGAAATAATGTTTATGAAAAATGCTTTGTTAACTTTAGCATGATATAGAAATGATGATAATTTCATCTATTAAATAGAGAGCTTCCCTAAAGGATGGGGAACATTATTTTACATTTCTCTGTCTACCTATCTTTGCCTTGAATAACTCTAAAAGAAGCTTACAGTTAAAGGTATTTGCAACTTGATTATTTAAGGGAAATAATGGCACAAAGACTCTGTGGCTTGAGGGATATTTGAATTGTTTGTCCAAATCTTTCCATCAGCTGAGAAGTATGAATCGCCTAAGAGGATTCTGAAAAGGTTAATCATAAAGGAAAAGTGCTTCTATTCTCACATGGCTAAGTGAGATTGGCTCTCTGATGGTGTCAGGAATGCTCTATCCTTAAGGACCCTCTAGGTCAAGATGGTGGATCCTAATCAGCCCTGCTGTCCCCATTCCTGAATTCTTGGCTAATTTAGTGACACTAATGGTTTCTATGACAGTTCTGAAGTTGAGGTTCCCAGACTTCCTACTGAGAAAGGCAGAGACCTAGGAAATCATTTACCACTCCAGGTGAGACCTGTAAAATTTTTGGCCATGTAATTACGGAATTTGCATATTATTTCTCAAACTGGTGGAATATTATAGGCTGCAGAAATGATGTCTGATCTGGAGGAAAGGGCCAGAAGCAGGATGAAGCTGTGTGCCTGTTGCCTTTGTTGGCCCAATCTCTTAGAAATTGCCCTGAGGTTATCCTGAAGAAAGAAATGCAGTCTTATCCTTCTTGTCTTGACCTCTTTGCCTCACATTCAAGCAGCACATGCACACCAGTTTGGTGGAATAGCCTTTATTAATAACACCAATAATGGCTACTGTTATTTAGAACAACAACTGGGATCATTTAAAAAGGCCTGTGTTAACCCTTGGCCTTGCTCTCAGCATGGATGGCTGATCTTTTAGAATTTTGGTCTGGCTCTTCCCGTCAGGGGAAATAGCAGGAGAAAGACTGAAAATGGGAAATCACCGTCATGCTAGCTCTTATGACACAAGCCGCATAGCGTTTCTGCAGACTTTGAACTTTGGGAAGTTTCGTCAGTTTTATTTGGCAGTCCTTTAAACAAATCAGCCCCAGTTTAGCAGAGTAATCAATTGCATGAGAGAAAATATTCTAACGTTTTTGAGTGCACCTGAGGTTGTAGGCCTTTGGGGTTATCTTATCTGTCATAACTGTAAACACCGAAGGAGGTATTAATTTTCATTCACAGATGCAGAACTGTGACTCTGAGAGGTTAGGAGACTTGTCCAAGGTCACACAGCTGGTAAACCAGACTTGAAACACAGGTCCATCTCTGGTCCTTTCCACTTAGGCTGTTGTGGGGGTGGGGTGGAGTGTGGTTGGAGTTCTGGGAGCCACTTCAAACTCTTCCTCTCTCACTACTTCTTTCAACCTAGTGGATATGAAAAGATAGATGGGAAGGGCTCAGAGTGGAGAAATAGCAGAGCCATCCTCACCAGCGCCTGTGTGCTTATACCAATAAGGTTGTATCATCTGTGGGTTCGTCCACCAGTGATAATTCAAGATGACACTGAATAATAGAGGAAGGGTAGATAGTAGAATCCGGAGTTTTTGCTCCCTCACCCTGTGTACTTTCAAGCCCAGGTCTTGTCTCTGGGTTTATAGTTACCTTCCTTTTGTTACCCGCCCCCCCCCCCCCCGGCCCCGCTCACCGGGATCAGGGGAGCTGGAGTGTGTAAACACTGCAGGCATCTCTTCACTGGCATTAGCTGTTTGTTGGAGAATTAATTTATGTTCCTCTAAAGGAGTATTGATTTGAGTTAGGTGATTAAAGGCACTCGATAAAGAACCTGCTTAATCTATTCACCTGTGTTCCACTGATTATGGAAAGGGATATATCAATCTTTTCTCACCAAACAGCTGTTCCTTTGCCTCAACCCCTCTTCTGTTCTGATGCCCTAGGACTTTCAATTAGGCTAAGAGGCAGAGTTCATTGTTTCAGGGGGAGCTACGGAAAGGGGGAGCAGTAGCACAGAGTGCCTTGGAGAGCAGAAAGAAGAATGACTTAACCTTTTAACTAGTTGTATAAGCTTGGAAAACAGCAGTTCCAGGCCTCCTCTTCTCCCCCTCTCTCATCTAATCACTTTCTGATTCCACATCCAAAATGTTTCAGGCCATCTCTCTTTCCTTCCTTGGTTCTGGTGCTCTCCTGGTTCAGGTCCTGGCTTCAACTACTGCCATGGCCCTTTCACTGACCTCTGTGCCTCCAGAATGTACCTCACCTGCCCAGGTCTCCTCCACCCTGCCACTGAATATCTTTAAAATCAAGTTCTGGTCACGTCACTGATAGCTCTTGCTCATCTCCTTCCTCGCTGCCAGTAGGATGGATTCTGAGCTTGTTCACATGGTCCATAAGGCTTTTCAGAACCTGAACTTAGATTATGGGACTGATTTTTCCTCAGCCACCTTGCATATACTGCGTTCTAGCCATGTTATGACCTGTCATTTTTTGAAGAATCCATTTACTCAATACTTCCACATCCTTGCTTTATCTTTTTTCTTGGAAACTCCTCCTTATCTTTAGCTTTCATGTCAGACACTCCAATGTAAAGCCCTTGCTTATTCCCTCTGCTCAGGAAGCATTAGGTTCCCTCATTTGTCCCCCCTTCCGCACTGTATTTTGGGTGTACCTTTACTTAACAGTTTTAACATTATCCTTTTAGTACTTTTTCCCCCTAAAATGTGAGTTCCATGAGGACAGGAATCATGACTTATTCATCCTTGTATTTCCAGAGCCTGCTGGAGAGTCTAATACATATTAAATGATGGATTGGAGTGTTTTTCACTAAAAATTTTACCTTCATTTTTTCCTTCTTGGGTGAAGTGTACTTTTTCTTTCTTTCTTTCTTTTTTTTTTTTTTGCCCCACTGACTTTGAGCTTGGCAATATTTCTTCCCTAGCCAGTGGAATGTGAACAGACATGATGTGAACAGAGGTTTTAAGTGTGCATGGATGGCTTGTCTTGTCTCTTTGTGCTCCTATAATCCACTAGAGCCACTGGTCCAAGGCAAGTGGGAACACACATGGAACAAAGTTGAGCCAAAATCAAAGGTTTAACCTGAGTTCAGCCAACTTGAAGATCTTTGAGAGAAATAAATGCTTGCTGCTTTAAGTCACTGGACTCCAAGGTAGTTTGTTATGCAGTATTATAGGAACACTCACAAATACAGGTACCAAAATGTTTGAACCTGTACATGGGTGAGTAATACTGAGTTAAATAGGATGATTCTGTGGTCTGAATGTTTGTGCCTTTCAAATATTTGTATGTTGAAATGAATCCCTGAAGATGATAGTATTAAAAGGTGAGGCCTTCGGGGGATGTTCAGTTATTAGGGTGGAGCCCTTGTGAGTGAGATTAATGCTTTATACAAGAGACCCCACAGAGATCACTAACGCCTTGCATATGTGAGGGCACAGTGAGAAGGTGTTGACTATGAACTGGGAAGGGAGCTCTCATCAAAACGTGACCATGCTGATGCTTTGATCTTGGGCTTGACAACTTCTGGAACTGTGAGAAATAAATGCTTGTTGTTATCTAGTCTGTGGTATTTTGTCATTGGAACCCAAACAGACTAAGGCAGTTGAGAGAGGAAGAGTCAGAAATTAAGAGCTAAATCCCTGTGCATTTATTTCTTGGGAAAGTATGACATCAGCACCTAGTGATAACTCATCGCCCATGGAAGTTCAGGACGGGATTATATGAAGTTATGGCAGTATCATAAACTTTAATGAAAGACTTTACATTTTAGTTCCGCAAGCCTGGGATGGAGGCTGAGGCTTATAAATTTTAAAACTCTAAGACAGAAATTAAGTTTCTCACTTGAATATTCATCATGGAAAACATAATCAGAAGGTAAATCTTCTGGGAAGAAAGTCACATAATGAATTCCGAATCCTAATAGAAATTATTATTGGATTGTAAACTATTTTGGATTAACCATGCCACTGTTCCCCTTCATTAGTGTGGATAATTAAAAGTTAACTGTGTATCATTTTCTTGATATTTATGGATATTGCTGTACCAGTGATGGTATGATTGGTATGGTCTATGACTGGTTATTTTTTTTTTTTTACTTATGGAACTCAGTTAATGAGTTCAGTGTTATAAGAGTGAGACCTGAATGGGTTTATGAACTTTGTCTTCATAATCTTGAATGCATGCCAGGAAGACCTGGTGAGAATGTATGACTACATAAACATAACATTGGCTTTATTTACAGAAATCAGGTGTAGCTTTTAACACATAGGAGGAATTGAGTGTTTATGTGAATGGGAGATTCAGATTATATAGAAGAAGGAAAATGAAAGAGAACTGAATAAGCACTTGCACGTGGGGCAGCTCCTGAGTCCGTATGCCTTTGTTCCTGGATGTGGGTCTGGCAGGAGAAATTAGGTTTTCTCAGCCACTGTGGAGACTTCATGATGTAGTGAGGTGACTTAGGAATCACAGACTATTCCGCATTGTGTTTCCTGCCTCCAAGGACCCAGAGTTCTTGAACCCTGCAGGGGTGAGTTCTTAGATTTTTCAAGTCAGGGTTAGAAATGAAGTTGCTTGAATATTAATCTTTCAAATGAAAAAAAATATCAAACCAAGTTTTGGGTTTGATTTGGATTAATAGGGTCATGTTTGTATTTTGAATAGAGAAAGTTACAGGCTTGGAGGGGTAAATTTGTTCTTTCTGTTCTTAGCTTGTTGGAGTGTTGTGACATTTAGGGATTTGTGCTAGTATTTCACTTGACCTGTTCCTCTCCTGTTCCCAGTAGGAGGCTATTACATCTCCCCTAGAGTTGTCCTGTTTAATTTAGGGTACAAAAGGATGTCAGATGCTACCACTATGATGTTTCCTTCGTAGCAGTCACTCTTGTAGCTCTGTTTTCTGTCCGCCTAGCACTTCTTTCCAGTGACCTGAGGTAGCAATTTGGTCACTGGAAAGAGCCATTAGAAACTTCAAGAAAGCTTTGTTGAAGTGTGGGGAAGGCGGTGCTTGTGGTAAAATAGGAATTTTCTACTTGAGAGCCTGATACCCTGTTCCATCAAGGTACTCTCCGAAAGTACAATCCCCACAGAGAATTTAAATTTCCACTCCTTACCAGGTTTAGAACATGAATATTATTCACTCAGATGTTGCACAGAACTGAATTCACATATGACTTAGTAATTATCTAAAAGTTGGCTGTAAGGCAGAGAAGATAATTGTGTGGCAGCGCAACTGGATTTTGTAATGTGTCTGTGAGAGAAACTCTGTTCCTCGCTTGTGTTCCTGGGTCACTGTAAATCAGGACAGACCTGGCACTTGATATAGATGATAACAATATGACCCCAATAAGGTATCACACAACAAACATATTCAAAGGCTGGGTTATAGAGGATGAGACTGGAGGGAGGATTCTGGGCAAAAGTTTATTTTTGTCCTTGGGAAATTAGCCAGGGAAAGAATATAGAGAAACCTGTGTCGGTGGAAGAAAGTGTTGGCCTTAAGAAGCCAAAAAAACCAGTTATATTACCAACAAAATGCGTTTACAGTGCTCCCCCCTAATCTGCTGGGGATATATTCCAGGACCCCCAGTGGATGCCTGAAACTACAGATACAATATATGCTGTTCCTGTACATGTTATGTGCTCTGCACACATGCATATGCAATGCAGTGTATGTCATACTCTCCACAGTATATGGTATGGTTTTTCCTACGCATATGTAGCTATGATGAAGTTTAATATAAATTAGGCACACTAAGAGATTAACAGCAATAACTAATAACAAAATAGAACAATTATAACAACATAGAGTAATAAAAGTTACTGTAGGTCTTAGTAATTTCAGTGTATGATTCCCCCCTACCCTTTCTTATTAAGTTGAGAACTTTCACCTTTTCACTTAAATTAAGCACTTTACAGCTTCTCTTTGGCAAGTTTGAATTGCTAGCATCTCTGCTTTTGGTGCTTTTGGGTCCTTACTAAGTAAAATAAGGGTTACTCGCACTCAGGCATTGTGATACTGCAACAGTCGGTCTCATAACTGAGCCGTCTGCTAAGTGGCCAACCGGCAAGTGGCATCTGGAGCATCTTTGCTGCACGGGTCCAAGGGATGATTCGCGTCCAGGGTGGGATCGCACAGGATTTTATCACGCTATGCAGAATGATGTGCAATTTAAAACTCACGAATTGTTTGTTTCTGGGATTTTCCATTTAATATTTTGGACTGTGGTTGATCATGGGTAACTGAAGCTGTAGAAAGCTGAACCTCAGATAAGGGGGGAAGACTGTTGTATTCAGTCAGCAGTAACAGACAAATTGCAATTTGGGATAAGCCAGCTATGGCAAACCCTGGGCAAGTCCAGAGAACAGAACAGAGGGACTTGCTCTTACAGGGGAAAGGAAGAAGTGGGGAGGAGCTGTTTGGCTGAGTTCTTGTTGGCTGGGCTGTTTGTGGGCCAGGAGAAATTCTTCCTCCTGCTGGGGTTGGTGAATGAGGCGTCTTCCAGTTGGGGAGTGGGAGGTGGGCTTCTTTAAGCGAGTGGTAGTGTGTGAGAGCTCCCCCCTTCAGGGCTTTGGGATTCCATTTAAAATGAAGGTTCCTTTATTTTCACAAAGGAGTTAGCCTCTTGCAGAAGTTCTCATTGCAGAAGTTCCTTGATTTTTTTTTTGGGGGGGGCACTGTTAGGGGCTGGATACCATTCTTCTAGCACATGCAGAACATAAAAAGGAAGTAAACAGGTTTTTCATTTTTCACTTAAAAAAAAAAACTGGTTCAGGGTCTTTATAATAAGAGAGCTGGACAAATGAACTAAAATAAATACCTGTGCAGTTGTTATCAATACATTAAGACCATATTTTTTTTGTGTGTGTGTTTTATTGTCATTTTCTGCATATGTTATGGTTTGTCCAAAGCACTTTGAAGTCTACTTGTACTAACCTGTTTTATTGCTATATGTGGTCTCTCTTGCATTTCCTTCTCCCCAACTCCAGGCTTCATAAATTTGAGAATCACTGCTTACTGGTTGGAGGAGGAGATGGGCAGTTTCCTTCTGAACCTGAGTGATAGTAGTGCTGTCATTGCCTTTGAATTACTGTTTTGATGCAGAACTCTTGCATCCACATGGTATTTATATCCTATGGGTGAGTGGTTGTTCATCATATCTGTTCTTATAGTGTGGTGGTTGAGGGTATGGGCTCTACATCAGACTCTGCATTTGAATTCTGCTTCTGATGTTTAATAGCAACATGATCTCGGGTAATTCATTTCTGTGCATTAGTTGTTAAATCTGTAATAAGGGAATGATAATAGAACCCAGCTCATAGGGTTGTTTTGAAGATTAAATGAGTGAATATCAATAGTGTTTGACACATGTGCTGGGTGTTAGCGATGATGATGATCTGCACAATCTGATAAGAATGCTTGATGATGGAAGAGGGAAGGATACCCATGAACCCTACTCTGGAGCTGTTGGCTACCTGCTTTATAGCACATTCTTTTTGGTCTGAGATTGAAGAGTTTGGTTATTCTTTTTTTTTTTTTTTAATTAAGATTATTTATTTATTTATTTGACAGAGAGAGAGAGAGATCACAAGTAGGCAGAGAGGCAGGCAGAGAGAGAGGGAGAAGCAGGCTCGATCCCAGCACCCAGAGATCATGGCCTGAGCCATGGCAGAGGCTTAACCTGCTGAGTCACCCAGGCACCCCAGGTTACGTTATTCTTGAAGGTAAAGGAATGCATGAAAGGTGCTCTTATGGACCTTTGAACTTAGTAGGATCAAAATTATGAATCATATGTGTTTTACTACTATCTTTTCTATCAGTGCAAATATTATACTTAAGTAGTCTGTAAGTTATAGTGTTTCCCCTCAATTTGTGCCTTTGTTTTCACTTTTTCCTTTCCCTCAAGTCCATTCTTAATACAGATGAAACTACTCAATGTTGGCTCCATAAATTGTCTCAAAACAGAGTGTGCTTAGGGATTGGGATGTTAAAATTTACCATGTGCATTGAAAATTGAGAGAGAGTAAGGAGACTCTGAGGTTTGGGGCATTGTTATAAATGGGCTAATTATAATTAGTACTTGGGCAAATGTGTTGGGACCTTCAGAGGGAGCTAAAGAGATTTTTTAAAATTATTTTTATTTTTTATTTTTATTTTTTGGGGAGGGTTTTGGAAATTTGTCTGATCAGTCTCCGGAAAAATTTCAATCTTCCAAGTAGAGACAGGTTGCAAGGCAGTTTGGTGTCTTATTCTGCTTTTATCTGAACCCACGTCTTCACTCCATCTGTCCTGAAACCGCTTACTTTTTTCATGTGGCTTCTGGAACTACTTTAAGAACATGTTATCTTTATATCACAAAATTGGTCCTTGAACTTTTTTCTGTCGTCTTTTGCATTATAAAAAAAAAAAAAAAGTCTCCACAGGGTATCAGAATGGATAAAAAACCAAAACCCATCAATATGCTGTCTACAAGAAACTCATTTTAGACCGAAAGACACCTCCAGATTTAAAGTGAGGGGGTGGAAAACAATTTACCATGCTAATGGACATCAGAAGAAAGCCGGGTGGCAATCCTTATATGAGATAAATTAATTTTCAGTCAAAGACTATATTAAGAGATGAGGAAGGACACTATATGATACTTAAAGGGTCTGTCCAACAAGAAGATCTAACAATTTAATATCTATGCCCCTAACATGGGAGGAGCCAACTGTATAAACCAATTAATGACAAAATCAAAGAAACACATTGACAATAATACAATAATATTAGGGGACTTTAACATTCCCCTCACTGAAATGGACAGATCATCCAAGCAAAAGACCAACAAGGAAATAAAGGCCTTAAATGACACACTGGACCAGATGGACATCGCAGATATATTCAGAACATTCCATCCCAAAGCAACAGAATACACATTCTTCTGTAGTGCACATGGAACATTCTCCAGAATAGATCACATCCTGGGTCACAAATCAGGTCTCAACCGGTAACAAGAGACTGGGATCATTCCCTGCATATTTTTAGACCACAATGCTCTAAAGCTAGAACTTAATCACAAGAGGAAATTTGGAAAGAACCCAAATACATGAAGGCTAAAGACCATCCTACTAAAGAATGAATGGGTCAACCAGGGAATTAAAGAAGACTTGAAAAAATTCATGGAAACAAATGATAATGAAAACACAACTGTTCAGAATCTGTGGAACACGGCAAAAGCGGTCCTGAGAGGAAAGTATATAGCAAGACAAGCCTTTCTCAAGAAACAAGAAAGGTCTCAAGCACACAACCTTACCCTACACCTAAAGGAACTGGAGAAAGAACAGCAAAGAAAGCCTAAACCCAGCAGGAAAAGAGAATCATAAAGATCAGAGCAGAAATCAATGAAATAGAATCAAAAGAATAGTAGAACAGATTAACGAAACTAGGAGCTGGTTCTTTGAAAGAATTAATAAGATTGATAAACCCCTGGCCAGACTTATCAAAAAGAAAAGAGAAAAGGCCTCAAATAAATAAAATCATGAATGAAAGAGGAGAGATCACAACCAGCACCAAAGAAATACAAACAATTATAAGAACATATTATGAACAACTATTTGCCAGCAAATCTGACAATCTGGAAGAAATGGTGGATGAAGTCCTAGAGACGTATAAACTACCAAAACTGAACCAAGAAGAAGTAGAAAACCCGAACAGACCCATAACCAGTAAGGAGATTGAAGCAGTCATCAAATATCTCCCAACAAACAGGAGCCCAGGGCCAGACGGCTTCCCGGGGGAATTCTACCGAACATTTAAAGGAGAATTAATACCTGTTCTCCTGAAACTGTTCCAAAAACTAGAAATGAAAGGAAAACTTCCAAACTCATTTCATGAGGCCAGCATTACCTTGATCCCAAAACCAGACAAAGACCCCACCAAAAAGGAGAGTTATAGACCAATATCCCTGATGAACACAGTTGTGAAAATTCTAACCAAAATACTAGCCAATAGGATCCAACAGTACATTAAAAGGATTATTCACCACGACCAAGTGAGATTTATTCCAGGGCTGCAAGGTTAGTTCAACATCCGCGAATCAATCAATGTGATGCAATACATTAATAAATGAAAGAACATGAATCATATGATACTCTCTCTCAATAGATGCTGAAAAAGCATTTGATAAAGTACAGCATCCTTTCGTGATCAAAAGTCTTCAAAGTGTAGGGATAGAGGGTATATACCTCAATATCATCAAAGCCATCTATGAAAACCCTCAACGAATATCATTCTCAATGGAGAAAAACTGAGAGCTTTTCCACTAAGGTCAGGAACACCGCAGGGCTGCCCACTATCACAACTGCTGTTCAACATAGTACTAGAAATCCTAGACTTAGCAATCAGACAACAAAGAGAAATTAAAGGCATACAAATCGGCAAAGAAGTCAAACTCTTACTCTTTGCAGATGATATGATACTTTATGTGGAAAACCCAAAAGACTCCACTCCAAATCTGCTAGAACTTGTACAGGAATTCAGGAAAGTGTCTGGATATAAAATCAATGCACAGAAATAATTTGCATTTCTCTACACCAACAACAAGACAGAAGAAAGAGAAATTAAGGAGTTAATCCCATTTATAGTTGTACTCAAAACGATAAGATACCTAGGATAAACCTAACCAAAGAGGCAAAGGATCTGTACTCAGAAAACTAAAGTACTCATGAAAGAAATTGAGGAAGACACAAAGAAATGGAAAAATGTTCCATGCTCATGGATTGGAAGAACAAATATTGTGAAAATGTCTATGCTACCTAAAACAATCTACATGTTTAATGCAATCCCTATCAAAATCCCATCCATTTTTTTTCAAGGAAATGGAACAAATAATCTAAAATTTATATGGAACCAGAATAGACCTTGAATAGCCAGAGGAATGTTGAAAAAGAAACCCAAAGTTGGTGGCATCACAATTCCAGACTTCAAGCTCTATTACAAAGCTGTGATCAAGACAGTATAGTACTAGCACAAAAAACAGGCACATAGATCAATAGAGAGCCTAGAAATAGACCCTCAACTCTATGGTCCTATAATCTTCGACAAAGCAGGAAAGAATGTCCGTGGAAAAAAGACAGTCTGTTCAACAAATGGTGTTGGGAAAATTGGACAGACACATGCAGTAGAATGAAACGAGACCATTTCCTTACACCACACACAAAAATAGACTCGAAATGGATGAAAGACCTCAATGTGAGAAAGGAATCCATCAAAATTCTTGAGAACACAGGCAGGAACTTCTTCAACCTCAGCCGCAGCAACTGCTTCCTAGAAACATCGCCAAAGGCAAGGGAAGCAAGGGCAACAATGAACTATTGGGACTTCATCAAGATCAAAAGCTTGTGAACAGCAAAGGAAACAGTCAACAAAACCAGAAGACAGCTGACACTATGGGAGAAGATATTTGCAAATGACATATCCGATAAAGGGGTAGTATCCAAAATCTATAAAGAACTTATCAAACTCAACACCCAAAGAACAAAGAATCCAATCAAGAAATGGGCAGAGGACATGAACAGACATTTCTGCAAAGAAGACATCTAGATGGCCAACAGACACATGAAAAAGTGCTCCACATCACTTGGCATCAGGAAAATACAAATCAAAGCCATAATGAGATACCACCTCACACCAGTCAGAATGGCTAAAATTAACAAGGCAGAAAATGACAGATGTTGGAGACGATGGGGAGAAGGGGAAACTTTCCTACACTATTCGTGGGAATGCAAGGTGGTGCAGCCACTCTGGAAAACAGCATGGAAGTTACTCAAAAAGTTGAAAATAGAGCTACCCTACGACGTAGCAGTCACACTACTGGGTATTTATCCTCAAGATACAAATGTAGTGATCTGAAGGGGCACATGCACCCAAATGTTTATAGCAGCCATGTCCACGATAGCCAAACTATGGAAAGAACCTAGATGTTCATCAATAGATGAATGGATAAAGAAGATGAGGTATATATATATAATGGAATACTATGCAGCCATCAAAAGAAATGAAATCTTGCAATTTGCAACGACATGGATAGAAGTAGAGGGTATTATGGTGAGCAAAGTAAGTCAATCAGAGAAAGATAATTATATAATCTCCCTGATATGAAGAAGTTGAGAGGCAAAGTGGGGCTTGGGGGGTCAGGAAGGTAAAAATGAAACAATATGGGATCGTGAGGGAGACAAACCATAAGAGACTCTTAATCTTACAAAACAAACTGAGGGTTGCCAGGGGCATGGGTTATGGAGAGGGTGGTTGGGTTATGGACATTGGGGAGGGTATGTGCTTTGGTGAGAGTTGTGAGGTGTGTAAGGTTGATGATTCACAGACATGTACCCCAGTGGCAAATAATCCATTATATGTTAATTAAAAAATGAAAAAAAAAACAAGTCTCTATCTGCACACCCATGTTTATGGCAGCATTATTCACAATACCAAAGGGTAGAAGCAACCCAAATGTCTAACAACAAATGAAAGAAAAAAGAACATATGGTCTGTGCACATGATGGAATATTATGCAGCCCCCAAAAGGAAGGAATTCCTGGCACACGCTATGGCATGGGTGAACCTTGAGGTCATTAAGTAATGTAAGCCAATCACAAAACAATAGTGTCTGGTTCCACTCATACGAAATATCTAAAGTAGTGAAAATTTGTATAGGGCCCAGCACACAGCAAATGAAGAGGAGTTGGTGTTTAATGAACATGGAGTTTCAGGTTTGCAGGATGAAAAAGTTCTAGAAATCTGTTGTGCAACAGTGTAAATACATTTACCACTATCCAATAGAACATGGAAAAAATAGTTAAGATGATAAATTTAATGTTATACATTTTTTTTTTTTTACCATTAACAAAATTAGAAGTTCTAAAAAACAAAAACAAGCAATTTCTCTCCTGATGATACTTGAAATCCCTCTCCTTCCCTGGATCTCCACTGCATGTGACTGAGTGGGTATAGTTCTTGTTCATATTATGCTCCTGGCCCATCACCCTTTCCTCCTTCATGAATCTTATGTCATTTATTTTCTTCCAGCCTTATTGATGTCAGCTCTTCACCCCCAGGACGTTCTTCTTTCTTTTCCCATGACTTCACTGGCTGCCTTAGTCTTCCCCTCCCACACTTTCAGCCCATTTCAAGGTTATTTTACCTCAACTGAAGTAATGCATTTATCATTTTAGAAAAAAAAAAAAAGAAAAATTGAAAAAAAATTTCCCAGTTCATAGGTGACCACTGTTAGCATATATATGCATCTAACAAAAATGGGGTTGTACTCATCTCCTGCCTTGTAATTATATATTTTTATTCAACAACTTATCAGGATCATCTTCTTGTGTGGCTAACTTTTCAGCTGTGTCAGGTTTGGCCTTTTCCAGTGGGCTCCCTCCACCTCAGTTTGGGCACATCTTTAACCTCCTTCACATCTTATCACAGTTGGTCTCCTTGCTTCTAATATTAGACAGCCTTCTGATTTTCCTTTGGTGTTGTCATCCCACTCCTGCATGTTTTACTTAAGTTGACTCAAGAGAAAGAGGGGTGGGCTTGCTGACTGATCAGAGCTTCATTGGGTATGGGGTCTCCGTGGCTGCATCAGGATTGAAATGTGTCTTCCCCCTCTGCATTTCCTGACATTATTATTATTATTTACTTTAGTTTGTTGAGACTGTTACCAGTTTGTTACAGAGTCTTCAAACATTGGGGTATAAACATGGGATGGTTCGATATCTTCTAATCGTTGCCTCTGCCACTTGACTCTGTTAAATCGTCTGTTGTTTTAACACCCTCAACAGTATCTTAGGCAGATTACATACTTTTCCAGTCACTTAAAGTTTAAAAATAACTAGACAATGAATGATGGTGCATTCCAAGACGCTAGTCTCAATCTTGATTTACATTCCATGCCCGCCTGCTCTCTCTGCAGAATTGAGGTGGGACCCCAAATGTTGAAGGGCAGGGTGAGGTCTGCTGCTGCAGTGCCCTCTCCCTTTCCTGACTCAGTACCTCCAATTGATGAGGCAGAGGAGAGGCCCCAGAGATGGACACGTGCCTGTTCCTTTAAGTGGTCAGTTGTCACATCCTCGCCTAGGTGGTTTTGTAGCTCTCCTACATAAGCCAGGCTGACTGTGAGACCTCTGAGAAGCAGCATGCAAACATTGGATCACTTGCCACAAGTCTGAGTTCTTAGAGAGCTCTGAGGGCGCTTTCATCCCTATTCTCCACCTCCACCTCCTGTGCAGTTCCCTGACACGGAGGAACTGGCTCAGGCTTGGCCTCTTTCATTCCTTCCCCATGCTCCATATACCAGGGGCAAATCCCGTAGCCTGTGTTAAATTTTCTTTTTTAATTTTAAAAACTTGATTATTGTTGACAGTGTAACATTAGTTTCAGGTGTACAACTTAATGATTTGACAAGTTTATACATTATACCATGTTTACCACAAGTGTAGCTACCATCTGTCCGTCCTATAACATTGCTGTTACAACATCCATACACACTTCTCGTTCAAACCCCGGAAGTCTGGGTAGTGGTTCTGCATGTAGACTCGGGATCAGCTACTCCAGGTTTTCCACTCAGCATGCCTCTGCTCTTCATGTGGTTGATCTGAGTGACAAACACATTTATACCCAGAAAGCGCTCAAAACAGGGCCTAGCACATAGCAACCACTTAGTAGAAAGTGTTAGCTCTTAATTTTTATTTAAAGAGAGATTTAGAATTGATTATTCTTTCTTTCTTTTTTTTTTAAGATTTTACGTATTTATTAGAGAGAGAGAGTGCACATGAGCAGGGAGAGGGGTAGAGGGTGAGGGAGAAGCAGACACCCTGCAAAGCAGGGTTCCCAACACAGGACTCGATCCCAGGACCCAGAGATCATGACCTAAGCCAAAGACAGACACCTACCCAACTGAGCCACTCAGGTGTTCTGTTGATTGTGATCTCACTCTCCTTTTTTTTTTTTTTTTTTTAAATGAGCAGTGCACTTTTAATTTCTTAACACCACTCAAATCTGTACGTTCCATCCTCACTGACATTATGTTAGTTCAGATGCCTTGTCCTCACAACAGTCTCATCCCTGTTCCTATCTATTTTATGCCTCTGATTCATTCTTCATACCATAGCCAGAGAGAGTTTTCTGAAATACAAATCTAATTGGGAGGCTCCTCTGGCTGAAATCTTTCAGGGTTCACTCTGATTAGAGTGCCCTTCTGCTCAGGCTGGTGACTGGCTAACTTCTACCCATTCTTCAAGAGTCAGAGGAAGTGGCCACTCTCTCCAGAAGGCCCCCCAGAGCCTCTCCTTTACCGCCCGAGGTGGGACTGAGGGCCTGCCTAAGTGCTCCATAGCATCCTTGCTTGCCTCTACTATGGCATATTCTGCATTGTATTATGATGTTCTCATCAGTTTTCTCCACTAATTTGAGAACTTCTTGAGGGCAAAAGACTGTTGTTCTCTGTCCTTAGTTTCTGGTATAGCAGCTGGACCATGATCATTTCTCAGAATTGTTTTTTTCCGGATGGCCAGTCTCAGTTATTTCATGTTGACTTTTGATAGTTTCTATCTCTAAGGGTGGATTTTCTTTGATTTTGTCCCCACTTTCTTCCCTCATTGTATCTCTCTTCTGCTACCAGTCTCTTGTCTCCATTACCTCTAGATTCGGAACCTTCCATACTTTCACTTTTTTCTCAAAATACTTTGTCTACTTCTCTATGATTATACTTTTCACCCTCAGCTGAAATTAGTGAATTGCCCCAGTCTTTGCTTTCCCTTGGGACTGTGAACAATGCGTGGGTGGAACATTGCCCTTTTAGCCTTCGTTTTTTTTTTTAAGATTTTATTTATTTGACAGACAGAGATCACAAGTAGTCAGAGAGGCAGGCTGGGGAGTGGGGAAGTAGGCTCCCTGCTGAGCAGAGAGCCCGATGTGGGGCTCAATCCCAGGACCCTTGGATCATGACCTGAGCTGAAGCTCAGGTCATGAGCTTCAGCTAAGCCACCCAGGTGCCGTAGCCTTCTGTCTTTTATGTTGTCTTGGATTAGAAGGATTTTGCTAAGTAGTGGTGACATTCATCCAAAGCTTTGAGGAGGGAAGTCAAAGAAATGCATTTTTAGGACACCCTTTTCTGGAAGCCCTTTTTCTCTTTTTTTAAAGAGATTTTGTTTGTTTATTTATTCGAGAGAGAGAAAGAGAGAGAGAGTGCATGAGTTGGAGGGAGAGAAGAAGGGCAGGGAGAGGGACAAGCAGACTCCACGCTGAGTACAGAGCCCAATGTGGGGCTCTGTCTCATGACCTGGAGATTATGACCTGAGCAGAAACCAAGAGTTGGATGCCTAAGCAACTGAGCCACCCAGATACTCCAGTAGCCTATTAATGGATTAGTGAAATTGGCAATTCTAGGATAAATCTTATATGTAAATCTCAAATAGAGGTTGTGCCTTTGGGAAGAGCTGAAAGAGGAAACTAACTTCCCATTTAGACACTTGTTTTAATTTTGAAAGCTGGTAAGTGTTCCATGTGACTTTTTGTAGAAGGGAAGGTAGAAATTGAGCTGTGTCTATAGTCTAGGTAAAGCTCAAATGTGTAATAAATGTTTAATATATATTTTTATGTGTTATATGAAGATTGGTTCTGGAGGACAGCTCCAGTCCTAGATTATTCTGTAAAATGGGTTTAATAATAGTTTCCACCACATAAGGTTGTTTTGAGAGTTAAATAAATTAATTCTTATAGTGCATTTGTAAGAATGCCTAGTGCATAGTTAACATTAAAAACGATAGTTATTATTATTCTGTGGCAGCTGTTTTACATATAGAATCTTATTTTATCCATATATTAACTCAAGGCATTTCCCTTCAACTTTATGAGGCTCATTGATGTGCAGTAACACATGTCCTTCTGGACATGCATTTCCCTGGTGTCTCTTTGTATGTCCAAATTTCTTTTTTTTCCTAAGGACAACAGTTAGTCACCCTAATAGCCTCGTTTAAACATAATTCCTCTTAAAAGACCCTTTCTCCAAATCCGGTCACATTGTGCGGTCCTTGGGGTTAGGGCTTCAACATTACAAAACATTACAAAATTTGGGGATACAGTTCGACCCACAACACACCCCAGCCCACCCAACCCATTTCTGTGACTTCTTTATCCACCCTTTTTTCCTAGAATCTCAGAGGATGAACCATATGTCCTATTTATGGCAAAACTGAATCCTCACCTAAACTTCTGATCACCTGTCTCCTTTGAGACTTTGCTCCTGAAGTTACCTCCCACTACTCTCAAACACCATGTCCCTCCAGCATCTTCATACTCTGTCTCATCACTGGATCTTTTTCTTTTTTTGTATGTTAATATGCTCAAGGGTCTTTCATTCTTTTTTTTTTTTTTTTTAAAGATTTTATTTATTTATTTGACAGAGAGAGATCACAAGTAGACGGAGAGGCAGGCAGAGAGAGAGAGAGAGGGAAGCAGGCTCCCTGCTGAGCAGAGAGCCCGATGCGGGCCTCGATCCCAGGACCCTGAGATCATGACCTGAGCCGAAGGCAGCGGCCTAACCCACTGAGCCACCCAGGCGCCCAAGGGTCTTTCATTCTTGACCCCATGTTGTCCTGTGACTTTTCCTCTTCTCTCTCCTTGGCACAACTATATTTGTTTTTTTGAGAAATATAAATTCTTTCTTTCTTTCTTTCTTTCCTTCCTTCCTTCCTTCCTTCGTTCTTTCTTTCTTTCTTTCGCAGGCTCCACGCTCAGCATGGAGACTGATACGGGGCTCCATCTCAGGACTCTGAGATCATGATCTGAGCTGAAATCAAGAGTCAGACGTTTAACCAACTGAACCACTCAGGTGCCCTGAGAAATACAATTCCTTCCTTCCTTTCCTTCCTTCCCTTCCTTCCCTTCCTTCTCTTCCTTCTCTTCCTTTCCTTCCCTTTCTTTACCTTCCCTTGCCATTCCTCCCTTCCCTTCCTTCCTTTATTTCTTCTTACTTATTTTATTTAAATTCAGTTAGTTAAACTTACAGTGTATCGTTAGTTTCAGATATAGATTTAGTAATTTATAAGTTGGAAATAACACCCAGTGCTCATTACATCATGTGCCCTCCTTAATGCCCATCTCCTAGGTATTCCATCTTTCCTACCTCCCCTCTGGCAACCCTTAGTTTGTTTCCCATAGTTAAGGGTTTCTTATAGTTTGTCTCCCTCTCTAATTTCATCTTATTTTATTTTTCCCTCCCTTCTCCTATGATCCTCTGTTTTGTTTCTTCATTTCCACATGAGTGGAACCATATGATAATTGTCTTTCTGTCATTGACTTATTTTGTTCAGTATAAATCTCTAAAGATCCTCTCAAACTCAACACCCAAAAAACAAATAATCCATTCAAGAAATGGGCAGAAGACATGAGCAGACATTTCTCGAAAGAAGACATACAAATGGCCAATAGGCAGATGAAAAATGCTTGATATCACTTAGCATCAGGGAAATATAAATCAAAACCACAGTGAGATACCACCTCCCACCAGTCAGAATGGCTAAAATTTGCAAGTCAGGAAACATTAAATGTTGACGAAGATGTGGAGAGAGGGGTACTCTATTAAAATTGTTGGTGGGAATGTAAGCTGCTACAGCCATTCTGGAAAACAGTATAGAGATTTCTTAAGAAATTAAAAATAGATCTACCCTATGGTCCAGCAATCGCACTGCTAGATATTTACCCAAAGGATACAAACACTGTTATCCAAAGGGGCACCTGCACTCCAATGTTTAGAGAAATACAATTTCTTAAGTAATTTTAAGAAATTTGGGCCCCTCTGGATTTTTAAACTCTCAACCTTGCCGCAGTGTCCAGCATCTTGTCACTTACAATTTAAAATTTCCTACCTTGTTACAGGTAGTGTAACAAGGTGGTATAACCTTGTTACAGGTTCCAGGAGTGATTCCTGCTCTGGTGAGCTGTGCTTCTCTGTATCAGCATTTCTGGCTCCCCAGTTTTGGTTTGCCCTGTGACTTCCGTTCTCTGATGGATCCAAGAAGGGTTGTTGATTTTCAGTTTTTTCAGTCTTTTTCTTGTCATGAGGACAGGAGGTAAAACTTCCGGGCTCCTTATGTGCTAGCCTGGACACCAGAAGTCCCTGCATGTGTATCACACATACTCTGCCTTCCCTTTTGCTTCTAGAAACTGTCTCTTTTCCTATCTAAGATCTCATCCCATTTCAGCTCCCTCAGGATCTTACTCAAGCAGGGTCCCCTCTTTCTGCAGCATCCTAATGTTTCCCCCTTTTACTCAGTCATTCACATTACTATTCAGAAATGTTGTAATCCTTCATAGCTTAATAAAGCAACTGACAAAAGCCCCATAGCCTCATTTAATCACGTATCCTAATTCAGCCTCCATCCATTTGTATCCTTTCTTTTGCCATGGAATTCTCCGAGAGACTTAATCTGTGTTCATGATCTCTAACCTCTCCTCACCCAGGCTTTCCTCTTCCTCACTTTATTGCAGAATACTTTAGTCCCGTGCAGTGGTGACTTTCATGTTGCTCTAGTCCAACCTCGGTTTTTGTTCCTCATCTTAAAAGCCTAACCTATCTGCAGTTTCTTTTTTTAAAGATTTTATTTATTTATTTATTTGTCAGAGAGCGAGAGCACAGGCCGGTAGAGACAGAGAGAGAAGCAGGCTTCCTGCTGAGCAAGGGGCCCGATGTGGGACTCGATTGCAGGACCCTGGGATCAGGACCTGAGCCGAAGGCGGCTGCTTAACCAACTGAGCCACCCAGGCGTCCCTATCCGCATTTTGTAAGTGTTGATCTCTGTTTGTCTTGGAATATGTGTTTACTGTGCTTATGAGAGCCCATACTTGCTTGTCTTCCTCCTAACTCACCTTTGTGTTTTTCAGATTTCTCCTTACCTTCCTGACCTTTAAATGCTGGACTGCCTCAGGGTTCAGTCCTTAGATTCCCCTATGACCTCATGGGGTCCTCTGGTTTTAAATATCCATTTATATGCTGATTATTTCTGCATCAGAGACTAGAGGACTGCTCTTGGAACCAGTTCCTCTTCATCCAGGGGGCACAGTTAGATTGCATTTCCTAGCCTTCTTTACATTTACATCTAGCCATTTGAGAAGTGTGAGAAGTGATGTGTACCATTTTCAGGCCTAGCCCATAAACATCTCCCACACTTGTTCTTTGATCTTCCCTCCCTCTCCCCCCTCATCTGCTGGCTGGATCTGCTGGCTGGATGCACAGGGCTCCAAGGATGGAGCCACAAATGTGAGGAGTAGGAATCTCTGAATAATCAGGTGAAGGCTGCCCATCAATCAAGAACAAAATTTGGACTTTGAGTGTGTGAAGCTACTGAGGTTTGGAAACTTAGCTGTTATAATAGCTTGCGTTAGCCTAAGCTAGAAATCACTATCTGCAATGGGTTCTGCCATAATAGAAACCTAAGGTATGTGGCACTCCTTAATGGTTGGGTGATAGACAACAAGGAAGCCGACGTCAGAAGCAGGAATGATAGTTTCTGTGTAATAAAGAGAAAACATCTGGTTAAAACATTTTCTGTGATAACTTGGAAAGCAGACTTGTTGGTAAAGAACTTGTAGCTCCTGGGGAAAGACAAAGTAGAGCCAACAAAGTTTGTTGGTTGTTGTTGGCTGTGTTTGATAAGGAGCTGGCAGAAAAAGGTGAGCTCCAGAAAGAGTCATCTGGTTTATAAGCAGAATAAAAGACATAGAAAAAATCCAGAAATTCAGCTGGAAGATAACTATTTATAGATCCCAAATGCTAACTGATAAAATTAAAAAAGGCTTTGAGGGAGATAGGCCCATTATAATTGAGCCTTGTAGCAATGATCGGATTAAGAAAGTAAGTTTTCTCCCCACACATGTTAGCCCAGCTGTTGTTTACTAGAGATGGAGTTGTAAGGGGCAAGAAAACCAAGTCAAAGGTCAGCATCAGCTTGAGAATTAAATTCAGGAAGGAGATTTGGTGTCATAACTGACAAGGGTGCAGACAGGCAGCAAATAGAATTATAGCCTACTAAGTTATAAGGAAATTGTACTGCCAAGGAAGTATAAGGCCAGATTAAAGCACCTGTAATTAATCAGGCTTTAAACACAGTCTTAGGGGACTCAAAATGGTACCAGCCACATGTGGGCTGAGAATATTGAATAGCCACGTAAAAGGGTATGGTCCGCAGCACCCAGTTAAGATCTTGGCATAGAGAATAACGAAGAAGATGGTTCTTCCCAGAGAGCACAATCAGCATAATCAAGGATTTTTTTCACCTCCAGGGAAGAGGTCTCTAGCTGTGCCCCTCAGCAGGATTTCAGTGACTATAGTGTTTTTCCTAGTCTTCCCTTTTTGAGTGGGAGGCTTAACAGTGGTTATCTCGTCCCTTCTCCTCCAGAATAAGGCAGGCAGAAATGCAGTTAACTTGTTCTTTTACTCAGAGATGGATGAATTATGAGGTGCCACATCCAGATTTAAGGTTGAGAACTGCACATACTTGGAGTGCCCAGATCTGAGCTAGATTTAGGGAATGAACCTGAGGCTGTATCCTTTGGAAATGAGGTATATGTGAATCTGTAGAAGAAAATGAAATGGCTGTTTGGCTACAGCTACAGGGTTGCCTGTAGCTGGTCTCTGCCATTCACTAAAAGCTTGTGCTATTCTGGAGCACACAGCTACTCTCTCTATCTTAGCCTTACTCGCAATTAGCTGTAGTCATGGAAGCCTAAGTGGTCTATATCCTTTTCTGACCTGGCCTATAAAAACATCATATGATTGCCTGTTCTCTTTCCCCACACTCTGACTAAATGCAGAGAACTCGGAGACAGCGCAGAGCCATAGGTGGAAGAGGTCTGAGTTTCTGAATAACCATGAGAAAGCCCACCCCCCAAAACAGGAATACACATTTGTTTTGCTTTCACATGTGAGAAAGAAACTTTTATTAAGCTGCTGTAAGTTTGGGGTTTATCTGTTAGAGCAGCCATCATTGACTAATACTTCTCTACAGATTGTATAGAGAGCCCAGTCCTCCCTCCCTGGAGATAGCCAGTCCTTCTAACATCTCTACTGGAAGTCTAACAGGTATCTCTAAATTACCACTTCTCAAAACGTTACCTAAAATCTGCTCTTCACAGTCTTCCACATCACCATAATTAGCAATTATTTCTATTAGCTGTCCAGGCCCCAAAGTATGCATTCAATCTCAACTGCCCTTTCTCACACCTTGCATCTAATGCATCCATAGATACTATTACTGTTAGTTTCAAGATATGCCTACACTCCAGCCACTTCTCAGTATCCTCGCTGTCACATCTGGGCCCAGAATACTGTGCTTCTTCATGTGGCTTATTCCAGTGGACTCCTGATAGGTCTCTGCTTTGACTTTTGCTTCCTTTATCATCTCTTTGCAATACTGCAGCAAGAGTAAGTGTTTTTTATTGTTGTTGTTGTTTTTTAAGGAGTAAATCAGATTTACAATTCCTTTGCTCTGATAGCTGCCCAGCCCACTTAGAGTAAGATTTAAAGTCCTAAGTTGCTGCTGGATCTGCCTCTACTTAGTTCTTTGACCTTACACTTCCCACTCTCCTCACTTGCTGTATTCTGACCACCCTGGCTTCCATGCTTTACATCAAGCATGCCAAGAACACTTCTGTCTCAGGGCCTTTGCACTTGCTATTCTTTCTGCCTTTACATCTCTTTACATCTGTAAAGCTCCCAATTTCCTTTTGATCTGTAGTTTCAAGCCGTTTTATGCATAAGTTCTATACATAATAGACTCTTGATAAATGTCTCTTGAATAAATGAATAAATAGATGACATATTTTACCTCTCTAGGACTTTTTAGGATATCTTCTGATACTCTGAAATTTCACAGTGATGAATTTTACTATGGTTATTCTTTCTCTTTTCTTTTTTTTTTTTTTAGTATAGTTTTTTTTTTTTTTTTTTTTAGTATAGTTGACACACAATGTTACATTAGTTACATTAGTTTCAGGTATATACAGTATGCTATGCTCACCCCAAGTGTAGCTACCATCTATTCTGATACATTGCTATTATAGTATCTTTGACTATATTCCTTATGCTGTGCCTTTAATTCCTGTGACTTTTTCACTCCATAACTGGAAGCCTGTATCTCCCACTCCCCTTCACACATTAGCAACCATCAGTTTGTTGTCTGTATTCATAGGTCTGGTTCTGCATTTTGTTTGTTTATTCATTTTTTTTTAAAGATTCCACTTATGACTGAAATTATACAGTATTTGTCTTTCTCAATCTGACTTATTTCACTTAGCATAATAGCCTCTTGGTCCATCCATGTTGTCCCAAATGGCAAAATCTCATCCTTTTCTTTTATGACTACATAATATTTCATTTTATAAATAAACAAACTAACACCCCCCCATCTTCCTTATATATTCTTCTTTAGATGTATGCTTGGGTTGCTTCTGTATCTTGGCTATTGTGAATAATGAGGGTGCATATATCTTTTTGAATTAGTGTTTTCATTTTTGTTTGGGTAAATACCCAGTAGTGGAATTATTGGATCATATTATATTTCTATTTTTAATTTTTTGAGGATCCTCCGTACTGTTTTCCACAGTGACTGTACCAGTTCCCACCAAAAGTACATGAAGTTTCTTTTTTTTTTTCTCTACATCTTTGCTTACTAACACTTGTTTTTTTCTTGTCTTTTTGATTTTAGTCATTCTCATTGTGGTTTTGATTGGCATTTCCATGATGATTAGTGATTTCGAACATCTTTTCATGTGTCCCATTGTCCATCTGTATGTCTTCTTTGGAAAAATGTCTATTCAGGTCCTCTCCTCATGTTTAATTGGATTGTTTGTTTTTTGGTGTTGGGTTGTATGAATTCTTTATAAACTATTGATATTAATGCCTTATTGGATGTATTATTCACAGATACATTATCCCATTCAGTAGGTTGTCTTTTCATTTTTATGATGGTTTCCTTTTCATTTAATGTAGTCTCAATAGTTTATTATTGCTTTGTTTCCCTTGCCTAAGGAGACATATCTAGAAAAATGTTGCTATGGCTGATGTGACAGAAATTATTGCCTGCATTCTCTTCTAGAATTTTTATAGTTTCAGGTCTCACATTTAGGCGATCTAATCCTTTGGATTTATTTTGTGTACGGTGTTAGAAAGTGGTCCAATTTCATTTTTTTTTTTTTTTTTTGCATGTGGCTGTCCAGTTTTCCCAAAACCATTGAGGAGACTGTCTTTTCCCCATTGTATATTCTTGCATCCTTTATCACAGATTGATTGATCATATGATTGTGGGTTTATCTCTGTGCTCTCTATTCTGTACTGTTGATCTATGTGTCTCTTTTTGTGCTAATACCGTACTGTTTTGAATACTGTAGTTTTGTATTTTATCTTGAAGCTTGGGATTGTGATACTTCCCGCTTTGTCCTTCTTTGTCAAGATTTTTTTGACTATTAAGAATCTTTTGTGGTTCTATAAATATCTTAGTATTATTTGTTCTAGTTTTGTGATAAATGATCTTAGTGTTTTGATAGGGATTGAATCTATAGATTGTTTTGGGTAGCATGATCATTCTAATAATATTAATTAGTCTGTGAGCATGGGATATCTTTCCAGTTGTTTGTGTCATCTTCATTTTCTTCCATCAGTGTTTCATAGTTTTCAGAGTACAGGTCTTTTACCTCTTTGGTCACGTTGATTCATAGGTATTTTGTTTTATTTTTTTTGTGTGTGCAATTATAAGTGATGTTTTCTTGATTTCTCTTTCTGCTCATTTGTTATTAGAGTATAATTTCGTATCCTGCAACTTTCTTTTTTTATTTTTTTAAAAGATTTTATTTATTTATTTATTTGTCAGAGAGAGAGAGAGAGAGAGAGCACAAGTAGGCAGAGCAGTAGGCAGAGGCAGAGAGAGAAGCAGGCTCCCTGCTGAGCAAGGAGCCTAGTGTGGGACTCAATCCCAGGACCCTGGGATCATGACCTGAGCCAAGGGCAGTGGCTTAACCAACTGAGCCACCCAGGTGTCCCAATCCTGCAACTTTCTGAATTCATTTGTTATTTCTTATAGTTTTTGGTGGCATCTTTACGATTTTCTATGTATAAGGTCATGTCATATGCAAATAGTGAGTGTTTAACTTTTTATTTTTCTTCTTCTTTTTAACTTCTTTACCAATATGGATGCTTCATTTCTTCTTCTTGTCTGATTGCTTTAGCTAGGACTTCAAGTAGTGTGGTTTATCCTTTGTGCTGGGCACTTTTGGGCCCTCTGATTCTAGAAGCTCATGGCCATTAAGTTCTGAAAGTTTCTTTGCATTATACCCTCGGTTATTTCTCTTGTGTTTTCTTAGTTCTCTGGGACTAGAACTTTTTACATTTTCATTTGTTTTTCTACTGTCAGGGAGATTTTATTTCATCTTCTAATCCTATCTATTGAATACATCTTAAAATTTCTGATATCCTGCATATCATTTTCAGTCACCATTTCTGTTTTGTTAATTTTCTTTTGAAAAATATATACCGTTTTTTCATCACAGGTGCAGTATTTTCTTTTATCTTCTGAAGATATTATATCATTTTAAGGATCCCTTTTAAAAACATTTTATTTAGACTTTTTATCACAGTGGGTGCTTTCCTCAAATGTATTGTGATTATTGACTGTACATTTCAGTTATGGCAAAGTGTTTGGAAGTGATTGGAGGCTCTTATGGATGTTAGAGCTTCTGTGAAGGTTGATAAGGTGATAACTTGGGATTTTCATTGGTGCATCTTCAATTGTCTGTACATATAATTCTTTTCTCTTGTGGAGGTCAGTTTCCCATAGAAGAGGCGTCTGTTATATCCTGCTTGTTATGTATGTAGAGGGTAGAGGTGAGGAGGGCTCTTGGCATTCTGGGAGCCGGGGAGGGGAAGAAGATAGGAACCTCCTGGTTCAATACCAAAGTTCACCTGGTGGATGGATCCTCTTTTCAGTGAGCTACCTTGCTCCCACTCTCACCCGGACCTGCTGTCCCTCAAACCAGAACATCTCTTGTTCACCTTCTTCAGAAGCTCAAAGTCCAGTATTGGGTTGGGATGGGGGAGGGCAGTCACTAGCTGTGGGTTTAACTCTCTTTTATGCAAACTTACAAACTTTCAATTTTCAGCCTGGTCATACTGGAGCTACAAATGTTCGTGCTCTCCAGTTCCTGACCATGCTATAGAAATAGATTTTTTTCTGTATTTTTTGACTCTCATCCCCAAAGCTTTGTAAACCATGCTTTGGTTTTCTCCAGTCTGCTAAGTTCATGATACTTGCCTGTTTCCTTAGCAGCTTCCAAAACTTCATCAAAATGTCCACTCTGCTGGTATCTCATATTCTGTATTCTTTGTGTGTTTATAAATCAAAAACATTTTATATCATCCTTGTTTTTGCTTTTTTTGAGGGGAAAGTGGTAAATATGTGTGTTGAATTTCCTTTGTTTTCCCACAAACCCATTTTTCTTCCTGAAACACTCAACCTCCTTGGCTTCTATTCTGTCACTCTCCCTTTGATTACCTTCCTCCAGCTCTCACTGTTTCTCCTCTCTGCTTTTTATGGGATGTTCTTACCTTGCTTTTGCCTTCAACAGTGGTCTTTTCCAGCTCTACCTCATAGCTTCTACTTCCATTCCTGTGTTACACATTTTTTTTAAATTTCTTTCCAGCATAACAGAATTCATTGTTTTTGCACCACACCCAGTGTTCCATGCAACACATTTTGATAAAGTGACCTGCGTATTGTCTCATGGTTTTAATAACCCCTGTAGGCAAATAACTCAGACATCTGTGTCTCCTGCTCTGACCATGTCCCCTAGTTCCACATCTAGTAGCCAGTTATCATCTGGATATATCCACTGAATTGTCTTGTAAACTTTTTTTTTTTTTTAAGATTTTATTTATTTATTTGAAAGAGAGAGAGAGAGAGATCTCAGGTAGGCAGAGAGGCATGCACACAGAGAGGGGGGTGGGAAGCAGAGAGCCTGATGTGGGGCTCCATCCCAGGACCCTGAGACCATGACCTGAGCCGAAGGCAGAGGCTTAATCCACTGAGCCCCCCAGGCGCCCCCCATAAACATCTTTTAAAACACACTATGCATGAAGTAAAACACAGTTTCTATTCTCCTCCTCACACCAACTCTTTTTCCTATAGTTGCTTTTATAGTCACAAAAGTCACAAATGTGGAAGTCATCTTAATCTCCTACCTCTTTTTCACTCCGTAGATCCAGATAATCACCAAATCCTGCCAGTTTTTCCTCCCACATTATTTTTTTGAATCCAGCCCTTCCCTTTGTCTCCCTGATGGCCGCTCTCATAACCTCCTTTCTTCTCTGCTGCCACAGCCTCCTAATTGCTGCCTGCTTCTGTCTTTTCCCTCTTAAATTCTTCTTCTGCTCAGGTACCAGAGTGACCTATCCAAAGCATAAATCTCACCATACAGCTCCCGTGCTAAATCCCCTTCCACTGCTCCCCGGTGAGAAATAAAATCTATGTTCCTTGGCATATAGTATACAAGGCCTTCTATGACCTGGCCCTACCTTGTCTTTCTTAGTTCATCTCATTTCACTCCTGGTCTCACATGTTCAGTCTTGTAGTTCAGAGCTGCCAGTTTCCCCTATCCCCACCTTTACATTTCCTGATTCTGTACCTTTGCTTCTATGATCGCCTCTGCCTTATTATTTTCACTTGACTAAGAAGGATCTTACACATTATTCAAGAAATAACTCATGATATATATTCTTTAGGAAGCAACTTCTAATTTCTTGGGTTTTGTGAAGTGTCCCTTCTCTGTGCTCTTGTATATCCACGTATGCATATCACCACCCTAGCATTTAATATCTATATCATTGAAACAAATATATACCTATATTTATTTCAGTGATATATATGTATGTGTATGTGTGTATATACATATATATACACATAAGGACATATGTACATATGTATATAATTTGTTTTAGTGACTCTGGTAGATTGCAAGTTTTTCCAGAGAGGAAGAATTTTTCCTTGTTTTAGGTGCCTGGCATGTAGTTGGCATTCAATAATTAGAGGTTGAATGGAAATGAATCTGCTTATAAATTACTTCATAGTGTCTTGGAATCAGCAGGAGCTCAGTACCCAGGAAGAGTGTGGCAGGAAGTGTTGGCATTATGGCTATGATGGGAGCAGATTGTGATAACAAGGATGATCCTTTGGCCTGGGTTTCTCTTGCTATTTTGAATGTTTCATGTGGTGAATGTCAGCGAAGGGTATTTCCTGATCTGGAGGTGTTGGATGGCAGGAAGAAGAGAAAGCTGGAGATAGTTTTCATTCCAAGTTGATGAGTTGAGCATGCAAGGAAGAGCCGGATGTGACTTGGGTCATCCCCATAGATTAAAACACAAGATTTTATATTGTCAAGTGATTTAGAAGAGGGTTGGCAAAGGTGGATCCTACAAGTACCTGGCAAGTGGGACTGGATTGGCAGAGAGGTAGGCAGGGTTGAAGTGAATGAAAAGTGACATTTACTTTCACCTTCCTCACATATCAAAGTTCTCCTGGTTTGTTCCCAAATGTCTCTGGGCCACGTCCAGTTTGCACATGGCAGTGGACATCCTAATGTAGCATGTAGGCTCTTGAAGACAAGCACTCATAAATAGCTCCCGTGCCCTGGGAGGCACGCCAAAACACATTTCTGTGATGACTGCCGAGATGCTTGCTAAAAAGCAAACAGCACATTAACAGCCTTCTGAGTTCTTGTGCAAATGGAGTGTGAAATTGTGGCTTGATGCTCCAAAGCTATACCTTTTTGTCTCCCTGATGATGATTAAGAGAAGCCTGGCTTGATTTGATTGGGAGGGTGTGCATGGCTGGACGTTGGGGGAGTCAGATGGGCAGGAAAAGAATGACTGGTGAAAGGGAAGGAGAGGAATGCACACACCCCCTTCAACTAAGTGCTTCATTTGACCTTCAGGAAATTGGAATAGAGATCATGTGACTTAACGTTTGCCTGGAAATTAACTGCCTCTGTTTGTTCCAGACCCTGGGGTTGATAAAAGAGCCAAGGGATACTGACCATAGAATTATAATAGGGGAATGTCTCAAGCAATTATTAAATATTTACAGAACCATCTCACCACTAACTTGTCAGATGGAATGAATGAAATGGAAAGGATTTTTAAACATTATTTCCAATGGCATGGTTAGAAATTCAGGGATAAAAATTATTCTGTGCCATAAAGAAAATATTTTCAGTTTGTTTTTGTGACCCTGGTGTTTTTTCTGTATCACCTTTCATTCCAAATGTTAATTAAGGAACAGTATGCCCAGGAGGTGGATCAAATGAGGGATCCTAAAGGAAAGGACATGGTCAAGCTTTTTTTCTTTTTCCTTTGAAGTATTATTAAACCAAGGTGATCAGAGGACAAGGGGACATTAATCCCCAGTGCAGCTGAGATTTTCTCTATCAAAACAGAAGGAAGCAAGACCTTTGTGTACAGTTTTTTTTCTTATCTAGACGGGGCAATGTGACATGAATAGGTGATAAAATAAAATTATCAGAGATGCTGTAGAGGGTTTTTTCCACTGGATATTATAAGTAAATAATCCAGTAAATATTGTGATTTATCTACCAAATCCTCATTTGTCCTTTCTTTTGATCAACACTGTGTTTTTGTTCAAGGATCCACCTCTGGCAGAGCCTTCAAGTTGCTATTCAATATCAATTTTTACCTACTCACAGAAATTTGACTGTGAGAAGTAAAAATACTCAACTAAACAGTTGTATTTTTCAGCCTCTCTTTTTAAAAAGTTGGAATGTATTTGACGGTTAACATTGTGTAAATTTGAGGTATATAATATGTTGATTTGATACATTTATATGTTGTAATATGATTGGCACTGTAGCAATAGTTAGCATCTCTCTCAGGTCACATAGTTATCATTTTTTTTTTTTTTTTTTTTTTTTTTTTTGTGGTGGGAATGATTAGGATCTAGTCCCTTAGCATGTTTGATGCTTATAATATTGTTGTCTGTATTTACTATTATGTACATTTTATCTCCCAGGTTTATTTTTCTAGGAGTTGCAAGTTTGTACCCTTAACATCTCTCCTGTTCCACCTGTCACTCCCCTCCGCAGCCTCTGCTAAACAGTTGTTACTAGTCAACTTTTATTTTTTTAAAGATTTATTTATTTATTTATTTTAGAGGGAGGGGCAGGGCAGAGGGAGAGAAAGCCCCAAGCAGATTCTGCACTGAGCACAGAGCCCAGTGTGGCTCTTAATTCCATTACCCTGAGATCATGACCTGAGCAAAACCAAGAGTCGGACACTTAACTGATAGTACCACCCAGGTGCCCCACCAGTTGACTTTTTAAAAATTTCACTTATAATTAATATCATACAGCGTTTGACTTTTCTCATTTAGCATAATGTCCTCAGGGTTCATCTATGTTGTCACAAATGGCAGGATTTCCTTTTTCATGGCTAAATAATAGTTCTCTCTTTCTCCCTTTCATCTTCTTTATCCATTCATCTACTGACAGACACTTAGGTTGTTTCCATATTTTGGCTGTTGTGAATAAATGCTACAGTAAATGTGGGAGTGCATATATCTCTTTGATATCTTGTTTTTATTTTCTTTGGGTATGAACCCCGAGGTAGAATTGCTGGATCATATGGTAGCTTTGTTTTTTAATTTTTTGAGGACCCTCCATACTGTTTTTTGTTTTCATAGTACCTGAACCAATTTGCATTCCTACCAGCAGTGTACAGGGGTTGCCTTTTATCTCCATCTTCACCAGTATTTCGCTTGACTTCTTGATGATAGCCATTCCAATAGGTATTAAGTGATGTCTTATTGTGGTTTTGATTTGATTTGAGGATTAGTGATGTTGAACATCTTTTCATGTACCTGTTGGCTGTTTGGATGTCCTTTTTGCAGAAGTGTCTATTTAAGTCCTCTGCCCATTTTAAATTGGATTGTTTGTTTTTTGTTGTTGAGTTGTATGAGTTCTTTGTATATTTTGGATATTAACCCCTTATCTGATACACGGTTTGCAATTACTCCCTCCCATTCTGGAGGTTGCCTTTCATTTAGTCAATTGTTTCTTTTTCCATGTAGAAGATTTTAAGTTTAATGTAGTCTCTTTTGTTGACTTTGCTTTTGTTGTTTGTGATTTTGGTGTCATATGCACAAAATTATTGCCCATGTTGTGGTGCTTCTTTCCCATATTTTCTTGTAGAAGTTTTATAGTTTTAGGTCTTATGTTTAATTCTTTGACCCATTTTGTGTTAATTTTTGTGAGTGGTGTAAGATAAGGATCCAGTTTCATTCTTTATATCTTTATTCAGTTTTTCCAGCAATATTTGCTGATGACACTATTCTTTCTCCATTGAGTGTTCTTGGCTCCCTTGTGAAGTATTAGTCGACCATATATGTGTAGGTTTCTCTTCTTGATACCACTGGTCTCTCTATATCTATTTTATGCCAGTATCCTAATGTTTTAATTACTATAACTTTGTAATATTGGTTGAAACCAGGAAGTGTGGTACCATCCCCTTAGGATTGTTTTGGCTCTTCAGGGTCTTTGATGATTCTATACACATTTTAGGATTTTTTTTTTCTGTTTGTCATTTTCAGTGAACTCCATTGGAATTTTGATTGTGATTACATTGAATCTCTAGATGGCTTTGAGTAGTACAGACATTTTAACAATATTTATTCTTTTGGTACATGAACATGGGATGTCTTTCTATTTGTGTCTTTGATTTCTTTCATCAAAGTCTTGTAGTTTTCATCGTACACATTTTTCACCTCCTTGGTTGAGATTATTTCTAGGTATTTCACCATTTTTGGTACTATGGTGAATAGAATAGTTTTCTTTATTCTTTTTCCAGATGTTCCATTATTATACAGATATGCAGCTGGTTTCTACATGTTGATTTTACATCCTATGACTTCATTCAAATTGATTAATTCTGACAATTTTTTGGTTGAGTCTTTGGGATTTTCTGTATACAAAATCACATCATCTGCAAGTTACACTGGTTTTACTTCTTTCTGATTTAGATGCCTTTTATTTTTTTGTCTTACCTAATTGTTCTAGCTAGGATTTCAAGTACTATATTAAATAAGAGTGATGAGAATGGGCATCCTTATTTTATTTCTGATCTTAGGAAAACCACTTTCAGTTTTTCACCATTGTGTATGTTAGCTGTGGGTGTCATGTGTGGCGTGATCATGTGACATAATTCTGGTCAATAAGATGAAAGGGAAACTTGATACATGGAGCTCTAGAAAAGCTCTTAAAAAGGGAGCATGGTTAAGTATAAACTGAGAGAAATGCAAAAATGCCTTTTGGGCATTGTATCAGTCCTGGATTTCTTCTGGACTTCCTGTAACATGAAAGAATAATGGGCCCCACTTTAGGTGACTGTAATTTGAGTATTGTGTTACACAAAGCCAAGCCCAGTCCCTAGGAGATACTCTACTTATCATAGCTCATTTCCAGCTCTGTCTAGGTCATTTTTAAACTGATTAGTCTAAGCCCCAAGAAGTCCTACTTTCTTGAATGACTTGTTTAGGTATGAGCTTATGATGGCAGCTGATGAAATGTGACCAATGAAATGTGAGGAGGAATATGCTCTCATCCAGGGAAAAAAGCTACCCCACTCCTAAAACAAAGCCTGTCAGAAGGGATGGTATCTTTTTTTGGACACTGTCTAAGTCAGAAAGTGATGCCTGGAACCACATTGTAGTCATCTTGTAGTGGGGAGCTGGTCTGGGGATAAAGCTAATGCAATGAAGATGGTGGATGTTTAGAAGGAACCAGATCTTTGATAATGTCATTGAACTGTGAAATCAACCAATCCTGGAATTGCCCGTCTTTGGATTTGTTGTTTAAACCAGAAGTTACAAACTTTTTCTGTAAAGGGCCACATAGTAAAGACTCTAGGCTTTGTAGGCTAGCTCAGCCACTGTAGTGTGAAAGCAGCCATTGACAGTATGTACACAGCAAGCATGTCTGTGTTCCAGTAAAACCTTATTTACAGAAACAAGCAGCTGGCAGTATGTGTCACTCAGGTGGTAGTTTGCTGAACCCTGGTTTAGACAGTGAGTTGAGGTTTTCTGCTTCTTAGCTGATCAACATCTTACCTGATACAGAGTTGGAGGTTGAAATTCATAAAATCTAAGGACTGTTCCAACTGAGAGATTGGATTATTTGGAGAATGACACAAGAAAAGGCCACAAAAGAGACAAACAAGTTAAAAGTAGAAATGATAAAAAGATAGTCATAGAAGAGCTAGTGTTAAAGCGGTTTGAATCTGTCTCAGTTGAATAGGGAAGAAGGAAATATCTAGCCCTCAGCAGAAAGACTCTAGAAGAAGAAAGTCCCAGAGAATGTAGATGCATTTATTTTTAAAATTTCCATCATTTTCTAGCACATAAATAACTAGAAATATAAGAAAAAATGTGCTTATTATCCCACTGCCCAGATAAAAATCTTGTTACAGAGATGTAAATAAAGACTTCCTTCCTTTCTTTCTTTCTTTCTTTCTTTCTTTCTTTCTTTCTTTCTTTCTTTCTTTCTTTCCAAAGATTGATTTATTAGAGCAAGCATGTACATGTGAACATGAGCATGGGGAGGGGCAGAGGGAGAGGGAGACAGGCAGACTCCCTGCTGAGCAGGACTTCCCCCCCACCACCACAATGTGGGGCTCAGCCTCAGGATCCTGAGATCATGACCTGAGCTGAGATCAAGAGTTGGACACTCAACCAACTGAGTCATCCGGGTACCCTTAAAGACTTTTTCTTTTTAAAAAAGGGAGAATAGTATTGTACATTTGATTTGTAGTTGCCTTTTCCACCTTAACTGTGGATTCTGAAACAACTTACAAATTTATACAACCGTTATTTTGAAGGTTGCTCAGTAGCCCATTGTTCTAAAAGTAGTTTACTGAACTGGTTCCTTATTATTCTTTCATTTCGGTTGTCCCCCCTTTGCCCCCATTCCTTTTGCTCTTATATAATAATCTTCTATAAAAATTCTATAAATCTTTTACAAATAAATAAATATAAATAAATTCTATAAATCTGTAAAAATTCCTGTTAGGAAGTTCTGTTCCATTTCCTCCCTAAATCCTTCTTGTTTCGGATAAGGCCTTTTCTTCTTCTCTGATAATGCCAAGCAGCTGGTAAAGGGCAATTTAAAAATGTTTTAGTTTAGCAATCAGAGACATCATCTTCTGTTCCACTCTGAGTGAAATCCTAATGAGGTCATTTGTCCAGATGTGAAACTCCTGAGTCTTTGGAGATTTCAGCAATGGTTTGTGCTATTATGTTGAGTCTTTTGGCCATTCTTTCCCATTTATATACAATCCTTAAATTGTAGGGTAAGGCTGGCTGTTGATCAGAAGTAGTAATATAATGGGCCCCAGATCTACCTCCCTGCTCTCCTCCTGTACCCCTACTCCAGCATCTGAAGATGTCTGAATCATTTTCAGGAGCAGTTCAACTTACATTGTTCTGGTGTGGTATTTTCTAATCAGTTTGTGTCTGTTGATTAGTGAGTGCTCCTGTTCATTGACCAGACAGAACAGAAAAACTATGTCCTTTATAATTAGAGAATACATACTCTAGTTTTTCTGCATTATTAGGAGGGAATACTGGTAATAATAATACAAATAGCATTCATATTTAATTTTTGAATGGAACCTGGGACTCAGAGAAAGAAAGAAACTTGCCCAATGATGCACCGCTAGAGGTGGGACTGAGGGAGGAACCAGAGGTTCCTGGGGATTCTCCACAGCATCCTAGTGGGTCAGAGCATACCAAGAGGGAAGTCTCTTTCAGGAAGTGCTTATCCAATATCCTAGAGTTTTGTGTGTGGGGCGGAGGGGTGGGAAGTGGGGAGAATAAGTACAGAGCAGCAGATGTAGTATACAAAGAAGAGAGGTTCTGGGAAAAAATGAACAAATCTTATACTATCATATTTTTTAGGGAAGCATGTATTGACCTGAAAAGATACCTGCTATATATAAAGTGAAAAGTTTAGATTATAAAGTAACATGTGAAGCATAACTCCATTTTTGTTAACAAACACATTAACCTCCTTTGGGTTGGTCTCTCTGTCATCTCTCTTTCTACGTACCTAAAAAGTTATATTTCCAGGTTTCTTTTTTAAAAATTTATTTAATTCCTTTTTTTTAAAGATTTTATTTATTTATTTGACAGAGATCACAAGTAGGCAGAGAGGCAGGTGGGGAAGCAGGCTCCCCACTGAACAGAGAGCTCAATGCGGGGCTCGATCCCAGGATCCTGGGAACATGACCTGGCCTGAAGACAGAGGCTTTAACCCACTGAGCCACCAGGGCCCCCTATTTTAATTCTTGTTAGGTAACAGACAGTGCAATATTGGTTTCAAGAGTAGAATTCAGTGATTTATCACTTACATACAACACCCAGTGCTCATCACATCAGGTACCCTCCTTATGCCCATCACCCATCTAGCCCAGTCCTGCCCACCGCCCCTCCATCAACCTGCAGTTTGTTCTCTGTTGTTAAGGGTCTCTTACGGTTTCTCTCTTTTTTTTTTTTTCCCCTCCCTTCCCCTGTGTTCATCTGTTTTGTTTCTTAAATTCCACATATGAGTGAAATTGTATGGTATTTGTCTTTCTCTGACTTACTTCATTTAGCTCTATCCACATTGTTGCAAATAGCAAGATTTCATTCTTTTTGATGTCTGAATAATATTCCATCACATACACACATATATACATATATATATATATAGAGAGAGATAGATATAGATCTATCTATAGGTAGATCTATATCTATATCTACATCTATATCTATAGATAGATATACATCTATATCTATCTATCTATATATATATATTTCACCTCTTTATCCATTCATCAGTCTCCAAGTTTCAACAGTGTTATTTTGGGATATTAGAAACGTAAGCATTATTATTTTTTTCTTACTGATCAACAGTGTTTTCTAATTCTTTTATAATAAATATGTGTAGCCTTTCTAATAAAAAATTATAATTAGAGGAAAAAGGCAGTTATAGATGAAATTATAGGTTGTGTCTTGAAAATGTATTTGTGTGTCATTAAGACTTAAAAGGAGCGTTTCAGCTTTTCTTTGAATGAGGAATATTCCTTTCACTGAGTGCACCATTTACATGGGGGCTTTTTCATACCTTGCTTTCTTCCTAGTCTTTCTTGTAGCTCTTGAGGACGAGAGTCTGTGTCTTGAATACCTGGTAGTCAGTGGCCTATTAATTGTTTATTTTTTGTTTTTGCTTTAAACAAATGAATGAGTAAGAAACATTTAATGCTTTATTTAAATGTTATGGAGGCTGAAGTTAGTCCATGAGAGGACATCAATGAAGGGCAACCAATGGGACAGTATGTGGATTCTAAATCTTGGGTCTGGGAGAGGGGAAGGAAGGAGAGGAAGTAAACAATGTAGCCCTTCCCCCATATCGTATATGAAAAGAAAGTCATCACCAATGTGGCTGAGGACCATTGAAATGTGGTTATGCTCCAGATGCTTCTGAGATTTATGTTAAGAATACCAAGTGGAAATGTGGTCGTGAGCCTGCTGCCTTCTTGGAAGGTTAGTGACTCTAGCTGATGGGAGGGTGAGAGGGAGGACCTTCCAGAGGAATGGCAAAGTGGAGATACTGGGAATACAGAAATGGTTGAAGGGAAGTTGAAAAAAATCCTTTGTCCCAGGTCATGTGTGAAGAAAAGGTTTCTGGTAGGATTCAAGGAAGTCACTGATTCAAGGCTGAGTTATATTTGAAGGGACTGTGGAGAAATCAAAGAGAAAAGGCATGCCAGAAGTATGGCATGGGTTAGTAACTAAGAACAATTGCTATTCCACTGTGTAGAAAGAAGACTACTGCAAGCCACTGGAGAGAAGGGTGAGCTCTTACCTTCCTGCAGTCCTTTCTCCAAGTAGCAGGGGTTAGTGTTGTCACCAACTTAAGAGCATCTGCTAAACGCTCATGAATTAAAATGAAAAAACCCAAACTCCAGACCCCTTCCTTTGGCCTTCCTGCAAAGCTTTGTGTAATGTGTCACCACCCCATTGCCTGCCTTTTGTTGTTGTTGTTGTTGTTCCATACACACCACCTACAAGACACTTCTGTTTTAGGAACAGGCCAAGTTTGTCCCCATTTTGAGGCATCACAGTAGCTGGAAAACCAGCTGAAAAACCACTGCCCTGCATCTCAGTGTGTTGGCTTCTGCCTTGTTTCTTAAGTCACAGCTGAATGTCACCTCCTCAGACGTGAGAAGAGAGATATGTTCTGTCTTATTTAATGTCTAGAATAGTTCGCAGCACATGGTAGATGCTCTGGAATATTTGTTAAATGAATGAAGAAATCTAGTGTTAGATCTTCATATCTTTATTCTGGGAATGTTTCCGTGACCCTTTAGGCTGAAATAAGTATCTTGATTTTACTTCTGGTGCTACCCCGTCTTTGAATGCAGTATTGGGCTAAATTGCACACAGCAAAAGACCCAAAGTCTGGGACTTGCCAGGAGCTGGTGAGTGAGTGAGTGAGTACTGTCTGCAGGTGCGGTAGAAGCACGTGGGAGAGGCAGAGCCCTGTGGTAGAGAAGCAGATCTCGGTGGGCAGGAAGGAAAACAAACAGGGAGAGACGTTCAAAGTGATACACAAATTTCATTTGAGGCTTGTCTTGAGTCACACTGAAAAAAATAAATGACAGAAACAAAAATAAGACTGGAGGGGCTATGAGAAAGTAATTGAGGTCACTTCTAGAATCAGAAATCTGGAATGTTCATTTTAAAAGACTGTCAGCTTAGACTTCCCCCAGTCTCCAACTTCTATTAAATATGAAGACCGTCATTCCTGTTCAGCTACCTTGGAGATCTGATTAACTATCAAATTTTTGACCGAGAGAGAAAAAAAGAACCTCAAGAGATCTCAAATGGGTTATATTTGGAATAGGAGAAGGGAGAAAAATGAGAAAATATTCGCCTTTAGTAAAATAGTCCTTTCTACCTTTGCATTCCAGTCTGTTTCTGGAGGTTTAAGATTTAGCTGCTACTGAGCATATTCATGGCCCACGGAAGCTGGGGGTTCACTTTTTTACGACAGTAACTTTTGAATTTCACAAGGTAGTTTCATAGAATGAAATTCCTATTAATCCATTTCTGTGAAGAGTTTAGGGATCTGGGGGCTTACTGACATGTTAGAGAGGAAGATGTCCCACACGCTCTGCCCTCTTTCAGATAACTGGTATTCTTCTCTGAGACCTAAGACCAGGTGATTTCAATTCAACAGGTGTTTATGAATATATGGGGTGATAGAGCACACCATTTATTAAAAGTGTTCTATGGAACAGTGGTCTCATGCGATGCTCCATGATCAAAAGATTCTGTAAAATAGTTTGGGGAAAACTACTTAATACATTCTTGGGTATGTACACTTCACATCAGCATGGAAAAGGCTTTGAGAAGATCTGTAGTAAAGAAAACTTAAGTTTCTTGAATGTTTTGACTGTGCAAACTTGGTGCATGTGTAGTGTGTATGAATGCTACGAACCCTTAATGGGAAATATGCAGTAAAGGAAATAAAAACACTGGAGTCCGACAGACCGAGGTTCAGACTTAAATCTTGCCACCCACTGTGTTGTGACTTAGAGCAACTAGTTTAACTGAGTTCTGTTTTCTCTTTGTAAATTGGCCATAACATCTTGCCCAAATAAGATTATTATGAATATTAAATGATATAATGCATATCCCACCATCTAACCCAGAACATGGAATATAAGTATTTAATCAGGTTGATGACCAGTTAAGCGAACACTTACTATACAACAGCACCATGGTAGGTATTTGTGGGATACAAAGTGAATAATGTAATGGGCCTTATGTTAAAGAGGCTCAGTATTTGTCAGATGTTTACAGAAAACTTCTAGATCTCTGAGTCGGCACTGTGCTGGATGTCTGAGGTACAACACTGTATGATCTGGAAATGACCCTCATTCCCATGGAGCCTACTTGCTGGCTTTAGGTGGCTTTTGTGTTCTCATAGCCTAATTCACACTAGAACTTGTCCCCCAACCTCATGCCTAGCTGTGTTCAGCTTGACATTAAGAAATAACATTTTTTTTTTTTTTTGGCTAAAATTAACAACACAAGAAACACCAGGTGTTGGCAAGGATGTAGAAAAAGGGGAACCCTCTTGACCTGTTTGTTGGAATACAAACTGGTGCAGCTACTCTGGAGAACAGTTTGGAGGTTCCTCAGAAAGTTGAAAATGGAACTACCCTATGATCCAGCAACTGCAATACTATGTAGTTACCCAAGGAATAAAAAAATACAGATTCAGAGGGGTGCTCACACTGATGTTTATAGCAGCATTATCAACAATACCCAAAGTATGGAAAGAACCCAGATGTTCAACAACTGATGAATGGATAAAGAAGACGTGTGTGTGGGGCGCCTGGGTGGCTCAGTGGGTTGAGCCGCTGCCTTCGGCTCGGGTCATGATCCCAGGTCCTGGGTTCGAGCCCCGCATCGGGCTTTCTGCTCAGCAGGGAGCCTGCTTCCTCCTCTCTCTCTGCCTGCCTCTCTGCCTACTTGTGATTTCTCTCTGTCAAATAAATAAATAAAATCTTTAAAAAAAAAAAAAAAGAAGACGTGTGTGTGTGTGTGTGTGTGTGTGTGTGTGTGTGTGTGTGTGTAATGGAATATTACTCAGCCATCAAAAAAGAATGAAATCTTCCCATTTGCATTGACATGGATGGAGCTAGAGTATATTACGCTAAGTAAAATAAGTCAGTCAGAGAAAGACAAATACCATATGATTTCACTCATATATGAAATTTAGGAAACAAAACAGTTGAACATGGGGGGGGTGAAGAAAAAAAGGAGGGAGGAAACAGGCAATGAGTGACTTCTAAAGACTGAGAACAGACTGAAGGTTGATGGAGGGACATGGGTGGGGGAATGGACTGGATGCGTGGTGGGTATGAAGGAGGGCAATTGTGATGAGCACTGGGTGTTATATGTAAGGGATGAATCACTGAATTCTACTCCAGAAACCAATATTGGCTTCTGTGTTAACTAACAAAATATAAATTAAAAAATAATATTTTCCCCCATATAATCTCTTTACGTATAGGTTCTGGAGGGGGATATTTTGCTTCCGAGTGACTCTCTTCTTAGGGTAGAGTACTTCCTCCTTGTAAATTGAATCCATAAAAACTGAGGCAAGTTTCACAGTGACAGTCATGTGCTTAGGAGCTTGGTGGGGAGAGGAATTGAATGACAGTGGGGATAGCACTTGGAGAGTGCCATGTAAACTATAAACTAGACATTAAACTTTGGTTTCTCCTCCCATCAGGTAAAAAGAGAATCACCCTTCCTAAATTTTGGGGAGAGCATTTATAACAGTACTTTTCAAGGATAATTTCTAGGAATGCTTAGTTATTGCTAGAAAAATGATTTCAGTATATAAGGGTTATAAAGATTATGAAAATAACAGTTAACTGTCCTTCTTTGTACATTTTCCCCAGATTTGAGTGCTAGCATTTGCTTTTATGTGAAGAATAATGGCAAATGCTCAGAATCCTCGACAAAGCATTTGAGAAGATCTTTAAGGTTTTCGAATGGTTTGAAAGAGAGAATATGATTTTTTATTCCTTATGAAACCTTTTTAGTTCCTTTATGTGTATGTTTAAAAAACAGCATTGTTTTATGAATCATTTGGAATAGAGAGAGTGCTTCCCTGAGCCCCAGGCATGAAGCAGTCAGGATCTTCTACCCGCAGCACAGTCTTTGAAGGCAGAAAGATTTCACTCCAAAGACTGAAGGGCCCTTGCAGGTAAAAGGAAGGAAATGCCAGCTCTGTGACTGCTGAGGGACAGTTTTCTGTCCCAGGAAGTGACCTTGAAATGCTTTCATAGTGCCTGTGAGGGATGTGTGGCTCATTTTGGTTGGAGAACATGTGGGCTTAGAAATGAACTGCCCTCTTGGGTTGAGCCTGCCTTCTTGAATGGGGCACTAATGCATTTTAATGGTATTGCCCACACTAGGGTTACTTGATAAGGAACAGCTGTTGCTTAGCTGTTTTCAGTCTTTTTGTCTTGCAGAATTATGTATTTTTTTCAGGCTTGGGGAAAGGATGTGGTTGAAAAAAAAAAAAAAAAGCCAAGTGAATTGGGACTGAGGTAAGAAATCATATCATCTGTATTTAAATGTAGCCACTTGTTGGGGCTTCACTCCAAGCCAGGGACAGCACTAAATGCTTTCTATTAATTTCCTCTTTTAATGTACACAGCAACTCTATGACAGATACATGATTATCTCCAATTTACTGAAGTTTAGAGAGGTAAAGTGACTGCCAAAGTCACAGAGCTATTAAGAAATGAAACTGGAGTTTGAATCCAAGTCTTTTTGTATTGAAACAATATTTTCCTTTCAATATGTAGCATATACATGTATGACATTTATGACTATCATTAATCAGTACTACACCAAAACCAACAACTAACATTTATTGAGCTCTTACTGCGTGCCAGACATGGGCTGGATTTTCTTATTTAATCCTTAGAACTGCTTTGAGGTATTATTCTGGTACAGTCTCCTTTTAGAGATGCAAAAACTGAGGTACAGAGGGACTAAGTAACATAATTCAGGTCAGGCATCTGGGTTGTAGTGAAAGCAAGCTTTGAGCCCTGGCAGTTTGACTCTTGGCTCTGTCTTCAGTTGCTATTGTACCTGCTGTGTAAGAAGTATCAGTGTGCCCATGAACCTTGTAGACATGAGCTGAAGAGGGGAAGTTGGGGGCATGTGTTAATTTCCTAGGGCTGCCATAACAAAGTTCCATAGACTGGGGTGCTTAAAGAAGAGAAGTTGATTGTCTCAGTTCTGGAGACTGCCAGTCCAAAATCAAGGTGTTGGCAGAGTTGGTTCCTTCCAAGGACTATGAGGGAAGGGTCTGTTCCAGACTTCTTTCCTTGACTTGTAGATGGCTGTCTTCATGTTCACATGGCATTCTTGCTGTATGCATGTCTGTATCCAAATTTCACTTCTTTATAAGGTTACCAGTCATACTGGAGTAGGGACCAACCTAATTGACTCCATTTTAACTGGATTACCTCCATAAAGGCCCATAACAGGGCAGGTCCAGAGTTGTAAGAAAGTTGTAGTATTTCTTAAAGTTCAAGTGATTAGAGAAGGGGAAGAGACCTGGAGTAATCTAGGGAGCCCTGCTGATGGGCCGAGATTGGGCTCGGGGAAAGGCAATCAAGATTTCTGTCCAAGAGGTGTCCTTTCTAGCTTGAATATCTCTCCTGGTCAGGAACCCTAGGGGACATGGCAGAAATGTGTGACTATCCCCAATATATAATGTGTGAACCATGCCCTAGATGTCTTCCAAAGGGTGACAGGCTAAGATGAGATACAATGTGGGAATCCTATGAGAATACTCCCAACACAGGATGTAAGTTTTCTATGAAAGGTCAATAATGAGTCAAGTTTAGTAGGATATAGTTATAACGGATGTATGAGAAATACATGGGCTCTAATTATATTGAGAGAGCAATAAATAATTAAGGCATGAAACAAGCTTTCACCAAAAATTGGATTGAGTTTAAAATTATTTCAGGGCTATCTATGAATTACTGCAAGTATCACTCAAATATTCAGGGCGCCTGGGTGGCTCAGTGGGTTAAGCCGCTGCCTTCGGCTCAGGTCATGATCCCAGGGTCCTGGGTTCGAGCCCCACATCGGGCTTTCTGCTCAGCAGGGAGCCTGCTTCCTCCTCTCTCTCTCTGCCTGCCTCTCTGCTTACTTGTGATTTCTCTCTGTCAAATAAATAAATAAAATCTTAAAAAAAATATTCATCCATCCATCCATCCATCCATACATCCATACATCTTTCTAAGAGTATATATTCTGCATCCTGTGGTAACAGCTGGGAGAATAATGAGATCACTGTCAATATTTCTGTCGTCAAGGCAAGTGTGTTAACAGTAGCAACCTGAAAGGAGAAAATTTGCTATTTTTGAGACTATTCACTAATTTACATGACAGCAGCCCCTCGGTGTGCAGAAAAATCTTTGGGGGGCATGGATAAATAACACCATTTCTGGGACTTAATTCGTATTAGTTACTCTGTACCCACGGAGGCTATTCTTAAAAAATTTAAGATGTAGACGAAGACCCATTTTGAACTAATAGAATGTTGGTTCTGTCCTTCCCTGGGAGGCCTCTCGGAGAGGTAAAGGCTGTGTCCATCCTCCTCTCTTCTTCTCTGTCTCTGCTCCCTGTCTACTTTCCCTACCATGTTTTAGAATTAACGTGGACATCTGAGAGCTTGACACAAATATTCTACAGTCTTCTTTCCTCACGCAAATCTGAAGGCTCCCCAAAAAATCCTTCAGGGGTTAGCTGTGGATGGGATTAGCTGTCAGTAGAGGGCTCAGAATAGATACTGATTGGCAGGAGCTATTCTTTGGATGTGATATCAAGAGACAAATAAGTGAATGGATAGAAGAAGAACCTAGAGACTATTTCACTGACATAGAAAGGGCTAAAACATCATAGGGAACACTGAGGGGAGGGCGCTCAAAAAGCTAGGGTCATGGAGAGACTGTCTGGGGACATTCCATTGGAGGGAAGGAACCTTCCCTCTAATGTTGGAATGTGTCCAGCTCTTCATAGAACTCACTGGGGATTAGGGCGAGAGATCTGTAACTCCCAGTGCATAGAGTTTCCTCTATAACCATGTGGATTCAGCCTTCCCAAAGTGGGATCTAGTTCTATGGTGATATACTTTTTGCCTCTATATCCTTAGCCACATTTCCCTCACCACCACTTTTCTTTCATTTATGTTTAAATTACTACCAGCTAGTGGAGCCAAAGATCCACATACAAATCCTTGAAGGAAAGTGACATTTTTTTTTTCTTCCAGAGCTATAACACATAATGAGAATTTACAAAGGGTCAAAGAGGATTTTTACATGTAAACACACAGATTTTGGTTAACTCTGTATCTGTTGAATACAAAGAATATGCCATACCTGAAACATTGTGGTCTATTTTTATTTAATAAATTTATTTCACTCTTTGAAAAATAAACTTCAGTGGCAAGGCTGGGTTTCATTTATTTTGAAGGCAGCTGAAAGTTATAGAGGTAGGATTTAATCTCCCTCCTTAGAGGATTGTTTGACTGACAACCGTTCAGCAATAGTGTGTGGTGTGGGGTTGGAGGAAAGAGTAACACTTTTGTCTTCTCTTTGTTCACAGGCTGTTCTCTTAAGAGAAGTGACTGGCACTTTGTTTGCCACGGAGGAACAATTGTCCACAGACATAGATTTGTAGGGAAGAGCTCTCACCTATAATTTCTCACTGTTCTTGAAACCCCATTTCAGCAGGAAGGCTGAGGGTCTCTCCATTTTGCTTGTTCTGTGATTGAGGCTGGATGGCATTACAATACTCAGTGGGGGAGCTGGACTCTTCTGGCGTTTTTTTCCAGTGTGGCCTAGTTTGGGGGCAGGGAGGATGGTGTGCAGAACCCAGGAGCTGTTATGCTGGGGCACAGCTTGATCCTAGACACTTCTGAGGCTCCCACTTGAACTGATTGACTGCCTGCTCAAATACTGGTTAAAGTAGTCTGGCTCTTTTTGTGTTGCTTCTGTGCTAATGAGTCCTGTTTTCCATCTCGATATTACTATATACGATGGTGGTCTTAATGAGCATGGATCCTAATTTTTTGGGATCAGTCTTGACACTCTCAGTCTGGGGCTGGTGCCCCCAAATGTCATGTATTTCCTTTGTCACTATATTTATTATACTTAAAGCATGTTTAGAAGTTAAAATCAAATTCTTAAAAAAATTGAACTCATCCACTTACTGATATACAAAAGAAGTCTGTATTTCTGACTACCATCATGCCAGGCACTGTGCAAAGGGCTGAATATTCAGTGGTTGACAAAATATACAAACAAAAAGGAAGTATATGGGGTAAAAATATAAGTTCTCTTTTTTTTTTTTTAAAGATTTTATTTATTTATTTGACAGAGAGAGATCACAAGTAGAGAGGCAGGCAGAGAGAGAGGGGGAAGCAGGCTCCCCGCTGAGCAGAGAGAACCTGATGCGGGACTCGATCCCAGGACCCTGAGACCATGACCTGAGCTGAAGGCAGAGGCTTTAACCCACTGAGCCACCCAGGAGCCCCTAAGTTCTCTTTTTAAATCCTCTATCTCTACCTCAAGTCTCCTCTGAAAAAAGTTAATTTTAATTTTTAGCAAATTGCAACCTGAAAACCAAGTCTGGGCTGCCACCTGCTTTTGCAAATAAAGTTTTATTGGAACATAGACATGCTCATTTAAGTATGAAAACTCTGTGGTTGCCTTCACTCTGTAACCACGTTGAGTAGTTGCTGTAGCAACTGTATGGCCTACAAAGCTGAAAATATTCAAAAGCTGGCCTTTACAACCTCTGATTTATAGGATATCTTACTAGAACTTTTCTTGGTGTATTTTATATGTGCATATATGTCTATATTTTTGTTTGTGTATTTTTTCTGAAACAAGATTATATTACATGCATTATTCTTTAGTCTGCCTTCCCCCCACCCCCAATTGCTTGTATAATTGTCCTCGAACACAACAGAACACTGTTCACTGTTTCTAGTTCAGCCCTTGGCATGGTCTTAGGTACAAAGGTAGTACTCCATAAATATATGTTAAATGACTGAATGAAAAGCATATTATTTTAAATAAAGTTCCAAAGTTGTAAATTGTTTTCTTAAAAGATAAATTCAGAGCATATGCAAAGTCATCTATATTATAAGAAGGCTATCCATATTATAATATCCTTATCCTGTTGTGATTTTTTGAGTGAGAGAATAAAAGGGACAATATCCACTTGCCTCTGGAGAATTGTGCAAAGACATAAGTCTTACAGGTGTGAGCCACCTGTGAAATAGGTTGAAATGGAAGACTGGTTGACAACTGACCATTCTAGAGAACATAAAGCTTTCTGTATCGCTCAGTAAGCTCTTTGCTGAAGCATGAACAGATATAGGCAGCCTTCTTCATTTGGTAATTTTGTGTTTCGTGTTTTGAGTATGTGGATTATACTGGTCCACTGCCTGTGGCGTTGTAATGTGTAGATGCACTGCTCATAGGTATCACTTGCTCAGATTTTGTATCTTGCACTTTTGTTGAGATATAGTCTCCACTAGACAGTATGAATCATGTATTTAGCTGTTCATAGAGCTCTTTATTTTCACTAAAGGTCGGGAGGGTCTGCTTTCTTATCAAGTACATCATTTTACATAAGTTTGGCAAATCCTTTTCTTGGATATCAAGGAAACAGTTTTAGGTGGCTTTATTCTATTTAGATGGCTTTCTTTTCCTTTTGTGCTCTTCCGCGCCATGAGTCAAACCTCTCTCATCTAAACTAGGCAAAGTGTGGGGTGCAAATAGGGCAGATGTATTGCCAGGTGGGGTAAGGGATATGGGCACCTGGGAGCTTAGCTGCTGAAGCCTTTCTTGAATTTCTGTCTGGGATGCAAATGTGTGGATTTTCCACCATTTGGCCAGTACTTGAGGTTGATCTTTCTTTCTCCCAGGTATTTATTTGGTTTGGGGGGTACAAAGTAGATCTCAGGAAGGAAAATGTGATTTCAGGCAGATTCCTCCCTAACAGCTGGGACCTGGAGTGTGATTGTGGCTGCCTGGTGAAGTTAGCTGCTTCTTCCCTCTATCTGCCTCCTGCCCCACCAGTCAGTGAGCACTCTTGGATTGCCACAACACAAAATGAATGATTATTGTTACAGGAATTGGAGACCCTTTCGAGTCGTCTCAGGAAAAACTGTTGAGGATACTGTTGAACTGGATTCAACTGGATTCAAAACTGGAAGGTGGGAGGCACCAAGGCAATTCTAGATAACAGTAACTTCTCTCTCTCCTTTTCCATATCTTCAGCTTGGCATGCCCGTCATTTTCTGCTATTTCATTTCATTTTCTGCTTTATAGACCTGTTTTCTATCCTATACACTGACAAATGCAACATATTCTCATTGGTAGCAGTGGTTCTTCTCTCGGTGTCTATAAGAATAGGCTGAGAAAATCCCTTAGTTTGTTCTTATGAATTCCCTTTAGGTAGAGCACACGTCTTTGGTTGAGAATCATTACTTTCAGTTTTGGCTATTTTTAACATCTTTCATAGAAACTCATTGAAGTTTTCTCCTGTGTTCCTCAAACCTTAATGTGCATACCGCTCATTTTGAGATGTTGTTAAAATGCTGATTCTGATTCATGAACTATAGTTTGGGACAAAATACTGTGTTTCTGGTGAGTTTCTGAGAGGTGATGCCAACGCTGTTGGTTGGTGGAAAACCCCTTGGTCACCCACAGCTTTTGATCCATGGTGCTATGACTAGTGTGCATCAGAATCATTGGGGAGTTTGTCCAAATGAAGACTGGTGGACATTGCCACCAGAGTCCTGATCCAGTAGGCCTGGAGGGGGGGCCCGAGAACCTGTATTTCTAACAAATTTCCAGGGGATGTTGATGCTACTACTTTGGGACCACACTTTGAGAGCCACTGCACCAAAGCCATGGTATTCACCCTCGGCTTTGTATTAGAATCAATAGGAGAGCTTTGCAAAATATATATATCTAGTTCTCCCCACCATCGTGATGTAAGTGATCCTTGGTGGAACCTGGTTCACGTATGTTTTTAGGTCACCAGGTAATTCCACTTTGCAGTCTGGACAGAGAAAACCTGGAGAATTTAATTGGCCAAATCTATGAGTTAGCTGCTGTAGATCTAGTTCTTGTCTGTGGTCTAAGCATTCGTTCATGTGGGTTAATTGTCGTCTCTTAAGCTAAAAAAAATGTGAGCGGGTCAGTTGCTCTTAGAAGCAACCATAGCAGGAAGATGGGCGATGTCTGCGGCTCACTGAAAAGTAACAAAACCTAATCGAGGGGATTTGCATAGAGGGTTCAATGTAGGCGGTTTAGGCTTGGTGCAGAGGAGACATTTAAGCACTGGTAGTAGTAGAAGCAGCTCTGGTCACAGAAGTTGGGTGGTTGCTATTCTTTCCTTATGCCTTGGGGTTTATGAGAGGTGCCCTGAAGGGCATTATCATTTTTTATGGCAAAACAAATATTTGCACTGCCTGACACCCCTAGACTTTGCCCTCATGAGTTACCTCACTTGATTCTGTTACTGACTTGTGAGCCTTTTGGTTCTAGGGGTTCATATCTCGCTCTTCCAAGCATCCTCGCCACCATGGCCCCTCAGTTCGTGTTCAGCACATGGTAGTAGCCTTCCTATCAGATGAAGGAATGAAAAGACACAAGACAGTGCCAGGTAGAATAATGTGTTGGAGTTACCTTGTGCAGCTCTAAGGTGGGCTTAACCCCCACCTGAGCCTGAAGGAGAGGGTCTTTGAGGATTTTGCATCCTCATTTGCATCGCTCAATAATACATTGACAGTTCCTACTGGAACTCTGAAGTCCTCTATAAGCAATTTAATACAACCGTCTCATTTTATAGATGAAAATGCTGAGGCCCAGGGAGTAAAGAGACATTATCCCTAGGTGGTGAATTGTATTAATTATCCAGGGACTTAATGTTAGATGGAACCAGCAGTATAATTACAGGGGACAAAAACTTGCAAATTTTGCTTCCTCTTTCATTTATAACTGTGGAGCTCCCCCAGGCAGGATAGCGATAGTTTTCACACGTGCCAGGCCTTGTGCTAAGCAGTTTGAATGCATTAACTTATTTTGTTGTCACAGTAACCTTAGAGGTTGGTGCTTTTATTAACCACAGTTCATGAATAAGTAAAGTGAAGCTAAGAGAAGCTGTGATGTACCTAAGATCACACTGATAGTTAAGTGTCGGAACCCAGGAAATCTGAGTGCAGAGTTCATCTTCTTAACCAATGCATATTCTCCTGTGCTTTGAGGGAGACTTGAGCATGCCCGGCAAAAGAGGCTCGATGTGTGAAAAGTGGGAAAAATCCATCCTTTAGTTTCTGGTATAGACTGGCTTCGTTGTACCAGGCTGGATGAGGATCATAAAATCCTAACAGTACCAAGACAAGATGGGATCCCTGATTGCCTAGGCCAAAGAGTGAAAGGAGCAAGCTCTTTGCACGTGGTGTCTCATTTTACCTCTCTCTTGTTTGGACATGGCTGGTCTTGGTGTTGTGCTTGGGAAAAGGTAGAAGGAGACAGAACTGCTTGGTGAGTTATTATAATTTTAGCGCTCATAAAATATTTGTGAAAAGCTTTTCTCAGAGTCAGATTTGAAATATTTCTTAACTCCCATGGTCTGAATCACACCACAGGGCCAATAATATTTCTTGGAAGAAATAATATATCTTCCAGCCCAAGTGCCTTTGTCTTAATTTGTCTTAATTGATGCTACCCTAGGATCCTGAGGGGCACGACTGCAGAGGATCTGGTTGGCTGTTAATGTGACATAATTTCAGTTACTTATCAGAATCCCTGCCATTTCCTGTGGTCACTTAGTAACAAATGAACTTTGTAGCATCTGTCTTCATAATAGTGCAAATTAAATTGGAATGTTGCTGGTGGGGAAAAATCAGCTAGAGGAAGTCGCTTGGAAGGAACATAATAAGAGGAGGAAGACTACAAATATTCCAATCAACATAAATAAACTAGTCCTCCCTCTTCTCTGGATAAATTTGGGAGTTTAAGTAGAATGTGGGAAGATTTAGCCTTCAAATTGGACCTGGAGCCACACAACAGATTTATCATTTCTCCTTTTCATTTGGGAGGAAGGAGGAGAAAATGGAGGCATTCTCTCCTCTTGGTGATTAGCTGACTGCCCGGAGAGTCTGCAGAAAGGATTTCTGGTCCCGGGAGCCTCAGGAAGCTGCTTTCAATAGCTTTTATGGTCTCAGTGCTTGAGACTTTAATTTATTTGACGTTTGGTTGTTGAAGATGATTTATTTTCCCTGGCTTATTTTCATTATCTCAGGCACTTGAGAGGGAAAGTTTAGAGACTGGGGATTGGGAAAGAAATTCTTTAGGTCCTGGCTACTCAAAGTGGGGTCTCTGGGCCAGAGCATCACCAAGGAGTTTGTTAGAAATGTAGACTCTCAGGGCCCCATTCAGATCTGCCGAATCAGATTCTGGATTTTAACCGGATCCCTACGTGATTCATGCACACATGACAGTTTGAGAAACATTGCTCTATGATGTCCCCTGCCGGTCTCGGGGATGCTCAAGGAGGATTGTAGGTTGTGCTGGCCTGACGTATGTATGTTCAGGCTGGTGAGGCTTCTTCACACTGCAGCTAGCACAGCACCTGCCATTCCCCGCCCCCCACCTTGCCCCATCCGGGCGCCGTCACTTAGCAGCACTGACACCTGGGTGTCAGCTATGTGCCCATGCACAGTTCTGAGTGCTTTACCAGTGCTGTCTCATTTAACCTTCAGAAAAACTTAGAGGAGAAAAACCACTGTTATCCCTAGTTTGTTGATGGGGAGATGGAGACAAGAAAGATAGAGCACTGTTTTTCCCTCTGGGGAATTGAAATTGAATTGCTCAGGGGAGGCAGCTTGAGGGGCAGGAAAGAGCTTGGTCTTTGAGATTTGGATAGACACTAGTTTAATTTTTATTTGAATGCAATGCTAGCAAAGTAATCTTGGGGATATTGTTAGGTTCCTTATAGGTTGTTTTGAGGGTACAGAGCAATAGTATGTAGACTGTCCAGCAGAATTCCTTGAACATAGTGTTCCATAAATAGTTCTCATCTTCCTTTTCATTATAGCCTCCCTGCTCTTTGCCTTTCCTTCCCTTCCATCCCCCTGTCCTGTGGTACCCTCCTGCTAGCTTACTTTGGTCCATCATTTAAGTCCTAAACATATCTTCCTGGAAACCCCCAGGTGTGTGGGACTGAGGGTTTATAATGCGTGTATCTTCTTAAATGTACAGCTTGGGAATAACTGAGTGTAAAGTCCTAAATCAGTTGTCAGTTGCTTAATAAGCATTCATGATTTAAATGCTTAGCTTAGATGATTCCTTGGGTCTTAGTCAATGTTGTGAAAGAGTTTTTCTTTTTATCTGAACTGAAAGCATGTACCTGGGGCACCTGGGTGGCTCAGTTGGTTAAGTGTCTGCCTTCCGCTCAGGTCATGATCCCAGAGTCCTCAGATAGAGCCCCGTATCGGGTTCCCTGCTCAGCGGAGAGCCTGCTTCTCCCTCCCCCCACTCCCTGGTTGTGTTCTCTCTTCTGTTGTGTCTCTCTGTCAAATAAATAAAATCCTTAAAAAAAAAAATAAAAAAGCATGTGCCTTTGGGTGAAGTGTATGGAAACATACAGATCCGGTGCCTTACCTGGAATCTGGCTGTGTTAGAATCCATTTTCATGAACTGCTTTCTCTATGACCTCAGGCCATTTGTCAGTGAAACAGAGCAATGGTTTAGTGTACAGACCCTAAGGCCAGATTGCCTGGATCCAATTCTTGGTTCTGGCACTGACTAGCTGTGTAAAATGGCAAAGCTGTCTAACTTCTCTCTGCCTCAGTATGTTTATCTGTAGCATTAAACCCACCTCGTAGGTTGTTATGAGGATCAAACGACTTGATGAATGTAAAGCTCCTAGAATGGGCCTGGCTCATATTAAAGGCAGAGGGAGGTGGTAGTCTCCATCATACTTAAACACCTTGAGCCCAAATTTCCTCACCTGTGTAACTGGAATAATACAGTCTCCCATAGGGCCTGAGGCTTGAATGTGGTGGAGTAGAAGGTCCAGTGCAGTTTCTGGGCATCGGAGGTAAGTACTTAGCTCATGTTTTTTTCTCCTGCTGAATTAGTGAGACATGTATGATGTCCATCGTTTTGAAGAATTGGCCACATACTTTTGTTCTATATTTATGTGCATAAATTGGGGGCATCAAGTTTGGAATTTTTCTGAGGTCCAATTTAAATTACTCATTGATTTTTATTATATGAATCTTTAACAAGAAAGGTAGACTTCTTATGAGCTGAAAACTATGTAATAAAATAATAATAATAATAATGATAATAATAATCATAATATGATGATGATGATGAAACAGCTGAGATGTTTCCGGAGTTCTCCTTGGGGAACTCACTATCTTCTCTAGGGGTTGGTGACAGGGCAGATGTTGACTGAAATGTCATTTAGATAAGGAGATGCATCCATGGCAACTAATGAGACTGGAAATCTGTTGGTAAGACTCAACTGGCAGCAGGTCAGGTAACAAAATGACAGAAATGGCATTTTTAAAATGCTCTCCCGCCAATCATTAGCTAAACTTGGCATTCAAACTGCCCTAGGCGAGAGGTGATCATAGTGGATCAATGTGGCTAATTTCTTCATAGTCCTGGGACACATCATGACCACATCAACTGCAACCTTGTAAGCCTTCTGAGAAGGGAGAAGGTCCAGCGTGACGTTGTTCTTATTTTATGGTTTGGCGGGGCTATTCTTAGGAAATACTGTGGGATGGAACTTGGTATCTCTCTTGCTGCTCAGCCTTGTGTGGTTGCATGCCCTCGCCACCTCTGGCTCTCTCTCTGTCTCTTTCTCCCTCTCTCTTTTTCTGACACTCGGTCTTTTAGAGTCCTTCTCTTACCTGCTTATCAGGGTGAGTTCAGATATGTTATATATTTTAAGATGTTACTTCTTACCTTTGAGAATATTTCATTTTATAGTTTCTTAAAGACTAAACAATAATTAACAAAGCACAATGTGAGGACTTCCTGGTATGAATTGCTTCAACATCCGTAGTAGAAGCCTCTGTTCTGGTATAGAAGAAAGAACCACTTTCCTCCAAGTATATTTTATCTTCAGAGCCTGCTGGGGCTTCCAGTTGTTGTCTTGGCCTTGAGAAAAGCGGGCTCGGTTCCATGTGAACTGCTCTCTGTCCTTGTTCTCTTGCTCCAGGAGCTCTTCATTTTTAATTCAGTTTCTCCTCTCTGCTCAGTTCAGTCTGCCAGTGGCTCATGCAGGCTGCGTGGAGCCGAACAGCTGGGTCTCAACACAAAGACATTACCAAAGTCAGCTTAAGTGACGTGACCTTAACAAAGGCCCGATATTACACCTCTTCTGAGAACATCTAGATAGGGCTACCAAGTCAGTTAGCTAAAAATATACTTCTGTATTTTCCATTTTTATTAAAATGTAAGTCTGTACCTTGGGTTTTTCTTTGTTTGTTTGTACCTTGGGTTGTACCTTGTTTGTTTGGACTTTCACATTTTGGACCTGAAGGTAATCTGAGCCAGTGGTTCCTAAAGGGTTTCTTGGGAATTTAAATAAGTCTATTCCTAGGCCTTACCCCAGCCACAGTGAGTCAGACTGTTTGGTGGTTGGAGGCCAGTCATCCTGGGACTCTGTATTGGAACAAAAACTCTGCCTATGATGCTCCTACAGCTGATTGGCTTCCTGACCAAGGACAAGCACTTGAGACCCAGACCAAAACTTTTTAGTTTATAAATGTTGAAACGTAGGCCCAAGAAACTTGGCCAGTCATAGAGCAAGGCTGGAAACAAATTGCCTTCATGACTGGCTTTATGATTATCTTTAGCTTTTCCATCACGGTGACCATGGAGAAAGCACTGATAGTCTGGCTATACTCTAAGTGAGAAGGTGCCAACATATTTCTTCTTAACTAGCCCAGGGGTAGCTTTCCCTGCGATTTGTCAGTCACTAGCCTCATCCTGTCCTATCAGTAATGGCTTTTAGTTTTATAATGCCCCACTGGGCTTTTTATTTACAGGGCTTTCTATTATGGTTAAAGAATTCCATTGTTGCTTAATTTCCAAATCAAGTGTGCATAAATAATTTATTGATGCAATATTGCTCTCAGACAATTTTTTAAAATTGCCCTGTGTAACTTTATTAAGTACAGAACTGGGAATGCTCATTTGTCTGTTTGGGAAGGGGGAAGAAAAAGATCTATATATTATTCAACCATTCAGGTGGTAAACAGCATCCTCCCACTCCCCCCTCTACCAAAAGTCCTAATCACTGTTTTTAGTCATCAGATTTAAATTGTAAATGAAACAGGGTCAGTGCATTAGAAAAGCACATGCCATGTTTTGTTAACATAATCAGAAAAATGGAGTTGCTACAAACCCTTTCCCCATCTGCCAGTCATTGTATTAAATGCTTCTGCGATTTTATTAGAATTCTCTGTCCCTGCAGATGCCAGTCAGCTGTGAAATTGAAATTGCAAACAGAAATATTACATTTTCATCCATAGTGGAAACTGAGAAAGTCCATTTTTTTGCCAGGAAAAGAAATAGTGTGACCTTTTCAGCGGGGTCATTCTCTGTTTGGGTTTGAAGGCAGTTTTGGGCATCTCTCTTATAGAAGAGAAAGGAAGGTGGCTGTGCATTTCTGTTGGCTTTCTCTGGCAATCTGATCAACAAGTATCCTCCACATTTCACAGAGAGCTTTTGAACTTTTCTGAATGCAGCCGATTTTCTGTTCTCTCTTTCTCTGAGTGAATTGAGGTTGTGTAGGAGAGGCATTGGTGCTTGGAAGATACGAACATTTCAACAAGATATTAGCTTTAACAGTTCAAGGTTTCTAGAGGCTAGGGAGAATTACTGATAAATAGTTCTTGCTGAGCTGTTGTACCCGAGTTGGGTTTGAAGTGAATGTTAAGAACAATGTAGGACTGTTTTTGCTTGGGACTCTTTCCTCTGTTCTTTCCCTCTGTTCATCTCTGACCACTCTCTTTGTCTTACTTAAATGCCACTTTCTCTTGGAAGAGTTCCTCAATCAGCCTTATCCACTCATTCAAGACCAGGTTATTTGTACCTGCTTTGAGCTACTATTACTCTGACCCTGGCCTCTTCCCTCCCTGGATTGGAGACTTTGTGAGGGGCAGAGACCCTTCTATCTTGCTCATTATTGTATTTCCAGGCTTTCAGTGATATGGGTCTCTAAGAGTCAGATAGGTCAATGTTTGTTAGTAGAATGAATGACTGAATGAAAGGTACTTCCAGAAACAGCTTAAGTGAGAGGTACTAGGGAAACAGGACTTCTAGAACCACAATAAGGGAATATAGGATGGAATGCTATAGTGTGGGAAAATAGGACGGGAACCAGAGAAATTACAGTAATCATACAATAGAAAGTCTCCAAAACAGCACTTATAAACGCTGGCCAAGGTTTTGAGGTGGAGGGAAAAAGGTGAGCTGGATCTTTCATCTCTAGTTTCAACTGTAAATATTTTATGGTTTGGAAGGATGTGATGATGAAATTTTTTTTTTTTTTTTTTAACAAAGGTAATACTGCAAATATCAAATTGAGTTAGAGAGACCTGGACTAGCACTTTTTCAACTCAACATAGAACCTAGCTTGGTGTAGTTACTGTGCACTGGTGTATCATATGTCAGGCCCTCTGTTAAGTGCTTCTTGCATGTTATCTCATCTCATCTTCAAAATAATCCTGTGGTTCTAGGTACAGTTTTTATCCTCCTTTTACGGAGGCTGAGGTGTAAAGACACCCTTGACTTGCCCATGGTCCTGTAGCTAATTCGTGGTGAAGCTGTGGTTTGAACCTGGGACTGTTGGATTCCACAGCTGAACAAGCTTCTCACCGTGATGAGGGGCCGCATCTCTACACGGAGTGGAATAGGTGTATGATGAATCTGTGTTTAATGACATTGAAGAGGGGCTGTGGGCATATAGGCAGGATTGTCCACTCGATGCGCCCACTGGTTCTCACAGTGTTGCCTAGAACGGAGGCAACCGGCGGGGTGGTCCCCCTTCCGTTGGAGGGAGTGGCTGTGCCCCCGCTTCACACAGGCTCTCTGGGTGATGGCAGCCGGGGTTGCCAGCACTCTTGTGCAGCAGTGCCCGAGCTCACGCTGTTCGCCTAGACTGGGAAGGCTGCTTCCTTGAAAACCCTGTCCGAAGAGAAAGCAGCAGGGAAGGGGCTCATTTCCAGGAGCACAGCAGGTGATGCCCAGCTGTGCCTGACTCCGTCCTGTTTGTGGGAGGCTGAGAGAATGGGTGGACCATGTGCCCTGTCCTCCCGCAGAGTTCCTGCCTGAGAGTTCCCACCTGCCTGGTGTGGCAGGTACACGGGCTGTGTTTCTACGCCTTCCTTGCTGGGCCCCGATGAAAGGAGCAAACATTCCTCAAATTTGAGGCTACAAAAAGTCGTAAAAATAGCTCTGAGTGCTGCAGACCGTCTTTCCCCTTTGGTGAGTTTCTGTGTGTGGTGGCCTTCAGTGTTTGCTCTTGGTAGCCACGTAGATGATTCTGCCCGTTATTATTTTAAAGGGGTTAACATTTATTGAACACTTTTCCCATGAACCATGCTATGAACCAATTGCAGATACTCATTACAGGATAACTTATTCCTTACACTACTGCTCTGAAATATTATAATCTCTGATCACAGATGGAAGAGCTCCGGCTTCGAGAGGCTTAGGAACTTCCTGAAGATCACATACTAATATAGAGCCGGACAGCCACTGAGGTCTATCAGATTCCACAGTGCAGCTCTAAAATCAGTATATCATGCTGCCATTCTGTACGGTGCTGAAGAATCGGCTGGACCATATTAATGGGCATTGTCTTTGAAGTCATTTCTCTGGTGCAGCTTTGAGATACACAGTAGCTGGGAGATATATTGATGTGGGCAGGTGGGCAGTTATTTTTGCTGCCAGGACTGCTCCGTGTCTGTGACTACCTCCTCATCGGCCAAGTCCAGGCACAGCTGAAGGGACCCTAGAGGCAATTAAATTTAGTTAGGAGGCAGTACTTCCCCAGTGGATATAAAAGCAGCCCCAGCCCATTCTGGTCTCCTCTGCTGAGCTGGCTGGGTACCAAGCCTCACCAGCATTTTCATCCGCTAGGCTATCAGCCCGATGACTTACAAAAGCCTCTCCGGCACAGGTCTCTAGGAGGCACCTGCTATTTTTGAATACCGTCTTCCTTTACTGGCATGGTTCTGGAATTTAATTATGGAACCTGGATTAGTGTAAGGCCATGTTCCATCTGCTACTGTACTTAGCTCCTTTTCCCCTCAAGAGAAGATGCCATTTCTCCCTCCCTCTCCCACTTTGTTTGGAGTTGGGCTTGTCAAAAGTCTTAACCTGCTGACTGGTGTGTGCCTTTGGGTTGGTGTATCGCTTCTGATACCTGCCCAGACTGGCTGCCACCAGCCTTGGGATTTGCCTTCTGCATTTTGTCAGAGCCTTACCGTGCACACACGTTTTATGAAGTCCACAGCAGACTTGATTATAAGAAAGGTCAGGGTAGACTGGCTTTTGAACTCTGACAAAACACTGCCATTTCTCCTGATCAAAGGCACCCAGAGATCGGCAGCACATTTGAGAAGCTGCAGTTGGCATCATGTGTAGTTCCCTGAAGCATTCTTGGAAGTCTGCGTACATGGTGGCAGCTTGTGCCTCACAGCCTCAGTCTGTCCAGAAGGGTGGCCTGCTTGAAAGTGCATGGGCTGGGCTGAGCCCAGTAGAGGGCTGGGCTGCTTGCTATGCATGTGCAAGCCTTTAAGTCCATGGACCAGGGCATTTTATTCGTGAAGTTGGCAAGCTTTGTGAAAATTTGGGTTCTGGAAGAGTGGACTAACCCAGTGGCAGTAAAGGCCCTTTATAGGATCCTGGCACTAAATGTTTGTCAAGCAAACTTTTTTCTTTTTCTTTCTTTCTTTCTTTCTTTCTTCCTTCCTTCCTTCCTTTCTTTCTTTCTTTCTTTCTTTCTTTCTTTCTTTCTTTCTCTCTCTCTCTCTCTCTCTCTCTCTCTCTCTCTTTCTCATTCTCTCTCTCTTTCTTTTTTTGGTATAGGTGTGATCAGTTGAGCTTCTTCAAGTGGTGTCCCCCTGTAACAGGGAGCCATCATTGCTTGTGGTAGGCCAGAAAAATTGTCCACCCCTCCACCCCCTCTGTCCAAAGATACCCATTTCAAAACCCTGGAACCTGTGAATTTTACCTTACTTGGGTAGAGGCAGATATGACTAAATTAAAGATTTTAAAGAGATCATCTTGGATTATCAGGTGGCCCCTAACTGCCATCACAAATTTTCTTATCAGAGGGAAGGAGGATGGGGTACAGACACCACAGAAGCAGAGACTGGAGTGATGTGGCCCAAAGACAAGGGATGCCTAGAAATAGGGGAAGCTGGAAGAAAGAAAGAACAGATTCTTCTCTAGAGCCTCCAGAGGAAATGTGGCCCTATGCACACCTGGATTTCAGACTTCTGAGATAGTAGTTTTTTGTTGTGTTAAGCCACTCAGTTTGTTTGTAGTCATTTGTTCTAGCAGCCACCAGAAACTGATACATTGCCTTCGTCAGTGTAAATAAGTTCTTACTCATAGTTCCCTCCTTTGTATAGTGTACAAGTCCTCCTCAACTATGTTACAGATTCTTCTTTGTGTACATGTGTATTTTTTGCTGCTCTGATACCCTTTATAGTTTTAAAAGTTCTTTGAGCATGGGGTGCATAGGTGGCTCAGTTGGTTAAGCATCTGCTTTCGGCTCAGGTCGTGATCCTGGAGTCCTGGGATCCAGTCCCACATCAGGCTCTCTGCTCTTCGGGGAGCCTGCTTCTCCCTACACCCCTGCCTGCTACTCCCCCTGCTTGTTATCTCTGTCAAATAAATAAGTAAAATCTTTAAAAAGGAAGTTCGTTGAGCAAAAACCTATGAAGGTGAATGTTTATTTACTTATTCATTTGTTTGCAAGTTCACTAATGGGGTTAAATGCCTTGCTTTGGCATCTACCTGGCCCTGGATTGGTGACCTAGCATAGTATTTAAGAAAGTATTCTAGCTCTTCTCTGAACATGCCTTCATTGGACTTTCTTTTTTTAATTAATTATTTTTATTAACATATAATATATTATTTGCCCCAGGGGTACGGGTCTGTGAATTGTCAGGCTTACACACTTTACAGCACTCACCATATCACATAACCTCCCCAATGTACATAACTCAACCACCCTCTCCACCTCCCCGCCCAAGCAACTCTCAGTCTGTTTTGTAAGATTAAGAGTTTCTTATGGCTTTTTTTCCCTCCCGATCCCATCTTGTTTCATTTTTTCCTCCCCAACCCCCCAACCCCCCCACTCTGCCTCTCAAATTCTTTATATCAGGGAGATCATGTGACAATTTCTTTCTCTGACTTATTTCTCTCAGCATAATACCCTCTAGTTCCATCCATGTCATTGCAAATGGCAAGATTTTGGGTTTTTTGGATGGCTGCATAGTATTCCATTGTGTGTATATATCTCATCTTCTTTATCCATTCATCTATTGATGGACATCTAGGATCTTTCCATAGTTTGGCTATTGTGGACATGGCTGCTATAAACAAAGGTGCACGTGCCCCTTTGGAAACCTACATTTGTATCTTTAGGGTAAATACCCAGTAGTGCAATTGCTGGGTCATAGGGTAGTTCTATTTTCAACTTTTTGAGGAACCTCCATGCTGTTTTCCAGAGTGGCTGCACCAGCTTGTATTTCCACCAACAGTGTAGGAAAGTTCCCCTTTTTCTGCATCCTCTCCAACATCTGTTGTTTCTGACTTGTTAATTTTAGCCATTTTGACTGGTATGAGGTGGTATCTCATTGTGTTTTTGATTTGTATTTCCCTGATGCCAAGTGATGTTGAGTACTTTTTTTGTGTGTCTGTTGGCCATTGGATGTCTTCTTTGCAGAAATGTCTGTTCATGTCCTCTGCCCATTTCTTGATTGGATTCTTTGTTCTTTGGTTGTTGAGTTTGATAAGTTCTTTATAGATTTTGTATACTACCCCTTTATCGGATATGTCATCTGCAAATATCTTCTCCCATTCTGTCAGTTGTCTTTTGGTTTTTGCTGTGCAGAAGCTCTTGATCTTGATGAAGTCCCAATAGTTCATTTTTGCCCTTGCTTCCCTTGCCCTTGATGATGTTTCTAGGAAGAAGTTGTTGCAGCTGTGGTTGAAGAGGTTGCTTCCTGTGTTCTCCTCAAGGATTTTGATGGATTCCTTTCTCACATTGAGGTCCTTCATCCATTTTGAGTTTGTTTTCATGTATGGTGTAAGGAAATGGTCCTGTTTGATTCTTCTGCATGTGGCTGTCCAATTTTCCCAACACCATTTGTTGAAGAGACTGTCTTTTTTCCATTGGATATTCTTTCCTGCTTATTCAAAGATTAGTTGACGATAGAGTTGAGGGTCTATTCCTGGGCTCTCTATTCTGTTCCATTAATCTATGTGTCTGTTTTGGTACCAGTACCATACTTTCTTGATTACAGTTTTGTAATAGAGCTTGAAGTCTGGAATTGTGATGCTACCAACTTTGGCTTTCTTTTTCAACATTCCTCTGGCTATTTGGGGTCTTTTCTGGTTCCAGATAAATTTAAGGATTATTTGTTCCGTTTCTTTGAAAAAAATGGATGGTATTTTGATAGGGATTGCATTAAATGTGTAGATTGCTTTAGGAAGCATACACATTTTCACAATATTTGTTCTTTCAATCCATGAGCATGAAATGTTTTTCCATTTCTTTGTGTCTTCCTCAATTCCTTTCATAAGTACCTTGTAGTTCTCTAAGTACAGATTCTTTGCATTTTTGGTTAGGTTTATTTCTAGGTATGTCATGGTTTTGGGTGCAATTGTAAATGGGATCGACACCTTAATTTCTCTTTCTTCTGTCTTGTTGTTGGTGTATAGAAATGCAAATGATTTCTGTGCATTGATTTTATATTTTGTCACGTTACTGAGTTCCTATATGAGTTCTACCAGTTTTGGAGTGGAGTCTTTTGGGTTATCCACATAAGGTATCATATCATCTGCAAAGAGTGAGAGTTTGACTTCATCTTTGCTGATTCGGATGTCTTTTATTTCTTTTTGTTGTCTGATTGCTGAGTCTAGGACTTCTATTACTATGTTGAATAGCAGTGGTGATAGTGGACATCCCTGCTGTGTTTCTGACCTGGCAGAAAAGCTCTCAGTTTTTCTCCATTGAGAATGATATTTGCTGTGGGTTTTTCATAGATGGCTTTGATGGTATTGAAGTATGTACCTTTTATCCTTACACTTTGAAGACATTTGATCAAGAAAGGATGCTGTACTTTGTCAGATGCTTTTTCAGCATCTATTGAGAGTATCCTATGGTTCTTGTTTTTTCTTTTATTAATGTATTGTATCACATTGATTGATTTGCAGATGTTGAACCAGCCTTGCAGCCCAGGAATAAATCCCACTTGGTCGTGATGAATAATCCTTTTAATGTACTGTTGGATCCTATTGGCTAGTATTTTGATTAGAATTTTTGCATCTGTGTTCATGAAGACTATTGATCTGTAATTCCCCTTTTTGGTGGGGTCTTTGTCTGGCTTTGGGATGAAGGTAATACTGGCCTCATAAATTGAGTTTCAAAGTTTTCCTTCCATTTCTATTTTTTGGAACAGTTTCAGGAGAATAGGTATTAATTCTTCTTTAAATGTTTGGTAGAATTCCTCTGGGAAGCCATTTGGCCCTGGGCTCTTGTTTGTTGGAGATATTTGATGACTGCTTCAATCTCCTTACTGGTTATGGGACTGTTCGGGTTTTCTATTTCTTCTTGGTTCAGTTTTGGTAGTTTATACGTCTCTAGGACTTCATCCACCATTTCTTCCAGATTGTCAAATTTGCTGGCATATAGTTGTTCATAATATGTTCTTATAATTGTTTGCATTTCTTTGGTGCTGGTTGTGATCTCTCCTCTTTCATTCATGATTTTATTTATTTGAGGCCTTTTCTCTTTTCTTTTTGATAAGCCTGGCCAGGGGTTTATCAATCTTATTAATTCTTTCAAAGAACCAGCTCCTAGTTTCGTTAATCTGTTCTACTATTCTTTTGATTCTATTTCATTGATTTCTGCTCTGATCTTTATGATTCTCTTTTCCTGCTGGGTTTAGGCTTTCTTTGCTGTTCTTTCTCCAGTTCCTTTAGGTGTAGGGTAAGGTTGTGTGCTTGAGACCTTTCTTGTTTCTTGAGAAAGGCTTGTCTTGCTATATACTTTCCTCTCAGGACCGCCTTTGCCGTGTTCCACAGATTCTGAACAGTTGTGTTTTCATTATCATTTGTTTCCATGAATTTTTTCAAGTCTTCTTTAATTCCCTGGTTGACCCATTCATTCTTTAGTAGGATGGTCTTTAGCCTCCATGTATTTGGGTTCTTTCCAAATTTCCTCTTGTGATTAAGTTCTAGCTTTAGAGCATTGTGGTCTAAAAATATGCAGGGAATGATCCCAGTCTCTTGTTACCAGTTGAGACCTGATTTGTGACCCAGGATGTGATCTATTCTGGAGAATGTTCCATGTGCACTACAGAAGAATGTGTATTCTGTTGCTTTGGGATGGAATGTTCTGAATATATCTGCGATGTCCATCTGGTCCAATGTGTCATTTAAGGCCTTTATTTCCTTGTTGGTCTTTTGCTTGGATGATCTGTCCATTTCAGTGAGGGGAATGTTAAAGTCCCCTAATATTATTGTATTATTGTCAATGTGTTTCTTTGATTTTGTCATTAATTGGTTTATACAGTTGGCTCCTCCCATGTTAGGGGCATAGATATTAAATTGTTAGATCTTCTTGTTGGACAGACCCTTTAAGTATCATATAGTGTCCTTCCTCATCTCTTAGTATAGTCTTTGACTGAAAATTAATTTATCTCATATAAGGATTGCCACCCGGCTTTCTTCTGATGTCCATTAGCATGGTAAATTGTTTTCCACCCCCTCACTTTAAATCTGGAGGTGACTTTCGGTCTAAAATGAGTTTCTTGTAGACAGCATATTGATGGGTTTTGGTTTTTTATCCATTCTGATACCCTGTGTCTTTTGATTGGGGGCATTTAGCCCATTTATATTCAGGGTAACTATTGAACGATAAGAATTTAGTGCCATTGTATTGCCTGTAAGGTGACTGTTGCTGTACATTGTCTCTGTTCCTTTCTGATCTACTACTTTTAGGCTCTCTCTTTGCTTAGAGGACCCCTTTCAATATTTCCTGTAGGGCTGGTTTGGTGTTTGCAAATTCTTTTAATTTTTGTTTGTCTTGGAAGCTTCTTATCTCTCTATTTTCAGTGATAGCCTAGCTGGATATAGTATTCTTGGCTGCATATTTTTCTCATATAGTCCTCTGAATATATCATGCCAGTTCTTTCTGGCCTGCCAGGTCTCTGTGGTTAAGTTAATATTTCTACCATTGTATGTTACAGACTTTTTGTCTGAAGCCGCTTTCAGGATTTTCTCTTTGTCACTAAGACTTGTAAATTTTACTATTAGATGATGGGGTGTGGACCTATTTTTATTGATTTTAAGGGTGGTTCTTTGTGCCTTCTGGATTTTGATACTCATTCCCTTTGCTGTATTAGGGACATTCTCTATTATAATTCGATCTAATATACCTTCTGCCCCCCCTCTCTTTCTTCTTCTTCTGGAATCCCAATTATTCTAATGTTGTTTCGTCTTATGGTATCACTTATCTCTCGAATTCTCCCCTCATGGTCTCGTAGTTGTTTTTCTCTCTTTTGCTCAGCTTCTATATTGTCCATCATTTGGTCTTCTGTATCACTAATTCTCTCGTCCATGTCATTTATTCTTCCAGTAATAGCCTCCATTTTTAATTGTACCTCATTAACAGCTTTTTTTTATTTCAACTTGGTTAGAATTTAGTTCTTTATTTCTTCAGAAAGGAATTTTATTTCTCCAGAAAGGCTTTCTCTAATATCTTCCATGCCTTTTTCGAGCCCAGCTAGCATTTTGGGAATCATCATTCTGAACTCTAGTTCTGAAATATTACCAATGTCCATATTGATTAGGTCCCTAGCCATCAGTGTTGCCTCTTGTTCTTTTTTTTTTTTTGAGGTGATATTTTTGCTTTGTCATTTTATCCAGATAATAATATATGAACAAGAAAATAAAATACTGAAAGGGTGTGAAAGACCCTAGAAAAATGTATGCTAACTAAATCAGAAGAGACCCAAAACGGGGGGGGGAAAAAGAAAAAGAAAAAAAAATATATATATATTAGACTGGTGAAATGAACAGAGCCACCCACTTGATTTTGGGTGTATTTTGGTCTTTTAAAAGAAATTACCTCCCAAAATTTTAAGGAAGGAAAAACTTATATACATATGTAAAATAAGGGTAAACATGATGAAGGGATGGAATATGACTGTAAAGGTGAAAATTTAAAAAAATTCTAAAAAAGGAATTGATAAGATAAATTGGTTGGAAAAAGAAAAAAAAAAGGCAGAGGCGGGTGCGCTCAGGCTGGAGACTAGAAGAAAGCCATGTTCTAGATTAGGGTATAATTTGATATATTAGCTGAAATTGTATCCCACAATTTTTTAGAAAAAAAAAGTATATGTGTAGAAAAAATGAGGTTAAATACAATGAAGGGATAAAATATGAATATAACAATGAAGGTTTAAAAGATTTTTTGTTTAGAAAGGTATTGTTAAGATAAACTAGTTAGAAAATGCTTAAAGAAGAAAGAGGAAAAGTAAAAAAAAATGGAATGAGAAAAAAAATAAAAATAAATTAACTTTGCAAGACTAATGGATCATGGGGAAAAAACCATGAATTCTATGAGTTGCTTTCCCCTAGCTCTGGAGTTCTTCTGTTCTCTTTGAATAGTGAGCTTGGTTTTGGCTGAACGTTCTTGCTGATCTTCTGGGGGAGGGGCCCATTGCAGTGATTCTCAAATGTCTTTGCCCGAGGCAGAATTGCACCACTCTTGGCAGGGACCACACTATGTAATCTGCTTGGGTTCCCTCTCAGAGGTTCTGTTTCCTGAATGGTTTCTGTAGAGCTTTGGAGGATGGGATTGAAAGTGGTGGCCTCCCAAACTCTGGCCTGGAGGCACCGAGAGCTTGGGGCCCCACTCCTCATTGCACCCTCAGAGATAAGCAGTCTATCACTCCTGTCTCCGTGGTCTCTGGCCACGCTCCAAGCTCACCTGACTTGTGACCGAGCATTTCTATCTCTGGTGCATGGCTCTGTTTGGAGTCCAAACCCAGCAGATTCCTGCCTCGCTGCTCCTTCTGGAGCAGGAAGGTGAGTCTCCCCATATCTGCCACTTGTGGGATCCCTGTTTAAAGAGCAGTGGCCTGACTGGGCTTTGGATCAAAGTTTAAGGTAACCCCGATTTGAAAGCTCACTCTTCGGCTCTGTCTCTGTAGTCGGCTTCCTCACTCCAGTACCTGGCAGCTCTGCCACACTCAGGCACCCCCAATCTTTCTGTGATCCCACGGGGTCTGAGACCATACTGTTCCCGTGAGGGCTCCACCCCTGCTTAGCTTCTGGAGTGATGTCCCTCAGTGGAGCTGACTTCTAAAAGTTCTGATTTTGTACTCCACTGCTCCACAGCTTGCTGGGAGCCAGCCCCTCCCCCCACGGTCTATCTTCCCATTGCTTCAGATTCACTTCTCCACATCCTACCTTTCAGAAAGTGGTCAATTTTCTTTTCCTGGATTTGCTGCTCTTCTTCTCTTTTGTCTCCTGTTGAGTTTCTAGGTGTTTGGAATGGTCTGTAACTATCTAGCTGAACTCCTGGGATCGGATGTTGTTTCATTCTGCTACTCCTCCACCATTTTGCCCCTCTCTCTCCGTTGGACTTTATTCTTTATGTAACAAAGGAAGTGAAGCATTACGGAGTTGTTAAGCATATGGAGTCTGATTCACAAATCAGAATGGTTGGGTCTAAATGGTATCTCCTTTTCTTATTAGCTGTGTGACTTTGAGAAAGTTACTTAACCTCTCTGGTCTTCAGTTTTCTTGTCTGTGGAGTGGGGATAATAATACCTACCTGATAGGGCTTTTGTGAAGTTTAAATGACTTAATTCATTTGATACACTTGTTTACACGGGAGGAGGAGACCTTGAATTAGATATAGTAAGTTTAAGCAAAGTGAAGTTACTATTATTTTTATTAGTTTGGTGCCTGGTACCAGTGGAGGACAAATAAATGGCAGACCCTGCTGTATTATAGGCGAGGACACCAAGCTCAGAAAAGTGAAAAGTGAACCCTAGCTCAGAAAAAGTATGTATATCAGTGTTAACACAGCTAGTGAATGACAGAGCAAGGAGCACCCAGGTCAGGAACAAGACAGTGTAAATTCCTGGAGGAGAAAATCTTCCTAGATAAGATGTTGAATAGGGTGTGATTTTGAAGGTATGTATTTTCTAGCATCACAGGTCCCTCAGCGGAGTTGCATCCTAGGTTTGCCTTTAAATTCTTGTTCCAGATGGTTCTCATCTATCCATTAAACTTAACCTGGCCAGTGTCCATTTTTCCAGGGTTCTATTTTTCTCTGGGGCGATGCTTTCTGTTCTGAGATTCTCTGGTACTAATGAGTGTGTGGGTAATAGTGTGTTAATATCAGTTTCTCCAGGTAAAATACTTACATTTTGTCAGGAATGTTTAGTTTATCATGCTTGAACATTGTTGGTGTTTGGTGATAAATATTACCCCTTTTTTCTGATCATGGCATAAACCCAAGTGAGCCAGTGATCACCATCATTCCTTGTAAGCTGTACTGCGGCATACATGTATAGACCTGCAGGCAGTTACTTGAGCTTGCTAACTTTTCACTTAAGAGGACAACGGACTTATCTCCCTAGTCATTGGCATTGTAGGAAACTTTTGTAGGGAGAGTTTTTTTGTTTTGTTTTGTTTTTTTAATTTCATAGCAGAGAGCGGACTAGAAAACATGTTTTTGGCATGATGCTTACTCCCCAAAGAGAAGCCCGAAAGGGCTGAGCCGTGCTTTCTGTAACTGTAAATTGAGAAAGTGTAACAAGCTAGCTTCTAAATGTCTCTCCTCTTAATATTCAGTACAATTCAATTATGAAGATGTTCTGTGTCACTTGCCCATATCCATGCCAAGTTCTGGCAGAGTTGAGGGTAGAATTTGGGGTTCTTGACCTCTTCTTTGCTGTTTCTTTTTGCTCCACACTGTCCTGAACTTCCTACCCATACTCATTTTTTGTGCTAGGATGAAAGTCCATTGTCATTATCCTGAAATGATATATTTAAAGATGACATGCAATATTTATAATGCTTATTGGAAATGCACAATGTTTTGCCCAGAGGTAGACTTCTGATCATTAGACTGCTGTAAACAATTGTCCACTTGGGAGAAGTTTAATTACCAACTCCAGATGTCAGGAGAAGCTGGTTCCAGGATTCCAGCAACCTGGCTCTCTTGCTGTGCTAGCGGGTATCTTCCACCCCCTGATCAGGCCTGCACACCGGACACCTCACATCTCGGCAGTAAGAACAGATGTTCCAGACACTTAAAAATGAAGAGGAGATGGCTGGTGATCAAATATGCATAGGTTCCTGGCCACATGATGCTTCACAGATTTTCTCTCCCTCTTCTCTGGTTTCTGGGAAAGATTTAAATGACTGTCCTTTGTGAAATGTTGAAGACACTATCATGTTTTGGCACACTGCCTTATATGGCCCTACCTTTTGGTAACATCCTTATCTTTCTCATTTTTCTTTCAAAAAGAGTAATTGTGATAATACCTAGTGAATCTTTCACTCAGTCGCTAGACTTGTTCTATGACTAGAGCGTGGCATAAGTGTTCATTGCTCAATAGGGTTGTTGGTAGAAGCAAAGTCCGTGATTTAGATTACAGATGCAGCCCAGGTGTCACTCCTCACATAACATGTTTATGTGTACGTTTGTGACTACAGAATTATACACCATCTACCTCTACTCTAGGGAATTGAAGCTCCAGGCTTTAAACATCATCTCTGTGTTGGCAGTTTCCAAATTTATATCTCCAGCTTCAACCTCTTCCTCAAATTTCAAAATCAATTCTCAGTTGCCTACAATGTTGTACATGATCCATAACCTTTTTTCCTAGGGAGGACTCTGCTCCAGCCCCATAAACCTCGTAGCAGACACATAAACACACCCTCCCCCATAGCTGTATCCTCTCAGTTCCCATAGCTGCATGCCACATTCACTCAGTTTCTTCATGTCTTTAGGAAAATGTGAGTTTTAAAAAGTACTTGCAACTTTTATGGTAAAGGATTAATATCTCTAATGTAAAAAGAGCTCCTAAAAATAGGGGAAGATGTCCACAACCGTATAGAAAGTGGGATAGGCTCCATAGCTCAGGGATTAGAGCACTGGTCTCGTAGAAAGTGGGATAAATATATGAACAGAAAAATCATAGGAAAAGAAATGCAAATGGTTCTTCACCATATAAAAGATGCTCAGTTGCACCCACAATGTACCATATGGAGAGATAACCATTACTGACCAGACTCTTGCAGAAGCTATGGGGAAACAGTTGCTTTCATGCGCTGCTGGTGAAAATTCAGTATGGTTAAAGCACGATGGAGGGGAATTTGACAGTTGTTAGCAGAATCATACAGTTATTTATCCTTTAACTTAGACATCCCATTGTTGGGAAGTCATCAAGACCTACTTAGGTGATAGTTGAGGGTCAGGGATTCAGTGGAGCAGGGAAGGGGGAGAACTTGAATATTAATTTTGGCTCCAAGATGCGACTACAGTGATGGGTTATAGTTCATCCCTGATGTCTTCCTTCTAAGTTTCCCTTTGGAAAGAGATTATCATGGAACCATAAAGCAACTGTTCCCAAAAGCTGAATGGATAAATAGTTCTGTTCATTACAAGAAATGAACTCTTTTTCCTCTGTTTTTATTTTTCTTATAATTTATCACCACCTATTCCTTTATGTAGTTTTTATTTTCTCCTTGACTGCAACGGAAGCTTCATGAGCATAGCCCTCCCACTCCCCCCTCATTTCCTATATCAACACTGTGGGGATGGTGCCTGGCTCATAACAGGTATCAGTAATATTTTTACTGGATGAGTTAAAAAAACGATTGAATAAATGAGGACTACTGAGACAGAGACTTTATGTTTTTCATCTCTGGGTCTACATGTTATGTGTGACTTTTAAGAGTGAAAAAATATTTGTAGAATTGAATATTGTGTATGTGATTTTTAACCATCTGGAAAGATGTTATTATTAATTACAGTTTCATAAGTAAGAGATGAATAAAATACCTATATAACAATGGATCCCTTAACAGATAAGGTAAGAATTGTCTATGTCCACTGCCCCTGATTTCTTCCTGTATATTCTTTTGTTTTGATATGTATCATTCTAGACCCATCTAGCTACATCTGTATTCAAACAACAGCTCTATCTATATCTCTGTATCATTGCAATCAATAATGATCTGTGCATTCTTACTAAATATATACCACAATCGTGAATGTGTGTATGTGCGTGTGATGAATGGTATTAGAAAGCACATATTCTGCAACTTTCATTTTTCTTTCAAAATGTATCTTGGTGCTATATCACTCCCTGTGGATAGTCTTTATTTTTAAGAACTGCATATAGTTTCATAATTTGGATTGGCATAGCTTAATTAACCATTTTCTTATGGATAATTAGATAGTCTCTAATACTTTTGTATTACTGCAATGCTATAATAAATGTTTTTATATGCTTTTTTTATGTAGATATGAACATTTAAAATTCTAATCAGTACTGCTAAATTGCTCTCCACGGGGGTTCTACAAACTCACACTTTCATGTGCAATGTGTGAGGGTACCCATTTCCCTTCTTGCTCACTAGTGCTTAATGTTACCTCATTTTAATACTTTTGCTGATCTAATAGGTACAAAAAAAGCATTTCATCATTGTTTCTATTTACATTGCCCTCATCACAATTAAGATTAGCTATCTTTTTCTATTTTTTTAACCATTCATAGTTTCTCTTCTGTGAATTATCTGTTTGTGTTTTCCCCCAATTTTCTATTAAATTGTTTGTGTTATTGATTTCTAGGAGCTGTTTGGATAGTTGAGACATTAACTTTTTGTAGTAATGTATATTGTAAATATTTTCTCCCAGTTTATTTTGTACCTATAAACTGTGGTTATTTTGTGTTTTGTCATACAGGCGTTTTAAATTTCAATGTAGTCAGATAATCAATCATTTTTTTTTTCTTCCAAATTTTTATTTGAATTCTAGTTAACATGTAGTGTAATACTGGTTTCAGGAGTAGACTTTAGTAAGTAGGGCAGCACGTTTGCACCCTCGGGGTCTTTTTTTCCTGGAGAGGCCCTTGCCAAATCCCAAATGTACCCTAAGTTGGGGAATTTTTTCTCCCCATGTGACTCAGGAGATCCTCAGACCACGCTGCCCTCTCCTGAGTCTCTGCCCTCCTTCCCTATTAGAGCACTGCCAAGCCTTCCAGGCAGGACCCCTCCAAAGCTTCAGACTTTGTGCTCCGTGGCTTACGAAAACTTGCCAACAATCAAGTTTTTATTAACTTTAACTTCCCCTCGAGCTGGACAGTGTAACCACTCTCCTTTTCCTAGTCAGTGGTTTTGGGGAAGAGTTTTTTTTGGCAGTATCCTCTGTACATTTTTACTCTTTCTCTCTCTCTTTTCCTCTCACTCCTCTCTCTGTGATGAGGGCTCCTCCCCTTCATAGCACCCACAGTCTTTTCTCCCCCAAAATCAGCTCTCAGTAACTCCTGCCTTCCCTCTTGTGGCCATTTGGTACCCCTAGGTGTGCAGTTTGTTCTCTCAGTCCGCAGATCGATTTCTTGGGTGTTCAGAATGATTTGATGTTTATCTGGCCTGTGTTCAAGAGATGAGGCAAGCTTAGGGTTCCCCTACTACTCTGCCATCTTCACTCCTCCAAAAGGCTTTTTTGTCTTAAAAAGGTTTTCACCTCAAGGACATAGTATATTAACCCATAATTTCTCTCATTGTTATTAAGGATTTTTTTTTTTTTTTACATTTAGGTCTTTAATCTACCTGAAGACTTTTTACCACAATTCCACATGCCATTCACTAAGTGATTTCATGTACCTCTTTTTTCACTATTATTGTACATTGTATGTATCTCCTTTTATACAATAGGCAGACTTCTGAGCAGATATGCTCAAGTCATTCCTGTCAATCAATTAACTTTTAAAATGTTTCACAGAGAATGCAGGTGGTTCATTTTCTGTCACAAGAAGATATTTTTCAAAGTAAGTACCCCCACTCCTAATTTCATGGGCATAAATCTCTATCTGCACATACTGTGGTTGATTTCTTTTCAGTTAGGTCTGGCTGCAAGTCTGAGTGCCTTTAATAAATATTTACTGAGTTGACTTGAGTGCTTTTTGTTTCAGGCAACATTTAAATCATTGACTCTTCTGTGTTTCTCTCTTTCTGATTTCTTCTTCCCAGTTCAAATGTCTAATTTTCAAAAGGAAAAAAAATCAGAAAACAGGCATTGCAGAGTGATAAAAACAAAGGGCTTGCCTTTCAGGGAAGCAAAGTCATACACTATGGGATCTCAGGGTCAGCTACTCATCATTCCCATTTCCAAATGTGTCTGTTGATGCCAGGAATTCCTATAACAGAGGGCAACGTGTTGCATCTCCCAGCTTGAGGGACAGTTAAAGTGCACACCAGCCTGCGCAAGCCAGTTTATCGCACTGAGATATTACTGTGGTATTACTGTTCCTTTGCTGAAAATGGATCTGATCTAGATGTGGAAGAGAGCAATGGCAGCCTGGGAGAAGGGGAGACCTGGGCAGTGGGGCCAATGTCTTTGTTTCCTCATCTTTAAAATAGAGATAATTATTGAATCTACATCACAGGGTGATTGTGAGGACTAAGTAGGATAATGCTTGTCCACCATTTAGCACAGTTCCTGGGACATAATCATGTATAGAATAAAAGCTGACTACTATAATTTTTAAGATCTGTAGCAGATATCTTTTATGGTGTATGTATGTGTGTCCCTCATTCTGGGTAGTTCCAGTGAGGCTTACCTGGGTGGACATAAATGACCTAGGCTTGGTAGAGTACTTTTCTTAAATTAGACACAGTATTGGGTCAGGGGCTCATGTTAGTCTCCTTAAAAAATTTTTTAAAAATTTTTTTATTGTGGTCAGGTTAGTCTTAAGAGCACCAGCTCCAGGACTCTCACTGGGAGAGGCACTCTCTTTGCCTGACACTGGTAATTTGGTAGAATGGAAGCCTGGAGTTGCTTGCTTACCTTTGCTAAAGAAGAGCCTACTTTATAATAAACCAGCATTGGGGGAAGCAGAGCTGAAAGATAGATTCCTGCTAGCACTGTGTGAGGCCTAGACCCAGGCATGCCCAAAGCAAGAAATGTCTTAGCTTCTCTCTAACAGGAGACCTGAAATTCTCTCTCATACTTAAGATAATCTGAGTTGAATTTTTGACCTAGTCAGTGTTAAGGTTGATGTTCTTTGTTCATGTGAGAGTTAAGTCAATTGATTTAAAGGTAGTATGGACATTTTAAATGATGTCTGTAAGCAGATTCTCTGGAAAATACAAGCCTATGTCTTCCATTTCAGTAAGGGTATCTTCTGTGCTTCTGGAGGGTTGGTCGAAAAAGATATTAAATGAAACTGGACTTTTGTGGCTTTCTAATTTCTTTTCTAATTGCTTTTGAAACTTAGAACATAAGAATCCTGCTTGTCAGGAAAATCACAGAGGTAGAAATGGCAGGGGTTTTCTTAAAGTAGAGTATTGTACAGTTTCCAATTAATTTACTGCCTACCCACCCACTGTCTGTTTGGAAATGCTTTTATTAATGTATAGCACCTCAGGACTTCTTGAAGGTATCATGGCTTCAAGAGCAATCCATGGAAAAAGAAATGAGGGGAAACTTCATAAAAAAAAAAAAGGTTTAATTTTAAGTAGCCCAAGGGTGCCCTGGGTGGCTCAGTTGGTTAAGTGTCTGCCTTAGGCTCAGGTCATGATCCCTGGACCCTGAGATAGAGCCAGCCTGGCTCTTTACTCTGCTGGGGGCGGGGAGGAGGAAGCCTGCTTCTTCCTCGGTCTCTGCCTGCTGCTCACCCTGTTTCTGTGTACATGCTCATTCTCTTTCTCTGTCAAATAAATAAATACAATCTTAGAAAAACAAAAAAGTAGCCACATAGTTGGTTGTCATGGAATACCCAGGTTGTACTTAGAAATCAGCTGCCTTTAAACTGAAGTTAGCTCCTTCTCAGACTCTTACAGTAAACCATGGGAAGCCCATACTTTGAAAGAATAAGAATTGAAACCTTGACACTGCTCTGAAGAATATATTTTGGGCTTAAGGGCAGCTAATTCCAATGCCTTTTGTGGTAACAGACCCCAAATACACTAGAATTCCATTTCTTTCCACTCTTCATCCTTGTCCTTAGGGCTACATGATAATTTCTGTATATCAGATGAGCAGTGTTTTTCCAGGTGTGTGTGAGACTGAGAAATCAATTTTCTAGATCTCCCTCTGTCCATCCCCTTAGATGGGTAAAAATCATGCCCTCTCATGCTTTGTACATACCACATCCTGTGGTAATTATCTCTGATATTCATTCAGTGGCTTTTGAATGAAATTGCCCCTGGACTGTGTGCTCCATGAAGGTAGGAGTTGTATCTGTTCTTTTTAGCTGTGAGCCTCTAGATTTTGCTACAGTATCTGAAAGAGGGTAAGGGTTTGGTAAGTATGAGAGATTGTTGATACGAGTCCAGGCTCCTTTGTCTGTAGGATTCTGGTCAGATTCCATGTGAGACCCTCATGTGAGATTTGAAAGGTGGAAGAGAAGAAAAGCTGCTTTTCCTCTGGTGAACAGGTGTGTGGGCATTAGAGATGGCCAGGGTGCTGTTTTGCCCATGACTTTCACGCAGCCTCTTGAGAGTCACCTACTTTGGTGTAGGTAGCCGGGGACTGCTTGACTACTTGTGATTCCTGCACTTCAGTTTTCCTGAAAGCACCCTTCCTGCACTTTTTGTTCCTACAGCCTTCCAATTGTTAGGCATGTCTCTTGTTTTTCTATAGTAATGCTCTTCCTACTCTAAGTAACTATAGTGATTATTCTTTGCCTAATTAAACTCTGATTGATAAAGTAAGTTGACTATTGACTACCTGACCTTAAATTTTGTGGTATGTAATTTAGTCTTTTGATTTGAATTATTTATAATGGAAAATTCATGTATTACTAGCTAGTGAGTGCACCTGTGGACAGACCTGTGTTCCCATTTAGACAGGCTTTGTTTTCAACCAATGGTGGTCTTATACACAATAGCTCTTACTAAGCATCTTTCTAAGAAAATGAGAGTTATGTATTTATTTTTGACTCTACAACAATCTCAGAATCTGAATGGCTTATAAAAATAAACATTTACTTTTTTGTTCATGGGTCTGCAGGTTGGCTGTATCTCTGCTGGGCTCAGCTGGGAATTGGCTGGGCTTGGCTCCAGTTTGTGAGTTGGGTTCAGGATGGTTCCACAAGTTTCTTCATTTTCCTGGGACTAGCAGCTTTTCTAGGTTCTTTTCATGACAGATCATAGGAGCCCTATAGGGCAAAGCAAAACAGGCAAGATGTTTACGCTTCTGTTCACATCATGTTTGCTAATATTCTGTTTGCTAAAGCATGTCATATGACTGGCCACACCATCAGTAAAACAGGGTAGTTCACTCTCCCCACAGCTGGAGGCATTACACAGGTTCCCAGCCCAAACAGAGAGCTTTTGGAATAATTGCAATAGAATGCTTAATCAGGTCATGGCTTCGCTCTATAATGTGGACTCAGTCATCCAGTGCTTTATCAAGAAAAAAGAACAAGTAACTCATGAAACTGTTTCTGGGTGAAATATACTTGTCAGGTGAGATATAACACTGCAGTGAAAGTGGTGTGTGAGGAGAATCACAGAGAAATTCTCAGTAAAAATGTAATTTGGAAGGAATCCAGAAGCCAGTGACCTCCTCATCTCTGTATTCCTAGTGCGTAGACCATAGTATATATTTGATAACTATTTGTTGGGGGATGAATTACTGGACTAATGGTAGTGGTTGACCAGTAGGCTCTACTGAGAAGGGTTCTGGTGCCAGGTACAGGCTTAGGATTGATTAGTGATGTCTGCTTAGAGAGAGGTGTAGAGGATGGCTCTGTATCGTTTCTCCATTACTCTTCTTTAGATCAGCTAGATCTCTTTTAGCTTTAAAATTCTATATCTCTATGATTGAGTTTCCCTGAAGGAAGAGATTCAAATGCAGCTATGAGTCCTCTAAAGATCATAACATAAGAAGAGGGAAGCAGAGTTTCTCAATGCTATGAGTGGTTCAGCATATGCTTTTTGAAGTCAGCTGAATCAGGAGTCAGCTCCCAGGAAAGCCCTTCTGGGCTCCATGTATATACTGTCAGCACTTTCCATTTCCTTGCACCTTATAGGATGCTTTATTAAGTGAGATAATGTATGCAAAGCTTTTAGCACAGTGCCTGGCACATCAAAATGCTTGTAATTATTGATAACTATGTTATGAATTAATCTTATGAATTTAATTATCTTATGAATTATAAAAATTCATTTTCTTGCTGAAAAGTTGAAATGGGCTTACAGATCTACTGACGAATAGAAAGAGTAGATGAGTACGGCAGTACAATGAAATCTCAAGGGCTGCTACCAGTCCTCAGGCTTTGCCTTGGAGTCTCTGATAACAGTTATTCATGGTGCTGAAGCAAAAAGTAAAACAAAACAAAATCAGAACAGTGTATTCTTTTGAATGCCTGGTTTAGCTTGGGAACTAAGAACAGGCTCACTTAATCACTATGGTAACATTTTCTGGCCTTCTCTCTGTTTCTTGTTCCTTTTTTCCCCTCTCCTCCCACTTGGAGTTGGCTGGAGAAAACAGAAGTGGAGCAATTTTCTCTCAAGTAATCAAACATGCCAATTAGAAAGGGAAGACTGCCAGATTCCAAGAGCTGGGTGGCAATTTGTAAGCACCAGTTGTATCAAGGCACAAGTGATGTCATTGGAAGCCTGGCATCTCAGAGAGGGCCAGTTTGATGTGTTAACCAATTCATATGCATGAACGCCTGGCCTGCTGAGTCTGGTTATACTCTGTAGACACTGAGGGAGAGCAAAGCACAGAAAGCTAAGTGCCTACCATGCTGATTTTAGCCAAATGTTTGCACAGTGTTGTTTCCATTAGTGGGAAGCCAGTTGTGGCAGGAAGGGAGGTACTCAGGAATCTTCTTGGCATAAAGTATGATGCTGGGCAGGGTGAAGGACTGATAGACCACAATTCACCTTTTTGCCACACCAATTAATAGCATTGTGGCGTTGGTTAATATTCTGAACCACTCTGAGTCTTTGTTATCTCACTTGTGAAATGGAGACAACACTGCCCCCCATAAGGTTATTGTAAGAATCATATTATCTTCTTGCTTATCACTCTCTAGTTTCTCACAGAATTTAGAAAAAAATCTTACTTCCTTCTCTTGATAGAAGTATTTTTCTGTAATCTGTCACTCTGGGCCTTTCTGACATTGTTACCTACCACTCTTCCCTTGTCTGTCATCATCTGAATGCCCTACTCCCTTTTTTCTTTTTTTTCTTCCAGCAGGATGCCAAACTTCTTCCAGTTTATCAAGGACTTTGATACCCACCTTTCCCTCTGCCTGGAGTGTTCTTGTCCCCAGTTCTTGCATGCCACTGTCTTGTCAGACATGTCTCAGCTTTATTTACCCCCCACCACCATGACATCACTGTCATCGTTGTTACTAACACTGACCAAGTATTTATCAAGTATCCTGACCTATGCCTTAGCATTATAAGTGTACGACTCATTTCATCCTCGAATCAACCTTATGAGGAGGGCTAAATTATTAACCCCCATTTTTAAGTGAGGAAATGCAGACACTGGAAGGGTCAGTAACTTGAGCAAGGTCACCCAGCTGAGACAGAGCTTAAATGTAACTGTCAACAGATATCAGAAACTAGTATCTCTGTAGCCACCAAACTTAGGAAGCCATCTAGTCCCCTTCTCTCATATCACCTAGTTTAAATTCTTTACATAGCAATCATCTCTGATATTTTTTTATTATTTAATTAACTTGATGGTTTGTTTATTATGTATCTATGTAGCTACGAAAATGAGTGAGACTGTTTGTTTGCTTCTGTATTCCCAGTGACTTGAGAAAACACCTGACACTTAATTAACGTGTGTTCAGTAAATACTGGTTGAATGAATGAGCAGATGAATGAATGTTATACATCGAATACCAGGTCTGAACCTGGCAAATAACAGGATTTTAATACATGTTACTTTCTCTCATGTCCATGGCCTCCATCATGGTTGAAATGGGTCCCTATTGACTATCATGGGCTTCTAATTTTCAGTACGCTTAGTGTCCCCATTCTCTTTTCTCTGCCTTATTGAGATTCTCTATGGGTATAGGCCATGACCTTCAGCCATTGAATGCCCTCTTGGGTTCCCCCTTTTCCCACCTCAAAATTAGTAGCTTTAACGTTTAATCTGTGTTTAGATTTAGGCTCTGGAGAAATCTCAAGTAGCTCTCAATCAGGACAAATTCAGAGATACCCATGTACTTTGACAAGTTCAAACTCCTCTACCTGAATTTTAGCATCTGGTATAAAGTGACCTGAATCAGAAAATAACATTCTGATTTTTTTTTAAAGGCTTTATTTATTTATTTGACAGAGAGAGAGAGTGATCACAAGTAGACAGAGAGGCAGGCAGAGAGAGAGGGGGAAGCAGGTTCCCTGCTTAGCAGAGATCCCGATGTAGGGCTCGATCCCAGGACCCTGAGATCATGACCTGAGCTGAAGGCAGAGGCTTAACCACTGAGCCACCCAGGTGCCCCTCTGATTTCTTTTGTACTTCAGCTGCAGAGGGTTGCTTTAAGCATGATCCTCACTTCATGCAACATCACTGTCACTGATCCACACAAGGAATTTCTCATTTTTTTTTTAAAGATTTTATTTATTTATTTGACAGAGAGAAAGAGAGATCACAAGTAGGCAGAGAGGCAGGCAAAGAGAGAGAGGGAAGCAGACTCCCCGTTCAGCAGAAAGCCTGATGCGGGGCTCGACCCCAGGACCCTGAGATCATGACCTGAGCTGAAGGCAGAGGCTTAACCCACCGAGCCACCCAGGCGCCCCAGGAATTTCTCATGTTTACTTAATTTATTTCTCTTATCTCTTTTCCCCACTCTCATTTCTTTCCCTCTTCACAGACAACCATTTTTATGTTTTTAATGTATATACTTTTGTATGTGATCTTCTAAAATGTGCTTTCTTGCTTTATATTTTTGTATCGTTAGCTTATGGGAATGGTGTTGTATGACTAAGCATTCTATTCCTGCCTTATTTTTCCAGTGTGCATTATGTTGTAGGAGCCGTCCAAGTGATGATCCCTGCATAGTCCATTGCTTCTCCCTGCTGCACAGGGCTCTGCAGTGAAGCAGTGCACCCCCCACATGCTAGAGACTCCTGGGGATAAACATTTGCATTTGGGATCTCCTCGCAGTGCACTGGGTGATCAGAAAGTCCTTCGTCTTGTCCTTACAAGTGTATTTGTCCTTTGTCGTCTGTGTTCTTTTCTATTCGTTCCACCCCACCCCAGCTCAGCTTGATCAGTGCCGTGCCCTGCTTTGTTCACCAATTTCCAGCACCTCGGCTACAGGTTGCAACTAAATATTGATTACATGCTCATGTACTCACTCATTCAACAAATATTCATGAGCTGCATCCTATATGCCAGGGCACTCTTCTAGGAAGTGGAGATATCGCAGCTAACAAGAGAGTCAAGTTTTCTGTTCTCATGGAACTTAGATGTTGGGGGAGAGACAGGCAATAAAATGTACAGGGAATTGGATTTGAGCTCCAAACGACAAGAAGTAGTCAGTCATGGAAACGTCTGGGGTCTATGGGGACCTGGAAGCTGGAATATCAGGTGCAAATATCACATGGTGGATAAAAGTATGCTCTACTCAAGAAGCATCAAGAAGAATAGTGTGGCTAGAGTAGAATGGGTGAGAGTGAGAGTGGGAAGAGGTGAAGCTGGGGAGGCTAGACCAGGTAAGAAAAGGCATGATGAGGAGAATGGATTTCATTCTAAGTTTAATGAGAAACTTATGGATGATTTTAAGCATGTGTTCTAGAATTTGCAATATGTGATATCCTTGTTCTTGCTTACCTTAGTCTTGGAGGTAGGAAGTGTTCTAGTTTGGTTTTTGTATGGGTACTGGGGGCTTTCTTACTCTAGGCCGCCCTTCCCCTAGTGCAGATGACTGGCATAGGTCCTGAACTTTATGTGCCATGTGTCATGACACTGGGGCTAGGAGCACTATATCATGCCATGTGTCACTCAAAACTAATGGTCCTGGCTCAAGTTGTCTCATATACTTTCAAGTCAAGGGCCAGCCTGAAAAGCCACTCAGAATACACTGAAGACAAAAGCTGTTGCCTTAGAATCTGGAGCTTCTCTTTATCGTTGGGGTGCATCCACCTGCCTGTCTTCAGAGGATGATGGAAACTGCCAGAGCAAGAAGATTCAGGTGGAGATGTATAGGGATCTGGTTGTTCATATTGTAGTTATCTCAGCAAGATTCCATTGTTGAGTCAGTCAAGCTGTTTAAAGTCACTGCATGATTCACTAAATATCCTAAATATGTCCTTTCAGGGATGACTCCCTATGCTCACACCTGGTTTAAGCCTTAGCATTCACCTTTAATTGGGCCCCGCATGTACCTTTAAGATGATGTTGTAAGTTGTGCAGATGTAGTAGATGTGGTAGATTCCCCCCTCCCCCCAATTCCAGCCTGCTGGATGTGGTAGATCCCCCCCTCCCCCACAACTCCAGCCTGCTTCCCTGCTGTCAGCTGTCCCACATCAGGGACTTAGGCCCCACACCTCCCTGGGTTCGGCCTTGGAGTAGCCAGTCCTCTAGTTTGTTTCTCTGTACCATCAAGCTCAAGTGGTTAATGGCTTGTAAACAAGGAATGATCTCTCAGTGCACATTTAAAGGAGCCCATGGTGAGTAATCCTTCGTGTTGTGAATAATCACCCAATAATTTATCTCCTCACAAGTATAGATTTGGAGTTTTTATTAAAGGATGTCCTTGTAGCAATATTAAGGGGAATTAAAAGAGTGCTTTTGGAAACTGTTTGGCTAGGGGAAGAGAAATAAAACGGGTATTCAAGGTGAGCGAAGTGAGATCATGGGATGAAAAAACTGTGGGAGAGTCTTTTGTTAACTTAAAGGAATGAATGTCTGGAGGCAGAGTTTTTGAGGAAAAAATTGGGGAGGGTAGAATTTTAATTAGAAAAACTCAAAACCATTCACCCACTTTGTATGCTCATATAGCAGCCTCGACATTTGTGAAACAGAAACTGAGTTGTGTGGAAACAACTCATTGCAGCGTGTCAGTGTTTCCCATATAAGCACGGACAGGACCAGCTGCACTATTTGTGGGGCCCGGTGCAAAAGGAAAATGCAAGGCCTCATGTTTTCAAATTATTAAGAATTTCAGAATAGTAACAATGGAGCATGAAACCTGTGAGTCCTCCTGTGAGTGGGGCCCTGTGTAGGTCACCCCTAAGTGGACCCTAAGCACAGCGGTACTTTTTTTTTTTGGCAGCCCATTAGAGACGCAGTTAGTGTGAAGATGTGAAAAGAATATGAGTGTTGTAATGAGACAAACCTGGGATATCTGCAGTTTAATAATTTAGCAGCTGGTGGCAAGTCACATAACCTCTCTGAGCTTTAATTTCATCCTCTATAAAATGGAGATGTTACTCTTCAGTGTGCAGTATCTTGGAAAGGATTAGTAATACTTCACTTACAGTGCCTTGAGAGGAGAAAGTGTTCAATAAATAGTAGCTGTGGCGATGAATGAACAAGTGAGTTAAAAAGCTGGAACTCCTTAATGACTCTCATCTCTGTTTTCCAGGGCCTGTTCCTTCAACAGATCTTATGACATTTAGAGACATCAGGCTTCTCAAACACCAATTCTGGGAACACTGCAGAGGCAGCCCTACTTACAGGGAGTGGAAGTGGAGGGCTAAAAAGTTGAACATGAGACTTCTCTTCTTGAGATGCTTGTAATCTAGTTAATGGGATGAGACAAGAGTGTAAGTAGCTATACTGTAATGAGGAGTAGGATAAGTGGTGCAGGAGGGCTACTTGACTAACTGCTGAAGAGATTTAAAGAAAAATGAAGTCAAATATGGTTAGAGAATAACTACCAGATTGAGGTGGTCCCTTTATTGCTGTAGAAGATGAAGTGAATCAAGCTGAAGGAACGAGGGCTTCTGTCAAGTGAAGTGGGCTCCACTGTCTTTGTGTGGATCCTTAGCTTCTGGGATGCACCATTAGTTTGGTAGCCCCATGAACCATGCCCTACCGTATTCATGCACTCGTATAGATCACACTCTTGAATTTGGATGATCCCGTGACCTGCTTTACTCAATAAGATGAGGCAGAAGTGACACTGTGCCAGTTCGATCCCAAGCCTTAAAGAAGCCCAGGCAGCTTTTACTTTTGTGCACTTGGCCTTGAGTGACAGTTCTGGAGAGATCATGTGGAGGGACGGTAGAGAGAATGTTGGAGAATACATGAAGGAGAATTAAGGAACCAAGCCAACAAAAAGAACCATGTCCCAGATGTAAGATCTTAGTCAAGCTCTCCCCAGCTAGTTCCCAGGTGTTTGAGCCATCCCAGCTGAGGTGCTAGATATGTGAATCAAGAGACCATCTAGAATGTTCCAGCCCTGGCCATGTATCCTATGAAGCAGAGATGAGTAACTTGTCAGAGTTCCTGAGCCAAAGAATTGTGAAAAATAAGAGAGTTCTTGTTCTAAGTCACTAAGTTTTGCGACAGTTTGTTTTGCAGTAATGCATCATTGAAATAGAAATCGGTGCCTAGTAGTAGGCTGCTGCTGTAATGAATGGTGTAAACATGGAGCATTGGCTTTGGAAACAGAGAGTGGCAGGGGCCAGAAGGGCCTACATAAGACTAGAATGGAGGCAGAAAGTGCTGTGAGTCATTACTACTGGAGGCTAGAGAAAATGAGACTGATATTATATACTGGCAGAACAATGAGGCAAACTGTTGTGTTGGTCACATGAAAAGCAGAATGAGTATCTAATGAATTTATAGATTTGGTAAGGAGCTATCCAGGCAGAATATGGAGGATGACAACTGGCCCCATTTAGCTGCCATAAAATAAAGGGAAGATCAAAATGAACTTTCTAGTTTTCAAACAGTTTAAAGAAAATACAGGAGGTTGGAACTTGCTGGGTTTGAAAATAAAACTTTTTCCCATTCCCAGCTTCTGCAGCCTGCAAAAGATTTAGGAAAAAATTATGCACATGATGTTTTATATGTTCAATTTAAATTTATGACCACAAATCTTAGACACTCACTACTACAGCTAATCTTTACATATTTTTCCAATATACTCCTTTATCCCGGTCAGCAAGAATTTATAACTCTTCTTCTGTCTCCAAGTCTCTAGCACCTCCTCCTTCATCATTGATGCCTTCACTTCAGACTTCATAAAGAAGGTACAACCAAATAAAAATTAATTCGCCTACCCAATGCAAACTCCATTAACTTATATCATCTGTTTCCATCTTGTGTTTCTGCCTAACAGAAGGGGTAGAAGTGTGTATGTTCTTGTCCAAGGCTAATCCCTTCACTTCTGCTTTGGTTTACTCTCTTCTCATAAACTGAAGAATTTTGCTCCTGCAACGATCTCAGAAAATTTCCCCACTCTATTAGAGTATTTTCACTGGCATCCAAGCATGTCTTGACATGGTTTTAAAACATCTTCCTCGACCGCTCATTTCTTAGAAATTTCACAGGTATTATCTCATCTATCTGTTCTTTCTTACAGAAAAACTTCTTGAATGAATTGTCAAAAATTGCTGTCTCTATTTTTAATTTTGCATTTACTCCATTGCAGTGATTCTTAGATACTGACTTGCATCTTGCCCAAGCCAGCGATGACCTCCATTGTCATTTTACAGATTCTAAGCAACACTGACACTTGGAGCACTCCTTCTTTGATTAGACATTGTTTTTTTCAAGCCATGATAGTGCAAGATTTATCTAATTGTCCTCTCACCTGATGGTTACTCCTTATTAACCTGTTTTACTGCCTTATCCTCTTTCACCAAACCTTGGAGACCTAGCTTAAGACTCTAACTGCTGTCCATAAACTCTTAAAGCTTAGACATCATTTTGCAGTGTGTGTGTGTGTGCGCGCGCGCGCGCGTGCGTGCGTGTGTGTGTGTGTGTGTGTGTGAGGAGAGCTTTTAGATTTATATTGTGGCAGCTGTCCCAAAGCTTCCACTTGGATGTCAAATAAGTACATAAAAAATATGGCCAAAATAGGAATATTGATTCTTACCTCTTCCATCTATTCTTTTGCATATAAGACAATGGTACCACTATCTAGGAAATCAGATACTTGTTGACGCATAGTAATGTACTTATCCAGACATTTCTCATGTTGTCTTCCTGAAATGATTGAATTGGTCTAGTCTGCTTTTTTGATTGTCTAAGCTATGATCAATGTCAGTGACTCATCATTGTCTCCCATCTCATAAGTGTCTTGACTTTCATTGTCATCCAACTGGACTAGTTCAGAATGGAAAACCAGGAATAATTTATATCATTGAAATGACATGAACCATCTTTTGGGAGGACAGAATAGTAGTACCCATCTGAAATCTGGTCACAAAGTAATCCTTTGAGATGATTACCAGCACCATGATTGCTTTAGTGACCACACAATGTCAGGACCTTGGTTTCCTCTCTTAGAGGCCTGAAGATAGCCAGGCTCGATCACTGCAGCGGGAGCAAGGACTCAGCTGTGGAGAGAAGTCATGATGACACTGCTGTCCATGTCCAGAGGAAAGCAGCTTAGTTCTAATCATCTTTTCTAATTCCCACAGTCTGAGGACTGAAGAGGCTTGAGTGGAACAACTACATGCCCTATTTTAAAACTAGGCGTGTTGGGTAGTTAACCAGTATACTTGTGATCATTTAGGATTCAGATGCCATATTCTTCCAGGGAAAAGAGGCATATGTGGGCCAATTGCATGCCGCAGTTTGGTAGAGCAGTTCACAGAAACGATGTCTCCTCCCAGGCTAGCCTATGCTGGATCATGGATCTGTGGGTTGGAATAGAAGGTACAGATGTTTTCTTTGTTCCCAAGTTTTTAATTATACATCCCTTGTCCTTGCATTCCCACTCCCAGCTTCCTGAACTGTGTTGGACAGTCATCTCTGGAGCAAGTGTCTAGCAGGAGGGAATTAGAAAATTATCTTACTATTTTCATTTCATATAAAAAATAGTGTTTCCTTCTCACCTGGTCATCTGGCAACTGAATAAATTCTAGGCTATTCTTGAATGGAGACTATGTGGCTTTAAGATGGAAGTCTCTAGCAACCTTTGCCCTTGGGCTTCTGTATGGGATACCTTACCTGATGTGGACTTCTTGTCATCTGCCTTGTCTCTTGGGTCTTTTTTATTATCCATCCAGTGTCATTAGCAAGTGAGCTAACTCCTCAAAGTCAGGCTCTGTACCTGCTTTTCCTTTGTGTTCCTAGTGCCTGGCACAGAGTAGTGATTAATGAAGTCTGATGAAATTAATAAAAAAAAAAAAAAGAGAGACCAAGAAAACTAACTTATAAATGAAAATAATGCAAAGGCAGTTTTTATCTCCCTTTTGGGAGATAGCTACTCTGATACAGTAGTGTCTTGGAGATATCCTAGCTTGATCTTAATGCTATAAAATTATTATCTCATGTAAGTATCAACATGAGTTAGGTTATCTTATTTTAACTTTTTGATGAGGAAGTTAAGAGTCATTGAGATTACATAGTTAATAAGGTATGTTGGCAATACTCAAGTATGGATCTCTCTCATAGTTTATGTTGTTTTTGTTGTTCTTTTTAACCAAACCCCACATGCAACAGGGATAATAAGTTTGTATGAAATGTATGTGTTAATGTGTTGCAGTTCCCCTATCTAGGGGGTCTCCTGCATACAAATGTGGATGGTCATGATGCCTGCTTCAGGCACTGAAGGGTGCAAAGTGTCAACTTGGCAAGGGGAAGAACCCATCTGATTCCAGTTTGGAGGCCTCTAATTAGTCTCAAGAATTGGTCAGAAATTTTTATGCCAATATTCCTAGCTTTACTACACTTCAGTATGGAATGATTACTTTTAGCTGTTGGTAAAAGCTTTCTTGTTGGTTATATTTTTCCATTTTGGGGTTTGTATGAATTAGGGTTTGCATTTGACTACATGCCATTACAGCCCTAAATAATAGTAGTTTAGTCACATAGGGGCTTATTTCCCCTGCTGATCAGAAATACCTGAATCAATTCAATAATAATTGTCAAGGACCCAGACTCCTTTTTTTCTTTACTCATCCTTATCTGTGGTGTGGTTTGATTTTCAAGATAGCTCTTTGACTTCTAAGCATCACATTCACATTCCAGGCAGGGAAGAGGGGTTAGGGAAAAAGGAAAACAAAAAAAAATGATTGATAGAAATAATTCAAAGGACTCTGTATTCCTTTTAAAACTTAGCATCCCAGTGGCCGGGAGAGTGACATAGGGTCACCTCAATATGCCATAGAATCTGGCACATTGCTACTTCCTATGAAATGGCATTTTGTAGTTCAGGAAAAACAAGAAGCAGACACTGTATAAGTAACAATTGACATTTGCCACAGTCTACCCTTGGTTAAACAACATCCATGCACATCCTTCTTTTCAGACATTGGTCAACACCCCTGAAGTCCCATTTAATTATAACATTCAATTGAAGGTCCCAAAGTATTTGCCAGGTTCTTGAGTTCCCATAATGAATAAATTTACTGACAGATTTTGTTTGTCTCCTACGTACTCCTATATACAGTTGTGGGAAGGATAACAATAATAAAACTACAACTCAGAGAAGTGGATTGGAGACACACCATTCCAGAGCAATCATCAGATCCTCTGGGTAGTAAGAGTGCACTTAGTGGGTCTATGTGCCTTGGTAGCCAATTGGCAACCCCTGGCTTTACTCTCTGGGATTATAGTCCTTGTTTTTTATCCTCCAGGGTCAAATTTGAGGAGGGTACTGGGAAGGGTATCATCTGTAGGGTCTTCACTACTTCCACAGTCCATTTCTTTTGTTGATGGAAGCTAAGAACCTTGGGATTATTTTAGAGTTAAGTAGCAACACACCACTGGGTTGCCAAAAATGGAGTTTTTTTGGCAAGACTTCCCTCAAATTTCTGGCTGGCCTCCAGCTGATTCATTACCTATGAGAGTAACAATAGCATGCACCTTGCTCAAATGTTTTTAGGCCTGAAGGTTCTTCTTCCCTTTTACCTATTGTTCTTTCTGTTCTTATCACCATCCTTCCTCTTAGCTTTTAATGGCTTCCGTCTGAGGCAATTCCTAGGAGTACGCTTTAGTGGCAGGACAGCCTCTTCACCTCAGTGCCAGCAGGTTAGCCTTCTCTTTCTTGCAGAGAGCAAAAGGAAAGGTGTTTGGGGAAGGCGTGCGCTTTGCGATTGGCCCTTTTTAATCAATTTTGGGGTTATTGAAGAGCCTGCGTTTTTCAACTGCAGGATTTTGTGAAGCCCCCACCTAATTTAAATTACAGTCAGCTGCCAGAGAGTCTTTTCCTTAACCAATCTGGTATTTCCTTTCTTCTTTCTTCTCAATTTTACTACCTTGAGACTCATTTCATCTGTCTCTTTCAGAATGTTGCTGAATGTGGCAAGAACCCTGCACACATTCTTTTTATTGGATGCAAGTTGGGTGTTCCTGGCCTGTTCCCTCTCCCGCATTCTCAGTTGCTAGCTCAACACCAGTGACCCCTGTGACCAACCAGCCACATGCCAAGAGTCTCTGGCTCCTCCTGACATTTCTGTGTTGACTTGAAATGCCACACTGTATGGTGTGGGATGTGACTTCTTGGGTGGCTGCTGAAGGGGTCAAAGGATATATCCTGGAAATATGGGGGAATTAACTTTTCATGGGGTGAGTTTTGTCCAGTGAGGAACAGGTAGCAGTGGAGATAAAGGCACCTACACTCTTTATCCTCCCTCTTTCCAGTGGATGCCTCTGCGCCACAGTTTAGTCATACCGCCTGACTGGGGTCGTCCCCATTGCTGAGTATGGATAACAGCCTGCATACAAGCTGTGTCTGTGGCTTTTTACACTGCAGTCGTAACCATGGTAATTGAGCACATTGTACTGCTCCCTGAGCTTCCCTCCCCTGCTTGTCTTTCCTTCATTCTGCACTGGGATTCTACCTCTCAAATAAAGCAGCAGCACCTAATCAGTGTCCAGTTCTGCATATTTGAGAAAGACTGAACTAATACCCCACATTCTGGCTTTTTCTTACCATTTCCCATAAAACATATGACTTGGGTGACAGCTTGTATGCATCCTAAGGTGTATCAGCCAGAAGTCTAAGCAACTGGTTTGCCAGTTGTACCGGAAAGGATCATTGGCTTTCCATTCAGCAGAATCTGGATCCCTACGTCCCAAAGACTTGTTAAGCCCCTTCTCGGCTGGGAAGAGGTGCTTTCAAAATACTAAGCTATAAAACACTTCTTTTCTTCCACTGTTTTTGTCCCATGGGGTGTCAGTTTTAAATGCAAGCATAAGCGCATTTAACTTGTTACATAGAATTATTGAAATTACACAGTTGTATTTCAGTGCTTGTGCGTGTACACATATATTTTCTTCTTACCACAGCAGTGGAAATGCAGAACAATAATAACTCCAAAATTTTACTTTTACTTCTCAGTACCTCCAGATTATACGGATACTCTGTCCCTTTGCCTTACTGTTAAGTGTGGAAGGACTAAAAGAAATAGGAGCTATGGGTTGCCCTATATTTCCTTTTCATTCTATGTATTAATCAGCTTGGGTTGCCATAACAAAATACTGTAAGATTGGTGGCTTAGCAGACATTTATTTGCTCCCAGTCCTGGAGGCTGGGGGTCTGAAATGGTTGGGGTCTGGTGAGGGCTCTCTCATTGGCTTGCAGATGGCTGCCTTCTTGCTGCATCCTCATGTGGAAAAGAGAGAGAAATCTCTCTCTCTTTTTTATAAGGCCACAATCCTGTCAGATTAGGGCTCCAACTTTATGTCCTCATTTAACTGTAATTACCTCCTAAAACCCCTAGTTCTATATATAAACACATTGAAGTTTAGAGCTTCAACATATAAATTGGAAGGAGGGGTGGTGGCATAATTTAGTCCACAATGTTTCATGTCGTCATTTTGAGCATAACTGGTTAGCTGTTATAGGGAAGTAACATGGGTGAGAAAGATATGATAAGGTTCCTTGGTCATTTGTTTTCCTCAGAATGCCATTGCTACCTTTCTGCATTTAATGTAAATTCTGAGAGGTGCCTGGGTGGCTCCGCGGGTTGAGCTTCTGCCTTTGGCTCAGGTCATGATCTTGGGGTCCTGTGATCAAGCCCTGCATTGGGCTCTCTGCTCCACAGGGAGTCTGTTCCCCTCCCCCCGACACACCTGCCTTTCTGCCTACTTGTGATCTCTCTCTCTCTCTCTCTCTCTCTCGATCTCTGTCAAATAAATCTTAAAAAAAGTAAATTCTGGTTTAAATATAAAGAGTGATCTTTTGGGGCTATGAGTGCCTCCTTCTCGATCTGCTTATATAATCTTAGCTGTAACGCACTTATCTTTTGCATCTTGTATGTCTCCTTGTGGCTCTGCTGGAATCCTCCGCTCATGGGGCATCCTGAACATTGTACGCAAATGGGTGGTAAGAGACAAGAGATCCACGTATTGTGTATCTCTTTTGCTTATATGCATTCTCCATTGTCTCAAATATCAGGTTATTAAAAGTTTAAGATAAGGAGAGTAGAATCTCTTACTTCCTGCATCATATTTTTGGTACCAAGTATGTTTGCATGCATGTAACAGAAAACTCTAATTAAAAGTTGCTTCATCACGGAGGAGTTAATTTCTTATATATAACAAGAAGTCTTAGATGGGAAGTTCAGTCCTGTTTAATGTCTCTACAAAATCATCATGAAATCAGTGTCTCATTTTGCACCGTCATTTCTAAACTCTGGTTTCTAAACTCTGCCTTTTGGTGGCATGATGGTTCCTCTTCTTCCTTCTTCCTGGTATCAAAACTGCATGCTAGGCTGGAAGAATGAGGAAAGGTTAAAAAAAAAAAAAAAAGTAAAAGGCCAAAGATACCAGCAGTTTCATCTCTCTCCTAAAAGAACTTTATTTTGTTTTTTTATTTTTGGAAACTCTAGCTAGCGACTTCATCTTGCTTCTCATTGGCTATGATTGTATCATTTGGCCATACTTTGCTATAAAGAAAGCCAGGAAATTTAACATTTTAACAGAACTCACCAAACAAAATCAGGGTTTTATTTCTAAGAAAAAGGGCAGAATTGATAATGCATAGGACATAAGTACTATCTGTCAAACCATCCCAAAATTTAGTAGCATGCTGTAACAACCATTTTATAGTGTTTGTGGAATCTTTGGGTCAGGAATTCAGACAGACATAATGGATCTGCTTGCTTTGACCTCACAGTACCTGGTGCCTTAACTGGAAAGACTCACATATCTGGGGATTACTCAAATAGCTGGAAGCTGGAACTCTCAGGAGTTCGTGCTTAGGATGTATATTGGTTGGGGTGCACTAAGGAAACAGAACCAATAGGGTAGGTAGTCATGTGGCTAGGTAGGTATATAGGTAGATATAAAGATAGATCGATATTTTTTCTTTGTCTCTATTTTTAAAAAATATTTTATTTATTCATTCGAGAGAGAGGAAAGACAGCATGAGCAGGGGGAGGTGTGGGAGAGGAAAAAGACTCCCCACTGAGCAGGGATCCAGACATGGGGCTTGATCCCAGGACCCTGAGATCACTACCTAAGCCAAAGGCATATACCCAACTAACTGAGCCACAAAGGCACCCCTATTTATTTATCTGTTGAATGAAATTTGTTATAAGGAATTGGCTCACGTGATTATGGAAGCTGGGAAGTCCCACAATCTGTCACCTGCAAGATGGAGACCTAGGAAAACCAGTGGTGTAGTTTGAAGATTTGATAGCTGGGGACCCTGTGGTGTAGATTCTGATCTAAGTATCTGAAGGCTTGAAAACCAAGAGTGCTAAAGGGGGAGATGCTGGTGTCCCAGCTCAAACATGGAGAGAATGAATTCAACCTTCCTCCACCTTTTTGTTCTGTTCAGGTCCTTGATGGGTTGGATGACAACCACCCACATTGGGGAGGGCCATCTGCTTTACTCAGTCCACAAGTTCAAATGCTTATTTATTCTGGAAATGCTCAAATAATGTTTAACCAGATATCTGGGCACCTTGTGATCTAGTCAAGTTGACAAAAATAACCATTATAGGATGGAATGACTCAAGGTTGGCCTCATTTAGGATTATCAACTAGATAGAAAGCCAGTCTATGTGGCTTTGTGTCTTGGGTTTTCCTCACTATAAGGCTAGATTCTGAGAGAAAATGCCCTAAGAGACTTGGGCAAAAGCTGTATGGCTTTTTCTGACTTAACCTATAGGTTCATGTATATTATCAGTTATGAATGAGTCCTTAAGCTAAGACTAGATTCAGGGGCAGAGGAACCCCACCTCTTGATGAGGGGCTGGCAAGGTCACATTGCAGGACAGCATGTGGAGTGGGAGATGTTGTAGTTGCCATCTGTCACAGTTGTCTGTAGGGTTCAAGGATCAATGAGGTGGCTATAAAGCTACATTATTTCCTTGGCTTTCTTGTGATTCTGATCTCTGGAAGGAAAAGCAGAGCAATGATGGAAATGTGGGTTTTTACAGGATTTTTCACTTGTCAGAAAAATAAATGCTTAGTGTCTAACTCTATACTAGACTCTTTTTTGTTGACTTGTTTTCTTAGGCTTGAAAAATGAGTTTTTAAAAAAATTATTTGACAGAGAGAGAGATCACAAGTAGGCAGAGAAGCAGGCTCACTGCTGAGCAGAGACCCCCCCCGCCCTGGCAATGCGGCACTTGATCCCAGGACCCTGGGATTGTGACCTGAGCTGAAGGCAAAAGCTTTAACCCACTGAGCCACCCAGGCGCCCCTAGGCTTAAAAAAATTATATCCAGTATATCTATTGTTTTGGTATGTACAGATTGATGGATTTTAACACTTGGGTAAATTCTTGTTACTACTGCCATAAAACAGGATATAGAACAATTCCAACATCCCAAAGGATACTCCTGTGTTGCCTTCTTGTCCTTAGCCCCTCTCTCACTTCTAACCCCTGATAACCTCTTAACTCCAGATAAAAATTGCTTTGCTTAGTGATCTTCAAAATATGCTGTACATATTCTAGGGGATATATAAGATGATCCAAAATAAAGGAGGGGAGAAAGAAAATAACAGAATTTCTATTTCTGTCTCATCTGTTTACACTTCAATTTGCATTTATGTTTTAAAATACACATAATACATTAGCACTGTGGTATATACATTTAACTCACAAATAAACATATTAGGAGAGTTGTTTAAAAATTGACTACTGACAAAGATAAGTGACCAAAAAGTTTTTAGACCACTGGCTTAGATTATCACCAAAAGCAATTTCCTTTGGAGTGGTAAGTGGTATGGTTGTTTCCACATGGACTTTTTTCTTAGCCAAATATAATAGTGAATAAAGAAAAAGGAGGCTACTCAGGGAAATATATAGCTCTCTGAGTTGGGGCTTGGATTTCCCAAATGAGATTGTAAAATGTCTGCAATTATTTACTCAGTTTTTTACTTCCCTGATGGGTTATAGGCTCTGTAGAAACACGGGCCATTTCTATCACTCATTGAAATATATGCCTGGCATATTTTAAGATCTAAGGACTTAGGAGAGAACAAGACAGTCAATATCTTGGCTCTCCTGAAGTGTACTTTCTAGAGTAAGAAATAAATAGTAAATAAGCAAACAAATAACTACGAAAATTTCAGATAATGGTAAGTTCTAGGAAGAAATAAGAGAGGGTAATGGATGGAGAAATACAATGGGAGGTTAGATATCCTTGGAAGACCTATCTCTGAGAAGATTCCATTTGAGCTGACACCTGAATGATAGGTGGGGACAAATCTTATAGAAATCATGACTAGAAATATGGGGTCACTAGAGGACTGTGAGTAGTGACACAGTGTGTCTAGATAAAGAGAGTCTGAAACTGTTATGGTAGCTTTTCTATGGCCCCTGGGTATCATGGAAAAATATCAACAGTTTTTCACACCTTTTTAAAAGGGGCCTGGAAGTAACTGGTAGATCTGGAGAGGTCTTAGGGTCTCTCCAAGTTGGTGACCTGGCTGGCTTGCTCACTGGGACCAGATGGGAACCTATGTCTTGGGGGATGCCATTGTGGTCTCTATTCATTATTCTTCTCTGCAGACTGTGGGCCGTGGATGTCCTGTTCATTCTACTGGGCACTGAGGATAAAATGGTAAATGAGTCAGTCCCTTTGCAGTCTTTCTGGTTTTCTCTTCACTGGAGAGGGTCAGCATCTCATTGGATGTCACGTTTGGGACCTACAAGAGGCAGATACAGAGATAAAATAAAAAGTGCAAAGGAGTTTTTTGGTGGCCAAGCCCACAAAGGATAAAAGAGGAGAGGAGTAGGAGTTGGCAGAGAGTCTCAGACTGTGATGTGGGTCTGACAGCTGTGCAAGGAGTGGGTTTGAAGATCCTCAGACTTCTGTGCAACTCTGAGAAAGTCTCATCTAGCCACTGATTACTTGTTAGAAGAGTCCCATACTGGGTGGAAATTGCCAGGTTCTAGAACCTCAAGGAGAACGTGGCCTTGGCCTGAACACTGCAGTAGATTCCCAAGGCCCATAGGTGGGCCCTATCCAACAGGTAATTGCACTCCCCATAGCAGGTGCTCACTTGAAGGAAGAACCAAGAGGTGCATCTCCATGGCTACTGTGCCTTGTTCTTGGCAAGCATTCCTCTTGCCAGCTTCTGTGGGTATTTTTATATTGAAAATGCTATTCCCTTGGGCCCCTGCTCCTGCTCCAAATTTAATGAACATCTTAGAAAGGAACCATGGAGCAGTTTTGTTCCTATTGATACTTATCTCAAGGAATACCATTAATTACCGGGACAAATTCTTGGCCTTTACATTTTATTAATTAGGATTTTTTTTTCAGTGTGTACTTAGGAATTGTGGCGGGTAGGATTCTGACTATGAACTCAAATCAGCAAATGCAAATTGTGACTGAAGTGAGTGGGTTGGAAACTTCTGTGGTGGGAGCTAAGGGCCAGAGATGGCAAAGGGACACAGATGTAAGTGCTGTGGAGGATGGGAATGAAGGCACCTGGGATCACCTGTAGTGTTGCAACAGCATTTACATGCTGTTTAAGTTCTGAGGAGTAAAGCAGATGGGCAGAGGGTTAGGGTTGGGCAAGTGCTACAGTCTCGAAGCTGGACTGAGCCTGTGGCAGGGTGCAAAGCAGCCGGGTTGTGGATCAGGAATAATGGCATGCCCCTCACCTCTCCCTAGAAACTCTCACCTGTCCTGGGGTACGATGGAAGTGCCTCTCCTATAGGGCTATATGAACCCTCTGTTGCAGATATTCCTTATAGTTCCTGTTTACTTGAGACGCACTTCTAGTGCCCAATTACCCTGGTTTGACTTTTTTTTTTTGGTCTTGTCATTTCTTTTTCCTAAAATCGATGGCCGTTATTACTTACTCTCTTCCATTTTTCCAAATGCCATTAGTGACTCTCTGAAGCAACACATGCTTGACCTACTGGTGACCAGGAGTCTCTAATCAGCATTCTGACCTTGCTTGGGAAATGCATGGGTTTTTCAAACAGTGGGCGATGAGTCACCAGAGTGGCACTGGAAAGGGAAAGAGAGGAGTGGAAAATAAATTGAGTTTGAATGGTGGCCAAACAAATACCATGTTAACTCAGGCGTTCGATATATAGAAGAAGTTGTCTGATTCCTTGGAAGTTAAACTTTAACGAGAGACTTGTCCAGCCCCAAGTAAACAGACATAATGATCTTTTGTCTGCAATAAAACTGGTACATGAGATTTCTCACTGCGACTTTCAGTTTTAAACTGTTGTTAAGTCCTGAGTAGGAAAATTTGGTTTCCTTTTAGTCCTTGTTGTTGGGTTGGAAAGGAGTGAGAGTGGGGTGGGAGAAGAGAATCTTCATGTTTGCAGTGAAATGGGAAGGGTCTGTGCTAGGCTGAGAATCTTCTAGAAGGAAAAGAAATCTTGGATTTTGAGGTGGTAATGATCTTAGTATCTACTCCAACCTGTTATTTAGCCGATGTGGAAACAGACTGAAAGAGGCTAAGACGCAAAATGACCAAGCGGGAAGAAGGTTGGAGTCGGAAGGGCTGAGTCAAGTACCAGCTGTGCCTGCAGTGCTCTCTGTCACTGAGCTTTGACGCCAGCACCCTTCCCCTGTGACCTGACCTTCTCGGACTTCTGGAGGCAATGTGGAACACGCAGAGGCCAAATATGACTTCTAGAATCTTCGGCAAAATTCCTGGGTACTTGTTGGCATTCTGAGTGTAAATAATCCGTTAGACCTTTGCATAGTGTGACAGTCCTTGCAGTTCTGGCTGTTGATCCCCATAACAGCCCTCATCTCCCAACACACAGTTCTAGAGAGACCCAAATTCAGTCTCTATCGCTGTTCTGAAAGTGTTTCTCTTGATGTTCTCATTTGGTAATTCTTGGATGTTAATATCCATGGGTCAGTTAACATTTGAAAGCTTCCATCTGGATTCTTGGCTTTAAAATCTTCTGTACTTCCCCCATATCTAGCACCAGTAGGTAGGTCTACATAACAAGTATAGGGATGGCGCCCCCCAATAAATAAATAAATAAATCAGATTGGACTATCTAAAATTGTAAAAATTAGAGCTTGGTATGAAAGAACAAATATATTAGAGTGATATGGTACTATTGGGAGCAAAGAAAAAGGGACACTAGACTAGTACAGGGTCACCACAGACCTCTGCCTTGTAGGTAGACAGTGACTCTTGTTCACCCCAGTGACATTACAGATACTGGAGTTTTTAGCCTTTCCCACATATGTAACCTCTTGAAGCTGACATTTTTTCATCTCTTAAATGGCAGTTGTATTCATCTGGACTCTTAAGGCTGTTGGGAGGACCAAATTAAACAATGGCTTCATAAAACTTGAAAGTGCTGTTAAAATATTAAAGGGTTTACTAGCTGGGTAGTAGGACTGGATTACAACTGGGGATTCCTGACAGCTAATTCAAGTCCTATGGGTTGTTTTTTCATAGCTCTGGGGAGAAAATTGTGAATAAGGGTAAATTGTAGAGAAGATAGTCTGTGTTTGGAGACAAAAGGAAGACGGCACCATAGCATCTTTCTTGGAAAGACACTTAAAAATTTTAATATATAGCATTATTCAGTCATAGTTAACTATTTAGAATACATAAGTCTATACTCTGAAAGAAAGGGACAGTACTGAAACTGAGCAGTTCCTTTTCGGTGGACATATTCACCGATTCCAAGCACAGAGGTAATTTGCTTCTCTTTATTCTCGAGTGAAGGTGAGGCAAGGGGTGACCATGGAGGAACTTAAAGCCTGGAGATATTAAAGCATGACTCTCATAAATAAAACTCAGAGAGTTCCTGACACCTAAGAGCAGGATCAACTTGGAAGAGAAAAACAAGGGTCCAGAAAATTGGTCTTTTAACAATGCTTTTGTCCTAAGTAATATTTCTCTAACTATCATGCAGATAGCATCATATTTCATTTTTCTGCTTCAATCTCAAAATCTTTAGAGAGGACCCAGAAATCCATTTGCCATTCTGTGGGATGCAGTCCAGGACATGATCATCGTCATTATTATTATCACTGAAGATAAAGAAATCTATCACTTTCAGTATTTCCTGCTGCCTGCATAATAACTCAAGCTCTGTCTCTTGGTCATCTACTTTAAGGGACAATATAATGACATTGCTGGGAATTACATATATCTACTCATTCCAAAGCCAACAGCTCTTGGTTCAGCTTTAATAGATCAAATTCTATTAAAAAAGTCACGAGAACAATTTCTTTAAGAGCTAGGAAGTCTTTTCTCTACAAAAGTGGGTCTAAAAAGTTCACTGCTCAGTGAGCATCCATTTGCTTCTGGGAAATGGCATGTTGTTTCTGAATGGTGTTCTGTCCTCTCTTATAAAACTTAAGCAAAGTAATTCCAGTTATTAAGCAATGACCCAAGGCATGTCAGCAATAAGTTTGCCTCACATCTGCTTTTTTGGGAAGATTGTCAGAACATAGTTCAGAGGAACATCATGACCCTTAACTTCATCTCCGAAAGTGTATCCAGCCCATACTTATTGAACAGCCTGTGTATACAAAGCAGCAGGTCCAGTACTGAGTGTACAAAATGAATAAGGGCTTGTCTTGGTACTTGACCACATCTAACAGATGAACAAATGTTGATTCTCCTCTTCTTTTTGTGGAGCACCAGTTTCTGTGAATGATGCTAAATTCCCAGAAGTCTTGTGTAAGATTTGGCTGCTTTTTCAATGCCTTTATCTATGTGGTTTTAAGCCAAGCATTCAGACAAAATTATCCCTGATTGTGTCTGTGTGCCATCTGTGTTCCATCTGAATCCAGAGGCCTACAAGTCTATGTAATGTTATATGGTAAATGCTATAAGCAGTGTAGGTACAAGGACCAGTGGAAGTACGGAGGAGAGTTCTGTAATAGAGGAAATAGTATTTGAGCCTCGGCTCAAAAGGTGAGTTAGAATTTTCTAGATAAAAATGTGAATAAAGTTATCCAGGAGAAAATGAGAGAATATGACACGCTGGGGCATTTTTATGGTAACTGTAACATAGAATAGTGGTAGTTGCTGATGCTAGATGCGCAGGCTGGGCCAGTCTGTGAAGAGGAAGCTGTCTCTATGTTAGGTTATCTTCTTACACAGTCTATTCATATCTTCTTGGTTGATGGAGAAACTGAGGAATTACTGTCTTGTTCCTACTCCTCTTCTGGTGTTGTAACTCAAGATAGGCATGAGGTTCAAAGTATCAATGTGTTTGTTTCCAGATTAGCTCACCTTCCCAACTCCCTGCCCATCCCCCATGCCACAGAAACCCCTTCGTTGTGCAGGTCACGGGCCATTCAAAAGTGTTTCCACTAACTCACCTGTGCTGCTTTTGTCAGGAATTGTATTTCCACTTAAAAACTTATCCAATGAAGTGGAGTATCAAAGCAGGAAAAAGTTAATAAGTTTACCAAGTTCTTCTCTCGCAACTTTTTCTAATTAATGATTAAATGTTGAAGTAGTAGTTGTTAAAGTGTTGATAAAAAGAAGTCTGAGGAAGCTGGTGGAAAGCAAGACGGATGAACTAGGTACAGCGGTTCTTCAAACAGATGTGCGGTTTTCCTACCGCACCTGGTAAAGCCCTGCCCTGGGGCTTGCAGGCCCCGATGCTAGAAAGTTGTTGTGTCTCTGCCATGGCTACAGTGTTTTCAGTTTTATGTATGTTTGGCTTTTTTATTCGTGTCTGTTTAGTCTTTCCCCAAACGTCAGTCATATGAGGTGGTTGATTAACAAATTTTATTCTGTTTATATCTCTTACTTTAATTAAGCACATTTAAGCCATGTATGATTTCACAGAGATGGGCTTATGTGACACTTGTATTGCTCAGTAATAGTGGAAAAGATGAAAACCTAACTCCCAATTCTGTTTGGTCTATCTTCTGTCTGAAGACAGAAGGGCCCGAGATCGCCATCTGTGAGCCTTGCATATCACAGTCTTTGGCTGGATTTCAATACTGTAATACATAATGTGTGACACATAATGTGTAATACTTGGTACGTACTATATAATGATATCCTATATATCATTTAATCAAATTATATATTGTCTTGCCTAATACTATTATATAAATAATATTAATCTTTTCCTTTGCTCATCTTGTCAGTGCTATTGCTGATCCTAGAGTTGACAGCACGTGAGGTTATGGACAACCTTGACCATGTCTGATTTTGGTCTTATTTCATAACTTCTTAAAAACGGAGGACTTGGGGTGCCTGGGTGGCTCAGTAGGTTCAAAGCCTCTGCCTTCGGCTCGGGTCATGATCCCAGGGTCCTGGGATCAAGCCCCGCATCGGGCTCTCCTCCTCTCTCTCTGCCTGCCTCTCTGCCTACTTGTGATCTCTGTCTGTCAAATAAATAAATAAAATCTTTAAAAAAAAATGGAGGACTTGCTACCCTTTCTTGTGCCATGCCCTATTTTACAATAATCTGAGAATGGTTAGGTGTTCTGGCTCAAAGTCCCCACAACTTGGCTATGAAATTCTATTTTGCCACCCACTTAGTGAATATATTTTGAGCAAATTACTTATGCAGACCTCATTTTGCTTCTCCAGAAAATGAGGAATAATAGCTAATTCAGGGTGGCTTACGTATCGTCTGTTTGATTTATATAATCATAATTCCTATCTTAAAGGATTGTTGAGAAATTTGAGACAGTTTTTATAGTGTTCTTGTACATGGTTGGCTTTTGATGAGGACCCTCCTTTAACTTACATATGGCTTGGCTTCTTTGCTATACCCTCCCTTGGTGGCACATGGGGACTGGTCAATAAATACTAGCTGTTATTATTATCTTTAATTATGATGTTTAGTTTGTGGCTGTTATCTCATTTGCAGACCTCAGGGTTAGATCATGTATCATAAAACATTACAAAACAAAGGGGGATTGAATATAGGGCATGTAATCCCTGGGTAAGCTTAAACCCCTGGGTGTGGTAATTTCTCTTATGATTTGATTTGATCATCTCTAAATTGGTAAACATGTTATTTCTAAATTCACTAGTTTAATTCCTTGTTGTAGCTATATTATCTTACTGTTGGCTTGGGTTTGGAAAGCAAACCCTTATATGCCTTCTAAATTCTTCTAAGAAGTTAGCCTGTGATCCAGATGGTTGCTTACAGGTTGATGGTGTGGCATGATTATGAATTCAGCCTTGAACTTAAGGAAATCTAGATGTTCAAGTACTTTCCAGGCTTTTTCAGGGACCACTGTGACTTTCTTTGAATGATGCTAAATTCCCCAGAAGTCTAATGTTGGAATCTGGCTGCTTTTTCAGTGTTTTTTTCTCCTTATGCTTCCTAAAAGAGCACTAAGACAGAATTATCCTTGATGGTGTTTATCTGCATGAATGTAGGAGGGAGGGAGGATAGAAGGGAGGGGAGAGAGAGAGAGAGAGATAGAGAAGCAAAGGGGTTTGGATATAATTGTTGAAGTCAGATCCTACATAGAGTGATCAAACTCATCAAGTTCATAGCCTTTGGTTCTGATCCATGTGGAGGTATGCTGTTCCTAGAATACACTGAGATGTATATGAGACATGTATCATATGATACATATGTATCTCACACACACAGCACAAGGCTTTGAGTAGAAAACCAAAGACCTTGGATGGATTTAGCATTCTTAGTCCTAGCTAGGTCACAACTTTGGAAGAGAAGAAAGGATGTAGGGTGTGTACATCTTGTGTCTTAGTTCACTAGGGTTGCTATAACAAAATAACCCAGCCTGGGTGGCTTATAAACAACAGAGATGTAGTTCTCACAATTCTGGAGTTTGGAAGTCTGAGATCCGAGTGCCAGCCTGGGTGGATTCCATTGAGAGGCCTTCTTCCAGGCTGTAGACTGCTAGCTTTCTGTTTCCTCCCCTGGTGGACACAGACAGGGGAAACAAGTTTTCTCATGACTTTTATAAAGACACAAATGCCATTCATGAGGGTTCTAACCTCTATCTAATCCTTATTACCTCCTAGAGGTCCTACCTCTTACTATCATGACATTGAGGGGTAGGATTTCAGCATTTGAAATTTGGCAGGACACAAACATTCAGTTCATAACTCCTGGTAACATTGATTATATTAAAGAACAGAATTTGTTTTTCTAGATTGTGATTTATAATATCAGGTAATCTCCTTGGGGGAAAAAGTCACCTTATAGAACCAAAAGAATTTATTTATTAGAATATAAGAACTTAATATTAAGTATTTAGTGGCTTAAGGAAAGGAGGGAGACAAATACTCAGAAACCTAATACAGAGGAGGATGATATATGAAAGAAAAACAACAATATGATCATCATGTCTTATATGAAAATATCATTTCTGAAGTGTTTTTATGTGTCTCATGAGATTTTTAACAATAATACTCTGGATATTTCAGAAATATGAAGATCTGTATTTTCCAGATGAAGAATATGAGTTCCAGAGAAATTAAGTGGTTTGTTTGAGGTCACATAGACATTAAACAACATATCTGAGACTAGAATCTAGATTTCTTGAGTATAGTCCTATATTCCCATTATTGTAGAACATATTCATAAATTTTTTGGATAATATTTTCCCCCAAGTTTGAGCCTTGCTTGTGATTTCAGAAGTGTTTTTTCAGGCCAAAGGGAATTTAAAAATTTTCACATTTTTCTTTGTCGTTTTATTCAGGATGTTTGCTATTAAAAGGCTTCACTGATATTTGGTGTGTTCTTGACTTATCCTTTTGAGGATTTCATCTCTGGAAATACGAAACAGTGAAGGGAGATTTCTTTTTTTTTTATTTTTTATTTTTTTATTTTATTTTATTTTTAATCTATAAACATATATTTTTATCCCCAGGGGTACAGGTCTACGAATCGCCAGGTTTACACACTTCACAGCACTCACCATAGCACATACCCTCCCCAATATCCATATCCCAACCACCCCTCTCCCAACCCCCTCCCCCCATCAACCCTCAGTTTGTTTTGTGAGATTAAGAGTCACTTATGGTTTGTCTCCCTCCCAATCCCATCTTGTTTCATTTACTCTTCTCTTACCCCCTTAACCCCCCATGTTGCATCTCCTCTCCCTCATATCAGGGAGATCATATGATAGTTGTCTTTCTCCAATTGACTTATTTCACTAAGCATGATACCCTCTAGTTCCATCCACGTCGTCGCAAATGGCAAGATTTCATTTCTTTTGATGGCTGCATAGTATTCCATTGTGTATATATACCACCTCTTCTTTATCCATTCGTCTGTTGATGGACATCTAGGTTCTTTCCATAGTTTGGCTATTGTAGACATTGCTGCTATAAACATTCGGGTGCACGTGCCCCTTCGGATCACTACGTTTGTATCTTTAGGGTAAATACCCAGCAGTGCAATTGCTGGGTCATAGCGTAGTTCTATTTTCAACATTTTGAGGAACCTCCATGCTGTTTTCCAGAGTGGTTGCACCAGCTTGCATTCCCACCAACAGTGTAGGAGGGTTCCCCTTTCTCTGCATCCTCGCCAGCATCTGTCATTTCCTGACTTGTTAATTTTAGCCATTCTGACTGGTGTGAGGTGATATCTCATTGTGGTTTTGATTTGTATTTCCCTGATGCTGAGTGATGTGGAGCACTTTTTCATGTGTCTTTTGGGCATCTGGATGTCTTCTTTGCAGAAATGTCTGTTCATGTCCTCTGCCCATTTCTTGATTGGATTATTTGTTCTTTGGGTGTTGAGTTTGCTAAGTTCTTTATAGATTTTGGACACTAGCCCTTTATCTGATATGTCATTTGCAAATATCTTCTCCCATTCTGTCAGTTGTCTTTTGGTTTTGTTCACTGTTTCCTTTGCTGTGCAAAAGCTTTTGATCTTGATAAAATCCCAATAGTTCATTTATGCCCTTGCTTCCCTTGCCTTTGGTGATGTTCCTAGGAAGATGTTGCTGCGGCTGAGGTCGAAGAGGTTGCTGCCTGTGTTCTCCTCAAGGATTTTGATGGATTCCTTTCTCACATTGAGGTCCTTCATCCATTTGAGTCTATTTTCGTGTGTGGTGTAAGGAAATGATCCAATTTCATTTTTCTGCATGTGGCTGTCCAATTTTCCCAACACCATTTATTGAAGAGGCTGTCTTTTTTCCAGTGGACATTCTTTTCTGCTTTGTCGAAGATGAGTTGACCATAGAGTTGAGGGTCTATTTCTGGGCTCTCTATTCTGTTCCATTGATCTATGTGTCTGTTTTTGTGCCAGTACCATGCAGTCTTGATGATGACAGCTTTGTAATAGGGCTTGAAGTCCGGAATTGTGATGCCACCAACTTTGGCTTTCTTTTTCAATATTGCTTTGGCTATTCGAGGTCTTTTCTGGTTCCATATAAATTTTAGGATTATTTGTTCCATTTCTTTGAAAAAAATGGACAGTACTTTGATAGGGATTGCATTAAATGTGTAGATTGCTTTAGGTAGCATAGACATTTTCACAATATTTATTCTTCCAATCCAGGAGCATGGAACATTTTTCCATTTCTTTGTGTCTTCCTCAATTTCTTTCATGAGTACTTTATAGTTTTCTGTGTATAGATTCTTAGTCTCTTTGGTTAGGTTTATTCCTAGGTATCTTATAGTTTTGGGTGCAATTGTAAATGGGATGGACTCCTTAATTTCTCTTTCTTCTGTCTTGTTGTTGGTGTAGAGAAATGCAACTGATTTCTGTGCATTGATTTTATATCCTGACACTTTACTGAATTCCTGTACAAGTTCTAGCAGTTTTGGAGTGGAGTCTTTTGGGTTTTCCACATATAGTATCATATCATCTGCAAAGAGTGATAGTTTGACTTCTTCTTTGCCGATTTGGATGCCTTTAATTTCCTTTTGTTGTCTGATTGCTGAGGCTAGGACTTCTAGTACTATGTTGAATAGCAGTGGTGATAACGGACATCCCTGCCGTGTTCCTGACCTTAGCGGAAAAGCTTTCAGTTTTCTCCATTGAGAATGATATTTGCGGTGGGTTTTTCATAGATGGCTTTGATAATATTGAGGTATGTGCCGTCTATCCCTACACTTTGAAGAGTTTTGATCAGGAAGGGATGCTGTACTTTGTCAAATGCTTTTTCAGCATCTATGGAGAGTATCATATGGTTCTTGTTCTTTCTTTTATTAATGTGTTGTATCACATTGATTGATTTGCGGATGTTGAACCAACCTTGCAGCCCTGGAATAAATCCCACTTGGTCGTGGTGAATAATCCTTTTAATGTACTGTTGAATCCTATTGGCTAGTATTTTGGCGAGAATTTTTGCATCTGTGTTCATCAAGGATATTGGTCTGTAGTTCTCTTTTTTGATGGGATCCTTGTCTGGTTTTGGGATCAAGGTGATGCTGGTCACATAAATGAGTTTGGAAGTTTTCCTTCTATTTCTATTTTTTGGAACAGTTTCAGGAGAATAGGAATTAGCTCTTCTTTAAATGTTTGGTAGAATTCCCCCGGGAAGCCGTCTGGCCCCTGGCTTTTGTTTGTTTGGAGATTTCTGATGACTGTTTCAATCTCCTTACTGGTTATGGGTCTGTTGAGGCTTTCTATTTCTTCCTGGTTCAGTTGTGGTAGTTTATATGTCTCTAAGAATGCATCCATTTCTTCCAGATTGTCAAATTTGTTGGCGTAGAGTTGCTCATAGTATGTTCTTATAATTCTCTGTATTTCTTTGGTGTTCGTTTTGATCTCTCCTCTTTCATTCATGATTTTATTTATTTGGGTCCTTTCTCTTTTCTTTTTGATAAGTCTGGCCAGGGGTTTATCAATCTTATTAATTCTTTCAAAGAACCAGCTCCTAGTTTCGTTGATTTGTTCTATTGTTTTTTTGGTTTCTATTTCATTGATTTCTGCTCTGATCTTTATGATTTCTCTTCTCCTGCTGGGTTTAGGGTTTCTTTCTTGTTCTTTCTCCAGCTCTTTTAGGTGTAGGGTTAGGTTGTGTACCTGAGGCCTTTCTTGTTTCTTGAGAAAGGCTTGTACCGCTATATATTTTCCTCTCAGGACTGCCTTTGTTGTGTCCCACAGATTCTGAACCGCTGTGTTTTCATTATCATTTGTTTCCATAAATTTTTTCAATTCTTCTTTAATTTCCTGGTTGACCCATTCATTCTTTAGAAGGATGCTGTTTAGTCTCCATGTATTTGGGTTCTTTCCAAATTTCCTCTTGTTATTAAGTTCTGTCTTCAAAGCATTGTGGTCTGAAAATATGCAGGGAATGACCTCAATCTTTTGATACCGGTTGAGACTTGATTTAGGACCAAGAATGTGATCTATTCTGGAGAATGTTCCATGTGCACTAGAGAAGAATGTGTATTCTGTTGGTTTGGGATGAAATGTTCTGAATAGATCTGTGATGTCCATCTGGTCCAGTGTGTCATTTAAGGCCTTTATTTCCTTGTTGATCTTTTGCTTGGATGATCTGTCCATTTCAGTGAGGGGAGTGTTAAAATCCCCTACTATTATTGTATTCTTGTCGATGTGTTTCTTTGATTTTGTTATTAATTGGTTTATATAGTTGGCTGCTCCCACATTAGGGGCATAGATATTTAAAACTGTTAGATCTTCTTGTTGGACAGTTCCTCTGAGTATGATATAGTGTCCTTCCTCATCTCTTATTATAGTCTTTGGCTTAAAATCTAATTGATCTGATATAAGGATTGCCACTCCTGCTTTCTTCTGGTGTCCATTAGCATGGTAAATTCTTTTCCAACCCCTCACTTTAAACCTTGAGGTGTCTTCGGGTTTAAGATGAGTTTCTTGTAGGCAACATATAGATGGGTTTTGTTCTTTTATCCATTCTGATACCCTGTGTCTTTTGATTGGGGCATTTAGCCCATTAACATTCAGGGTAAGTATTGAGAGATATGAATTTAGTGCCATTGTATTGCCTGTAAGGTGACTGTTATTGTATATTGTCTCTGTTTCTTTCTGATCTACTACTTTGAGGGTCTCTCTTTGCTTAGAGGACCCCTTTCAATATTTCCTGTAGAGCTGGTTTGGTATTTGCAAATTCTTTCAGTTTTTGTTTGTCCTGGAAGCTTTTAATCTCTCCTTCTATTTTCACTGATAGCCTAGCTGGATATAGTATTCTTGGCTGCATGTTTTTCTCATTTAGTACTCTGAATATATCATGCCAGCTCTTTCTGGCCTGCCAGGTCTCTGTGGATAAGTCTGCTGCCAATCTAATATTTTTACCATTGTACGTTACAGACTTCTTTCCCGGGCTGCTTTCAGGATCTTCTCTTTGTCACTAAGACTTGTAAATTTTACTATTAGGTTACAGGGTGTGGACCTATTCTTATTGATTTTGAGGGGGGTTCTCTGAACCTCCTGGATTTTGATGCTTGTTCCCTTTGCCATATTGGGGAAATTCTCTCCAATAATTCTCTCCAATATACCTTCTGCTCCCCTCTCTGTTTCCTCTTCTTCTGGAATCCCAATTATTCTAATGTTGTTTCGTCTTATGGTGTCACTTATCTCTCGAATTCTCCCCTCGTGGTCCAGTAGCTGTTTGTCCCTCTTTTGCTCAGCTTCTTTATTCTCTGTCATTTGGTCTTCTATATCGCTAATTCTTTCTTCTGCCTCATTTATCCTAGCAGTGAGAGCCTCCATTTTTGATTGCACCTCATTAATAGCTTTTTTGATTTCAACTTGGTTAGATTTTAGTTCTTTTATTTCTCCAGAAAGGGCTTTTATATCTCCCGAGAGGGTTGCTTAAATATCTTCCATGCCTTTTTCAAGCCTGCCTAGAACCTTGAGAATCGTCATTCTGAATTCTATATCTGACATATTACCAATGTCTGTATTGATTAGGTCCCTAGCCTTTGGTACTGCTTCTTGTTCTTTTTTTTGTTGTGAATTTTTCCGCCTTGTCATTTTGTCCAGATAAGAGTATATGAAGGAGCAAGTAAAATACTAAAAGAGTGGCAACAACCCCAGGAAAATATGCTTTAGCCAAATCAGAAGAGATCCCAAATTGTGAGGGGGGAGAAAGGGGATAAAAAGCGGTTCGGAAAGAAAAAAAAAAAGAAACTATTAAAAAAAGAAAGCCGATAAAGAAAAAATATAAAAAGAGGAAAAAAAATATATATATATTAGATAAACTATTTAAAAAACGTTAAAAAAGAAAACGGTAAAAGTTAAAAAAATTTAGCAGAAGAAGAGAAAAAGAAAAAAAAATTAAAAAAGAAAAAAAAATTAAATTAACTGCAAGGCTAAAAAATCATGGGGAGAAAGCCATGAGTTCCGTGCTTTGCTTTCTTCTCTTCTGGAAATCCGCCGCTCTCCTTGGTATTGAAACTGCACTCCTTGGTAGGTGAACTTGGTCCTGGCTGCGTTTCTCATTGATCTTCTGGGGGAGGGGCCTGTTGTAGTGATTCTCAAGCGTCTTTGCCCCAGGCAGAGTTGCACCGCCTGAAGGGAGATTTCTAATTTTAGTCTTACTTCTGGCCAAAATAATTGAAGTAGAAGTAAAGGACAACTTGGAAGAAAATTAACAATAGTATTTATAATAGTGATGGAAAGCAAATGGTGATCGAAGTTGGGCATTTATCTTAGGCTCTAAGAGTGGTATGTTTCAAATAGTCCAGATAAAAGATGGTTAAGAGCAACAGGGGATTCCAGAACAGAGAAAGGCTGGCATTGAGGTTACATGTTTTTCCTTTGAAAAGAAAGTAGTGGTAGGGTTACTTCATGGGCATCTCTGTGTTTGGATTTCATTTGTCACAAAAAGAACATATATTACTGTATAAATTTCTCTTCAGCTTCTGCACACTACACTCTGGTCATCCATTGAGAGGTAATGCAGCTAACATTTTGGTGTGTATCCTTGCAGACCTATTCTCCACACACATACATAAATATATCCTTCTATAGCAGGGTAATCAATCATTTCAGTTTTGCCAGGACTGAGGAGTTTCTGGATATGTGGGTATGACATTGTGATTTAAGATATGAAATATATATTTGGTCTTTGACCAGTTCTTGGCAGAGAGCAGCAAAAACCTTTGGAATTTTCTGTCATAAGAGCGATAAGGTATCTTTTGTTACGTTAACGAGACGACTTATGGAAAGCCCTTAGGTTACCTGTGGGTGGGGGCTGGTTGTAGGAACCAGCCACTTGATTAGAGTGAGGGGAGAGGGACTGGAGGTTGAACCAGTTGCCAGTGGGCAATGATTTAAATCATTTGTAATTTTCTAATGAAGACTCCATCAAAACTCAAAGGACAGGCTTCAGAGAGCTTCCTGGTTAGTAAACACGGGAAATGCTGGGAAAGTGGTGATTCTGGAGAAGCCATGCAAGCTCTGCACCCGTTCCCCATACCTTGCCTTATGCATCTCCTCCATGTGGCTGTTCCTGAGTTCTATCTTTTTATAATAAATCAGTAATCTAGTAAGTAAAATGTTTCTCTGTGTTCCATGAACTGCTCCAGCAAAGTAGTTGAACCTGAGGAGGGGGTCTTGGGAAGTTCTGATTTACAGTCAGTAGGTCTTCAGTATAGGTAACGACCTGGACTTGTAATTGGCATCTGATTTGAAGGGTATTGTTGGAACCTCTGGTGTGTAGCCAGTTGGTCAGAAGCACAAGTAACAATTTGGGCTTGTAATGGGTATCTATTTTGGTTGGGGGCAGTCTTATAAGACTGAATCCTTTACCTGTGGAATCTGATGCTATCTTTGGGTAGGTAGTGCCAGAACTGAGTTGAATTGCAGGACACCCACCTGGTGTCAGAGCACTGCTTGTTGTGTGTGTGTGAACCCTGTCCCTACTCATAAATATTGGGATTGAGTCCAGGAACCCAAAACAGTGGGACCTTCAGTGCTAAAACCAGGACAGTTCCAGGCAAACTGGGATGGTTGGTCACCCTCTCCAAACACAGATGGGTGAGAAGGTGTCTGCCTTCAACTTCTCCTCCACATCCTCACTAAAGTGGGATAAGAGGAGGAAAGTGGCCTAGCTGACCTTGCAGGCAGGGAATGGATAAAGTCTTTCAGATGATTTTCTGGGTTTTGAATTAATGTCACTTGTCTTCCTGGTTTCTAAAAATTGGTGGCTTGTGTAACTCATGATCTAGTCTTTTCAGGCCAAGCAGTTACTTTGTCCAGCTCAGTGTCTTCTTGGCTGTGGAACATGCTATTGGCACTTTCACATCTCTGCCACATCCTCTGTCAAGACCCTGAGTGAAAACTTGGCTGTAGAGTTAACCTTACTCTTCATCACAGTAGGCAAGCTCATGAGACCAACCTCCATTCAGAGTGTCCTTGCGTCATGAGAACCAGGGGAGACTCCGGAGTTTAAACTAGATTTCCCTCCCACCCTTCCTGTATCTCTTTCCCTCCCTCTTCCCTTTCTCACACTGTATTACTCTACCCTCTTGACTATGCTGACCCCACTGGAGTGACTAAAGGTCTCCTGTACAGTAGTCTCCTCATAGAATTCAAAATGCGGAGCACAGTAAGAATCCCTTAAACTTGGTATTTCCTTTTGACTTTTAGAAGTCATCTTTTCTTCCCCAGACTCAAGCTTTCGGATGAAAACTTGAACCAAGTTGTCTGAGCTCTTAGTTCTATCAGTTCAGTGGACTTCTGGCTCTCTTCTTCTCATAATTCCCTAGTCCAGCATTGTGGAATGTCCTTCTCTCATCCTGTCTGGACCTTCCTTTCATGAAACACTGGTAAGTAATCCATCAAGTCTGGCTTTCAATCCTATTATTTTACTAAAGATATTAAGTACTCACCTGCAGTACTGGCAAGAGGAACCTCATGAATGACGTAGTCTTGACAGTTCAAGGCTACAAGAGGTCAGAGTTTTAAAGAAGAAATTTGAAATTTAATGATGTAATATTTTTAAAATACTTTCCTTAGTAATATAAGCTTCTCCCACTATCCCAAAGTAGAGCATTCCTATAAAATCTTCTGCAAGCCAAAAATGGTATAAAGGAAAGGAACAATTACCATTAATTCACATGGAAAAATTTTTGAGTGTTCTCCCCAAAATAACCTCTTTCAGACTTTTCTAATACCTTAGTATGCATCTTGCTTATGGATATGCAAAATAAATTGAGATAAAGCATAGATGCTCACAAAGACAGTTCAGAGCAGTGGTGGCTAACAGTGAGATGCTGCGTGTAGTTCCCTGGGAAGAAGCTTGGTGGTGGTGCCATTCTGGCCTGTGTGGGGTGTGTGCTACCTCTGTAGTGGTCCACTGCAAAACAGACCCTGACTGCTATTTTCACTTTCTACTTTCTCCGTAAAAGTGAATGCTCTTCTGATTCCTTTCATTCAGCAAACACAGTTCTAATATAGGTTTTTTGTAAAAGCCAAGTGGTATAACACAAGCTTTTGAAAAGTAGAGGATAATTGTAGATCTTTAAAAAAAAAAAAAAACTCAAACAGGATTGAGCATGTATTGTTTAATGACTTGTTTTCCTCATCCAACAAAATATCGTATTTTGCCATGTCAGAACAGCGAGTTATTTCATTTTTTTTAGTGGTTGCAAATGATTTTATGTCATGAATGTGGCATAATTAATGGAACCATTTCCTTCTCATAATGGACATGTAGGTTCAGACTTTGGAAAAGAGTATGTTTGTGGAAGACAGAAATAGTGATGCATTTTAAGGGTGGATACCAAAGAGTAGAACAAACTTGCAGGATAATATTGACAAAACTATGAAGAATCAGTGCAGCTAGTGAAATGTTTGTTATAGAAAACAGAGGGTTTCATTTATCCATATTTAAAGCAAAAAGAACAAGGAAGGGATGGGATCATAGCTTGGGCAGATGGTTTATGGTTGACTGATGAAAGGCAGGTAGTGATTCAGTGTCTATTTTGCTTTTGTGTTTTACACAAAGGAAATGATCTTCAAGTTGGAAAGGTCAGGAAGGCGTGATTACCAACCTGGAATTTAATATGTGCAAATATTTTAGGACAGTGCCTGCAACATAGGAAGTGCCCAAGGAATGTGTTAAAATTTCCTTTTATTACTATTACTATTATTATTATTTTATTATTATTTTTGTAGACTTCCATGAATGAAAAAGGTGCTGGATGATCAAAATAGGTAAATCACCAGTTTTTTGAAAAGGGGAAAAAGATGAATTCTAAAAGAACACATCAATGGATGTGACATTAATCTCTAGTTGAATTCAGGAACAGAGTATTTAGAGATGAATTGTGAGTGCTCTGGAAAAGAAGATAAAATTATTGAAAACAATGAGTTCCAAATAAAGTCTAGCTAGACTAATCTGATTTCCTTTGTTCAGGCTTGTCATTGAATGATTTGATTAGGGGAATGTACTAGATGGAAAATACCCGCATTTTAGTAAGATACTGGACAAATTGCTCATAAGCTGTGCTTTCTTGTGCATTTTGCACATGCTGTACTCTCTGTTTAGAAGCTCTTTCTCTCCTCATCTGTTCATGATTGCCTACTCACCCGAGGCAGGATAATACTGGAATACTAACCAACATTTCCTTTTTTCTTTTCCAACATTGGCCCTCCTTGAGTCAGTTAGGATGTCTACAATATCACTTTAAATAAGTGATGGGACATCAAAAAAGCAGCAGAAAAAATAGTTTGTTCCTGAATTTGGGTTTGGAAAGTCTAAGTCTTCAGGGAAACAGAAAGGACTGTTGGCTAGAAAAAAAGGTTTGGAAAAATACTTTGCTATATAAAAATAAAGTCTTTCCTCATAGAGACTAGATACTAAAGAGTAGAGGCCTGAGATGAGGAGGCCAGAGTTAGTGAGCATCCTACCACACCTACCACATGGCATTTTGATACTTGACCTTTCCATTGACCTTTATGATCTCCCTTCAGTAGCACCATGGTCCACTGATAGCCTGGCATGAATGATGCCTCTCTGTGTCTTGTATGCCTCATCCTATGTAGGCAACCCCCCTGCTGGGACCTATGACACAAGCCTCAGAGCTGAAGGATGGGGAACCAAGGACCCAGAGGGGAGGTTATTGTGTAGATGGACCTCTACTTGGGTAGACCTAAATATAATCAGTCTTCCCTTCACCACCCTCAGGATGATAGTAAAAGGCTCTACCTTTTTACATTCTTGAAACTTAATTTAGGTAAAACTTGGAAGGGGGAAGGAAGAACGTCTCAAAAAAAATTTTTTTTTTTTTTTAACGTTTCCTCAGCAGCCTCACATACCGTCCAGTACTCTTTCTTGGGCTTCTCTGGGACTCCAAGTCCACTGGTGTGATAGCACCCATGATAGGGAATGGTTGAATTGCCTTTGTGATTATTTCCCAATTAGACTGTGAACATTTTAAGGGTAGAGAACAGACTCTATTGTGTTTGTATTTCTGGCACATAGTAGACATAGACACTACACAAGTATTTAATAGATTGAATTGAAGATGGCTAAATGTATAGAATTACTTGGGTTCAGAATTAACTAAATATATATTCAAAGAATATTGGCTAATGTGTTAGTGTTGGCTTTGAATTTTTTCTCTGTGAGGTATTTCTAGGTTCAGACCTCTGCGTTCTGGGTTTCTATCAATGACTGGAATGAGATATAACTCATTGATTATATTTTGGAATTATAGGACGCCAGAAGGGAAAGCCAATACACTGAATCAGAGTCAGAATCCAAGGAGAGAGGACTAAGTTGAAATGATGAACCATATATAATTTATTTGGGAGTAAATATAAAATACTACAGTTAGGTTAAAAAAAATCAACTGCATTACAGATTAGGAAAAGGCATAGCCTTCTTGCTTTAAGCTTCTTGCCAAAGCTCTAGTTGATAAGCTTATTGTGAGTCAAATTATGATGTAGCTTTTACTGTGTTGTATATTATATTTAATGTGATTTTGGATATTATTTATTGAAATAAAAGGAAGAGATGCATGAAAGCAAGAGTTCCACTGTATGTCTCACTGATGAGATCATGGCCAAAATATTGGGTACCGTTCCATATATAATATTTAAAAAGGATGATGCTGGAGAATTTAGAAGAAAATGTTTATGAAAACTACATTTTTATGGGAATTGGGAAGGGATTAGGGCTAGACCACAGGAGAGATGGCCTCATAAGGGAAATGATGGCTGGATTCTCTAACATGTGAATGCCTGTAATTCAGTTGACCCTTGAACAACACAGGTTTGAGTTGAGCAGGTCTGCTTAAATGTGGATTTTTTTTTTAATAAATACAGTACAGTACTATAACTGTATTTTGTCTTCCTTATAATGTTCTTTTTTTTTTCATTTTATTTTATTTCTTTTCAGTGTTCCAAAATTCGTTGTTTATGCACCACACCTAGTGCTCCATGCAATATGTGCCCTCCACAGTACCCACCACCAGGCTCACCCATCCCCCCACCTCCTCCCCTCCTAAACCCTCAGTTTTTTTTCTCAGAGACCACAGTCTCTTATGGTTTGTCTCCCCCTCTTATTCCCCCCATCTCACTTCTCCTCTCCATCTCCCAATGTCCTCCTTGTTATTCCTTATGCTCCACAAGTAAGTGAAGCCATATGATATTTGACTCTCTCTGCTTGACTTATTTCACTCAGCATAATCTCTTCCAATCCCATCCATGTTGATATAAAAGCTGGGTATTCATCCTTTCTGGTGGAGGCATAATACTTCATTGTATATATGGACCATATCTTTATCCATTCATCCGTTGAAGGGCATCTTGGTTCTTTCCACAGTTTGGCAACTGTGGCCATTACTGCTATGAACATTGGGGTACAGATGGTCCTTCTTTTCACTGCATCTGTATCTTTGGGGTAAATACCAAATCAATTGCATGGTCATAGGGTAGCTCTATTTTTAATTTCTTAAGGAATCTCCACACTGTTTTCCAAAGTGGCTGCACCAACTTGCATTCCTACCAACAGTTTATAAGGTTCCCCTTTCTCCACATCCTCTCCAACACTTGTTGTTTCTTGTCTTGTTAATTTTGGCCATTCTAACTGGTGTAAGGTGGTATCTCATTGTGGTTTTGATTTGAATCTCCCTGATGGCTAATGATGATGAACATTTTTTCATATATGTTAGCCATTTATATGTCTTCTTTGGCAAAGTGTCTGTTTATGTCTTCTGCACATTTCTTGATGTTATAATCTGTTTTTTGAGTGTTGAGTTTGAAGAGTTCTTCGTAGATCTTGGATATCAGCCCTTTGTCTGTAGTGTCATTTGCGAATATCTTCTCCCATTCTGTGGGTTGCCTCTTGGTTTTGTTGACTATTTCCTTTGCTGTGCAGAAGCTTTTGATCTTGATGAAGTCCTAAAAGTTCATTTTCAGTTTTGTTTTCTTTGCTTTTGGAGACATATCTTGAGAGAAATTGCTGTGGGTGATGTTGAAGAGGGTTACTGCCTATGTTCTTCTCTAGGATTTTGATAGATTCCTGCCTCATATTGAGGTCTTTTATCCATTTCGTGTTTATCTTTGTGTATGGTGTAAGAGAATGGTTGAGTTTCATTCTTCTACACATAGCTGCCCAATTTTTCCAGTACCATTTATTGAAGAGACTGTCTTTTTTTTTTTCCAATGTATATTTTTTTGTGCTTTGTCAAAGATTATTTGACCATAGAGTTGAGAATCCATATCTGGACTCTCTACTCTGTTCCACTGGTCTATGTGTCTGTTTTTGTGCCCATATCATGCCGTTTTGGTGATCACAGCTTTATAGTAAAGCTTGAAATCAGGCAACCTGATGTCCCTAGTTTTGTTTTTCTTTTTTCAACATTTCCTCAGCAATTCGGGGTCTTTCCTGGTTCCATACAAATTTTAGGATTGTTTGTTCTAGCTCTTTGAAAAATGCTGGTGGAATTTTGATCAGGATGGCATTGAAAGTATAGATTGCTCCAGATTAAAATTAACATTTTAACAATGTTTATTCTTCCAATCCATGACCATGGAATGGTCTTCCATCTTTTCCTTATCATATCCTTAATAATAATTTCTTTTCTCCAGCTTATTTTATTGTAATAATACAGTATATAATACATATAACATACCAAATGTATAAATCAGACTGTTTATGTTATTGGTAAGGTTTCTATTCAAATGTAGGCTATTAGTAGTTAAGTTCTGGGAGAGTACAAAATTATACACAGATTTTTGACTGCCCAGGGAGTTGGCTGATGCAATGTTGAAGGGTCAGTTTTATTAAAGGATAATTCAGCTTGTGTTTCATGGCCTGATGGATGAAAGTTATAATGAAGCAGTTGCTGGGTCACTATTAGAAAATTTTTAGCAATCAACAGTTTCCATCAATGAAGTCATAGTTTTGGGATTGTCTCTACCTCACATTACTGTAAGAGTTTAAAGTGAGAACAGGATGACTGTCATCAGTTGGATCCCTGATATGCATATGTGCCTGGATTTGAATGAGCTCTTAAGTGGCTTCCCATTCAAAGAATAGGTGCTCTTTCAACATATGGTCTATGGGTTAGTCAGGAAGGGCTCTGTGGATGTGGAGGTACAGGAAGGACCTTTTGACCAACTGGCAGAAATGATGGTGAGAATTGCTTAGCTCAGAACAAAGCTTCCTGAACTTTCTGTATCCCTTAGTCTGTATGCAGGCCACATAGATGGCAAAATATCTGGACTGTTGGACAGTACCTCATGTGAAAGAAAAGGAAATAACTCCTTGGTGGATATGAACTGTGAGGAAGAATGATGATGCTACTCTATGTTCCATGACTCTGTACCCAGAGAAATAACAGGACTTGATCAATGGAAATGTTTGGAGGAGGGGAGGGACACTGGTGATGAAGAGGTAAGTGCAGATCTCATCTGGGAGAATGATGATGTTTTAGCCCCATGGTCCATGGCTCTGAGCCCAGCAGGTGAGCCTGGGACAATTGATGGCTTCTGACACCCAGGCAGTTGGAGTATTTCTGAACTATGTGCCATGGCCAAGCAGCTCTCAGTGCTGCAGACAGCTTCATTACTGTGGGCCCATCCTTCACCTAGCGGCAGACCTTCTTCCATCAGCCAAAGATAAATGGGAAAATCACCAAGGCTCTACATGTTTTCAGTATTACCCTCTTTCTTTTGTCCATACCAGGTTTGGTTTGTGTTCTCCTGTCTCCCCTCTGAACTCTGGTACAGAAGCACCCTGGCATCACCCACCCCTCTAATGATATATGAGACATGGACAAGAGGATCTCCCCAAAGGACTTGGCAGATTGCACATCTCTGCAGCAGTCAGAGAATGACAGAGTGTGCCCTGGCTTGTCCAGGAGTAGGCAGAGGTTCACTGCTGCTTTAATTCATCAAAAGCAATTCCATTCCCATTTCTGAGCACAGAATGAATAGAACTTACAAGAATCAGAGTGGGCAACTAGTAGAGCTTAATTTCCTGCCAGAAGAAGGTAAATATATCCTCATGTTACAGGCACTATGAAACGGTATAGCAGTAAGTAAAATTTAGAGTCCTCTATCTTCAAATTGCTGAGAAGTGCAATCTCTGAATATCCCTAAGTCACAAAATATTTTTATTGTTTTCTTCTTAGTGAATTCAAAGGAGAAGAAGTAGTAAGTGAATGTAATACATATAAACCTTGTACACTTTTCACTCATATCCTTTTCTTCTGAAGCTGCTGATCGCCTCCCAGAGTGTGCTGCAGCTCCCGCCTCTCCTCGCATCCTGGCCAAGCATCCCGTGCAGAATGGAGTCTGGCCAGAAGCCCTGAGCCTCCAAGATGTATCCATCCTAAGTTACCCCTTCACCTCTGGACAGATACAGTGCTACACCATGGGACATAGAGCCAGACTTCCTGCGCTGGCATCAAAGGATCAAATGACAGAACCCAGATATGTGGGAGAGCCAGCACCCAGGAAGGAGACATTTACCGTGGGAGTGGTAGGTGGGAAGATCATTGACCCTTCTTTTCCTCTCTTACATGACTGTTCCAGGTTACACTTCTCTTTGTCAACCTTCTGGAGAAGACCTGCATGCTGAAGAAACATGCCTGCCAAGAGATGGGCAAGGTCTCCTTGTGGCTCACTGTGAAGGAGTGGAGGGCAGCGTAGTGCACTGATGCTCACTGTGTCCCATTTTCCCTTGTCTCACTTCCCCATGTTTCCTGACCTCCACCACTCTGGTCTCCCCATCAGGTATCAGGCCTTAGTCCTTGCCTTGGGTTTTGCTTTCATAGATGACCTGGGCTGCGGCAGAGGTAAAGAAATCAGAGAGCTGAAGTGAGCTCATTCATCCACTTTTTCACTCAGGGCTTGTTGATTAGCTGCTGAATGTTGAGGATTTGCTGGTTTCTGAGGACATAATAATGGGTAAAATAGGATCCCTGCCTTGAAATAACTCATTGTCTAGTTCAGAGAGACTGAGATCTGATAAAGCTCTTCAAGATTAGGAAAACAGATATTTATAGTAAAATACTTGAGATAAAATGTTCTTTTCTTGGAAATCTGGCTTTAAGAATGCTGCATATGACATGGTATTGAGGCCCGAAGCTAATGGTATCTCGAATCAGTTTTTTTGCCTTTGTACCAACATTCGACTAAGGCCAAAGCTGAAATCAAGAGGCTTCAAGTGCTCCGTTTTCTAAGGAGAGCCATAAGAAACTGCCTATCGCTAGGCTGAATATCTCCCTGAAGGTTTTTTGAGAATTGGAAGAAATGGTTGATCTTCCCACTCCCTCAGGTATCTAAATGAGAAGGGGACTAGAGTGAGGGCTGGATCCATCAAATGGTTGACCTCGTCGGGACAGTCATATTTTGTAGAGAGAAGCTTTTTTTCCTAACCTCTGGGACTGCAGAGGAGCCCAGTGAAGCAACTCCAAGAGAATCACCCATAGAATCAGGATACCTAAAGAAAGAGAGCCATCTGTATGATGCCTTTGTGAAATACTTGTTCAGCTGACTCTCTGGTGCTGACACCCAAACACATAGGATGACTCTTTTGAGAGTGGGCATGGGCATTAATAAACTTATGGACTGTTACCTGATTTTGCTGTAGGGATCTGGGAAGTGGGAGACAATTGGTATAACCTAGGTTGACAGGCTTCAGAGGACTATGATGAGTTCTGTTTGAGAAGAATTTAGGGCCTATCTGTACCATATTTCATTCATTTTTGCCCTCAGAAGATTCAGACCTAACAGTTTCTATGGGGCTTTCCATCGGGGAGTTCAGATGCTGGAGAAGAACCGGCAGCAAAGGACTGCTCAGTTGGCTACTAGGCCTTGCCAGGAGACACCTAACCTTAAGAACAGAGAGGGCAGCTTGTCCTGCAGGCAAGATTTATGAGAGCAGTAGTTGCTCCACTGAACAGAAGAGAGAGAGCCAGAGAGAAGATGAATACTTATGGTCAAGAAAATTGTGCACTGATGTGAAGACAAAAACATCAAAGGAGGTTACAAACATCAGACAAAATCCGAATGAACCAGAGTGAGGCAAGGGACGCATCCTTACAGGTTACAGGTGGACAGTGATTGAAGAAGACCCCACATCCCCACCCTTCCTCCCTGACCCCAACGTGAGTTTACCCAGAGAAGCTTGGTGGGGTGGGGGTGGGTGTGCAGCCATTCCCATGATCTTTCTCCACTCAGGGAAGCCAGAGCCACACAGAGTAGCTTGTGTTGGGAAAGAGGGTGGGGAAAGTTTTGAATGCTGAAATTTTAATCTGGATTGGACTGTGTTTTAATAATTAAAAATGACCAGAAAGTTATAGAATATGCAAAAAATATTACTAAGGCTGTGGGTTGGAATTTAACATATAGCGGGATGGAAAATGAGCAGCTCAAAGGTGTGAAACCATTTCCAGAAGCGATTTTAAGGGCAGGCCTGGACATGGCATATCCTTTCTGCCTGGATCTTATTGACCAGAACCCAATCCCATGACAGCAACCTAAATATGTGTGAGGTTCAGGAACTTGCCCCCTGTGTGTCCAGGAGGTGGAATGATTTGAACACGTAGATTTGATTTGTCTCTTTTCATAGGTGGCCACTTTGAAGTCCAGAACATCGCACAAATTAGAAGACAGGAATCTAGTGGTTTTGTAGTGATGATAATACTATGGATGAAGACCTGTCATGTGACAGACTCCATTCAGGAGTTCTCATGTTTTCTCAAACAACCGACAATGTTTTACAGGCTGGGTCTCCGAGAGAGTGCACTTGACTTGCCCCAGATTAGGATCTAATATTTAATCCTGGCAATTCTGTGATGTGGGTGCTGTGACTCTGATTTTCTTGAAGAAACCAGAAGAACTAACAATTTAATGCCACAACTAATAGGTGGCAAATTTATTGTTAGTGTCTGGCTCTGTCCCACTTCAATTTTCCTGCTGTTTCTATTATACCCATATCATCTGGTCATCTTGACTTCTGAAAATCCAAGGCCTTTCTTCTTCTCTTTGTTCAGGATGAATTTTCTGAGACTCATTTTGATGATTCTATGATGACCCCCTACTGATTTTCCACATGACATATATTCACTGTGCCAAGGATCATGCTGCCTATCATCAGTTTATTGTTCCATCTGGCTATTATTATTCCATTTGTACAAGATCCTAGTGTGTATGGCTCTTTTTTGGTATAAAGTTCCTGTTTTAATAGTTTGATGATGTGCTGAGCTGCATTTGGTGTGCTGGGTAATTTCCTTAATTTGACTCTGATGTTTGTGAAGATTGAGTATTCACCAGTTCAGGCAGTTTTGATTTTTGACTCATAAAACCGGAGCAGATGGGCTTGGGACTCAATAATTCAGCTACTGCTGATCAGTTTCATATCTTTGTTCATTTATTAATGGGACTGTTCCTAGTGAGTCTTTTTATAATTTTCTTTTTGTCACCTCAAACAATTGTTTGTTATTAATATACTGTCACTTTAATCTCAGATTATCCTTTCACGTTTTATGGAAGCTCAGTAAAAACACTTTAAAATAATCTGTTTAGTTTTGCTAAGTAAGCATCACAATATCATAATTAGATGTTGGGGGCTTTGGAATCCATAATATAATTTCCTTTTTAATCAGTTTAAACACATTGATTTGTCTTCCTAGCATGTTCTGATTTGCCAATTGGCTGGAACCATCAAAAGTACCTTAAATGGAGGGAGGACACATAGGGAACTTGTGGGTGTGATTCTGGTTACTGGAGTGAAATTGGGAAATTAGTAAAAGCAATTTTGTCTTTACCTTGGTTGTCCGTTAATGAGTGAACATTGGCAGGGTCCCTTTAAAGTCATGTACCCAATAAATATGCATTTGTAACCTGCTATTTTTATGCCAGTCTCTATGATCAAAAATGATGAATTCTTGGACCTTTTGAAGTGTTCTCAGTCTAACAGGGGTAGAGAAGATATTTATGTATCTGAACTCAGAGTGATAAATGCGGTAATACAATATATCCAATATACAGTGATGGTGCAAAAGAGGGAGGATTAATTGGAACAGAAGTCAGGTTTCACAATGTTTAATTGATATTTAGTCTCTCAGAGAACTGGTTATATAACCATTCCCTCTGCTTAAATAATGTGTTAGGGCAATCAGTCATGAGTTTTGTTTCTTTGATCCCCGAGTCTTTCTCTGTGAGGTTAGAGGGCTGCATCTTCAGGCTCTGGTCTAGAGAGATTATTGGTATTTGAGAAGCTTGACTTGGCCTTGCTTTCCCTATTATACTTACTATTTTTTTCCTACTGGATGTAAAGCATGCGTATAGAATAAGTTCTCTCCAAAATATAGAAGAATGCTCATATTGAGTGTTGCTGCATGTAGATCTTCGAGTGGCCACAAAATGGGCAATAGAGTTCTCTTCAGGGTCATTTGCCACTTCACAGGTTGTTTGTCAAAATTTGTAAGTAAGGGGCGCCTGGGTGGCTCAGTGGGTTAAGCCTCTGCCTTCGGCTCAGGTCATGATCTCAGGGTGCTGGGATCGAGCCCCGCATTGGGCTCTCTGCTCAGCAGGGAGCCTGCTTCCTCCTCTCTCTCTACCTGCCTCTCTGCCTGCTTGTGATCTCTCTCTGTCAAATAAATAAATAAAGTCTTTAAAAAAAAATTTGTAAGTAAATCAGTCCTTGCAAACAGTGGAGTATTTGATTTTTAATTCCTTTTTTTTTGTAATTAGGATACATTTTTTATTAAGAGCTGCTAGAAACCAACATTTTTCCACCCATAAATTTAGCATCTTCTGACACGGTGAGAATTACGATGGTAGGAAGAAAGGGGACTATGCAAACAAAACAAAGACATAAAATGAGAGAAAAGCAGCCAGCTTGCTGCAACTGTAAAGAAGAAGAAAACTTCAGGGAGGCCTGATTTATGGGGAATAATTATTCTTGGCTGATTTAGAAAACTGGGGCAGAGATAGCAAGACGCTGAAATGGCTGTTTTTTGCAAACTGATGTGAAGAACTCTTCTGTGCCATTATAAATAATAATTCTTGGTGAATGTGTCCCCTTTCACTTAAAGATTGCAAGGACTTTAAAAATACTGCTTGAATAGAATTATGATGCTGGAGAAGCACATTCAGACCACTATTTTAAATGTAAAGGCAAAGACCAGGAGCAGGACAGGGATTTGTGAAAAGTTGTCTAAGGGATCAGAACAAGAGATAGATCCAGTTAACAAATTCTGATTTCCTAATTCAGAAAACAGTCGGTTACCACAGTTAAACCTTTAAATTCTGATTAGGGAATTTCATCTTCACAATAGCTTTCAATCTAAGAGAGATCATTCAACCTATTCAATCATCATTCAGTTGTCCATTAGAACATTTACTGAGCTCCTGCTATATGCCAGGTACAGACTATGTGCTAAGAATACATGAGTTCTATATTTAAAGGGGTGGATTTAATGAACACAATAAACTAAGATGTACATTTTCCCAGTTGGGAAATACCGATCAATAAAATGCTTTGACTCAGAAACCCAGATGTTATCTTTTTGTTGCTGATAACGTATTTTTTACCCCTAAAATGAAGGATGATTTGCATGGTTATTCCTGCAATTTTTATAAGGTGCCACTTTAATAGGATACATCTTGTTAGACCAGAAGACGAGAACAAGGTGAAATCAAAACATTGGATGGAGGTGGCCCTTTATATTTGGAAAGAGCATTGAGATGAACTCAGGGATCTGGGTTATAATTCTTTTTCTTTTGTTAACCTATTGTATGAATTAAGGTAAGAAATTGTACCACTTCAGGATTTATATTCCTCATTTCTAAACATTAGCTACAGGGCTCTTTAAGATTCTCTTTAAATTCTAAAAAATCAAATATGTATTGAGCACCTCCTATAAACCTAAATTGTCCAAGAAATTGGGGATAGAGAGGTGAACAAAATAGACAGTAGGGTAGAAGGAAAATCAAAGTGTGATATTCTGGAAGCCATGTGAAGAAACTGTTTTCAGGAATAGGAAGAGATTAATTTTAAAATGCTATTGATAAATTAGATGAAATTTAGGGTGAACATTTACCATTGGCTTTAGCAAAATTAATCACTGACAGCCTTGACAAGAGCAGTTTCAAGGGAGTGATGGAATAAAGGTGTGGTTTTGGAGTGAGTTCTGTGTAAGAGACTGAATATATAAATGGATTATCATCAGCCAGAATATATGTAAAAATAGATTTCTGACCCACATTCAGCAGCAAACAGTCCAGGAAACCAACCCATTGTCTACACTAAGCAGCCCAGAAGTCAGCCTACTACCTCCAAGTCCGAATTGTAGAAAGACCACTATTTCTAGCAAGCAGTCCAGGCAACTAAACAATAACACTTGTGACAGTGACAAATGGCCAGGACTTAATTAATAACTGGCACCTTCCCTAATTTTTGTTTCAAACTTAGCGCTAATTAGAGGAAGCCAAATAGGCACCTCTAGCCATGAAATAGGACATCCTGCTTCTATTAGCCTGCCTGCGGCTTCCTCATGTCAGCAGCCTCCACTCATTGAAGCCCCTCTTTTTCCGTAAAGCTTTCCCACTCCTCTGTCTGCCCGTGAGTCTCTGCTGAGGACTACTGGTGGTGGCTGACTCCTTTGTTACAGCAAGTTCTGAATGAATAGTCCTCGCTTGTTCTCATTTAGGTGGTTTTATTTCCACGTAAAAAACGTGTGAGAAGAACAAATTAGAAAAAGAGAATATAGGCAGTTTAAAAAGAGTTCTGTTATAAAGCTGAGCAGAAAAACGAGTCAGTAACTGAAGTGAGATACATTTCTTTTGATATTGTACTGGCGAGGACATCAAATACAGTGATTAATAGAAGCTGCAGTGGTGGGCATCCTTATTTCTTCCTGATGTTAAAAAGATTTCTAAAGTTCTGCCATTATGACATTTTCCGTGTCCTTCATTAGACAGAGGACATTACCTTTTATTCCTAATTTGAGAAGAGTTTTTAAATTTGTTTTGAATATATATTTTTCTGTGGTTTAATCATGAATGAGTGTTGATTTTTTTTTTTTTTTTTTTTTTTTTTTTTTTTTTTTTTTTACAAATTCCCTTGCTGCATCTACTAAGGGAATTTTTATCCTTACTGTTTGTCACGACCTGAATTATGCTGTTAGATTTTCTTTTGCTTATTAGCATTCTTGAATTCCTGGGTTAAATTAAGCTTGGACATGACTTAAAAAAAATGCTTGCTGATTTGGTTTGCTGATAGTGTTTAGTATTGTATCGTAAGTGAATTTTTATTCCCTTCACCTATGTTGTTTTATTCATACATCAGATTTTGATATTGATAGTTTATATACTAAGCTTGTAAAGTAGGGTTTCCCTTTTTCCCCTACTCTCTGGAAAATTTTGTATAGATCAAAAGTTATCTATCTGTACTTGAATTTTGACAGCATTTACCTCTACATACATATAGGCCAAGTATCTCTGTGTATGTGGGTGTCTATTTATGGAGAGGTACTGATTTCATTTCTTTAACATAATCATTAAATACATATTTTGAATTTCTTCTGGAGTCAGTTTTAAACCATTTCTCTACACTTCCACGTTTGATGGAATAATATTTTTCATAACACTTTCTTCTAAAAAATTTTAGTCAAATCATAATTGTATCATTTTTATTACTTTTTTAAACATTTTTTTAATTTTTAATTTTTTATAAACATATATTTTTATCCCCAGGGGTACAGGTCTGTGGATCACCAGGTTTATAGATTTCACAGCACTCACCATAGCACATACCCTCCCCAACGTCCATAACCCCACCCCCCTCTCCTAAACCCCCTCCCCCCAGCAACCCTCAGTTTGTTTTGTGAGATTAAGAGTCACTTATGGTTTCTCTCCCTCCCAATCCCATCTTGTTTCATTTATTCTTCTCCTACCCCCTTAACCCCCCATGTTGCATCTCCACTTCCTCATATCAGGGAGATCATATGGTAGTTGTCTTATTTTGCTAAGCATGATACCCTCTAGTTCGATCCACGTCGTCGCAAATGGCAAGATTTCATTTCTTTTGATGGCTGCATAGTATTCCATTGTGTATATATACCACTTCTTCTTTATCCATTCATCTGTTGATGGACATCTAGGTTCTTTACATAGTTTGGCTATCCTGGACATGGCTGCTATAAACATTCGGGTGCACGTGCCCCTTCGGATCACTATGTTTGTATCTTTATGGTAGATACCAGTAGTGTGATTGCTGGGTCATAGGGTAGTTCTATTTTCAACATTTTGAGGAACCTCCATGCTTTTTTCCAGAGTAGTTGCACCAGCTTGCATTCCCCCCAACAGTGTAGGAAGGTTCCCCTTTCTCCACATCCTCGCCAGCATCTGTCATTTCCTGACTTGTTAATTTTAGCCATTCTGACTGGTGTGAGGTGGTATCTCATTGTGGTTTTGATTTATATTTCCCTGATGCCGGGTGATGTGGAGCACCTTTTCATGTGTCTGTTGGCCATCTGGATGTCTTCTTTGCAGAAATGTCTGTTCATGCCCTCTGCCCATTTCTTGATTGGATTCTTTGTTCTTTGGGTGTTGAGTTTGCTAAGTTCTTTATAGATTTTGGACACTAGCCCTTTATCTGATATGTCATTTGCAAATATCTTCTCCCATTCTGTCAGTTGTCTTTTGGATTTGTTCACTGTTTCCTTTGCTGTGCAAAAGCTTTTGATCTTGATAAAATCCCAATAGTTCATTTATGCCCTTGCTTCCCTTGCCTTTGGTGATGTTCCTAGGAAGATGTTGCTGCGGCTGAGGTCGAAGAGGTTGCTGCCTGTGTTCTCCTCAAGGATTTTGATGGATTCCTTTCTCACATTGAGGTCCTTCATCCATTTTGAGTCTATTTTCGTGTGTGGTGTAAGGAAATGATCCAATTTCATTTTTCTGCATGTGGCTGTCCAATTTTGCCAACACCATTTATTGAAGAGGCTGTCTTTTTTCCAGTGGACATTCTTTCCTGCTTTGTCGAAGATGAGTTGACCATAGAGTTGAGGGTCTATTTCTGGGCTCTCTATTCTGTTCCATTGATCTATGTGTCTGTTTTTGTGCCAGTACCATGCAGTCTTGATGATGACAGCTTTGTAATAGAGCTTGAAGTCCGGAATTGTGATGCCACCAACTTTGGCTTTCTTTTTTAATATTCCTTTGGCTATTCGAGGTCTTTTCTGGTTCCATATAAATTTTAGGATTATTTGTTCCATTTCTTTGAAAAAAATGGACAGTACTTTGATAGGGATTGCATTAAATGTGTAGATTGCTTTAGGTAGCATAGACATTTTCACAATATTTATTCTTCCAATCCAGGAGCATGGAACATTTTTCCATTTCTTTGTGTCTTCCTCAATTTCTTTCATGAGTACTTTATAGTTTTCTGTGTATAGATTCTTAGTCTCTTTGGTTAGGTTTATTCCTAGGTATCTTATAGTTTTGGGTGCAATTGTAAATGGGATGGACTCCTTAATTTCTCTTCTGTCTTGTTGTTGGTGTAGAGAAATGCAACTGATTTCTGTGCATTGATTTTATATCCTGACACTTTACTGAATTCCTGTACAAGTTCTAGCAGTTTTGGAGTGGAGTCTTTTGGGTTTTCCACATAGAGTATCATATCATCTGCAAAGAGTGATAGTTTGACTTCTTCTTTGCCGATTTGGATGCCTTTAATTTCCTTTTGTTGTCTGATTGCTGAGGCTAGGACTTCTAGTACTATGTTGAATAGCAGTGGTGATAACGGACATCCCTGCCGTGTTCCTGACCTTAGCGGAAAAGCTTTCAGTTTTTCTCCATTGAGAATGATATTTGCGGTGGGTTTTTCATAGATGGCTTTGATAATATTGAGGTATGTGCCGTCTATCCCTACACTTTGAAGAGTTTTGATCAGGAAGGGATGCTGTACTTTGTCAAATGCTTTTTCAGCATCTATGGAGAGTATCATATGGTTCTTGTTCTTTCTTTTATTAATGTGTTGTATCACATTGATTGATTTGTGGATGTTGAACCAACCTTGCAGCCCTGGAATAAATCCCACTTGGTCGTGGTGAATAATCCTTTTAATGTACTGTTGAATCCTATTGGCTAGTATTTTGGTGAGAATTTTAGCATCTGTGTTCATCAAGGATATTGGTCTGTAGTTCTCTGTTTTGTTGGGATCCTTGTCTAGTTTAGGGATCAAGGTGATGCTGGCCTCATAAAATGAGTTTGGAAGTTTTCCTTCCATTTCTATTTTTTGGAACAGTTTCAGGAGAATTGGAATTAGTTCTTCTTTAAATGTTTGGTAGAATTCCCCCGGGAAGCCATCTGGCCCTGGGTTTTTGTTTGTTTGGAGATTTTTGATGAATGTTTCAATCTCCTTACTGGTTATGTGTCTGTTCAGGTTTTCTGTTTCTTCTTGGTTCAGTTATGGTAGTTTATATGTCTCTAGGAATGCATCCATTTCTTCCACATTGTCCAATTTGTTTGCATAGAGTTGCTCATAGTATGTTCTTATAATTGTTTGTATTTCTTTGGTGTCAGTTGTGATCTCTCCTCTTTCATTCATGATTTTATTTACTTGGGTCCTTTCTTTTTTCTTTTTGATAAGTCTGGCCAGGGGTTTATCAATCTTATTAATTCTTTCTAAGAAGCAGCTCCTAGTTTTGTTGATTTGCTCTATTTTTTTTTTTTTTTTGGCTTCTATTTCATTGATTTCTGCTCTGATCTTTATGATTTCTCTTCTCCTGCTGGGTTTAGGCTTTCTTTCTTGTTCTTTCTCCAGCTCCTTTAGGTGTAGGGTAAGGTTGTGTACTTGAGACCTTTCTTGTTTCTTGAGAAAGGCTTGTACCGCTATATATTTTCCTCTCAGGACTGCCTTTGCTGTGTCCCACAGATTTGGAACCATTGTGTTTTCATTATCATTTGTTTCCATGAATTTTTTCAATTCTTTAATCTCCTGGTTGACCCATTCATTCTTTAAAAGGATGCTTTTTAGTCTCCATATATTTGGGTTCTTTCCAAATTTCCTCTTGTGATTGAGTTCTAGCTTCAGAGCATTGTGGTCTGAAAATATGCAGGGAATGACCCCAATCTTTTGATAACGAGTTGAGACCTGATTTAGGACCGAGGATGTGATCTATTCTGGAGAATGTTCCATGTGCACTAGAGAAGAATGTGTATTCTGTCGCTTTGGGATGAAATGTTCTGAATATATCTGTGATGTCCATCTGGTCCAGTGTGTCATTTAAGGCCTTTATTTCCTTGTTGATCTTTTGCTTGGATGATCTGTCCATTTCAGTGTGGGGAGTGTTCAAGTCCCCTACTATTATTGTATGATTGTTGATGTGTTTCTTTGATTTTGTTATTAATTGGTTTATATAGTTGGCTGCTCCCACGTTAGGGGCATAGATATTTAAAATAGTTAGATCTTTTTGTTGGACAGATCCTTTGAGTATGATATAGTGTCCCTCCTCATCTCTTATTATAGTTTTTGGCTTAAAATCTAATTGATCTGATATAAGGATTGCCACTCCTGCTTTCTTCTGGTGTCCATTAGCATGGTAAATTCTTTTCCAACCCCTCACTTTAAACCTTGAGGTGTCTTCGGGTTTAAGATGAGTTTCTTGTAGGCAACATATAGATGGGTTTTGTTCTTTTATCCATTCTGATACCCTGTGTCTTTTGATTGGGGCATTTAGCCCATTAACATTCAGGGTAAGTATTGAGAGATATGAATTTAGTGCCATTGTATTGCCTGCAAGGTGACTGTTATTGTATATTGTCTCTGTTTCTTTCTGATCTACTACTTTTAGGGTCTCTCTTTGCTTAGAGGACCCCTTTCAATATTTCCTGTAGAGCTGGTTTGGTGTTTGCAAATTCTTTCAGTTTTTGTTTGTCCTAGAAGCTTTTAATCTCTCCTTCTATTTTCAATGATAGCCTAGCTGGATATAGTATTCTTGGCTGCATGTTTTTCTCATTTAGTACTCTGAATATATCATGCCAGCTCTTTCTGGCCTGCCAGGTCTCTGTGGATAAGTCTGCTGCCAATCTAATATTTTTACCATTGTACGTTACAGACTTCTTTTCCCGGGCTGCTTTCAGGATTTTCTCTTTGTCACTAAGACTTTTAAATTTTACTATTAGGTGATGGGGTGTGGACCTATTCTTATTGATTTTGAGGGGGGTTCTCTGAACCTCCTGGATTTTGATGCTTGTTCCCTTTGCCATATTGGGGAAATTCTCTCCAATAATTCTCTCCAACATACCTTCTGCTCCCCTCTCTGTTTCCTCTTCTTCTGGAATCCCAATTATTCTAATGTTTCGTCTTATGGTGTCACTTATCTCTCGAATTCTCCCCTCGTGGTCCAGTAGCTGTTTGTCCCTCTTTTGCTCAGCTTCTTTATTCTCTGTCATTTGGTCTTCTATATCGCTAATTCTTTCTTCTGCCTCATTTATCCTAGCAGTGAGAGCCTCCATTTTTGATTGCACCTCATTAATAGCTTTTTTGATTTCAACTTGGTTAGATTTTAGTTCTTTTATTTCTCCAGAGAGGGCTTTTATATCTCCTGAGAGGGTTTCTCTAATATCTTCCATGCCTTTTCGAGCCTGGCTAGAACCTTGAGAATCGTCATTCTGGACTCTAGATCTGACATATTACCAATGTCTGTATTGATTAGGTCTCTAGCCTTCGGTACTGCCTCTTGTTCTTATTTTTGTGGTGAATTTTTCCGCCTTGTCATTTTGTCCAGATAAGAGTATATGAAGGAGTAAGTAAAATACTAAAAGGGTAGCAAAGACCCTAGGGAAATATGCTTTAGCCAAATCAGAAGAGATCCCTAATCGTGGGGGGGAGGAAGGGATAAAAAGAGGTTCAGAAAAAAAAAATGAACAATTAAAAAAAGAAAACAAATAAAGAAAAAATATAAAAAAGAAAAAAGAATATATATATTAGATAAACTAGTTATAAAATGTTAAAAAAGAAAACGGTAAAAGTTAAAAAAATTTAGAAGAAAAAAAATTGAAAAAAAAATTAAATTAACTATAGACTAAAGAATTATGGGGAGAAACCCATGAGTTCCGTGCTTTGCTTTCTCCCCCTCTGGAATTCTGCTGCTCTCCTTGGTATTGAACATGCACTCCTTGGTAAGTGAACTTGGTCCTGCCTGGATTTTTTGTTGATCTTCTGGGGCAGGGGCCTGTTGTAGTGATTCTCAAGTGTCTTTGCCCCAGGCGGAATTGCACTGCCCTTACCAGGGGCTGGGCTGAGTAATCCGCTCGGGTTTGCTTTCAGGAGCTTTTTGTTCCCTGAGCCCTTTCCGTAGAGTTCCGGAGGACAGGAATGAAGATGGCAGCCTCCCAGTCTCTGTCCTGGAGGAGCCGAGAGCTTGGGGCCCCACTCCTCAGTGCGCCCTCAGAGAATAGCGCCCAATTACCCGTCTCCCTGGCCTCCGGCCAAGCTCCAAGCTCACCGAGCTTGCAACAGGTTCAAGGTAACCCTGAACTGAGAGCTCACTCCTCTGCTCTGTCTCTGTAGCCGGCTTCCCCGTTCTAATACCTGCAAGCTCTGCGACACTCAGACACCCCCGATCCTTCTGTGACCCTTTAGGACCTGAGGCCACGCTGACCCCGCATGGGCTTCACCCCTGTTTAGCCTCTGGAGCGATGTCCCTCAGCGGAACAGACTTTTAAAAGTCCTGATTTAGTGCTCCATTGCTTCGCTGCTTGCCGGGTGCCAGCCCTTCCCGCAGTGGTCTATCTTCCCGTTGCTTTGGATTCACTTCTCCGCCAGTCCTACCTTTCAGAAAGTGGTTGATTTTCTGTTTCTGGAATTGCTGTTCTTCTTCTCTTCGATCTCCCGTTGGATTTGTAGGTGTTTGCAATCTTTAGATAAGCTATTTAGCTGATCTCCTGTTACCTGATGTAGTCTCAGCCTGCTACTTCTCCGCCATCTTGAGTCCTCATAATTGTATCATTTTTTAATGAATACATCTCCTTTGGGCATTTTTTCCCTTGATCTTGATATTTTCTTTTATGTTTTTGTCTTTCAATTAACTGGTTTATACTCATATTTATTATCTCCTGATGATGCTTTCAAAAACCCCTCTTCTGTTCCTCCCTGTGCTTTTCCACATCCCCCAGTAACCGTGGATCTGCTTTATATCACTGTAGATCAGTTTGCATTTTCTGTCATTTTATATGAGTATAATACCATTTGTACTGTTTTTATCCAGCTTATTTTACTTAGCATAGTTATTTTCATCCAGTTATTGCATGTATTAATAGTTTATTTCTTTTTGTTGCTGAGGAGTTTTTGATTATATGATGATGTTCTTTTTTGTCCATTCACCTGTTGATGGAAATTTGGGTTGTTGGTAATTTTTGGCTGCTCTATATAAAGCTGTTTTGAACATTTGTGTAGAATGCTTTGTGTGAGCATATGATTTCAGACTGGAGTCGATTAGCTGGGTCATAAAATAGGAATATGCTTAATATTTTAAGAAATGGCCCAAGTATTTTTTCAAGTGGTTGTACTATTGTATGTTCTCACAAGCAGTGCGTTAGAGTTTAAGTTCCTTCATATTGTCACCAAAAGTTGGTTTGGAAGACTTTTTCCAATTGAATCATTGTTAAGTGTTGTGCAGTGCTATATTTTGTGGTTTTAGTTTGCATTTTCCTAATATTTGATGATATCGAGTGTATAATAGCCTGTGATTATTTGCCTTCCCTGTTACCTTCTTTTGCCCATATAAAAATTGGGTTGTTTTCTCATTATTGAGTTTTGAGAGTTATTTACATATTCTGAATACAAGTCCACCAGGAAAATTATTTGCAACTACTTTATCCTTATTCGTGGCTTGTCTTTTCATTTTCTTAATAACATCTTGAAAGAGCACAGGTTTTTGACTGAAGTCCAATTTAACAATTTTTTAATAGATTGTTCTTTGAAGTTTTATCTGTTAAGTCTTTGCATAACTTAAGGAATTTCTGCCATGTTTTATTCTAGAAGTTTCATAGCTTTACATTTCATATGTAGACCTAAAATCCATTTTGAGTTGAACTTTATATATGGTGTGAGATATGTATTGAAGTTCACTTTTTTTGCATAGTGATATTTGGTTATTCCAGCACTATTTGTTGAAAGATTTCCTTCTCTCATTGAATCTATGTATCATATTAAAATAAATTATCTATGCATGTGTAGTTTTATATCTAGACTCTGTCTTATTCCACAGATATATTTGTCTGTATCTGTACACCAATACCATATTGTCTGGATTAGTGTGGCTTTATAATAAGTCTTCATATCAGGTAGCACAAATCTTTTAACTTTGTTCTTTTATAAAATTGTTTTGATTATTCTTAGTCCTTAGCATTCCTGTGTGACTTAGAATCAGCTTGTCAAATTCTACCAGAAATATCAGGAGCTTGATTGGGATTATATTACATCTTTAGATCAATTTGGACAGAACCAGCGCCTTGAAAACGAGTTTTTAGTCCATGGACATGTTATATCTTTCCATTTATTTGGGTCTTTTAAAATTTCAGCACTGTTTTACCAAACGTCTTACATAATATACTTCTGGGATTTATCTCTAATATTTCAATTTTTAATGTTATTATTAATGTTGCTTTTTAAAAAATTTCTGATCATTTATGTCTATTAAAAAGAATTACTTTTTATTTTTGTATATTAGCTTTGTATCTTGTGAGCTCGCTGAAGTTAATTACTAGTTCTAATGGATTTTTGGTATAAGTTCCAGTGGGTTTTCTATGTAGATGATCATGCTGTTTTGTAGAATAGACAGTTTTACTTCTTATTTTACAACTGGATGTCTTTTATTTATTTTTCTGTGTTAGTGCAGGGGCTAGTACCTCCATGCTCAATGAATATAAATGTTAAGAACTGCATTCTTATCTTTTTTTCCTAAGTGTAGTAGGAAAACACCCAGTCTTTCATATTAAGTGTGAGGTTAGTTGTAGATTTTAATAGGCACCCTTTATCAGATTGAGGAAGTTCAATTTCTGGTGTGTTGAGATTTTTCTAAGAATGGATATTAGGTTTTATCAAATGATTTCTCTCTATATATATTGAATCCTCTGGTTTTATTTTTTTAGATTGTTCATATTGTAAATTATAATGATTGAATTCAAAATGCTAAATCAAGCTTACATTCCTGGAATAAATCTAAGTTGGTCATAATATATATTCATTTTTATGTTGCTGGATTCAATTTGCTAAAATTTTGTTCAGAAGTTTCACATCTGTGTTCAAGAGAGATATTGATCTTTAGTTTTCTTGTAATTTTTAGTTTTCTTATAATATTTTGGTTTAATTTCTGGAAATTTTTTTGTGTGTGGGAAGGCTTTTAACTACAAATATGGTTTATTTAGTTTATATAGTCATATTCAGGGTATCTGTGTTACAATTTCTTAGAAAAATATCTGAAAGCTTCACAATATAGGGCCCATATTTCCATCTGTCAGGATTGGGGGGCATTCAATAGTAGCTGTCTGTAGTGTGCCATAGTCTCTGTAACTCTATATTGGCTAACATTATTTATTTATATTACCTTTTTGGCTACTATAAGCTTTTGGGTTACCATCCTTTTGTTAAACTGTTCTTAATTTGCATTAATTTGTTATAGATCCCAAAGATGATCTATTTCAATTGCCTAATGTAGTAGATGATGAAAACTGTAGTCTCAATTATAAAGGTCATCCAGCAAGTTATATTAGAAGTTGAGTCTAGGTTTCTTGTCATTTGCTAAGTGCCTTCTTATTGTCCCATGAGACTTTCTTATATCTGCACATCATCTGCTTGCATGGTACTTGCTCTAGCCAGTATAATCCTTTGGGTACAGGAAATGATGTGCATGAGTAGATGCATTCTTCATGCATAATATATTAAGGAGCATATTTTATAATCATGGTTCTTAGTAAACACTTCCAAGGCATTATTGTCTGTATAACCTTGTTCTTTCCTTTCTTTTCTTCCAATTCCCTACTCATCATAACATGGAGAAGTGGATAAATTTAGCCAACTTTGTCTCATTTCACCTTGGTATCTCTTACTCTAGTCCTTATATTCTCCATTTTTGTTTCCCTAATCCAAAAACTTACCCCTCATGGCTGGATGTTTATAATACTACAGCAATAGAATTTCCTTCCTTCACATAATCCTCCCTCCAAATATTTTGACACATCGTAAGAATAGTGTTAGCACAGAATATAACCTTCTATTTAAAAACTTATTTTCCTATGATCAAGTGATCCTAGCATGGACCTGAAAGAGGTTAGGAGAAGGTATCATGTAAGGACCTGTTTATTAAGTTAGGAACAGTCTTGGTTGGGCCCTAGGGTGCTGCTTTCTTCATCAGCCCTTTTATCATATCAGTCTAGTGACTGGGGATGGCTCTTGGATCTTCCTAGTTTCAGGTACATGGCCTGACAGTACTTGCTGTGGCTCCTTTAAAGACGCCTTTAATTAAGAATTGCAAAAATAGGGGTGCCTGGGTGGCTCAGTAGGTTAAAGCCTCTGCCTTCGGCTCAGGTCATGATCCCGGGGTCCTGGGATGGAGCCCCACATCGGGCTCTCTGCTCTGCAGGGAGCCTGCTTCCTCCTCTCTCTCTCTGCCTACTTGTGATCTCTGTCAAATAAATAAATAAAATCTTAAAAAAAAAAGGAATTGCAAAAATATCATTGGGAAGAGGGGATTCATTCTTTGGAGTGGGATATGTAAACTTTCCTACAAGTTAGTATTCCTAATTCATCTTTTTTACAAAGTTGTGGTTGACTGCCAGTGCCTCCTAATCAGGTTATTGTGGGTGGTGAGGTGATATTTTTGGGTATATTCTGTTCCTGCTCCTCTAGCCATGCCTTCTCTACTTCTGAGCTTCTTCCTTGTCCAGAATACTCTTATTACTCACCTTTATGTTAATAACAGAGATCTATGTTTCTCTTCTCTATGTGTCTTCCAAATTCAGTTCTTCATGAAGAGATGTTCCACTTCACCTAGAACTTAGCAATGTTGTTTGTATTACTTCTGTGTTTTTTAAGCTGTTTACAGATTTTTGCTGTCTGAGAGCTATGGAAGGCAGAATCTCCCTCTTCTGCTTGAGAATGTCTTCTATGATCAAGTCAAGAACCAAATAATGGTTAATGCTACATTCCTGGGGTCCCAAGACCTAGAGATGAGTGTCTCCTTGATGTTGACAGTATTTAGGAGGCTAACTACAGAGCTATCTTAAAAAATCATGGTGGTGTTTGTAGGCATGAAATTGAACATTCAGAATTTCTGGTTATTTCTTCATGCTGTTTTGATGATAGCTATGATAGTCACTATTTATTTTGGTTTATGGGGCTATTTTTTAGTCTTATTTCTATCTAGACAGCTAGGCTTTCCATTTAGATATCTCTTTGGAAAGAAAAATGTTCCTGGATCATATCTCTGTAATCTTGCCAGTGGTTCCCAAATGCTGATCTGTGAGCCACTACTGACTGTACTGCACCAAAATTCTCTGAGAGAATTTATTGAAATATAATCCCAGGATGCTTCCCTAGAATTTCAGATAATTTATATATGGGGTAAGACCTATATTTCTAAGGAAAGTCCTAGGATATTCCTTTATGAAGCTGGGTTGAGAAATGCTGATCTAAATGGTAGATGTCCCATTTAAGTTTGATGGAGTTTTAGATTTCAACACAATAATAATAGCTAATATAGTAGTACTTATTGGACACTTTCTATGTATCAGCCATCTTAAATGTCTTTGTAGAACATTATATCACTTTTATGAAGATTAGTATGATCTTACAAGGTAAATACAATTATCACCCTTATACAGGAAAACGGAGGCTTATTCAAAAAGTTTTATTTATTTATTTGACAGAGAGAGAGAGAGAGGGAGAAGAAGATCACAAGTAGGCAGAGAGGCTGGCAGGAAGAGAGAGGGGGAAGCAAGCTCCCTGCGGAGCAGAGAGCCCGATGTGGGGCTTGATCCCAGGACCCTGAGACCATGACCTGAGCCGAAGACAGAGGCTTAACCCACTGAGCCACCCAGGCTCCCCCGGAGGCTTATTCAGATTCACATATGTAATGATTGCGACTAAGGCCTATGCTCAAACCCATTCAGTGCTACACAGTGTGCTACTTAAAGAGGGAAGCACTGGTTCCAACCCCGTCTCCAGTCTCCAAGAAGGTGACCTTGGATAAGACATTTAAATATTCAGGAAGTATTTTTTTTTCATTTGTAAAATGAGAGGGTTGGGTTAGGTAATTTTCTAGTTCTTTTAAGCTCAAAAAATGTGGGTTTTGTATGAAAACGGAATTATCTTTAAAGAAGCATAACAATGAACTAATCTCTAACATATAAAACATTTATATACAATTTACAGCAATATTCATGGAAGTATAAAAACTGAAGTATACAATTTGGCACCTTTCACACCAATCTTTCACTTTATGAACACTTAATATATACAATTTCTGCTCTAAATATTGAACTATGAGTCTCTCTTTTGCTACAGTGTAGGTATCTAGCCATTGGGCTTATATATAGCAAAGCTTTACCATTCCTGGAATTAAAGTACACCTTGACTTTTCTTTGGATTTTGTTAACTGTTTTAGAGAAGAGAGTTTGCCAAGTATTGGCAAACAACAACAAGTATTGTTGTCTTTCAAGGTTTGAGTCTCAAGAGCAGACCTTGTTTTGTCTTCTATTTTAATTACTGTTTTGTGGATCAGAAATTGAGTGGAATGTTTTTTTTTTTTAAATTTAAGTTTTACTTAGTTAACATGCAGTGGAATATTGTTTTCTGGAGTAGAATTCAGTAATTTATCCCTTCCCTATAATACCCAGTGCTCATCACAAGTGACCTCTTTCATAGCCATCCCCCACCTAGCCAATACCCATATACCTCCCTCCATCAACCCTCAGTTCGTTCTCTGTCATTAAGAGTGTCTTATGGTTTGCTTCCCTCTCTTTTTTTTCTTTTTCCCCTTCCCATCTGGTTTCTTTCTTAAATTCCACATATGAGTGAGATCATATGGTTGGAGCGGAACGATTGTATAATTTCTTATGCACTACACTTCTAGCATGGCAGCTTTTTTGTTGTGGCGGTGGTGGTTATTTTACTCAGTAGAATCTTTTTTTATACTTGACCTGCTGTTTATGCTCAGCTTCATGCCCATGAAAGGCAAGACTTGACAAAATAAAGGTACTTACCAATACTTCTTTGTTAACCTGTGAAGGCTCTGTTGAAACATAGCTCTTAACTTTTTAAAGGTGACTATCGCTTTTCTCAGGATTTACATTTTAAAGCACTCCTTCAGGAAAACAGCTAGTAGTTTATAGGGTTTGCTTACATAATTTCATGTTGAATTTTGTAATATGGATTATGTAATAGAAGCAGAGGTATTATACAGCGGTTTAGTTGAGCATACTGAAATCAGACATATACACACAGATTACGTATGTGTGTATATATAAACTATACCTTATGTATAATTTACTATTTATACTGACTGCTAAGATTCTTATCTTCTGATAAGGTCATGGCATAAATTGTTCAGCTGTTGTTAAGCCATCACACAAATGTTTATTGCTGCTTTTTTTTTTACCCCTCTTCCAGGAGACATGCTTGCTCCATGGTTCCAGGTTCCAAGAAGTGAAATGTTGCAAGACGTATCTTTCTGCAACAGAACATTCTGAGCATTGCTTTCCATTCAGTGCTCATGAAATGGAAGTACAATAAGTAAAAAGAGTCAAGGTAACATTTAAAATTTTGTTGTGGCCTTTGACTAATTTTCTTAAAGAAGAAAACAAACCTTGGTGTACTAAAGTGTTACTTAGTAAGCAATGCCTGATTATTTTAGAAAGTTTAAGATAGAAGGTTTTGCCAAATCATTCCTTTAAAATGATGCTCCCCATAGTTAGAGGTTTTGAAGCTATATTTAAAATCATCATTTATATAGAGAGTCATTGGGACCACCAAAATTAACATTTACATCACCAGAAAAGCTTTGTGAAAATTAATTTCTCCTCCAACCCAATCAGATAAACCTTTCCATCTGGCTAACTTGTGAACATTATCTAATGTAATATTATTTTTTGATTGATTAGATAGCGGACTTGAAGAGACACATTTAACATTGGAAAGAATATCTGACTTAAGATGTTATGTGAGGGTGTTGTTGTTTATTTCATTTTTTGACCACAAACAAGGCTTCATTTGTACCAATTTTGTGAATGTTGTATTGAGTGGCATAGATGAGCTCAGAAAGGAAACCAGTCCCCATCCTTTAAGAAGGTTGGAGTTCATATGTGTACAGTGGCTTCATGTTCTGAGTTTTAAAAATGTAGCTCTGATTTCAAATAGTCTGTGCCATAGTCCCTATAACAGATCAAAATATTTTAGTAACATCTATTTTCTATTCCCCAGATACTCTGAAACTTTCTTATACTGCTGACATAGACGTGAAAATTCTTTGGAAAACCCATTGCAGTTTGGAGGTTAAAAAAAATGTGATCAAGGGAAGTGTAAACTATAGAGTAAAGTACAAAGTTTTAAATATCTTGAAAGAGGTGCAAATGAAATACTGTTGCTTTTCAGAAGTATCTTGAGGATCAGAGAGGAACTTAGAGAAACAATGGCATTTGAGGTAGACCTGAAATAATACTGACAGTGACAGTTGATGATTGCCTAGCAGACATTGTTTGCTTAATTGTTTATATACATTATCTTAATTTGTTCTTCAAATTCTGTGAAGTAGCTTCAGTTATTATCCCTGTTTAAGAACTATAAAAGAGAGACATTAAAAGGATATGTCATATACCTAATTGGGGATAGAACTGAGGATTTAAGGATTTGAGCTGAGGTATGTTTGGCTCTAAATTCTGTTTTTAAATTCACTATATCTATAGACTCTACTACAGTATAGTATTTGGCTCTAAATTCTGTTTTTAAATTCACTATATCTATAGTATATCTAAGTATAGTCTTAGTAGAATTAAATATAGGAGGGTATGAGTATTTGAGATAGTGGGAGCAGCATGAGCAAAGACACAGAGAGTGGAAAGCACAGGAAATAGCAGAAAGAGGTTGATTTTGTTGAAGCTATTGGTCTATGGAAAATGAGAAACAAATTTGGAAATTCCACATGGAACCAGTTGGTGAAGAGTCCCTGATTGCCAGGCTCAAGATGCTGACTCTTCAGTGATAGAGTTACTAGTAATTAGGGCTAATAAAGAATTGGGATAAGTATATAATATGTTAGAGACTGAGAGATTCATCATAGGGTTAGAACTTTGATCCCGAAAGCTATAATGAGGATCTGAACTGTAGAGATGGAAGGAGGAGGCCAGGATATGGAAGGTACTATCAAGGTGCAAAGATGAGACCATGTGACTTAGTAGATCTAGGTTCTTTAGGAAGAGAAGTCTGTTGAGGATGGAACATCATGATTTTGGATACATTGATTGGGACACCTAGGTAGACATTTTCAGGAGACTTTTGGAAGATTTTGCTCATAGACCACCACCCACCTGCCTGAATAGAAGGAGGGGAATGCACTATGTAACGAGCATTATGGGTGAATGATGAGGAGGCAGAAGTGGAGTCAACATTATTTTTTCCTAGGGGAGACACTGTTCTGGCTGCTTTACTACAGTAATTCTGTGATATAAATCTATTAACTCCATTTTTTAAAAAAGATTTTATTTATTTATTTGACGGACAGAGATTACAAGTAGGCAGAGAGGCAGGCAGAGAGAGAAGGGGAAGCAGGCTCCCTGCTGAGCAGAGAGCCCGATGTGGGACTTGATTCCAGGACCCTGGAATCATGACCCGAGCCGAAGGCAGAGGCTTTAACCCACTGAGCCACCTAGGTGCCCCTATTAACTCCATTTTAAAGGTTAAAAAAAAAAAAAAGCCTTTAAAAAAGGCTTTAAGGAAGTTAAAATTTGCTCAAAGTTAGAGTATTAGTAAATAGTAAAGCTAGGATTCAGACTTAAGTCTACTTCACTGAGGAACCTGAAATCATTAGTCTTTGAAATTATTATCAAGTTATTCATTATATATTTTACTGGGCATTTATTTTGTACAAAGCTTTGCTCAATCTCTAAGAAAAATTATGTGAAGAAAATGGCAGTCCAATATGATGCTATTTGTGTGTGTGTGTATACACATATATTTTAGAATTATTTATTTATTTATTTATTATTTGAGAGAGAGGGAAAGAGAGAGAGGAGGGTCAGAGGGAGAGGGAGAGAGACAATCCCAAGCAGACTCCCTGCTGAGTGCAGAGCCTGATGACATGGGCTTGATCCCAGACCGTGAGATCATGTGAGCTGAAACTAAGATTTGGATGCTTAGCCGACTGAAACACGCAGGTGCTCCTATTCATGTATATTTTTAAAAGAAACACCCATAGAATAATGCTACATATTTTCTGTGGATACATATAAAAAGAGTCTGGAAAAACACATAGCAAATTTAGTAACAGTGGTTACATCTGAGGAAAGAATTAAGAGAAGTTAAAGAAATTTATGTCTAATGTTTTAATTATATGGAAAATATATTCATATATTATTTGTGTAGTTAAAAATTAATTTTAAAATGAATATTTCTGCCTGAAAATGGCTTCCCATATGGACATGATTATGAAATAAGGAGTTTAAATCAAGTAAATGAGGAAATAGGATGAGTTTACAGAAATTATTTTGAACAACTTCTGTGTTAAGTGAGAGACAGGTTTTTGTTCTGTTTTGTTTTGTTTCTTATGACTGGTTGCTGGTTTCTTCTGAAGAAAGTCAGGCAAGCTTCTGTTAATGCCATGAGACACAGCCTGTTAGTTGGGCAGACCTCATTTTTCTGAGGAGTGTGTCAGGCGATAGGTAGTAGCCTGAGGGGGAAATTTCCCAGCAGGAGTCTGGCTGTACCTTGCTCATTTTTCGGTTGGAATCACCGAGAGCCATCTGAGTTCTTTTGTAAGTGGGCTGAGGCTTGAGTGTGGAGCTCTCTTCTGTTGAACTTGCCCACTGGGGGCCTCCGTTAGTCACATGCAGCCTCACTCAAAGCTCCATTATAATTAGCTTCCGCCCAGTATTCTTATTTGGGCCTCAAGAGTTCTCAAATGTGCTGTTTCCTTTACCCTGTTTTCTCCTAGTTCCGTAATCTTTCTCATCTTTCCAGTCTCAGCTTGAATTCTGCTTCCACCAAAGAGTCATCTGCATCCCACCCGCCACACTAGACTGGGAATTTCTTTTTACGCTCCCCTCCCCCAGACTTCCTGCACTGTTGAGCTCCCCGGTCCCACCTAAGGCCTTTCTCCACTCCCGCTGGACATCAAATCACAGAGACCAATTGCATCTGGATCTTGAGGATCGTATGTAGATACTTACTCTGTAGGTAGTGTCCATCATGTATGTGCCACTAGTACTTCTTGATATGAAGTACATTAGGAAGAGGGGCGCTGGGGCGCCTGTGGGTTAAAGCCTCTGCCTTTGGCTCCGGTCATGATCTCAGGGTCCTGGGATCGAGCCCCGCATCGGGCTCTCTGCTCAGCGGGGAGCCTGCTTCTTCCTCTCTCTCTGCCTCCCTCTCTGCCTACTTGTGGTCTCTGTCTGTCAAATAAATTAAAAAAAAAAAAAAAAAAAGGATGAGGGGCGCTGGTTATCTGCACCTACTTGCTTTATTGATACTGAAGACTTTCGCACACTTGTTTCTCACAGTTGTTCTGGCTTTACTGGAGTCATCAGGATGATGTTTTACAGTCATTTATTTAGCTTGCCAAATTTAAAGAAAAAATTTTTGACATCGTATATTATTTTTTCTGGGTCCCGGAAGTAGACAAAGGGACATCTCAGATAAGGCTCAAAAAAGTAAATCCTCACAATAGCTTATGCAAAAAAGTCTCTCAATGCAACCTCTTTCACTGTCCATTCTAGTTCAGCCTTTTCCCATCACCGTACCAACTCATATTTGATAATAGCAGTAGGATGAGGTATTACCTGGACAGAAAAAGGTATAAAATACTCAGTTTTGTCCTCTGTAGTCTCATTCTTGATCTCATGGGCTTTTAATGTGCAGCATGTACCAGCTAGCATTTGATGAGGTGTTCTTAGACTCAGACACTCCTGATACCTTGGGGCCCAGTATACTGCTCAAAATCTTGTGTGTCCTTTCAACCCTCCACGTCCACAAATCAAAGAGAAGAGTATAATGTTTAAGAGCCCAGGTTCTGGACGCAACTTGGGGTTGGAGGCCAGCTCTGCCAATTTCAGTGAGCTGTGCTCTTCCCTAGGCTTCAGTGTTCCCATCTATAAAATGTGGAGAACATAGTATGGTCTCTACTTCATAAATTGTTAGCAGTATTAAATGAGTCAGTATACACGAATAACTTAGAAGATTATCCAGCACATTGTAAATGTGTTAAAAATATTGGCTATTTTACTCTCAAAGCTTCGGCATTCATCTGGGTTGCATGAATGTTACAGAAGAGGAAGGATAAAGAATAAACTTATCATAGATAATATAAAACCATTAAAGGTAAAATGGAGTGAGAATGTCATTGTAGACATTGAAGAAGATTTAAAACAAATGCAATTTGCTAAAGAAGATCTCAACTTTCCCTGACCCCTCACTGGATTCTGGGACGATCCTAGCAATTTTGTATTTAAAATTCTGTACTCTTTTTCTTAAAAAGTCTACCTTAAATTATATAAACTTTAATATTTGTAAAACTGCATCTTCTAAGTCAAAATGAAAAACACTATTCAGGAAAATAAAACAGTAGAGAAATTCAGGCCAAATTGGTGAGGTGGATGTATAAAAATACCCATTGCCTAATGACTTCTGCCTTTTAAGCTGGGTCTCAGAATAATCACAATTCTATTTTCATATGTCTTTTTTGGGAGCTTTTCTAACTTCCTAAAGGAATCAGTTTGCCCTATGTATGGACATGTTAACTCTTATTTTTTTTTCCTCATTAATTGTCTTCATCCTAAAATATGAGGAAGAATTCATTAACTATCCTGATGGGGGAAGAAAAGTTAATAGCAATTTTAATGAGTGTAACCTTAGCAGGATTTGTAATAACCCTACAAAGATGGTGAAGTCACTTCTTTCTCTCGCCTTCTGTGAGTGTCTATAAGTGCTGATTACAAGTGATTAATTACCTACTGGAAGGCTTGTCTCCAGTTCATCTTCTTATCCCCAAACCAACTGCTGTCTGAAGAGTGTAGTGAGAACTCTAAATGCAAAAAAGATAAAATGGCCTTTTCTATAGTATAAAATGCTTACGAGACCGAATTTGATGAAGAACATCTGGCTAGAGCTCTTGCAATAGCATAGAAAAGGCAAATGAGTTGTTTGAGGCTGGCCTTGGAAATTCCATCTAAATGACAGGAAATATTGTGGCCATGCCATACATGAGACATTTGTGCTACCACAAGGCAGTGAATTTTTGCCTGGAACCATTCTCCAGATTATAGTGGAGGAAGGAAGAGAACAGATAGAGCCTCTTGTTAGCACTGAGTGAAGCATTTGTACTTCAGAGATTGAGGCTAAGGAGGAAATTAGAATTTGTGGGGTGGAAGAGGAACAGTGGGGACAAGAATTATATAGGGAATGAAGGTCAGAAATCTGCATAAAGGTACACTTGATTCTTTGGCCAAATACCAATCTCTGCATGTACAGAGTAAAATTCCATATGGTTCAGCAAGAATACCCACTGGAGAAAGAACAAATACTGGGGACTTGTGAGCTGGCCTGAACTTCTACAGTGCTGGGAGACCAGTCTTGTTCCATCCAGTCAAAGAAGAAGGACGTTGTTGAATACCCGGCATGTGCAGTAGAGAACCCGCAAAGTCCATGCTCCAGAAGCAGGACTAAGTTAGTTCTGGTGTAAATGATATTTTGGAATCACTCTGACATATCATGACAGCAAGACTTAAAAGGATTAAGCAGGCTACATGGAAATGTACTGCCTTCAGATCAAAATACAATATTCTTTTTTTCCCTAAGGTTTTATTTATATATTAGTCAGAGAGAAAGACAGTATAAGCAAGGGGAGTGGCAGGCAGAAGGAGAAGCAGGCTCCCTGCTGAGCAAGGAGCCTGATGCCGTATGGCATCCCGGAACCCTGGGACCATAACCTGAGCCCAAGACAGACGCTTAACCAACTGATCCGCTCACATGTCCCAGAAGACAGTATTCTATTGAAGAAGACAACAAAATCCAGTCACATAACAATGTAGCATCTATTATGTCTATAATATAACTAAAATATATGAGAGACATGAATAAACAGAAGAATATGTCCCGTAACTAAATGAATAATCATTTAGTAGAAACCTATCCCTAAATTATGGATATGATGGAATGATCAGGTAAGGACTTTAAAATACTTATTATAAATATGTTCAAGGATATAGTGGTGCCTGGATGGCTCAGGCAGTTAAGCCACCGGCTCTTGGTTTTGTCTTGGGTCACATTTTCAGGGTCCTCAGATCCAGGGCCACATTGTTCTCCTTGCTCAGCGGGGAGTCTGTTTAAGATTCTCCCTCTCCTTCTGCTGCTCCCACTGCGTGTTAGCACAAGAGTACTCTCTCTAAAATAAATAAATCTTTAGAAAAATATGTTCAAGGATATAAAGGAAAATAGGGAAATTAGGGAAAATTAGGGAAAAAAATTGGGGTAAATAATTACAATAGAGAAATGAAAAATGTAAAAGGATTCTAATGAGCTCTCTAGATGAAAAACATAATATCTAAAAAAATATACTAGAGTTAACAGACTCTTCACTGCGTAACAAAATACTATTAAATTAGTAGAAAAGGAAAAAATAAACTATATAAACTGAAGCGAAAAGAAGAACTGAAAAAAATGAATAGTGCTTCAGTGACTTGTCTGTGAACTATACCTGATCATATGTAAGTGGTCCTAATGTACATGTAATTTGGAGTCACAATAGGGGTGGAAGAAGAGATTTTGGGTCAGGAAAAAAAATTCTTGGAGATATTAGGACTGAAAAAAATCCAAATTTGCTTAAAAAATATAGAGCACATATTTATGAATATTAAAAAATGCAAGAATGATGCTTTCAAGTAGAACCATGTCCAAGCACATTAGGCTCAAACTGCTGAAAAAATTTGGTGAAGAGAAAATATTAAAAGCAGCCTGACAAAAATAACACATAGTATATAGCGAAATAATAATAATAAGAATGATTCTATCTATTCATCAGAAAAAATACAGGCCAGAAGACAATGAAATGACAATGTTAAAGTAATGAAAGAGAAAGCTGTAACCTAGAATATTATATAGAGTAAAAATATTTTTTAAGTATGATGGTTAGGGGCTCCTGAGTGGCTCAGTTAAGTGCCTGTCTTCAGTTCAGGTCATGATCTCAGGGTCTTGGGATCGAGCCTTGCATCTGCTCCCTGCTCATGGAGTCTGCTTCTCTCTCTCTGTCCCTCCCCCTACTCATGCTGACTCACTCTCTTCCTCTGTCTCAAATAAGTAAATAAAATTTAAAAAATATCATGGCTAATGAGAAGTATTAAAGACCATTTTTTGAAAAACAAAAGTTAAAGGAATTTGTCACCACAGATCTGTACTACCTGAAATGTTATAGTTCTTCAAGTTGAAGGTAAATGATATCAGATGAATTGGGATCTGTATGAAGGAAAAAACAGTAATGGAAGTGGTAAGTAGGTGGGCAAATGTTTTCCCGTTATTTAAATGATACTTTACTATAAAAGAAAAAATGTTAAAAAATGTACTTCCATGCTTATAATATGAGCAGAAGTAAAACTTATAATAACAGAATAACAGAAGAATGGGAGGGTTGAAATGGAAGTGTATCACTTTGTAAAGTTATAACAGAAGTGGTATAATGTTAACTAAAGTGGTTTGATGTCATTTGAAGGTGGAATGTGATAATAAAAACATATATTTTAAACCCTAGAGAAACCACTACAAAGCAATATTACAGCTAATAAAACATTCTGAGACACAGGAGATTGCTAAATGTTTCTTAATTAATAAAAAGAAAACCAGAGAAGGAAAGCTATAAGAAATTAGGAACAAAGGAATTAGGAACAATCAGGATGAAAAGTTCCCCAAGATATTAGACTTAAAATCAATTATATAAATAACCATTTTAAATATCAAGGAAACATTTCAACTAAAAAACAGAGATTCTCACACCAGAGAAAAAAGCAAAACCCAAATACATGCTATACATAAGAAGTATACATGAAATATGAAGGTACATATAGGATAAAATTAAAAGAATGAAAGAAAGTAACACTGTGCAAATACTAAGAAACATGGAGTAGCTGTGTTAATATCATAGAAAATATTCCTCAGGATAAGAATTATAAGAGATCAAGAGGAAAATTTTATCATGATAAAGGGGTTAATTTACTAAGATACAACATTCCAAAATGTGTGTGGACCTAATAACAGCGTTTCAGAATACTTGAAGCCAAACTGATGGAAAGGAAAGGATAAGTAAACAATTCCACAATTATAGATGTAGATTTAAATATTCTCCTCTCAGTAAGTGATACAGGAAGGATATAGAGGATTTGAACAGTACTATGAATCCATTCAACCTAATTGGTATTTATAAAACATTATACCTGACAACTGCAGAATATACATTATATTCAAGCTCATAGGGAACATTCGTCAAGAAAGATCATATGTGAGACATAACACGTTTAAATAAATTTAAAATTATTGAAAATTTACAGTATATTAGCTAATCACAACTAAATTAACTTGAAAATTAATAAGAGAAAGTATCTGGAAAGTCTCCAAATATTTGGAAGTAAAAACCACACTTTTAAATAACTTGTGGGCCAGAGGTGCCGGGGTGGCTCAGTTGATTAAGCATCTGCCTTCAGCTCAGGTCATGATCCCAGGGTTCTGGGATCAAGTCCTGCATCTGGCTCCCTGCTCAGCAGGGAGTCTACTTCTCCCTCTCCCTCTGCCTCTCCCCCTGGCTTGTGCTCCCTCCCTCTCAAGTAAATACAGTCTTTGTTTATTTTTTTTGAAAGATTTTATATATTTATTTGAGAGAGAGAGAGTGAGAGAGCATGAGAAGGGAGAAGGTCAGAGGGAGAAGCAGACTCCCCATGGAGCTGGGAGCCTGATGCGGGACTCAGTTCCGTTACTCTGGGATCATGACCTGAGCCAAAGGCAGTTTCTCAACCAACTGAGCCACCCAGGTGCCCTAAATACAGTCTTTAAAAAAATAAATCATTAAATAACCTATGCGCCAAAGAAATAGCCACAAGGAAAATTAGAAAATTTTTTTTAAAAGATTTTATTTATTTATTTGACAGAGAGAGATCACAAGTAGACGGAGAGGCAGGCAGAGAGAGAGAGAGAGGGAAGCAGGCTTCCTGCCGAGCAGAGAGCCCGATGCGGGACTCGATCCCAGGACCCTGAGATCATGACCTGAGCCAAAGGCAGCGGCTTAACCCACTGAGCCACCCAGGCGCCCTAGAAAATGTTTTTAATGAAATAAAATTTAAAGCACAGCATATAAAAATTTGTGGGTTGTGTTAATACAATTCCTGGAGGAAATTTATAGCTTTAAATGCCTATAGTAGGTAGGAGAAAATGTTAAAATCAGTTGTAAAAACTTTCTCCTTAAAAAACTAAAAATCAAGTTAAATAAAATATAAGGAGTTAAATAATGATAAAGTAAATATTGATGAAATAGGAAACAGTCACTGGAGAAAACTGAAAACACAAGTTGGTTCTTTGAATAGATTAGTAAAATTGTCAAACCTGTGGCTAGACTGATAAAGCAAAAATCACACGTTATAAATATTGTGAATAATAAAGGGGTCATCACTAAGGATCATACAAATAATCAAGAATAATAGAGGAGGGGCACCTTGGTGGCTCACTTGGTTAAGAGACTGCCTTCGATTCAAGGGTTCTGGGATCAAGCCCTACAGAGGGCTTCCTGCTGAGCAGAGAGTGTGCTTCTCTCTCTCTCTGCCTGCTGCTCTGCTTACTTGTCCTCTCTCTCTATTTCTCTGTCAAGTAAAAAGAAAAAAGAATAATAGAGGAATATCATGAACAACTTTATGCTAGTACATTAAACATTAGGAGGAAGTACACCATTTCTTGAAATTGTAAATTGTTAAAATTGACGCAAGAAGTAGAAAATCTGAATAGCCCAATTTATTAAACTTACTGAATTTATAATTCAGAATCTTTCTACAAAGATATTTCAAGTCTAGAGAGTTCTGCAAATACTTAAAGAAGAAATAGTATCAATTTTACATAAAAATTGGTATTATATGAGATATTATTAATGAGATATTCTCATTATATGAGAATAGTATAGCACTGATACCCAACCGAACAACAATATTACAAGAAAGCAATGTTATAGGCCAATATCCTTCCTACGTTATAGATGCAGAGACTCTTAGCAATACATTAACAAATCAAATCTTGCAACACATAACAAGTATAATATGTAATGCTTGGATTTTTCCCAGCAGTTCAAGATTGGCTTAACATTTGAAATCAATCCATGCAATTCACCACATTAATAGACTAATGGAGATAAATCATATGATCATTTCAATAGATGTAGCGAGATCATTTGACAACATTTTACATCCATTCATAATAAAAGCTTTCAGCAAATTAGGTTTAAGGGGAAATTCCTCAACCTCATAAAAACCATTCACCAAAATTGCCTACAGATAACACCACACTTAGAGTTGAAAGTCTCAACTAGTTGAAAGTCTTTCTAGTTGAAAGTCTCAACTCCCTCCCCCCATTATAAAGAACAAATAAGTGTGTCTTCTCTTTCATTCTGTGACAGCACGTTGTTAGATTCCTTATCTGTATATATTCTGTATAATCAAATATATTTCTATATGCTCTCATGAACAATTGGAAAATGAAAAAAATACCATTTAAAATTACCTAAAAAACAAATTTATTTAAGGAAAAATTTAATAAAACATGTTAAAGACCTTTACATTGGGGGTGCCTGGGTGGCTCAGTGGGTTAAGCTTCTGCCTTCGGGTCAGGTCATGGTCTCAGGGTCCTGGGATCTAGCGCCACATCAGGCTCTTTGTTCAGCAGGGAGCCTGCTTCCCCTCTCTCTCTGCCTGCTGCTCTGACTACTTGTGATCTCTGTCTGTTAAGTAAATAAATAAATAAAATCTTAAAAAAAAAAAAACTTTACATTGAAAACTATTACCACATTGCTGAATGAAATTAAAGGGTTTAATAAATGGAGTGATATTATATTCATAGATTGAAAACCTTAGTATTGTTATGATGTAAATCCTCCCCCAAATGATATAAATTCCAATAGGCTCTTTTTGGTTAGACATTGGCAAGCTAATTATTAAAAAATAAAGTGTTTACTCTCTAATTTGGAGACTTTACTATGAAGTTGCAGTAATCCAGAGCATAGGTTACTGAAATGAAAATAGACAAACCAATCAGACTAGAGAAGTAAAAATATAATCAGTTCATTTTCAATCAAGTTGCCAAAGCATTTGAACTCAGAAGATCTTTACAACAATGGTGCCAAGATAACTGGCTGTAAGAAAAAGGTGTTCTTTATCCCATACCTGCCTCCACACACAGTACTTAATCCTAGATGGATCATCAACTTAAATGTAAAAGGTAAAATTATAGAGATGCATGGGTGGCTCAGTTGTTGAGTGTCTGCCTTTGGCTCAGGTCAGATCCCAGGGTACTGGGATCCAGCCCCAACTCAGGTTCCCTGCTCAGCAGGGAGTCTGCTTCTCCCTTTCTCACTTCCTCCTGCTTGTGTTTCCTCTCTCGCTCACTCTTTCTCTGTGTCAAATAAATAAAATCGTAAAAAAGGTAAAATCCTAAATCTTCAAGAAGAAAATATAGGAGAATATTTTATGACCTTGGGGTTAGCAAAGATTTGTTAAATAGGAAGAATCATAAAAGGAAAAAGGGAATGACAGAATGATTTCAGCAAAATTAAAAACTCTGCTCATCAAAATGAATAGGCAGTTCATAGATTGGATAATATATTTATAATACATATACCTGACAGAATATTTGTGCTTATAGGCTATAAACACATTATAAAAATAAGTAATCAGAAATCAGATAATGAAATTAAAACATGGACCAAAAATGACCAGCAATTGCACAAAGAAGGTTTACAAATGGCCACTAAGTATATGAAAAGGTATTTAGCATCATCTGGAAAATGCAAATGAATTATTAGGGAAATACAACATAAAAGAAAAGTGAATTATTCCTCTTGAATACTCATTGAATGGCTAAAATTAAAAAGACTGATCATAGTAAAGGTTGTTGAGAATGTGGAGCAATGAACTGTCACACATTGCTAATGGGACTGTAAAATGGTACAGTCAACCTTGGGAATCGATCTGGGTATTTCTTGTGAAGTTAAATAAGCACCTACCCTATGACCTATCAGTTCCATTTTTAGATGCCTAAATGTACATAAAATGAAATAAAACATATGTATATTTACAAAAAGACTGTTCAATCATGTTAATAGTAGCCTTATGCATTAAAGCCCCAAACTGGAAGCAACCCAAATGGCCATCAAGAGAAAAAAAAGGCTAAACAAATCATGGCATATCTATATGATAGAAAACTTCTCATTAATAAAAGGGAACAAACTAATGATATATGCAGCCACATGAATGAACACCCAAAATACCATGCTGGCTGAAAGAACTAAGACTCAAGAGTATAAACTGTGTGATTCAGTTGGTATGAAGGTATATAGAACAGGCAAAACTGATAAAACATTTTCCAAGCACATACTGTATATACCAGGTGTTCCTCCCCTTTTTATCCTACTGGATCACATATGTAAAGAGTCAAGGGGAATCTTAATACTCAGTGTTTATAACTTACTCTTATCCATCTGTGCCAGATTCTTTTCTCATTTGATGTTTAATACTTTTACCCTTTATAGCTGATAGTCATTCCATTTATCTTCCCCAATAGGTCCTTACTCTATAGTCTTCTTATATATACAGTAATGTAAGTGTCATATTTTCTTTTGTATGCATATTTTTCAAATTTACATAAACAATGTACCATGGATTTCATTTTTTTAAATGAATGTTACTTTCCCGCTGCTGTGTAGTATTCCTTAATGTACTTCCACAAATTTTTATTCATTTCTTTGGTGATGGAGATACCCAGATTGTCTTCACCTCTTTTATAAACACTGCTGTAATGCATATTCTTGTATGTGCCCCATATTAATCTATGCTAGAATTTCTCTGGACCATATACCCAAGAATAGGTCATAGGGTTTATGCATACTTATTTTCATCAGTCATTGTGAGTCTGCTCTCCAGAATGACTGTAGCACTTTATATTTCCACCAGCAATGTATGATTATCCTTTTCCTCCTCCACCATACTAACACTTGGTATTATCAACCTCTAATTCTTTACATTTTAATGGTTATAAAGTAGACAAGGCTTGTTTTAAGTTGCATTTTTTCCCCTCATTACTAGTGGGTAGGAGCATCTCTTTATACATTGTTAGTTATTGGGAATTTTTCTTATATGAATTACCTATTATTAAATTTATTTATTTTAAATCTTTTAAAAATTATTTATTTGTCAGAGAGAGAAAGAGAGCACAAGCAGGCAGAGGCAGAGAGAGAAGCAGGCTCCCTGCTGAGCAAGGAGCCTGATGTGGGACTCAATCCCAGAACCCTAGGATCCTGACCTGAGCTAAAGGCAGCCACTTAACCAACTGAGCCTCCCAGATGTCCCATAAATTTTATTTATTTTAAAACCTGGTTTTATTGTCCTTTTTCTTGTTAGTTTGCAGTAATCCCTTATATATTTCAGTTACTAATTTTTTTCAGTTTTTGTCATTAGTAGCATAGTAATCCATCATCTTGATTTTAATTTTGGAAAATCCTATAAATAACTTCATTTGTGATCAAAAGCATCAGTTTGGGTGGGTTGTGCTTAAAAGGTCTTTCAAGTCACAAAGGTATTTTTAATTTTTTTCTCTTAGCTTTGTAGTTTTCCTTTCATATTTAGGAAGTTCCTCCATTTGGAGTCCATCTTCTTATATAAGATATGGAGTGATTTCATTTTTTCTTTTTAAAAAATTTTATGTAGTTAAGACTACATTCTTAATTCTGTCTTCTAAAATAATCATCATCTCTACATACAATGACACCTTTAGCATATACAAAGTCTCTTTATGTGTTGTTCCAATGTTAGATTTGTTGGTTTCTACATAAATACCATACTTAAAAATCTTTGCTAGAAATGTTCTTTTAAATAAAATAATTTTTAACCAGAGATAGTTATAAGTCCAATAGCTTTATGGATAAATAATGCAAAATAACCTTCTGGTAAACTTCCAATTCACACTGTCCAGAGACAAACATTTTTCTCTTTTAATTTATTTATTTTTTATTTTTATTTTTTATAAACATATAATATATTTTTATCCCCAGGGGTACAGGTCTGTGAATCGCCAAGTTTACACACTTCACAGCACTCACCCCAGCACATACCCTCCCCAATGTCCATAACCCCACCCCCTCTCCCAACCCCCCCTCCCCCCAGCAACCCTCAGTTTGCTCTGTGAGACTATGAGTCACTTATGGTTTGTCTCCCTCCCAATCCCATCTTGTTTCATTTATTCTTCTCCTACCCCCTTAACCCCTCATGTGGCATCTCCACTTCCTCATATCAGGGAGATCATATGATAGTTGTCTTTCTCTGATTGACTTACTTCGCTAAGCATGATACCCTCTAGTTCCATCCACGTTGTCGCAAATGGCAAGATTTCATTTCTTTTGATGGCTGTATAGTATTCCATTGTGTATATTCATCAAGATCAAAAGCTTTTGCACAGCAAAGGAAACAGTGAACAAAACCAAAAGACAACTGACAGAATGGGAGAAGATATTTACAAAGGACATATCAGATAAAGGGCTAGTGTCCAAAATCTATAAAGAACTTAGCAAACTCAACACCCAAAGAACAAATAATCCAATCAAGAAATGGGCAGAGGACATGAACAGACATTTCTGCAAAGAAGACATCCAGATGGCCAACAGACACATGAAAAAGTGCTCCACATCACTCGGCATCAGGGAAATACAAATCAAAACCACAATGAGATATCACCTCACACCAGTCAGAATGGCTAAAATTAACAAGTCAGGAAATGAGAGATGCTGGCGAGGATGCGGAGAAAGGGGAACCCTCCTACACTGTTGGTGGGAATGCAAGCTGGTGCAACCACTCTGGAAAACAGCATGGAGGTTCCTCAAAATGTTGAAAATAGAACTACCCTATGACCCAGCAATTTCACTACTGGGTATTTACCCTAAAGATACAAACGTAGTGATCCGAAGGGGCACGTGCACCCGAATGTTTATAACAGCAATGTCTACAATAGCCAAACTATGGAAAGAACCTAGATGTCCATTTTTCTCTTTTAGCTGTTTCTTTTGTTATTTATCTCCTTTCATAAATGTGTTTGCTAGTATTTATTGCTTCTTTGTGTGTGTCAGGTACTTTTGCCATCATCCCTTCAGCTGTTAAATGGTACGTATTTTTATTCCTCTCTTTCCCACCAACCCCCTTTAAGAACAATGAATAAACTGAAGCTCAGAGACACAGTGTAACAAGATTAAGTTTAGAATCTAGGTCTTTTTAACTTTAAAGCTATACTCCATTAAACTAGGCGTGCACAACCTTCTCTAAGGGATGAAAGTGAAGAAATAAGTGGTAAATGTTTTAGGCTTTGTGGACTGTATAGTTTCTGTTGCAGCTACTTAGCTCTGCCATTGTAATGCAAAAGCATTTATTGATAATACATAAATGAATGGACATAACTGTGTCCCAGTAAAACCTTATTTACAAAAACAGGTAGTGGATTGAGTTTGCCAACTCCTAATGTAAGCCATACTGCTTCTCTTTAAAAATACTGTTTTTAAATGAGGACATATTATTTAAATATAACCATTTTTTAAAGTAAACTCTATATGTAGATGTAGGTTGTCTATGAAAATAAGTTCATAACCAATAGTTTGATGTTGGTCAGATGTATCATTGGAGAATAACTTCTTTGTACTTTGGGTTTTGACTTGGATTTAAGATGCTGGAATAGATTAGTACTGGATACTAGAGTAGACTTGATTATCCTGTCTTTGTTTGAATGCTTTCATTTTTGTCTCTTAGATTTAACATTAATAGTTTTTTGTACCCTTCGAAAGATATGTGTATACATCCCAAAGGAGATTATACTGTGTATCTGTTCAGCAACCTCCCTCCCTTTTTTTTTTTTTAAGATTTTATTTATTTATTTGGCAGAGAGAGATCACAAGTAGACGGAGAGGCAGGCAGAGAGAGAGAGAGAGGGAAGCAGGCTCCCTGCCGAGCAGAGAGCCCGATGCGGGACTCGATCCCAGGACCCTGAGATCATGACCTGAGCCAAAGGCAGCGGCTTAACCCACTGAGCCACCCAGGCGCCCCTACCTCCCTCCCTTTTAATCTTCTTTTTCTCTTTGCTTTGTTGCTTTCTTTCTTACACTCTCCCTTTCTCTTTTTCTCTGGAATTCTTATATTCAATACCAGAAAAATGAGTTAAATTTAGAAGAAGATGAATGGTATTTTCTTCCTGCAAACCATCACTTAACATAAAAAGTTTGGCATCTCAAATATAATTTGGTTAAAAAAAGTACTTTTAAGTTGCCAATTTCAATTTGTATGCAGTAAGTACACTAGTAAATTAAATTCATTTTGTTAAACATAAAAATGAGTATCATTGTCTGTATCATTCAAGCATAAGTACAGTGTAATTGTGTTTAATGCAATTAAGTATATTTTTTTTACTAAAGGTGAACAACAGAGTCCATTGTTAACATTACTTGTGCAGAAGTGCCATACAATTAGGGCTCTGTAGCTAAGTGAGTTGTAGAAGGAACCAAGCTCATTACAAACTTATAGAAACATTCCATTACATTCGAAGTGTAGTTTGGATGCCCTTTCCCCTTTTCTTTTTCTTTGTGTGCTCATCTCTTCTGAAAATTGGTGACTAGTAGAAGGGTCATACCCTATTTTGGATCAGTATAAGACTTTATTCTTTCTTAAATATTACTATCTATTTTACAGATATCAGTCTGGAATTCTCCTTGGTATTTTTACTTAATTCTTCTTTCTGTTGGTTTCAGGTTGCAAATCCAGGGGGGAAAAAGACAAAACTTTTTGGCCAGAAGAAATTTTGACTTCACTGTCAGGTCATTCTTGATTATAATGTCTTGCATCTCTTTTCTTACCTCCCTTTACCCCTTTGGTCAGTGCCTCCTTATCTGCTTAGTTTGTTGAATTTTTTAATACCCTAAAATATTTCAGATTTAATCTGCTGTGAGCATAGCTTCTTGTGTTCATTTCTTTTTCTTTCTCTGTACACCTCTTCTCCTTTCTTCCTATATCCTTAATTCTCTGCCAACTATAGTTTTGTGACTATCACTCATGATGAAGAGGTTTAAAAAATACCTCAGCAGAGTAAATTCTAAGGTTACTGTTATATATTATTTAGTGTATATATGAATTTTCATCAGTTACCTAGATAGGTAAATTAATTCACTGTCACTAAAGTAGATGTCCATAATAGATTGGCTTAAATTCTCAAATTATTGGCTTCCCTGTATTCATACTTTTACCTTTCAGTTTTTAAAATTTTGCAGTCGTTTCCCACTTTGAGACTGGCCATGTGACTTGTTTTAGACAATGAGATGTTAGTAAATGTACATGAGCAGGTGCTTAAAAAGTATGCATTTCTCTTGCCTTTTTGCACAGTCGGGATAACTCGGTCTTATACCTCTGTCCTGTCATGAGAATAGGCCCAGGTTGGTCTGCTGGAGGGACCTCATAGAGGAAAACTAAGTCACTTGTCTTGAGGCAGTCCTAGGTTAACTAGCTCTAAACTGACTAACCAGCTGACTGCAGATGCACGAGTGAGTTCACTAAGATCAGCCAAGCATGGCTTAGAACAGTAGAACTATCTAAATGATATGTACACAACAGAAATAGTTAATAATTATTTTAAACCAGTAAGTTTGAGGGTGGTTTATTACTCAGCAACTGACTGATACAGTGTGGATCACCTATGCACATTAGTAGGCAGTTTGTCTGTGTCTAATGTGGCCCTATTTTGAGGTACTGCTCTTCTGAGGATCCTACTTGATACTCCATGGGTAACGAAATTGGAACATAAACCATTCTTGGCCCTTTACAAACTTAAAAACTAATCTATCTAATCCTTGGGCTGATTCTTTCCAAAGCATTGCATAATTACTTCACATATAGTTGCTAATTTTTACTCAGTTGAAGACTCATTAAGTCCCCTTTGCAGATCTCTAGAGTTCTCTTTATGCAGCATAATTTTTCCTAATGCTCTGTCCTGTAAATTTTCACTACAGTATAACTTCGGCATTCTGAACTCTGTATCTTCACCTAGGAAAGTTTGCTAGGCTTTATTAATGCCATTCAGCAAACTGGGGTAATGGTTGATGCCGTGGACTGAATGCTTGTGTCCCCCCAGAGATCATATTTTGAGGCCTTAACACGTAATAGGACAGTATCTGGAGATAGGGTCTTTGTTAGGTAATCAGGTTTCGATGTAGTCATGAAGTTGAGGCTCCCATGATCAGATTAATGTCCTTGAAATTAGAGGAAGAGACCGGACCACTCTCCTGCTCTCATTCGCAGGCTCCCTCGCACCCTCCCTCACCCCTCTCCCTCTCTTTTTCTACCTGTGCCATGTGAGAGCACAGTGAGAAAGTGGCTGTCTGCAAGCCACAGAATGGCCCCAACCAGGACTGAGCTGTGGGGCACCCTGACCTTTGACTTCTAGCTCCAGAGCTTGAGAAATTCCTTTTGTTTAGGCTATGCATTCTTTGGTATTTTGTTACGGCAGCCCAAGCTGACCATTACAGTTGGTGTCACCTTACTTTTTAAAATCTTTTTTGGGAGGATAACTGGCCATCCTGCCTGTTGTTCGGTGGGAAAACGGCTGCTTCATACATTTCGTCTGTGTTTTTTAATTGTTTAATGCAGGAAGATAAATCCGCTCCCTGTAAAACCTTCAAGGATGGAAGCAGAAATCTCTTCCAATTAGATTTTGTTGAGTAAATACAAATTTATTGTAATAAAAGCTTTTGTTGGGACGCCTGGGTGGCTCAGTTGGTTAAGCAGCTGCCTTCGGCTCAGGTCATGATCCCAGCATCCTGGGATCGGGTCCCACATCGGGCTCCTTGCTTGGCGGCAAGCCTGCTTCTCCCTCTGCCTCTGCCTGCCACTCTGTCTGCCTGTGCTCGCTCTCGCTTCTCTCTCTCTGACAAATAAATAAATAAAATCTTTAAAAAAAAAAAAAAAGCTTTTGTTGAACTCTCATATACAGAAGGCTGATATTTATGGAGAGGCCCAAGAATTTAGAAACTTTAAGGTCTAACACCTTTCTCTCAATTCTTTCCTCAACTTTTATTGATTTGAATGGCATAAAGGGTTCTCTCTCTTTTTTCATATCAGCCAATTAAAATATTATTCTTGAACAAAATTCATTCTTACTCCTATTTAGTATGCAAATTGAAAAATTTTGAAGGCTCTCAGGATCCCAGGTGATCTTGTTGTGACCTACCGAGAAATTAGAGGGTAATAACAGAGCTTTCCCAGTTAAAGAGAAAAGATTGCTATCTGTGTCAGTAAGGGTTTTCTCAGACTATAATGTCTCCCACCTCCATTGTAGATACAGGTAGAGTAGTGCTTTTGACTTGAAAGGAGGGTAAAATGGTGATTAGGCACATTGGCGTTATGTCACTCATGAAATCTTTCTGAAAGCCTTTTTCTTTCTAAGTCACTCTTGGTTCAGCATACTGCTTAACTCCCATGGGATGAAGAATACTACAAAGTCAATAAATTCTATTAACAGTTTGACAAAGATTCATTTGTTATTTTGTTTCCCATTGAACCCTATGGACCAGAGATATCATATCCTAAAATAAGTCTTAGCCGCAATATTAATGAAAAATAATACATTCCCATGCCAAATAGTAACGACTGTACCATTTTCTGCAATTTAAAACTATCCCTACCTCTTCTTCTTTTCCCTGATAGTGGAAAAATAAGAATGGTCTTTATCATGTCTTCTTTAAGCAGAGGTTCAATAGTCAAAAGTAAGGCCTCAGTGTAATCCTTCCCTGACAGATTGTAGAAGAAAGAAAAAAAAAATGAGAAGTTTCTCTTGAAATTGCATTTTCATTTTTCACCTAGAGAGAAGACATCTTTTAGACATTCTTTAGATCTCTGTGAATGATTTTGTATTAGGTCTTCAAATGTGTTTTTTTTTTAAGACTCCCCTAGAGGGGTTTGGGTGAGAGTAAGCAATCTGATAGAATTCTCATGCATTCACATCCCAGACTGCCTAACTTTAGAAGCACACTGTCTTTCTGACACCTTTCACAGCCCTTAAACAACTTATGATCTGAGAGATGATGAAAAGAAGCAACTGTGCAGACAAAGACTTTGGACTTCAGGCATTGACTGACTTCTGTCAGTGTCCCCCTTTCAATTTTGCCATCTTTCAGGGTTTTGTTTGGTATTTGATACAGCTTTTCAGAGATTTAATAGCCTTTCAATAACAAGTATAAGAAAAGGAACAGGACCACGATTGACTGTGTGTGTGCCGGCTGGACTCAAAGGCACATGAAACCTCCCGCCTTACTTCTCACTTAACCCGTTGTAGTAAAAATTCCGTGTTCTCCTGTTATGATCAAACTAACCTTTATAACCAGTTCCCCACCCTGTTAAAGATAAGGGGGGAGAAATTTTTTTTTTTTTGTAGCCCATTGTGACCATTGTTATGTTTCTCTGTGAACTTTGATATTTAGAGAAAGCTGAGAGAATCCAGAGGAATTGAAAATCAATGTGTGTGGTAAATTCAGAAGGTGCTACCATTACAGGGCTTTAATTTCATCCCACCCTGTGTCCTGGAGTTCTTGATCTAGGCCTCATTTGCCTACAGTTACACTTTGCTCTTTTCTCCAGCCCTCATGTATATGACATCCTTGCTTTCTTTACAGCTCTGCTAATATTTTTTTCTCCATCTCACTTGGAGCACTAAGTGATAAATTGAGAAAGACTAGCTATTTTTTTCTCTTTCCTTTCTTGCTCAAGAAATGAGATATCAGCTACCTAGGATATATTTTGGTAGTAGTCTTTCATATGCCTTTATCTGTTCTAGACAATGAGATCTGATAGTTTGTTCTAATGGACCTGATTGGAGAAATCCATGTAGCTGTAATATATATTGTGTAACATTCCTTTGCTGGTGAAGATTCCATATGGTACCCAGTAGCATCAAACTCCTATGCATGGAATAGGGGTCTACTATCTTTGATTTCAGCAGAAAAGCATAAGAATGTCTTAAAAAGAAAGCCTTCATTGAGGTTTGGAAATAAATGCAAAGCATCAGGGAAGAAGGTACTGTGTGAAAAGGGGAGACGAGTTTTCTTTAGTGATTGTGCTGCTTCAGTTCACGTTTCATATAAAATATGTTCTTGTGTTCAATGAGTACAGCAATGTAAGGATAACAGACTTCTTCAAGAATGCACGTTAATAAAGAACACAAATTAATAACAATATAGAGTATGGAGAAAATTTATGAAAACTCAACAACATGAAGGAGATTAAGATACAGCATCAAAACAGGCTGATAATCCTGATAGAGAAGGTAATCATCATGGAGGATCGAAATAAAAATGTGAACTTATGCAAGGGCTTCTCAATGTCACCACTAAAAGAGAGCCTGACTCTCTCTCTCTCTCTTTATTCTAGGAAGCTTTTCTTAGTGAATGATTAACTATTTGGCTTCAAAATGTGAATATATGCTCATGAATTTGTGTTGGCATCAAGAACCTAACATTACTACTTAGGTATATGAGAATGTTTAATTTCTTGATTTTCCGAAATGAATCAAATCTTTCCTATGAAATCTATGTGTCTGTAGGGGTTTGGAGGGCTATATAATTATGAGATAGCTGTGGGGAGGGGAATCTGAAATGTACCAATTATTGATGGTATTTCAGTCTCTTCCAGTTTAAATAAACAGTCCCTCTTGGATTTCTGATTTTGTTGGATACAGTTACTCTTTTCGATTTCTTTTTCTTTTGCTGGCTTCTCTCTAAGTTGGTGTCTAGAAATTAAAAGGAGGTTTATGTTACTCTTTGGTGTTAGAGGAAAAGACATCCTGATTGTCTATTAGTCATCCCATGGATGTGTTGGTTGTCCTGGTCTCCCACTGATATTGTCTGGGCTTTTAGAACATTATGGTGGTACAGTCAAGTGAAATCTGTGGTTGTGGCCATTTGTCTCCGCTTATAATGACCCTGCGCACTATGGACTCTGTTCCAACCCCAGGCTTTTGAATTTCCCTGCCTGTTCGGCACCACCGTGTTTCCTCAGTGGGACACCTGGCTATTTCTGGGTCATACTTGCATTTTATACTTAGGCTGTGAAACCCAAGGGTATTTCCTCAAACTCATATACCTAGCATATATGTCTCTGAAGAACTACAGCTCGTAGCATGTTTGATGTGTTTGGGACTTCTCCTAGAGACCTACAGTCTCCCCCCAGGCTGAACTGGTGAATCCTGCCATCGTCCTACAAGTGGTGAGGGTCTCCCACAAGAGCTGGGATGCGTTGTTTCTCTGGTTCTGTTCTAATGAGGAGACTATAAAGACCTGTGCGTTATGTCCTCTTCACTTTCCCTCTGTATGTCTTCCTGTTTCTACAGGGCCAGTAGAGATCATTTTTCTTCTTTCTGCCTGGCAAAGACTTCTTTATATTTTCTACTTCTGTCTTTTTGCCTAGGTCCCCAAGGGCAAATGGATTTTGGAAGAGATGCTGGCTTACTAATAAAGCACGATCCAAAAATAATAGCTTTGTTATGCATAGAACATATCACTTAGGATCAAGTAGAATCTGGATTGGAAGTCCTTTCTGAAACAAAGCAGACAATAAGTAAATACCCAAGCAATACAGGACTCTTTCCTATGGTATAACTGACAGGTGGTTAATCAGGTTTTACCTGTATCACTCAAGTGACCAACTATTCCCTGCTCCACGGGTCAGTCCATTCCAGAGTTGGACACTTACATTTATTTTCATGCATTGTGTGACCATAATAGGTTGTAAAGGACTCAATATCAGGGACTTTAATTAATACTACTTTGCATCCGCATAGGTCCAAAGTAGTGCTTTAAAGACAGAAGGCTCTCAGCAACTGTTTGCTGAAATAATGAATGAATTGTGTCGAGGCACATGCTGCCAGTATAATTTTTATCTTTTGGTTCTGTTTCTGCTCCTTAATGCTACAATTTGACAATCCTTCATATATCTGTAGGCAGCTGTTATGTTTTTACTTAAACATTTTTTAGGCAGGCCAAGTATTTCTGTTTCCTTCGGTTGCCCTCAAGAAGATTTCTACACCATTCTGGTCACTTTCATTTGAAATCTTTAAATAGAAAAGCGGAGCATAGCTCTGTGGTCATATCCAGTGGCATAATCTATTACCAGTAGAAAATGTAGCAGGGAGGTTAAAAGAGAAGAGGAAAAATTTTACATATATATTAAAGAAAATGGCTTGGAAAAAATAAGTTCGCTAGTAAATAAAGAAGGGCATGAAATTAATGATGAGTCTAGAATGTATATTTTGAGTTTAATAAAGCATTTGATATAGCCTCTCATGAAATTTTACTTGGAAATTTGAATGGAATTGGCTTGGCTAAAAACAGAATCCCACTGTCTAAAAAAATCACTTAGAAGGTTGTGAACAAAGAGTAATGAGAAATAGTGGGGATTCCGGATTAGGGCAATATCCAGAAAACACTGGATAGGTGGTAGAGAAATGGTACATCAAGTCCTGTGCACAGTTCTGTGAATGCTTGGAAGGATGAAGTAAAAAGGGAACAAATGCATGGGTTATTTGCCCTTTAAAGGTTCAGAGCTGCAAGCATGAGCAGAGACTGAGGTGGAGCAGAAAGGATGCTCCTAAGACACAATGAAAGTAGATAGCCATAAATTCAAATGCACAAAAATGGCAATTCAAACAGACTCAAGATTTAACTGAGTGCCAGGATTCAGCACTTCCCACTCTGGCTTGCATGTAGTTTAATAGAATATCTGCTTAATGAGGGGTGTAAGTATGAGTGTTAGAGTCTGGTTCAGGCAGATCTGAACCTACAAAGTGGTTAAAACCAGACACATTTGTTTCAACTCACTTATGATATCTGATCTGGTGCCTCTGGTAATTGCAGGACTTCTTCTAAAAAATTAAAATCAATAGTAATAATTAAAAAAATACTAGGGTTTTCTTCATAGACCTTGATGTGTTCTTCAGAGTCTCATAAAATCTTTGCAGCCTTGATTTACTTTGGCACTGTGGACCTAAAGCTCTGAATATTTCTTTCAGCTCTTATTTTTAATGCTTCCCAGTCTTAGCATCAAACAACAGTTGACTTCTTTATGCTTGTTTGTCCCTGGATGCACTATTGTTCTTGAACTTTTCACATTTCTTTCTCAGAGGTCCTTGCTTCCATTAACTCCTATATTGGAGAATGGTCTCTTTGCAACAGTAGTTCCATCATTTTAAAACTTTGCCTAAAAAGTTGGAAGAAAATTTAGGTATATAGCTGGTTGGAAGATTTTTTTTTCCCTGGTTGGAAGATTTGTGATGTTCTCTGTGATTGCCTACTTTGCGTTCAGAGTAGGACATGTTTAAGAACAACAGGAGAGGGGCACCTGGGTGGCTCAGTGGGTTAAAGCCTCTGCCTTTGGCTCAGGTCATGATCCCAGGGTCCTGGGATCGAGCCCCACATCGGGCTCCCTGCTCGGCAGGGAGCCTGCTTCCTCCTCTCTCTCTGCCTGTCTCTCTGCCTGCTTGTGATCTCTGTCTGTCGAATAAATAAAATCTTAAAAAAAGAAAAAAAGAACAACAGGAGATACTATCCTTGGAACACTGATATGCTTGGACATCAAACATAAACTGACATTGTCCTGGGGAAGCTAAGATTTATGGTCAACTACCTTTGACTAATTAAATGGATTTCTCTAGATGGTTTGGTGGTTGTCCTGTAACTATACAGGCCCTTATTTTTGAAGGAAGATAAAATTTCTGAGTCATTTGTCTCTTGCCATTCAACCAAAATATATACAATGAACTATCTTTCGTGTTTTGGAAAATTCTCCCCTGGTTTTGAACTCTTAGATATTCTTTGCTTGCAGCCGAGTTTAGCTATTTTAAACTGCATCATGGCAGACTGGCATTCAAGCAGACTTCCACAAGTGAGCTACTCAATTGAAGAAATACAGTGTGACAATGATATTTGAGAGATGGATTACTGAGATGAAGGGTTATAGAGTAGGGTACATTTTGACAAGTAAGATATAGGAAGTACAGCTTAATGTCAGGCCAGAGCTGAACTGTGTACTGGCATGAGACAATCTTGCCTTAGGAGTGTATGTACAGGAACTTGATTGGTGTAAAGAATGATTTAATTCAAATCACAATGGAAAGGCTAATGGTAGCCAACCAAATATAGTGACAATACATTTTATTTAATTTTCAAATAGATATACCTTAAAAGATGGTATTTACATTTTAGTCCCTCTGCGTATGCTACTAAAAATCTTAGTATCTTTGGTCATGAAAGTCCTGAAGACTAAGGCTGAGAAGCATGAATTTGATGGTTTAACTCCTTAAAAGAGTTAAACTTGTCAACAAGTGAGAGGTTGAAGGGTAAATGTTGGAGATAGGGCTTGTCATGATTTTGGGGTGAAGTTAAGAGTATGTGACTTACGCCTTTTGACTATGAGAGTAACAAGCAGGATCTTGAGGGAGATACAGGTCTACCAGATGCCTAGAATTCCAAAGGGGACACAGTGATATTTGCTAATGTGTGAAGCGTATTGATCATTAATTAAAGGGCTTGCTGTGTGTACTTAGGCTCATGCAGATATCCTCACACTGCAGAAGAGAACATATGCTGTGCAGGGACCATGGGGACAGAGCCTGGGCCCATAGTCTCTGAAGACACACAAGGACAGTCAGTCTCTTCAGGCAGCTGCTTCCATCATAGTCAGTAGAGATATGACTTGTGCTATTATCTGGATTTTTAGAAGCCCAGGGATTGATGAGAGAATCACTGAATCTCAAGTTTGGACCTTCCCCCACCTCTATGTGATGCTTGAAATCATTCCAGAACATTGATCCTGTGTCCTCTCTCTCTCTCTTTTTACCTTAGAGCTAGGCTTACTGAAAGAGTTCACTTTGACTATCTTTGTTTTCTCTTAGACCTTAAATCTGGATTCTATCCCCACTGATTCTTTGAAAGATCTCTTAGTGACTTTTTCAACTACTTGCATATATTTTTTTTTTAAAGATTTTATTTATTTATTTGACAGAGAGAGATCACAAGTAGACGGAGAGGCAGGCAGAGAGAGAGAGAGAGGGAAGCAGGCTTCTTGTTGAGCAGAGAGCCCGATGTGGGACTCGATCCCAGGACCCTGAGATCATGACCTGAGCCGAAGGCAGCGGCTTAACCCACTGAGCCACCCAGGCGCCCCTACTTGCATATATTTGAATTATTTCCTAGACCATAAGCTTCACGCAGGTAGAGTCTGGGTTGTCTTGCTCTTCCCACCATTTCCCCACCTAGCATAATATAAAGCACAATACTAAGCACAATATAAATATTAGTTGAATGACTGAATGAATGAATTACCTAATGGCTATAGCCGATGAGTACTGGGTAGTCCTTAATCCTTTTATAGAAACATTTTCTTTCTTTTTCAGTGGTCCTTAAATATTGGCATTTAGAGTGTTTGATTTTCTGTCTTTTTGTCTAATTCTATGTACTTTTCTGGGTGACCTATTCTTGACTAGATACTTGTAGATGGCTCCAAAATGTGATATCTAGCTGCAAGCTAAGACCTTTGTCTTCTGCATGTTGGATCAGTTTATCCAGCTATCTGCCAGACATTTCCACCTGAATAATGGTCCTCCAGCATATGTTTGGATATATCCTGTGGCAGAGGATTCTTCCAGATTCTTCAGCCTTCTATATATTTCAGTGAACCAAATACATCTTCCAGTACCATCTGTTTTTCATCTTGGTTTTCCTTAGGACTGTTCTGGATAAGTTTAATTTTCTGTCACTTTTTGCCAGCACAGTTTTCATATGTTCTAGTTATTAAATAAAGATTTAACATTTATATTTATGAAAAATTCAGAAGAGAATGTTGGAACATCTTATTAAACACGAATGCTGCAAGCTTAGTCCTTTGGCTAAATAATACTTCTAGCTGAGCTCCTACTATGTGTCAGGTCATCTGCTAAGCACTTCTATACAAATCATCTTTAATCCTCATAAAATCTCTGCAAAATAAATATTATTATCTAACCTTCATAAACAAGGAGACTAAAGCTCAGAAAGATTAAATATCTTGTGCCAGGTCATACAGCTAGAATGTGCCAATGCTATATAGAGATTGGCTCAAGACAAAGCTCATAATCTACTGTATTCATATTTCCTGGACCTTTCTGTGTTTAATGAAGTCAGTGATCTTGGCATGTTTCTTTATTTGCTGAAGCTTTCTATAACTCTCTGACTCTACTCTTCCCCCTTGCACATTAGCTCTGAATCTCTTGTTTTTTTTTTTTTTTCCTGATACTTTCTCTTGAGATCCTGGAATGACTAATAGAACAACCCTGATCCAGAGCCAGAAAACATTTCCATTTCAGAGGCTTTTTGGTTCATCATCAAGGTAGTAAATAGAAATCCTTGGGCAAGAATATGAATTCTGGGGGTAGAAAGCAAATGGGAATCCTTGAGCAAGAACAGGAGCTCCTGTTCTGATATAATCAGGTTGTGCTTTTCTTTTAATGCTGGACTGGAAGGAAATGAAGAGCATAAGAAGATAAGAGATCTGAGAGATTGACCTCCCCAAAGGACACACATATGGGGAGAAAAGAGAATGTTCTTGAATTCATGGAAAGACACATCACTCTCCCAGTTTTTCATTCATGGCCTGGACCACTGTCATCAAGGAGGGGGGTGACTTTGGTGAAAAGAGGCAGTCAAGAGAAGAGAAGGTTAGCACTGAGTTTGAGGGGGAAAGGCCATAGGAAGTGATTCATATGCTTCCAAATTACAGTTCATTTGAAGCTTTGTCTTCAAATGGAATCAGGCCATTTAAGAAGCAGAAGCAGGGAGTTTGAAAAATACCACTTCTAACAACAGCGAGTATGATTATCACTATTGTTGTTATTTTTGTTGTTACTGAGTAATTTTGTCTATGACAGCCACTGTGCTAAGACCAGGATATCCATGCCTCAACAATCCTCACAACTCCTATGCGAAGTATATAGCATACCCAATTTCAAGTTGAAGACACGGAGGCTTGGAGAGGTAAAATGCCTCACACAGAGAACAGTGAGAAGTGGCAGAGCTGTGGAGAACTCCCCCGCTACTGTGCACCCTTGGTGTGTTCCCCGCAATGCTCACTGACCTGGGCGCTCATATGCCTCATGAAACCTGGAAGGGTCATGTAGATGTTCTCCTGTCTTTTCTGGGGTTTGTGCTGGAATCCCAGTAGTCTTGAAGGCCACCAGGCATACACCTGTATACACACACACACACACACACACACACACACATACACGTGTGCACACACACGTTGCCTTGCTCTCTCTGGCCAATTAATAGTGAGGATACATTATCAGAGCTAATAGGACTCAAATGAAGAAAACTGGTCAAGTGAAACCTTGTAAATTGGTTTGTGTGTTTCCTCTGTCTCTTTTAATAGCTGATGCTGGGGATTTTCATCCTTGTCCAGCCAGGTTACAAGGGAAAGGATTAGTGTAAATAAGTCCCCGGGCAGTGATAAGAGTGCAGCCAGCTGCTTCAATGGCCTATTTGTTAGCATGACAGGAATTCAAACCTGTAACAGGGGCATCTTTCCTCTGAAAACGCCACTGGGCTTCAGAAAGTTGACCAACCCCCCCCCCCGACCCCTGGCATGTCTTGTTCTCTTCATTTAGTTTTTGTCCTTTTCTTCTGTTTCTTTCTGTCACTTTGAATTTGCCACCCCCTTCCCAGTGTGAAACACCTTTGTGCATTGTGATGAACGAGGTGTGAAGTTCAAGGGGCAGACCTTCTTAGAATGCATGTTGCATTAACGTGTGGTGGGAACCACAAGGCCTGGGTTCTCAGCCTGGCTTCTCCTCTTACTACACGTGGGATCTTGGCTTTGTTACTTAACTTCTCTGTTCCCTCTCACCCCCTGAGTAAATGGGAATTATAAAACCACACACCTTGTAGGTAAATAGAAAGAATTGAAAGCAATGCCTGGAACAGAGTTAAGTGGCTAATGCATGTGTACTGTTAATCTTATTGGAGAAGAGGGAATGAGCTTCTAGGAAGGAGGGGTGGGATGGGACGCTCTGTTCCATTCATCAACTCTGTGCTCTTGTTTCCCATCAGACACTGTCACAGCTCCACTCTGGGTGCAAGACCTGATTTTGTACTTGAGTTGCCCCAGCTGCAGGATCACTGAGTGACCTCAGCTGTTGTCTTCCCCTCACACTGTTGGTATGTGGGGCAGGGCAGGCCCCACTGACAAGCCCAGGATTGTCTGGGTATCTGATGCTCGTACAGCCCTTGTGGAAAAGAAGCCTTCCATTGGACAGCTGAAAGGGCAGCTTTATGAAAGGTAGATTTTCTCTGTTTCTAAAATAGTAAACATCTGGGAGTTGAGTAGGACTCACATGCCTTGGACCTCTGAGTCTTATCCTGTGTTAGTCTTGCCCTGGAGAGGTCCCCAACAAAGGACAAAGCTGAGTAAATGCACATTGCTTATGGCAACCTTTGAAGATTTTGCTTCACCCTCCATGTGGTAGTCTCATGATGTTGGATTTTAAGGGGGTTTCCTTTGTCTTGCTGAGGGCACATTTTCCTGGGCCCTCACTGACCTCAGTATCGGGGGTGGGGAGCATTCCTGGGGAATGGTCTTGAAAGGAAGATCCATCTAAGGTCCACCTAAGGGGTGGTGGTGACCTAGGTGAGTAGAGGGCAGTCGTTAGCCCAACTAACTTCTTAAATGTTGTGAATGAAAATAAGAACATTTACACACACACACACACACACACACACACACACACACACACCCCAAATAAAAGTTTAAGAGGAACAGATCCTGGCTACAAGTCAGGAGTCCTGTCAGATGTCCTTAGCCTTGACAGATCACATCATCAACCCTTCCTGGGTTTAAGTACTTCCGGGAAAGTGTAGGGCAGAGAGGAGGAGCAAGCAGGGCTTTGTAGGAGGAGAAACAGATCACCTACAGAGCAAGAAAGGGTATAGCAGGCTCTGGGATAGAATAGTGTTTCTCAAATTAAGGGATAAAGATGCATTCTCGGAGGTGCATGAATTCCTTTCAAGAATTATCTTATTGTTTGTGTTAATTCAAAAAGAGCATATAGGCAAATTCTAGATAATCTTTATAACCCTTTCAGGATTCTCATTTGCATTTGTGAGGCCTAAAGTAGTACTTTAAAAGAATTTCCAGTTATAACGATCAAGAACAGAAGTGGACATCATACATGAGATGCATTTGTTCCAAAGGGAGGCCAGATGATGTTATGGCAGTTTATGCAGTGGTTTGAATGAGGAAAAACATTGGAAAAATGAAAAACCCCATGTTACATATCATGCTAAAAAAATAACAAAAAAGCAGCCAGACTTAAAAGAACCAGCTGTGGAGGAGTTTGAACCGCTACTATGAGTACAGGTTTCATTTATTAAAAAATACATTAACCAACACGTGAAATTGGTATTGACTATTTAAATTATTTGGATTTGTAGTTGAAATACATGTGAAATTATTTTGATTCTGAAGATTTATAAGAGATACAAATATGAAGATATTTTGCCTAGTTTTTTGTTTGCACATATTCAAATAACATTGTTTTGTTTTGATAACATTTAGATAGTCCTTATACTGAGCCAAATGCTATTCCAATGATTTTACGTATTGTAACTCATTTAGCTCTCATAAGTTACCCCATGAGGTTGGGTAAATGAGAAAAATGGAGAGAGAGAGAGAGAGAGAGGCCATGGAAAGTTGGATTTTGAACCCAGGCTTTCAGGATATAGAGCCTGTGCCTTTAATTACTACTTTATATGGCCCTTTTTAGGATGCATGTGATTGGATTGGACCCACCTAATCCTTTGCATCCTGAATAATCTCATTGCAATGTTCTTTTTCAATATAAGCTAACATATTGATAGGTTCTGAGAATGAGGGCCTGGACATCTTAAGATGAGGGCATTATTCTGCATACCATATGGCGTGATAAACAAAACCCCCAACAAGTTTGGCTCTATAGCAGCAGACCAACACATATGGGTGATTCTATACATAAAAAATAATTGGTTTGTCCTAATAAATTATTACTGCCAGTTAGTATTACCTCAGCAGTTACTATACAGCAGGCACTCTACTTAATACTTTGTATTTGTTAACTCCATTTAATCCTTACAACACCTCCATGATCTAGATGTGCTATTCATCACTGTAGTAATTGGAGATGAAGACCAGATAGGTGACATAACTTGTTAACTAGGTAGTGTTGGATCTGGGATTTCAATCCAAGCAGTTTGATTCCATGTTCTTAACCATCATGCCACAATCTCTCTCAAAATATTGGTCAATAGAAGTTGTATTATTGGTACCTCTATTTTTTTTTTCCCACTTGCATCATCTTACTAAATTCTCATAATAACTCTTTGGAGTAGATTTATTTTTATTATCTTCATTTTTATCCACTCATACTCCTCTCAGTCTTTATTTTATTTTGTTATTTGCTGACAAATAACTAGCTTGTTTTTTTAAAATTGGGATTGCCTCTTCGACAAAGCAGGAAAGAATGTCTAATGGAAAAAAGAAAGCCTCCTCAACAGATGTTGTTGGGAAAATTGGACAGCCACATGCAGAAAAATGAAATTGGACCATTTCCTTACACCACACATGAAAATAGACTCAAAATGGATGAAGGACCTCAATGTGAGAGAGGTATCCATCAAAATCCTTGAGGAGAACACAGGCAGCAACCTCTTTCACCTCAGCCGCAGCAACTTCTTCCTAGGAATGTTGCCAAAGGCAAGGGAAGCAAGGGCAAAAATGAACTATTGGGACTTCATCAAGATCAAAAGCTCTTCCACAACAAAGGAAACAGTTAACAAAACCAAAAGACAACTGACAGAATGGGAGAAGATGTTTGCAAATGACATATCAGATAAAGGGCTAGTATCCAAAATCTATAAAGAACTTAGCAAACTCAACACCCAAAGAACAAATAATCCAATCAAGAAATGGGCAGAGGGCATGAACAGACATTTCTGCAAAGAAGACATCCAGATGGCCAACAGACACATGAAAAAGTGCTCCACATCACTCGGCATCAGGGAAATATAAATCAAAACCACAGTGAGGTACCACCTCACACCAGTCAGAATGGCTAAAATTAACAAGTCAGGAAATGACAGATGCTGGTGAGGCTGCAGAGAAAGGGGAACCCTCCTACACTGTTGGTGGGAATGCAAGCTGGTGCAGCCACTCTGGAAAACAGCATGGAGCTTCCTCAGAAAGTTGAAAATAGAGCTACCTTACAACTCAGCAATTGCACTACTGGGTATTTACCCTAAGGATACAAACGTAGTGATCTGAAGGGGCACGTGCACACGAATGTTTATAGCAGCCATGTCCACAATAGCCAAACTATGGAAAGAACCTAGATGTCCATCAACAGATGAATGGATAAAGAAGATGTGGTATATATATATATATCTATACACACACACACACACACACACACACACACACACAGTGGAATACTATGCAGCCATCAAAAGAAATGAAATCTTGCCATTTGCGATGACATGGATGGAACTAGAGGGTATTATGCTTAGTGAACTAAGTCAATTGGAGAAAGACAACTATCATGTGATCTCCCTGATATGAGGAAGTTGAGATGCAATGTGGTGAGTTTGGGGGATAGGAAAAAAATAAATGAAACAAGATAGGCTTGGGAGGGAGAAAAACCATAAGAGACTCTTAATGTCACAAAACAAACTGAGGGGGGCCGAGGGGAGGGGGTTAGGGAGAGGATGGTGGGGTTATGGACATTGGGGAGGGTATGTGATATGGTGAGTGCTGTGAAGTGTGTAAACATGGCAATTCACAGACCTGTACCCCGTGGCTAATAATACATTATATGTTTATAAAAAATTTTTTTTAAATTGGGTTTGCATTGGCTGTATAAGTGTAACTTAAATATGGGGGCCTGGGGCACCTGGGTGGCTCAGTGGGTTAAGCCGCTGCCTTCGGCTCAGGTCATGATCTCAGGGTCCTGGGATCGAGTGCCGCATCGGGCTCTCTGCTCAGCAGGGAGCCTGCTTCCCTTCCTCTCTCTCTGCCTGCCTCTCTGCCTACTTGTGATCTCTCTCTGTCAAATAAATAAATAAAATCTTTAAAAAAAATATGGGGGCCTGTTCAAATAGGGGTCTTTTTTATTCTTTTATCAAGAAAGTCTGGAGGGATGGGGCGACTGGGTGGCTCAGTGGGTTAAGCCTCTGCCTTCAGCTCAGGTCATGATCTCAGGGTCCTGGGATCGAGCCCCACGTCGGGCTCTCTGCTTGGCAGGGGGCCTGCTTCTCCCTTCTCTCTGCCTGCCTCTCTGTCTACTTGTAATCTCTCTCTCTGTCAAATAAATAAATTAAAAAAATTTAAAAAAAAAGAAAAAAAAAGTCTGGAGGGAGGTCTCTTAGGAAGAGCACAGCTGGTCAAGGAGGACATCAGGAATCTAGGGTCTTTCTGATTTTCTGCCCTATCATCCTTAGCATATTGGTTCCTCCCCCTGTGAGCACATAGTCCACATATCAGGCAGAAAGAATTAGAAAAAGCAAAAGACAACGGGCGCTGAGAATTATCTTTCCTTTTCAAATTTATTTTAATAAGACAAATACTAGGTTTCTCATAAGCCCCAGTAGACATCCATATACATTTCATTGCGTAGGTATGACTGTGTATCTGCAACTGGACTTCATTAAATATATTGGAGAATAATGTTAGCAAGGTACAAAGGGACAGTGGACAGAAGGTGTTCACAGTAGTGTCCACCAGACTTCTGTTATTCTCTTTAAGGCCTTTGTATTAAGATTCTTTGTCCTTCGATAATCAGAAAGTACAACTCATATTGGCATAAACAGGAAACGTTAATGTCACACCAGGATATCTGGAGGTAAATCAGATTTCAGAGGTGGTTGATTCATTTGTTCAAGGGTGTCCTCAAGGAATTAGGCTGTTTTCATTTCTCTCCTCTTCTGTCCTTCGTGTTTTCATTCAGATGCTGGAAGCAAGGTGGCTGCTGCAGGTCCATGTGTTAGATCTATGCATGGCAACATCCATGAGAAGAAGAGGGACTATCCCTCCTTCCCTCCCTCCCTCCTTTCCCTTCTTCTTTACTTTTTTCTTTTTCAAGAATGAGATTGCCTCATCTAGAAACCCTTTAACAGACGTCTCATGTCTTGGCCAGAATTTTGTCACATGCTCAATCCTGCACCCAATATATTTAAGCATGTTTGGCTCAGACTATGAGGATTATCTACAGCTCACAGCTAGGGATGGGGAGTCAGCCGCCTTTGAAGCTTTTGGGCATAAGGAGCTTGGCAGAGGCTGGAAGATAATTTATTTTGTTAAAGAAGGAAAGAAAGGAGGATAGAAGTTGGATAGATAACCAATAGTATCTGCTAAAATATTAAAAAAAATCTACAGCTTGGTTTATTATTTTTTCAGCTGACTTTTGAGTTATAAGTCCCTTGAAGATGAATTTGACAGGTAAATTTCTAAAGATGCTTAAGCTGTTAAGATTAGTAAGAATTTGAACTTGAATCAAGTATAATTTATAATTGATCACATTTCTGCAGCAATTCTGGTCTTGTGTGGCATATTAGCTCTGGGGGTGATGACTATGGAAGGTGAAAGAATTTTAGGAACCCTTCCTAAGAGGAACAAGCCAATTTCTATGTATCTTCCTGTCCTCCTTGTAACTCAAGATTGCTGCAGTATTCTCTGCTTGTGAGTGATGTCATAAAAACAACTCATCGTTGCAGCCATCAGAATCTCCAAGACAACTCCATATAACCTGAAATATTTTGCAGGGAAATTGATTTCCCAATTTAAACTTCATGGTTGACTGGTTGTACTGTTTATAAACAAATAGCATGAATAATTTAGTAGAAGATTCACTGTGAGTTACAGATATCATTTTTTTTCCAGGTTGTCTAAATATGCTGTTACCAAGAAAAGGACATCTTTGCAATCAGAGAAGGTGTCATTGGAGTTTTGTGCAGATGTTGTTCAGGAGTTTTCCACATTGGTAGAAGTTTATATTAAACCTAGGTCAATTTAAAATGAAGTGAAATTAACCTTAAGTATGTTCTGTGAGCAGGGCATTGTCCTACAGTTGTTTTTTTTTTTTAAGATTTTTAATTTATTTGTAAGAGATCATGAGCAGGGGGTGGAGGTGGGGTAGGGGCAGAAAGTAGACTCCCTGCTGAGCACGGAACCTAATGCGGGACTCAATCCCAGGACTCTGGGATCATGACCCAAGCTGAAGGCAGACACTTAACCGACTGACCCACCCAGGTGCCCTGTCCTAGAGTTTTTGATATATACTATTGTATATACCAATAATACCTCATTTTATATTAAAGAGATGAAGAAACGGAGGTCCAGAGGGATATAAGTCATTTGACCTAAGATAACGGTAACAAAAGAGGGACCTAGTAGGTCTCGCCATACCTATTTCAGTTGCCGTACTGCAGACTGAGCAGATCCTTCCACTCTGTGTGGGCTTGTTTCTGCTGTGTTGCTTCTTTTTCAGTTCTTTACAGTAGATCTCTTTGTGGATATCTCGGTGATTCTGCTGACAAGGCAAATCTTGGTCCTCCTACTCTGTTGACCATTTCAGAGCAATTACTGAATACTCAGGGCGTGCCTGCTTGTGCAAGCTCCAGATAGTAAGAGCTAACATGTTTGCGGTGGGCAATCATGCTTCTCAGCAAACATTTCCATTTCTTCTCTTCCAGGACAGGAGGGAGGATTGCACTTGCTGGCCCCCCTGAGGCCTTGTGATTAGCTCTGGTCATGGAGTTGTGAGCTGAAGTGTCATGTCTCACTTCCAGGCCAGGCATTTGGTTGATGGCATGATACCCTCTGGAGAACTGTCAACATTTGAGTTCGTATTTGCTCAGTCAGTCTGACATGGGTGAGCAGAGCGCCCCTGCTCATATGATATAGACAGGTAGTGTGATGAAGAGCTAAGTTCTAATTGTTTCTAGTCCCTGCAGTTTGGGGGGTTGATGATTACAGTAGCTGAACATAGTTAGTATTGACTAAGAGTGATAGTGAGTGCTTACTACCTATCAGGCTCAGTAAGGAAATGCTTTATGTGCGTTGTCTTGACATCAGCTGTCCAAAGTGGTATAATTATCCTCATTTGACACACCAGAAAACTAGGATTTAGGGTTTTTTTTGTAACTTGCACAGATCATCAGATCATCCAAACCTGACTTGAGTCCAGCTCCTGACCTTGGACTTACTATGTTATTGCTGGACTCAGGTGCTCTTCTGTAATAGTTTATCCTATTTGAATTCATGCAAAAGTATTTAACAATTTTTCCTTTTCTTTTTTTTTTTTTTAAGAATATTTATTTATTTATTTATTTGCAGAGAGAGAGATCACAAGTAGGCAGAGAGGCAGGCAGAGAGAGAGGGGAAGCAGGCTCCCCACCGAGCAGAGAGCCCGATGCAGGGCTCAATTCCAGGACCCTGGGATCATGACCTGAGCTGAAGGTGGAGGCTTAACCCACTGAGCCACCCAGGCACCCCACAATTTTTCCTTTTCTAACCTTCATCTGAATCTGCACTAGTAGACTCTTCTGGGTAAGACTTGGATTGATACCAGGGAGCAGAAGCAAAGTACTTCTTGCAGGGTTACCACCATTTGCTAAATTAGATAGAAGTTTATATCAGGCCTAAGACAATTCAGAATGAAATGAAACTTGCATCAACTAGTGTGTTCTGTGAGCTGGATGTTATCCTCCATTCTGACAAGTCATACATATCATCTCACTTTATATAGATGAGGACACTGAGGTCAGAGAAGTGTAAGTAATTTGATCTAGGAAAATGGTAACAAATTGAGATTCAAAGAGAACGTTGATGTGCAAATCTATGCTGTCTTTACAAAACTGTGTAGCAGGTTTCAAATGAACAGGGAAGATTGGTCATCTTTATCTCATCGTGGAAGGGAGGATTCTGGTGTGTCTTGCATAGAATTAGGCCTACAGGAATCTTGGCTGTGTTAATTTGGGAGGTAAAGTATTCTAAGTCATTACTCTTTTTTTTTCCTTTTTTTTTTTTTAAAGATTTTATTTATTTATTTGACAGAGAGAGATCATAAGCAGGCAGAGAGGAAGGCAGAGAGACAGGAGGAAGCAGGCTCCCTGCTGAGCAGAGAGCCCGATGCGGGACTCGATCCCAGGACTCCGAGATCATGACCTGAGCCGAAGGCAGCGGCTTAACCCACTGAGCCACCCAGGCGCCCCTTTTTTCCTTTTTTTTAAGTAGGCTCCACACCCAACATGTGTCTTGAACACATGTCCTGAGATCAGGCGTCTAATGCTCTACTGACAGAGCCAGCCAGGCACCCCGAAGTCACTAGTACAGATACATATTAGCATAGTACTATCTTAGAGGTGCTCTTCAGTTAAAAATGTATTTAACTTTGTATAACCAAAAGTTTCCTGAATTTAATTGGCCACTGAACTCCCCCACCATCCTAAAAGTGAGCTCTCTCTTTTTTTTTTTTAATAATCTTTGAGAGATTCTAAGGTAGTAATTAAATGTAGAACTTGATTTGTCTCCCCCTCTGATTTCCCCACCTTCAGTTTTCCCTTTCTTCCCCTAATTTCCTCCATGCTATTCCTTATGTTTCATGTACTAGTGAAACCATATGATAATTGTCCTTCTCTGCTTGAATTATTTCACTTAGCATAACCCCAAGGAACCATGAGAGACTATGGACTCTGGGAAACAATCTGAGAGTTTCAGAGGGGAGGGGTGCTGGGGGGTTGGGGTAGCTTGGTGATGGGTATAAGGAGGGCACGTGTTGCCAGAAGCACTGGGTGTTATACACAAACAATGAATCATGGAACACTACGTAAAAAACTAATGATGTACTGTATGGTGACTAACATAACATAATAAAAAATGTAGAACTTGATACTATGTTGAAATCAAACATAACCATTATAACCTAGAAAAACAAATGCATATATTTTCTTCTTACTAATTTGACACAGAGAGTATTTTGACTTGACTGAAGTAGTTCCCGGTCAAGATCCATTTCCTCAGGACAGTCAGAAAGACATTATTGTGTTGCTTTGATGGCTCTTGCTTTATTATGAACTTAGGAGGCGTATGGTCTTTTTGTGTTTCAGTTTCCTTCTCTCCTGTGATTCTCAGTTCATGAATGGGTTGTGTGGCCAGTCTGGACCAGTGAGGACCTCCTTGGGATTTTTCCAGCAGATTTAGGTCTGGAGTGTGAGTCCTGAGCTGCCAGTGATTATAATGCTTGTATTCATAGCTGGAGTCTCAGAGTTGATCCTCACTGACAGTGCCTGAGTCTGTGGATCCTGCTACACCTGAAGTCATGAGTTTTATCCCCAGATTTTTTGGTTGTTTGAGCAAATCAGTCCTCCCTCCATCCCTCTCTCTCCTTCCTTCCTTCCTTCTTCTTTCCTTCCTCCTTCCTTCCTTCCTTCCTTCCTTCCTTCCTTCCTTCCTTCCTTTCTTTCTTTCTTCCTTCCTTCCCTCCTTCCCTCCTTCCTTCCTTCTTTTTCGTCTCTTCCTTTTCTTCCTTCATCTGTCTCTCTTTCTTGCTGGTAGATACAGGATTCCTGCTGCTACGATGAACTGAAAGAGTATTGATGAATATATCTACTTTCAATAAATTCAGGTAAAACAGTTTTGTCCCCCAAAGCTGCAGATATTACCGAGTAGCTAAACAAAAGAGGATGTACAAGTAAGTGCTGTGAAGTCTAGCGATCTTCTCCCAGTGCTGATAGAGCCAGGGTGTTTCAGGATATGTCAGGGTTTTCACTGCTGTGGTTCCAGCAGCTAACACAGTTCCTGGCTTTGATAAAAAGTATTCAAGGAATATTTATTGACTGATTTAATGAACACATAGAGCTTCATCTTTCAGGAAAGATCCACCCCTTTCCTTTCTTTAAGTACTGATCACTAACTATGTACTAGAGATGAAAATTATGAAAGAACTCAATTTTCAAGAAACTTCTACTCTACTGGGGTGAGTATTTAGAAACAAATATGGAAACACTAAAAAATACAATTTTAGGAGAAACATGTTGTCTGAGAAGGCTTTTTAGTAGGTGTGAGAGCTCAGAATACATTCATCCCAATTACAAATCTGGAAATCTACAAGGGAGGTTTAGCTTGATAATATATTTGAAAAATTAGAAAATTTTTTAGGCAAAATTCTGTGTTTACATTGTATCTTTGAACACTACAAAACTGGCAACATGGACTTCTGTGTCGCTGTGGGAACAGTGGGCAAGATTGATAACAGCTTACTCTTTTCGTGTGATGGGAAACTTGCGTACGCCAGTCAGGCACAGCTTGTACCATACCTTCTTGTCTTCTACCCAGTCTGCATCACTCGTTAGTGTCACGTGCCTGTCTCATACAGGCGTTTGTGTTTGTGACCCTGGTATCCACTGTCATCTGAATGGCAAACAAGGGATATCGCAGGGGTTCAGGGTTCTCGTAATCCATCTGGTGATCAAAGTCCTTTCTGAAGGATTTTACGTATTGGGACAGGGAACAGAGGATGAGTGCTAGGATTAGGAGCGCTATCCTGACAGTCGATTCAGAGGAGGCTTATTAACCCTGCATTTCCTTCCATTAGCTTCATTCAACGCAAGGAAATGTGATTGTAAAATGCCGTGCATGCCTTGTACTTTGGTGGTAAGATAGGGAATCTACTACAGTGGGAAAGTCGAATTGAGTATCTCTTATCACCATACAGCCTACCCAGGCCTACCTAACATGCATCCTTCAGGATAGATGGGATTACACAGACTGGGACTCAGAGTTGTGTAGTGGGAGAGCCCTGCCCAGAAGCTAGGAAGCCCGGATTTGAGTCCTGGTTTTACTATTAAAGAGTTGGGTGATATTAGGCTTGCTAGTTTGCATTACTTGGTCTGTTTCCTCCTTTCTACAATGAGGAATTTAGATTAGATAATATCTAAATTTTTGCTAACTCCAAAAATAGAGATACCGTGCAACATCTTGCTGGAGAGAAATGTGGTGTGGCAGTCTAACTAAGCCTCTCCAGTCAGGAGTTCAAATCCCTCTACCATGTATTCCCTGTATATCTGGGGGCATATTCCCAAGCTCTATATCTGTTGTCCCAGAAATGGGGGTCATTGGACTGTCCATGCCGGAGGGTTCTTAGAAGGGAAGGTTCAGTATAAGGTGCTCAGCACAATGCCTGGCATACAGTAGGTACTGAAGTGACAACTTCTTTAACATTACAGATTCCTGCTTTCTGCAAATAATTGTGGCCTGCTCCGTTTATTTTTAATTGCTCTCTGATTTTCTAACTTCCATGTACATGCTTTGGTTGCTAGTATATTAGTATAGTGGAGTCGGGCACAGGAAAAAACATTTGCCCCGTGAACCTGCCTTCGCCACATTGGATGTTCCTGGTTAGTGAGCTTGTGGCTGGTGACAGCGAAAGTAGGTGCTTTACTTTGAGAGTAGGCCTTCAGGCATTCATTCAAAAGTGAATGAATTCCCTCTAAGCTCCAGTGTCAGCTGAGCGGTGTGAGAGAAGAGTTTCTCTCTCTTTCTCTGTTCTTGCTTTGTTTAATAGTCTTTGGTGCTTAAGACGGCTAGTGACTCATCTAGAGATGATTTTGTTATTTTGGAAATCACATGTGATTTTGGAAAATTGAGAGGAAGCAAAGACTCCTCTTATACCATGATCTAACCTTTTGTATTAAAAATATCTGGCTGGGACATGACACAGTTTTCTCCCCATTTGCATTAGCTAGTGCCACGAAGATTCCCAATATGTCGGGCCTGATTAAGGATGCCCATTAGCTTCAGAGATCACTACCTTTTCCCTCTCTTCAACTATATTTAAATATAGTTGAAGAGAGTATATCTTGTTTGTGTGACATTTAATTTTATACAATGTTAATTTAAGAAATGGATTAGTACAGTGGATATATTAATGGCTGTGTCTCTTCAATCTATTACTGAGCTGTCGGTTTATCCCTGGGAAAATACTGCGGGGCTAAGACCATTGCTCAATAAGAGTGATTTTGCATTGCCGATGGCTGTGCCCTTGTTTTGTCAAGCCTACATAACAGACATTCTTTATTTTCCAGAAGTCCAGATTGTATTGTTTTGGGGTTGCAGCTGATTCAGACTAGATCAACCCCTACTCTTCCTACCTGAGTCTCTTTATCATGATCATTTTTATTGTTTGGCTAGCCTTTGGATGGAAGGCATTTGTTCTTCTTTTTTTCTTTTTTCTTCTTTTGCTTTCTTTCCCAGACCTCAGTTTCAGTGGTTGAGTAATGACATGTCTCAGTTAATGGTGCCTGATCTGTATTACTCCTCGCAAGACCCCTGCTATTTTCTTTCTCTCTGCACTTTCCCCCCTATTTTGTGCCTACTTTCTATACTCTACTATATTTCCTTTCTCTCCCTTCACCATGTACATGCAATGCACTTCTTTTTGGTGTATGTCTTCCAAAATGTGCATTGCTCTCTTGCATGTACTTTTAAATTAGATAAATGGTCGGAGGTCATATGTGTTACCTACTCACTTTTTAAAATCAATTTTGTGCTTTGAAGATCTGCCTTTGTTGGTATGTAGACATCTCATCCTTTGCCCGTAACTTTGCTCCCTTCTTCCTGAGACCTTGAAGTGAATCGTCAGCGTCTGGGACGCTGACCCACTCAGATCATTCAGTTTGTTTGTACTAGGTTGACATCAGAGTCAAGCGATGATTGATGATCCCAGAGGAGCTCCTATGCAGTTTATGTAGGCCCTGATCTCATGACAGGAGGCATGGATATTTGAAAAATTGTTTGTCAGTTCCTGAAGGTACATTGATTTTGTGTGTTTGGGGGGGGGTGGTTTGACAGCACAACCCTACACTGTCACAAAGGCAACAGGAAAAACCTTATTTTGAGGGCAAGCCTCATTTTCTTTATTAGTGATATAGACACGATAATATTGCTTACATCATGAAGTTGGTGAGGTTAATAGGACATAATTTATGCAATCTGTATAGTACCACACCTGACACATTGATAAATGGCTGGCAATTAGTGTTTGAAGTCCAGTGTTCCATTCACAGTACAGTGTGCTTGCTTATAGCAAGATTTGTTCTTTTATTAGTACAGACATTATATGGATTATCTGAAAAATGTGAGAGAATACTTGGGATGGGGACTGGTGCTCTGTGTCATGAAATTTAATTGTGAACAGACACGCTCATGCTTCATGGGCAACAAACTGTGAAAGCCCAGAGCATGAACACAGCTCATTCTTGTAATCAAATACAACTTAAAACAAAGTTCCTACCTTCCAATCAATATTCATAATTGTTACTGTGTTGCATGGTCATTATGCGTAAATGGTACAAGGTGTTTATATACACACATCCCCTGTTATTACCCTTACTAGCAGATCATGTATGAATTTTCCCAGTTCTTCCTATCTTGTTTTCTATTTCTTGTGTCACTAGCTTTCTTCCACATGAAGGAGAGGTGTACAGGGAGAAGGGGAGCCTGACCTGGGTCATCTGGTAAAAGGTCCAGAAGGCATTTTAGAAGGGGGATAATGAATGGTAAGGCTTGAAGCTCTTTGTTAATGGCACAGGGATTCAGCAGAAACTGATGAGTCTGTTTTCTCTCTTCTCAGTAAAGAAGACACATGGGGACTTCGCTGGGCTCCCCTCCATCATGCCCTTCTTAGGAGAGTAGAAGTCTGTGGTTGGGAAGTAGTGGATGCAGAGTAGAAGGGAAGACTGTGCCCCCTGAGGCATGTCCCCTAGAAACTCCAAACGTCTGAGGCAGCAGGTTCACCTTCAGGTCAAGCCTGACAGCCTTTATCTGTTTGGCTTGACATTCCTCTAACTCAGGAGTTTGCAACCACGGTCCATAGGCCAAGTCTGTCCCATTGCCTGTTTCTGTCAACACAGTTTTATGGGAACACATCCACCACACCCACTTGTTTTCCCATGGCCTGTGGCTGCTTTCACACTACAGCAGCAGAGCCTGTATCATGTCATCATGACAGAGACCTTCTAGTCGGTGAAGTCTAAAATATTTACTCTGTAGACCTATACAAAGTTTGCCAGCAACTGCTCCAACCCAATGTAACAGCTGCTGTTAGGAGACAGTGCCGTAGAGTGGTGAAGAGCATGTGCTCCGAGGTCAGTGCAAAGGCTGTAGCTTCCTTGCTGCATGTCTTGAGGTCCTCGTTTCCTCTTCTGTAGAGCAGTAAAAATATGCTGTGTCATAATGTTCTTATGAAGCATCAGTATGATAATGCATGCAAGGTGCTTTATGGTGCCTGGAATTTAGCAAGACTTGCATGCACAGTAGCTCTTTGTAAAAGTCAAAAGGTTGATACTGTAACTGAACATGAAAAGTGGAACACTCTGGGTAAGTCATAAAATCACTCTGGGTATTTGTGTGTTGGGAAAGTATCTTGCAGTTGATCACAAGGGAAGGGTTGAAGGGAGGCCTGGGTCATTGGAAGTGAATTATGCCCAAAATGGAGGTTCTTTGCCATCAACCACAGAGTCCTTTCACCCATGCAGGAAGCTGGAGGGCATTAGGATTTGTTTCCATCAACAGGGTATCTTTTGCCCTTGTGCTTTTGTGGGGCACAGGACAGATTAGGCTCCTGGGAGTGCAACAGCCATTTGCTTGGAACCAGGAGGGGTGTGAACTCCTGCTTTATTTCAGATTAATGGGTGTCCAGGGTATTTTCCCGCAGGTTCTGGAAGTCTGATCTGGGAAGCATTCCACAAGATAGAGAACAAAAAATCAAAACTCCAAATTAGAAAGTCTCCCTACAGTTGAGTGGCAGTGATCATTTTCTGTTGGTCTTGCTCCAAGAGCTGTGCTACCTCTTCAGCTGCTCTTGAGCAGATAAGACTGGATAGGTTAGCTCAAATGCAAGGATTTAACTACTTCCTTCCTGTTACACTTTCATCCTGTTGATAGAATAGGCTGCTGCTATTATTATATGAAGTATTATTTTTAACACATTGTTGTTTGCCCTTTATGACTTGCTAGTGCACCTGCCATTTACAATAGACTTTATTTGTTTTTTTATTATGTTCTGCCAGTCCCCGTACAGTACATCATTAGTTTTTGATGAAGTGTTCCGTGATTCATTGTTCAAAAGTGAGTCACTGATCTTAGCTGGTGAAGCTGCTGAACAAAATGTTGTTAAGTATGCCCTGTTCTAAACATTAGGTTAGGCACTGTGTCATCATTTGGGGCTAATGGAGAACCTGGCATATCTTAAGTGCTCAATAATTGTTTATTGAGCAAAGGTTGAATGATGATAAAGCAATAAATGTGTTAGATATAATTCCTGTCTTTATGGATTTCAAGGTATAAGTGGGAAAGGTAGACATCAATCAGTCCTATTATGTGTATGATGATAAACTCTGTGAAGTAGGTGTTCACAGATTAAGTTGAAGCTCTGATAGGCTGAGTGACCTACTTAATGTCATACACCAACCAATAGAAAGCCAGAATTTGGTCCCGAGTCTAACCCTGCCCCCTTCATCTTTAAACTCTAATGCACCTCACAGATAAGTAGTTAAGTTGCTCGGAGATAACGTGTTTCTGGTGAGCAAAAAAATTTGAAGAATATGATGAGCACACTTCCAAGTAGGAATAAACTTTGTTTTGGGCACTGGGTTGCGGAGGGTGCTGCTTACCTGATTTGGGTATCAGAATTTTTTTCCAGTAAAAGAGGTGGAGTCTACAGGACTCAGGGGACCTCACCTATATATTAAAGCAGTGTTTCCTAGTGAGAATCTGGGCCACCTGCATCAGAGTCACCTGGAATAATTGCTGAAAATACAGCTTTCTGGGCTCATTCCAGTACTGCTGAATCTGAATTTTTACACAATCCTCCAAGTTATTTCTGTGCACATTCAGGTTGGAGAACCGCTATTTAAAAAGTGCTATTCAGGATTCAGTCAAGACAATAGAAGCCACCTTAGGTATTTTGAATAGGAAACCATTTAACTCAGGGGATGAAAGAGTTTCCCACTACTGAAAAGGCTAGGGAGCAAAGCATGGCCATTGAACATGGTTACTCCAAGCTTTCAGAAATCCCCAAAGTGCAAAAATTGCAGGTCAGCTGCTGTTGGTTATCTCAGACGGCTGTACCTTCTAAGTGGGCGACCCCAGGAAGGTCATGGGAGGCCTCCAGCACAACCCATGTCTGCCATATGTCAACCCCTGCATGACAGCCTACATCTGCTGTCATTGGCTCCACCTTCTCTTCTTCCTCTGGGTCTTCCAGAAGGGTCTCCCCCACCCCCCGCACCCCAAGGAGGGTCTCTTACTGGCTGAGTCTTAGTGGAACAGTGCTAGCACAAAATTCTGAGAAAAATAGTTTCCATGCTCTTTCACCTATTTCATACAGGTGAGGGGATGGTATAGCAAGTTACCAAATAATATCTGGTATAGGGGATATTTAAACTCAGGGTCCTATAAAATAAACCTAAAGAATTAGTTGAGAATGAAGTCTTTGAAAAAAAACCCCAGAGGTGGTCTGTTAAGAGATACTAACAATTTACCAAAAAGAAAACCAACCAAACAAGAACCCCTAAAATAGTAACTATACCAAGTAAAAGACAAGGCTTGTTCTGGTATGTTCTCTCTCCAGCACTTGGGATAGAGGTTATGTACCTTATTTGCTGCTGGTCCAGACCCACTTCTTTCTCCATTTTTGGGCATCCTGTCCATGTCTCCATCTTATCCTTGTAAGTTTTTCTCCCCTAATCTATGCTGGTTCTCTTTCCCTTCCTTCCAGTGGATTCATCTGGGGTGGAAGCTGGGAGAAGTGTGCTCTCTTTCCTGGGAAACTGAAAGCAAAACACAGAGGTTGATGCAGTCAGACTGAATTGGGCCTATACTTGAGCGTCCTTTCGAGTTGTGGCTTGAAGACCTGACAACCCCAACCTTCCAGCCGGGAGTCAAAGGGAAGCAGCACTTCTTTAAATGGAAGTCACTTGGAAGTCTCCCACTCAGAAAGACACAATCTGGCCCTTGTACTGTGGCATAATGGCTTTTCATCATTTGGAATTTTTATTTTCTGCTTATTGAAAGAATTCTTTTTTAGATTTTTTAGTCATAGTGTCCTTTTCTCATATATTATGCTTTTGAATTTTCTTATTTGTAGTAAACAGGAAAATATAAGTAAAATCAACAGTTAGGATGTTCTTAAAACTTTATGTTCAGAGCCCACCTCTTTGGAATCACTTTTTCTGTCCTGTTCCATCTGCTGTGCCCTACCATGGTGCCCAAATTTCTCTCTGATGTAGTGATAGCATTCTTAAGTCTGGGTGCTGTGCTTTTCCACCTGAGTAAGCTCATGGCCCCAGCTGCATCATATGTCACTGAAAGTTAAACATTTTATAGGGTTTAGAGATATTAAAGGTGGGAAAATGTGAATTCTAGGGAATGCACGAATGTGGTTTGCCTTGGAGGGGGAAATCAGCTTCTGAGAGGTCAGAGGGCTAAAGTTCCAGGGCAAGGCAGATAGGAAAACACAGAAGCCTGCAGGAAGAGAGACTGAAGACTTCCCACTTCTAGTGACTGCTCTCTGTCTTCCACCAGTCATGGCCTATAGGATACAGGTGCAGCTTAATATAAGTTATTCATAAGCTTTTTTTTTTTTTTGGAGTGGGATCCCCTCCACCCCCAACAACCTTATAACTAAACAATCCATGACTAAGGTATCCTGGCGAAGTTTGGGCCTAGCAGGGAATGTGAACATGTAAACAGAAACAATTACAGCAGGGCATGGTTTACGCTGTGAAGAAGATTATGTACAAAGCCCCGTGGGAGACCACAGGGCCAGCAGATTCGTATTTACCTTCCCATCATTTCTGAGCTGGGGACCGGACTCATTCAGATGTTTTACAAATGATGCTCATTAAGATACAGTGTTGGAGAAGTGAACGGATGATGTTCCACTGTAGAATTATAAACAGGTTATCAACTAAGGCATATACAGGCAGCTCATTGCTGTTTTGGGAACTGAGCTCAGGCTCCCATTTAGTGATTATATTGTTGCTTTTCAAGGTCCTACATTGTTCTGGCCATATGCGGTCTCTCTTTACTGTGTTCCTCTCTTGATTGAACTCACCCTCCACCCTATGGAGCTCTTTCTTCCCTGTTAGACAAAGCTCTGAACTTTTCTTCCTCATGTCTTTATTCCTGCCTTCCACCTATTCTTTGTCTGTGTCGTTCGAAGTCACCCTTTAAGGCCTAGTTCATTCTTGACTCTTTCAAGGAGCCTTCCCTCATTATACCAGTCCAACCCACAGCTACTTCTCTTAACAATTGTTGTATCAAAACCATTCTTTTTTTTTTTAAGATTTTATTTATTGAATTTTTGAGAGAGAGAGAGATTGTATGTGGGTGGGGAAAAGAGCAGAGGGGAGGGGCAGAGAGTGGGAGAGAATCTCTAGCAGATTCCATGCTGAGCATAGAGCCCAATGTGAGGCTCATTCTCTCAACCCTGAGATCATGACCTGAGCAGAAACCAAGAGTTGAATGCTTAACTGACTGAGCCACTCAGGGGCCCCCAAACCATTCTTGATCATTTTAATGTGGTTGGTGGTATTTCTCCCAACTAGGTTGTACATTCTTGAAGGATGGGGACCATATCTTAATACTTTTGTTCAGCAAATGTATACCGAGTTATATGTTCAGTTGCTAGATGTTGAGCTCAGTGATGTGGTGAAATATAGTTTAAGAGATGAGAAAAGATATTTTATAAAAATACATACATGTAAAAATGGTAGAAAATGGAGAAGATATTAAGAGAAATAGGAGTCAAGATCTGTAGAGATAGAGACGAGGAAGAGCTGACTTCCATTTGGGAGTAGAAGCAGCAGCTTCCCTGCTGCAGGAACCATTGTATTGGGGCTTGAAGGATGGTTAGGATGTGGGCACACAGAAAATGGCATGGAGGTAGGAACCCCACTGCACCTCACAGTAAGAACATTCGGTGATCATTTATCTAGGGCTGGGGTTGATAAACTTGTTTTGCAAAGATTTTGAAATAACTATTTTAGGTTTTCCAGACCATACAGTCTCTGTTGTACTACTCAGCTTTTGCTGTTGTAGTGCAGAAGCAAACATAGACACTGGGGCAATGAGTAAGCATGGGTGTGTTGTAGTAAACTTTAATTTAGGAGAACAGGCAGTGGTCCAGATTTGGCCTGCAGGGTCTAGTTTTCCAACTCGTCTTTAGGGTGTAACGTGATTGAACATATAATGGGGTGTATAATCACAGCTTCACTAATTCTGAAAATTTAATGAAAACTGAAAAGAATTTACTGAAATGTTGACAATCATCTTTGATTACTGGGACTACGAATAACATTTCTTCTACTTTTTAATTATTTCCAGACATTTTATAAGGACCATGAATTAATTATGTAGTGAGAAACAACAAACAAACTTAATTTACAAAATTACAGTATAGAAAGCAGGCAGTATACATAGCCCAGAGCTTGGCTCATAGATGTGTAGGGCATATCCAAGCTTGGCTGATTGGCACCATTTCCACCAGTATTGCTCCTAGTGCTACGGAAACTGCTGTCCTTGGAATGCCAGCTAAGTTGCAACAGAGAAGCTTGCATCAAAACTGGGCTGTTTCTTCTGTTGCCCTCTGTCATCAGCTCCACAGAGCCATTATGTTGTTCAAGAAACCTTATAGCAAAAGGCTGCCTAGACGGAAACTAAATTGATTTTCTGATTCCACCCTTAACCTTCTTTTTGTGTGGTCTCTAAAGGAAGCCTAGGGTTTTTAAAGCATTCTAGGTGACATGCTGCCAAGTCAGATAGGAGATGGAATAATTGTAGACTTAGCCTTCACCCCAGATCTCAGCAATGTCAGTGACATGTGGCCAAACAACAACAGTTGTCTGATTAGAAGTGAGCTTAGGATATAGACATTAGGCTTTAAATTCTAAGGTGGAAGGACTGCCAGGGATAAGGGCTATGACTTCTTAAATACCACGTCTGTACTTCTGTCTTGTGTATTCCTTGATTTTTAAAACAATACTTCAAGACAGGTATAGCTGTCCCCACTTCACAGGTAGGAAAAGTGAGGTTCAAAGACTTCAGGCAGTTTGTTCAACATTGTAAAGCGAATCTGTGGTAAAGTCAGGAAATGAGCCCATATCTGCCTGATTTCAAACACTGCTCTTTCCACTTTGCTCCCCTGCTTTCTGTCAGCTCTATTCCTCTCACTGCAATAGACACGTACCCACGATAGAATCTCAAAGTGGCCTTGAAATCCTAGAGCAGTCTTCCCTGTAGTCTCCCTGCATGGGGAAGAGGGTATATGTCAAGCTAAATAACTACAGATAGTAAAATTTAACACTGAGTGATAACAAATCACATAGGTTGGGGGGAAGGATCCAAAGACACTTGATTAAACTTAGTTAGACTACGGGCAAGAGAAATTTCTTAGAAGAAAGTAGTAGAATACTTCTCATCCTTTTTTTTCAGACCAGTGGTGCTGCCAGTTTTCAGAGACACTAGGGTCATGACCCCATAAAGAATGAGAATAGCTGAAGAAAGTTTTATGAGTTCAAAAAAGGTTGGTGTGGGTTCTGGAGTAAGGTTGTTTCAGTTTAACTCCAAACTTTTCCAGTTACTGTATACGTGTATTAGTTGGGGTTTTCCAGAGAAACAGGACAAGTAGGATGTATATCTGCTTGAGAGACTGAGACGCAGAGAGACAGAGAGATCTTAAGGGACTGTCTTCTGTGAATGTGGAGTCTGGCAAGTCTGATTCTACAGGGCAGGAGCCGAGGCTGGAGACGTCAGGAAGGGTTGGTCAAGTGCAGCTTGAGTGCAGCTCAAGTCTTAAGGCAGTCCGGAGGCAGAATTCTTTCTTCGTCAGGGGATCTTAATGTTTCTTTTGAGACCTTCAGCTGATTAGAAGAGGCCTCCCATACTTTGGTGGGTCATTCGCTCAAGGTTTATTGATCGAAATGTTACTTTCATCTAAATAATAGTTTCACAGCAACCTCTAGACTGATGTTTGATGAAACATTTGGGCACTATAGCCAAGCCAAGTTGATACATGAAATTAATCATCACAGTATGTAAACCTCCGCAAATAATTTGACCCCCCCAATCTTGTTTCCTCACCTGTTGAATGGGAATAATACTAATATCTACAGTGTAAGGTTTTATGAGGCTGGAATGACCAATGCATACCCATTGTGGAATGGTGGGATGTGATAAGGACTCAAGAGATTTTAGCTAATATTACGGCAATGAAATGACACATTTCCTTTACATTTAAGTCTAGCTCCTGTCTTCAAAGAAATGTGGAGAATATTATGCATTGCCATAATTTGCTTTAAAAATGTCCTCTTCCTTGTTGTGAGGGGACAATGAAATGATCATTTCTTAAATGAGAAGTAAACAGAGCCCAGAGAGGCCAAGGGTAGAGTGATTGGCTGTAGGTCAAACCACAAGTCAAGCAGAAATAGTTCAGGGTTTTCAGCCTTTGTAAGGCACTTCCCATTAGACTGTCATCATTTATCATGTTCCATTTACTTATAGATGGAGCTGTTTCCTCAGGGTGTTTTCCATGAAATATTTTCCACATGTAAATCTCAGTAGTGAAGTGGGGCTCCTTTTACTAAGATCTGAAATGTCAAAGCAATTGGAATGTTCAAAAGGTCAAACATTCTTAAAGTTGAGAGTAATTTTGGTCTCTGCTTCTTAATTTAGAGATGTGGTTAACAACCCAGTTGACAAACTTGTCCTGGTGTGGAAGGTGTGGAAGGTTTAGAGTGTGGGTTCTAGAACCCGTGTGCTTGGTTCAAATTCTGACTCAGTGACCTTTTAGTTCTGCCCTCTTGGGCAAGTGACCTTACATCTATGTGCCTCAGTTTCCTCATCTGTAAAAATGGAGATAATATAATGGTACCTATATCACCGATACGGTGGCAGTGCTAAAAGAATGCCTGGGATATAGTCAGTGTTTGCGGGAGTTGGTTGACTACCGTCATTATCCTCATCATTGCCACTATGACCATCACTATTCAGGTACTGTATTCCATATATAATGTCTCTGAAGCCTGGTTTTTATCCTCCCAGAGTTTACAGTTTAAAACAGCAAGAATTAGCAAGAGTCTCTTGTTTGGAAGTAGAAAAATTCCACTTTGATCCAATTCAAAACTCTTTAAGCCAAAGAAGGGGGAATCCATAAGCTTGCCTGTAATCAGAAACCAAAATCCCTTCAGGACTCTTACCTTCCTCAATTTCCATTTTTCTCTGTGCACCGGCTTTATTTTCTTAGCCTGGCTTATCCCTGGAGTGGGGGATGTGCCCTCTGGAAACTTTAGTTTCATAGTTACACTTTCATGACCAAAGTGAAAGAAGCACTTTCATGCCAGCTTCACTTGGAAAAGTCTCAGAAGGGCTTCGATTGGTAAGTCTCATGCCTGCCTGCCAGACCAGAGGGGTCATTGGTGTAACCTGGGTCATGTGCCAATTCCCATAGAATGGGACAGGCACTATTCCCACTAAAGTATTATACAAATTGTCAAAGGGAAAGGACCTTAGAAGCCATGTTTTCTCAGTGTTGTCCAAAACTCAAATTTTATAGAATCATTCAGTTTGGTCAGATATCTGTGCTGTATAGTGGTATAGTTGTTACCTTATTTTATGTTCTGTCCCATGTGCATGTCCATTATGTTCTTTAAGGATGTGTGGTGATTTTCCACTAGGAGATAGTTGAAGGCTTTGCTGAGGTTTTAGAGACAGAGCTGTATGTCTATAATTTAAAAAGACCTTCTTGGGTTTCTGATTCATGCCTGGGAGTTGGGGAGACAGTAGGCGTACAGGTGGGCTGCATCCTTTCTCAACATTCCCGGATTGAGAACTACTGAGTAGACTTCCCTCATGCAGTGACTTTAATGCAAACACACTGGGAAAAAGACAAATGAGGCTTAGTGCCAAGTGTAAACTATGGACTGTATTCTAAGATAAGCCACTTTGCAGCTTAAGTATATAATTTAAAAAATTAATATCAAGTACAGTATTTCCAGGTAGATCTTCTGAAGGATCAGCACTAACACAGCTATAAACCTTTACAAATATTATAAAAGTTGTTTGTAAAGAATGCTGTTAAATGATTAAAACACTTATTTTCTTTAGCAGGTTAAACATCCACTCTGAGATCTTGTTTAAACTTGAAATTTGCCGAGCAAAAGAAATTCAAAGAAAGTAATGCTGAGTGAAGCCATGGACCAAGCTGGAAAGAACTTGAGACTTTAGCATTTTTAGAAGTGAGTGGGAAAGGGGGCCAAGGACCTGATGATTTAGTATCCAGATTCCACATAATCCACATTTTCAGGATGGTACTCTAAGCTCACAAGTGTCTAGTGACAAATCTAGAGACTTTCTGAATCAGCTTCTCCAGAGGGTAAATCCCTAGTTTTCTATAGGAATGATAGTGGGGTCTGAGAATTATCCTGGATTTAAATGTTTTGTTATAAGGATATTCAACCAATTTTGCTTTCTGAACTATAGGCACCTCCTCTGTCAGAGTTAGGTGCTGTTCTTATTCTTGAGCATTCCTGGGGTTTTGTACCATGCTTCATCCCCTTTTAGGGACCCCTTCCTGGGACCAGCTTAAATTTCAGATTCATTTAGGGTACAAGAGAGCTACCATGTGTTCATTTACTTTTCATCTTTCACAATTCTGTGTTTTCTCCTATTATCTTTGCCTCATTGGGTATTTGATTTGAAAATCACTTTATTGTCATTTTAGTGATAATAATTAGAAATTGTAACCAGCTTCTTTCATTTAGCAGTATATCTTGAAAATATTTTCATGTATTTTGGTATTTTAAGATAACATTTTTTAATTGCTATACAGAATATTATAATTAGGATAAACTGTAATTCAGTTACTATATATTTACATATATTTAGATTCTCATTTATTGATTATGAAAAATAATGTGATAAAAATAATGTGCATCTGATTATTTCCTTGGGGTAAAATATGACACCTGAAAACATTGGGTATATGTGTGGGAGAGAGTATATTCCTCTGTGTCTTGAATCACCCAGGGATGCTCAGTCATTCTCTATCAGACCATCATGAAATCACTTTAGGCTTGTATGTACTTATATATATGTATATATATTTTTAAAATTTAATTTTATTTTTTCTGTGTTCCAAGAGTCATTGTTTATGTACCACACCCACTGCTCCATGCAATGCGTGCCTTCCTTAATACCCACCACCAGGCTCCACCATCCCTCACCCGCCTCCCCTCCAAAACCCTCAGTTTGTTTCTTAGAGTTCACAGTCTCTCATGCGTTATCTCCAATTTCCCCCAACTCACTTTTCCTTTCCTTCTCCTCATGTCCTCCATGTTATTCCTTATGCTCCACAAGTAAGTGAAACCATATGATAATTGACTTCCTCTGCTTGACTTATTTCACTCAGCATAATCTCCTCCAGTCCCGTCCATGTTGATACAAAAGTTGGCTATTCATCCTTTCTGATGGAGGCATAATACTCCATTGTATATATACGGACCATATCTTCTTAATCCATTGTCTGTTGAAGGGCATCTTGGCTCTTTCCACAGTTTGGTGACTGTGGCCATTACTGCTATGAACATTGGGGTACAGATGGCCCTTCTTTTCACTACATCTGTATCTTTGGGGTAAATACCTAGTAGTGTAATTGCAGGGTGATAGGGAAGTTCTATTTTTAATTTCATAAGGAATCTCCACACTGTTTTCCAAAGTGGCTGGACCAACTTACATTCCTACCAAGAATGTATGAGGTTTCCCCTTTCTCCACATCTTCTCCAATACTTGCTGTTTCTTGTCTTGTTAATTTTGGCCATTCTAACTGGTGTAAGGTTGTATCTCAATGTGGTTTTGATTTGAATCTCCCTGATGGCTAATGATGATGAACACTTTTTCAAGTGTCTGTTAGCCATTTGTATGTCTTCTTTGGTGAAGTGTCTGTTCATGTCTTCAGCGCATTTCTTGATGTGATGATCTGTTTTTTGAGTGTTGAATTTGAGGAATTCTTCATAGATCTTGGATATCAGCCTTTTGTCTGTAGTGTCATTTGTGAATATCTTCTCCCATTCCATGGGTTGCCTCTTTGTTTTGTTAACTGTTCTTCATAGATCTTGGATATCAGTCCTTTGTCTGTAGTGTCATTTGTGAATATCTTCTCCCATTCCATGGGTTTTGGTGATGACAGCTTTATAATAAAGCTTGAAATCAGGCAATGTGATGACCCCAGTTTTGCTTTTCTTTTTCAATATTAACTTAGTGATTCGGGTCTTTTCTGGTTCCATACAAATTTTAGGGCTTTTTTGTTTGTTTTAGCACTTTGAAAAATGCCGGTAGAATTTTGATCGGAATGGCACTGAAAGTATAGATTGCTCTGGGCAGTATAGACATTTTAGCAATGTTTGTTCTTCTGATCCAAGAGCATGGAATGCTTTTCCATCTTTTTGTGTCTTCTTCCTATTCTTTCATGAGTGTTCTGTAGTTCTTTGAGTACAGATCCTTTACCTCTTTGGTTAGGTTTATTCCAAGGTATCTATGGTTCTTGGTGCTATAGTAAATGGAATTAATTCTCCAATTTCCCTTTCTATATTTTCATTGTTAGTGTATAAGAAAGCAACTGATTTCTGTGCACTAATTTTCTATCCTGCCATATTACTGAATTGCTGTATGAGTTCTAATAGTTTAGGGGTGGAGTCTTTTGGGTTTTCCACGTAAAGTATCATGTGATCTGTGAAGAGAGAGAGTTTGACTTCTTCTTTGCCAATTTGAATACCTTTTATTTATTTTTGTTGTCTGATTGCTGTTGCTAGGACTTTTAGTACTTTGTTGAACAATAGTGGTGAGAGTGGGCATCCTTTTTGTGTTCCTGATCTCAAAGGGAACAACAGTGGTGAGAGTGGGAATCCTTGTTGTGTTCCTTATCTCAAAGAGAAGGCTGTCAGCTTTTCCCCACTGAGAATGATACTTGCTGTGGGTTTTTCATGGATAGATTTTACGAAGTTGAGGTATATTCTCTCTGTCCCTATACTTTGAAGAGTTTTAATCAGGAACGGATACTGTATTTTGTCAAATGCTTTTTCTGCATCAATTGAGAGGACCAAGTGGTTCTTCTCTCTTCTCTTATTGATTTCTTCTATCACATTGATTGGTTCATGATTGTTGAGCAATGCTTGCATCCCAGGGATAAATCCCATCTGGTCATGGAGGATAATCTTTTTAATGTATTGTTGGATCCTATTAACTAGGATCTTGTTGAGAATCTTGGCATCCATGTTCATCAGGGATGAATGGTTCATCAGACCCATCATCATTGTTCTGAAATTCTCCTTTTTGATGGGGTCTTTGCATGGTTTAGGGATCAGGGTAATGCTGGCTTCATAGAAAGAGTCTGGAAATTTTTCTTCTGTTTATATTTTTTGAAACAGCTCCTTTGAGTGTTTGGTAGAATTCCCCAGGGAATTGGTCAGCTCCTGGGGTCTTCTTGTTTTTTGGGAGGTTTTTGATCACTTCTTCAATCTCGTTACTTCAGGTTGTCAATTTCTTCCTGTTTCAGTCTTGGAAGTTTATAGGTTTTCAGGAATGCATTCATTTCTTCTACGTTGCTTAACTTATTGGCATAAAACTTTTATAATAATTTCTGATGATTGTTTCTATTTCCTTGGTATTAGTCGTGATCTCTCCCCTTTCATTCATAATTTTACTTATTTGGGTCCTCTCTTTTTTCTTTTGGATTAGTTTGACCAGTGGTTTATTGATCTTATTGATTCTTTCAAAGAACCAGCTTCTAGTTTTGTTGATGTGTTCTACTGTATCTCTAGTTTCTAACTCATTGATCTCTGCTCTAATCTTATTTCTCTTCTTGTGCGTGGGGTTGGCTTAATTTGTTGTTGATTTTCCAGTTCTTTAAGGTCTAAAGAGAGTTGGTGTATTCGGGATTTTTCAATTTTTTTTGAGTGAGGCTTAGATGGCTATGTATTTCCCCTTAGGACTGCCTTTGCCATATCCCATAGGTTTTGGACTGATGTGTCTTCATTCTCATTGGTTTCCATGAATTGTTTAAGTTCTTCTTTGATTTACTGGTTGATCCAAACATTCTTGAGCAGGATGGTCTTTAGCTTCCAAGTGTTTGAATTCCTTCCAAACTTTTTCTTGTGGTTGAGTTCCAGTTTCAAAACATTGTGGTCTGAGAATATGCAGGGAATAATCTCAGTCTTTTGGTATTCGTTGAGCCCTGATTTGTGACCCAGTATGTGGTCTATTCTGGAGAAAGTTCCATGTGCACTCAAGTAGAATGAGTATTCTGTTGTTTTAGGGTAGAATGTTCTGTATATATCTATGAGATCCATCTGGTCTAATGTGTCATTCAAAGCTTTTGTTTCTTTACTGATTTTCTGCTTGGATGATCTGTCTTTTACTGAGAGTGGGATGTTAAGATCCCCTACAATTAACGTATTCATAACAATATGACTCTTTATTTTGATTAACAGTTGGCTTATGTAGTTGGCTGCTCCCATATTGGGGGAATAAATACTTACAATTGTTAGATCTTCTTGGTGGATAGACCCTGTATCTATCCTGTAAGAATGATGTAGTATCCTTCTATATCTCTGACTACAGTAGTCTTTAGCTTAAAATCTAATTTATCTGACATGAGAATCATTACCCCAGCTTTCTTTTGAGGCCCATTGACATGAAAGATAGTTCTCCATCCCTTCACTTTCAGTCTGGATGGATCTTTAGGTTCCAAATGTGTCTCTTGTAGACAGCATATAGACGGGTCCTATCGTTTTATCCAGTCTAAAACCCTATGCCGTTTTATGGGAGCATTTAGGCCATTCATGTTGAGAGTGATTATTGAAAGATAAATTTTTATTGACATCATGTTGCCTGTGAAGTCCTTGTTTCTATAGATTGTCTCTGTAAGTTTTTGTTGTGTGTCACTCTTGGTTTCTTTCTTCTTTCATAGAACCCCCCCCCCCTTAATATTTCTTGTAGTGCTGGCTTGGTGGTCACATACTCTTTTAAACCTTGCTGGTCTTGGAAGCTCTTTATCTCTCCACGCATTTTGAAGGTCATCCTTATTGAATAAAGTATTCTTGGCTACATGTTCTTGTCATATAGTTCCCTGAATATGTCTTGCCAGCCCTTTCTGGCTTGCCAGGTTTCTGTGGACAGTTCTGACATTATTCTGATGGTCCTTCCTCTGTACGTAAGAAATCTCTTCCCCCTAGCTGCCCTTAAGACCTTCTGTCTGAAATTATGATTTGTGAATTTCACAGTTAAGTGTCTAGAGGTCATTCTACCCTTGTTGATCTTGGGGAGTGTCCTTTCTGCCTCTAGGACACGAACACTTGTTCCATTCCCCAGGTGAGGGAAATTTTCATCCAGAACTTGGTCAACTATATCTTCTAGTCTTCTCTCTTCCTCCACCCCCTCAGGGATCCCAATAATTCTGATGTTGGAACGTTTTATTGTGCCATTTATTTCTCTAATTCTGTTTTCATGGCTTCTAAGCTATTTGTTCCAGGCACCCTCCTGATCCTTCTTTTCTATCAGTTTGTCTTCCAGGTCACGAATTCTATCTTATACCTTGGTTACCCTAGCTGTTAGAGTATTTAGATTAGATTGGATCTCACTGATAGCATTTTTAATTTCTGCCAGATTTACTCTCATTTCCACTCTTAGAGATTCTATGTGGTCCCTAATGGTTTTCTCCAACCTAGCCATTGCCTGGATAACTGTAACCCTGAATTCCCTTTCCAACATACTGTTTATGTCCGTATCCAATAGTTCTGTAGTAGAGAGCATGGTCTCTGAATTTTTCTCTATTGGGTGTTCCTCTTCCTAGTCATTTTGGTGAGAGGTGGTTGAGGAGATATATAGCTGAATATATCAATCATGATCCAGGCAAGGTGCACTTTCTCAGGCACCCCAGGAGATGAGAAGGAATGAAGACTGTTGAGCTTATTAGATTATACAGATGGGACCATGTAACTGTATGGCTGAGAAGATGCAGTCTTCTGATCAGTGGTTGAATATAAAAGGATGTAACTCAGGAACAGCCAAATGGAAGAGTTAGGTAGGGTGGGGTCTGGAGAAAGAGCAGACAGCTTCCCTGCCCTCTCCATGCTGCCACTTTCCCCTTGTATATACTTATATTTTAAAAATAAACCCTTTTTTGGGGGGTGAGAGAATTCACAAGTTTTCAGAAAATCATGCTATTTACATTTAGAGATGTGACCCCAAAGTCTTTTTTTCCAGTAGTTTTGAGGTAAAATTGACATATGAAAAATGCACACATTTAAAGTATATAATTTGATGAGTTTGGACACAAGCATACACATGGGCATGTCACCACATTAAAGTAATGAATATATCTGTAAGCTCTAGAAGTCTCCTTGGGGTCTCACTTTTTTTAAGGTAAGAAAGCTTTATTGAGATCTGCCTTTTTGAAAAAATTTTAAGTGCACAATACCATGTTGTTAAGTATAGGTACTATGTTGTCTGAAACCTTCATATGCTGAATCCTGATATACTTTAAAAAATTGAAAAGCCTTAATTAAGGAGTTTTGTAATGGTCTTATAAATACAGTAGTTAGGATTCATTTTTCCTCAGTGTTACTCAGTCTTATTCAGCTGCCTTCAGTCATATTCAGACTTTGTTGGCATGAATTCAAAGAGGTATGTATTCATTCTTTCATCCATTATTTAATCAGCAATTTCTTCCTGAGTGTTTACCATGTGATAGGCACTGTTCTAGGAGCAAGATCTATAATGTTGAATTAAACAGAGCTGATCCACATTTGCATGGAGTGTACTGTTTAATCAGAGAAAAGCTGGGAAGTGGAAAGAATTCTAGGAGATACGTAAGAATTCATCCCATATGGTTAAGATTCCAACACGAGTTGCCTCATTATGTTATAGCATTCATTTGTTGAATGTTACTGTGAGCAAAATCTAGTGTAAACCTTAAAAGAAAACTTTGAGCCAGGTATCCTTGTCATCTACTTGTTTAGAAGGAAAAGCAAACTTTGAGAGTTGAAGATAATTTTCTGAGGCCTTTGATTAACAAGTGGCATAGTCAGGTTCACCCTGATTGACTCCAGGACTATGCTTGAACCACCTGTCCTTTCCCCTACCAAACCTTAGGGTATAGAAATTAGAAAGGGTCCATATGTATGAAATCCACTGGAATAGTCACACCTCACATAAATCTATTATGCATCGCTAGAAGTTACCTTGATTGTGGTGAGATTTTATAATAGAGACACAGCCTTTCGAATGAGACAAAGAAAGAGGCCGGCTTTTTACTGAATTTATACTCTAACTAAGGCTTGTTGCTAGTTCTTGAAACAATGTTAAAAGTTAAGAATTCTGTCCCTTTTACAGATGAGGAAATAGGCTCAAGGCAAAAAAAACCAAAAACATCCCCCCCCCAAAAAAACCCTTTTCTTTTCTTTTCCTTTTCTTTCCTTTCTTTTCTTTTCCTTTCTTTTCTTTCCTCTTTTTTTTTTCCCCCAAAGTCCCACAGAGTGACAGAGGCAGGATTTAGTACTAGGTGTGTTTGGCCCCAGTCTCATACTGGCACCAGCAAATTAGGATTTTTTGACTCAGAAAACACTTAAACATTCAGAGACCTTAGAAATAATAGAAAAAGTCTGAATGATTAGGTTTACTACCTAATAGAGTTGCTATTCTTTATTTTGTCAGGTAAGGGTAAATGGATGTGTCTCAACCCTTTATTATGCCTCCAGAAGCTTTTAAAATCCAGTGCCACATGTCATATTCATCAAGAAACTGAGAAAATAGAGTTTAGCTCATTTCACTGTTAAGTACACAGCTGGCTCAAATTGAAAGTATTTGTCAACGAGTCATTGTGACTTGAAGGTAGGAAGAGAAGACACTCTTGAGTGATGTTGTCCTGCAGTACTTAGAAACTTCATTAATGTCTTGGATAGTGGAAAGAATATGCTTATTAAATATCCCATTGACAGCAAGTTGGATGTGTTGGCTAATGCTTTGGAAACAGGATTGAAATTGAAAATTACCTTTGTAATTGGGAGAAGTGGAAAGATAGGGAAAGGGTGAAATTCAATAGCTAGAAAAATTGGTGGTGGAGAGAAACATCAATATGCTCCACTGTTTCATTCAGTTTATCAAGTGGAAGACTGTCGAGGCTGTTGACCTGTGGTGGTATAGCCAGTGATGATAATTATGTTTTAAAGTTACATCCTGAGTTTTTCAGGAGATAACAGGAGAAATCAATGGAGGAATAATTGATTTTCATGCTTTTTGAAAGACTAGGTGATTTAAACAATGGTATAGGTTTGCCTTGGATGATGGCAACATGTGACTGAGTCATGTTTAACCAAGTGCTTCTAGCTGTGGTACTTAAGTTGAGTTCTCTATTCTTTCTTCCCAAGAGAGTCATGTTTCTAAAAACCTAGTAGTGAGAGATTCCATTTTAAGACTGAACTTCAGGGAAACATAAGCTTGGGGTCCAATGTGATGAACTTGAAGACTTCTTTAGAAGTGTAAACCTCTTCTACAGTGTTGGATGGCACATAATCTTAGTGTGATAATCAGGCAAGAAACTGGTGGTTCATCCGGTACAAAGATGAGCAAGGAGGGGTATCAGGACACTTCTAAAAGGCTAAGTATTACTCCTCTTTCTTGACTATTTTCCCCCTGTGTCTATCTATTGAGATGTATAGCAGGTTCTGTTCTGTAACTGATCTGGGTGGGAGAATGTTTGCTTTGGGGAGGGGTTCAGGTTGGTAATAGAAGAGGACAGAATGATGTTTCACTGTCCGTTTTGGGTTAGGATGACTGGGTCGACTCTGAAATTCTATAGTTAGGACAAATAGGACCAGAATGCAAAAAGATTTTCAGAAGACCCTAAGCATAGGCAGAACTTTATCAAGGCCCAGTAACTACCAGGCCATGGAGTTTGGAAGGAAGCCGTTCTTCTAAAGGGGCTTGAAGTCCAGAGAGTCTCTGATATTCTCAAGATGCAAAGCAGTATCATTCAGAATGCTTTCAATGTGAATACAATAAAATTCAGCCCAAACCAATTAAAGCAAAAAGGACATCTATTAACTCTTTAATAGAAATATTCTGGGCAAGGTCTTCTACATTCAGCCATAGCTGGTTACAGTGGCTCACAGTAGATCATTACCATTTGGTATCTATCCATCCAGCCTGCCTTTCCTCTGTATTGCCTTCTTACTCAAAGGTCCTAGTTTGACTTTTTTTTGTGATGTCAGGGTGGCTGCTAACAATTCTGTGTTTTCATTTTAACCCCTTTAACAGCAGCTGTTACAAAAACCATGGGCCTGGCTTACTAGTTTGAATGGAGTCACATGCTGGTATTGGAGTAAAGGTCACCCCACTGCCCAGAGTGGCAGTGATGGAGGCATAGTTCACCAAGAAGACTGTGAGGTAATATAACTGGAGGCAGAAAACAACATCAACAAATAAATGTTCACCCATGAAGCTAGGGGGCTGCCACTTCCAGAAATTGATCATTAAAAGAAAATGTGGCCTTTGTTTGTAGTTACAGCCTGATGAGGCACATAGAACTTGGATTATAACAGTTATTTTTGTGGGATTTAGTGTGGAATAAATTGGTCATATATGGATTATCCATTTGAAGGAGAATAGAAATGAGAGAGACCCAGAAAGCCATTTCCCCTTAAGAATTGTTGGTGAGACAACTTGATGGCTATATGAAGTGGTGCTAATTTTGACACTCAAACCTAGGATGATTTGCAATTTCCTCATACTCAATCTGAAATTATTGCGATAATAATAGCTCAAAATTTATTGCTACATGTTAGGTGCTGTTCTAAGCACTTGCCATAAATTATCTCAATCTGGTTCTCAGGGTAACTCTAGGGGTATGTAATATTGTTATTACCATTTTATGATGGAGAAACTGGCATACAGACAGGTTAAATCCTGTATAGGACCAAGATCTCCATGCCTGGTAAATGACAGACCCAAGATACAAACTCTGGGCAGTCTGACTCTAGCCCCAGGCTCTTGGCCAGCCATGTATTATCTTTGGGAGAACAGCTGCAGTTTGTAGACATAATTCTACTTATGCTAGAATGGGACAGTGTTTTTCCCTTCCTCCCTCCTTCCCTCCCCTCCCCTTCCTTCCCTCCCCTCCTCTCTCATCCCCTTCCTTCCCTCCCCTCCTTCCTCCCCTCTTCTCTTCTCTCCACCTTCCCCTCTTCTCCTCTCTCCTCCCCTCCTCTCCCCTTCCCTTTCCTTCTTTCCTTCCTTCCTTCCTTCCTTCCTCTCATTCTCTCTCCCTTATCATTGGCCTAAAAACTCTGGAATATTTCCAAAATTGCTAGCACATTCTATCCCCCCCATTTATGAAATAGATTTACTTGCTTGGATACCTACATATTTCAGAATTCTGGATGGGAAGTGTGAAGGCTCATTCCTATATGAAATTAGAGTGACGTATTAATGTAGCATGAAATGGGATCATCTTGTTCAACTCCTGCCTTTTGAACTCTTGATGTATTTTGCTATTTTTCATTTGAAGTAGTACGTGTTTTTCACTGTAACTCATTTTGGGGGGCATTTCAGGTTTGAAGACTAATGGGCACTTATAAAAGCTTGTCTGTGTGTGTTCCAAACACAGATGCCTTTGGGAAATTGCTTGTGGAAAGAGGGGTCGGTGTATTTAAAGGCTTTAAACCAGCACAGTGTGACAAGTTGAATGGAAACTTTAACCTCTTCAAAGTGTCAAAGTTTCTTGGAAGGCATGAACAGAAGTTCTTTTACAACTGCCTGGTCTTCTGATGTTTAGAGATACATCCCCTCAGTTTCAAAAGTACACAAAACCTATGTTTGCATTTGGGAGCAGAGAGGACTATGAGAAGAGTGAGGAGAGCAGACTAGGGGTTTCTTTGTGTGTTTCAAAGCATGAGTGGTACAGTGGTAACAGTGAAACTATGGGCACAAAATCTGTAAGAATAGTACCTTCATATACCCTTAACCTAGATTTACTAGTTGTAATCATTCTCTGCTTTGCCTTCCTCCTTCTCTCCCTCCCTTTCCCTTCCTTCCTCCCTCCCCTCCCCTCTGTTTTTTTCTCTCCACATACAGTTTACGCATATAGTGTGTGTGTGCATGCTGAACCATTTGAGAGTAAGTTACAGATATCATAACACTTTGTCAATAAATGCTTCAGCCACTGTATCCTGAGGACAGAGATGTTCTCCTACATAATCCCATCCCAGTGATCATACTCAGGAAATTTAACAGTGATGAAGTACTATTTCTAATTCATAGACCATTTTCAGATTTCTCCAGTTGTCTCCATACTTACTGTCTTTTATATTTTTCCTCTAATCTACAATCCAATCAAGGGTCATATATAGCATTTACTTATCATGTCTATTTAATTTTTTTCAATTGAGAACTATTCTCTCATCTTTTATTATCTTCCGTGATTATGACTACCTGAAGAGCCAAGCCGAAGCTGGTTGTTCGCAGAATGTCTTTTGATTTGAAGATATCCAGTTGTTTTCTTATGAGCTAATTGTGGTTAAACAGTTTTGACTGGAGTAGTCCATGGGTGACATTATCTCCTCTGTGTCTGACATCTGAAGTCTTACAAGGTCTGTTGGCCCTGTTACTGGTCATATTAAATTTGACAACTTGGTTAAGGTGGTGTCTGTCATATTTCTCCATTAAATTTACCTTTTACTAGGAGCTCAGCTGATGTATGAGATACCCAATTTTGCATTTTTAGCTCTGCCACTCACTAGTCATATAGGATATGTCAAATTAGGCCATCATCTGTCAATCTGCTCTTTATCTATATGCTGGGGATAATCACAGTCTCTTCTAGGGCCATCGTAAGGATTAGGCAGTATGACACAGGTATGTACTCAACAAATAGCAGTTATTGTCATTTTGCTGAGTGTACAGTGTCAGTTTTGGAGTTATGCAGGTCTGAGTTCAAATCCTATCTCTGAGTTACTTTGGTTTTTAAAACTTTGGCTTTGTAATTAATATCAGGGAAATAGTACTAGTGTCTACTTCAGAGGTCAGTAAACCCTCCATAAAGGGCTAGATAGTACAAATTTTAGGCTTTGCAGGCTATATGGCCCATCCTGCAATTATTCAGTTCTCCTGTAGTATGAAAGCAGGCAGAGATGATATGTTAACAAATGGGCATGACTGTGTTCCATTAAACTTTATTTATGGACACCGGAATTTGAATTTTATGTAATTTTTATGTGTTATAAAATGTTATTTTTCTTTTGAATTTCCCCCCAACCATTTAAAAGTGTATAAAACATTCTTAGCTTGTGGGCTGTAACAAACCTGGGTGCGGACAACAGGCTGGATTTGGTCCACAGGCCATAATTTGCCAACCCCTTATCTATTTCACTGGGTAAGATGAAATACTATGTATTATGTAAAGTGTTTAAGAAATTGTAATAGTTATTTGCTATTTTTTAAACTATTTTTAGTTATGGTTAGAGCTTCAGGGATTTTTAAAAATTAAAATGTATAATAAATTGCAAAAAATAGCCACCAATTATTTGCATTTCCTCCTACTAAGAGGTTGAGTCTGCTTTTTCCACCTCTTGAATGTGGGTTATCCTAGTGACTCCTTTTAAGGAATAAAATGGCAGAAGGGAGGTGAGGCAATTTCAAGGAGGTTTTGCAGTGCTCAGATTTATCAGAAGTCCTGTGATCCTGTTTATTAGCTTGGGCTACCCTATTGGACATGAAGCTATGTGGAGGGAGACCCCAGATGTCCCAGCCATCCCAGCATTCCCACCTGAGGCTCTTATATATTTGAGTGAGCCTAACTGACATCATAAGAAGCAGAGAGGAGTTGTACCAGCTGAGCCCTACTCAACCCATTAAATCATAAGCAATTACATAATTATTATCTTAAACCATTTTAAAATTATTATTTTAAATTTAAAATTATTATTTTAAATTTTGGAGTGCTTTGTTATGTAGCAAAAGCTAACTGATACAAGATGTTAAAATAAATGTATCATAAAGGAAAGTATTGAGAGTTGCAATAAAGTCAGACACTTGAGCTGAGTCTTTTCCTACTTGATTTATTTCAGAGAAAGTGTCCTGAAAAGCACAATAGGAATAAGAGAAAGGTGTACAGAGGGGGAAAAATGCTATCCAGGGCATGAAAAGCAGATAGAGGTATATTGTGGCTAAAGTGAACCAGAGAAACACACTTTGTCAAAAGTGTTTGTAGACTATAGGACTAATTGTGTGGTCAGCTAAAAAATTTGTGTGGTCAGTTAAAAAAGTATGGCTAAGTATTGGCCATACATTTCAAGTTGTGAAAGACATTGATAACCCAAATAGCCATCTCTCACTTCATAAATTATGAATATTATGTGCATATGGATTTATTCCATTTGTATCGTTGCATTATAATTTTAAAAAAATCGAAGTGTACATATATGGCGACTGTGGCTGATGGTGAAAAGCTGAGGATATGGTGAAAGTGGAGACATCAGAGGTACAGTCTCAGACTTGGAGTATACTCATGTGGAGAGTAAGAAGGCATTGCTTTTCACCAGTTTTCAGCAGAGAGCTCAAGTCGAAGAACTGCAGCTCCAGGGAGCATGATGTGTAGAAAGGTCATGGTCCAACACTGCTAACTCATGTTTACATGCGTGGTATGACTCCAGGCTAGGAGTCAGAGTCCTTGACTTTTCTCCTGAAGTTGAAGCCAACTCCACATGGCCATCTCACTCTTAAATATGTCTGCCACCATCTTGTTTATTCCCATTGTTGGATCCTAGGTTTTCTGTTTCTCCTTTACTGATTTATTATTTAGAATTATCCAAATCCGTTCATTTACTTTTACCTTGATCCCTTGTAAAATGTCAATAAAATATTGTTTGTCACCTTTTAGAATCAGATTCAGGGCTGATTGGAATCTATATAATACTAGTGAATAATAATAAAACATATTGCTGTTTATATCCTCTGTTTACGAAATAAATAATTCTTTCATACTTACGAGGTACTAGGCACCCTTCTGGTTGTAAGAGAGAGCAGTGATCACAGACTTCAAGGACTTCATAGTTTGTTACTCATTCCTTTAACAAATATTTATTAAGTAACTTAGTACTAAGTTTCAGTTCATGAACTGGGATGTCAAAATAGGTTAGATAGTTGGCAGAAGGGTATAATGTGTTAAGTTTCACCAGAAATTTTTATCTTTTTTCATTAAGTAACAAGTAGTGATTTCTCCAACCAAGGCCTAATTTAGAATCAGCCACATGGACCTAACTACCAAAACTGTCTCAAAGTTTTTCTGTTTTGCTATTTTATTTTTTTTCTCTCTCATCCTTTACAAGTCCTGCTGTGTCTGAAATGTCTAGAGAAAGCCGCTCCAGCTCTAGCTCTAACGTCATTTCCCTGCATTCCCCTCAGACGTTATGCAGCAATATAAATCTCCTGTAACGTGTCCAGGTTAGAAGAGTTACTTAAAAGAGCGGACAGTCAGGGTGGCACATTTATTAACATCATATATAACAAGGCTGTAACTGTACAGTAACTTCTTTTTAGTCAAAAAGGTGGGGGAAAAGTGCTGCTGAGCTTTATGGGGCTGGCTCTGGACCAGTGAGGTGAGTTATGTACCCAAATAGCTCTTGTGTATCATAAGCTGGAAGCTAATAAACCATCCTGAAACTGTACGCTGTCTCTCTGTTAGAGGAAATGGATCTATTATTTCCTGTCTTTGGAATGGCATAACAATGATGCTACTGAAACACACACACACACACACACAGCTGCTTTCAAAAAACAGAAAGCTTTTCTGCCCACATGGGACACGAGACTGGAACTTAGGGAACAGGTAGGGAAGAGGAAATGCTTTTTCTGTTGGACAGGAGCTGGTGAGTTGTCTGCAACAAGTGCTGGATCATGGATTATCATTTCCATTCCACATCAGTCCGAGTCCTTGGCTGGGGAACTTGAACTTATTCATTGAGGCTGTGGGTTTCCGTGAGGCAGTTAGCACTTACTACAAACACAGCACTGTACTGTAATTACCTGTTTGCATATCTGCCTCCCTCCCTGGACTAGGAAGCTTTTGAGGGCATGCATCATGTTTCACTCGTCATTGTGTTCTCAGTGACTCAAAACAGTTACATATTAAAAAAGAAAAATCATCGTAACTTATTCTAGGTCTGCTTTTAGTTTTTTTCTTTCTTTTTTTTTTTCATGTGGTGACAGCTGCTATATCTGTCTAATGCACTGCAAAATCCTAATTCTAATGTTGAATATCTTGCCTGTAGGAGGGGAAATATAGTTTATGTTTTGACTGAAATGAAATATATATATATATATATATATATATATTAGTAAATTTTTGCAAAGAGAAGGGCCAGTATTAAGAGGGAAGCTGACTTTTCTTTTTCTAAGAACAATATTAAGTACCAGTAATAAAAGCATCCCTACAAGTTGATTCTACATGCCTTTGGTAGTTGACATTAGGAGAGGAAACTCATGGACCATCTGAATTTAAAATTTTTTTTTTTTAATTTGACAGAGAGATCACAAGCAGGCAGAGAGGCAGGCAGAGAGAGAGGAGGAAGCAGGCTCCCCGAGAGAGCAGAGAGCCCGATGCGGGGCTCGATCCCAGGACTCCGAGATCATGACCCGAGCCGAAGGCAGCGGCTTAACCCACTGAGCCACCCAGGTGCCCCAGAACCATCTGAATTTTAAAACTTTCAGACACATAGACCTGTTCCTTGAGTCCTCCCCTTCTCCCTGGTTACAAATTTTAGACACCCTGTTTCCTTCATTGCTCTCAGTTGCACCAGTGAGCAGATGCCATGAAATTCTGATAGATGAAATACAAAGCCTACAATGTAATAAAATAGGATCATTTATATCAAAGATGGATTCTTTGTCCTATAAAAATATTTCTAGGAAATCTCTATAAATAATTCCTACAGCATGTTTATAGTATTTTTTAATTTAACAGTTAAATTTATTTATAATTATTCCCAACTTATCGAGCAACTTTTAATATGTTCTGTAGTATAATACTAAAATAAGTCAAAACCATTTTTTTCAAATAATGAAAAGATAAAGCTATAATTTAGAATATGCCCACTGATCCCATTGATTCAGTACTGTGGCCTGTGACCTCTAGTTGAAGAATGTACATCATGTTGGAACTCAGTATCCTTCAGTGAATGCTTCTCTATTTTTTGTTCATGCTTATATACATGTCTAAGATAGTTCATATACATGATGATATTGTGCATTCTCTGACATGTCCCCCAAATCATGAAAATGTGATTGGTACTTCTCCTAAAATATGCTAAAGTAGAAAGACATTTGGACATCATTTATGAAGCCTTAAACGAGGGATGTGTGAGAGCACCAGCCAGCAAGAGTATCTGCTTTCGTCGTGATTTGAGGTAGTTACTGAGGAGGTATTTGTTAAAGAAAACAACAACAACAACAAACGATTGAGTCATTGACTCAGAAGTTTTTTGTGCTGAAATTTTCATTCCACTTTATACTCCTTTGCCTAATACCCTATTTTTTTCCCTTTTCCTTTTAAACATTTGTTAACAAGTTACTAAACAGCCGATAGGTAGGCGTGTTACTTTCTAGGAACATGGTGAAGACACAGTGAGGGTCTCATGTTCAAGAATGATAGCTAAGCTTTCTACATTTTGATTACAGAAAGGGGGCTTCCATAAATCTGACTTATTAAAGCCTTACTTAAAAATCTCCAGAGGAGGCTGAGGATTTTTTGGGGGTATGTGCGTGTTATAAAATGGTTTCATGCTTTGAAGAGGAGGTTATGCCAGATAAAGTCTCAAGACCTGTCACACTTGGACTTTTGACTTCACTCAGTCTCAGATGCTAGACAGGTTGGCCCTGAAACAAACATCTGGGTGGTTTCTCCCTGTTAACTTACAAATGCGGCCAGAGCTGACTCTTTAGTACATTATGGGAAACACTGTCTTCTCTAATCAGGGAAGTCAAGAGTCAATGAAGCAGATACGAAAGGGAGAAACACAAATTAGAGTTCATTTAGGGAACCTTTCTGAGACCTGGGAAAGGATACAAAGAGGCACATTCGGTGGGAGGCATGGCTGGGAAATGACACTGTGCATTCTTGCAGTATCCAGGGACAATAGATGTGTTCACCTAAGGAGCTTTGTGATGGACTTAAGGAGGATGGCATTATGGCTCTCAGCTTCCTGGCTTTGACAGTGACCTCTGTGTCCCGGTTTGAAGCAAGAGCACAGACATCACCCACTTACAGGAATGGTGCAGGCATGGGCAGACAGCATGCTGGCAGTGGTTACTGTGGGTTGAAGGCCACAGGCTCTTTCCATAGTCTTTATGATATAAGAATTTCAGATTCTTGTCTGTCACTAGGAAGATGAAGGATTCTTCCAGCACTCCTCCTTCCCCATCGGAAATTGAATTTTCCTCCAGTGAAGCAGATTTAACTAATTTGAGAGACATAAAGGGGGCATCTCTCACCCTAGTATTATAAAGTAAAATTTATGCCTACTACAAATGCATTGTAAAGCAAACAGTACAGTGCCTAAAAGATGAGTATTAAATAGAATGGCTTTGTTATTCTTAATTAATAACTAGGCTCTAATGAGTTCAAGTCCTTGGTAAAATTAAGATAAAAATACTACTTAAAGTTATAAGAATCCAAAGAAGACTGAATCACTGTATTGTATACCTGAGTCTAATATAACACTGTATGTATGTTAACTAAATAGTATTGAAATAAAAACTTATTTAAAAAAATAATTCATAGACGTTTAGAAATGCCTGTAAAGGTGATTAATACAATGCTGACATATAAATAGTACTCCGTGAACTGGAGCTACTCTAACATCTTGATGTGTTTTTTTTTTTTCTTAAAGATTTTATTTATTTATTTGACAGACAGAGATCACAAGTAGGCAGAGAGAGAGGGAGCAGCAGGCTCCCTGCTGAGCAGAGAACCCGATGCGGGCGGGACTCTATCCCAGGACCCTTAGCCAAAGGCAGAGGCTTAACCCACTGAGCCACTCATGCGTCCCTTGATGTGTTTTTATTATATTTTTTATTTACAAGTTGATATTTAAAGTTCTGGAAGAAAACCCTACAAGAAACTGTGCTGTAGCTTATTTTGCTTAAAAAATTATCAGTATGGGGGCACCTGGGTGGCTCAGTGGGTTAAGCCTCTGCCTTTGGCCCAGGTCATGATCTCAGGGTCCTGGGATCGAGCTCCTCATCGGGATCTCCGCTCAGCAGGGAGTCTGCTTCCCCCCCCCCCCCCGCCTACTTGTGATCTCTCTCTCTCTCTCTTTCTAATAAATAAATAAATAAAATCTTTAAAAAAAAAATTATCAGTATGAAAATCCAGTTGAACAAAGGGATGTGAGCTTTATTTTTCAGCCAGGTGATTCAGATGTGTTCTCTTCACAGCTGTCCTCACTGTCTCTTAGTTAGGGTTTCTTTCTGTATTTGCGGTGAAATAGGATTTTGGCTCCTCCCTTTTTCTTAAGGACCCTCATGAATATGTCATGACTATTATAATAATGCCTCACAAAAACACGAAGTTCTTTTTCTCAGTCCAAAGCTCTGGGCTCCTGTTTCTGTAGGCTGTGTTGATCACACTTGAATTTGGGGCCTGCCAAGACGAGAGGTTGAAAATGGAAGCTTCTGAGCTTCGGTAACACTCCGATCCTGTCTCTTCAGGAGCTGATTGGATATGGTGTTAACTCCTTCCCTAAAGCATCCACAGTCTGGGATGCTACGCTCCTGGACTATTGCTGCTCCTAAGTCCTTATTCCTGGAACATGGTTGTGTGTGGCAGAGGCTGGAGTCTGTGAGAGGCTGTGTGATTGTGCCTGGCAAAGTTCACGAAAGCACTTTTGGTAACTTCAGTTTGAGTCAAGATATTTATTAAAGATCTTACGGGAAATCCTATAGCCTGTTCAAAGTAAGTCATCCAAATTGATAACCAACTTTAAACATTTTAATGTAAACTGGTAATTTATGTTTTACTATCTGGTAAAAAGAGATGCAAACCACACCGATTAAGTGAATTATTTTTGAATATCACTGGAAACCTCAGGGTCCTCCCCTAAGGCAAGTATTATTATCATTTTGTTACATGCCCTTACGATATTTTATTCCTATTGTGTGTGTTTAAGGAACATGTTTTATTTTGTGAAGTTTCCCCCTATAAATATATCATACTTTATTATTTTATTTTACAGGTTTTAATTTAGTTTAACACGTTTAAAATTCTTATGCTCCATAGTTCACATGTTCTGTAGTTTAATTATGCTCCTATTGGTGAACATTTAGACTCTAATATTTTGCCATTATGGGCATGAAGATGTGGCTGTGTAGCTGTTAAGAACAGAGACTGTGGAGCCAACTCTACTGCTTACTGGCTGAGTTACTTTGGGCAAGTTACTTAACACTGTGCTTCTGTTTCTTGATACAGACAAATGGCTAAGTGAGGGTTTTGGGTTTTTTTGTTTGTTTTTGTTTTTTTAATGTGAAATAAGTTAATATTTTATGGTGCTTATAATTATAGTAGCCACACGAGTTTTAGTTGCTATTTTTCATGCTGCAGTAACTGTGTCAGTATGTTCTACCTGTTACACTGTGTGGTTGTCTTTCTTCCTTTGCTGCCTCCCCACGCTCCCCATCTCCCTCCCTCCCTTCCTGCTTTCCTGGCTGTATACCAAGAAATAGCATAATTGTGTCCAAGTGTATGGTTACTTAATATTTAAAATAGATATTGCTAAAATGTACTCCCAAAAATGCCATACCAATTTATATTACTGGCAGAAGAGTATTATAGTAAATGCTTCCTTTTCTTTCTCTAACACTTGTTATGATCAACCTTTATAATTTCTGCCATCTGTTTTGATTAAAAATGCTCTCTCAATATAGTTTTAATTTATGCATCCCCAAGTACTGGGGAATTGTGTGTTGTGTGTTTTAAATTACACTTTAGGGGACGCCTGGGTGGCTCAGTTGGTTAAGCAGCTGCCTTCGGCTCAGGTCATGATCCCAGCATCCTGGGATCGAGTCCCACATCGGGCTCCTTGTTTGGCGGGGAGCCTGCTTCTCCCTCTGCCTGCCATTCTGTCTGCCTGTGCTCGCTCGCTCTCCTCTCTCTCTGACAAATAAATAAAATCTTTAAAAAAATAAATAAATAAAATAAATTACACTTTAACTTTGAGATTTAGATTTCCATGCAGTTGTTAAGAAATAATAGAGTATCTAATTATCTATCTTTTATCCAGTTTCCCTCAATGTTAACATCTTGCAAAACCACATTACAGTTTCACAAAGCAAGGATATTGCCATTAATTCAAAGTACAGAACTCTTATATTACTTCAAGGGTCCTTCGTATTACCTTTTTATAATCGCTCTCAATCCTAGCTCTCCACCCCCAATTTAGACCCTGGAAACCACTAATTTGTTCTCTTGTTTCCATAATTTTGTCATTTTAAGATTGTTATATAGGGGCGCCTGGGTGGCTCAGTGGGTTGGGGCCTTTGCCTTCGGCTCGGGTCATGATCCCAGGGTCCTGGGATCGAGCCCCGCATCGGGTTCTCTGCTCAGCAGGGAGCCTGCCTCACCCTCTCTCTGTGCCTGCCTCTCTGCCTACTTGTGATTTCTGTCTGTGAAATAAATAAATAAAATCTTAAAAAAAAAAGATTGTTATATAGATGGAATCATACAGTATATAAGCTTTTGGGATTTTTTTTTTCATGTGGCATAATTCTCTGGAGATTTGTATGTCTTTTTAGTACTCTTTTTATTTCTTCAAGTTGTTTGTATATATTTTTTCTTCCTGATTTGTTTGTATTTTACTTATTTTTTATTTTATATCTTATTTTTATTATTATTTTTATTTTATTGTTTATTTATTTTTGAAGCTACTTATGTATTTTGGATATTGATCCACATAATCCTTGGTTTTCTATAAATACTATAAATATTTCTCAGTTGTGTCTATTATTTAATTCTATTTATAGTCTTTTGTGTTTAGAAAATTTAAATGTTGAGAGTCAAGTTTGTTAATATATCTCTTTTGACATTTTCATCTTATCTCTTAAGATAAGACTTTCCTAATTGAATTTAAATGTAAAAAGAGAAGGCAAGCCTTTCCTACCCCAGGGTTGAATGTGTGTGTGTGTGTGTGTGTGTGTGTGTGTGTATACATGGTACACATGCATAAATATGAATAAATATGTGTATATATAGTTCACCTGTGTTTTATTCTAATTCTTTTATACTTCATTTCAGAGATCATGGAACATTTGCTTATGGTATATTCTCTGGTACTATAAATTACTTTAAAAGGCATTGTAACAATGTAATTAGACAGTTACCATGCTCAAGTGTAATATAAGCTCTTTAGCACCTACTTTTTTTTTTAATATGAGGCTAATATCTTAGGTCTATGTGAAA